>NC_053040.3:73569947-75058594 GCF_002575655.3 Aegilops tauschii subsp. strangulata | reverse complement strand
CGCCTTGCCTATCCATTTTCAGTACATATTCCATCTGTCATCATACCATATTTATCCATTCAAATGTTGTTCTTGTGTATCAGACGTTCAAAAGGAAGAGGGCGATTGCTGATCGTGGAGGAGCACAAGCAAAGTATTTGGAAAAGGTAGTGGCACCTGATAAATCAAATAGCCCATTAGGTGTAGTTGCAATATCACCTGATCCACAAAATACCCCAACTCTAGCAGACTCTAGCCCTACTACACTGGTCATTTCTGATGCCCCAACTCAGCAGACCCCAACTGCAGCAAACAGTATGATTATGCCAGTTGACATAGCACCAGTTGTACGATGCAAAACCCCCATTCCAGCAAAGAGTACACCAAATCCAGTTGCCAAATCCCTTTTTGAACCAGAGAGAGCCCCAATTGCAGCAAATAGGACCCCTGTTCCATTTCTTCCTAGTTTAGAAGACGAAGCTTATGTTGTTGTCAGGAACTTTGTGCGCATCTTTCCTTCATGGAAAGATTATACTGCAGACACAGAACAATTTCCAGTCTTCCTCCGCAACTTACGCGTAAGTAATGTACTAATGTTATTCATGGTCATTACTGCATATGTTTCTGCTGACAGAAGACGCAAGATTTCATTCTTTTAAATAGGCGAGGAGCAAACTGGATTGTGATGACGAGCAAGGGTTGGTTGCGCTTTTCAAGCACTCGTTGATGAAGTATCGTTCCTACCTGAGGCAAGCGCACTTCGATGGCAAAAATTTCTGTAAAGTCTCCGGTGCTACATTTATCCGACGGTGACTGGAATAATCTTGTTACACATTGGTCTCGGCTGCAGTGTATGGTATTGTCTATGATATCACATCACAATTTGAACTACATTTCTGCATTTGCCTTAATGTCTCACTTGTACGAAAACTGTTAGCAAAAGAACATTCATTCTCAAGGGACGACAGAATCTCACAACTATACTGCCCACTGCATTGCTCTTGTGAGTACCTCTTGCCCTGTATGACCATACTTACTTTCATAGCTGTTTGATTATGTAGCATCACTGCACATGTTAGCCTCGTAATCGTCCATTTGGTGGACATTATAAGATACGTATGGACTCTTACATAAATTTAAAATCAACCCAATGCTTTTGAAGAGGTTTAGCTTTGAAGTCCTCTTGTAAGGACTGAACGTGGTCTATCACTGTACTTACATTAACAGCTACTCCCTCCGTCCCATAATATAAGAACGTTTTGTACAGTACACCAGTGTTCAAAACACTCTTGTATTATGGGAAGAGGGATTGGTTCATTTTGTAGCATTCTGCATCTTATCTCCCTCGCCCACCATTTACTAAAAAAGATCAGATCTATATTTAATTTTACCAACAAGTAGAATACACAGACAATGCCAGTGCAGAAGTGTAGCCCATTGCTCTTGTCAGTACATTTTGTCCTGTAACGCTTGTACTTCCAGGGATTGGTAGTTGATTATGTAGCATCAATCTGCATCTTATCTTCATTATCCTCTATCCCTTCCAGTATTATCATATCTATAATTACTCTCTACAAAATGTAGAGTACAGGCAATGCTTATGAAGAAGATTCTGTGCTGAAATTCTTGAGTTATCCTTTCCTTGACATGGAGAAGGGCATTATAAAGCCGGTGTTAACTGTTAATGTAAGTCAGTCCTTCTAAAGCCTTTATCCTCAACTGCTGTTTAATTTGCTCATACTCCCTATCGTTTACTGCTGTTTAGTTTGCTGTTTCTACCAAAATGCATGTTCGTAAGAACCGTAAGTTCTAAGTTTTACTTGTAAAACCAAATTCCTTATTCATACCATGCACATTACTTAAAACTCCCTATATGTATGCTTGTTTTTGTGGATCTATAATCCAGTGTGTGGTGAAGCAACCCACGTTTGCACCTTGTCATCTCCTGTTTTATCTTACTGATGTGGCTGACGATATGAACAACATGCCATGCACATTATCCAAAATAGATACAATGATTTTCTTTGCCCTTCATCTATGCTTGTTATGTTGACATGGTAATCCGGTAGTGTGGTGAAGCTCCCCGCATTATGAACAATGCCAAATTATGCTATTGATATTTTGAACTTACTCTTTATTTTCTAATTTTATATTGGATAGAATTGACAGAACAGTTATCATCTTTGTTTATACATGTGCAAAACCTATCATCTCTCTGCTTTGTTTCAGGGTGATATGCCTGATGGCATGCACAAGTCTGCTGAAGGCTGTGAGACAAACCCAACATATATTGCAACAAAGAAGGCAAAACATCTTGAAGATAGCGAGACACCCCCAAAGTCTTGTCTTGATGCAGTGTTCAAGTTACTTGAGACTAACAGTCAGACAAGCTCACAGAATTCGTTGTCTGAATCAGTTCGACTTCTTCAGTCCCAAGTTCTAGCAGAAAGGCATTCTGCAACTCAACTTCGACTTGAAGTCCTATCTCTAAGAAAGATTGAGGAGAACACCAATGAGAACCTCATCGCTAAACAACTACACCTGGAAGCTATGACCGACATGCTAGGCCGGTCTCATAGCCTTGCTTAGCAGCTTGCGCAGCAGTTCCCCCGCAAGGCTAACCTTTCTTGAACTGTCTTGGAAGTGGTCTTGGTTCAGTATTATTTTGTTACGCTGCAATGGTGCCCAGTTTTTGTTATCTGCTTCTTCGTTGCGCTTTATGATCGCTGGTGGCGAACTTCGATGCCCAGTGGATGTAATATACCTTAAATCCTTTATTGTATAGTGTAGGTTTATTCTTAGTTACTATGCCGTAATTTGTTTATTGTATAGAGTAGGTTTGTTCTTAATTCCTACTAGTTACTGCCATCATTCGCTATCTGAAAAAAAAATCAGATGTAGTCGACCAGACCGAAACATTCGACTCTAACAGGCCAGGTTTTTAGCGGGCCACAATTGGGTCGGCCTGCGTCTTTCTTGGGCCCGAATGATTGGGGCCTTCACACATTGCGCCAGGCCCAAGCTTACACCGGCCTATATTTTAGTTGGGCCTTTTGTCAACCCAGCGCTTAGTTTGGCCCAGGTAGCGTTGGGCCATTAACTGGCTGAATATTGTACTGGCCTGTTACGGCCGAGATGAAACCACGGGCCTTTAGCAGGCCAAAATGCATGTTGGGCCTCAATTTTCACTAGTCGTCGACGGGCCTTCAGCAGGCCGAAATGTAGACCGGGCCATTTTGGGCCCAGTTAGCTCACGGGCCATTACCAGGCCGAAACATATCTTGGGCCTTAGTTGACCCACTGATATCATGGGCCTTTAAGAGGCCGAAAGCTTAGCACATGCATCAACGGGCCGAATTACGCGACAGGCCTTTAACAGGCCCAAAGTCACGTTGGGCTTAACTGTTGCCACCTTTAGCACGGGCCGTTAGTGGGCCCGATGTCCCGTCGGACCATATATGGCCCATGGGCAGCACGGGCCATTCCCAGGCCGAAAGTCACACCGGGCTGAAATGGGCCCATGTCTACATCAGGCCTCTAACAGGCCGAAAGTCACT
Source organism: Aegilops tauschii subsp. strangulata (assembly GCF_002575655.3). NCBI lineage: Eukaryota > Viridiplantae > Streptophyta > Magnoliopsida > Poales > Poaceae > Aegilops > Aegilops tauschii. The sequence continues at coordinate 75,055,058 of NC_053040.3, read as the reverse complement.
GGGCTGTAGTTGGGCCCAAATATTCGGCGAACAATTAACGGGCCAGATCTGGCTTCGGGCCACAAATGGGCCCAAATATTGGGCGAACAATTAACGGACCAGATCTGGCTTCGGGCCGTAAATGGGCCCAAATATTGGGCGAACAATTAACGGGCCAGATCTGGCTTCGGGCCATAAATGGGCCTTTATTAAGCAGGCCGTTATTGGGCTGGCCCACTAGTACCTGATTAAGTTCTACGGGCCTTTGACTGGGCCGGCCTTTTTAACCTATATGGGCCTCTGTTGGGCCCAGCCACGTGTCGACGTGTCATAGGCATGTCTCCTCCAATGGACGGGCGACATCTGGCCCACTGACGAGCTGACAGGTGTTCCCTTCGGCCAATCAGAATTTTACATGTGGAAATTTCCCATTGGTCAGGGCTGTTAACGGGTTATCGGATCCAAAATCCGACCCGATAACTTAACGGTGTTCCGTTACGGTGGATGCCACATGTCGGTCACCCTTGACGAAAGCACTTCTGTGACGCGCGATTTATCGTCATGGAAGTGGACACTTCCGTGATAATAATTTCGGTAATGTCATGGAACACTTCTACGACAGCACAGGTATGACTATCTTGATTCTGTCATAAATTTGTCATGGATGTACATGCATGACAAAAAACGCGACCTACTGTGACAAACACGTATCATCACGGAAGTGTATTTTTTTGTAGTGCAACGTCCATTCGTACTCCGATTCCGTTGAAATTTGGCATGGGGGCCGGTAGAGGTCACTCACACGCGGATGCAAAAGTTGGGTACGATACGTCCATAGGTATCGGTTAGGGGGACGGGCAGCCACGAGGTGTTCGCTTTCGCAAAGTCATGAAATGGCACCATTTTTTCACATGCTACGGTGTGCAACACAAGCATGCATGCAAAATTTCGGTGCGTTACGACACTTGATGCATTTGTTACGATTTTCTCCATGAAAATACACAAAAACGGTCTCGGACGTGACACAACGTCTGTTCCTACTCCGATTCCGTTGAAATTTGGCATGGAGGCCGGTGGAGGTCACTCACACGCGCATGCAAAAGTTGGGTGCGGTACGTCCATGTCCACATGTAGTTGCCATACAACCCACAGGTACGGTTAGGGGAGACGGGCAGCTGCGAGGTATTGTCTTTCGCAAAGTCATGAAACGGCGCCATTTTTTCACATGCTACAGTGTGCAACACAAGCACTCATCCAAAATATCGGTGCGTTTCGACACTCGATGCATTTACTACGATTTTCTCCGTGAAAATACACAAAACAGTCTCCAGACGTGGCGCGGCGTCCGTTCGTACTCCGATTCCGTTGAAATTTAGCGTGGGGGCCGGTGAAGGTCACTCACACGCGCATGCAAAAGTTGGGCGTGTTTCGACATTCCATTCATTTTATACGATTTTCTCCATGAAAGTACACAAAAAGGGTCTACATTTGTTTGTTTGCCAATGATTTTCTACCTTTTTCTCAACTGCCAACGCGCCGCGCACACGGGAGGGCCATGAAGGCAATCCACGGCGGCCACTTGGGCGCCGTTTGCGGCACACACCGGAGGGACCATGTAGCAAAGCCACGATGGCCACCGCCCAAACTGCTAATTGTTTAGTCCCACATTGCTTCTGATCACGCTTATTCACCTGTTTAAATACCGTCATCTACGTACAATGTTGAATCCTTTAGTGTGGCGGCCTTTCCTTAGTAGGCTATTGTAAGTGATGCTCTAGCACTCCAAAATCATGGAGTGTCACAGCAAAAATTTACATTAGTCTTCTTAGGTAAATCGGTCCACACTACAGGATTTTTTAATCATGTGTTTTTTGTTGATATTTACAAATGCAATGCTCGGATCATATGAAGAGCAATCCGCAGCTCCAGAATAGTCAAATGTCATGTCTAATCTATATGACTTGACTTTACACCGTCCGGGTAGCGCCGGCAGAGCATCGCCGCTTAGCCCAGACAGAAAATTTAATGCCCGGATCGTCTCAAGGCATCCGGGCATTCCAGTTTTATTCCAAAAGATGTACCCCGCACCTCCGCCATACGTCCATGTCCACATGTAGTTGTCGTAGAACCCACATGTGTCGGTTAGGGGTTACGGGTAGCCGCGAGGTGTTATTAGCGATTGGAAGGACGAGGAACCATGTACAGCTGGCAGCGATTGGAAGGAAATAGAACTAGGCGGGCGCGAAGAGAGACGGGCTGCGGGTACGTCGCTGGGGAGACGCCGCCTTATTAGCTCGCCGGCGCTTCGCGGCTGCAGATCTGCGAGACGCTGCTCCCACGAATTGCGACCGCGAGGAGCACTGTGTGCAGCAGCGGGGTGCTTTTTCGAATTGTTTAAGAGGAGGGGTGGAGGGGTGCGGAGGCCTCCTCACGTACCGCAATTAATGTTTTGTCCGGCCAGAGCAGCGCTCTGCCGCCGCTGGCCGGACAGTAAAATCACATCAAATAAAGTAGACATGACAATATTAAATGTTATCTTATCTGATTTTTTTCATAAATTTGTATAATAAGACATCATCATTTGTATATAATAGTACTACTGAATTAAAATAGTGAATTATATATTACGAAAACAATTGTTTGTTTATTTCATGATTAAAGCTAATCCGCAGTGCCGGCAAAGCATCGCCACTCAGCCCGGACAGAAAATTTAATACCCTGATCGTTTCAACGCATCCTCCCATTCCAGTTTTTATCCCACAATTTCACAAGTATACGAAAACAATAAAGAATTATTGCATCATAGCATGGGTATACTTACTCAGAAGGGACAATGTACGTGTGTCTCTGCTTGTTGATACAGAGAAACACCTAAACCATCTGGATCCGTATACATGTAATATAAAGCAATAATAATTGGACGTTTCAATCTTATGTGACTATTTAAACCACTACATATGACTCTCCATAATCAATGTGGTACTAAAATCATTTATAAAACAATGTTAGCCTATACCAGCCATAAAAGGCGCGTGCGGTGGCCCACGGCGCGCACGGGCCATGGTGGGGCGGGCCTTCCTATGTGCGCCACCAATTGTGCGCCGCTAGGGGCGCCAACCGCCCAGAGTGCTCTATTTTTAGTCCCACATTGCTAGTTTTGACAACGAATATGGGTTTAAATAGCTGCATCCGTATATAACATCAAGTCTTCTATCGTGGCAGCCATACCTCACTATGCTTATGCAGGTTCTACTCTATCACTCCACAATCGTTGTGGAGTGATACATCATGACCTGCATCAGTGTTGCATGGTATGTCTGTCCACGCTGAAAGACATTTTTACACGTCCGAGGGATGTTTTTTTCGAATATTATTTAATTTTTTTCTTCGGTTTCCTTTTTATTTACTTTTCTAATTTTCAAATTTTATTTCTTATGTAATCTATCTTTAGTGTTTTTTCATCTTTTGCCATTTCAACTTTTCAATTCTTATTTAAAATAAGACAATTTTAAATAACGGTCAAACAATTTAAGCAATCATTTAGCGACATCCATTCAAACAAGCGATATTTCATTCTTTTCAAAAATATTTTACATAATACTAGAAATTAAACTTAACTAAATGACATTACAAAAATAATTAAAACATAACGACATTCCGAAACTAAACTAAACTAAACTACTCGTCTTCGACGCCGTCGAAGTCTGCCTTGTCGCAAAGCCCGTCGCCGTCGTTGCTGCTGCTGCTGTCGTCGAGGGCCACCAGGGGCGCCGCCGGCGCAGCCATCGAGTCCGCCACCACGGTTTCGTACCCGAGGAAGTCCGGCGGGTCCTCCGGGTGGACGGCGACCGGGGCGAGCTGCATGTACTCCTGGACCAGCGGGGGCGGCATCGGCACGTTCTCCGACTCCCGGATCGCCGTCAGATAACACGACATGTCGTCCAGGTCATCGGCCTCCGCCGCCAGCCGCCTGTACTCGGCGACCAGAGCCGGCTCTGGCTCCTGCTCCGGCTCCAACTGGACCCTGCGCCGTTCGGCACTCCTCGGGCCACCACAGAACAGCGGTCGCCGCTGCCGAGGCGGACAGAGCCGCGGTCGCCGCGGTCACCGCCTGTGCCAGCACGGTGAGCGCGCGCGTCGAGGACCACGCGGGTGGACTGCACCTTGCCATAGCAGAACAGCCCGTAGCTGGCGCTCGTCGGGGCGGGGAGGGTGCCGGTGGCCGCCTGCGCGCGGTACGGGGCGACGACCTCCTCGAAGCTGCGCCCGTCCCAAAGCTGGTGCCACCGGGTACGGTTGTGCTTGACGGGCGGCCACGGGCCGGCGTAGGCGTGGAGGCACTGCTCGTGGTCGTCAGCGAGCCGGTCCGCCTAGCTGGGTTGTTGGGGGCGTACTGGGGGTCCTGGAGCTCCTCCGGCGACAGCCGCGCGCGATAGAGGCCGACAGCGCGCACGAACAGGTGGGTGCCTGATAACCCACAAGTATAGGGGATCAATTGTAGCCTCTTTCGATAAGTAAGAGTGTCGAACCCAACGAGGAGCTTAAGGTAGAACAAATATTCCCTAAAGTTCTATCGACCACTGATACAACTCTACGCACGCTTAACGTTCGCTTTACCTAGAACAAGTATGAAACTAGAAGTACTTTGTAGGTGTTGTTGGATAGGTTTGCAAGATAATAAAGAGCGCGTAAATAAAAAGTAGGGGCTGTTTAGATAAAGAAACAACTAAGTTAGTTTTAGTAGAGAGCTTTTTGTCACAAGAGAGTTATTTGTCCCTAGGCAATCGATAACTAGACCGGTAATCATTATTGCAATTTTATATGAGGGAGAGGCATAAGCTAACATACTTTCTCTTCTTGGATCATACGCACTTATGATTGGAACTCTAGCAAGCATCCACAACTACTAAAGATCATGGGTTATTGAGATGGCGCCCCTTCCACCCACCCACCCCTAAACCCTAGCTCCCCGGCGATCTCCACTTCTCACCACTAATTTGGTGATCCAATCCACTCATATTGTTCGGCGCTCCAAGATCTCTCTCCTCATGTCTTTGGAGAGGGATCCCTCGACTGGACCTACCCTTGGCTTGGATTTCCCCAAGGGTAGAGTTTTTGCTGATGAGATCTACAAGGCTTCTGGCCTCACCGTTCATCCTGAGGCTGATCGAGGGGCTTTCACCCTCGTGGTTTCATTCAGTAGGCATGATTTCAGGCTCAATGAGGATTCTGTGGCCGCAGCTCTTGAATCTGTGTTGGGTGGTTCGGCCATTGATCTATGGGTTTCATACATTGCTGACAAGGTATTTAGTTTTAATGTTTCATGCAAGGATGTTGGTTTTCACATTGTTGATACTAGATCCTATTCCTGCCCCCAATTCAAATGCTATTTTCATTTGTGGGGTAATGGGGGTCCGAATTGGTATCGTGAGTTCAAAATTTGGAAGAAAGAGTGATGCTGAATGGGTTTTGGTTAGCCCCTCCAAACGTAGGGCGGCCTTGGACTTCTTGCAACGCATAATCCTCCTGTTAAGTCAGCCATTAAGTCTGGATCCACTGTTCGGAAGCGTTTATCTTTTGCTACGTTTCAAAATTATGATGTATGCAACGGGTATAGATATCATGCGTCTGCTGATTGCATTGCTGCCACGGAAAGTGCTGGTTATGAGCTTCCTGATAGAGAGCGTGTGGTTATTCATCCGCCACCGCCAGAAAACCTTAATTGGACCTTGGCTTCACCGCCGATTGTTTTTGGCACGGTGAGCTCGTCGGTGATCCAACAACGTTCATCTCTGGAGGGTCATGGCTCGGATATTGCGCCGGCTGGTTCGGGCGGGAATTCAGGATCTTCAAATCAGCCTAGTTTAGGCCCATCCTTGCCCGGCCCATCTATGCCTCGTTCTTCTCAAGCTGAGGCCTCTTTTGATCAAATGATTAATGATATGGTAGATAAAATTGTCACGTGTCAGATTTGCTTTAAGCAAGGGCATTTTTCTTCTGCGTGCACATCAACTTTAAAGTGCTTGGGTTGTTCTCGGGTCGGTCGTAGAGGCGTGATTGCACCCGTTTTGCGCAGCGTCTCGGGTTAGTTTGGAAATCCAAACCCGTTGTCGTTCCAGTTTCCGAGGTTCAAGCTACAGAAGCCGGGAATATCTCTCTGACAGGATATCTACCAAACTTGGACTCCTCTGCTTTCATTGCACCGTCCTCTTCGCCCAATTCCATCCACCTTGGCCCCTCGACTCCTCTAGGCTCACCACCGGTGACACCACCTCCGCCCCCTGAGCCGCCATCGCTGCCGCCTACCATGGCTAACTTTCCACTAGACCCAATGCAGTATGTCCTAGCTAGTCATCGTATCATTGATGCTGGAGATGCGCGCTGGCCGCATACGTTTGTCACGCCGCATGTTCTGATTGTGCGTCGCCATGAGGACTATATGCTGGCAAAGGTGATGCCAATACCGGAGGCCAACGAGATTGGAGCTGCTCGTGAGGAAGTGGCTGACTGGCTGGAGGCCCATGGATATCAGGTTCGTTCTGTCTAGCCCTGGATCAATGCGTTCGGTCTATTCAGAGTTAGAGATCCGGTGGTGCGTTTTTCTCTTCTCCAACTGCCCCCTCAGCACTTGGGAAACGATCGTTTTGTTCGCTTTATGAAGCATGATGAGGGAGAGGGTTTTCGCGAGCTCAGGGTTTTCGTCAAGGGTTAATTATGATGTTGGGTATCCCTTTGGATCTGCGCAACACGGATAATATCAGAGCTGCAGTCAATACCTTTGGCAAGTTTCACCATTGGAATAGTCAGGATCCTTATTTGGTCAGAACCCTTGTGTTTGCATCCTTTCCTGAAGATGCGCTTGTTCCGCGGGATGTGATTTTCCATGATTATGCTGCGTGGGGTGGGGCTCGAGTGTCATGGACTGCACCAATATACATACTGGGTGCCAACTTCGCTGAGCAAATGCCTCATGACGAGGATTGGATGCCTATAAATGGAAACCTGCACCCTCTGCCTGGTGTGCCTTTTCCAGAGCTCCCTCCTTTCGTCTTGCCCCCTTACCCGGCTATGGGCTGGAATGATGTGCCACCTCCCCCTCCGGAGAAGCTAGACATGGGTGACAACAACTGGAGCAATGCTATTTGGGGTGAGGAAGATGAGATTGTTCAAGATGATGTCCAAGCTGAGCAACAGTCCATGGTTCTAGATCTCTCTGAAGATTTCTCTGGCTCTGTTGAGCAAAACATTCAGCCAAATTTTGTTCTGGTTTTTGATGTAGAGCAGAATGCTGAGCAACCTGTTATGGAGGAGCAACCTGTTGTGGAGGAGCCTGCCTATAACCCTGAAGATTGGGCCATAGTGGTCTACAGACCTCCTGTTCCCGCTCAGAACACTGTTGAAGTTGCTGCTGTTGAGGAGCCTTTTGTTGCCACTTTTGATGCAGACAAAGTTCTCTTTGGGCCTGAGCTGCCTCCAGAGTTGGCTTTCAGAAGGAATTTTGAAACTTTCCTGCAATCTGATGCTAGTTTTCAGCTAAACAGATCTATTGACATGCTGCCTATTCAGTCTAATGTGCTTTCCAAGAGAAGTTGGGATTTGGCTTTTGATGTGCCAAGACTGACGTATCAGGCACCTGAACAGGAGCATAGGCCTGTGGCAAGGGCCCTCTTTCCATCGACTGAAGAATCCTCTGACAGAGAGGTAATGCTGTCTGACCATGTTTCTCCTACAGTGTCTGATGCTACACCACCACAGGAACAGAGAAAGAGCAGAAGGCCAAGGAAGACCTTGGCGCCTACTCCTATTGTGGAGACATCTGTTAGGAGGTGTACCAGAGGATCTCTACAGAGAGATGGTTTCAAGCCAGTCTTTCAGGAGCTGCCCATGCAGTCCAAGAAGAGGAAGCCCAAGTCCAAGCCTTTCTCTGCAACCGTGTCTGACAACCTGCAGGATGAACAACTTGATGATCTTCCACCTCCAACTCCGATTAGCAAACTGCAGCAGATTTGAAATGAGCTTGGCATAGCAGATGATCTTCTTACCATGGAGAAGCTTATGGCTGATCCCTCTGCTACTCCTAACAATGGTGCAAATCTGTAATAGCCTTTTAGTTAGTGGGGGGTGGCAGCTGCTTTATTTTGGTCTTCAACTGTCAGGGTTATGGTCTTTTCATGGGCCCTGTAATGGTTTATTTGTGTTATGTTGGACCTATGCTACTTTTGTATTTGCTGGCAGTAAGTGCCATCAGACTTCTTTCTCTACTGATATATGTTTTAATGAGTAATGCATGTAAGAACTGGAGTGTGTTATGCTGGAATGTTTGAGGATTGAATTCAGATGCAAGGCAAAGAGCTGTCAGGCAGAAGTTGGATGAGAGTCAGTGTGCTATTGCTTGATTTCAAGAAACCAAGTGTGCTTCTTTTGATTTTAGATCTATTAGATCTTTTTGCCCTAAAAGATTTGATAGTTTTGCTTTCTCCCCCTCCGTTGGAGCTTCTGGGGGAATTTTGGTTGTTTGGAACTCCTCTGTTCTCTGGGGCACTGTGATTGAGATACAACAATTTGCAATCCTAGTTCAGTTCATTTCCAAACAGAATAATGAGAAATGGTCCTTAATATCTGTGTATGGCCCTTGTCAAGGGGAAGCCAGGGATAATTTTGTCAGTTGGTTGTATAATTTGTAAATACCTTTGGGGGGAAATTGGCTACTGGTGGGTGATTTCAATTTCATAAGATCACTTGATAACAGGAATTTGCCTGGGGGGCATCTGAATGATATTTTTATTTTCAATGAAATCATTGCTCACCTAGGACTGCTGGAACTGCCTCTTGAGGGTCGATCTAACACATGATCTAATATGCAAGATAATCCATTATTAGAGGAGTTGGACTGTTTTTCACATCTGCTGATTGGATTACTTCATACCCTATGACTGAAGTTTTGCCCATGGCCAAAACTGCTTCTGATCATGTGCCATGTGTGGTCACAATGAAGACCTCTATCCCCAAATCTAAAATATTTTGTTTTGAAAATTATTGGGTGGAGCTTGAGGGGTTTATGGAATGTGTTCAACAGTCATGGCAGAAACCCTCTAATAAATCTCAAATAACTGCCAGGATTGCTGATAAATTTAAGTGCTTAAGAGGAGCTCTTAAAAAGTGGCAACTGAATATTTCTAAGCTGAAAGTTTTGATATCCAAATGTAATGAGGTCATAATGTGTCTTGATGGTCTTGAGGAGCTAAGGCCTTTATTCAGACCTGAATTCAACTTCAGAAAGGTGGTAAAATTGCATGTGGAAAACCTTTTACATCTTTAGTTTGTATATTGGAAAAAAGGTGTACAATCAGGTATATTAAACTGGCAGGAGAGAACACAAAATTCTTTCATGCAATGGCCACTGAGAGACATAGAAGAAACTCTATTGCATCTTTGAAAGATACTGATGGGTCAGTGGTTTCTCAACACTCTCAGATGGAGGGAATTATCTGGAATTGTTTTAAGAACAGAATGGGAGTTTCTTCTAGTATTGTCATGGGTTTTGACCTCAGTAACTTGCTAAAACCAGTTGATGGGTTGGATTTTCTTACTGAGCCTTTCACAAAGGAGGAAATGGATGACACAGTCAAACATATGCCCATTGACAAAGCTCCTGGACCTGATGGTTTTAATGGACTGTTCTTTAAGAAGTGCTAGCACATTATCTGTCAAGACTTTTATGAGTTGGCTGAGTCTTTTCCTTCTGGAACTGCAAATTTAGAAAATATTAATGGCTCCTATATCACCTTGATCCCTAAGAAGCTGGCTCCTGAAGAGGTTGGAGATTATAGGCCAATTTCTTTGATAGAGATGGGCCTTAAGTTTTAATCTAAGATGGCTGCTAATAGGTTCCAGAAGATCATCATGGCATGCATTCATAAGAATCAGTATGGTTTTATTAAGAGCAGGACTATTCAAGACTGTATTGGTTGGTCTCTGGAGTATTTGCATCAATGTCACCAATCCAAGAGGCCTATAATAATTCGTAAACTGGATTTTGAAAAGACTTTTGACTCAATTGAACATGAAGCTATTTTGTAGATCCTCAAGTTCAAAGGTTTCAATCAGAAATGGATTTCCTGGGTCAAGCAGTTGCTCTCTACTGGGACATCATCTGTTCTTCTAAATGGTGTGCCTGGTAGGCAGTTTCTTTGTAAGAAAGGGGTTAGGCAAGGAGACTGTCTCTCACCTTTACTCTTTGTTATTGCTGCTGATCTGTTGCAGTCAGTGGTAAATGATATGTTCAGGAGGGGAATTTTACAGCTGCCTATACCATGCCATGATCAGGACTATCCAATAGTGCAATATGCTGATGATACCCTAATCATCTTACCTGCAGATAAAAATCAGCTTTTGGCTCTGAAAGACATGTTGCAAGTGTTTTCCACATCAACTGGGTTAGTTGTCAACTATCACAAGTCTTCTATGGTGCCCATAAATGTTGATGAGGACTCTATCATTGGTTTGGCTGCTGCTTTTGGTTGTCAAGTGGGTAAAATGCCCTTCACTTATCTTGGCCTGCCTGTTGGTACTACCAGGCCTAAAATGGTGCATTTTATGCCACTTTTTGACTGTATGGAAAGAAGGATGACAGCCAGTTCTTCCTTTCTGAATCAAGGGGAAAGGCTTTCCTGAATTCTGCTCTGTCTTCCTTGCCCATCTTTTATCTTGGTAGCTTGCTTGCTCCTGCAGGAATATTAAAGCAATTGGAGAGAATTCAGAGGCAGTGACTATGGAGAAAGCACAGGGATGAGCCTTCACCATCCTTGGCAGCTTGGGACCTCATTTGTAGGCCTAAAAATAAAGGTGGGCTGGGAATTTTGAATTTGGGTGTTCAGAACATGGCTCTATTGCTCAAACATTTGCACAAATTTAAAAATAGAGTTGACCTACCATGGGTCTCTCTTATTTGGGACACATGGTATCACTCTTCTATTCCTTAGGGGACTGACATTTGTGCTTCCTTTTGGTGGAAGGATATCCGCAAGTTGTTGGATCATTACAGGAACACAACTTGGATTCAAGTCAACTCTGGGAACTCTGCTCTGTTTTGGTCTGATAAGTGGAAGATTGGGGATTCAGTTGCACCTTTGCAATTAAGGTTCTCTAGGCTCTTCTCTTATGTGAAAGATCCATGGATCATAGTCTATGAGGCCTTCCAGTCACAGGATATGATTAATATGTTCCATTTACCTCTATCTGCTTAGGCATATCAGGAGTTTTTGACTGTACAAGATCGTATGGTCTCCTGTAGTAGAGAAGTGGAGCAAAATGACACTTGGTTCTGGCAGGGGACATGTAATGCATTCAAGCCCAAGCTGTTCTACTCTTTCATGCATTCTAACATGTCTTTTAACCCTCTTCTTCTTTGGATATGGAAATCCTCCTGCACAATGAAAATCAAAGTGTTTGCCTGGATGTTAATCCTGGACAGGCTCAATACCAAGGATATGGTGGAAAGAAGACATTGGCATCTTAATGATGGGGTTAACTGCCTTCTTTGTCCCTTGAGGACTAGAGAGACCACAAACCACCCGTTCTTTGAATGTAACTTCGGTGTGAGTATATGGAACTATCTGCAAATTACATGGTCACCTGGGGATGACGTGTGTGCTATTGTTATGCAAGCTAAACAGGATTTTGCTCAGCCTTTTTTTACTGAAGTTGTTTTTGTTGCTTGCTGGAACATCTGGATAATCAGGAATGCAAGAGTGTTCAGGCATGAGAGGCAGTGCTTTAATAAATGGAGAAGTGCATTTATCCATGATATTACACTCATGCAGCACAAAGTCAAGGCTAGATACAAGGAGGACCCGCTAAAGTGGATTTCATTCTTACCCCCTTGAGGTTCTTTTTGTTTTACTAGTAGCTTAGTTCCCTTTCTTCTTTCTTTTTTATGTTCTGATTACCACTTGTAATCTTTGTACATTGTATTATCTATTTTGAATAAAACTTAAATGTTGTGGGGGGTTCTCCCTACAGTTTCCAGTCAAAAAAAACTACTAAAGATCATTAAGGTAAAACCCAACCATAGCATTATAAGGCATCAAGTCCTCTTTACTCCCATACGCAAACAACCTACTTACTCGGGTCTGTGCTTCTGTCACTCACGCCACCCACCATAAGCAAATCATGAACATATTGCAAACCTTACAGCGGGCATCCCTCACGCTTGCCCGACACGGAGAGCACCATAGGACAACACCAATAATAAAACATGCACTTCAAACCAATCACGATCATCAATTAACCCATAGGACAAAGCGGATCTACTCAAACATCATAGGATAGCCATACATCATTGGGAAATAATATATAGCATTGAGCACCATGTTTAAGTAGAGATTATAGCAGGTAAAAGAGGGGTTACACTGTTTCATAGAGGGGGGAAGATTTGGTGATGACGGCGGTGAAGTTGTTGGTGTTCCGGCGCCACCGGGAGAGAGGGGGAGAGAGAGCCCCCTTCTTATTCTTCTTCCTTGACCTCCCCCTAGATGGGAGAAGGGTTTCCCCTCTGGTCCTTGGCTTCCATGGCGGCGGAGGGGCGGGAGCCATGGATATAGCACTATAGGTGGGCCATGGGAGCCAAGCAATTGTTTCATACTTTTGATGTTCTCAAACCTTTTCAACTTTCACGCAATACATGAGCGTGAGCCATGGATATAGCACTATAGGTGGAATAGAATATGACGATGGAGGTTGTGTGGAGAAGACCAAAAGGGAGAAAGTCTCACATCAACTAGGCAAATTAATGGGCTATGGAGATGCCCATCAATTGATGTCAATGTGAGGAGTAGGGATTGCCATGCAACAGATGCACTAAGAGCTATAAGTGTATGAAAGCTCAAACTGGAAACTAAGTGGGTGTGCATCCAACTTGCTTGCTCATGAAGACCTTGGGCATTTGAGGAAGCCCATCATCGGAATATACAAGCCAAGTTCTATAATGGAAATTCCCACTACTATATGAAAGTGATAACTCAAGAGACTTTCTATATGAAGAACATGGTGCTACTTTGAAGCACAAGTGTGGTAAAAGGATAGTAGCATTGCCCCTTCTCTCTTTTTCTCTCATTTTTTTGTTTTTTTTGGTGGGCTTCTTTGGCCTCTTTTATTTTTTTTGTGGGCTTCATTGGCCTCTTTTTTTGTAAAGTCCGGAAACTCATCCCAACTTGTGAGGGAATCATAGCTTCCATCATCCTTTCCTCACATGGGACAATGCTCTAATAATGATGATCATCACACTTTTATTTACTTACAACTCAATATTACAACTCGATACTAGAACAAAATATGACTCTATATGAATGCCTCTGGCAGTGTACCAGGATGTGCGATGATCTAGCGTAGCAATGACATCAAAAAACAGATAAGCTATGAAAACACCATGCTAGCTATCTTACGATCATGCAAAGCAATATGACAATGAATGCTCAAGCCATGTATATGAAGATGATGGAAGTCGCATGCCAATATATCTCGGAATGGCTATGTAAATGCCATGATAGGTAGGTATGGTGGCTGTTTTGAGGAAGATATAAGGAGGCTTATGTGTGATAGAGTGTATCGTATCACGGGGTTTGGATGCACCGGCGAAGTTTGCACCAACTCTCCAGGTGAGAAAGGGCAATGCACTGTACCGAAGAGGCTAGCAATTATGGAAGGGTGAGAGTGCGTATAATCCATGGACTGAACATTAGTCATAAAGAACTCACATACTTATTGCAAAAATTTATAAGCCATCAAAACAAAGTACTAAACGCATGCTCCTAGTGGGGTAGATTGGTAGGAAAAGACCATCGCTCGTCCCCGACCGCCACTCATAAGGAAGACAATCAATAAATAAATCATGCTCCAACTTCGTTACATAACGGTTCACCATACGTGCATGCTATGGGAATCACAGACTTCAACACAACTATTTCTACAATCCCCAATTACCCACTAGCATGACTCTAATATCACCATCTTTATATCGCAAAACTATTGCAAGGAATCAAACATATCATATTCAGTGATCTACAAGTTTTATGTAGGATTTTATGACTAACCATGTGAATGACCAATTCCTGTCAACTCTCTAAATAGATATAAGTGAAGAAAGAGAGTTTAATTATTTCTACAAAATATATGACCACACTCTAACAAATATAAGTGAAGCAAAAGAGCATTCTACAAATGGCGGTTTTCTATATGTAGGGAAACAGGCAATCCGACCTTCAAATGATATATGTGAAGCACATGAAGCATTCTATAAAGCCATACATCAAAAGATATAAGTGAAGTGCAATGAGCATTCTATAAATCAACCATGGACTATCTCATACCAGCATGGTGCATCAAAGAAAAAGGGAGAAACTAAATGCAAAAGACGCTCCAATATTTGCACATATCACATGAACGAAACGAAACCGAAAACATACCGATACTTGTTGAAGAAAGATGGGATGCCTTCCAGGGCATCCCCAAGATTAGACACTTGAGTCTCCTTGAATATTTACTTGGGGAGCCTTGGTCATCCCTAATATTGAGCTCTTTCCTCTCCTCCATCTCCTCACATCGAGACCTCCTCGATCTTTGATCGCTTCATCCACACAAAACTCAACAGAAAGTTCGGTAAGATCCTTTAGTATAATAAAGCAAATCACTACTCTAAGTACTGTTGCAAACCAATTCATATTTTGTTTTTGCATTGTAGCTACTTTAATATAACCTTTTCATGGCTTAATCCACTAATAGAAATCAATAGTTTCATCAAAACAAGCAAAACAATGTATCAGAAACAGAATCTGTCTTAAACAGGACAGTCTGTAGTAATCTGAACATTCACCATACTTCTGGTACTCCAAAAATTCAGAAACAATTTAGAAAAAATAAAATTTTTGTATATAAATAAAGTGCAAAAAGGTTCTGAACCGTTTGATGTTCCAGTAAAATATGTAAAATTGCGCACTACAGCCAATGTTTCTGTTTTGCACCGCACAAACCAACAAACAATGTAAACGTCCTAAAGGAAAATCTTGGCACATTATTTTTATAATACAATGGAATTGTACAAGGGGATAATTATTTTTGTTGAAAAGTTTCTGTAATTAAGATTCACAAAGTTTCCGTGAGCATGAACAAAGTTCAAGGAGCTCCCCCACTTCAACAATGCTTGTCTCTCTCACTTTCACTTTCCTTTTTGAAAAGTATTGGGTTCCCCTCTATATTTTTTTGTTTTTAAACTTTATAAAAGCACTCAACAGAAATAAATGACTCTCTCAAACTTCCGGGTTGTCTCCCTCGCAGCGCTTTCTTTAAAGCCATTAAGCTAGGCATAAAGTGCTCAAGTAATGGATCCACCCGGATCCCTATCAAAGCCAATTTTAATTAACAATGATTTGTAATTTAGTAGTGAGCACAAAGTAACATATATCATTTAATGACGAAGTCTAACTCTCTTCCTATGCATCGACATGTCATAAAAGAACAATTCATGCACACAAAGTAAAGACCAATGCATAGTATAATTAATTTCTTGCAATTTTATCGTGTTGGAAACATAGAGAGGTGGAGATGTAGTTCCTCTCTCGTAATAATTGCAAGTAGGAGCAGCAAGCACATGCATATCACATTCATCAAAATTATCATGTGCAATGGTAAAAGGCAATCCAACAATATAATCCTTAATAACCACAAACTTCTCCGATATAGTGTAGTCTGGAGAATTCAAAAAGATAATAGGACTATCATGTGTGGGTGCAATAGCAACAATTTCGTGTTTAACATAAGGAACAGTAGTAAGTTCATCTCCATAAGCATAACTCATATTGGCATCTTGGCCACAAAAATGGCAAGCATCAAATTCATCAAAAAGGGATATTTCAAATGAATCAACATGATCATAGCAATTATCATAGCATTCATCCTTCGGTAAGAACGAAGGGACATTAAACAATGTATGAGTTGGAGGGTTACTCTCATTACAAGGTGGGCACGGGTAGCTAATCCTCTCTTCCTCCTTTTGTTCTTCGCTCTCCTCATCATCTCTTTCATCCAATGAGCTCACAGTTTCATCAATTTTTCTTCCATAGACTCCTGCAAAATGTTAGTCTCTTCTTGGACAGCGGAGGAGTCCTCAATACATGGTTTAACATAGGCATTAGAAGCATAATTATCATAACAATATTTAAGTATGGAAAAAATTTCAAATTTGTAAAGAGTAGCGTCATACTTTTCAATCAAACAAGCAATTTCATAAGCACCCTTAAAACAACAAATTCTTCAATTTGTTGAACATCATAGTAATTATAAACACCCTTAGCATACGAAGATACGATTCCATTATCACTAAACAAACATTGGTAGGGAAGATGTTTCTTAGGGTCTTCAGAACAACAAGTAAAATCATATATTTCACATAAATTCCAAGAATATCATTGCAAACGATGAATTTGATCCAGTAAAAGTTTCCCTTTTTGAGATAAGCGGTGTCACACATAACAAGCATGCTCATCTAATGATTTTCCCTCAACTAAGCTAGTTGGGGTTTCAGCACGAGAACGTAGGGATCGAAGATGATCCAAGTAGAAAGCTTCAGCAATATGATAGATTTTGGGTGGTTCTTCAACCATTGGTTTAGTAGGTACAACTATTTTTTTGGTATTTTGCATTTCCTACCCATAACTAAAGATAGAAAACAACTTAGAACATAAAATAAAAACTACTTAATGATAAAGCAAACAAGCACACACGAGAATATTCACCCCATGCTATTGCTCCCCGGCAACGGCGCCAGAAAAAGGTCTTGATAACCCACAAGTATAGGGGATCAATTCTAGCCTATTTCGATAAGTAAGAGTGTCAAAACCAACGAGGAGCTAAAGGTAGAACAAATATTCCCACAAGTTCTATCGACCATCGATACAACTCTACGCACGCTTAACGTTCGCTTTACCTAGAACAAGTATGAAACTAGAAGTACTTTGTAGGTGTTGTTGGATAGGTTTGCAAGATAATAAAGAGCGTGTAAATAAAAAGTAGGGGCTGTTTAGATAAAGAAACAACTAAGTTAGTTTTAGTAGAGAGCTTTTTGTCACAAGAGAGTTATTGGTCCCTAGGCAATCGATAACTAGAGCGGTAACCATTATTGCAATTTTATATGAGGGAGAGGCATAAGCTAACATACTTTCTCTTCTTGGATCATATGCACTTATGATTGGAACTCTAGCAAGCATCCGCAACTACTAAAGATCATTAAGGTAAAACCAAACCATAGCATTATAAGGCATCAAGTCCTCTTTACTCCAATACGCAAACAACCTACTTACACGGGTCTGTGCTTCTGTCACTCACGCCACCCACCATAAGCAAATCATGAACATATTGCAAACCCTACAGCGGGGATCCCTCACGCTTGCGCGACACGGAGAGCACTATAGGACAGTACCAATAATAAAACATGCAACTCAAACCAATCACGATCATCAATTAACCCATAGAACAAAACGGATCTACTCAAACATCATAGGATCATTGGGAAATAATATATAGCGTTGAGCACCATGTTTAAGTAGAGATTACAGTGGGTAAAAGAGGGGTTACACCACTACATAGAGGGGGGGAAGAGTTGGTGATGACGGCCGTGAAGTTGTTGGTGTAGATTGCGGTGACGATGATGGCCCCGACTGCGTTCCGGCGCCACCGGGAGAGATGGGGAGAGAGCCCCCCTTCTTATTCTTATTCTTCTTCCTTGACCTTCCCCCTAGATGGGAGAAGGGTTTCCCCTCTGTTCCTTGGCTTCCATGGCGGCGGAGGGGCTGGAGCCCCTCCGAGATTGGATCTCTCTCTTTCTCTCTCTGTTTCATTCTGTTTCTTCGCTCCCCGATTCTGCCCTTTCACCGTTTCTTAAATTCCTGGAGATCTGTAACTCCGATTGGGCTGAAATTTGGACACGATTATTATCCGGATATTGGATTTCTTGCGGCGAAAGAAGGGCACCAACCGCCTTATGGAGTGGCCACGAGGGCCCAGGGCGCGCCCCTCACCCTCGTGGGCCCCTCGGGCATCGTCTGGCGTTGATTCCACTTCCCAAAATTCACAAATATTCCAAAAATAATCTCCGTCAGTTTTTATCCCGTTTGGACTCCGTTTGATATGGATTTTCTACGAAACAAAAAAATGCAATAAACAGGAACTGGCACTAGGCACTCGATCAATATGTTAGTCCCAAAAATAGTATAAAAACTTGACAAAAGTATGTAAAAGTTGTAGAATATTGGCATGGAACAATAAAAAATTATAGATACGACGGAGACGTATCAGTGCCGACCTCGGGCACCGGCGCCACTAGCACCCCGTCGACGCTCAGCTGCCACCCTGACGGTAGCCGCACGCCGGGCACGGCCGGGATGGTGAAGTGGGCGAGCTCCTTCGCATCCTCCAGGGTCAGGTTGGGGCGCGCCATCGTCGAAGACAAAGGGAGAGAGAGAGGGAGGAGCGACGAAGGCCAGGGGGAGGCGAGGGTGCTGCGAGCGACGGCACCCTGGTCGGCTTTTATAGCGGCCTCGGCAGGGCAGGGCAGGTCGCTGTATTCTCTATCACCACGGTTTTGCTCTTGAATTTCATTCCTACAGCAGGTTTTGTAATGTTGTCAGTGTTCCTCAAGTTCCCTTCTTTACCAACCTCTCCTTCATTTCCCAAGAAGTTCTCAGTGTCATCTTCATTAAGGAATTCCTCCTCTTCTTGTCCTTTTCCTGACTTTAGGTTGTCAATCTGTTGGTCATGTCCTGGTTCTTGGTGTGCAATCATTCGTTCCTCTGTGTATGATGTGGATGTTAGTTGATGTTCTTGCTAATCAATCACCCAGAAAACAGTAAGCAAGTCAAAAGACATGATCTTATTTTTCATTTTTTGTGTTTTCTGGTCATGTATGCAATGTTCTTTGTTAACTTTTGTATGTACCTTATCGAGCTGCATTGTGTCAAATAGAATGACATTCCATGGGTCTTGTGCACCCGCTTCAAATATATTCGGATCTCTTTGTGCCTGCAAGCAAAACACAATTCGTTGCTTTAATTGTTGCAGCTGATTTGCTAGGTTCTGTTCCCACTAATCAGTTTATGCAAGTTTCGTTTGCCTAATGTTTCATTCTCTTCCTCGTTGTTGTTTGGATGTTTATGCATTCTTAAATTCAGTTTTCTTCTCAGTGCTCTACCATTCCATGTAGTTTGGCATATCAGGCGTAGGCTCCACATACTGTTGGTGCACATAGTAGAACAATGCTATTTCATTAGCTGATGCATATCAGAACAATGTTTATTTCAATTAGCTGATGCATATGAGATCTATGCAATGCATTTATACCTTGTACATCATTTGCACCTGTAGTAGCTCGATATAAGAGTATGGTCCGCTCTGTAATTTGTCAAGAAACTAGTTAGAGAAAGCATATTTGATAATGTAAGGAGGTGCGAGAGGATGAACGTGGTCACGAGGCGTCTAACATCCCGGGTTCCGATGGGCCGGCATCCGGGAAGGAGACTTCACCCTCGATGGCTGCACCCATGAACACATTGCGTTTTGGTTCGTTCGAGCCTGCCTTTGCTCCTCCTCGATTGTGGAGCGATCGAGTGGAGCGTGATGATTTGCTTGAGCGCTCTCTCCCTCCCCTGGATTTTGCTGAGGTATCTGTGAATGATGAGGCTGCTGCGATACCCTCGATGGAGCCTTCACCAGCGAGGAGCCCGGTGAGATCTGATGCAGAGGTGGATGTGCCGTGGGCCGGTGGTGCGGTCGGACCGAGAGGGGGTGCGGGCAGGAGGCCTCCGCCCTGCCTCTCCTTTGATGTATTCGGCCTTGATGGCCGGTCGGGGTGGGCGGCGCGGGCAGGAGGCCCCCGCTCCTGCCTCTCCTTTGGCGCGCTTGGCGTCGGCTGGACTGGGAGGGGGGCGGGGGCAGGAGGCCCCCGCTCCTGCGTCTCCCTTGGCGCACTTGGCGTCGGCTGGACCGGGAGGGGGGCGCGGGCAGGAGGCCCTCGCTCCTGCCTCTCCTTTGGCGCGCTCGGCGTCGGCGGCCGGACCGGGAGGGGGCGCGGGCAGGAGGCCCCCGCTGAGGGAGTCCTGGATTAGGGGTACTCGGATAGCCGGACTATATACTTTGGCCAAACTGTTGGACTATGAAGATACAAGATTGAAGACTTCGTCCCTTGTCCGGATGGAACTTTCCTTTGCGTGGAAGGCAAGCTTGGCAATTCGGATATGTAGATCTCCTCCTTTGTAACCGACTCTGTGTACCCTAGCCCCCCGGTGTCTATATAAACCGGAGGGTTTAGTCCGTAGGACAACAACAATCATATTCATAGGCTAGCTTCTAGGGTTTAGCCTCTACGATCTCGTGGTAGATCAACTCTTGTAATACTCATATCATCAAGATCAATCAAGGAGGAAGTAGGGTATTACCTCCATCGAGAGGGCCCGAACCTGGGTAAACATCGTGTCCCCCGCCTCCTGTTACCATCCGCCTTAGACGCACAGTTCGGGACCCCCTACCCGAGATCCGCCGGTTTTGACACCGACATTGGTGCTTTCATTGACAGTTCCACTGTGCCGTCACGATAAGGCTTGATGGCTCGTCTTGTTGTCAAGGACAACATTACCTCGGGAGGAGCCCTGGCTGTAGGCCAAACTCTCCGATTAGGCGGCTTCGTCATGACCGCCCGTTCGGCCGTCGCGCCGACGATGACTTCTCGGGTCATCAAAAACAGCCTCCACGTCGGCTCGGGATTTGCCGAGCAGATGGATCCAATGGAGCTCTCTTCCTTGAACGAGCTCTTGGATCGCATCGCCGCCCTGGGAGTCGCTACGAACTATGATCGGATCAGGCTTTAACCTAACCAAAGGGAGATTAACTCTCCCCCGGTAACCCATCATATAGCGGTGGTGGAGGAGCAACGTAGCGATTCTTCCTCTATCTTGAGGACGAACTATGTCTAGATTCCCGAGCTCTCCGAGCCGCATACCCGTCTACGGGAGGACATGGCCCAAGCTTCGAACTTAGAATCGGACAGCGGGCCAGAAAAAATGGGCAACATCCCGAAGCCCGAACTGCCAAGCTCGGAAACTCCTCTGCCCCTGGGTCACAGATCGGGTCAGGGTTTGGACCTAAATCTACCCACCCACCCAGACATAAGTGATCTTTCCCACATTAGACAAGAGCCCCAAGAGACAGTACATCACTATTGGGGCAGATTCCTCCTTGTAATGAGCAAGGTCAAGGACTGTCGCGAGGAAGACGCAATTTCATTATTTTGCATAAATTCCACGGACAAGGGCATCATCAACGCCATAAGCTGCCGTGACATAGCACACTTCGCTGACTTGGCGGCCATAGTACGGAAGTACTGTGCGATGGAAAGCGCCTGGAAAACCCAAACAAAATTCTGGGATCCTCCGGCTCTCACTAAACCACCCGTCCAAACTAAAAGGGTGTACTCTCGTAAGTCACCCGATCTAATTACAAAGAAACCAAAGCCCACTACAGGGCGCGGAACTGTATTGGAGGGATGGCTCAATGGGCCATGCAAAATTCATAGTACACCGGATACCATGCCAACACACAGCCTTAGAGCATGTTGGATACTCCGGCAGGTGGCCAAGAGCGGCGAGGATCTCCTCATCAACAATACCACAGAGCACCATCCCGTGGAAAATAACAATATAGTATTGACAGTCTTCGAGACTTTCGCCTCAAATAATAGGCGCAAGCGAGCACTCCGCAGCCTCGCCAAAGTCTGCCACATTGCAGCAATAAATCCATGGAACTATACGGCCATAACCTTCAATGCCAGTGACGAACCTCAATTCCAAACAGTCCGAGCACCAGCCGCTTTGGTCCTTAGTCCAATTGTGGACGACTTCCGGCTTACTAAAGTGCTCATGGACGGTGGCAGCGGATTAAACCTCATCTATGAGGAGACTCTTAGCAAAATGGAAATAGACAAGAGCCGCATTGAGCAGAGCAGCACGACCTTAAGAGGAATCATCCCTAGTCGGGAGGCACGATGTGCGGGAAAAATCACACTAGATGTGGTATTCGGCACGCCGGAGAATTATAGGTCCGAATAAATCACATTCCAAGTGGCCCCGTTCAGTAGCGGATACCACGCCCTTTTAGGGCGGGAGACATTCACGATCTTCCAAGCTATACCCCATTACGGGTACATGAAGCTCAAGATGCCCGGGCCCAATGGAATGATCACTCTAGCTAGTGATCCGGACATAGCACTCCACGCCGAAAATAAAACCGCCGCACTGGCCCTCGAGGCGTTATCCGAAGCCCTTGCGGCCGAAGAACTAACTGCTCTGCGCTCCATAGTGGACAGGGACGACGTGATACTCGACAAAAGACCCAAGTCCACCTCTTTTAAACCAGCGGGTGAAATAGTCAAATTCCAGGTCCACCCAACGGACCCTACAAAAACAGCATCCATCGGGGCACAGCTGAACCCCACAACAGACGCCGCACTGCGGGAGTTCTTGCGCGAGAATTGGGACATCTTCGCCTAGCATCCTTCAGACATGCCAGGAATCCCACGCAGGCTGGCCGAGCATAGCCTAAACATTCTAAAGGGATACAAGCCAGTCAAGCAGACTCTTCGGCGTTTCTCAGAGCCTAAGCGACAAGCCATGGGAGAGGAGCTAGCCAATTTACTCGAGGCCGGATTCATTAGAGAAATAAAACATCCGTACTGGCTAGCGAACCTGGTAATGGTACCAAAGAAGGACAAATCCTGGCGCCTAAGTGTCGATTTCAAGGACCTTAACAAGGCTTGCCCCAAGGATCCCTTACCCCTCCCCCGCATCGCTCAAATTATCGACGCTACCGCAGGACACGATTCGTTGTGTTTCCTCAATGCATACTCCGGATACCATCAAATCAAGATGGCGGAGTCCAATTAAGCCGCAACGGCATTCATCACTCCATACGGCCCCTTCTGTTTTAACACCATGCCTTTCGGGCTCAAAAATGCCGGTGCAACCTATCAATGCATGATTCAGACATGCCTGGAAACACAAATCGGCAAAATAGTGGAGGCATACGTAGACGATGTGGTCATTAAAACCAGACACGTCGAATCCTTAATAGACGACTTGAGGCTCACGTTCGACAATCTCCGAACATATGACATCAAGCTCAATTCGGAAAAATGCGTTTTCGGCGTGCCCGCCGGAAAGCTCTTGGGCTTCATCGTTTCCAATAGAGGAATTGAAGCAAATCCGACTAAAATCCGAGCTCTGTCACAGTTGGCTATCCCAATAGACCTCAAGCAAATCCAGAAACTAACTGGATGCGTGGCTGCCTTAAGCCGCTTTATCTCCCGATTGGGAGAAAAGGCACTACCTCTTTATCGCCTTCTTCGACGCACCGAACACTTCGAATGGACGGATGCGGCCACGGCTGGATTGGAAGAAATAAAAGCCATCTTGGCCAGCAACCCAATCTTGGCCACGCCAAATATCGGCGAACCAATGCTGTTATATATAGCGGCAACACACCAAGTTGTAAGCGCAGTGCTCGTCGTCAAACGAGAGACGGATGGACATAACTTCCCGCTTCAAAAGCCGTTATACTACGTATCCACTGTCCTCACTCCATGCAAATCACGGTACCCACATTATCAAAAGATAGCATACGCGGTCTTCATGGCATCCCGGAAACTACGACACTACTTTCAAGAGTGATCAATTACGGTGGCTTCTGAAGTACCACTCAACGACATAATAAATAACTGCGATGCCACGGGCCGGATTGCTAAATGGGCTATTGAGCTCCTCCCGTTCGACAGAACATACAAACCACGGCGAGCCATTAAGTCGCAAGTACTGGCTGATTTCGTCGCCGAATGGAAAGAAGCCGAACTCCCTAAAGAGTACGGCGCGTACTCCAATTGGATCATGCACTTTGACGGCTCTAAGATGCTGGCTGGTCTGGGGGCAGGCATCGTCCTGACCTCCCCCACCAGAGATACAGTCCAATACGTACTCCAAATATTATACACAGACTCCAACAATGCAGCAGAATATGAGGCCTTGTTGCATCGTCTCCGGATGGCAGTCTCCATGGGCATTCAACGCCTAGAGGTGCGTGGGGATTCGAACCTTGCAATATCTCAAATAAATGGAGACTTTGATGCCAAGGACCCAAAAATGGCGGCTTACCGCAACGCCGTCCTCAAAATGTCAGCTCGGTTTGAGGGGCTCGAATTCCACCATGTGGTCCGAGAAAACAATCAAGCGGCGGATATCCTTGCCCGCATCGGCGCTAAGCGCGACCCTGTCCCACCCAATATCTTCTTGGAAAGGCTGTTTAAGCCATCCGTGGTGTGGGAAGGGGAGACCGGCAACAACAGTCCGGACCCGGCCACAACGCCCGATCCCGAACACTCTGACGTAATCGGCGGCTCTACCACCGAAATAACACCTTCGGCCCACGTGATTATGGATGTCATCGCCCCGTGGACAGAACCCTTCTTGGCCTACCTAACTAGGCAAGAACTCCCTGAGGACACAAACGAAGCACGTTGCATTGTGCGGTGATATAAAGCCTACAAGGTCCACGAGGGAGAGCTTTATAAGAAAAGCTCTACCGGAGTACTTCAAAGGTGCATCTCCGAAGAGGAAGGACGGCAACTTTTGGTGGAAATTCATGCTGGACTCGGTGGCCACCATGCCGCAGCTCGGGCACTTGTAAGCAAGGCCTTCCGTACAGGTTTTTACTGGCCGACGGCCCGAGCAGACGCACAGGACCTCGTCCAACGTTGCGTCGGTTGCCAGCTTTTTGCAAACCAAAGCCATCTGCCACCTACTGCTCTCCGAACAATCCCCATTACTTGGCCCTTTGCGGTCTGGGGGCTTGGTATGGTCGGACCCCTTAAAGGGGGAAGCCATAAGAAAAAATACCTATTGGTCATGGTGGATAAATTCACCAAATGGATAGAAGCCAAACCAGTTAAAACAGCCGAGTCCGGACCAGTGATATACTTCATATCCGGGGTTGTACACCGTTACGGCGTCCCCCACAGCATCATCACCGATAATGGCTCGAACTTCACAGCTGACGAGGTAAAAACTTGGTGCCGCAACATGGGCATTAAGCTCGATTATGCCTCCGTCTATCACCCCCAAACAAATGGTCAAGTCGAACGAGCAAATGCTCTTATTATGAGCAGCATTAAACCCAGAACTAGTGCGATCCTTGAAGGAATCAGATACGCACTGGGTTGAGGAGCTCGACTCCGTACTATGGGGGCTGCGGACCACGCCGAATCGCACTACCAGATACACACCGTTTTTTATGGTGTACGGCGCAGAGGCGGTACTACCCTGCGACATCATTCATGACTCACCTCGAGTGCGCATGTACGAAGAGAAAGAAGCCGAGCTTGGATCGGCAGGACAATTTAGATGCCCTGGAGGAGGAGCGTGATGTTGCAAAAGCCCGCTCCGCATTCTATCAGCAACAGGCTCGACGGTATCAAAGCAGAGAAGTACGGGTCAAAACTTATAACGTTGGCGAACTCGTTCTACACCTACCAGAGAAGAAAAAGGACAAGCTCAAGCCCAAATGGGAAGGTCCCTTCATCATTGATAAAGTTCTCACCGGTAGGGCGTACCGTCTGCGTGATGCATCGGACAATCGACTCGAGCCAAACCCATGGAACGCGGCCAGACTCCGAAGATTCTACGCCTAGTGCCGGACTCTGTGTTCGTCTCCTTACCTCCACCCTTTTTTCATATATATCCGCTATCTGTCTTTCTTTCTTTCTTCCCTTTTTCTTCATGGCCTTAAAAGCTTAAAGTGTGTCTTGACTACACAATCTTGACGCGCCGTGCATGCTCATTATACCTGGGGGCTTCTTACACAGAAGCTTAATATAATTATACTCCGGGCTTTATGCCCCTCTCACACGTGTTACTTTTCTACATGTACCTTTTCTTCGCCATTATATGCATCGATATGACTTAAGTTTTGGCCAAGCTGGGTTGCCTGGCTCTTGTGTTTATGCCCTACGTTCCCGTTAATTCGGCTAGGGCATAAGGGGAGCACCTCTGCGATTGTTACTGCCGGGTCAGCCAGATGTGTACCTCAGACTAGGTGAAGCCGAAAGCTAGCGTTCTTAAGGGAATATTCGGTCGGTGAACAAAAGATGACTTTTACTTATTGCAATACATACCCCCAGATGTTTATATCCTGCGTCTCTGTTCGCAGTTTGGACATGCACATTAATGCATGCGTACCCAGGGAAAGGAACCCTTAACGGAACTATTCTCCCTGGAAGATGTTTCTTACTATCCATGTAATATAACATAGCTAGTTGGGTACTTGTCTGTTCAAGCACTTATGACCCCTACGCCTGGTTTCCACGCGTACCCCGGTTTTTACATAACTGAGCGGGTATTCGGATACACTCCGGACTGTCAGGTCCGGAGGTCGAAGTGAAAAGGTCCGCCATGACAAATGATTTATAATCCGGCTAGGGACAAAATATGTCATTTGAAGTACACAGTCACTTAGACTGACTAAATTCTTCTTCTATACCATCCAACAGGCTGTCTAGCCTACAATCCTGTTGGGAATACTTTGCGGCTAATTTCACATGGTCATACACCAAACTGACAGGGATCTCTTTCCCGTCAGACCCCACAGGTCCAACTTCGGCCATATGGTTCGGGTCAGCCTTGGTATATCGAGTCTTCACCATGGCCCAGGCTTCCCTTGCACCTTGTCGGCAGGCAGGTATCTTCCATAATCGGAAGCGCCGCCGCGCTCCCTTGAGCATCTCTACGAGCACCCCTGTGCTTCCTGGCAGGGAGGCGGATGGCCACAAGGCCTGGGCAATGCCCTGCATCACCTGCCGAACTTGTTCGTGCAGTTGTGAGAGCTCTGGCAGAAGATCACCCACAGACCCGGGCATCTCCTCTGCGGGACGACCCATCAGCATACCTACAGATATAACTCTGTTAGCCGGTTTCTTCGCCGAACTCTATAAAAGTTCGTTCAAGCACTTACTAAAAATGCCGCGTCAAAGCCTCTTATTCTCCTTTACGGAGTCAGCAAGCTCGGCCCGAACATCTTTCAGTTCAACGCCCAGCCGGGTATTGGCATCTTGGAGATCATTTTTCTCCCGCCTAACCTGTGTAAGCACGCGCTCGCCAGCCTTTAGCTGTCGTTGAGCATGTTGCTCATCACCTCACACGACCTCCGGATTCACTCCGGGATCATCTGCAGAATCTATTGTTAGATTTGCATGCATGCCGCATACTCACCGGCATATTTCATTCTTTTTGATAAAAACAAGTGTTACCAGATGGGGCCTTCTCGGACTCCTTCATTGCGGCAACTGTGGGCCGTAGCTGGGCTTTGCACTCCTCCAGCTCTTGAGACAACTGGGTATTCTTCTTCGTAAGAACCTGCGCACGTAATGATCCTTAAATCAGTTGTGTCAACTGTTTCAAGTCCCAGGGGCTACTGATATACATAATTATCAGATCTTCTTACCCGTATATCCTTTACGTACTGGTTCGTGGCTCTGGCAAGACCATTTTGAGCAGCTCGGATGTACGCGTCCCCTGAGTTGAAGGCATCGAACGCCTCTTCGGAGAAACCAGGGTCGCGGAGTACGGCCCGGCGACCCTTGTGATTCATGGCGCTCTCCACTTCAGAATTCGTAGCGGACAGCCTATCTGCATCCTCTGTAGGAGGAACATCCGGTGTTGTCCCCACGTTAGCATCTTCCCCTAAGTCCGGCTCTGGAGTCCGGCAGGTGGAGGCATGGCCGGCAGGCTCTCCGGACACGGTCCGGCGAGCGTTTTTTCTGCCAGGAACCACGGACATTATTATATTTAAAAGACGACAACCACGGAGCAGGGTTTTTTCATACCTCTGTGACGGCGTCTCAGTCCTGACTGCCTTCCTTTTAAGCCTACCCGGCTTCGGTGCCCCTTGTTGATGAGACACCGCGGGTTCGGCATGGTGCCCCGAGGGCCTTCCCTGTAAGACGCAATACGTGTGCGGTGGGTAAGGTGCAAAGAAGGGATCCTTCTCGGAAGTTAGGACTCCATTTTTCCTTACATGCGATGCAGGGAGCAGGCCAGGATAATCGGCTATGATGGCCACCAAGGCACCGTCGCAGCTTAACTAATAGAACGTCCTGTCAACGAGCTCCATAAATATGTCCGGATCTTCTTCGAGTCCGGGGTCGAGGGCCCGGTCAGGGTCCTCTGGCTGTGGAGACGGGCTGTGGATCTCCCTCAAAGCTTTTCACAGTTCCTGCTATGAAATAGCAAGGTAAATATTTATGATGAAGGATGCGGGAAGGTCTGGAGTAAAAGGTAGCAGCTCACCCAGTTTGGGGGGTTGTACATGGAGAATCCATCCCGTGGCTTAATGCGGATGAACTCCTCTTCCTCTCCTTTGTACAAATCGGACAGTATTTTTGCTAGAGCAGCGGCGGAGTACGGACCTTTACGACCGCAGCGGGTGGCATCGTCTTCTCCATGGAAATGCCACATGGGGTTGTCCCCGATATTGAAGTGGCTGCAGCCCCCGCATTATACATATTGACATGACCTCAATTATGGTCAACCCTGATTTGGCCAGCGCTTTTATCCGGCCCATCAGGAAAGGGACCTCTCTGTTATCTTCCTCCTGGGGGCTCCGAGGGCGCCAACTGCGGCGTTTCTTCAAAGGGGCGTTATTGAACTCAAGAAGGCCCATCCGAATAGGGTCCGGAAGGGGGACGTCCTCCATATAAAACCACTCCGAAGGCCAGTCTTCGGATGTCTTCTTCGGAGTACCGGACAGGTATCCGGTCCCGGCGATGCGCCATATCTCAGCTCCGCCCACTTGATATATTAACCCCTCCTGTGTACGGGGTACGAGGCAGAATAGCCTCTGCCATAACTCGAAATGAGCTTCGCAGCCCAGAAACAGCTCGCAAAGAGCGGCGTAGCCCGCGATGTGTAATATGGAGGATGGAGTAAAATTATGCAGCTGGAGGCCGTAGAACTCCAGGAGCCCGCTGAGGAACGGATGGATTCGAAATCCAAGTCCCCTTAATAAGTAAGGGGTAAGGCATACCTGTTCCCCCATGGATGGGTTGGGAAAGCTCTCCGCTTGCTCCCCGCCATTGTAAGTGGCTAGTCCGGCTCGGACGGGGACCATATACGCTGGAGGGAGAAACCCCTGGGTCTGTAACTCTACTAATTGGCTGTGGGGGATAGAACACTTCTTCCAATTACCCGGCTTAGTGCTACGGGAGCGAGAGGAGGAGTTGCGATGGCCGGCCATGATGGGATGGGCTTTTCCGGTCGCGCTCCGATGGATACTCGCTGTGGGAGGACGCTGTGATCTGGATCTGGGGATCCCTGTCTCTTTAAATAAATTATTTGCTCACAGGATTAGGGTGGCAAGTGTAAAAATGCCCCGACTTCTCGCATTCGCTCGACACGTGGAAGATTGCCATTATTAGGCGCAGAAGTCGAGGAGTGCAACATTCATGGGAAGCCGGACACTACTCGACAGGTACTCAGGATTTGGAGAAGAACCCACCTTGCAATGCCGAAGACAACTTGCGCGCCGGACTCATCGTCATTGAAGCCTGGTTCAGGGGCTACTGAGGGAGTCTTGGATTAGGGGGTACTCGGACAGCCGGACTATACACTTTGGCCGAACTGTTGGACTATGAAGATACAAGATTGAAGACTTTGTCCCGTGTCCGGATGGGTCTCTCCTTTGCGTGGAAGGCAAGCTTGGCAATTCGGATATGTAGATCTCCTCCTTTGTAACCGACTCTGTGTAACCCTAGCCCCCCCCCCCCCCGGTGTCTATATAAACCGGAGGGTTTAGTCCGTAGGACAACAACAATCATAATCATAGGCTAGCTTGTAGGGTTTAGCCTCTATGATCTCGTGGTAGATCAACACTTGTAATACTCATATCATCAAGATCAATCAAGCAGGAAGTAGGGTACTACCTCCATCGAGAGGGCCCGAACCTGGGTAAACATCGTGTCCCCCGCCTCCTGTTACCATCTGCCTTAGACGCACAATTCGGGACCCCCTACCCGAGATCCGCCGGTTTTGACACCGACACCCGCCCCTGCTTCTCCCTAGGCGTTCTCGGCTGCGGCGGTGTCCGCGGCTGCTGCTTCGCCTCGGGTGGCAAGACCAATGGTGGTCACGCCTCACTCTGGCGGTGGGGCCAGGTCAGGAGGGGGCGCAGGCAGGTGGCCTCCACTCCCACTTCTCTCACCTATGGTTGGTGGGGATCCTGTGGTGTCTCCGGGATCCGGTCACCGGACGTTGCCATGAGAGGTTTCGATGTCTCTCGGTGGTCTATCGGCTGCCCCAGTTCAGTCGAGCTCTGTTGGGGGTTGGGCAGGTGGCCCCACCCCAAACGGGGCCACACAGGAGGAGATCGTCGCTTTTGGACGGATACCGGATCCTGTTTCTGAAGGACAACGGATGAGCTGTCGGCTTCAGGATCAGCCGGATGTTGATGACATGCAGCTACGGTGCGCTATGAGGGCGGCCAAGCTTCGTGACATTGAGGTCACTACTGGTATGTCGGTCAACACGTCCAATTCAATTCTACATTTTTCCAATGATGAGATTGTTCACAACGCAAATCAATTAGGGGTTTCACTAGGTAGTAATGGTAGTGAAATCACTAAATCAGTTAATGATATTCTTGATCTTGAAGCGGAGCGCGCTTTGGAAATGATTCGTAACTTAGCAGCAGTTAAACCCATGAACGATTTCGACATTGATGCGTTGGGAGTCAGGGTGCTTGACAGTTTTTGTGCGGACCTTGCCCCGTCACTTCGTGAGTCAGAGGAGGATTAGGGACTCACCTCCCGTAGGGACTCGATCCATGTAGATATTCCTGATGTTAGGTCCACAGAGCCCGGTTGTAGGATCAAAATAAGCCTAAGCGGAAGTGGAAATGGAAGGTTTATCCAGCTTCGGCTGTGCATAGAAGTGCTAGGATCCGTACATCAACAAAATTCCATGATGAAATATGAGAGGCATTTTCTAGAATAGCAGAGGTCTTAAAAACTTGGCTAAAAGAAGGTTTCTAGCGGATGCGTCTATCGAGCACCAGTTGGATTTTATTGCCCTTTCCGAAACTGGAACGGAAAATTTTACCCCCTATTTCCTTAGTACTTTATCGGGGGGTGTCGATTTCCACTGGCATTGCCTACCTCCAAGAGGAAGGTCCAGTGGGATCTTACTTGGGGTTAAATGTGAGTCGTTGGAAGTTCGGAGTGTGGTCATGGGAGATTTTGCGGTAAAATTCCGAGTCGGATCAAAGGCCGATGGGTTTAATTGGGCATTGGTGGTGGTGTATGGTGCCGCGCAGCCAGAGCACAAACCTGATTTTTTGGCTGATCTGATCCGTATTTGTGGTAGCGAGCAGCTCCCAATCCTCGTTGGGGGCGATTTTAACATTATTCGAAGGAGGGGGAAAAGAATAATGATAATTTTGACGGCAGATGGTCATTTATGTTCAATACCATAATCAAAATCCTGGATCTTAGATAGATAGAGCTTTCTGGTAGGAAATTCACTTGGGCTAATATGTTGCCAAAGCCGACATTTGAGAAGCTGGACCGTGTCCTCGCTAGCATCGAATGGGAGCAGAAGTTCCCCTGGTAACAGTCCAAGCGTTATCACGCGCAATATCGGATCACACCCCGTTGCTAGTTGATTCTGGCGAGGTCACCAATGTGGGAGAATAAGAACTCTTTTTCTTTCGAATTAGCGTGGTTTGAAAGGGAATGGTTCCTGGATCTGATAGCAAGAGAATGGGCTAAAGATTCAGGAGGGAAGTCTCCTGTTGAATGATGGCAGAATAAGATTAGGCATCTACGAAGATTCCTTCGTGGATGGGCTAAGCATATGCGTGGGATTTATAAGGCTGAAAAGGAAAGGCTCCTTGGCCTCATTCAATCCCTAGATTTAAAAGTGGAATCCACCATTTTAGATACCACAGAGCTGGAGACTAAAGTGGAGGCGCAGTTGAGACTGAAAGAACTCCTTCGTGAGGAGGAATTGAAGTGGGCTTTGCGAGCTAAGGTTCACAAAATAGTCTAAGGGGATGACAACACTCAATTCTTTCATATGATTGCAAATGGCAAACACCGAAAGAAGAGAATATTTCAGCTTGAGCAGGATGAGGGGACAATTTTAGGACAGGAAAACCTAAAAGTTTATATAACAGAGTACTACAAGCAGTTGTTTGGGCCTCCGGAGGATAACTTCGTATCCTTAGATGAGTCCATGGTTGAGGATGTCCCTCAACTTGCGGCGGATGAGAATGATATTTTGACCGCCCCATTTATGGAGAAAGAGGTGTTTG
Organism: Aegilops tauschii subsp. strangulata; assembly: GCF_002575655.3. NCBI lineage: Eukaryota > Viridiplantae > Streptophyta > Magnoliopsida > Poales > Poaceae > Aegilops > Aegilops tauschii. Next base: position 75,022,637 of record NC_053040.3, on the reverse strand, counting down.
AGGCCATTTCACAAATGAAGAACAATAAGGCTCCAGGGCCGGATGGTTTTCTGGCGGAGTTTTATAAAAAGTGCTCGCCCATTATCAAAGGGGATTTGCTTGCGATGTTCCATGATTTATTCTCTGGACAGCTTCAGTTGTTTCAACTAAATTTTGGAACGATAACCTTACTGCCTAAGAAGACAGAGGCCGTTCGTATTGAGCAGTTCAGGCCTATATGTCTTCTTAATGTAAGTTTCAAGATTTTCACCAAAGTCGGGACCAATAGACTCATGCAAATTGCACATTCTGTGGTGCAACCGTCCCAGATGGCTTTCATGCCGGACAGAAACATCCTAGAAGGGGTTGTCGTCCTACATGAAATCCTCCATGAAATTCACACGAAAAAACTAGATGGGGTTGTTTTCAAAGTGGATTTTGAGAAAGCGTACGGTAAGGTCAAATGGCATTTCCTTCAACAGGATCTGTGTATGAAAGGTTTTGATCAGACCTGGAGACACCAGGTAGAATCTTTCACGCAAAAAGGGAGTGTTGGGATTAAAGTGAATGATGACATAGGTCACTACTTCCAAACACACAAAGGTCTGAGGCAAGGAGATCCGATGTCACCTATTCTATTCAACATAGTGGTCGATATGTTGACAATTCTCATAGGAAGGGATAAGGATGCGGGTCAGGTAGGTGGCCTCGTTCCGCACTTAGTTGACGGAGGTGTATCTATCCTACAGTACGCTAATGATACTATCATCTTCATGGAGCATGACTTGGCAAAAGCGCGAAGCATGAAGCTGGTGTTATGCTTATTCGAACAATTGACCGGGTTAAAGATTAACTTCCATAAGAGCGAATTGTTCTGTTTTGGAAGACCTAATGATGACCAAGAGGCATACAAACAATTGTTTGGGTGTGAGTTGGGGGTTTTACCCTTCACATATTTAGGTATACCAATCCACCACCGCAAGCTGACCAACAGAGAATGGAAGTGCATTGAGGATCGATTTGAAAAGAAACTCAGCTGCTGGAAGGGCAAGCTGATGTCATATGGAGGCCGATTAATACTTATTAATTCAGTCCTCACGAGTATGCCTATGTTTCTCCTTGATGTGTATTACGCAACCTAGTTCTTGTAGATGTTGTTGGGCCTCCAAGTGCAGAGGTTTGTAGGACAGTAGCAAATTTCCCTCAAGTGGATGACCTAAGGTTTATCAATCCATGCGAGGCGTAGGATGAAGATGGTCTCTCTCAAGCAACCCTGCAACCAAATAACAAAGATTCTCTTGTGTCCCCAACACACCCAATACAATGGTAAATTGTATAGATGCACTAGTTCGGTGAAGAGATGGTGATACAAGTGCAATATGGATGGTAGATATAGGTTTTTGTAATGTGAAAATATAAAAACAGCAAGGTAACTAATGATAAAAGTGAGCACAAACGGTATTGCAATGCTAGGAAACAAGGCCTAGGGTTCATACTTTCACTAGTGCAAGTTCTCTCAACAATAATAACATAGTTGGATCATATAACTCTCCCACAACATGCAACAAAGAGTCACTCCAAAGTCACTAATAGCGGAGAACAAACAAAGAGATTATGGTAGGGTACGAAACCACCTCAAAGTTGTCCTTTCTAATCAATCTATTCAAGAGTCTGTAGTAAAATAACACGTAACTATTCTTTCCGTTCGATCTATCATAGAGTTCGTACTAGAATAACACCTTAAGACACAAATCAACCAAAACCCTAATGTCACCTAGATACTCCATTGTCACCTCAAGTATCCATGGGTATGATTATACGATATGCATCACACAATCTCAGATTCATCTATTCAACCAACACATAGAACCTCACAGAGTGCCCCAAAGTTTCTACCGGAGAGTCAAGACGAAAATGTGTGCCAACCCCTATGCATAGGTTCATGGGCAGAACCCGCAAGTTGATCACCAAAACATACATCGAGTGGATCACGTGATATCCCATTGTCACCACAGATAAACACGGCAAGACATACATCAAGTGTTCTCAAATCGTTAAAGACTCAATCCGATAAGATAACTTCAAAGGGAAAACTCAATCCATTACAAGAGAGTAGAGGGGGAGAAACATCATAAGATCCAACTATAATAGGAAAGCTCGCGATACATCAAGATCATGCCAAACCAAGAACACGAGAGAGAGAGAGAGAGAGAGAGAGAGAGAGAGAGAGAGAGAGAGATCAAACACATAGCTACTGGTACATACCCTCAGCCCCGAGGGTGAACTACTCCCTCCTCGTCATGGAGAGCGCCGGGATGATGAAGATGGCCACCGGTGAGGGATCCCCCCTCCGGCAGGGTGCCGGAACAGGGTCCCGATTGGTTTTTGGTGAGCGTAAATGGTATTGCAATGCTAGGAAACAAGGCCTAGGGTTCATACTTTCACTAGTGCAAGTTCTCTCAACAATAATAACATAATTGGAACATATAACTATCCCTCAACATGCAACAAAGAGTCACTCCAAAGCCACTAATAGCGGAGAACAAACGAAGAGATTATTGTAGGGTATGAAACCACCTCAAAGTTATTCTTTCGGATCAATCTATTCAGGAGTTCATACTAGAATAACACCTTAAGACACATATCAACCAAAACCTTAATGTCACCTAGATACTCCAATGTCACCTCAAGTATCCGTGGGTATGATTATACGATATGCATCACACAATCTCAGATTCATCTACTCAACCAACACAAAGTACTTCAAAGAGTGCCCCAAAGTTTCTACCGGAGAGTCAAGACGAAAACGTGTGCCAACCCCTATGCATAAGTTCACGAGGTCACGGAACCCGCAAGTTGATCACCAAAACATACATCAAGTGAATCACGTGATATCCCATTGTCACCATAGATAAGCACGGCAAGACATACATCAAGTGTTCTCAAATCATTAAAGACTCAATCCGATAAGATGCCTTCAAAGGGAAAACTCAATCCATTACAAGAGAGTAGAGGGGGAGAAACATCATAAGATCCAACTATAATAGCAAAGCTCGTGATACATCAAGATCGTACCACCTCAAGAACACGAGAGAGAGAGAGATCAAACACATAGCTACTGGTACATACCCTCAGCCCCGAGGGTGAACAACTCCCTCCCCGTCATGGCGCTGGGATGATGAAGATGGCCACCGGTGAGGGTTTCCCCCTCCGGCAGGGTGCCGGAACAGGGTCCCGATTGGTTTTTGGTGGCTACACAGGCTTGTGGCGGCGGAACTCCCGATCTATTCTGTTCCCCGATGTTTTTAGGGTATATGGATATATATAGGCAAAATAAGTCGGTCAGGGGAGCCACGAGGGGCCCACGAGGGTGGGGGCGCGCCTAGGGTGGCAGGCGCGCCTCCCTGCCTCGTGGCCACCTCGAAGCTTCCTTGACTTCAACTCCAAGTCTCCTGGATCACGTTCGTTCCAAAAATCACGCTCCCGAAGGTTTCATTCCGTTTGGACTCCGATTGATATTCCTTTTCTGCGGAACACTGAAACAACGGAAAAAATAGAAACTGGCACTGGGCTCTGAGTCAGTAGGTTAGTCCCAAAAATAATATAAAAGTGTTTAATAAATCCCACAAACATCCGAAACAGATAACATAATAGCATGAATACTTCATAAATTATAGATACGTTGGAGACGTATCAGCATCCCCAAGCTTAATTCCTGGTCGTCCTCAAGTAGGTAAATGATAAAAGAAATAATTTATGAAGTGTGAATGCTAGCAGGTGCACAAGTTTGATCAATGATAATTTCAATCACCTTTTCTAGCATGCTTATATATCATAACAGTAGCTCGTCTCATAAAGCTTCTCATGATCAAGTAATAAGCTATTCACATGTTAAAGTATAGATCATAAACTTTCTTGAAAACTAACAAATCGTGTTATTTGTCATCAAACAATTACAATTCATCTTATTTTTAGGAAGAGTCTATGTCAGAGCTTTGATTTAGCAAAATCCACATACTCAACTATCATTTAGTCTTTCACAATTGGTAACACTCACGCGATATTTATGGGTTCAAAGTTTTAATCAGACACAGAGAAAGATAGGGGCTTATAGATTCGCCTCCCAACCTTTTACCTCAAGGGTAATGTCAACAATAATAGTTCATGATGCCTTACATCCAATTAGATATATATATCAGAATCTTTCCAACACAATGTGCTTGCCAAAGGATAAAATATAAAAAGGAAAGGTGAAGATCACCATGACTCGTGCATAAGGTAAAAGACAAGAATAAAAGATAGGCCCTTCGTAGAGGGAAGCAGAGGTTGCCATGCGCTTTTATAGTTGGATCCACAAAATCTTAATGCGAGGGAACGTCACTTTATATTGCCACTTGTGATAAGGACCTTTATTATGCAGTCGGTCGCTTTTATTGCTTCCATATCACAAGATCGTATAAAGCTTATTTTCTCCACACTAAAAGATCATACATATTTAGGGAGCAATTTTTATTGCATGCACCGATGACAACTTACTTGAAGGATCTTACTCAATCCATAGGTAGGTATGGTGGACTCTCATGGCAATGCTAGTATAAGGGATGTTTCGAAGCACAAGTAGTATCTCTGCTTGGTGCAAATAATTTGGCTAGCATGAGGGGGAAAGGCAAGCTCAACGTGTTGGGCGATCCATGACAATATACTTTATTTAAGATATAAGAAAACATAACCCATTACATTGTCTTCCTTGTCCAACATCAACCTTTTAGCATGTCATATTTTAATGAGTGCTCACAATTACAAAAGATCTCCAAGATAGTATATTTATATGTGAAATCTCTCTTCCTTCAATATTCTTTCATGAATTGTCCAAGTGACCAATACAATGTTTACTAACCTTCAATAAATTTACCACCTCTACTTCTTATATGTGAAGTCATTACTCCCCATGGGATAAGAATATGAAACATATATAATTTCAGATTTATGATATTCAATTGATTCAACCATTTACTCATAGGATATAAGTGAAGTACACGAGTAAATGACAAACTACTTCAAAAAGATGTAAGTGAAGATTAATGAGTAGTTAAATAATTATGTAGCTATGTGAAGACTCTCTCTCATTTTAAGAATTTCAGATCTTGATACTTTATTCAAACAGCAATCAAAACAAAATAAAAAAAATACGCTCCAAGCAAAACACATATCATGTGGTGAATAAAAATATAGCTCCAAGTAAAGTTACCGATGAACGAAGACGAAAGAGGGGATGCCTTCCGGGGCATCCCCAAGCTTAGGCTCTTGGTTATCCTTGAATATTACCTTGGGGTTCCTTGGGCATCCCCAAGCTTAGGCTCTTTCCACTCCTTATTCCATAGTCCATCAAATCTTTACCCAAAACTTGAAAACTTCACAACACAAAACATAACAGAAAACTCGAAAGCTCCGTTAGCGAAAGAAAACAAAACACCACTTCAAGGTACTGTATTGAACTCATTCTTTATTTATATTGGTGTTAAATTTACTGTATTCCATCTTCTCTATGGTTTATAAACTCTTTTACTAGCCATAGACTCATCAAAATAAGCAAACAACACACGAAAAACAGAATCTGTCAAAAACAGAACAGTCTGTAGTAATCTGTAACTAACGCAAACTTCTGGAACTCTAAAAATTATACCAAAATAGGAAGACCTAAATAATTTGTCTATTGATCTTCTGCAATTGGAATCAGTATCATATCACGTTCTGGTAATTTTTAACAATTGTTTTCATGAACAGAAAGTTTCTTGAATTTTCAGCAAGATCAAATAACTATTATCCAAGAAGATCCTATAGGTTTAACTTGGCACAAACACTAATTAAAACATAAAACCACATCTATCCAGAGGCTAGATAGATTATTTATTTCTAAACAGGAGCAAAAAGACAAAAACAAAAATAAAGTTGGGTTGCCTCCCAACAAGCGCTAACGTTTAACGCCCCTAGCTAGGCATGACGATTTCAATGATGCTCACATAAAAGATAAGAATTGAAACATAAAGCTAGCATCATGAAGAATATGACTAGCACTTTTAAGTCTAACCCACTTCCTATGCATAGGGATTTTGTGAGCAAACAACTTATGGGAACAATAATCGACTAGCATAGGAAGGCAAAACAAGCATAACTTTAAAACTTTAAGCACATAGAGAGGAAACTTGATATTATTGCAATTCCTACAAGCATATGTTCCTCCCTCATAATAATTTTCGGTAGCATCATGAATGAATTCAACAATATAACCAGCACCTAAAGCATTCTTTTCATGATTCACAAGCATAGAAATTTTGTTACTCTCCACATAAGCAGAATTCTTCTCTTTCGGAATAGTGGGAGTATCATAAGAGACTCGAATACTATAAATTGTTTCCACATTAAAAGGGTAATGTTCAGAAAAAGTGTAATCATAATCATGACAAGTTTTATAAATATAATCATCACTACTTTTTATAGCATAAGTGTCATCACAATAATCATCATAAGTAGCAACTTTGTTCTCATCATAATCGATTGAAACCTCTTCCAAGATAGTGGAATCATTACTAAATAAAGTCATGACCTCTCCAAATCCACTTTCATAATTATCACAATAAGATTCAACATCCTCCAAAATAGTGGGATCATTACTTCCTAAAGTTGTCACTCTTCCAAACCCACTTTCATCAATATAGTCGTCATAAGTAGGAGGCATGCTATCATCATCATAAATTTGCATATCAAAACTTGGGAGACTAAAAATATCATCTTCATTAATCATAGCATCCACAAGCTTGGGACAAACATTAATTGCAGCAAATATATTCTCAAACATGTCATTCTCATCAAACATAGCATCCCGAAGCTTGGGCCTTTTCATATCATAAGCATAATCACTCTCATCATTAATAGTATGGATAGCACCAATAGTATAGCAATTATCATCATCACAATGAGTAATAGGAGCAACATCATTTGGGAGAGATACCTTTCTACCTTTGCTTCTCCGTCTTTTCTTTTTCTTCTTCACATCATGTGTGGGTTCAATCCTCTTTTTGGAGCTCCTTATTAATGAGACTGGTTGAATAGAAGGCTCCTCCTCGTTACCTGATTCATCATAAGAAATAATAGGAGGATATTGGGAAGTCTCTTCCCTTTCATTAGTATTCTCTTCATCCTCTACTTGTCTTCTTTTCTTTATGTAATTGGCAATATAAGGATTTTCAATGCAATTCACCGCATAATACATATAAATTTCCTCTAGATCAATATCAAGGAATTTCTCAAGGTTAAATTTTGGAATACCCTCAGTTGAACATTTCATTTCTTCATAACCCTAAAGCAAACTAAGTTCATTATGATGTGCAAGGGAAATCAAGTCATCACAATTTTTGGACATGATTCGATCATGAAACAATTTGCATTTGATATTTAAATGACCATGTTCATTGCAAAGTTCACAAGTATGGTGAAGATATTTTAAATTTTCAGCACTATCTTTTAGCCATTCTTGCAACCATTTAGTTTCCAAATACTTATGCCTCTTGCAAAATCTATTTTCCCTATTTGGTATGTACTTTCAAACTCTATGCACTCCACAAAAATCGACATGCTTATAAGAGATATTTTCATCATAACTAGTGCAATCATCATTAGTACTATGGATATTCAAAGATACCATACTAATAACATTGCAATCATGCTCATCATTCAAAGATTTAGTGCCAAACATTTTATACACTTCTTCTTCTAGCACTTGAGCACAATTTTCTTTTCCATCATTCTCACGAAAGATATTAAAAAGATGAAGCGTATGAGGCAAACTCAATTCCATTTTTTTTGTAGTTTTATTTTATAAACTAAACTAGTGATAAAACAAGAAACTAAAAGATTCGATTACAAGATCTAAAGATATACCTTTAAGCACTCACCTCCCCGGCAACGGCGCCAGAAACTGCTTGATGTCTACTGAGCAACCTTCTTCTTGTAGACAGTAGCAAATTTCCCTGAAGTGGAATTATAGTGCATTTTTAGTGTTTTTCACTATAATTCTTAGTGGTATTGTTAGTTTCAATTTAGTCATTTGTAAGTGGGCACTACAGATGTTATCTGTGCGTGTTTGAATAGTTTCGAATGTGGACCTGTTAAAAGTTGGGGGTCTGGACCTGTTTTAAAATCGAATTTGCGGGACAGAGAACAAGGAATAGGGGACACGGGAAATTTGCTACTGTCTACAAGAAGAAGGTTGCGTAGTAGACATCAAGCAGTTTCTGGCGCCGTTGCCGGGGAGGTGAGTGCTTAAAGGTATATCTTTAGATCTTGTAATCGAATCTTTTAGTTTCTTGTTTTATCACTAGTTTAGTTTATAAAATAAAACTACAAAAAAATGGAATTGAGTTTGCCTCATACGCTTCATCTTTTTAATATCTTTCGTGAGAATGATGGAAAAGAAAATTGTGCTCAAGTGCTAGAAGAAGAAGTGTATAAAATGTTTGGCACTAAATCTTTGAATGATGAGCATGATTTCAATGTTGTTAGTATGAACTCTTTGAATATCCATGGTACTAATGATGATTGCACTAGTCATGATGAAAATGTTTCCTATAAGCATGTCGATTTCTGTGGAGTGCATAGAGCTTGCGAATACATACCAAAAAGGGAAGATAGATTTTGTAAGAGGCACAAGTACTTAGAAACTAAATGGTTGCAAGAGAGGCTAAATGTTAGTGCTGAAAATTTAAAATATCTTAGCCATACTTGCGAACTTTGCAATGAACATGGTCATTTAAATATCAAATGCAAATTGTTTCATGATCGAATCGTGTCCAAAAATTGTGATGACTTGATTTCCCTTGCACATCGTAATGAAATTAGTCTGCTTTTGGGTTATGAAGAATTGAAATGTCAAACTAAGTTTATTCAAGAATATAACCTCGAGAAATTCCTCGATATTGATCTAGAAGAAATTTATATGTATTGTGCGGTGAATTGCATTGAAAATCCTTATATTGCCAATTACATAAAGAAAAGAAAAAAAATAGAAGATGAAGAGAATACTAATGAAAGGGAAGAGACTTCCCAATATCCACCTATTATTTCTTATGATGAATCAGGTAACGAGGAGGAGCTTTCTATTCAACCAATCTCATTAATAAGGAGCCCCAAAAAGAGGATTCAACCCACACATGATGTGAAGAAGAAAAAGAAAAGATGGAGAAAAAATGTATAAAGGTATCTCCCCCAAATGATGTTGCTCCTATTACTCATCGTGATGATGATAATTGCTATACTATTGTGCTCTCCATACTATTAATGATGAGAGTGATTATGCTTATGATATGAAAAGGCCCAAGCTTGGGGATGCTATGTTTGATGAAGATGATGTTTTTGAGAATATATTTGCTGCAATTAATGTTTGTCCCAAGCTTGGGGATGCTACGTTTAATGAAGATGATATTTTTAGTCTCCCAAGTTTTGATATGCAAATTTATAATGATGATAGCATGCCTCCTACTTATGATGATTATATTGATGAAAGTGGGTTTGGAAGAGTGTCAACTTTAGGAAGTAGTGATCCCACTATTTTTGAGGATGTTGAATCTTATTGTGATAATTATGAAAGTGGATTTGGAGAGGTCATGACTTTATTTAGTGATGAATCCACTATTTCGGAAGAGGTTTCAATTGATTATGATGAGAACAAAGTTGCTACTTATGATGATTATTGTGATGAAACTTATGCTATAAAGAGTAGTGATGATTATATTTATAAAACTTGTCATGATTATGATTACCCTTTTTCTGAACATTACTCTTTTAATGTGGAAACAATTTATAGTATTCAAGTCTCTTATGATACTCCCACTATCCTGAAAGAGAAGAATTTTGCTTATGTGGAGAGTAATAAAATTTATATGCAAGTAGATCATGAAAAGAATGCTTTAGGTGCTGGTTATATTGTTGAATTCATTCATGATGCTACTGAAAATTATTATGAGGGAGGAATATATGCTTGTAGGAATTGCAATAATATCAAGTTTCCTCTCTATGTGCTTAAAGTTTTGAAGTTATGCTTGTTTTGCCTTCCTATGCTAGTTGATTATTGCTCCCATAAGTTGTTTGCTCACAAAATCCCTATGCATAGGAAGTGGGTTAGACTTAAATGTGCTAGTCATATTCTTCACGATGCTCTCTTTATGTTTCAATTCTTATCTTTTATGCGAGCATCATTGAAATCATCATGCCTAGCTAGGGGCGTTAAACGTTAGCGCTTGTTGGGAGGCAACCCAATTTTATTTTAGTTTCTTGCTTTTTGGTTCTGTTTAGTAATAAATAAAACATCTAGCCTCTGGTTAGATGTGGTTTTATGTTTTAATTAGTGTTTGTACCAAGTAAGACCTATAGGATCTTCTTCGATGATAGTTATTTGATCTTGCTGAAAATTCCAGAAACTTTCTGCTCACGAAAACAATTGTTTAAAATCACCAGAACGTGATAAAATACTGATTCCTATTGCAGCAGATCAATAATCAAATTATCTAGGTTGTCCTATTTTGGTAGAATTTTTTGAGTTCCAGAAGTTTGGGTTAGTTACAGATTACTACAGACTATTCTGTTTTTGACAGATTCTGTTTTTCGTGTGTTGTTTGCTTATTTTGATGAATCTATGGCTAGTAAAATAGTTTATAAACCATAGATAAGTTGGAATACAGTCGATTTAACACCAATACAAATAAAGAATGAGTTCATTACAGTACCTTGAAGTGTTGTTTTGTTTTCTTTCGCTAACGGAGCTCACGAGATTTTCTGTTAAGTTTTGTGTTGTGAAGTTTTCAAGTCTTGGGTAAAGATTAGATGGACTACGGAATAAGGAGCGGCAAGAGCCTAAGCTTGGGGATGCCTTGCCAAGGTAATATTCAAGGACAACCAAGAGCCTAAGCTTGGGGATGCCCCGGAAGGCATCCCCTGTTTTGTCTTCGTTCATCGGTAACTTTACTTGGAGCTATATTTTTATTCACCACATGATATGTGTTTTGCTTGGACCGTCATGTCATTTTATTTTGTTTTGCTTGCTGTTTGAATAATACCCCAAGATCTGAAATTCTTAAATGAGAGAGAGTCTTCACATAGCTACATAATTATTTAACTACTCATTGATCTTCACTCATATCTTTTTGGAGTAGTTTGTCATTTACTCGTGTGCTTCACTTATATCCTATGAGTAAATGGTTGAATGATTTGAATGTCATAAATTTGAAATTATATATGTTTCATATTCCTTTCCCATGGGGAGTAATTCCTTCACATATAAGAAGTAGAGGTGGTAAATTTTTTGAAGGTTAGCAAACATTGTATTGGTCACTTGAACAATTCATGAAAGAATATTGAAGGAAGAGAGATTTCACATATAAATATACTATCTTGGACATCTTCTATGATTGTGAGCCCCATTAATTATTTTCAAACCTGAGCAAATTAGTTGAAGTTGGACAAGGAAGACAACATAATGAGTTATGCTTGGGTATATTTGTATAGAAGTTATATTGTTATGGATCCTCTAACATGTGGTGCTTGCTATTTAGAATCCTTTGCTAGCCAAAATATCTGTACTAAGCGGGAATACTGCTTGTGCATCCAAATTCCTTGAACCAAGTTTCTTCCATGAGTGTCCACCATATCTACCTATATGCGGTATTTACCTGCCGTTCCAAGTAAATTTGCATGTGCCAAATAATAATCTGTTTTGTATGCCCGAATCGCTCATGTAGCGACTAGGGGCTGTCAGTATCTTCCATGCTAGGTGGGTTATTCTCACGATGAGTGGACTCCGCTCATCATTCATGAGAAAATGGCTGGTAACTGGGACGCCCAGTCCTATGATCAAAAGATTAAAAATAAATTCGCAAATAATTTAAACAATACTCCCCCAGGAATGTTGATAGTTGGACGGCACCCGTTGTTTCGGACAAGCCGTGGAGTGTGAGTGTTGGTGGAGGGGGAGTAAAATCTTTACCTTTCTGTTTGGGAACCGCCTATAATGTATGTAGTATGGAAGATATTGGGAACTCTTGGTCGTTATGTTGACAATGAAAGCATACCTCTCAAAATTATTTTCATCTCTGTTTTAGCTTCGAGCTCTAGCACCTCTACAAATCTCTGCTTCCCTCTGTGAAGGGCCTATCTTTTACTTTTATGCAAGAGTCAGTAGTATTCCTTCTCATCCCAACCTACTTTTTAGTTGGCAAGCATCATGTGGTGGAGAAAGATCTAAGCATATATGGCCATTCAAATATATTTGATCATGAATATTATTGTTGACAATTATCTATATGATAAATAAGTTGGGAGGAGAAACATTAAGCCCCTATCTTTCTCTATGTTCGATGGATGCTATTTGTTCTAAAAATATGCTTTGAGTGGTAGCAATCATGGAAGGTTATATGATAGTTGAGTATGTGGAATTTGCTAAATCAAAGCTCTTACATAGACCCTTCGTGAAAATAAGATGAATTGCAATTGTTTGATGACTGAGAACATAGTTTGTTAGTTTTCAAGAAAGTTGATGGTCTATGCTTTAACATGTGAATAGCTTGTTACTTGATCATGAAAAGTTTTATGAGTTGAGCTACTGTTACGACATATGATGATGCTAGAAAAGGTGATTGAAATTATCATTGATCAAACTTGTGCGCCTGCTAGCATTCACACTTCATAAATTATTTCTTTTATCATTTACCTACTCGAGGACGAGCAGGAATTAAGATTGGGGATGCTGATACGTCTCCAACGTATCTATAATTTATGAAGTATTCATGCTATTATATTATCTGTTTTGGATGTTTATGGGCTTTATTAAACACTTTTATATTATTTTTGGGACTAACTTATTAACCCAGAGCCCAGTGCCATTTTCTGTTTTTCTCCTTGTTTCAGTGTTTCGCAGAAAAGGAATATCAAACGGAGTCCAAACGGAATGAAACCTTCGGGAGAGTTATTTTTCGAACGGAAGCAATCCAGAAGACTTAGAGTGTATGCAAGGGAAGCAACGAGGAAGGCACGAGGCAGGGGGCGCGCCACCCCCTGGGCACGCCCTCCACCCTCGTGGGCCCCTCGTGGCTCCCCTGTCCGACTTTGTTCGCCTATATATGTCCATATACCCTAAAACCATCGGAGAATAGAATAGATCGAAAGTTCCGCCGCCGCAAGCCTCTGAAGCCACCAAAAACCAATCGGGACCCTGTTCCGGCACCCTGCCGGAGGGGGGATCCCTCACCGGTGGCCATCTTCATCATCCCGGTGTTGTCCATGACGAGGAGGGAGTAGTTCACCCTCGGGGCTGAGGGTATGTACCAGTAGCTATGTGTTTGATCTCCCTCTCTCTCTGGTGTTCTTGATTTGGCATGATCTCTATGTATTGCGAGCTTTGCTATTATAGTTGGATCTTATGATGTTTCTCCCCCTCTACTCTCTTGTAATGGATTGAGTTTCCCATTGAAGTTATCTTATCGGATTGAGTCTTTAAGGATTTGAGAACACTTGATGTATGTCTTGCCGTGTTTATCTTTGGTGACAATGGGATATCACGTGATCCACTTGATGTATGTTTTGGTAATCAACTTGAGGGTTCTGCCCATGAACCTATGCATAGCGGTTGGCACACATTTTCGTCTTGACTCTCCGCTAGAAACTTTGGGGCACTCTTCGAGGTTCTATGTGTTGGTTGAATAGATGAATCTGAGATTGTGTGACGCATATCGTATAATCATACCCACGGATACTTGAGGTGACAATGGAGTATCTAGGTGACATTAGGGTTTTGGTGGATTTGTGTCTTAAGGTGTTATTCTAGTATGAACTCTATGATAGATTGAACGGAAAGAATAGCTTCGTGTTATTTTACTACGGACTCTTGAATAGATTGAGCAGAAAGAATAACTTTGAGGTGGTTTCGTACCCTATCATAATCTCTTCGTTTGTTCTCGCTATTAGTGACTTTGGAGTGACTCTTTGTTGCATGTTGAGGGATAGTTATATGATCCAGTTATGTTATTATTGTTGAGAGAACTTGCACTAGTGAAAGTATGAACCCTAGGCCTTGTTTCCTAGCATTGCAATACCATTTACGCTCACTTTTATCGCTTGCCACCTTGCTGTTTTTATATTTTCAGATTACAAAAACCTATATCTACCATCCATATTGCACTTGTATCACCATCTCTTCGCCGAACTAGTGCACCTATACAACTTACCATTGTATTGGGTGTGTTGGGGACACCAGAGACTCTTTGTTATTTGGTTGCAGGGTTGTTTGAGAGAGACCATCTTCAACCTACGCCTCCCACGGATTGATAAACCTTAGGTCATCCACTTGAGGGAAATTTGCTACTGTCCTACAAACCTCTGCACTTGGAGGCCCAACAACGTCTACAAGAAGAAGGTTGCGTAGTAGACATCAGGGCGGCAGCTCCGGGTCCGGTGTGACGCCTCCTGTCGACCGTCGCCGTAGCGCCGTCCCCGGCACCGGCCCGCGCAAGGATCTGCGCGGACTGTCCAATCTGCTTCGTGATACGTCCATTTTGCATCATGCTTTTATATCGATAGTTATCGCATTATGGGCTGTTATTACACGTTATGTCACAATACTTATGCCTATTCTCTTTTATTTTACAAGGTTTACATGAAGAGGGAGAATGCCGGCAAGTGGGATTCTGGGCTGGAAAAGGAGCAAATATTAGAGACCTATTCTGCACAGCTCCAAAAGTCCTGAAACTTCACGGAAGTCATTTTTGGAACTAATAAAAAATACTGAGCGGAGAAAACACCAGAGGGGGGCCACACCCTGGCCACGAGGGTGGGAGGCGCACCCTACCCCCTGGGCACGCCCCCCTGCCTCGTGGGCCCCCTGGTGGCCTTCCGGTGCCCATCTTCTGCTATATGAAGTCTTTCGTCCGAGAAAAAATCATAAGCAAGCTTTCGGGACGAAACTCCGCCGCCACGAGGCGGAACCTTGGCGGAACCAATCTAGGGCTCCGGTGGAGCAGTTCTGCCAGGGAAACTTCCCTCCGGAGGGGGAAATCATCGCCAGCGTCATCACCAACGATCCTCTCATCGGGGGGGTCAATCTCCATCAACATCTTCACCAGCACCATCTCCTCTCAAACCCTAGTTCATTTCTTGTATCCAATCTTTGTCCCAAAGCCTCAGATTGGTACCTGTGGGTTGCTAGTAGTGTTAATTACTCCTTGTAGCTGATGCTAGTTGGTTTAATTGGTGGAAGATCATATGTTCAGATCCATTATGCATATTAATACCCCTCTGATTATGAACATGAATATGATTTGTGAGTAGTTACATTTGTTCCTGAGGACATGGGAGAAGTCTTGCTATTAGTAGTCATGTGAATTTGGTATTCGTTCGATATTTTGATGAGATGTATGTTGTCTCTCCTCTAGTGGTGTTATGTGAACGTCGACTACATGACACTTCACCATTATTTGGGCCTAGAGGAAGGCACTGGGAACTAATAAGTTGATGATGGGTTGCTAGAGTGACAGAAGCTTAAACCCTAGTTTATGCGTTGCTTCGTAAGGGGCTGATTTGGATCCATATGTTTCATGCTATGGTTAGGTTTACCTTAATACTTCTTTTGTAGTTGCGGATGCTTGCAATAGGGGTTAATCATAAGTGGGATTCTTCTCCAAGTAAGGACAGCACCCAAGCACCGGTCCACCCACATATCAAATTATCAAACTACCGAACGCAAATCATATGAGCGTGATGAAAACTAGCTTGACGATAATTCCCATGTGTCCTCGGGAGCGCTTTTCTATATATAAGAGTTTGTCTAGGCTTTTCCTTTGCTACAAAAAGGATTGGGCCATCTTGCTGCACTTTATTTACACTCGTCACTTGTTGCCCGTTAGAAATTACCTTATCACAAAACTATCTGTTACCTATAATTTCAGTGCTTGCAGAGAATACATTGCTGAAAACCGCTTGTCATTTCCTTCTGCTCCTCGTTGGGTTCGACACTCTTACTTATCGAAAGGACTACGATAGATCCCTATACTTGTGGGTCATCAAGACTCTTTTCTGGCGCCGTTGCCGGGGAGTGAAGCGCCTTTGGTAGGTGGAATTTGGCAAGGAAAGATTTATATAGTATGCTGAAATTTACTGTCACTTGTTACTATGGAAAGTAATCCTCTGAGGGGCTTGTTCAGGGTATCTTCACCCCGACCAGTAGAGCAAAGAGTTGCTCCTCAACCTACTGAACCTACTGAAAATGTTTACTTTGAAATTCCTTCGGGTATGATAGAGAAACTGCTAGCTAATCCTTTTGCAGGAGATGGAACTGATTTACACCTAATCTATGTCGATGAAGTTTGTGGATTATTTAAGCTTGCAGGTATGCCCGATGATGTTATCAAGAAGAAGGTCTTCCCTTTATCTTTGAAGGGAGAGGCATTGACATGGTATAGGCTATGTGATGATATGGGATCATGGAACTACAAACGATTGAAATTGGAATTTCATCGGAAGTTTTATCCTGTGCATCTTGTTCATCGTGACCGTAATTATATATATAATTTTTGGCCTCGCAAAGGAGAAAGCATCGCTCAAGCTTGGGGGAGGCTTAAGTCAATGTTATATTCATGCCCCAATCATGAGCTCTCAGGAGAAATGATTATTCAAAATTTTTATGCTCGGCTTTCTCTCAATAATCGCTCCATGCTCGATACTTCTTGTACTGGCTCTTTTATGATGAAGACTATTGAATTCAAATGGGATTTATTTGAAAGAATTAAACGCAACTCTGAAGATTGGGACCTCGACGAAGGTAAAGAGTCAGGTATAACACCTAAGTTTGATTGTGTTAATTCTTTTATGGATACCGATGCTTTCCGTGAATTTAGCACTAAATATGGACTTGACTCTGAGATAGTAGCTTCTTTCTGTGAATCCTTTGCTACTCATGTTGATCTCCCTAAGGAGAAGTGGTTTAAATATAATCCTCCCATAGAAGTAAAAGTAGTTGCACCTATTAAAGTTGAAGAAAAGACTATCACTTATAATGATCCTATTGTTCCTATTCCTTATGTTGAGAAGCCACCTTTCCCTGTTAGAATAAAGGATCATGCTAAAGCTTCAACTGTAGTCAACAAAAGTAATATTAGGACATACAAACCCCCTGAGCAAGTTAAAGTTGAACCTAATATTGCTATGGTTAAAGATCTCTTGGCTGATAATATTGATGGGCATGTTATTTACTTCTATGATGAGACTGCTAGAATTGCTAAACCTGGTGCTAAAGATAAACATAGACCTGTGGTAGGCATGCCTGTTATTTCTGTTAAAATAGGAGATCATTGTTATCATGGCTTGTGTGACATGGGTGCTAGTGCTAGTGCAATGCCTCATACCTTATACAAAGAAATTATGCATGATATTGCACCTGCTGAGATAGAAGATATAGATGTTACAATTAAACTTGCCAATAGAGATACTATTTCACCGATTGGGATTGTTAGAGATGTTGAAGTCTTGTGTGGGAAGGTTAAATATCCTGCTGATTTTCTTGTTCTTGGTTCCCCACAAGATAGCTTTTGTCCCATTATATTTGGTAGACCCTTCTTGAACACTGGTAATGCTAAGATAGACTGCAAAAAGGATGTTGTTACTATTGGTTTGGGTGATATGTATCATGAGTTTAATTTTGCTAAATTTAGTAGACAACCCCGTGAGGAAGAATTGCCTAGTAAAGATGAAATTATTGGTCTTGCTTCTATTGCCGTGCCTCCTAATGATCCTTTAGAACAATATTTGCTTGATCATGAAAATGATATGTTTATGAATACAAGAAGGGAAATATATGAAGCATTCTTTAAACAGGGACCTATTCTAAAACACAACTTGCCTGTTGAAATCCTATGGGATCCTCCTCCACCCAAGGGTGATCCTGTGTTTGAGCTTCAACCATTACCTGGTACTCTTAAATATGCTTATCTTGATGAAAAGAAGATATATCCTCTTATTATTAGTGCTAACCTTTCTAAGCATGAAGAAGAGAAATTATTGAAAACTCTGAAGAAGCACCGTGCTGCTATTGGTTATACTCTTGATGATCTTAAGGGCATTAGTCCCACTCTATGTCAACACAAAATAAATTTGGAGAAAGACGCCAAACCAGTTATTGATCATCAACGACGGTTAAATCCTAAGATGAAAGAAGTGGTAAGAAAGGAAATATTAAAGCTCCTTGAAGCAGGTATAATTTATCCAGTTGCTGATAGTCAGTGGGTAAGTCCTGTCCATTGTGTCCCTAAGAAGGGAGGTATTACCGTCGTTCCTAATGATAAAGATGAATTGATCCCGCAAATAGTTATTACAGGTTATAGGATGGTAATTGATTTTCGCAAATTAAATAAAGTTACTAAAAAGGATCATTACCCTTTGCCTTTCATTGATCAAATGCTAGAAAGATTATCCAAACATACACATTTTTTCTTTCTAGATGGTTACTCTGGTTTCTCTCAAATACTTGTGTCAGCTAATGATCAAGCAAAGACCACTTTTACTTGCCCTTTTGGTACCTTTGCTTATAGACATATGCCTTTTGGTTTATGTAATGCACCTGCTACCTTTCAAAGATGCATGATGGCTATATTCTTTGACTTTTGCTAAAAGATTTGTCAGGTTTTCATGGATGATTTCTCCGTTTATGGATCCTCTTTTGATGATTGCTTGAGCAACCTTGATCGAGTTTTGCAGAGATGTGAAGAAACTAATCTTGTCTTGAACTGGGAAAAGTGCCACTTTATGGTTAATGAAGGTATTGTCTTCGGGCATAAAATTTCTGAAAGAGGTATTGAAGTGGATAAAGCTAAAGTTGATGCTATTGAAAAGATGCCGTGTCCCAAGGGCATCAAAGGTATAAGAAGTTTCCTTGGTCATGCCAGTTTTTATAGGAGGTTCATTAAGGACTTCTCAAAAATTTCTCGGCCTCTGACTAATCTATTACAAAAAGATATACCTTTTGTCTTTGATAATGATTGTGTAGAAGCATTTGAAATACTTAAGAAAGCATTGATTTCTGCACCTATTGTTCAGCCACCTGATTGGAATTTACCCGTTGAAATTATGTGTGATGCTAGTGATTATGCCGTAGGTGCTGTTCTAGGACAAAGAGTTGATAAGAAATTAAATGTTATTCAATATGCTAGTAAAACTCTAGACAATGCTCAGAGAAATTATGCTACTACTGAAAAAGAATTCATAGCAGTTGTATTTGCTTGTGTTAAGTTCAGACCTTATGTTGTTGATTCTAAAGTAACTATTCACACTGATCATGCTGCTATTAAATATCTTATGGAAAAGAAAGATGCTAAACCTAGACTTATTAGATGGGTTCTCTTGCTACAAGAATTTGATTTGCATATTATTGATAGAAAGGGAGCTGAGAACCCCGTTGCAGACAACTTGTCTAGGTTAGAGAATATTCTTGATGACCCACTACCTATTGATGATAGCTTCCCTGATAAATAACTAAATGTCATAAATGCTTCTCGTACTGCTCCATGGTATGCTGATTATGCTAATTACATTGTTGCTAAATTTATACCACCTAGTTTCACATACCAGTAAAAGAACAAGTTTTTTTATGATTTGAGGCATTACTTTTGGGATGACGCACGTCTTTATAAAGGAGTAGATGGTGTTATTAGACGTTGTATACCTGAGCATGAACAGGAACAGATCCTACGCAAGTGTCACTCCGAAGCTTATGGAGGACACCACACTGGAGATAGAACTGCGCATAAGGTATTGCAATCCGGTTTTTATTGGCCTACTCTCTTCAAGGATGCTCGTAAGTTTGTCTTATCTTGTGATGAATGTCAAAGGATTGGTAATATTAGTAGACGTCAGGAAATGCCTATGAATTATTCACTTGTTATTGAACCATTCGATGTTTGGGGCTTTGATTATATGGGACCGTTTCCTTCCTCTAATGGGTATACACATATCTTAGTTGATGTTGATTACGTTACTAAGTGGGTAGAAGCTATTCCAACTAGTAGTGCTGATCATAACACCTCTATTAAAATGTTGAAAGAAGTTATTTTTCCGAGGTTTGGAGTCCCTAGATACTTAATGACTGATGGTGGTTCACATTTTATTCATGGTGCTTTCCGTAAAATGCTTGCTAAGTATGATGTTAATCATAGAATTGCATCTCCATATCACCCACAGTCTAGTGGTCAAGTAGAATTGAGTAATGGAGAGCTTAAATTAATTTTGCAAAAGACTATTAATAGATCTAGAAAAAATTGGTCCAAGAAACTTGATGATGCATTATGGGCCTATAGAACTGCATATAAAAATCCTATTGGTATGTCTCCGTATAAAATGGTTTATGGAAAAGCATGTCACTTACCTCTCGAATTAGAACATAAGGCATATTGGGCCATTAAAGAGCTCAATTATGATTTCAAACTTGCCGGTGAGAAGAGGCTATTTGACATTAGCTCACTTGATGAATGGAGAACCCAAGCCTATGAGAATGCCAAACTGTTTTAAAAAAAAGTTAAAAGATGGCATGACAAAAGGATACAAAAGCGTGAGTTTAATGTAGGTGATTATGTGTTGCTGTTCAACTCTCATTTAAGATTTTTTGCAGGAAAACTTCTCTCTAAATGGGAAGGTCCTTACGTTATCGAGGAGGTCTATCGTTTCGGTGCCATAAAAATCAACAACTTTGAAGGCACAAATCCGAAGGTGGTGAACGGTCAAAGAATCAAACATTATATCTCAGGTAACCCTATAAATGTTGAAACTAATGTTATTGAAACCGTAACACCGGAGGAATACATAAGGGACACTTTCCAGAACGTTTCAGACTCCGAAAAGGAATAGGTACATGGTACGGTAAGTAAACCGACTCCAAAATAGTTCTAGTGGCAATTTTTCTTCGTTTTGGAATATTTAAGAAAATAGGAAAATAAGAAGCGGTCCGGGAAGGACACGAGGCTTCCACGAGGGTGGGAGGCATGCCCTACCCCCCTGGGCGCGCCCCCTACCTCGTGGGCACCTCGTGCGCTCTCCGGACTCCATTTTCTTGCACAATACTTCTTTTGGTCGGTAAAAATTCATTATATAATCTCCCGAAGGTTTTGACCACCGTATCACACAATTACCCTCTGTTTTTGTTTCGAGTTGTTTCTGCCGCGGATTAGAGCAAGATGTCTTCTCAAGAGTCGGTCGGGGATTGTCGGGTGTCTCATCCGACACCAGGCCCAGAGGAAAACAGCGAGGCCTATCACTTTCGACCCTCAACGGAGGAAGAGATGGAAGCTGACTTGAAAAGGATAGATGCCATGGAGGAGGATCAAGAAGTTACTTCTCGTTTCCGGGCAGGATTCACGATAGGGGAACTCCAGAGCTCAGCTATCCCAAACTCGGTCATCCCCTCCAATGTTAAATTTCTCTCTTATGAAAATATGAAAAGGAGTGTTACTTGTTCTCCCGCAGCTATGCAGCATCCATGGGTGCAAGGAGCTTTAGCCGTCACGGGTAAGCTCCGTAAGGAAATAATGGATCTTAAGCGGCAAGTCAACAAGCTCGAGGAGGAGAATCGTATCCTGAGGGGTATCATAGCCAAGAATATCACATCTTCACCCCCAAAGAAGGAGACATAATCACATGGGTATGGGCACTCCCCTTGGCAACTGCCAAGCTTGGGGGAGGTGCCCCAGTATTGTATCACCATCATACTCCTATCTTTACCGTTTTTCTTAGTTCGATCATTTTGGTAATATCCTGATCTAGTAGAATAAAGTTTTAGTATGATTTAGCTTTGAGTTTTGAATTTTCCTTTATGATCCCTCTATGTAATCAAGTCTGTGAGCTATATAATAAAGATTAGTGTTGAGTCAAGGGCTTGATTATCTTGCTATGATCTTGAGTGAATAAAAGAAAAATATAGAATAAAAAGAAACAAAGAGATCATATTGATCTTATGGAGAGTAATGACTGCACATATAAAGAGTATGATGATTAAAAGTTGTTGAGAGTTGACAAACATAGTTTTGGTCATCGTTGCAATTAATAGGAAGTAATAAAGAAAGAGAGGTTTCACGTATAAATATACTATCTTGGACATCTTTTATGATTGTGAGCACTCACTAAAATATGACATGCTAAAGAGTTGATGTTGGACAAGGAAGACAACGTAATGGGTTATGTTTTCTTATATCCGAAATAAAGTATATTGTCATGGATCATCCAACATGTCGAGCTTGCCTTTCTCCCTCATGCTAGCCAATTCTTTGCACCAAGTAGAGACACTACTTGTGCTTCCAATACCCTTAAACCCTGTTTTGCCATGAGAGTACACCATATCTACCTATGGATTGAGTAAGATACTTCAAGTAAGTTGTCATGTTGCATGCAATAAAAATTGCTCTCTAAATATGTATGACTTATTAGTGTGGAGAAAATAAGCTTTATACGACCTAGTGATGTGGAAGAAATAAAAGCGACGGACTGCATAATAAAGGTCCACATCACAAGTGGCAATATAAAGTGACGTTCTTTTGCATTAAGATTTCGTGCATCCAACCAAAAGCACATGACAACCTCTGCTTCCCTCTGTGAAGGGCCTATCTTTTACTTTTATCTTTTACCTTATGCAAGAGTCATGGTGATCTTCACCTTTCCTTTTTACATTTTATCCTTTGGCAAGCACATTGTGTTGGAAAGATCCTGATACATATATCCAATTGGATGTAAGTTGGCATGAACTATTATTGTTGACATTACCCTTGAGGTAAAAGGTTGGGAGGTGAAACTATAAGCCCCTATCTTTCTCTGTGTCCGATTAAAACTCCGTAACCACAAGTATTGCATGAGTGTTAGCAATTGTGAAAGACTAAATGATAGTTGAGTATGTGTACTTGCCGAAAAGCTCTTATATTGACTCTTTCTGATGTTATGATAAATTGCAATTGCCTCAATGACTGAGATTATAGTTTGTTGGTTCTCAATGAAGTTTCTGATTCATACTTGACGTTGTGAATAGATTATTACTTGAGCATAAGAAATCATATGACAATATCCGTATATGTTGCTATTATAAGAATAATCATGATGTCCTCATGTCCGTATTTTATTTTATCGACACCTCTATCTCTAAACATGTGGACATATTTATTGTTATCGGCTTCCGCTTGAGGACAAGCGAGGTCTAAGGTTGGGGGAGTTGATACGTCCATTTTGCATCATGCTTTTATATCGATATTTATCGCATTATGGGCTGTTATTACACGTTATGTCACAATACTTATGCCTATTCTCTCTTATTTTACAAGGTTTACATGAAGAGGGAGAATGCCGGCAGCTGGGATTCTGGGCTGGAAAAGGAGCAAATATTATAGACCTATTCTGCACAGCTCCAAAAGTCCTGAAACTTCACGGAAGTCATTTTTGGAAAATTAATAAAAAATACTGAGCGGAGAAAACACCAGAGGGGCCACACCCTGGCCACGAGGGTGGGAGGCGCGCCCTACCCCCCTGGGCGCGCCCCCTACCTCGTGCGCCCCCTAGTGGCCCTCCGGTGCCCATCTTCTGCTATATGAAGTCTTTCGTCCGAGAAAAAATCATAAGCAAGCTTTCAGGACGAAACTCCGCCGCCACGAGGCGGAACCAATCTAGGGCTCCGGCGGAGCTGTTCTGCCGGGGAAACTTCCCTCCGGGAGGGGGAAATCATCGCCATCATCATCACCAACGATCCTCTCATTGGGAGGGGGTCAATCTTCATCAACATCTTCACCAGCACCATCTCTTCTCAAACCCTAGTTCATCTCTTGTATCCAATCTTTGTCCCAAAGCCTCAGATTGGTACCTGTGGGTTGCTAGTAGTGTTGATTACTCCTTGCAATTGATGCTAGTTGGTTTAATTGGTGGAAGATCATATGTTCAGATCCATTATGCATATTAATACCCCTCTGATTATGAATATGAATATGATTTTTGAGTAGTTACGTTTGTTCCTGAGGACATGGGAGAAGTCTTGCTATTAGTAGTCATGTGAATTTGGTATTCGTTCGATATTTTGATGAGATGTATGTTATCTCTCCTCTAGTGGTGTTATGTGAACGTCGACTACATGACACTTCACCATTATTTGGGCCTAGAGGAAGGAATTGGGAAGTAATGAGTAGATGATGGGTTGCTAGAGTGACAGAAGCTTAAACCCTAGTTTATGTGTTGCTTCGTAAGGGGCTGATTTGGATCCATATGTCTCATGCTATGGTTAGGTTTACCTTAATACTTCTTTTGTAGTTGTGGATGCTTGCAATAGGGGTTAATCATAAGTGGGATGCTTGTCCAAGTAAGGAAAGCACCCAAGCACCGGTCCACCCACATATCAAATTATCAAAGTACAGAACGCGAATCATATGAGCGTGATGAAAACTAGCTTGACGATAATTCCCATGTGTCCTCGGGAGCGCTTTTCTCTATATAAGAGTTTGTCCAGGCTTGTCCTTTGCTACAAAATGGATTGGGCCATCTTGCTGCACTTTATTTACACTTGTTACTTGTTGCCCGTTACAAATTACCTTATCACAAAACTATCTGTTACCTATAATTTCAGTGCTTGCAGAGAATACCTTGCTGAAAACCGCTTGTCATTTCCTTCTGCTTCTCGTTGGGTTCGACACTCTTACTTATCGAAAGGACTACGAGAGATCCCCTATACTTTTGGGTCGTCACTCCGCCTGCCCGACGGCCTCCTCCACCTCCGGCCGCTCGTCCGCGCGGGCAGCGGTGGGTTCAAGTGCCCGCTCCGCTGGCGCCGCAAATGCGGACTACAGGGTTGGAGGCACGCGTCGCCTGCTGATACGTCTCCATCGTATCTATAATTTTTGATTGTTTCATGCCAATATTATACAACTTTTACATACTTTTGGAAACTTTTTATATGACTTATTGAACTAACCTATTGATCCAGTGCCCAGTGCCAATTCCTGTATTTTGTATCCCAGAGTATCCATATCAAACGAAGTCCAAATGCAATAAAATTTCACAGGGAATTATTTTGGAATATATGTGATTTTTGGGAGTTGGAATCACCGCAAACGGAGGCCCGTGGAGGGCACAACCCACCAGGGCGTGATCCCGGAGCCAGGCATGGTGTGGTGGGTTGTGCCCTCCTCGAACGTTGGTCGGAGCTCTACTTCGGGCGCAAGGAAGCTTATATCCGGAAAAAAAATCGTGTTAAAATATCACCGCAATCGGAGTTACGGATCTCCGGGAATATAAGAAACGGTTTTCGGCCAGATCTGGGGAATGCGAAGCAGAAGAGAATAGAGAGGGAGATCCAATCTCGGAGGGGCTCCCACCCCTCCGCGGCCATGGAGGCCATGGACCAGAGGGGGAACTCTCCTACCATCTAGGAGGGAGGCCAAGGAAGAAGAAGAAGGAGGGGGGCTCTCTCCCCCTCTCTCCCGGTGGCGCCTGAGTGCCGCCAGGGCTAGGATCGTGACGACGATCTACATCAACAATCTTGCTACCATCAACACCAACTCTCTCCCCCTCTATGCAGCGGTGTAACACCTCTTCCCCCCGCTGTAATCTCTACTTAAACATGGTTCTCAACTCCATATATTATTTCCCAATGATTTATGGCTATCCTATGATGTTTGAGTAGATCCGTTTTGTCCTATGGGTTAATCGTGATCTTGGTTGGTATGATTGTATATTTTATTTATGGTGCTGTCCTATGGTGCCCTCCGTTCTCGCGCAAACATGAGGGGCCCCTGCTGTAGGGTGTTGCAATATGTTCATGGTTTACTTATTGTCAGTGTTGCGGGGGATGACAGCAGCCCAATGAGGGAGTCCTGGATTAGGGGGTCCTCGGACAGCCGGACTATATACTTTAGCCGGACTATTGGACTATGGAGATACAAGATTGAAGACTTCGTCCCGTGTCCGGATGGGACTCTCCTTGGCGTGGAAGGCAAGCTTGGCAATACGGATATGTAGATCTCCTCCCTTGTAACCGACTCTGTGTAACCCTAGCCCCCTCCGGTGTCTATATAAACCGGAGGGTTTAGTCCGTAGGACAACAACAATCATACCATAGGCTAGCTTCTAGGGTTTAGCCTCTACGATCTCGTGGTAGATCAACTCTTGTAATACTCATATCATCAAGATCAATCAATCAGGAACTAGGGTATTACCTCCATCGAGAGGGCCCGAACCTGGGTAAACATCGTGTCCCCCGCCTCCTGTTACCATCCGCCTTAGACGCACAGTTCGGGACCCCCTACCCGAGATCTGCCGGTTTTGACACCGACATTGGTGCTTTCATTGAGAGTTCCATTGTGTCGTCATCATAAGGCTGGATGGCTCGTCTCGTTGTCAAGGACAACATAACCTCTGGGGGAGCCCTGGCTTTAGGCTAAACTCTCCAACTAGGCGGCTTCGTCATGACCGCCCGTTCGGCCGCTGCGCCGACGATGACTTCTCGGGTCATCAAAAACAGTCTCCACGTCAGCTCGGAATTCGCCGAGCAGATGGATCCAATGGAGCTCTCTTCTTTGAACGAACTCTTGGATCGCATCGCCGCCTTAGGAGTCGCTACGGACTATGATCGGATCGGGCTTAAACTCGACCAAAGGGAGATTAACTCTCCGCCGGTCACCCATCAGATAGCGGTGGTGGAGGAGCGACGCAGCGATTCTTCCTCTATCTTGAGGACAAGCTATGTCCGGATTCCCGAGCTCTCTAAGCCGGATACCCGTCTACGGGAGGACATGGCCCAAGCTCTAACCCTGGAATCAGACAGCGGGCCAGACCTATTGAGCAACAAACCGGAGCCCGAACCTTCAAGATCGGAAACTCCGCCGCTCCTGGGTCTCAGATTGGGTCAGGGTTCGGACCTAAATCTACCCACCCACCCAGATATAAGTGATTTTTCCCACATTAGACAAGAGCCCCAAGAGACAGTACATCACTATTGGGCCAGATTCCTCCTTGTATTGAGCAAGGACAAGGACTGTCGCGAGGAAGACGCAATTGCATTCTTTTGCAAAAAATTGCACGGACAAGGGAATCCTCAACGCCATAAGTCGCCGTGACATAGCACACTTCGCTAACTTGGTGGCCATAGTACAGAAGTACCGTGCGATGGAAAGCGCCTGGAAAACCCAAAAAAAATTCTGGGATCCTCCGACTCTCACTAAACCCCCGTCCGAACTAAAAGGGTGTACTCTCATAAGTCACCCGATCCAATTACAAAGAAACAAAAGCCCACTACAGGGCATGGAACCGTATTGGAGGGATGGCTCAACGGGCCATGCAAAATTCACAGTACGGCGGATACCATACCAACACACAGCCTTAGAGCATGTTGGGTACTCCGGCAGGTGGCCAAGAGCGGTGAGGATATCCTCATCAACAATACCGCAGAGCACCATCCCGTGGAAAACAATAATACAGTATTGCCAGTCTTCAAGACCTTCGCCTCAAATAATAGGCGTAAGCGAGCACTCCGCAGCCTTGCCGAAGTCTGCCAAGTAGTAGCAATAAATCCATGGAGTGATACGGCTATCACCTTCAATGCCAGTGACGAACCTAAATTCCGAAGAGCCCGAGCACCAGCCGCTTTGGTCCTTAGTGCAATTGTGGATGGCTCCCGGCTTACTAAAGTGCTCATGGAAGGCGGCAGCGGATTAAACCTCATCTATGAGGAGACTCTCCGAAAAATGGAAATAGACAGAAGCCGCATTGAGCAAAGTAGCACGACCTTCAGAGGAATCATCCCTAGTCGGGAGGCATGATGTGCTGGCAAAATCACACTAGATGTGGTATTCGGCACGCCGGAGAATTATAGGTCCGAAGAAATCACCTTCCAAGTGGCCCCATTCAATAGCGGATACCACGCCCTTCTAGGGCGGGAGGCATTCACGATCTTCCAAGCTATACCCCATTACGGGTACATGAAGCTCAAAATGCCCGGGCCCAATCGAATCATCACTCTAGCTAGTGATCCGGACATAGAACTCCGCGCTGAAAATAAAACAGCCACACTGGCCCTCGAGGAGTTATCCGAAGCCCTCGCGGCCGAGGAATTAGCTGTGCTGCACTCCAAAGTGGACAGGGACGACGTGATACTCGACAAAAGATCCAAGTCCACCTCTTTTAAACCAGCGGATGAAATAGTCAAATTCCAAGTCCATCAGACGGACCCTACAAAAACAACATTCATCGGGGCACAGTTAAACCCCATAGTAGACGCTGCACTACAGGAGTTCTTGCGCGAGAATTGGGACATCTTCGCCTGGCATCCTTCAGACATGCCAGGAATCCCACGCAGGCTGGCCGAGCATAGCCTTAACATCCTAAAGGGATTCAAGCCGGTCAGGCAAACTCTTCCGCGCTTCTCTGAGCCTAAGCGACAAGCCATGGGAGAGGAGCTAGCCAAGTTACTGGAGGCCGGATTCATTCGAGAAATAAAACATCCGGACTGGCTAGCAAACCTGGTGACGGTACAAAAAAAGGACAAATCCTGGCGCCTATGCGTCGACTTCAAGGACCTTAATAAGGCTTGCCCAAAGGATCCCTTTCCCCTCCCTCGCATCGATCAAATTATCGATGCTACCGCAGGACACGACTCATTGTGTTTCCTCGACGCATACTCCGGATACCATCAAATTAAGATGGCGGAGTCCGATCAAGCCGCAACGGCATTTATCACTCCATACGGCCCCTTCTGTTTTAACACCATGCCTTTCGGGAACAAAAACGCCGGCGCAACCTATCAACGCATGATTCAGACATGCTTGGGGACACGGATTGGCAAAATAGTGGAGGCATACGTAGACGATGTGGTCATTAAAACCAGACACGTCGAATCCTTAATAGACGACTTGAGGCTCATGTTCGACAATCTCCGAACATACGACATTAAGCTCAACCCGGAAATATGCGTCTTCGGCGTGCCCGCCGGAAAGCTCTTAGGCTTCATCGTCTCCAACAGAGTAATCGAAGCAAATCAGGTTAAAATCCGAGCTCTGTCACAGTTGGCCATCCCAACAGACCTCAAGCAAATCCAGAAACTAACTGGATGCGTGGCTGCCTTAAGCCGCTTCATCTCCCGATTAGGAGAAAAGGCACTGCCTCTTTATCGCCTTCTGCGACGCACCGAACACTTCGAGTGGACGGATGCGGCCACGGCCGGATTAGAAGAAATAAAGGTCGTTTTGGCCACAAACCCAATCTTGGCCGCACCTAACGTCGGTGAACCAATGCTGCTATATATAGCGGCAACACACCAAGTTGTAAGCGCAATGCTCGTCGTCGAACGAGAGATGGACGAACATAAGTTCCCGCTTCAAAAGCCAGTATACTATGTATCCACTATACTCACTCCATGCAAATCACGGTACCCACATTATCAAAAGATAGCATATGCGGTCTTCATGGCATCCCGGAAACTACGACACTACTTTCAAGAGTGTTCAATTACGGTGGCCTCTGAAGTGCCACTCAACGACATAATAAACAACCGTGAGGCCACAGGCCGGATTGCTAAATGGGCTATTGAGCTCCTCCCATTCGACATAATATACAAACCACAGCGAGCCATTAAGTCACAAGTCCTGGCTGATTTCGTCGCTGAATGGACAGAAGCCGAACTCCCTAAAGAGTACGCGGTACCCACATTATCAAAAGATAGCATATGCGGTCTTCATGGCATCCCGGAAACTACGACACTACTTTCAAGAGTGTTCAATTACGGTGGCCTCTGAAGTGCCACTCAACGACATAATAAACAACCGTGAGGCCACAGGCCGGATTGCTAAATGGGCTATTGAGCTCCTCCCATTCGACATAATATACAAACCACAGCGAGCCATTAAGTCACAAGTCCTGGCTGATTTCGTCGCTGAATGGACAGAAGCCGAACTCCCTAAAGAGTACGGCGCGTACTCCAATTGGATTATGCACTTTAACGGCTCTAAAATGCTGGCTGGTCTGGGGACTGGCATCGTCCTGACGTCCCCCACTGGAGATACAGTCCAATACGTACTCCAAATACTATACACAGAATCCAACAACGCGGCAGAATATGAGGCCCTGTTACATGGTCTCCGGATGGCAGTATCCATGGGTATTCAATGCCTGGAGGTGCGTGGGGACTCGAACCTCGCAATATCTCAAATAAATGGAGAATTCGACGCCAAGGATCCAAAAATGGCGGCTTATCGCAACGCCGTCCTCAAAATGTCAGCTCGGTTCGAGGGGCTTGAATTCCACCATGTGGCCCGGGAAAACAATCAGGCGGCGGATATCCTCGCCCGCATCGGCGCTAAGCGCGACCCTGTCCCACCTAATATCTTCTCAGAAAGGCTGTTTAAGCCATCTATGGTATGGGAAGGGGAGACCAGTAACAATAGTACGGACCCGGCGCGGCCACAACAACAGATACCGAACACTCTGACATAATCGGAGGCTTTGCCACCGAAATAACACCTTCCGCCCACGTAATAATGGCTGTCATCGCCCCATGGACAGAACCATTCCTGGCCTACCTACCTAGGCAGGAACTACCCGAGGACCCAAACGAGGCGCTGTGCATTATGCGGTGGTCTAAAGCCTACAAGGTCCACGAGGGAGAGCTTTATAAGAAAAGCGCTACCGGGGTCCTTCAAAGGTGCATCTCCGAAGAGGAAGGGCGGCAACTTTTGGCAGAAATTCATGCTGGACTTGGCGGCCACCATGCCGCAGCTCAGGCCCTTGTAAGTAAGGCCTTCCGTACAGGTTTCTACTGGCCGACGGCCCGAGCAGACGCATAGGACCTCGTTCAACGTTGCGTCGGTTGCCAGCTTTTTGCAAACCAAAGCCATATGCCGCCTACCGCTCTCCAAACAATCCCCATTACTTGGCCCTTTGCGGTCTGGGGGCTTGATATGGTCGGACCCCTCAAAGGGGGAAGCCATAAGAAAAAATACTTATTGGTCATGGTGGACAAATTCACCAAATGGATAGAAGCCAAACCTGTTAAAACGGCCGAATCCAGACCAGTGATGGACTTCATATCCGGGGTTGTACACCGTTATGGCGTCCCCCATAGCATCATCACCGATAATGGCTCGAACTTTACAGCCGACGAGGTAAAACTTTGGTGCAGCAACATGGGCATCAAGCTCGATTATGCTTCTGTCTATCACCCGCAAACTAACGGTCAAGTTGAACGAGCAAACGGTCTTATCATGAGCGGCATTAAACCCAGATTAGTGCGATCCTTGAAGGAATCTGATACGCACTGGGTAGAGGAGCTCGACTCCGTACTATGGGGGCTGTGGACCACGCCGAATCGCACTATCGGATACACACCGTTTTTATGGTGTACGGCGCAGAGGCGGTATTGCCCTGCGACATAATTCATGACTCACCTAGAGTGCGCATGTATGAAGAGAAAGAAGCCGAGCTTGATCGGCAGGACAGTTTGGACGCCCTGGAAGAGGAGCGCGACGTGGCAAAAGCCTGTTCCGCATTCTATCAGCAACAGGCTCGAAGGTATCAAAGCAGAGAAGTATGGGCCAAAACTTATAATGTTGGCGAACTCGTTCTACGCCTACCAGAGAAGAAAAAGGACAAGCTCAAGCCCAAATGGGAAGGTCCCTTCGTTATTGACCAAGTTCTGACCGATGGAGCGTACCATCTGCGGGATGCATCGGACAATCGACTCGAGCCAAACCCATGGAACGCAGCCAGACTCCGAAGGTTCTACGCCTAGCGCTGGACTCGGTGTTCGTCTCCTTACCTCTGTCAATTTTTTATATATGCGTTATCTGTCTTTTCTTTCTTTCTTTCTTCCCCTTTTTTCTTCAAGGCCTTAAAAGGCTAAGATGTGTCTTAACTACACAATCTTGACGTGCTAGCCGCGCTCATTATACCTGGGGGCTTCTAATATAGAAGCTTAATATAACTATTTTCTGGGCTCTATGCCCCACACATGTGTTATTCTTCCACATGTACCTTTTTCGCCATTATATGCATCGATATGACTTAAGTTTTGGCCAAGCTGGGTTGCCTGGCTCTTGTGTTTATGCCCTACGTTCCCGTTAATTCGGCTAGGGCATAAGGGGAGCACCTCTGCGATTGTTACTGCCGGGTCAGCTAGATGTGTACCTCAGACTAGGTGAAGCCGAAAGCTAGCGTTCTTAAGGGAATATTCGGTCGGTGAACAAAAGATGACTTTTACTTATTGCAATACATGCCCCCAGATGTTTATATCCTGCGTCTCTGTTCGCAGTTTGGACATGCACATTAATGCATGCGTACCCAGGGAAAGGAACCCTTAACGGAACTATTCTCCCTGGAAGATGTTTCTTACTATCCATGTAATATAACATAGCTAGTTGGGTACTTGTCTGTTCAAGCACTTATGACCCCTACGCCTGGTTTCCACGCGTACCCCGGTTTTTACATAACTGAGCGGGTATTCGGATACACTCCGGACTGTCAGGTCCGGAGGTCGAAGCGAAAAGGTCCGCCATGACAAATGATTTATAATCCGGCTAGGGGCAAAATATGTCATTTGAAGTACACAGTCACTTAGACTGACTAAATTCTTCTTCTATACCATCCAACAGGCTGTCTAACCTACAATCCTGTTGGGAATACTTCGCGGCTAATTCTACTTGGTCATACACCAAACTGACGGGGATCTCTTTCCCATCAGGCCCCACAGGTCCGACCTCGGCCATGTGGTTCGGGTCAGCCTTGGTATATCGCGTCTTCGCCATGGCCCAGGCTTCCCTCGCACCTTGTCGGCAGGCCCATATCTTCCATAATCAGAAGCGCCGCCGCGCTCCCTTGAGCTTCTCTATAAGCTCCCCCATGTCTCCTGGCGGGGAGTCGGATGGCCACAAGGCTTGGGCAATACCCTGCATCACCTGCCGAACTTGTTCGTGCAGTTGTGAGAGCTCTGGCAGAAGATCACCCGCAGACCCGGGCATCTCCTCCGCGGGACGAC
The DNA here is from genome assembly GCF_002575655.3 of Aegilops tauschii subsp. strangulata. NCBI lineage: Eukaryota > Viridiplantae > Streptophyta > Magnoliopsida > Poales > Poaceae > Aegilops > Aegilops tauschii. The sequence continues at coordinate 74,989,594 of NC_053040.3, read as the reverse complement.
CCGTCAGCATACCTGCAGACATAACTCTGTTAGCCGGCTTCTTCGCCAAACTCTTTAAAAGTTCGTTCAAGCACCTACTGAAAATGCCGCGTCGAAGCCGCTTATTCTCCTTTACGGAGTCAGCAAGCTGGGCCCGAACATCTTTCAGTTCAATGCTCAGCCGGGTTTTGGCGTCTTGGAGATTGTTTTTCTCCCGCCTAACTTGCGTAAGCACGCGCTCGCCAGCCTTTAGCTGTCGTTGAGCGTGTTGCTCATCCGGATTCACTCCGGGACCATCTACATAATCTATTGTTAGATTTGCACGCATGCCGCATACTACCTGGTACATGACATTCTTTGCACTGAAAACAAGTGTTACCAGATGGGGCCTTCTCGGACTCCTTCATCGCGGCAACTGCGGCCTGAAGCTGGGCTTTGCACTCCTCCAGCTCTAGAGACAATTAGGTATACTTCTCCATAAGAACCTATGCAAACAATGATCCTTAAATCAGTTGTGCCAACTGTTTCAAGTCTCAAGGGCTACTGATATACATAATTATTAGATTTCCTTACCCGTATTTCTTTTACATACTGGTCCGTGGCTCTGGCAAGACCATTTTGAGCAGCTCGGATGTACGCGTCTCCTGAGTTGAAGGCATCGAACGCCTCTTGGGAGAAACAAGCGTCACGGAGTACGGCCCGGCGACGCCTGTGATTCATGGCGCTCTCCACTTCAGAATTTGTAGAGGATAGCCTATCCGCATCCTCTGTAGGAGGAACATCCGGCGTTGGCCCCATGTTAGCGTCCGCCTCTATGTCCGGCTCTGGAGCCCGACTGGTGGAGGCGTGACCGGCAACCTCTCCGGATATAGTCCGGCGAGCGTTTTTCCTACTAGGAAACATGAGCGTTGCTATTTTTCAAAGACGACCACCACGGAGCAGGGTTCTCTTTCGTACCTCTACGACGGCATCTCAGTCCTGACTGCCTTCCCTTTAAGCCTACCCGGCTTCGGTGCCCCTTGTTGGCGAGTCACTGCGGGTTCGGCATGGCGTCCCGAGGGCCTTCCCTGTAAAGCACCATATGTGTGCGGTAGGTGAAGTGCAGAAAAGGGATCCTTCTTGGAAGTTAGGGCTCCGATTTTACTTACATGCGATGCGGGGAGCAGTCCAGGATAATCGGCTATGATGGCCACCAAGGTACCGTCGCAGCTCAACTGATAGAACGTTCTGTCGATGAGCTCCACAAATGTGTCCGGATCTTCTTCGAGTCCGGGGTCGAGGGCCCGGTCAGGGTCCTCTGGTTGTGAAGACGGGCTGTGGACCTCCCTCATAGCTTTTCGCAGTTCCTGCTATGAAATAGCAAGGTAAATACTTATGACAAAGAATGCAGAAAGGATTGGAGTGGAAAGTAGCAGCTCACCCAGCTTGGGGGTTGTACATGGAGAATCCATCCCGTGGCTTAATACAGGCGAACTCCTCTTCTTCTCCTTTATACAAATCGGACAGTATCTTCGCTAGGGCAGCGACGGAGTCCGGACCTTTACGACCGCAGCGGGTGGCATCGTCTTCTCCATTGAAGTGCCACATGGGTTGTCCCCGATATTGAAGTGGCTGCACCCCCCACATTATACATATGGACATAACCCCGGTTATTGTCAATCCTGATTTGGCCAGCATCTCTATCCGGCCCATCAGGTAAAGGACTTCTGCGTTATCTTCCTCCTGGGGGCTCCGAGGGCGCCAGCTGCGGCGTTTCTTCAAAGGGGCATTATCGAACTCAGGAAGGCCCATCCGAATAGGATCTGGAAGGGGGGCGTCCTCCATATAAAACCACTCTGAAGGCCAGTCTTCGGACGTCTTCTTTGGGGTACCGGACAGGTATCCGGTCCCGGCGATGTGCCATATTTCGGCTCCGCCCACTTGATATATTGACCCCTTCTGTGTACGGGGCACGAGGCAGAATAGCCTCTGCCACAGCTCGAAATGAGCTTCGCAGCCCAGAAACAGTTCACAAAGGGCGACGTAGCCAGCGATGTGTAATATGGAAGCGGGGGTAAAGTTATGCAACTGGAGGCCGTAGAACTCCAGGAGCCCGCGGAGGAACGGATGGATTGGAAATCCAAGTCCCCTTAATAAGTAAGGGACAAGGCATACCCGCTCCCCCCTGGATGGGTTGGGGAAGCTCTCCGCTTGCTCCGCGCCATTGTAGGTGGCAAGCCGGCTCGAACGGGGACTATATACGCTGGAGGGAGAGATCCCTGGGTCTGCAACTCTACTAATTGGTTGTGAGGGACGGAACACTTCTTCCAATCGCCGGGCTTAGGGCTACGGGAGCGAGAGGAGGAGCTGCGATGGCCGGCCATGTTGGAATGGATTTTTTCAGGCGCACTCCGATGGATACTCGCTATGGGAGGATGGTGTCATCTGGATCTAAGGATCCCCGTCTCTTTAATAGACAGTTTACTCGCATGGCTAGGGTGGCAAATGTAAAAATGCCCTGGCTTCTCGCATTCGCTCGACACGTGGAAGATAGACATTATTAGGCGCGGAAGCCAAGGAGTGCAAACATTTATGGGAAGCCGGACACTACTCAACAGGTACTCAGAATTTGGAGAAGAACCCGCCTTGCAATGCCGAAGACAATCTGCGCGCCGCACTCATCGTCATTGAAGCCTGGTTCGGGGGCTACTAAGGGAGTCCTGGATTAGGGGGTCCTCGGACAGCCGGACTATATACTTTAGCCGGACTGTTGGACTATGGAGATACAAGATTGAAGACTTCGTCCCGTGTCCGGATGGGACTCTCCTTGGCGTGGAAGGCAAGCTTGGCAATACGGATATGTAGATCTCCTCCCTTGTAACCAACTCTGTGTAACCCTAGCCCCCTCCGGTGTCTATATAAACCGGAGGGTTTAGTCCGTAGGACAACAACAATCATACCATAGGCTAGCTTCTAGGTTTAGCCTCTACGATCTCGTGGTAGATCAACTCTTGTAATACTCATATCATCAAGATCAATCAAGCAGGAAGTAGGGTATTACCTCCATCGAGAGGGCCCGAACCTCGGTAAACATCGTGTCCCCCACCTCCTGTTACCATCCGCCTTAGACGCACAGTTCGGGACCCCCTACCCGAGATCCGCCGGTTTTGACACCGACACCCAAACGCGGATAAGTGGGTTATGGCGTATGGGAGTAAAGAGGACTTGATACTTAATGCTATAGTTGGGTTTCATGACCTTAATGATCTTTAGTAGTTGCCGATGCTTGCTAGGGGTCCAATCATAAGTGCATATGATCCAAGTAGAGAAAGTATGTTAGCTCATGCCTCTCCCTCATATAAAATTACAAGAATGATTACCGGTACTTGTTATCGATTACCTAGGGACAAATAACTTTCTTGTTGACAAAAGCTCTCTACTTAAACTAACTTAGTTGTATCTTTATCTAAACAACCCCTATATTTTATTTACGTTCTCTTTATTTTCCTGCAAACCTATCCTATCACACCTACAAAGTACTTCTAGTTTCTTACTTGTTCTAGGTAAAGCGAACGTCAAGCGTGCGTAGAGTTGTATCGGCGGTCGATCGAACTTGAGGAAATATTTGTTCTACCTTTAGCTCCTCGTTGGGTTCGGCACTCTTACTTATCAAAAGAGGCTACAATTGATCCCTATACTTCTTGGTTATCAAGACCTTTTTCTGGCGCCGTTGCCGGGGAGCAACAGCGTGGGGTGAATATTCTTGTGTGTGCTTGTTTGCTTTATCACTAAGTTGTTTTTATTTCCTATTCTAAGTTGTTCTCTATCTTTAGTTATGGATATGGAACACGAAACACCAAAAAAATTAGTGGTACTTGCTACTCATGGAGATGGGGAACCTCCTAAAACCCTCGATGCTCGTTATGTGAAAAATATTATGCACTACTTTGATAATCCTGAGAAAACCCCATTCAACTTGATAATGGGAGTAACGTTGGATCAACGCGAATACTTTAGGGATTATCGCTTGACTCAAAAGGGAAAACTTTTATGGGATCAAATTGAAATGTTGCAATGGTATGCTTGGAATCTATGCTTGAGATATGATTATACTTGTTGCTCTAAGATTGAGGTTCCACACCTTCCCTTTTCATGTGAATTTAATGATAATGAAACCTTGGCTTCTTATGCTAGAGGTATATATGATTACTATGATGTGGAACGAATAGAAGAATTTGTTGCTTTTAAGGGTGCTTATGAAATTGAATCTTTGTTTGAAAAGTTTGAATATTTTGATGATTCAGTTTATAGACCTGAAAATTTTGCTATCCTCATATATTGCTATGATAATTATAAATACAATTCCGATATTGATGCATTTATTGAGAAAGTCTCCGTTGTCCAAGAAAAGACTGATATTTTGCAGGAGTCTATGGAAGAAGGAATTGATGAAACTGTGAGCTCATTGGATGAAAAAGATGATGAGGAGAGCGAGGAACAAAAGGAGGAAGAGCGGATTGATCACCCATGCCCACCTTCTAATGAGAGTAACTCTTCAACTCATACATTGTTTAATTTCCCTTCGTTCTTACTGAAGGATGAATGTTATGATAATTGTTATGATCCCGTTGATTCATTTGAAATATCCCTTTTTGATGAACTTGATGCTTGCTATTCTTGTGGCCAAGATGCCAAGATGAATTATGCTTATGGAGATGAACTTGCTATACTTCCTTATATTAATAATGGCATTGTTGCTATTGCACCCACACATGATAGTCCTATTATCTTTTTGAATTCTCCAAACTACACTATATCGGAGAAGTTTGCACTTATTAAGGACTACGTTGATGGGTTGCCTTTTACCGTTGCACATGATGATTTTGATGAATATAATATGCATGTGCTTGCTGCTCCTACATGCAATTATTATGAGAGAGTAACTATATCTCCACCACTCTATGTTTCCAACACGAAAAAATTGCAAGAAACTGCTTATGCTATGTATTGGCCTTTACTTGATGTTCATGAATTGTTCTTGTATGACATGCCGATGCATAGGAAGAGAGTTAGACTTCATCATTGCTTGATATATGTTGCTTTGTGCTCACTACTAAATGCCAAACCATTGTTAATTAACATTGGCTTTGATATACCTTGGGATCCGGGTGGATTCATTACTTGAGCACTTTGTGCCTAGCTTAATGGCTTTAAACAAAGCGCTGCCAGGGAGACAACTCGGAAGTTTTAGAGAGTCATTTATTTCTGTTGAGTGCTTTTATAAAGTTTAAAAACAAAAAAATATAGAGGGGAACTTAAAACTTCACAAAAAGAAAAGTGAAAGTAAGATAGATGAGCACCGTGGAAGCGGGAGCATGCCTTGAACTTTGTTCATGCCCATGGAAACTTTGTGAATCTTAATTGCAGAAACTTTTCAAAAAAAATAATTATCCCCTTGTATAATTCCATTTTATTATAAAAATAATGTGCCAAGGTTTGCCTTTAGGATGATTAGATTGCTTGTTGGTTTGTGCGGTGCAAAACAGAAACTTTGGCTGTAGTGAGCGATTTTACATTTTTTACTAAAACGTCAAACGGTTCTGAAACTTTTTGCACTGTCTTTATATACAAATTTTTTATTTTTCCTAATTGTTTCAAAAAATTTGGAGTACCAGAAGTATGGTGAATGTTCAGATTACTACAGACTGTCCTGTTTAAGACATATTCTGTTTTAGATGCATTGTTTTGCTCGTTTGGATGAAACTATCGATTTTTTTCGGTGGTATAAGCCATGGAAAAGTTATATTACAGTATCTACAATGCAAAAACAAAATATGAATTGGTTTGCAACAGTCTTAGAGTAGTGATTTGCTTTATTATACTAACGGATCTTACCGAACTTTCTATTGAGTTTTGTGTGGATGAAGTGATCAAAGATCGAGGAGGTTTCGATATGAGAAGAAGGAGGAGAGGCAAGAGGTCAATCTTGGGGATGCCCAAGGCACCCCAAGTAAATATTCAAGGATACTCAAGTGTCTAAGCTTGGGGATGCCCCGGAAGGCATCCCATCTTTCTTCAACAAGTATCGGTATGTTTTCGGTTTCGTTTCGTTGACATGATATGTGAAAATCTTGGAGCGGCTTTTGCATTTAGTTTTCATTTTTATTTTATGCACCATGTTGGTATGAGATAGTCCATGGTTGATTTATAGAATGCTCATTGCACTTCACTTATATCGTTTGAGTATGGCCTTATAGAATGCTTCATGTGCTTCACTTATATCATTTGATGTTTGGATTGTCTGTTTCTCTTCACATAGAAAACCGTTGTTTGTAGAATGCTCTTTTGCTTCACTTATATTTATTAGAGCATGATCTTTTGTAGAAAGAATTAAACTCTCATGCATCACTTATATCTATTTAGAGAGTCAATGGGAATTGGTCATTTGCATGGTTAGTTATAAAATCTTACATAAAACTTATGGATCACTGGATATGATATGTTTGATTCCTTGCAATAGTTTTGCGATATAGAGATGGAATATGTGGTAGGTACTAGTAAATGGTTGTGTTTAGTAGGAATATTGGTGTTAAGGTTTGTGATTCCCGAAGCATGCACGTATAGTATTTCGTTATGCTATGAAGTTGGAGCATGATTTATTATTGATTGCCTTCCTTATGAGTGGCGGTCGGGGACGAGCGATGGTCTTTTCCTACCAATCTATCCCCCTAGGGGCATGCATAGTAGTACTTCGCTTCGAGGGCTAGTAAACTTTTGCAATAAGTATATGAGTTCTTTTTGACTAATGTGAGTCCATGGATTATACGGACTCTTACCTTTTCACAATTTGCTAGCCTCTACGGTACCATGCATTGCCCTTTCTCGCATCGAGACATGGTGCAAACTTTGCAGGTGCATCCAAACCCCGTGATATGATACGCTCTATCACACATAAGCCTTATTATATCTTCCTCAAAACAGACACCATACCTACCTATTATGGCTTTTCCATGGCCATTCCGAGATATATTGCCATGCAACTTCCACCGCTTCCGTTTGATGACTTGAGCATTCATTGTCATATTGCTTTGCATGATCATATAGCTGACATAGTAGTTGTGGCTCAGCCACCGTTCATCATTTTTCATACATGTTACGCTAGATCATTGCACATCCTGGTACATTGCCAGAGGCATTCATATAGTCATATTTTGTCATAGGCATCAAGTTGTAATTTTTATTTCTTTTGAGTTATAAGTAAATAGAAGTGTGATGATCATCATTATTCATTTTTAGAGCAGTGCCCCAGTGAGGAAAGGATGATGGAGACTATGATTCCTCCACAAGTCGGATGAGACTCCGGACAATGAGAGAAAAAAATAAAAAATGAAAATGAAAAAAAAAAGAAAGAAAAAAAAGAAAAAGAAAAAATAAACAAAGAGAGAAGGGGCATTGTTAGTATCCTTTATCACACTTGTGCTTAAAAATAGCACCATGTTTTTTCATATGGAGAGTCTCCTATATTGTCACTTTCATATACTAGTAGGAATTTTTCATTATAGGATTAGATGCACACCCACTTAGTTTCATACTGAGCTTTCATACACTTATAGCTCTTAGTGCATTCGTTGCATGGCAATCCTTATTCCTCACATTGATATCGATTGATGGGCATCTCCATAGCCCGTTGGTTAGCCGCATCGGTGTGAGACTTTCTTACTTTTTGTCTTCTTTATGTTTACCCCTATCATCATACTCTATTCCACCCGTAGTGCTATATCCATGGCTTGTGCTCATGTATAGTGTGAGAGTTGAAAAAGCTGAAGCGCGTTAAAAAGTATGAACCAATTGCTCGGCTTGTCATCAGGGTTGTGCATGATAAATACTTTGTGTTAAGAAGACAGAGCATGACAAGACTATATGATTTTGTAGGGATAGCTTTCTTTAGCATTGATATTTTGAAAGACATGATTGTTTGTTGGGATGCTTGAGTATTGACGTCTTTATGTCAAATTATAGACTATTTCTTTGAATCACTTATGTCTTAATATTCATGCCATGATTAGACATCTGATCAAGTTTATGTTAGGTAGCATTCCACATCAAAAATTATCTTTTTTATCATTTACCTGCTCGAGGACAAGCAGGAATTAAGCTTGGGGATGCTGATACGGCTCCGTCGTATCTATAATTTTTTATTGTTTCATGCCAATATTATACAACTTTTACATACTTTTGGCAACTTTTTATATGATTTATTGAACTAACCTATTGATCCAGTGCCCAGTGCCAGTTCCTGTTTTTTGTATCGCAGAGTATCCGTATCAAACGAAGTCCAAATGCAATAAAATTTCACTGAGAATTATTTTGGAATATATGTGATTTTTGGGAGTTGGAATCACCGCAAACGGAGGCCCGTGCTGGGCACAACCCACCAGGGCGCGGTCCCAAAGCCAGGCATGGCGTGGTGAGTTGTGCCCTCCTCGAACGTCGGTTGGAGCTCTACTTCGGGTGCAAGGAAGCTTATATCGTAAAAAAGATCGTGTTAAAATCTTAGCGCAATCAGAGTTAGGGATCTCCGGGAATATAAGAAATGGTTTTCGGCCAGATCTGGGGAACGCGAAACAGAAGAGAACAGAGAGGGAGATCCAATCTCGGAGGGGATCCCACCCCTCCGCGGCCATGGAGGCCATGGACCAGAGGGGGAACTCTCCTACCATCTAGGAGGGAGGCCAAGGAAGAAGAAGAAGGAGGGGGGCTCTCTCCCCCTCTCTCCCGGTGGCGCCGGAGTGCCGCCGGGGCTAGGATCGTGACGACGATCTACATCAACAATCTTGCTACCATCAACACCAACTCTCTCCCCCTCTATGCAGCGGTGTAACACCTCTTCCCCCCGCTGTTATCTCTACTTAAACATGGTTCTCAACTCCATATATTATTTCCCAATGATTTATGGCTATCCTATGATGTTTGAGTAGATCCGTTTTGTCCTATGGGTTAATCGTGATCTTGGTTGGTATGATTGTATATTTTATTTATGGTGCTGTCCTACGGTGCCCTCCGTTCTCGCGCAAACGTGAGGGGCCCCTGCTATAGGGTGTTGCAATATGTTCATGGTTTACTTATTGTCAGTGTTGCGGGGGATGACAGCAGCCCAAACGCGGATAAGTGGGTTATGGCGTATGAGAGTAAAGAGGACTTGATACTTAATGCTACTGTTGGGTTTCACGACCTTAATGATCTTTAGTAGTTGTGGATGCTTGTTAGGGGTTCAATCATAAGTGCATATGATCCAAGTAGAGAAAGTATGTTAGCTCATGCCTCTCCCTCATATAAAATTACAAGAATGATTACCGGTACTTGTTATCGATTGCCTACGGACAAATAACTTTCTTGTTGACAAAATCTCTCTACTAAAACTAACTTAGTTGTGCCTTTATCTAAACAACCCCTAGATTTTATTACGTGCTCTTTATTTTCTTACAAACCTATCCTATCACACCTACAAAATACTTCTAGTTTCTTACTTGTTCTAGGTAAAGCGAACGTCAAGCGTGCGTAGAGTTGTATCGGTGGTCGATAGAACTTGAGGGAATACTTGTTCTACCTTTAGCTCCTCGTTGGGTTCGACACTCTTACTTATCAAAAGAGGCTACAATTGATCCCCTATACTTGTGGGTTATCACCTGCCGCGAGAGGCAGAGGGCAAGGGAGATGGGGGCGGGTCCGACGCGAGACTGTGCAGTCCGCCCGCCGCCGCCGCGTGATGCCGGTGCCCAATGAGGAGAAGCGTCTTCTCCAATAGGTGTACTGTCGCTCACTTACAACAGCTGAGACAGACGCCCAGCGGCTTTGGAGGATCAATGCCAAGCAGCTCTGGCTCGACATTGAGCAATCCGAGCGGGAGGCGGCGGTGAGGGTGGCCAAGCTCAAGCGCAAGCAAGACCGTATCGTCCGGTGCTTGCAAGGCTACATCGTCATCTCCTCCTCCTCGTCGTCCTACTCCGACGGTCCGACTCCGACGGTTCCGACGTCGACCCACCTCCTGCTGCGGACGCCTACAACAGCGCCGCCGCCCGGAAGGGCAAAGGGCCAGCGAGGAACTGGTGAAGCTCAGCCTCTCCTTTGAACACATCATCACCTCTCGTGTGACTAACGCCATTTTCAAAATGTGTGGCTTTCTACAGCTTTGGGGGCCGCTTAACAAGCGGCATGATCGCAATGCCATCTACAGGATGATCTCCGACCTGCCTCCACCGCCGCCAGACTCGCACCTCCACTCTCTCCACCGCTTCTGTCGCCCCCCTCCGGAGCCGGACTAGCCGCTTAGCTGTTTTCTATTTTGGGGATTGTTGTGCTGCTCCCCCAGTGAGACTTTTGTGTACTTGATGTTGTCGTGAGTGTTCGGTGGATCCTTGTTACTTTGTGCTCTGGCGGTTGCTTTATAATATAAAGCGGGAAAACCCCTTTTCGTCAAGCTCGCCCTCTCCTTTTTATATAATCTAGTTCTAGTATGTAGTTAGAATGTGTCGGATCGTTGAACTATGTGATCTATGCCCATTTGATAATGTTTATGTGATTATGCCCGTTTGCTATCGGTTTATATGCCTGTCGATTTTGATCGTTCGGTGATCTACGTACTATAATTTGTATGGATATAGGGAGCCGGATATGAGATACGCGAGTGTGGAGGCGTGAATTTAGGAAGTGCTATGTCAGTGTCCGTGGACCCGCCCGGGCGCGTCCGCGGACGTTTGAGGGGTCGGATTTGCAAAATCCGGATGTAGATGCTTTTAGTCGGCTGAAAAAAGTGACCGAAAGCGAATTCATTTTCAAGCGGATGTAAAATAGACATTCCAAGAAAAAACAACTTAGCATCTCGTCCTAATCATCGAAGAGAACATGGATCCAAATCAATGTGACAACCTCTCGCCAGTCCCCTTCCTGAATCTCCTCAGCATCCGAGTCCCAAGGCCTACACTTCAATCCACGATGGCTGAATAGCTAATAGAGCGGAGGAGGAGGCACATCGAAAGAACTTGAATCAGATCGGACGTCCGCCATTGTTGGTGAGGCTGGAAACTGGTGGAACGATGTAAGACTGATGGTGCCACGGTTCATCTCCCCAACATCGTTGGAATACCTCCCGTCATTCCAATCTCACAACGCAGACAAGTAACCCATTAATCATTTATTTATTTTTTGAGAACCCATTATCAGATCGAATCCATTCTATTCAACGGCCGATTGAATTCATCACAGAATCCCCAAAATCGGACTAACGCTAACGTCTGAAAAAAAAGTTAGTACCTCTAGATTGTGCACTACAGGGAGCTGACGAGTTCCAGAAGGTTTGGTCTGCACTGCATCCAGCAGCGCGATGTAATCCCTGCACTAGTGCTGCTTCATGAACACAATTAAACAACGGCAAGCCAGTTCAGTACTAGGTATAATGTCATACGAGGGTTTCAGATGTTTTCCATTATCTGCATCTAATCCTTCTGCCTTGCAGCGTTAAGCAGATCTGTAGTAACCAGACATTAGAACTGATTTACATGCAAAAGTTAAAACTAAATGCATCTCGCACTTGAGTTATACAGGTTTTTGCTTACATGGTTGCTTTGTTCCATGGCAACACAGATCAAGGTTAGCATGTTTTTTTAACACTCATCGGTCCCAAAATAAGTGTCTCAACCTTAGTACAACTCTGTACTAAAGTTAGTACAAAATTAAGGCACTTATTTTAAGACGGAGGGAGCATAATATAACACATTCGTATAAGATTTCTTGCAACTGTACCTAGTGAGTATAATGGATAGTAGTAAAGAAAAAATTGCAAACTCGTCGTGGGTGCCATGGCCCCCATGCTCTAGATCCGCCCAAGATGTTGGCTACTTCCTTCCCTTGCCAGTGCAAGGGGGCTGCACATGCCGGCGCACCGGCAAGGGAAAGGAAGTAGCCAACGCCTGAGTTGGATCTGTCTACGGAACGGGCACTATCCGATCTGCGGTGATTGGAAACTTGTTGTGACAGAAGCGACGTTGCAAGGGATGCCTGAGGCTCTGGGGTTCTGGCGCTTAAATAGAAGGGGCAAGGCGCTCGGGACGAACTGCCAGCTGGGTGCTGCTCACTCATTTTTGTTCTTAAATACTCTCTTCGTCCCATAATGTAAAAGCGTTTTTGACACCATAAAAAACGTTCTTACATTATGTTCCAGCTTGAACAACCAAAACCTCTCTTCTTTGGTTCTGATTTATTAGCCTTTAATGGCCGGTTCATACATGAGCTGGAATATATTTGGGTCACGCACAGGTGGAACGTTTCCCTTCTCCTTCTACTCCTGGTTCTGCAAGAATGAACGGCCATGGACGATGCAGTGCAATCGACAAGAAATGGAAAGTTCCAAAGGACATGCCAGTGACAGACTGTTGCTAGCTTGCTGCTGCTGCACGACGGTATAGTGCTAGTGCATTAACTTTTTTATTACATCCAGTAACTGAGAATTGACACCATCACGGTTTGTTAATTCTTGTCAAGATTTGTTAATTCTTGTCAAGATGAAAATTAGTTATCTCTCATCTAACACCAGCACGGTTTGATCAAAGCTCTAAGATTCATATTTTTGTGATTTTTTCTGAGACAAATTCGCATTTTTGTGTGCACTGGCTCATGCGGCGCGCTTGTTTCTCAATAGCTTGTTTTCCTGTGTTATTGGGCTGTTGTTGTTTTGGGGTATCATGTTCATTTCTGGGCTGTTGTTTTTTCACGCATGTTGGGCTGCAGTGTTAAATTTTGGCAAACGCTTATAACGTCATAAATAGGTATTTTCCAACATGGCGCACACCTATCAATCGCTAGGATAGTAATGGGATGGCCCAATAACGTTTGAATTTGTACCCGGTTTTGGAAGAGTTCCTATAAGACACCCGTGTGCGTCAAGAAGCTCTGGTTTCGCACAGGGGTACCTCAACTGGGCCTGCCAATTTGCGGTCCAACCTAAAACGAAATGTAGAAGCACTGTAGCTCTACTTACTGTAGCGCTCACTTATTTGCACGGTTCTTATTTTCGAATATTTTGGAAAAATGAATGTATAGGTTGAACAAATTTCAAATACGCATTGAACATTTTTCAATGTACGTTGAACAATTTCAGAATATGCATTGAAAATTTGTGTAATGTACGTTGAACAATTTTCGAATACGCTGAAAAATATCAAATACATGGTGAACATTTGTAGTATTCATTGGAAAAATTCTTAATATAGAATGAACTTTTTGGTAATATACCACGAACATTTTCTGAATATATGATCAACATTTTTGTAATACACGTACTTTTTTTGTGGGTGTAATACATACACTTTTGTATAATACCCAAAACAAAGATAGAGAAAGAAAACAAAGGAGAAAGGAAATTAAAAATAAAATAAAATAAAAGAAATAGAAACACTAATAGAAAAAAAAAAAAGAAGAGAAGAAACAGTGGAACCCGACCGTGTGCACGACGGTGTAAGCATCCAGAATTTTCAAGAATTCGTAAGAGCATCTACAGTCGGACCTCTCAAAACCGCCACATACGTCCGGGCGAGCTACCCGGTCAGATTTTTTCGACCAGGGAGACATCTCAAACGGGTCTCAAACGTCCGGACTGACCGGCACCATCCATATCCGGCCTAAATATGGGGCGGATATGGGGTGGCCCGGGCACGTCCAGGCGCGTCCGCGTAACAAGCCCGGGCCACCACCTACCCCACGGATGTCCAACAAAAAACCCCATCGGCCTCATCGGTCCGAAACCCTAGCTCACTCACTCTCCTCTCTCGCCACGTCCTCTCCTCTTCCCTCACTGATTCCGATCGAATTCGGCGCAATGTCGAGCTTCGGAAGCCGCTCCGACGACGAGGTGGATCCGGAGTATGAGCTTGCCCTCCGCATCGCCTTGGAGCGGGCCAAGGTGGACAGCGAGGGCAGCTCCGGATCTCCAGCCTCGCTGCAGCCGCCGCCGCTTCCCCGTCGGCGCATCTCGGACGCCGGCGCTGGCCCCTCCCGGCCCATGGGCAGCTTCGACAGGCGGCCAGCACAATCGGCGCCTCCCCCACACCGTCCCATCACCCCGCCGGCTGCTGCTTCCCCATGCCGTCCCTTCGCCCTGCCGGCTGCTGCTCCTCCTCATGGGCAGCGGTCGATGCTTGTGCCCGCCCCGCCGGCCCGAACGCGCAAGCCGGAGTCGGAGGCGCGCGCCGTCCGCCGTGAGAGGCAGTGGGCAAGGGAGACGGAGGCTGTGGAGAGCTCTGTCCACCGCTAGTGAATTACCGGCAGAGCCTGACGAGGACCAGCGGCTCCTCGTGTGGGTCTACCGCCGGTCGCTTACGACGGTGAAGACGGATGCTCGGCGGCTCCGCCTGAAGAACGCCAAGGCTCTCCGGCTTGTCATTGAGCAGTCCGAGCTGGAGGCGGTGGAGAAGGCAAAGGAGGCGGCTCGGCTGGCCAAGCTCAGGCGCCAGCAGGACCGGGCCGCCCAGCGCCTCAAGGGCCTCATCATCGTCGACTCCTCCTCCGACGACGACGGCTCCTCCTCCGATGAATCGGACGATCCTCCACCAGCTGACGATGGGTACAGCCACGCCGGCGACCAGAAGGGGAAATGGCCGGCCCGGAAGTGGTGAAGTTGATTTTAATTTCAAGTTTTGGATGTAGTCACTAGTAGAAAAAGGGTCAAATGTGAAGCACATTAGTGCCGGTTTGATTTTGAGCCGGCACTAATGTGTCCATTAGTGCCGGTTCCAACGGCTAGGCGGGCGGAGATCATTAGTACCGGTTCGTGAGCAACCTTTTGTACCGGTTCGTGTCACGAACCGGTACTAATGATGCTGCGTCAGGCTGTGGTCAGGCTGGGGCCCCACGGGCACCTTTAGTACCGGTTCGTGCCATGAACTGGTACTATAGTTTCTTAGTAAGCTGTTTTTTAGTCCCACCTCGCGAAGAGAGAGGCACTAGGAGCGGTTTATAAGCCCTGAGTGCAGAGACGATGAAGGAGAGGCGCAATGCTCATCTGCACGTTGCTTAGCTTTAAGCCTTGAGGAATAGTGTAGACTGCACGGAGCTATGTGCAGTGCAGTTTGCACTATTCCGAAAGGCTTGAAGCTAATTAACGAGCATTGTGCCTCTTTTTTATCTTTAATAACTTATTACAACTCCGGACTTCTTGTGTTACGCCAAAAACTGGACGCACTTCGTGTACAAACTGGACAATCTCTTTCGAAGTATCAGGGTTTCTGACGAGAACTCATCTGTTACATGGGCACTTCATTTTTTTAAACTTATTACAACTCCAGACTTTTTTGCGTTCCGTACACACCATTCAAAGCGACGTCATCAATTTCCAACACGTTCTGACATCATTTGTTGTTTTCAGTCATTTGAACTCCAGCCTATTTTTGCATTCAGTATGCATCATTCAAAGTGACGTCATCAATTTCCAACACGTTCTGACATCATTTGCTGTTTTTCAGTCATTTACCGATTTGTTTAGAGAGCTAAATGACGGTGAAATTGAAAATCACTACAAAATGAACTCCAAAAATGTTGGAACTTGGCATGGTATCATCATTTCGCCTGCATAGCATGTGCAAAATAGTAGAGAGGGTCACGGCGAAAACTGGACGCACCTCGTGTACAAACTGGACAATCTCTTTCGGAGTATCAGGGTTTCGGACGAGAACTCATCTGTTACACGGGCACTTCAATGTTTTTTAAACTTATTTGAACTCCAGCCTATTTTTGCATTCAGTATGCATCATTCAAAGTGACGTCATCAATTTCCAACATGTTCTGACATCATTTGCTGTTTTTCAGTCATTTACCGATTTGTTTAGAGAGCTAAATGACGGTGAAATTAAAAATCTCTACAAAATGAACTCTGAAAATGTTGGAACTTGGCATGGTATCATCATTTTGCCCGCATAGCATGTGCAAAAGAGTAGAGAGGGTCACGGCGAAAACTGGACGCACCTCGTATACAAACTGGACAATCTCTTTCGGAGTATCAGGGTTTCAGACGAGAACTCATCTGTTACACGGGCACTTCAATGTTTTTTAAACTTATTTGAACTCCAGCCTATTTTTGCATTCAGTATGCATCATTCAAAGCGACGTCATCAATTTCCAACACGTTCTGACATTATTTGCTGTTTTTCAGTCATTTACCGATTTGTTTAGAGAGCTAAATGACAGTGAAATTGAAAATCACTACAAAATGAACTCCGAAAATGTTGGAACTTGGCATGGTATCATCATTTTGCCCGCATAGCATGTGCAAAAGAGTAGAGAGGGTCACGGCGAAAACTGGACGCACCTCGTGTACAAACTGTACAATCTCTTTCGGAGTATGAGGGTTTCGGACGAGAACTCATCCGTTACACGGGCACTTCAATGTTTTTTAAACTTATTTGAACTCCAGCCTATTTTTGCATTCAGTATGCATCATTCAAAGCGACGTCATCAATTTCCAACACGTTCTGACATCATTTGCTGTTTTTCAGTCATTTACCGATTTGTTTAGACAGCTAAATGACGGTGAAATTGAAAATCACTACAAAATGAACTCTGAAAATGTTGGAACTTGGTGTGGTATCATCATTTCGCCCGCATAGCATGTGCAAAAGAGTACAGAGGGTCACGGCGAAAACTGGACGCACCTCGTGTACAAACTGGACAATCTCTTTCGGAGTGTCAGGATTTCGGACGAGAACTCATCTGTTACACGGGCACTTCAATGTTTTTTAAACTTATTTGAACTCCAGCCTATTTTTGCATTCAGTATGCATCATTCAAAGCGACGTCATCAATTTCTAACACGTTTTGACATCATTTGCTGTTTTTCAGTCATTTACCGATTTGTTTAGAGAGCTAAATGACGGTGAAATTGAAAATCACTACAAAATGAACTCTGAAAATGTTGGAACTTGGCATGGTATCATCATTTCGCCCGCATAGCATGTGCAAAAGAGTAGAGAGAGTCACGGCGAAAACTGGACGCACCTCGTGTACAAACTGGACAATCTCTTTCGGAGTATCAGGGTTTCGGACGAGAACTCATCTGTTACACGGGCACTTCAATGTTTTTTAAACTTATTTGAACTCCAGCCTATTTTTGCGTTCAGTATGCATCATTCAAAGCGACGTCATTAATTTCCAACACGTTCTGACATCATTTGCTGTTTTTCAGTCATTTACCGATTTGTTTAGGGAGCTAAATGACGGTGAAATTGAAAATCACTACAAAATAAACTCTGAAAATGTTGGAACTTGGCATGGTATCATCATTTCGCCCGCATAGCATGTGCAAAAGAGTACAGAGGGTCACGGCGAAAACTGGACGCACCTCGTGTACAAACTGGACAATCTCTTTCGGAGTATGAGGGTTTCGGACGAGAACTCATCTGTTACACGGGCACTTTAATGTTTTTTAAACTTATTTGAACTCCAGACAATTTTTGCGTTCAGTATGCATCATTCAAAGTGACGTCATCAATTTCCAACATGTTCTGACATCATTTGCTGTTTTTCAGTCATTTACCAATTTGTTTAGAGAGCTAAATGATGGTGAAATTGAAAATCACTACAAAATGAATAGAAGAAAATAAATAATGCAGAAAAGAAAAAAAACTATATAATTTTTTTATATTCACAAAGAAACTAAATACAGCAAAAAAAATTACTCGGAAATAAATAGAAGAAAATTATATAAAAAATTTTGGGGTGCTGCCCGCTGGGCCTGCCAACCCTAGAGTTTGCAAATACAGGCCCAGAAGGGCCAGCAGGCTCAACGGGCAGCGCACCAGAGTTAGGCCCAGAAGCCTGCTATAGAGAGGAGTTCGAGACAGCAGCCGCGCCGGCGCTTTTAAACTGGTGCGGGCGCCCCTCGGCTAGCGAGGTGGGACTAAACTTGCCCGCACCGCCCCTGCGCCAGCGCACACCTTTAGTACCGGGTCGTGGCTCCAACCGGTACTAAAGGAGGGCCCCTTTAGTACCGGTTGGAGCCACGAACCGGTACTAAAGGGGCAGTTTCCCGCCCCTTGGCCTCGCGAAAATTGGACTTTAGTACCGGTTGGTTGGTGGCTCCAACCGGTACTAAAGGCCCCTCCTATATATATGGCACTTACGAAAAATTCAGTTTCATCGACCACCACTTCTTCTCCAACTACTTCGCGCGACATCGCCGCCGCCCCCGCCGCGCGCCGTCGCCCCCGCCGCTCGTCGTCGCCGTCGCCCTCACCGCCCGTCGTCGCCGTCACCGCCGTCGCCCCCGCCGCCCGTCGCCGCCGCCCCGTACCACGTCGCCGTCTCGATCGCGCCGTCGCCCCCGGCCTGCCGCTCGTCGTCACGCCGTCCACGTCGCATCGCCGTCTCGCGCCGCCGCCCGTATGCCGCCGGCCCCCGCTCATACACACACACACATACACACACACACACACATATTGTTTTTACTTATTTTCTGTTTTCTGTTGTTTAGATTAATGTTAGATAAATTACGTAGATAAGAATGTTAGAATGTTAATGTTAGATGAATTATATGGAAAAGATGTTAAATATTAATGTCAATTTTAGATGAATTAGCTAGATATTAATTAGGTATATATATGAGATTTGAACTAGTTGAATTAATATAACTAGTTTATTTTTAGTATGAAAATTAATAGAACAAGTTTATTTTTAGTAAGAAAATTTAGGTATATGAGATTATTTAAACTAGTTGAATTAATATAACTAGTTTATTTTTAGTAAATGCTTAGTTGAACTAGTTGAATTAGTAGAACTAGTTTATTTTTAGTAAGAAAATTTAGGTATATGAGATTTGATGATCTAATTAAAATATTACTATATATATAGCTACTTTATATATTTTAGTAAGAAAATTAATAGAACTAGTTTATTTTTAATAAATTCTTAGTTGAATTAATAGAACTAGTTTATTTTTAGTAAGAAAATTTAGATATCTGAGATTTGATGATCTAATTAAAATATTATTATATGGAACTAGCTACTTTATTTTAGTAAGAAAATTAATATAACACGTTTATTTTTGTTAAATGCTTAATTGAATTAGTTGAATTAATAGAACTAGTTGAACTAATAGAAGTAGTTGAATTAGTTGAATTAGTTGAATTAATAGAACTAGTAAGTGTTTAATGTTTCACCTATATGAACATAGGAAATGTCGTCTGACGACGAAAAAGATTTCATTAAGTGCGAATTCTGTGAAGACCAGCACGGCCTGTGCGACAGAAATTTCCTTGTTGATGATAGGCGCTTCAGCATCAAGCTGGATGAGACCTTTGAAGTGGATACAGTAAGTCACAACGACAAGTCTTTTTTCGTAATTAAGCATGACTTATATATGCTTCATTTGCTTTAAATTATAATTTTAAATTTTCACTATTCTACTAGGGCATCCCCTGCCATGCAAGAATTTTTGTCTTGGATAAGATAGGTTTCAGTGCTATGGAAACTATGGAGGTAAAGAGAGTTTACCTGAAGACCGAGCATGGTTATACTTTCAACGTCAAATTATACAATGCAGACACGTACACCTATTTTGAATGCGAAACTTGGCAAGCACTATGCAAGGCTTATGCATTTGAGCCTGATATGGTTATCACCTTTGATATTCGTCCGGAAGATGATATTGAAGGTTATAGAGACATCTGGGTCGATGTGCAGACGCCTCCAGTTCTACCATTATGTGAGTTTCTCAACCATATTTATGTCTTTGATATTATTTATTCAAAAATAGTTCACAACTAATTTCTATTGACAGCTTATTTCCATTCAAGCAAACATGTCCGGCGCTTGGTAGACAGGACCTACTACTGTCCCGGAGCTGAACTAAACTGCGAGGAGATAAGTCATTATGTTTCATGGCTTGAGGATCTTGATGTTGTTAAGAGAAATCATTTTCCTGAATTTGAAAATCTTAGTACTCAAAACGTGCGACCAATAGTGATCGTATTGAACTACGGTCACATGTATTTAGGAAAGATGGTAAGATTTTTACTATTAGTCCTCAGTGCATCTTTTGCATACATTATTTTTTAAGCTAAACTTTCATTGCTAAGTATATTAATTACTATACGATGTTCTTCAACAGGGACTCCTGATGACAGTTGTGCCTCAGTGGATCGAGACTAAAGGTCGCATGTCAATTGTTAGCTTACGGCCAAGATATCCTACAGTGCACATGGGTGCATTCAGGATTTCTGAAAGCGATGAATGCTTAATAGTGAAAGATTGGAGCAAAATTGTTAACGATCGCAGAGAAGTACTAGGGGGCAGCAATCAGAACCGCAGCCCACGATTAGGAGACAAGTTCATCTGCATGCTCCAATATGATGAATCAGGAGAGCTATACATGTTCTATGCTATTTTACCTGAGAGAGAGCAGCAGGAGTGATTTAGCTAGTTATCATACTCTTAGTACTTGTTGTCCTCTCATGCGTGTTCGTGTTCTTCGTCCTGAACTTAATCTCAAAGAGTGATTTGCTTTTGTGGTGTTATGAACGCTTATAATATGATGATGATGATGAGTTATTATATCATTTATGAAAGAAACCGCATATTAGTTTCAACTGGATGGATCCTAGCTAAGTGATCAAGTATATGCCATATCCATATTACTTAGATCACTAAGTGATCAAGTATATGCCATATCCATATTACTTAAGATCACTAAGTGATCAAGTAATATGGATATGGCATATACTTGATCACTTAGCTAGGATCCACATGCATCCAGTCGAAACTAATCTGCGGTACTTTCACCTAATGATTTAACAACTCATTATAATGTAAAACAATCACTAAATTAAATTGAAAACACAAAACTAAAGGAAAAATAAAAATTAAAACCAAAACACACCCAAACATTTAGTACCGGTTGGTGTTACCAACCGGTACTAATGTCCTACACGCACCCGGGCCTGGCTCGTGCCACGTGGTGGCACGTTAGCGCCGGTTCGTGCCAAACCGGTACTAAAGGGGGGGGGGCTTTAGTCTCCACTCTATAGTGCCGGTTGCAAAACCGGCACTAAAGGCCCTTACGAACCGGTGATAAAGGCCGGTTCTGCACTAGTGAGTATATAGTTGTCCGTCATTTGTGTGACCTTTGGTGGATCTTTTGGAGAACTATTGATCAATTTCTATGTCCGGAGTTGATCTACGTAGTTTGATCGATGTTGCATGCTATAGTATGGATGTAAGGGTTCGGATATGAGAGACACGGATGTGGACGGCGCGATTTGAAGAGTGCCCGGTCACTGTCCGCGGACGCGTCCAGGCGCGTCCGCGGGCATTTGAGGGCCTGGATTTGCCAAGTCCGGCTGTAGATGCTCTAAGAAAGCTGAGATCGATATGATGCTAGTGCATTAACTTTTTTATTACATCTAGTAACTGAGAATTGACACCGTCTATTAGATATTATTAAAAGTCAGATTTGTTAATCCTCGTCAAGATGAAAATTAGATATCTCTCACCTAACACCAGCACAGTTCGATCAAAGCTTTAAGATTCGTATTTTCGTGTTTCTAGACAAATTACATTTTTTTTTGTGCACTGGCTCGTGCGGCGTGCTTGTTTCTCAATAGCCTGTTCTCCTGTGTTATTGGGCCATTGTTGTTTTGGGGTATCATGTTCACTTTTCGGCTGCTGTTTTTTCACGCATGTTGGGCTTCAGTGTTAAATTGTGGCAAACCCTAATCATAGCTTATAATGTCAGAAATATGTATTTTCCTACAAAGTGCACACCTATCAATCGTTAGGATAGTAATGGGTTGGCCCAATAACGTTCGAATTTGTACCCGGTTTTGGAAGTATAGGACACCCGTGTGCGTCAAGAAGCTCTGGTTTCGCACAGGGGCCATTCAATTGGGCCAGCCAATTTGCAACATAAAAAACGGAATGTAGAAACATTGTAGCCCCGCTTTATGCAGCGCTCACTTTTTTGCTCGGTTCTTATTTACGAATATTTTGGAAATATGAATATATACGTTGAACAAATTTCAAATACGCATTAAACATTATGTAATGTACATTGAATAAATTTTGAATACACATTGAACACTTTGTAAGTACATTGATTTTTTAATAGCATTGAAAATTTATGTAATGTACGTTGAACAATTTGTGAATACATATTGAATATTTTTCTAATATATACGCTGAAAGAAAATAAATACACGGTGAACATTTGTAGTGTTAATTGAAAAAAAAATCTTAATATCTGATGAAAATTTTATAATGCATGATGAACTTTTTGGTAGTAAATAATGAACATTTTCTTAATATACAATGAACATTTTTGTAATACACACACTTTTATATAATACCCAAAACAAGAGAGAGAAAGAAAACAAAGAAAAGAAAAATTAAAATAAAAGGAAAGAAAAGAAATAGAAACACAAATAAAAAAGAAAAAGAAAAAAATAAAAAAGAGAGAGAGAAAAAGAGAAGAAACAACGAAACCCGACTGTGGGCTGGCCCAGACTGTGTCGTTGGCGAAGGGCACCTTCAGCCAAGGTGCATTTATTGGCAAACCCTATTAGGCGCTGCAGGCGCCAGTTATAGGGCAATTTGCTAACGGGCGCCAATAACGCCCCCACGCTGGGCCGGCCCATCTAGAGTTGAATCATTCTTTCTTCTACGATGACAGTAACCATTACGCCATTGAAATACTAATGATATATAACTCGTTTTATTTTCTTTGTTCTCTACAGCCACGGGAATCCCCTGTTTTGGGAAGCTTCCAGAAGCTTCCAAAACCGGGTTTTTTCCCAGTCCGTGGTCACTGCCTGGGAGGTTTGTAGTTGGGTTTTCTTTTTTTGTTCTTTTTAAATGCGTATTTTTTAATTCTCTTTTTCTAAGTTGATCGTTCTCTATTTTTGCGTTTTTTATATGAAAATCGATGAAAAGTTTTCAAATTTTGAACTTTTTTCAAAATCAATGAACTTATTTCTAATTTGATGAAGATTTTTCAAATTGGATAAACTTTTTTTTAATTTGATGAACTTTTTCCTATTTTGATTTTTTATCAAATTCGATAAATTTTTTAAAGTTTGATGAAGTTTTTTTTTTAAATAGATGAACCTTTTTCAAATTTGATGAACTTTTTTTCATATTTGATGAACTATTTCCATTTTTTATGAATTTTTTAACAAATTCGATGAACTCTTTTCAAGTTTGATGAACTTTTTTTTAAATCAATGAACTTTTTTTCAAATTTGAGTAACTTTTTATTAAATCGAATGAACTTTTTCCAAATCTGATGAACTTTTTTGAAAAATTTATGAACTTTTTCCAAATCCGATGAACTTCTTTTCAAATTTTATCGAATTTGGAAAGAGTTCATCGGAAAATGAATAAATTTCATCGACTTGAGAAGAGTTCACTAATTTGAGAAAAATAATCATGATATAAGGGAAAAAAAGAAATAGAAAACGAAAAATGGAAAAACAAAAAACGAAAAGAAGAATGAATAAAAGAAGGAAAAGGATGTTAGCTATCAGATCTAGCTAACTGGCCAGGTGCTTAGCGCAATTTACTGCCGAACAAAAGGACGCTGGTTCGGATCCTGTCGCCGATGCCATTTTTACCAGTTTATTCCTTTCAGTCAAACCCCCGTTTTGGGCCGGCCAACAGCACGGTAGCGTGGGCGCCGAAGGCGCTGACTAGGAGCTCCCGCATTTATTTGCCGCGTGCGGCTATTGGAAGCTTGTGAAAACTTCCTGCCAGTTTTGTGAACTTCTAGAAGCTTTTGCTCAAGTTTCTTTTTTTTGTGCTGTTTTTTATTTTTATTTACTTTTTTCATCTTTTCCTTCTTTCATATTACTTTCTTGGAAAAGAAAAATAATAATCCATGATTTTTTTCAAAAATGGCAAACAATTTTTCAATTCTTGCACCATTTTCGATTTGGTGAACCAATTTTCATGTTTTTTATTCTTTAACTTTTTTGAATTTTCTATTTTTTTAATACAATCTATTCTATGAGTTGGTGACCTTTTATGAATTCACAAACTCTTTCAAATTCAGAAACATTTTTTATTTGTGATTTAAAAAAACGAACTTTTATCAAAATCATGGAGTCTTTTCTCTTTTTACCAGTTTTTAAAAATTATAACTGAAGAAAACTGATATTGTTTTTCTAAAACAGTAAACCACTAGAAAAGACGACCGAAAAAACATAAAAAAGCTGACCCATCGAGCAGCAGCGAGGAAGACTTTCTCTACAGCGTGTAAATAACATCTCACTGGCATCTCAATTTCTTCATCATGATTTTTTTTGGCAAACAAAACCCTCTTTTAGATTTTATTTATTAGCAACCCAAACAGTGTACAACAATCATCATGATTACACTGCTTGTTTAGCCTTACAATTGGCAGATTGTTTGCATATAAGACAGAAAAACTTGTAGAAGATCTCTGTATATAAGCTTTCTTTGCTAGTGAGTGGGCAATGACATTCCCTGTTCTAGGAACGCACTTGATCCTGCATGAACTTAGCTGAGAGGAGTCATTAAGAAATTCCGCAAGAACTGGTCTGATTCTCGAATGCCCTGGCTTTTCCAACAAGTTCCTTTCCTTCACCACTTCAACTAGGTTCCTGCATTCGGAGAAAAAGGTGGCAGAGTTCCATCCCAAAGCTTTTACTATTTTTGCTGCAAGAGCTAATCCAAGCGCTTCAACCTGCACAACAAAGGACACGTTTTTTGCAGAAGCTTGAACAAAAATAGTATGATTAATTAACTCATCCTTCAGAAGTATTACAATCCCTGCGTCATCCATATCCATGTCTAGGTTGTGAGCAACATCAGTGTAAATTGTTGGACCTGCAGTTTGAGTCTGGGAATTTTTCTCCAAAAAGGAAGAAACATTATTACTGATTAATTGTGTATTGACCTCTTCCTTTTCTACTAATACTCCTGCATTTAACATCGCTTTTGTAGCATAGATTACGTGCATAAGACTCCATATTTTCTTGATAAAAAGAATATCATTTCTAGCTTTCCAAATATTCCATAGCAATGTAAAAATAATATCTAGGTTTAACTCAGCATGATGAGAGGATAGGATCATTTGTATCACATATGTAGGGTGAAGATTAGGATTTAACTCGTTTACCTTGAGATCGAATTTAAACTATATGGCTCTGGAGAAATTGCAATGAAAAAAGAGATGTAGATCTATTTCAAAATTGTCACCTCTATAACATTCTTTTTAATATGAGATGAATACATGGACCCCCTCAGTCATGTAGCCAGAGCCCTTCTTAATATTCTCCAAGCAAAAGTCTTGACCCTAGGAGCCAAAGTCTTGATTTTCCACACTAGATTAAGTATATTAATTACAGGCTCCGAGATAGTATTATTTCAAACTTGACTTCCAGCTTGAACCTCCTCCAATAGAGGTTTATATGCATGCACTTTTAGTAGTACATTCAACATTAGGAGTGCGAATCCAACATAAAACATCATCCATGCTAGTATTAATGATAGTAGTATTTAAACCATTGCTTTTTAGAAACCTCATCAAAGAATGTGCTAGTTTTATCCCCATCCCAGGATTTCTATTAGGTTTCCATAGATCGCTAACCATCTTGGGACAATGCCTATTTAAATTAGGTTTAAGGTGATCATAAATATTTTCCCAACCTTTGCACCAAGGAGTAGTCTAAATGCAGGAATTACCATTAGCATGCAATCTGAGTTTGATTAGCCTTGTGAATGAAAGGTAATATTAATAGAAGACCAGAAAGTAGACTTTGGAACAGGAGTATTGAGTGACCAAATAGTAGAGTTATGGAAGTACTTGGATTTGACAGTTTTAGTAATTAAGGAATCAGGGTTCTTAATAATTCTCCAAGCCATCCTTGCAAGCATGGACTTGTTCATCATATATAAATCTCTTATGCCAAGCCCACCTTTATGCATAGGTTTACAAATATCATCCGAAGCTCTAAAACAAATAGGTTATCAATCATTACGATTATCCATACCTGTCCAGCAGAATTTCCTAACAATAGAAGTGAGTTTGTTAATAGTGGACTTGTTTAAAAGCATATTTGGCAGATAATAAACATGGATAGAAACAAAGAAAAAATTGAGAAGAGTGAGTCTTCCTGCATGAGATAACCTGTTAGGCTTCTAACAATTAGGGCATCTTCGGTAGCTCGCCAGCTCCCAGCTTCCACGAATCCGTGAGCGGAGCTGGCCTGAATGGCCTGGCTCCAGGAAGCTGGCTTTCCAGATCGAAGCAGGATCCATGTATAGAAAGTTGGAGCGGCCATTTCGTCGATACCAAAATCGGGATTCCTGGAGTTGGCCTTATTTATGATCAAATGCCACCCCGAAGTGCCCTTACCTCTTTCGGTGGACAATCTCAAAATAATCCCGATCCCCATTATCCTCTGTCTTCAGCCACTCGTCGCTCATCAACCCTAGCCACTAGCGACACCGTCCCGACGCCGCTATCTCTCGTCGCCGGTGAACTTCGTCCGGCGACCTCGTCACCACCCCGACTATTGTCTGGTCCTCGAGCCGTGACACTACGAGTCATCATTCTCCCCCGCCGCCTCAACCTTCCAGCAGCCGACCCTTGCCGCCGGCGACACTACTCTTCTACCCCGCCGTCCCCACTTCAGAACCTCAAGGTGAGCTAGTCTAGATGTGCAACCCCATCCCTCTCCATTCATTTTAATTGGCTTACGTCATAGGCCCTTTTGTTCAGATGTTTGGATGTCCAGATGCAGCTATTTAGTTCTGAGTTTTTGATGTCCTGTCTCACACCATTTGTAGATTAATCGTAGTTCAGATTTATAGATTTGAGCTACCAAAAAATTGTAGATGAGATAGTCCATGTGAAGCCTTACAGATTTAGCCATTTGGTTCAGATTTATAAATATGATAGTCCATGTACAACATAGATTTTTTTTAAATTGAGCGCAACACAAAAGTGACATGAATATGCAACCTTTTGTTGGAAATATGCCCTAGAGGCAATAATAAATGGTTATTATTATATTTCTTTGTTCATGGTAATTGTCTATTATTCATGCTATAAT
Source organism: Aegilops tauschii subsp. strangulata (assembly GCF_002575655.3). Taxonomy (NCBI): domain Eukaryota; kingdom Viridiplantae; phylum Streptophyta; class Magnoliopsida; order Poales; family Poaceae; genus Aegilops; species Aegilops tauschii. Next base: position 74,962,526 of record NC_053040.3, on the reverse strand, counting down.
TGTATTGTCCGGAAATCGTAATACATGTGTGAATACATAGACCACAACGTGTCCCTAGTAAGCCTCTAGTTGACTAGCTCGTTGATCAACAGATAGTCATGGTTTCCTGACTATGGACATTGGATGTCATTGATAACGGGATCACATCATTAGGAGAATGATGTGATGGACAAGACCCAATCCTAAGCATAGCATAAAAGATCGTGTAGTTTCGTTTGCTAGAGCTTTTCCAATGTCAAGTATCTTTTCCTTAGACCATGAGATCGTGCAACTCCCGGATACCGTAGGAGTGCTTTGGGTGTGCCAAACGTCACAACGTAACTAGGTGACTATAAAGGTGCATTACGGGTATCTCCAAAAGTGTCTGTTGGGTTGGCACGGATCGAGACTGGGATTTGTCACTCCGTGTGATGGAGAGGTATCTCTGGGCCCACTCGGTAATGCATCATCATAATGAGCTCAATGTGACTAAGGCGTTAGTCACGGGATCATGCATTGCGGTACGAGTAAAGAGACTTGCCGGTAACGAGATTGAACAAGGTATTGGGATACCGACGATCGAATCTCGGGCAAGTAACATACCGATTGACAAAGGGAATTGCATACGGATTGATTGAATCATCGACACCGTGGTTCATCCGATGAGATCATCGTGGAACATGTGGGAGCCAACATGGGTATCCAGATCCCGCTGTTGGTTATTGACCGGAGAGGCGTCTCGGTCATGTCTGCATGTCTCCCGAACCCGTAGGGTCTACACACTTAAGGTCCGGTGACGCTAGGGTTGTAGAGATATATGTATGCGGAAACCCGAAAGTTGTTCGGAGTCCCGGATGAGATCCCGGACACCACGAGAGGTTCCGGAATGGTCTGGAGGTGAAGAATTATATATAGGAAGTCAAGTTTCGGCCACCGGGAAAGTTTCGGGGGTTACCGGTATTGTACCGGGACCACCGGAAGGGTCCCGGGGGTCCACCGGGTGGGGCCACCTGTCCCGGAGGGCCCCGTGGGCTGAAAGTGGAAGGGAACCAGCCCTTAGTGGGCTGGGGCGCCCCCCTTGGGCCTCCCCCCATGCGCCTAGGGTTGGGAACCCTAGGGGGGAGCTTCCCTCTTGCCTTGGGGGGCAAGGCAACCCCTTCCCCCCTTGGCCGCCGCCCCCTGGAGATCCCATCTCCCAGGGCTGGCGCACCCCCCCAGGGGCCTATATAAAGGGGGGGAGGGAGGGCAGCAACCTACAGCCTTGGGCGCCTCCCTCCTCCCCTGCAACACCTCTCTCTCTCTCTCGCAGAAGCTCGGCGAAGCCCTGCCGGAGACCCGCTACATCCACCACCACGCCGTCGTGCTGCTGGATCTCCATCAACCTCTCCTTCCCCCTTGCTGGATCAAGAAGGAGGAGACGTCGCTGCACCGTACGTGTGTTGAACGCGGAGGTGCCGTCCGTTCGGCACTCGGTCATCGGTGATTTGGATCACGGCGAGTACGACTCCGTCATCCACGTTCATTGGAACGCTTCCGCTCGCGATCTACAAGGGTATGTAGATGCACTCCTTTCCCCTCGTTGCTAGTAGACTCCATAGATGCATCTTGGTGAGCGTAGGAAAATTTTAAATTATGCTACGATTACCAACAGTGGCATCATGAGCCAGGCCTATGCGTAGTTACTATGCACGAGTAGAACACAAAGAAGTTGTGGGCGTTGATGTTGCCAATTCTTCTTGCCGCTACTAGTCGTTTCTTGTTTCGGCGGTATTGTAGGATGAAGCGGCCCGGACCGACCTTACACGTAAGCTTACGTGAGACAGGTTCCACCGACTGACATGCACTAGTTGCATAAGGTGGCTAGCGGGTGTCTGTCTCTCCTACTTTAGTCGGAACGGATTCGATGAAAAGGGTCCTTATGAAGGGTAAATAGAAATTGGCAAATCACGTTGTGGTCATACGTAGGTAAGAAAACGTTCTTGCTAGAAACCTACAAACCACGTAAAAACTTGCAACAACAATTAGAGGACGTCTAACTTGTTTTTGCAGCAAGTGCTATGTGATGTGATATGGCCAGAAGATGTGATGAATGATATATGTGATGTATGAGATTGATCATATTCTTGTAATAGGAATCACGACTTGCATGTCGATGAGTATGACAACCGGCAGGAGCCATAGGATTTGTCTTTATTATTTTGCATGACCTGCGTGTCATTGAATAACGCCATGTAAATTACTTTACTTTGTTGCTAAACGCGTTAGCCATAGAAGTAGAAGTAATCGTTGGCGTGACGACTTCATGAAGACACAATGATGGAGATCATGGTGTCATGCCGGTGACGAAGATGATCATGGTGCCCCGAAGATGGAGATCAAAGGAGCATGATGATATTGGCCATATCATGTCACTATTTGATTGCATGTGATGTTTATCATGTTTTTGCATCTTATTTGCTTAGAACGACGGTAGCAAGTAGGATGATCCCTTATAATAATTTCAAGAAAGTGTTCACCCTAACTGTGCACCGTTGCGAAGGTTCGTTGTTTCGAAGCACCACGTGATGATCGGGTGTGATAGATTCTAACGTTCGAATACAACGGATGTTGACGAGCCTAGCATGTACAGACATGGCCTCGGAACACACGCAATACACTTAGGTTGACTTGACGAGCCTAGCATGTACAGACATGGCCTCGGAACACGGAGGACCGAAAGGTCGAGCATGAGTCGTATAGAAGATACGATCAACATGGAGATGTTCACCGATCTTGACTAGTCCGTCTCACGTGATGATCGGACACGGCCTAGTTAAACTCGGATCATGTTTCACTTAGATGACTAGAGGGATGTCTATCTGAGTGGGAGTTCATTAAATAATTTGATTAGATGAACTCAATTATCATGAACTTAGTCTAAAATCTTTACACTATGTCTTGTAGATCAAATGGCCAACGTTGTCCTCAATTTCAACGCGTTCCTAGAGAAAACCAAGCTGAAAGATGATGGCAGCAACTATACGGACTGGGTCCGGAACCTGAGGCTCATCCTCATAGTAGCCAAGAAAGATTATGTCTTAGAAGCACCGCTAGGTGATGCACCAATCCCACAGAACCAAGACGTTATGAACGCTTGGCAATCACGTGCTGATGATTACTCCCTCGTTCAATGCGGCATGCTTTACAGCTTAGAGCCGGGTCTCCAAAAGCGTTTTGAGAAACATGGAGCATATGAGATGTTCGAGGAGCTGAAACTGGTTTTTCAAGCTCATGCCCGGGTCGAGAGATATGATGTCTCCGACAAGTTCTTCAGCTGTAAAATGGAGGAGAACAGTTCTGTTAGTGAGCACATACTCAGAATGTCTGGGTTGCATAACCGCTTGTCTCAGCTGGGAGTCAATCTCCCGGATGACGCGGTCATTGACAGAATCCTCCAGTCGCTTCCACCAAGCTACAAGAGCTTTGTGATGAACTTCAATATGCAGGGGATGGAAAAGACCATTCCTGAGGTATATTCAATGCTGAAATCAGCTGAGGTAGAGATCAGAAAAGAACATCAAGTGTTGATGGTGAATAAAACCACTAAGTTCAAGAAGGGCAAGGGTAAGAAGAACTTCAAGAAGGACGGCAAGGGAGTTGCCGCGCCCGGTAAACCAGTTACCGGGAAGAAGTCAAAGAATGGACCCAAGCCCGGGACTGAGTGCTTTTATTGCAAGGGAAGTGGTCACTGGAAACGGAACTGCCCCAAATATTTAGCGGACAAGAAGAAGGCCGGCAACACCCAAGGTATATGTGATATACAAGTAATTGATGTGTACCTTACCAGTACTCGTAGTAGCTCCTGGGTATTTGATACCGGTGCGGTTGCTCATATTTGCAACTCAAAGCAGGAACTACGGAATAAACGGAGACTGGCAAAGGACGAGGTGACGATGCGCGTCGGGAATGGTTCCAAGGTCGATGTGATCGCCGTCGGCACGCTACCTCTGCATCTACCCACGGGATTAGTTTTAAACCTCAATAATTGTTATTTAGTGCCAGCTTTGAGCATGAACATTGTGTCTGGATCTCGTTTAATTCGAGATGGCTACTCATTTAAATCCGAGAATAATGGTTGTTCTATTTATTTGAGAGATATGTTTTATGGTCATTCCCCGCTGGTCAATGGTTTATTTTTGATGAATCTCGAACGTGATGTTACACATGTTCATAGTGTGAATACCAAAAGATGTAAAGTTGATAACGATAGTCCCACATACTTGTGGCACTGCCGCCTTGGTCACATTGGTGTCAAGCGCATGAAGAAGCTCCATGCAGATGGACTTTTGGAGTCTCTTGATTACGAATCATTTGACACGTGCGAACCATGCCTCATGGGTAAGATGACCAAGACTCCGTTCTCCGGAACAATGGAGCGAGCAACCAACTTATTGGAAATCATACATACCGATGTGTGCGGTCCAATGAGTGTTGAGGCTCGCGGAGGATATCGTTATGTTCTCACTCTCACTGATGATTTAAGTAGATATGGGTATGTCTACCTAATGAAACACAAGTATGAAACCTTTGAAAAGTTCAAGGAATTTCAGAGTGAAGTCAAGAATCAACGTGACAGGAAAATGAAATTCTTACGATCAGATCATGGTGGAGAATATTTAAGTCACGAATTTGGTACACACTTAAGGAAATGTGGAATAGTTTCACAACTCACGCCGCCTGGAACACCTCAGAGAAACGGTGTGTCCGAACGTCGTAATCGCACTCTATTGGATATGGTGCGATCTATGATGTCTCTTACCGATTTACCGCTCTCATTTTGGGGCTATGCTTTAGAGACTGCCGCATTCACTTTAAATAGGGCTCCGTCGAAATCCGTTGAGACGACACCGTATGAATTATGGTTTGGGAAGAAACCTAAGCTGTCGTTTCTAAAAGTTTGGGGATGCGATGCTTATGTCAAGAAACTTCAACCTGAAAAGCTCGAACCCAAGTCGGAAAAATGCGTCTTCATAGGATACCCTAAGGAAACTATTGGGTATACCTTCTACCTCAGATCCGAGGGCAAGATCTTCGTTGCCAAGAACGGGTCCTTTCTGGAGAAGGAGTTTCTCTCGAAAGAATTGAGTGGGAGGAAAGTGGAACTTGATGAGGTGATAGTCACCCCTTCCGAACCGGAAAGTAGCGCAGCGCGGGAAAATGTTCCTGTGGTGCCTACACCGACTGGGGAGGAAGTTAATGATGATGATCATGAAGCTTCGGATCAAGTTACTGAACTTCGTAGGTCCACAAGGACACGTTCCGCACCAGAGTGGTACGGCAACCCTGTCCTGGAAATCATGTTGTTAGACAACGGTGAACCTTCGAACTATGAAGAAGCGATGGCAGGCCCGGATTCCGACAAATGGCTAGAAGCCATGATATCCGAGATAGAATCCATGTATGAAAACAAAGTATGGACTTTGACTGACTTGCCCGATGAGCGGCGAGCCATAGAAAACAAATGGATCTTTAAGAAGAAGACGGACGCGGATGGTAATGTGACCATCTACAAAGCTCGACTTGTCGCTAAGGGTTATCGTCAAGTTCAAGGGGTTGACTACGATGAGACTTTCTCACCCGTAGCGAAGCTGAAGTCCGTCCGAATCATGTTAGCAATTGCCGCATACTATGATTATGAGATATGGCAGATGGACGTCAAAACGGCATTCCTTAACGGCTTCCTTAAGGAAGAGTTGTATATGATGCAGCCGGAAGGTTTTGTCGATCCTAAGAATGCTAACAAAGTGTGCAAGCTCCAGCGCTCAATCTATGGGCTGGTGCAAGCATCTTGGAGTTGGAACATTCGCTTTGATGAGATGATCAAAGCGTTTGGGTTTACACAAACTTATGGAGAAGCCTGTGTTTACAAGAAAGTGAGTGGGAGCTCTGTAGCATTTCTCATATTATATGTGGATGACATACTATTGATGGGAAATGATATAGAATTCTTGGAAAGTATAAAGGCCTATTTGAATAAGTGTTTTTCAATGAAGGACCTTGGAGAAGCTGCTTATATATTAGGCAACAAGATCTATAGAGATAGATCAAGACGCCTCATTGGTCTTTCACAGAGTACATACCTTGACAAGATATTGAAGAAGTTCAGTATGGATCAGTCCAAGAAGGGGTTCTTGCCTGTATTGCAAGGTGTGCAATTGAGCATGGCTCAATGCCCGACCACGGCAGAAGATATAGAAGAGATGAGTGTCATCCCCTATGCCTCGGCCATAGGGTCTATTATGTATGCCATGCTGTGTACCAGACCTGATGTAAACCTTGCCGTAAGTTTGGTAGGAAGGTACCAAAGTAATCCCGGCAAGGAACACTGGACAGCGGTCAAGAATATCCTGAAGTACCTGAAGAGGACTAAGGATATGTTTCTCGTTTATGGAGGTGACGAAGAGCTCGTCGTAAAGGGTTACGTCGACGCTAGCTTCGACACAGATCTGGATGACTCGAAGTCACAGACCGGATACATGTATATTTTGAATGGAGGAGCAGTAAGCTGGTGCAGTTGCAAGCAAAGCGTCGTGGCGGGATCTACATGTGAAGCGGAGTACATGGCAGCCTCGGAGGCAGCACAGGAAGCAGTCTGGATGAAGGAGTTCATTACCGACCTAGGGGTGATTCCCAATGCGTCGGGCCCGATGACTCTCTTCTGTGACAACACTGGAGCTATTGCCCTTGCGAAGGAGCCCAGGTTTCACAGGAAGACCAGGCATATCAAGCGTCGCTTCAACTCCATTCGTGAAAGTGTTCAAAATGGAGACATAGATATTTGTAAAGTACATACGGACCTGAATGTAGCAGATCCGTTGACTAAACCTCTCCCTAGGGCAAAACATGATCAACACCAGGACGCAATGGGTGTTCGATTCATCACAATGTAACTAGATTATTGACTCTAGTGCAAGTGGGAGACTGTTGGAAATATGCCCTAGAGGCAATAATAAATGGTTATTATTATATTTCTTTGTTCATGGTAATTGTCTATTATTCATGCTATAATTGTATTGTCCGGAAATCGTAATACATGTGTGAATACATAGACCACAACGTGTCCCTAGTAAGCCTCTAGTTGACTAGCTCGTTGATCAACAGATAGTCATGGTTTCCTGACTATGGACATTGGATGTCATTGATAACGGGATCACATCATTAGGAGAATGATGTGATGGACAAGACCCAATCCTAAGCATAGCATAAAAGATCATGTAGTTTCGTTTGCTAGAGCTTTTCCAATGTCAAGTATCTTTTCCTTAGACCATGAGATCGTGCAACTCCCGGATACCGTAGAGTGCTCTGGGTGTGCCAAACGTCACAACGTAACTGGGTGACTATAAAGGTGCATTACGGGTATCTCCGAAAGTGTCTGTTGGGTTGGCACGGATCGAGACTGGGATTTGTCACTCCGTGTGACGGAGAGGTATCTCTGGGCCCACTCGGTAATGCATCATCATAATGAGCTCAATGTGACTAAGTGTTAGTCACGGGATCATGCATTGCGGTACGAGTAAAGAGACTTGCCGGTAACGAGATTGAACAAGGTATTGGGATACCGACGATCGAATCTCGGGCAAGTAACATACCGATTGACAAAGGGAATTGCATACGGATTGATTGAATCCTCGACACCGTGGTTCATCCGATGAGATCATCGTGGAACATGTGGGAGCCAACATGGGTATCCAGATCCCGCTGTTGGTTATTGACCGGAGAGGCGTCTCGGTCATGTCTGCATGTCTCCCGAACCCGTAGGGTCTACACACTTAAGGTTCGGTGACGCTAGGGTTGTAGAGATATATGTATGCGGAAACCCGAAAGTTGTTCGGAGTCCCGGATGAGATCCCGGACGTCACGAGAGGTTCCGGAATGGTCCGGAGGTGAAGAATTATATATAGGAAGTCAAGTTTCGGCCACCGGGAAAGTTTCGGGGGTTACCGGTATTGTACCGGGACCACCGGAAGGGTCCCGGGGGTCCACCGGGTGGGGCCACCTGTACCGAAGGGCCCCGTGGGCTGAAAGTGGAAGGGAACCAGCCCTTAGTGGGCTGGGGCGCCCCCCTTGGGCCTCCCCCCATGCGCCTAGGGTTGGGAACCCTAGGGGGGGAGCTTCCCCCTTGCCTTGGGGGGCAAGGCAACCCCTTCCCCCCTTGGCCGCCGCCCCCCCCTTGGAGATCCCATCTCCCAGGGCTGGCGCACCCCCCAGGGGCCTATATAAAGGGGGGAGGGAGGGCAGCAACCTACAGCCTTGGCCGCCTCCCTCCTCCCCTGCAACACCTCTCTCTCTCTCGCAGAAGCTCGGCGAAGCCCTGCCGGAGACCCGCTACATCCACCACCACGCCGTCGTGCTGCTGGATCTCCATCAACCTCTCCTTCCCCCTTGCTGGATCAAGAAGGAGGAGACGTCGCTGCACCGTACGTGTGTTGAACGCGGAGGTGCCGTCCGTTCGGCACTCGGTCATCGGTGATTTGGATCACGGCGAGTACGACTCCGTCATCCACGTTCATTGGAACGCTTCCGCTCGCGATCTACAAGGGTATGTAGATGCACTCCTTTCCCCTCGTTGCTAGTAGACTCCATAGATGCATCTTGGTGAGCGTAGGAAAATTTTAAATTATGCTACGATTACCAACACCTTTTTGTACAATATTTTTTAGCACAGACAAAAGTGACATGAACTTTTATATAGAATTGTCAAATATGGTTGCTGAATGGACCATCAAAAATACTAGGATTATCACTGAGTTATTTGCCGAGCAAGTGAAAGCTGGAATTAGGCTAAATACTCATTTGACTGCCAATGCATATGAGGAAGTGGGAAGAAAATTCAAAATAAGAACAGGGTTGGAGCACACGTATAATCAATTGAAGAACAAATGGGAAAAACTCAGAAGTGATTATAGTGTATTCAAGAAACTTTATTTGAAGGAGACGGGAGCAGGATGGGACATTGAGCACAACACTGTGAAACAAGATGCTGAGTGGCGGAACAAGGCAAAGATAGTGAATTCAATCTTACGTTGTGCATACCATATCTTCTCCTTAGTTGTTAAAATATATTATCTTTGTTGTATTGTAGGACATTCCAGGTTGTTACAAGTTCATAGACTTCGCAATGAAGAAAACTTGCGCTTCATGTTTGGAGACATCACAAGTGACGGTTCGGATCATTGGAATCCGAGTTTTGGCACCCCTCCTTCTACTACTCTAATATCAAGTGCCATCAATCTTGAGCAAATTGAAGATGTTGATTTGTTGGAGGATACCCAAGTTCCATCTCCTATTACACCAAAGGTTAATAAGAGGCTCGAAAAGATCATTTGTGACACAAACAAGAGACCGAAGACCACACAAGTGATGCAGGTGCAGATTACAATGATTGGGTCAACTCCGCTCATGGATTGTGGAGGCTTCCTGGAGTTGGGTCGTTCGGGCCAGCTCTGCTCATGGATTCGTGGAAGCTGGGAGCTGGCAAGCTACCGAACAGGCCCTTAGTTCAGAAACGTAGAAAAAAGGGGGCAACAATGATGCCTCCCAGCGAACTGGGATGATAAGTGCATGGCCTTTTGGCTCCCTTTCCTAGCCACTAGGAAAGTGGGCCTCATGTGGCTGAGTGCTGCTCTTACTTGGGCCTCTATTTGGCCTGTCCAAACCTCCCACTAGGGCCGAATACCACTGGAAAGGGTTGTCAGACCATGCCTAGCGACTAGAAGTTGGAGCGGACGAGCCGAACGTATTTTTGATCGCTAGCGCTCCTATCGGAAGCTAGCAGTGGAAATGAGAAGCGGGATTCAAGGAATTACGGGAGCTGGCGAGCTACCGAACATGCCCTTAAGCTTAGTTTTGAATTTGTGAATAATAAAATTATAGGCCGCGGGTCTATTTTACCCAAGAAGAATTAAAGGATAACCTAGATGAGTTGTGTTAAAATCCATATTGGGAGAGGGAAAAATATTCTTAATTTAATTTTTTAGATTAAAATATGTATGCTTACTCAAAAGGATAGGAGATTTATTCCAATTAGGAGTTGACAAGAAACCACACAAAATTCATTAATAATAGAGAATGTCATATTAGCATCATCATTATCAGCCCTACCACAAACAATAAGATCGTCAGCAAACATCAGAGAGTGAATAGGGGGACAATTAGGTCCTAAATGAATACTACTCAAATGATTGAAATTTATAGCCTCCTCCATGGAAAACGACAAGTCATTAACTGCAAGAATAAAATGATACAACGATAAAGGACAACCTTGTCGGATACATTGGGATCCCCTAAAGCTACCATATGGTTGACCATTAATTTTAATATAAAAGGTGGCAGAAGAGATGCACTCCATGATTAAATTTACAAAATGACCATGCAACCCATTACGTAGTAAAGCCCTCTTTATAAAACACCACTTAACTCTATCAAAGGCTTTGGTTAAATCCATCTTGAGCATAAAGCTTGATGTTTCCAGGAGTTAAGAAGAAAAGAGTGAGTGATTTTTTTAGCTAAATTATATTGTTAGTAATTCTTATACCTTGAATAAAAGCTTTCTGAGACTCATGAATGCATGTAATTAGGAAGCATATCTTTGAGTCTATTGTTTAAAGGTTTGGCAATGAGTTTATAGACTACATTACACAGGCTTATGGGCCTAAATTCTTAAGGAGTTTTGGCATTATCTTTCCTAGACGCTTTTCTTTTATATTTTATTCTTTATTTTATTTTTTGTCTTCTTTCGATAAAAAACTATTAGAACAAAACTCTTCCAGGAAACCAAAAAAATCAAGATACAAATGAATGATGTAGATATCATGCATATATCATAAAGAAGGAGTGTGGAGCCGGTAGTGGGAATTAAACCCGCAATGAGAGTAATACAAGTTTATTTTAGTTGTGGATGAAGAATAACCCTTATGTAGAAATCCTGAACACGTCTTGTTATATCATCTCCTATCCACTTCCATGCTGAAAGGTAGAAGGCAACATTCAGCCCCCATCTGGTCTAGGGGCGGTGTTCCTCTTCATTCCTTGAAGTACATGTAAAACTTCATCTTTATCAGGAATAGTAGGACAATCCATCATATTTTCATTATTACTAACTTGATAAGGAAGATTATTTAAGTAGGGATTACTTGAAGAGAACAAATTTGCAAATTACTTAATAAAACAATCGGCTATCTCTTCAGGATTCTGCAACATTTTATCATTTTGATCAAGAATTGAACTAATTCTATTCTTCCTTCTCCTTTTGAGCACAAAGTTATGAAATTAACTTATATTCCTATTTCCTTTCAGACCAATGTTTCTTAGCTCGCTACCTAAAAATTCCGTTAGCTTGGTCATCATTTTATCATAAATCTCAATTAGGCTAGCCTCCTCATTGTGATCCTGTAAACGTATAGGTTTAATCTACAAACTTTCTAGTTGGTTGTGAATAGTATCCAGTTGTTATTTTAAAGGCATGTTACTTTTATTCCATCTCTTGAGTGAATCTGCAAGAAGAGATGATCTAACATGGAAAGGTTTATCATTAGTATTGATCCAACTATTCTTAGCCATTTCATGACCACCACATTCCATAAGCCACCAATTTTTAAATTTGAAAGAACTTTTAGTATTAATAGTACTAAGCTTAGAAATTGTTAAAATGGGTGGATGATAACTATAAAAATTGGCAAATTGTAAACTGAGGTATTAGGAAATTCTTTGCACCATTCAACATTAGCAAAGCAATGGTCCAGTCTTCCATAAGTAGGAGCAGAAGTAAAACATTTGTTGCACCAAGTAAAAGTAGGACAATTATAACCCATATCAATTAACCCACATGGTTTAACATGATTGTAAGCCATACAATGATACTTCAACCTAGTAATATTATTCTTCTCCAGGGAATTAAGGATATCACTAAAATCCCCCATACTGCTCGAGAAGAAGCAACAATCTACTCGATTAACTTCCATAAATCTTTGTTCTTGCGATAATACGGATCACCATAGATGCAAACCAACGAGAAACTAAAACTAGTACTAGTATTTACAACTGATCCTATGACTACATTCTGATGAGATTGGATTATATCTAACTTGATGTCATCCATCCACATGATCCAAAGGCCTCCAGCTCGGCCTTCCGCAGGAACAACAAAACTATCATGGATAGGAAATCTATTAGTTAAATCTTGAGAACTAATTCTAGAATTATGAGTTTCTGATATGAAGCGTACATTGACATTGGTGGATGAAATTAGGTTGGCAAAATATATGAAATAAATAGCATGCTATCAGAAAATAGCGAGGCCCTTAATACATGCTATTAGCGAGGCATTGTACACTAATTCATTTAGGGAGACATTGCTCAAAACGCTATAGCGAGCTGTTTTTTTTTCACTAGGCAAGATATTGCATCTTGTTACTACCAAGGGTCCTGCCTATCCCTCGACAGTTCCAGCATATGAAGTATTGCGCCCGTGGTGCCTTAAAGTCTAGCGTCATTGCCTTTCCAGTAGCATTGCCATTCCTCTCACCGTCATCTACATCATCAATATTTGTATGATTTCATCGATATCTGAATCAAAAGGTGTTTTCCAGGTAAACATCTGACTACCACCATTACCCAAACCTATCATGGTGATGCCACTAACCGGAGCAGGACGATTCCCCTAGTGTGGATACCCCATTGAGTGAGCTCCCAGATTTGCTGACATAGTATTATAAACCCAATAGTGAAGTTGATGAGGATCTGGGGTTGTGGGTAATCTAGCTTGCGCGCTGCTTCAAGGATGCGTGGGGAGCGGATTCCTTCCCACGCCATGGCTTCCATCATAGAGACCAAGAACACCATCGTCGCTTCCCTAGGAATCACATAATCTCCTGGGGTGGCACCGAGATGGACAATGCCATCAGTCCCAAAAGGAGCGGCACCTAACACCCCTGCTCACGCCTCCCATAGCCACATCCCAACTACTAGGTCGATCTCCAGGGTGACTCACAAGAGGAGCTCAAGGGAGGCCTCCACTTGCATGCTCCCCCGTGCCATCACCACGACAATTCGTGATGGATCTTGCATCTCCTCGAGCCCGGCGATTGGATCCCAAGAAATGTCAACTAGAGATGAATGAGTGTGACGAAGCACCGGTTGAGTAGGCTGGCAACAACGGTCGAGCTGTTTCGGCACCGAACAAACGTGGATGAGCGGCATCTAGCCTTGGAAGAGCAAGAAGCTTTGGGGCGAGAGCATCCAAACAAGAGTTATATGTCCACTTTTAACACAACACTTGTCCGGTTCAGTTGCACGTCCACTCTTCACATGTAATTTGTCCCGAATTTAGTTGCATGTCCATATAAAAACATGCAACTTGCCTCACGATCAATCTAGTTGCATGTCTACATTTAAAATGTAATTTGTCCCGCTCAGTTTCCCTTAAGTGGATGACCTCAATGTTAATTGATTTTTGGAATACAGAGGATATCATTAAGAATACAGAACAACCCCATTGAAACATGCAACTTTTTTTTGCATTTTCTATTAAAAATTCTATTGATTTTCATGATATCTATAGAAAAAATTGTTTCTTCTAGTGTTCTAAATTTTGAAGTTTTTTTTTCTTGCGAACTTCTGCAAAACTAATATTATTTTAGTATTATATTGTTCTCTCTCTCTCTATCTCTCTCCCCTTGGCTTAAAGTAAAATCTATTTTTACTTTTTATTTTTAACTTCACCACTCAAATTTACCCTATCACATCTAAAACAAGATAAATTATGCTCAACATTCAAAATCACATATATTACCACTCATTCGATGAGTACGTCGAGGAAGTTTACTCTAATTTGGCAGTGATTTTCCTACATACTCTAATGTGGCAGCGATTTACCCACATATAGCGGTCTAATAGCATACAAAACAAAGAAACGTAATAAGAAACAAACAATTTTAAGTTTGTGAATATTAAAAATATTTAGAAATTTTTGAAAAATATAGGATATCATTAAGAATACAAAACAACCACATCGAAACATTGATTTTTTTTACATTTTATATTAAAAAAAATTCTATCAATTTTCATTATTTCTATAGAATATATTTCCCCCTTCTTTCTAGTTGTCTGAATTTTGACATTTTTCATTATATTTTTATTTTGCTTCGCAAGCTTCTGCAAAATTAAAATCGTTTCAATATTCTATTGTTTCTAATTTTCTGAAAATTATCTTGTTTTAGCATGCACATGTTCTTTTGTGCATGGATTTATAATTTTCAGCTCTACTAAAATGAGTCATTACATACTTGACATATCATTTTTTGCTCTCGTTGTTAATTTTTGTAGCCACATATAGCATGTTAACATCAGTCCTTCGATTTTTTTTACACGATGGGTGGACATTGCTACCTGCCTCTATGAGAGTCTATTTAAAACAATACCATTCATCATATTTAGTAATTAAGATTGACAATAAATCCTCAATATGTTTGATCTAAATATCTGTAATCTATACCAAAATAATGATGATAACAAATTTCCTAAATCTACTTGATTTGCATCTTTGTAATCTATATCCACAATAACTGATGGAAATAAAATTCTGAAATATGCTCAATCTACATATTTGTAATACGTAGCACAATAACTAGTAGCAATAAAATTCTGGCATTTGCTTAATCTACATATTTGTAATATGTAGCGCGATAACTGATAGCAATAAAATTCCAATATCTTCTCAATCTACATTTATGTAGTCTATAGCACAATAAATGATGAGAAATATCTTACCTTTGCTCAATCCATATGGTTGTAATCTATACCCACAATAATTGAAGGCTAAATCTAGCTTCATCGTTTAGACTCAGCGTCGATTGATGAAGTTGCCTATGAGGCAAAAAAATAATATTGACACTGTAATCTGTGAGGCATCTCGATCTTGGAAGTCGTAGGTTGACTAGTTCATGGACAACCAAAAAAATATGACAACATTACTTCCATGCTTTAAAAAATAACTATTTTCACTCCTTTAACTCACTTGTAGTCTAATTTGGCCGTTCGCCTCTCAAACTAGACAAATTATACCCAACGCCCAAAATCGCACAAATTAATTCTAGTATCATGCCAAAATGGTCTCCAATGATGTTAGAGCGGTGTTATTACATATGGTAGTCTAACAGGCGGATAGGGAAAAAATAAACATTGAATTAGATATTTTAAAATTTTAAAATATAGAAGACTATGAAGTTTGAGGATATCACGCCACATAAAAAAATAATGTTGAATTTTATTGATTTCTATAAGGATTTTCTTGATTTATGTAGAATATATTTTCCATTTTTATATGTTTAACTAGAACATTGCCCGTGCGTTGCAACAGATATAAATATTTCTAGTACGTTAGCTTGTGATTTACCTATCAATAATAATGTTATTGTGTAAATAAATGTTCATCAAATTTTGATCGTGAATTACCTTATATTTGGATTAGAAGTTTGGCAAGTAAATTAAAGTGAAATTGGTTCAGAAGCGAAGTAAATTAAGGTGATTGATTATCAAATACATGGAAGGTTGGACGAAGGGGTGGTGGGAAGAAAGGTCAAATGGAATCTTATGTTCTTTTTAAGTAGTATATAGAGATATTTTGATTGCTTTTCATCTTCCTTAAAAATTTATACAATATCAACATTTGTTTCTAAACTTTTGGATTTTATTTTCTAAACTTAGAATTTACTATTTACTTGTTGACTACGTTGCCCAGCCTTGCACATCTGCGAAAGATTCCACCATGTCACTAAAAGGAGAAAACCATTTTGGATTAATATTGTTTGAGATTTTCTAGTTTGTATACTCGGGGGGGGGGGGGGGGTGTGAAAGGGGGTTATTGCTAGTGTACCATTAAGATGTGTGTTCAATACTTCAACAATAATTCACGGGTGAAAACATATCTTGTTCAAATGTAAGCTACTCTATGGTTCATTTCACGGTTTGTGGATTGTTGTATCCATAACTGATGTATAATCCTTCATGGAAATATCCGTGCAAGAAAGTAGAAATTTCATTTCTAATGTTTGAAAGGCAAACGCTGGTTAAAAAGGGTAAATTTTCATTATCACACTATGTTTTGTGTTGAAGTTATAAAGTGCTTGTAAAATAGTAGGGATAGTTGGAGATGATATTTTAAACTTCAGGGTTGGGAAGCTGGTAGTTGGGCAAGGCATTGAAGACAACTCTTTAATTTATTGTGTGAGATAAAAAAATCATATATCTTATTACTGCTTGTTAGTTCCAATCCTATTGGCGCACTACATCTACGGTTTCTCCTTCATTATCGATGGGAAGAGAGGTGTTAACGTTGAATATGTCGTCATATGTTTCCTCCATGATGGTGTGAAGTGATCAAAAAAGCGAAGAAAGTCCGAGTAAGATGTCGGTGTTTGTTGCGATGCACAATAAGAAACCGCACGTATGTTACATTTGACGTATACGTGCGGTTCATGTTTGTCACTTGTGTTTACCTCTTGTAGAAACACTCGTTGACCAATATTTGTATAGATATACTGTGTTTGTTTTTCCTCTTTTCTCTTATCGAATCAAAGAGCGCATTATCTGATTGTGGTGGCAACTCTTTGATTTAGGATACAGTTTTGCCTCTTCCATAGTTTTTTGATTTTGTTATGTACTTTTGCATACTATACATGTTGCATTCGTCCGTCAAATTTGCGTTTTACATATTAGAAATGCATTACATATATCGATCCTCAGCTTTCTTTAAATTTCTTTACATAAATCGTCATGCAACAGCAGCAGCAACAGTCTGTCATGATGTGTCCTTTGGAACTTTTCCCATCTTTTGTTGATTGCTCTGCACCCTCCAGACCTCCACGGCCATCCATTCATGTGTAAAACCAAATTAATTCCTGCTCAGGTATGAGCAAAACATTGAAGGCTAGTAAAACGGAACCAAAGAATCTGCTGTCTCGGCCATACTTAGCTCAGAAGTTTTGGCTACTTGCTATTTGAGGAGTGAAATGAAGAAGAAAATAACAAATGAGTAGGTGAGGGACACCCAGCCCCTCGTGCTATTTAACTGCCAGCACCCCATGGCATCCTCAGGCACCCAGTCGCAAACATCAGTCCCGTCACAATATGTTCCCCATGGCCGCAGATCCGACGGCGCCCGTCTCTGGCGACCACGACGAGCGGCCGAGCGGCCAGTGCAAGGGGGCGTTGTCGCATCAGGCGAACAAGAGCACCGACGGCAAGGGAAAGGAAGTAGCCAACGCTCAAGACCACGGCAGCGACGGCGCTAACCAGCGGAGGCGGCGCAGACATCTCATCGTCGCCACCAATAAGGTGCCCCATGACGACGATGGTGACGGCGACTTCGACAGCCCTCTTCCCGCCACCGCCGGCGGCGTTAGCTGCTCGCCGTCGCAGCAGCATCCGCACCGGGCGCTGGAGATCGAGATCGGCGTGAGGATGCTGGAGCTGGAGCGGCAGCGCGTGAAGTGGGCCGCCGCGAACCTGAGGGAGGAAATGGAGCTGAAGAAGATGCGGTTGGAGGACTGGAGCTCAGCGTCGTCAGATCCAAGAGGAGCTGGGGGTGTACCGTGCCGCAGGAAATTAGGGAAGGAGATGAAACAGAAGGAGAAACAAATAAGAGGTCATGTAACGTAGAGTGTGTTTCAGAAAAAGAAAAAAAAACATGCCTTCATTGTGCACCTTTTTTTAGCTCCATGTAGGGGAGGAGATGAAACAGAAGGAGAAACAAATAAGAGAATCAATGCGCATCTACTTTTTTTTACTGAATGTTCACCTATTAGTGCCTTCATGTGTGCTTGTCTCTTCTTTTTTTCCGAAAAGGTGAAGCGCTTTAGGTAGAGCACCTCCACCCTTGCGGTAGCCAGAGGCACAACGTGCGACAAGGTGGGTTGGCCGTTGCTGAATTGTGTGTATGGGGCTGTTTGGGTCGTGGTCGGCGGTTGCCATGCCAAAATTTTGGTGTTGACATGTGGCATAGGCCATAGGGTAACGTTTGGATTGAAGCCCAATCATCGGAGCCACACCAAAAAATTAGTCGATGTGTTCAATTATGCACCCATGCACGGGCAAAACAGGGGCGGGCGATACTTTCGCGAGAATATTGGCACGCCCCTGGTTTGGCGAGGCGGACGTGGGTATCAACCAAACGGCCCCTGTGTCTCCCACTCCTTCATTATCCATGGTATGAGAGGCATTGAATGCGTCATCATCCTTTCCCTTTGAGATATAGTGTGAAGTGGTCGAAAAAGAGGAGGAAGGCAGAGTAACATGTCGGTGTTTGTCGTGATGCAATGCACAATCACGCATCACAAACCGCACACACGTCACATACCTGACGCATAGGTGCACGTCATGTTTGCTCTTTGTGTCCGTTATGTATAAAGATGTTCTAGTTCTTGGTTCTATTAGCTCTGCCTACATCACTACGCTAGTGAAGCTCGAAGTGCCCACGTCACGAGAAGATTTCTCTTTGGTGGCAAACGGCGTATTAGTTCCATAAACGGGATTCTGGCCATGCTAGAATGCTTCACTGTTTTTCATGGTGGAGTAACATGTTTATATTTGTCATGGCACACAGTAAAAAAAAACTACACATCTGACGCATATGAACATGTCATGTTTTTCTCTTGTGTTAGAAAGTCTCTTTGACCAATATCAGTATAGATATTCAGTTAATGTCATTACTATGTTTTCATGAAGATCTTTTTGTATACTATGACAATTAATTGCTCATGATAAAATGTTTATTTCATAAACAAATTAGTAACTCATTAATATCTTTTTAAAAGTTATGTTAACTAGATGATACCCGACGTGTTGCTACGAGAATTGATTGCAATATATTTCATGAGAGTTGATTGTATATATCTGATCGCATCATATGTGTCTTCAGTGTTAAAAGTGGGTTAGAAAAAATGCCTGCAATATAAGGAGGAGAAAACTGTGTATGTACGACGCATGTATGCATGAAATTAATTAATTGCGACAGCGAAATGCGGGTGAGGTGGCAATCATGGCGAGATGGCATAGCCGCATGTGCTCTAAAGTAACTCAGTAGGTGCTAGCTATTTAGATGTAGAAGAATTGCGGTTCTTTAGTAGTTTTTTTGTAGATGGAACAAGTCTATAGTGTATTAATATGAATGCATTTACCAAAGAATTTCCTTGAAGGCAAAAAGGTCGTGTGGTCTGTTTTTGGTCTTCCCACTATCACTAGACTCCCTAGATGATTACCTTTCCACAGATATCATGATATCCTCTCCATCCACTTTTCTTCTAATCTGCCTTGTATGGTGAAAAAGCACGTTACACAAATGCACATTGCTTAATTATCAAGGCATCCCATTCTTCCTGACCACTCTGATTACACGCCATATGACATTGTTCTATGTGTGGCCCATATGGCCCATGCCCATATAGCAATGTGGCTGGCTGACATAGTGAGAATGAAGGGGGTCGAGCTGAGTGAGAGGAGCAACACGAGAGACATTGCTGCTACTGCTCCTGGTACGCTCCTCCTCCAAATCCAACAAGGTGTCAGAACCAAGTTGGGGCGGCAGTACTGGACGTCGGTAGGTCGCCAGCGAGGCGGCGAAGGGTCGGAGGAGAAGGGCGTCGATGAGGCGGCGGGGATTCAGCAGCTGCGCACGTCTTACGCGTGCACGTGCGACGCGAGTCTTCAGGCGAGCAGCGGCGGGGGTGTGCGAGAGGTGGAGCTGCTAGTGCGGCGCGGTAGGAGGAGGAAGCTGAGGAGCGGTTTGGTCTCCGCGGGCTGTGGTGCTGCAGGAGGAGAACAGGAGAAGGGCATCAGAGAGAAAGTTGTGCTGATGTGTTTGTGTGTGCAGGGGACCGGGAGCTGGAGCTGCTGCTAGAGGAGAAGGTGTTGTTTTGGTCTCTTACTGTTGTTGGTGACAGTTGTGTGGTGGCTGGTGCTGATCTTTTACTATTGCTGCTTGCACGTGAGGGCTGCTAGTACGGTTGTGGTTGTTTGCAGACGAGAGGAAGCTTGTGGAGGCTGCTTGTTGTTGTTTACAGAGTTGAGGGAGGAAGATGATAGGTGTTGAGGTCAGGGTCATTGAGTCAGTGCCGTCGGATGATGGTTGTTTGTGTGGTGTAGAGGAAGGAGGAAGGCACGTATGAGATGAAGTGCTGAGAGGGGCGGAGATGTAGCTGTGTGTGCCTCGGCAAGCAGAGACTTGGAGGATGCCCTGCTCGCCGTCATCTAGGAGGAAGTTGTGTTGCGTGCACATCTGGCATCCACAGAAGTGGCCTTTGATGCTACATGGGCAAGGGTGGCTCACATGAGGAGCACGACAACCATTATCAGGGATGTCAAAGAGGCGGAGGTCATTGAGGTGAGTACAAGTTCGTATTTTTATCTACATTAATGAAGATGGCACTGAAAAGGCCACAATTGCTGCTCACAGGACCGATCCAAAGTGGGTTCTAGACTCTGGCGCTTCTAAACATGTTGCAGGTGACTTCAGGGAATTTGATTCATATGATCAGCTCACTCCTCACAAAGTAATGTGACATGTACTGCCAACGGGGCCTCGTGGCCTGATACGTCTCCAACGTATCTATAATTTATGAAATATTTATGCTGTTATTTTATCTTTTTGGATGTTTTACAATCATTTTATAGCAACTTTATTATCATTTTTTGAGGCTAACCTATTGGCCGAGTGCCTAGTGCCAGTTGCTATTTTTTTGCTTGTTTTTTACTCCCTCCATCCCAAAATAAGTGTCTTGAGCTTAGTACAAATTTGTACTAGAGCTAGTACAAAGTTGAGACACTTATTTTGGGACGGAGGGAGTACATCGCAGGAAATCAATATCAAATGGAGTCCAAACACCGCGAAACTTTTTGGAGGTTTTTTATGGACCAGAAGACTCCCGATGCGCCAAAGCAGCACCTGGGGATGCCCCGAGGGGGGCACAACCCACCAGGGCGCGCCAGGGGACCCTGGCGCGCCCAGGTGGGTTGTGCCCACCTCGGTGGCCTCCCGCACCCCCTCTTTGCATTATAAATTCCCAAATATTCCGAAACCCTTCAGGGTTAACCTGGATCAGAAGTTCCACCGCCACAGGGCTCCGTAGCCACCGAAAACCAATCTAGACCCGTTCGGCACCCTCCCGGAGGGGAGAATCATCTCCGGTGGCCATCTTCATCATCCCGGCGGCCACCACGATGAGGAGGGAGTAGTCCACTGTCGCTGTCAAAACCGGCGGATCTCGGGTAGGGGGTCCCGAACTGTGCGTCTAGGATCGATGGTAACAGGAGACGGGGGACATGATGTTTACCCAGGTTCGGTCCCTCTCTATGGAGGTAATACCCTACTTCCTGCTTGATTGATCTTGATGAATATGAGTGTTACAAGAGTTGATCTACCACGAGATCGTAATGGCCTAACCCTAGAAGTCTAGCCTATGCGTATATGGTAATGAATATATCTGTCCTTTCCGGACTATCCCCTTCGGTTTATATAGACACCGAGGGGATCTAGGGTTTACATGGAGTCGGTTACATAAGAAGGAATCTTCGGTCACCTAGCTTGCCTTCCACGCCAAGTAGAGTCCAATCCGGACACGGGTACAGTCTTCGGCCTTCATGTCTTCGTAGCCCATCAGTCCGGCCCATGGATAACAGGCCGGATGCCCGAGGACCCCTTAATCTAGGACTCCCTAAGTAGCCCCCGAACCAGGCTTCAACGACGAGGTGTTCGGCGTGCAAATTGTCTTCGGTGTTGCAAGCCGGGTTCCTTCTCCAAGCAGTATATTCGGCCATTGATCCAATGTCACTCCCCTCGGCTCCTGTGCGCTAATAACTTCGTCTTCCACGTGTCGAGCGAATGCGTAGAGTCAGGGTATTTTTGCGAATAACACCCCGTCCACGCAAGGCAGAGCGCCTATTTAAAGATACTGGATCTTAGATCCAGGCTACACTGCGCCGATGAAATCCCCGGAGACTGCCAGGAGAAACCATTCCATCATGGCTAGCATTCCCAGCTCCTCCTCCCGCTCCAGCCCTAAGAGAAGCGAGTGGGAGAAGTGTTCTCTGACCCATAGTCAACTAGCAAAGTTGCAAACGCAGGGATTTCTTCCTCCCGCGGATCTGGTCCCTGTTCGAGCAGGGTCGGCCTCCTTCAATGGCGTGACTCAGGCGGAGGACTTCCCCAATCCATTCGGGGGGAGCGAGTGTGCTTCGTCCCCTATCTGCTAAGATTCGTCGGATTTCCAGTCCATCCGTTCCTCTGAGGGCTGCTACCTCTTGAGCACTGAGTTGGTTTTCCCTTGAAGAGGAAAGGGTGATGCAGCAAAGTAGCGTAAGTATTTCCCTCAGTTTTTGAGAACCAAGGTATCAATCCAGTAGGAGGCTATGCGCGAGTCCCTCGCACCTACACAAAACAAATAAATCCTCGCAACCAACGCGATAAGGGGTTGTCAATCCCTACATGGTCACTTACGAGAGTGAGATCTGATAGATATGATAAGATAATATTTTTGGTATTTTTATGATAAAGATGCAAAGTAAAATAAAACCAAAGTAAAAAAGCAACGGAAATAACTAAGTGTTGGAAGATTAATATGATGAAGATAGACCCGGTGACCATAGGTTTCACTAGTGGCTTCTCTCAAGAGCATAAGTATTTTACGGTGGGTGAACAAATTACTGTTGAGCAATTGATAGAATTGAGCATAGTTATGAGAATATCTAGGTATGATCATGTATATAGGCATCACGTCCGAGACAAGTAGACCGACTCCTGCCTGCATCTACTACTATTACTTCACACATCGACCGCTATCCAGCATGCATCTAGAGTATTAAGTTCATAAGAACAGAGTAACGCTTTAAGCAAGATGACATGATGTAGAGGGATAAATTCATGCAATATGATAAAAACCCCATCTTGTTATCCTCGATGGCAACAATACAATATGTGCCTTGCTGTCCCTACTGTCACTGGGAAAGGACACCCCAAGATTGAACCCAAAGCTAAGCACTTCTCCCATTGCAAGAAAGATCAATCTAGTAGGCCAAACCAAACTGATAATTCGAAGAGACTTTCAAAGATAACCAATCATACATAATAGAATTCAGAGAAGATTCAAATATTGTTCATAGATAAACTTGATCATAAACCCACAATTCATCGGTCTCAACAAACACACCGCAAAAGAAGATTACATCGAATAGATCTCCATGAGAGAGGGGGAAAACATTGTATTGAGATCCAAAAAGAGAGAGGAAGCCATCTAGCTACTAACTATGGACCCGAAGGTCTAAGGTAAACTACTCACACTTTATCAGAGAGGCTATGGTGTTAATGTAGAAGCCCTCCGTGATCGATGCCCCCTCCGGCGGAGCTCCGGAACAGGCTCCAAGATGGGATCTCGTGGGTACAGAAGGTTGCGCCAGTGGAATTAGGTTTTTGGCTCCGTATCTGATCGTTTGGGGGTACGTAGGTATATATAGGAGGAAGAAGTACGTCGGTGGAGCAACAGGGGGCCCACGAGGGTGGAGGGCGCGCCTGGGAGGGGTAGGCGCGCCCCCTACCTCGTGGCTTACCTGTTGGTTGCTTGACGTAGGGTCCAAGTCTCCTGAATCATGTTCGTTCCGAAAATCACGTTCCCGAAGGTTTCATTCCGTTTGGACTCCGTTTGATATTCTTTTTCTGCGAAACTCTGAAATAGGCAAAAAACAGCAATTCTGGGCTGGGCCTCCGGTTAATAGGTTAGTCCCAAAAATAATATAAAAGTGAATAATAAAGCCCAATAATGTCCAAAATAGAAGATAATATAGCATGGAGCAATAAAAAATTATAGATACGTTGGAGACGTATCAAGCATCCCCAAGCTTAATTCCTTCTCGTCCTCGAGTAGGTAAACGATAAAAACATAATTTTTGATGTGGAATGCTACTTGGCATAATTTCAATGTAATTCTTCTTAATTGTGGTATGAATATTCAGATCCGAAAGATTCAAGACAAAAGTTCATATTGACTTAAAAATAATAATACTTCAAGCATACTAACTAAGCAATTATGTCTTCTCAAAATAACATGGCCAAAGAAAGTTATCCCTACAAAATCATATAGTCTGGCTATGCTCTATCTTCACCACACAAAATATTTAAATCATGCACAACCCCGATGACAAGCCAAGCAATTGTTTCATACTTTTGACGTTCTCAAACTTTTTCAATCTTCACGCAATACATGAGTGTGAGCCATGGACATAGCACTATATGTGGAATAGAATGGTGGTTGTGGAGAAGACAAAAAGGAGAAGATAGTCTCACATCAACTAGGCGTATCAACGGGCTATGGAATGCCCATCAATAGATATCAATGTGAGTGAGTAGGGATTGCCATGCAACGGATGCACTAGAGCTATAAGTATATGAAAGCTCAACAAAAGAAACTAAGTGGGTGTGCATCCAACTCGCTTGCTCACGAAGACCTAGGGCATTTTGAGGAAGCCCATCATTGGAATATACAAGCCAAGTTCTGTAATGAAAAATTCCCACTAGTATATGAAAGTGATATCATAGGAGACTCTCTATCATGAAGATCATGGTGCTACTTTGAAGCACAAGTGTGGTAAAAGGATAGTAACATTGTCCCTTCTCTCTTTTTCTCTCATCATTTTTTTATTTGGGCCATTTCTTCTTTTTTTTATGGCCTTTTTTTCGTCCGGAGTCTCATCCCGACTTGTGGGGGAATCATAGTCTCCATTATCCTTTCCTCACTTGGGACAATGCTCTAAAAATGATGATCATCACACTTTTATTTTCTTACAACTCAACAATTACAACTCGATACTTAGAACAAAATACGACTCTATGTGAATGCCTCCGGCGGTGTACCGGGATATGCAATGAATCAAGAGTCACATGTATGAAAGAATTATGAACGGCGGCTTTGCCACAAATACAATGTCAACTACATGATCATGCAAAGCAATATGACAATGATGGAGCGTGTCATAGTAAATGGAACGGTGGTAAGTTGCATGTCAATATATCTCGGAATGGCTATGGAAATGTCATGATAGGTAGGTATGGTGGCTGTTTTGAGGAAGGTATATGGTGGGTGTATGATACTGGCGAAAAGTGCGCGGTATTAGAGAGGCTAGCAATGGTGGAAGGAAGAAGGTGCGTATAACACTACAGGAATCAGCTACTTTGCCGTCTGCCACGGCAGACGGCAAAGGAAAGGATGACGGACGGCAAAGTCCTTTGCCGTCTGCCGCGGACGGCAAAAGGCTCCGGCAAAGTAGGCTACGGTAAAGAGCTTCTTTGCCGTCTGCTTTCTAAAGCGGACGGCAAAGGGGCCTTTGCCATCAGCGGCTGACGGCAAAGAAAGCCGACGGCAATAAATGTGATGTTAGTCCGTTAGGTGGCTAACGGCAGTGTTTGCCGTCCGTGGCTGACGGCAAAGAGCATCAAGCCTTTGCCGTCTGCCACTGTAGGCAAACTGACCAAATGGGTCAGCTGCCAGGAAGCACAGGTGGCTGCCATGTGGCTTCTTTGCCGTCCGCGGCGGACGGCAAAGGGCCCGTTGCCGTCGGTGGCAGACGGCAAAGAGCCTGCATTGCCTATTTTTTCTGTTTTTTCTTATACCCTACCATTTTCACAGCAAAATAGATGATACATATATATTTTTCACATGGCAAGTTCACAGCAAACATATGAGATATCCAACACATATAATTTCATCACACATGCATAGTTCCATCAACCATACATAGCAAGTTCCACATACATGCATCCAACCATACATATTACAATAGTGTCATCCTAGCATACATGCATAGTTCATCGATACAAAAGAAACATAGTTCATCCAAACAAGCACTCCATCTATAAAAGCACAAATGGAAAAGAAGCACTCCATCCATGCAAGCTTCCGTGAATTAAATCAAATCTGCAAAATGATAAACAAGATGTTAGAAAAAGAAGAAGAAAATGAAGAAGAAGACTATAAGAAGTAAGCATACTTAAGTAAAATGGAGCTAACCTAGAAGAAAATGAAGAAGGAGAAGAAGAAGAAGACTAGAAGAATACTAGAAGAAGAATAGAAGAATACTAGAAGAAGAAGAAGAAGACTATAATTAAGCTTATTATGTAAACTTGGTCATTTTGTGCTAACATAAGTAATTTTGGAGTTAACCTATAGGAAACTAAGCATATTAGAGATAACTTAGCATATTAGAGCCAACTTAGGTAAAATGGAGCCAACCTAGCTAATTATGCCATCTTTGAGTGAACTAAGCATATTAGAGCTAACTTATAGCTAACTTATGTCATTTTGGAGAAGAAGAAGAAGACTATAAGCTTATTATGTAAACTTGGTCATTTTGTGCTAACATAAGTAATTTTGGAGCTAAGCTATAGGAAACTAAGCATAGTAGAGATAACTTAGCATATTAGAGCCAACTTAGGTAAAATGGAACCAACCTAGCTAATTATGCCATCTTTGAGTGAACTAAGCATATTAGAGCTAACTTATAGCTAACTTATGTCATTTTGGAGAAGAAGAAGAAGAAGAAGACTATAAGCTTATTATGTAAACTTGGTCATTTTGTGCTAACATAAGTAATTTTGGAGCTAACCTATAGGAAACTAAGCATAGTAGAGATAACTTAGCATATTAGAGCTAACATATGTAACTAAGCATATTAGAGCTAACATAGGTAACTAAGCATATTAGAGCTAACTATATATAGATCATTTTGGAGATCTGACATACCTGACATAGTTCAGTTCTCATTGTTCTTCTACTTCTCCTTCCTCAGCCTGATGCGCCAAGAGCGGCGAGGCGGTGGAGGCAGTGGGATGTAGTCTTCTACCACAATTGGCGTGGTCATATCGCCTAGCTGTGGGATCGCCGGCGCCACCACCATCGCGAGGCCATCTTCAGGCAGGACAGGCACGACCATCGCTAGGTCATCCTCAGCCACCACCATCTCTTGCCCATGGTGCGCCACCACCATCTCTTGCCCTTGGTCAGCCACCACCATCGCTAGGTCATCCTCAGCCTGATGCCCAGTCTGCTCCTCTTCTTCCCCACTCCAGTCCGGTTCATCCTCCTTCTGTCTTTGCTGCAGCCCGAATCGCTGTTGCTTTTGCTACAGCCAGAATCGCTGTTGCTTTTGCTACAGCCAGAATCGCTGCTGCTTTGGCTATAGCCAGTGTTGCTGCTGCTGCTCCCATTGCCTGTCCAAATGCAACAATTAATGACTGTTAACAATGGATGCGAGACAAAGCCAAATGTAGAGGAATAAGAAGAGGCATAATGTACTGGCATCATCGTCCTCAGCATAGTGCATGCGACACATAGTCGCGTTGAACACCTTCACGATGAGCATGGTGGCGTCGTCGTCGTACCTGAAGAGAAGGAAGTACCCCAGCCACAGGTTGTAGGCACGGTAGAACTTCTCCCAGCCACGACACAGGTACATGTTGCCCTCCTTGATCACCAACCCCACGTCCCACAGCCTGCGAAACCCGCTGCCGGCCTGTTGCAGCTTCTCATTATTTGGTGGATCTTCACCCAGCATGTTCATAAAAGTGTCAGGCAGCCTCTGCAGTTTGGGACAAGGAGTGATGTAGAAAACAGCAGAGTTATCATAATGAGATGGGTGAAGGGGAGATCTATCCTTTTATATACCTGCCTCTTGGAGGAAGTCCCAAGTATGATACTGAAGAACTCAAAAGCATCCAACTCGTACTCCGGTGTGGCAGAGCGGAGCCTGCGGTGATGGCCTCCCCCCATCTCTAATAAGCAGCAGAAGAGACCAATTAGTATCTAGCTAGAAGCATATCTATAAACATAGAGCCAAGTTTCTAGACATGAAAGAAAACTGAGAGAAAAAAGCAATGCACTTGTGCTCAACAACATCAACAACACTTAGTTAATTTGGTAGGCTAGTTGGCAATGGCAATTGGCACCCTTCAAAACTAGGGATTTCTTTAGACGTGAAAGAAAACTGAAAATGTTGAAAAAAAGAGCATAGTAATGTAAAAATAGGGGGAAAATACACTTCTTCTTTCTCCTCTTTATCTTCTTCTTTTTTCATCTTTCTTCTTTCTTCTTAACCAAAACTAAACCTAAAGTTCCTTCTGGTGTGATCACATTGGAATACTTGTGGCAACAAATCATAGTTGCACCATATTTTAGGTGGCTCTAGGGTGTAGTGTCGTAAAATCAATTTACTTTGTATGCAAATTAGAATGTATAGTTTGCCTTTCCGCAAATCAGAATGTATAATTTACTCGTGCACTAATATTTACTTCACTGAAAGATTTTTCACTTTGAAGGGAAATAGTTTTTGTTCCATCATCTATTAATAATATAACAATAATAATTCATTATATGCCAATGAGTTGAGAAATCTGGCTATCTATGCTCTAAACCTAAACTAAAGTAAACCTAAACTAAACCAAACCTAAAATAAACCTAAACTAATACAAGAGGTCTCACCGGTTGGAGGAGGGGGCGCCAAAGGGGTGGGGCGGCCGCGGTGGTGGAGGAGAGGGGCGCCGGGGCGGCCGGGTGGAGGAGGGGGCGCCGGAGCGGTGGGGAGGCCGCGGTGGTAGAGCTCGTCAAACGCACGGCGAGGTCGTCGAACACCAAACCTCGCAGCGATGAAACAACTGCACATTTAAATCTACCCGATCAACACAATTATATATGATGTTTTTCATAACAAAATCGAAAAATATATGACCTAACTCATAATTCACAAATATATGACCCCGTCGGCCTCTGGAAGGCCAAAGAGCACCTTTTCGGGAGGTGTCGGGGGTCGGGGTGTCGTGTCGTTGTCGAGGTGCCGTGTCGGGGTTGGGGTGCTGTTTCGGGGTCGGGGTGTCGTGTCGGGGTCGGGGTGTTGGGGTCTGGTGTCGGGGTCGGGGTCAGGGGGTCGGGGTGTCGTGTCGGGGTCGGGGTGTGGTGTCGGTGTCGGGGTGTCGGGTTCAGGGGGTCGGGTGTCGGGGTGTCGTGTCGGGGTCGGGGTGTCGGGGTGTGGTGTCGGGGTCGGGGTGTCGGGGTTAGGAGGTCGGGTGTCGGGGTCGGGGTGTCGGGGTGTGGTGTCGGGGTCGGGGTGTCGGGGTCAGGGGGTCGGGGTGTCGGGGTGTGGTGTCGGGGTCAGGGGGTCGGGGTGTTTCCTTCTATCCTTCTTCTTCTTTCTTTCTCTTCTTCTTCTTTCCTTTCTTCTTCTTCTTCTTCTTTCATCTTTTTTCAACTTCTTTTACTTCTTTTCGTTTCTTCTTTTCTTCTTCTTCTACTTCTTCTACTTCTTTTCTTCTTCTTCTTTTTTCATCTTTTTTCTACTTCTTTTCTTTTCTTCCTTTCTTCTTCTTCTACTTCTTTTCTTCTTCTACTTCTTTTCTTCTTCTTCTTTTTCATCTTTTTTCTACTTCTTTTCTTTTCTTCTTTTCTTCTTCTTCTACTTCTTCTTCTTCTTTTCTTCTACATATTCTTTTTTCTTCTACTTCTTTTCTTCTAACACTAACACTATATAACACATATCTAGCACTAAATCTATCACTAACAATTAAACAGCAAAAAAAATGAAAAAACAGAAAAAAAAGAAAAAAATAACTCACCGGAGCAATGGGACGGTTGAGGCAGTGGGACGGGTGGGTCGGCGATGTGGTGGCGCGCCGGGGCAATGGGACGGTCGGGGCAGTGGGGCGGGTGGGCCGGCGACGTGGTGGCGCGCCGGGATGGTGGAGCGACGGGGCGTCGGTGGGTGGGGTGGGGGCGGCGGGGTGGTGGGGCGACGGGGCAAGCGGGGGCGGCGGCGGGGGCGGCGCCGGGCGGCGGGATGGTGGGGCGACGGGGCGTCGGCGGGTGGGGTGGGGACGGAGGGGTGGTGGGGCGACGGGGCAAGCGGGGGCGGGGGTGGCGGTGGGTGGATCTGGTGGCGTGGCGTCGGGGAGGAGAGAGGGAGAGAAACAGAGAGGAGTAACGGGCGGGGGGGGGGCTCGATCGGCCGTTAGTTAGGTTAGGTTAGTTAGCCTTTGCCGTCCGCCAAGCCTTTGCTAGCAGACGGCAAAGAGGGGGGCCGTTAAGTTTTTTCTAATCGGTTCGTTAGTGGGGGCCACCTCTCTCTTTGCCGTCAGCCAGCTGACGGCAAAGATTCTTTGCCGTCAGCCAGCAGACGGCAAAGAAGTGACAGATGGCAAAGACCTTCTTTGCCGTCTGCGAGTTGTTTGCCGTCTGCTTTTTGGTTGCTGATGGCAAAGACCTTCTTTGCCGTCTGCTAGTGGACGACAAAGAACTGGCAGACGGCAAAATCCCTGATTCCAGTAGTGTAATCCATGGACTCAACATTAGTCATAAAGAACTCATATACTTATTGCAAAAATCTACAAGTTATCAAAGCAAAGTATTACGCGCATGCTCATAGGGGGATAGATTGGTAGGAAAAGACCATCGCTAGTTCCCGACCGCCACTCATAAGGAAGACAATCAATAAATAAATCATGCTCCGACTTCATCACATAACAGTTCACCATACGTGCATGCTACGGGAATCACAAACTTTAACACAAGTATTTATCAAATTCACAACAACTCAACTAGCATGACTCTAATATCACCATCTTCATATCTCAAAACAATTATCAAGCATCAAACTTCTCTTAGTATTCAACACACTCATAAGAATTTTTCTTTTACTAATCTTGTATGCCTATTATTGTTAAAGCAAACTACCATGCTGTTTTGTAGGACTCTCAAAATAATCTAAGTGAAGCATGAGAGAACAATAGTTTCTATAAAACAAAATCACCACCATGCTCTAAAAGATATAAGTGAAGTACTAGAGCAAAAACTATATAACTTAAAAGATATAAGTGAAGCACATAGAGTATTCTAATAATTTTCGAATCATGTGTGTCTCTCTCAAAAGGTGTGTATAGCAAGGATGATTGTGGTAAACTAAAAAGCAAAGACTCAAATCATACAAGACGCTCCAAGCAAAACACATATCATGTGGTGAATAAAAATATAGCTCCAAGTAAAGTTACCGATGGAAGTAGACGAAAGAGGGGATGCCTTCGGGGGCATCCCCAAGCTTTGGCTTTTTGGTATCCTTAGATTATCTTGGGGGTGCCATGGGCATCCCCAAGCTTAGGCTCTTGCCACTCCTTGTTCCATAATCCAACAAATCTTTCACCCAAAACTTGAAAACTTCACAACACAAAACTCAGCAGAAAATCTCGTGAGCTCCGTTAGCGAAAGAAAACAAAAGACCACTTCAAGGTACTATAATGAACTCATTATTTATTTATATTTGTGTTAAACCTACTGTATTCCGACTTCTCTATGGTTTATAAACTCTTTTACTAGCCATAGATTCATCAAAATAAGCAAACAACACACGAAAAACAGAATCTGTCAAAAAACAGAACAGTCTGTAGTAATCTGTAACTAGCGCAAACTTCTGGAACTCCAAAAAAAGAGCCAAAATAGGACCACCTAGACAATTTTTTTTATTGATCAGCAGCAATTGGAATCAATATTTTATCACGTTCTGGTGATTTTTAAAAATTGTTTTCGTGAACAGAAATTTTCTGAAAATTTTCTGCAAGATCAAATAACTATCATCCAAGAAGATCCTATAGGTTTAACTTGGCACAAACACTAATTAAAACATAAAAACACATCTAACCAGAATCTAGAACAAATATTTATTCCTAAACAGAAGCAAAAAGCAAAAAACTAAAAATAAAATTGGGTTGCCTCCCAACAAGCGCTATCGTTTAACGCCCCTAGCTAGGCATAAAAGGAAGGATAGATCTAGGTATTGCCATCTTTGGTAGGAAATCCATAAGTGGCTCTCATAATAGATTCATATGGTAATTTTATTTTCTTCCTAGGGAAGTGTTCCATGCCTTTATTTAATGGAAATTGTAATCTAATATTCCCTTCCTTCATATCAATAATTGCACCAATCGTTCTAAGGAAAGGTCTACCAAGAATAATAGGA
Organism: Aegilops tauschii subsp. strangulata; assembly: GCF_002575655.3. Lineage (NCBI taxonomy): Eukaryota > Viridiplantae > Streptophyta > Magnoliopsida > Poales > Poaceae > Aegilops > Aegilops tauschii. The sequence continues at coordinate 74,930,480 of NC_053040.3, read as the reverse complement.
CATGAAGGATTGCAATCTATATCAAGAACAATAAAATCTATGGGCACATAGTTCCTATTTGCAACAATAAGAACATCATTAATTCTTCCCATAGGTTTATTAATAGTGGAATCCGCAAGGTGCAAGTTTAAAGAGCAATCATCAAAATCACGGAAACCTAGCAAATCGCACAAAGTTTTTAGAATCGTGGAAACACTAGCACCCAAATCACACAAAGCATAGCATTCATGATCTTTAATCTTAATTTTAATAGTAGGTTCCCACTCATCATAAAGTTTTCTAGGGATAGAAACTTCCAACTCAAGCTTTTCTTCATAAGATTGCATCAAGGCATCAATGATATGTTTGGTAAAAGCTTTATTTTGACTATAAGCATGAGGAGAATTTAGCACGGATTGCAACAAGGAAATACAATCTATCAAAGAGCAATTACCATAATTAAATTCCTTGAAATCCAAAATAGTGGGTTCATTAACATCTAATGTTTTGATCTCTTCAATCCCACTTTTATCAATTTTAGCATCAAGATCTAAAAACTCTGAATTTTGCATCATATTCAGTCCCATCATTATCAAGATTCATATTGCAAAGAAAAGATTTAATAGGGGACACATCAATAACTTTTAGATCTTCATCTTTGTTTTCATAAGGACTAGAAGAACACGCTTTCATAAAGCAATCTTTCTTAGCACGCATCCTAGCGATTCTTTCCTTGCACTCATCAATGGAAATTCTCATGGCTTTGAGAGACTCATTGATTTCATGCTTAGGAGGAATAGATCTCAGTTTCAAAGAATCAACATCAAGAGAAATTCTATCAACGTTCCTAGGCAATTCATCAACTTTAAGCAATTTTTCTTCAAGCAAAGCATTGAAATTCTTTTGCGAATTCATAAACTCTTTAACACTAGTCTCAAATTCAGAGGGCATCTTATTAAAATTTCCATGAGAATTGTTGTAGGAATTACCATAATTATTAGAGGAATTGCTAGGATAAGGCCTAGGATTAAAGTTTCCTCTATACGCGTTGTTACCAAAATTATTCCTACCAACAAAATTCACATCCATAGATTCATTATTATTCTCAATCAAAGTAGACAAGGGCATATCATTAGGATCAGAAAAAAACTCTCTTAGTAGCAAATAATTTCATAAGTTCATCCATCTTTCCACTCAAAACATTAATTTCTTCTATCGCATGCACTTTTTTATTAGTAGATCTTTCAGTGTGCCATTGAGAATAATTAACCATAATATTATCTAGGAGTTTACTAGCTTCTCCTGAAGTGATTTCCATAAAAGTGCCTCCCGCGGCCGAATCTAAAAGATTTCTAGAAGCAAAATTCAATCCGGCATAAAATTTTTGTATAATCATCCACAAATTCAAACCATGTGTAGGGCAATTACGTATCATTAATTTCATCCTCTCCCAAGCTTGTGCAACATGTTCATGATCAAGTTGCTTAAAATTCATAATATCGTTTCTAAGAGAGATAATCTTAGCGGGATGAAAATACTCAGAGATAAAAGCATCTTTGCACTTATTCCAAGAATCAATACTATTTTTAGGCAAAGACGAAAACCAAGCTTTAGCACGATCTCTAAGCGAAAAAGGAAAATAGCTTCAGTTTAACAATATCATTATCTACATATTTCTTCTTTTGCATATCACACAAATCAACGAAGCTATTTAGATGAGTAGCGGCATCTTCACTAGGAAGGCCGGCGAATTGATCTTTCATGACAAGATTCAACAAAGCAGCATGGATTTCACAAGATTCAGTATCGGTAAGAGGAGCAATCGTAGTGCTAAGGAAATCATTATTGTTGGTATTGGTAAAGTCACATAATTTGGTATTATCTTGAGCCATCGTGACAAGCAAGCAACCCAACACACGAGCAAACAAGAGGCGAGCAAAAAGAGGCAAACGGAAAAGAGAGGACGAATAAAACGGCAAGGGTGAAGTGGGGGAGAGGAAAACGAGAGGCAAATGGCAAATAATGTAATGCGGGAGATAAGGGTTTGTGATGGGTACTTGGTATGTTGGCTTTTGCGTAGACCTCCCCGGCAACGGCGCCAGAAATCCTTCTTGCTACCTCTTGAGCACTGCATTGGTTTTCCTTTGAAGAGGAAAGGGTGATGCAGCAAAGTAGCGTAAGTATTTCCCTCAGTTTTTGAGAACCAAGGTATCAATCCATTACGAGGCTACGCGCGAGTCCCTCGCACCTACACAAAACAAATAAATCCTCGCAACCAACGCGGTAAGGGGTTGTCAATCCCTACACGGTCACTTACGAGAGTGAGATCTGATAGATATGATAAGATAATATTTTTGGTATATTTATGATAAAGATGCAAAGTAAAATAAAAGCAAAGTAAAAAGCAACGGAAATAACGAAGTGTTGGAAGATTAATATGATGAAGATAGACCTGGGGGCCATAGGTTTCACTAGAGGCTTCTCTCAAGAGCATAAGTATTTTACGGTGGGTGAACAAATTACTGTTGAGCAATTGACAGAATTGAGCATAGTTATGAGAATATCTAGGTATGATCATGTATATAGGCATCATGTCTGAGACAAGTAGACCGACTCCTGCCTGCATCTACTACTATTACTCCACACATCGACCGCTATCCAGCATGCATCTAGAGTATTAAGTTCATAAGAACAGAGTAACGCTTTAAGCAAGATGACATGATGTAGAGGGATAAATTCATGCAATATGATAAAAACCCCATCTTGTTATCCTCGATGGCAACAATACAATACGTGCCTTGCTGCCCCTACTATCACTCGGAAAGGACACCGCAAGATTGAACCCAAAGCTAAGCACTTCTCCCATTGCAAGAAAGATCAATCTAGTAGGCCAAACCAAACTGATAATTCGAAGAGACTTGAAAAGATAACAAATCATACATAAAAGAATTCTGAGAAGATTCAAATATTATTCATAGATAAACTTGATCATAAACCCACAATTCATCGGTCTCAACAAACACACCGCAAAACAAGATTACATCGAATAGATCTCCACGAGAGAGGGGGAGAACATTGTATTGAGATCCAAAAAGAGAGAGGAAGCCATCTATCTACTAACTATGGACCCGAAGGTCTAAGGTAAACTACTCACACTTCATCGGAGAGGCTATGGTGTTGATGTAGAAGCACTCCGTGATCGATGCCCCCTCCGGCGGAGCTCCGGAATAGGCCCCAAGATGGGATCTCGTGGGTACAGAAGGTTGCGGCGGTGGAATTAGGTTTTTGGCTCCGTATCTGATCGTTTGGGGGTACGTAGGTATATATAGGAGGAAGAAGTACGTCGGTGGAGCAACAGGGGGCCCACGAGGGTGGAGGGCGTGCCTGGGGGGTAGGCGCGCCCCCCTACCTTGTGGCTTCCCTGCTGGTTGCTTGACGTAGGGTCCAAGTCTCCTGGATCATGTTCGTTCCGAAAATCACGTTCCCGAAGATTTCATTCCGTTTGGACTCCGTTTGATATTCTTTTTCTGCGAAACTCTGAAATAGGCAAAAAAAAAAACAATTCTGGGCTGGGCCTCCGGTTAATAGGTTAGTCCCAAAAATAATATAAAAGTGAATAATAAAGCCCAATAATGTCCAAAACAGAAGATAATATAGCATGGAGCAATCAAAAATTATAGATACGTTGGAGACGTATCAAGGGCTTCTGGAATATTATGGCCTTCAGCTGCACAACTTCACTCCCGCCTCTATCCTGCACATCACAGGTTACGTCGCTCTATGCGAGTTATTTTTGGGTGTTGAAACCCACTTTGAACTGTGGAGAAAATTGTTCTGTCTTGTCCCGCGTAACCATGAGGGTTCAATATTTGAAGCGGCGGAGCCGAAGTGTGGAGTATTGCCGATACCGGATACTTGTCCGGCACACCAAGGAGGGCATCAAAATAGTGGCCTTCCGAGTGGTTCTACATCGAGGACGTTGCCCTTCCCGACCCAGTTCGAAAGGGTCTCCCTGAATTTGCAAGCGTTCCGCTAAAGAAACACCACAGTTGGCGCCCCCGGAGTCTTGAAGAGGATGACAGTGCGGAGGTTCGTCGGCTCCTGGGCAAGATAAAGACACTCGCTCAGTCCGGATTAACAATGGTTGAGGTAATGGCGACCTCCATAGTCTGAGGAGTTCAGCCGCTTCAGTATAGAGGGATCCCAATGTGGCACTACAACGGAGAGGACGATGCCTCCCGCTGTGGTGCCCTAGCCAAGATATTGGCCGAGCTGTTCAAAGGGGAGGAGGAAGAATTTCTTCGCATCTATCGCAGGGATGGATATTCTATGTATAATCCTCCCAGTTGGGTAAGCCTCAGTCCTTCTGCTTTACTTATTCTGCTTCCTAGATTACCTTTGATAAATTTCTAATCTGCTTATAACAGCATTGGCGAAAAATCTCCGAGGGGTTTTACAGCCCCGCCCCACAGCCTGAGAACCACAACCGGGAGCTGGATCCTGGGTTTGAAGAAGACCCGGATATATTCGTGGTACTCGCGGAAGGGGTGTTTTACCAGGCGAGCTACGATGGCACGGAAGTGGCCATTATCGCCAATAACCCTGGTCTTCTTCCTGCTTCCCACCTAAGTTATCAAGAAAAAATCTCGCTCGAAAGAGCTTCCTCGCACTGACTCACTCATCGCACTGCATCGTGCAACACAGGGGAGGCGTTCAGCGCGTCACGCGACTCCGGGAGCGGCTCCAAAGAGGGCGACTCCAGCACCGAGCAAGGCCTCTAAAAGGAAGGTCGGTGAAGACACGACCGGTCCCTCGCCAAAGAGGTAAGGATTTGATGGTGTGCTTTAGTAGTCACATCTAACTGCAACTTATACGTTTGTCTGGTACCAGGAAAAAGGTTCACCGGACTAAGTCTGAGGGTCCGGCCGGCCGTACTCCCGGCGCCCGTGATTTAAACCCCGTCGGAGAGATGCGAGCAGATATGGGAACAATGCCGGACTGTCCTTCGGCCGAGGGTTCGGAGAATATGTCCGTTATCAACTCGGAAGTGGAGAGCGCCATGAATCATCGGCGCTGCATGGCTATTTTACGAGACCCTAAGTTCTCGAAAGAGGCATTCGATGCCTTCAGCTTGGCTGATGCGTTCATCCAAGCTGCTCGAAACAGGCTTAGTAGAGCCACAAAGCAGCATTTAACAGATGTGCGGGTAAGTTTTCTTTGTCCGAATAGGATGGCCATATGCCAGTAGCCTCGGGACTGAAAGCAGTTGGTACAACTGATTTGAGGACCATTGTATGACCAGGTTCTTAGAGAGAAGAACAACCTGCTAACCCGAGAGCTGGAGCAGTGTCGGGCGCATCTAAATGCTGCTACCCCCGAACTGGAAAGGTCCAAAAAGGCGTCGCCTGGTAATATTCCCCTCCATCGAGAAAATATAATCATAAGCCATTAATGCTAACAGTCCTACCTACATCATCACATGATTGTCAGAGGAACTCAAAGAGGCGCTGGAAGTCGCGCAAGAGCATGAACAAGAAGCCAAGAGGCTACCTGCTGCAGGCGAACGTGTGCTGAAGCAGGCTATTGTTGAGAAAAACCAGCTCCAGGATTGCAAAACCCAGCTAGGCGAAGAGCTGAAGGATGTGCGGGCCCAGCTAGCCGATTCCGTGAAGAAGAACAAGAAGCTGCGGGGCGGCATATTCAGTATGTGTCCGAACTATTGTTAAAGTAGTTCGGAGATAGATAGAACTGATATAATTATGATTGCAGGTATATTGACGGGCCGTCCTGAAGAGGAGGTGTCCGGATCAGCTGGTGATCTACTGCAAAGACTGTCGCGGGTGCACGAGCATGCTCGGCTGGCCATGCGGAGTGTTGCCAAGGCCTTATGGCCATCCGCCTCCCCTCCAGGAAGTATGGTAGAGCTTGTAGAGCTGTTCAAAGGAGCGCGGCGGCGTATCCGATTATGGAAGATATCGGCCTGTCGAGAGGGTGCGCGAGAAGCTTGGGCCATGGTGGAAACTCAGTATACCAAGCTTGATCCTAATCACATGGCTCGGGTCGGACCGCTAGGGTCGAATGGGGAAGAAATTCCCGTTAGTTTAGTGTATGACCAAGTAGAGGTGGCCGCCAAATATTCCCAACAGGATTGTAAGTTAGACCGCCAGTTGGATGGTATAGAGAAGGAAGTGTTTGAGTCCCAGTGACTATGTACTTTCGTTACCCTATGTCGGTGGCAAAACCGGCGGATCTCGGGTAGGGGGTCCCGAACTGTGCGTCTAGGATCGATGGTAACAGGAGACAGGGGACACGATGTTTACCCAGGTTCGGGCCCTCTCTATGGAGGTAATACCATACTTCCTGCTTGATTGATCTTGATGAATATGAGTGTTAAAAGAGTTGATCTGCCACGAGATCGTAATGGCCTAACCCTAGAAGTCTAGCCTATGCGTATATGGTAATGAATATATCTATCCTTTCCGGACTATCCCCTTTGGTTTATATAGACACCGAGGGGATCTAGGGTTTACATGGAGTCGGTTACATAAGAAGGAATCTTCACTCGCCAAGCTTGCCTTCTACGCCAAGTAGAGTCCAATCCGGACACGGGTACAGTCTTCGGCCTTCATGTCTTCGTAGCCCATCAGTCCGACCCATGGATAACAGGCCGGACGCCCGAGGACCCCTTCATCCAGGACTCCCTCATCCACCCTCGGGGCTGAGGGTTTGTACCAGTAGCTACGTGTTTAATCTCTCTCTCTCTCTCTCTCTCTCTCGTGATCTATATCATGGGCTTTGTTAATATAGTCGGATCATATGATGTTTCTCCCCTCTATACTCTTGTTGTGATGAATTGAATCTTTACCCTTTGAAGTTTTGTCATATCGGATTGAATATTCAGATATGAGAACACATGATATGATCCTACAAACAATTCCTACCTTTTGTTCTCCGCTAATAGGAACTCTGGAGTGATTCTTTGCTGTACTTTGAGGCATAATCATATGATCCAACTATGTTAGCACTGTTGGGAGATTGCACTACCGAAAGTACGGACCCTAGGCCTTGTTTTTAAGCATTGCAACACCGTTTTTGTGCCCATTTACTATTAGTTACCTTGCTGTTTTTATAATTTCAGATTACAAAAACCAATATCTACTATACATATTACACTTTTATCACCATCTCTTCGCCGAACTAGTGCACCTATACAATTTGCCATTGTATTGGGTGTGTTGGGGACACAAGAGATTTCTTGTATTTGGTTGCAGGGTCGTTTGAGGGAGACCATCTTCATCCTACACCTCTCACGGATTGATAAACCTTAGGTCATCCACTTGTGGGAAATTGCTACTATCCTACAAAACTCTGCGCTTGGAGGCCCAACACATTTCTACAAGAATAAAGTTGCGTAGTAGACATCAAGCTCTTTTCTGGCGCTGTTGCCGGGGAGGTGAGTGCATGAAGGTATATCTTTAGATCTTGCATTGAATCTTTTAGTTTCTTGTTTTATCACTAGTTTGGTTTATAAAAAGAAAACTACAAAAAAAATGGAATTGAGGTTGCATCATATTACTCATCTTTATAATGTATTTCGTGAAAATATGATGGAAAGGAAAATTGTGCTCAATTGATAGAAGAAGAATCCAATAGAATGTTTGGTATAAATGATGAGCATGATCGCAATGTTGTTAGTATGAATTCTTTGAAATTCCATGATGCTAACGATATGCAAGGCCATAAGCTTGGGGATGCTATATTTGATGAAGATGATATTTTTAGTCCCCCAAGATTTGATGTGCAAATTTGTTATAATGATTGCATGCCTCCTATTTATGATGGTTATATTGATGAAAGTGGGTTTGTAAGAGTGTCAAATCTAGGTAATGATCCCACTATTTTGGAGGGTGTTGAGTCTTGTTACAATATTGAAAAAAGTGGATTTGGAGAGGTCATGACTTTATTTAGTGATGAATCCACTATTTTGGAAGAGGTTTCAATTGATTATGACAACAAAGTTCCTATCTATGATGATTATGGTGATGACATGTATGCTATATTGAATAATGATAACCATGAAACTTGTCATCATGATTTTAATTTCCAATCACATGATAGTTATTTTGTTGAGTTTGCTCCCACTACTATGCATGAGAATATATTTGATTATGTGGAGAGTAATACAATTTCTATGCTTGTGGATCATGAAAAGAATGCTTTATGTGATAGTTATATTGTTGAATTCATTGATGATGCTACTGAAAATTATTATGAGGGAGGAACTTATGCTTGTAGATGTGTTAAATTTTTTGAAGTTATGCTTGTTTTGCCTTCCTATGCTAGTTGATTATTGTTCCCATAAGTTGTTAGCTCACAAAATCCCTATGCATAGGAAGTGGGTTAAATGTAAATGTGTTTGACATGTGTTTCATGATGCTCTCTTCATGTTTCAATTCTTATCTATGCGAGCATCATTCAAATCATCATGCCTAGCTAAAAGGCATTAAAAAAGCGCTTGTTGGGAGACAACCCAACACTTTTACCTACTGTTTTTGTGTGTTCACATGATTATGCTACTGTAGTAATCATGTTTTTTATTGTTTTTGTTTCAATAAAGTGCCAAGTAAAGCCTTTGGGATAGTGTGGATGATAGTTGACTTGAATCTGTGCAAAAACAGAAACTTTTGCGCTCAGTCCAGTAAATTTTAAAATTCACTGGAACGTGATTTTGATCTGAATTTTTTACAGGTGATAGATATAGAAATTCTCTACGTTTTCCTAATTTTCAGAAGTTTTTGAGTAGCAGAAGTATGGTTGGAGTACAGATTGCTAAAGACTGTTCTATTTTTGACAGATTCTGTTTTCAATGCATAGTTTGCTTGCTTTCTAGTTTCTATGGCTTATATTGGTCAATATAAATTGTGGAAATGATATGATACAGTAGGCATTGTGTGGATACAATTATGAATCTTGTGTTTGACAGTACCAAAGTGAAATGGTTTGCTATTTATCATACTAACCTATCTCACAAAGTTCCGTTAAGTTTTGTGTGATTGAAGTTTTCAAGTTTTGGGTGAGATGTCAATATAAGGAGAATAAGGAGTGAAAAGACCCTAACCTTGGGGATGCCCAAGGCACCCCCAAGGTAATATTCAAGGAAGATCCAAGCAACTAAGCTTGGGGATGCCCCGGAAGGCATTCCCTCTTTCGTCTCCAACAATATCGGTAACCTTACTTGAGGCTATATTTTTATTTGTCACATGATATATGTTTTACTTGGAGCGTCAATTTATTTTGTTAGGATTTGCTTTCTGTTATTTAGAATAATATTTTGCATCTTTATTTTCAATAAAAATGTCAAGGATAGCCTTTACCATGCTTATTTTGCAAGTCTACTTGTTGCTGTTTGAAAACAGAAAGTTTATCGGTGTTGCAAAAATTCCCTAGAAAAGTCAGAATATGATAAAATGTTGAAACTTTTTGCATAGTAAGATCTGATAAATTTTCTACAGTGCGGTAAATTTTCAGAATTTTTGGAGTTAGGGAAGTATGATGAATCTTGCATTCGTTACAGACTGTACTGTTTTGGCAGATTGCTGTTATGTTTGCATTGTTTGCATATGTTTGCTTGTTTAATGATTCTATTTGAGGATAGGAGTATTAAATATGCAGAGGCATTTAGTATCCAATGTTGAATAATAATTTTTTTATTTGCTAGAGTAGAGAATGATAAGGTTTTTGCATTGATTTATACAAACTTATCTCACGAGTTCTTGTTTTTTTTGACCTGAAACTGTAGGGTATGGACCCCACAGCAATTTTATTCCTCCCATAAAAAGATTACATATGTACACAACTTACAAGGTCCAAGAGACCCAAAAAGGAAAAAGAGAAAAAACAACAAGCTAACCTCAAGGTGGCAAAAAGGAAATCCATCTAAGCAGTTCCTCTTTGAACTTAGGCTTAATCCTATGAACCAAAAGGGAAATGTCCAAAATAAAAGAAGACCTCCACCTACGAAAAGAAGGCCTAATATTCCTGAAAACCCTGTCATTCCTAACATTCCAGATGTTCCAGCATGCCAGGAAAACCACTTCAGAGAAGGAAGGCTTGCCAAAATCCCTTCTAGCATGATAAGCAATGGCAATCATATCATCTCCAGCCATCCAATTGATTTGAAGATAATTCCAAACCCTGCAACTAAAGTTACATTGAAAGAATAGGTGATCTCTATCCTCCTTGGTGTGTGTGGGACAGAGTACAAAAAGGTTTGAATCAGATACATTCCAGTGCCTTCTTTCCAGCATATCCTGAGTGTTCAGCCGATCCATAGTGCAACAACTAGCCCAAATCCAAGATAAAATTGGGTTGGACACAATGTTCTTATGCAAGAAGGAGTAGTATTTCTTGGCAGAATAACCCTTGCCATCCTCTTTCCATACCCACGTATCATTCAACTGAAGGTTATGCTTTGAATGCAGAAGCAGGTTTTGCAAAGACTGTAGGTCTCCAAAAGCTCTCTCAGAGAGAGGTAAATGAAATAAGGAAGTGAGCTCAGTCGAGTCAAAAACCTTAGCAGCAGAGATAAGAGGATCAATGGAAAATGAGAAAAGCCTGGCAAACCTTTGTTCAAGAGGGATACTAGAGTCCCCCGAGGACCAAGAATCAGACCAGAACAAAACACTGTCACCCTTATTAACACACACTGCACTGACCATCCTGAACTTATCCATTAACTTGCATATATCCCTCCACCAGAAGGAGCCACAAATGATGGTAGCATGAGGAACTCTGCCATGGTAGTAAGTATTCCAAATGAGTTGGACCCAGGGCACATCAACTTTATTGTAAAATTTGCTAGCATGTTTGAGAAGCAGAGCCTCATTCTGCAGCTTCAGATTCAAAATACCCAAGCCACCTTTGTTTTTGGGCCGGCAAGCCAAACCCCAAGCAGCCAGAGACTGACCAGAATCTTGCCCATACTTCCTCCAAAGGCACTGCATCTGTATTCTCTCCAACTGCTTTAAAATACTAGGAGGCAAGTCCAGGCTACACAGGAAAAAAATTGGCACAGAAGAGAGGGCAGAGATCAAGTACTGCAGCCTTCCTCCATGTGCAAGGAAAGAAGAGCTGACAAAAAGTTTCCTCTCCATACTATCAACCAGAGGCATTAATTCCAAGATCTTGGGTTTGGTAATTCCCACAGGGAGCCCAAGATAAGTAAAAGGAAGAGTGCCAACCACACAACCAAAGACTGCAGCCAGCCTAGCAATCTCCACTGAATCCACATTAATAGGTAGCATAGATGACTTATGATAGTTGACATGCAACCCAGTGGACTTTGAGAACAGAAGCAACATTTTCTTCAAGGAAAGCAATTGAGATTCCTTAGCAGGCAAAATAATGAGGGTGTCATCAGCATACTAGATAATTGGGTAATCCTTATCATGGCAGGGAATAGGAAGCTGTAAGAGCCCTTTACGATGCATATCATTCACAACTGACTGCAACAGATCTGCAGCAATGGCAAACAGAAGAGGTGAAAGAGGGTCACCCTACCTAACCCCCTTCTTGGAAGCAAATTGTTTCCCAGGTACTCCATTAAGTAGAACAGAAGAGGTTCCAGAAGCCACAAGTTCTTGTTGAGTTTTATGTGGATGAAGTTTTTGAGATTTAGGAAAACCGTGATATGAGAGGAATTAAGGAGACACAAAAGCTCAAGCTTGGGGATGCCCAAGGCACCCCAAGTTAATATTCCAAGAATTCTCAAGCATCTAAGCTTGGGGATGCCCCGGTAGGCATCCCACCCTTCTTCTTCAACAATTCTCGGTTAGTATCGGTTGAACCTAAATTTTTGCTTCTTCACATGATGTGTGCTATTCTTGGAATGTCATTTTATTTTGTTTTTGCTTGCTGTTTTAATAAAATACTTAGATCTGAAACTTTTAACTAAGAGAGAGTTCTCACATAGCTATTTATTTACTTAACTACTCGCATGATCTTCACTTATATCTTTTTGGAGTAGTTTGTCATTTACTCTTGTGCTTCACTTATATCCTATGAGTAAATCATTGAATGAATTGAATATCATGAAGTTGAAATTATGCCTAGTGGTAGCTTCACATTGGGTTTAGAAAGTGAATCTTTTGAGGCTTGACAATCACAATATTGGTCATACAAGCAATTCACGAATGATTAGTAGAAGGAAGAGAACTTTCACATCCAAATACACTATCTTGGAGATCTTTTGTGATTGTGAGCCTCCAACAAAATATTATATGCCAAAATTGTTGACGTTGGACAAGGAAGACAACATAATGATTTATGTTTGTTCATATTCACATAGAAGTTATATTGTCATAGATCCTTCAACATGTGGTGCTTGCCCCTATCTTTGCTAGCCAAAAATTCCGCACCAAGTAGAGATACTACTTGTGCATCCAAAAACCCTTTAACCCTAATCTTATCTTTAAGAGTCCACCATACCTACCTAAGGATTGAGCAAGATCTTCAAGTAAGTTGTCATAGGTGCAATAAGGCAATAAAAATTGCTTCTAAAAGTGTGAGATCATTTAGTGTAAGAGAAAATTGAGCGTTGTACGAACTTGTGATGGTAAAGAATAAAATCGATAGACTGCATAATAAAGGTTGCCATCACAAGGGGCAATATAACGTGACGTTCTTTTGCACTAAGGGGCTGAGAATACAAACAAATAAGCGCATGGCAACGTCTGCTTCCCTCTACGAAGGGCCTATCTTTTACTTTATGTATTTACTTTTATGCAAGAGTCAAAGTTTTTCTCTCTATTCCTTTTTATTTTTCTCCTTTGGCAAGTATCATGTCGTGAGGAAAGATCTAGGCACATATGTCCATTTGAATATGGGTAGCATGAGTTATTATTGTTGACATCACCCTTGAGGTGAATAAGTTGGGAGGCGAAACTATAAGCCCCTATCTTTCTAGGTGTCCGGTTGAAACGTTTTGCTCATGTGTATGCAGTGAGTGTTAGCAATCATAGAAGACTATATGATGGTTGAGTATGTGGAGCTCTTACTTAGACTCTGTTGAATAAGTTGAATTGCAATTGCTTGGTGACTAAGAATATAGGTTGTTGAGTTTCAAGAGAATTCATTGTTTGAACCTTAACATGTGAATTGGTTGCCATTATGACATGAGAAGTTTTATGAGAAAGAATTGCTGTTATGATGCTAGGAAAAGTGATTGAAATTATCATTGATCAAACTTATGCACTTTGCTAGCATTCACACTTCATAAATTATTTCTTTTATCATTTACGTACTCGAGGACGAGTAGAAATTAAGCTTGGGGATGCTGATACGTCTCCAACGTATCTATAATTTATGAAGTATTCATGATGTTATTTTATCATTCTAGGATGTTTTACAATCATTTTATAGCAACTTTATATCATTTTTTGGGACTAACCTATTGACCCAGTGCCTAGTGCCAGTTGCTGTTTTTTTGCTTGTTTTTTACAGTGCAGGAAATCAATATCAAATGGAGTCCAAACACCGCGAAACTTTTTGGAGATTTTTTATGGACCAGAAGACTCCCGATGGGCCAGAGCAGCACCTGGGGGTGCCCCGAGGGGGGCAGATCCCACCAGGGCGTGCTAGGGCCCCCTGGCGTGCCCAGGTGAGTTGTGCCCACCTCGGTGGCCTCCCGCACCCCCTCTTTGCACTATAAATTCCCAAATATTCCGAAACCCTTCGGGGTTAACCTAGATCAGAAATTCCGCCGCCGCAGAGCTCCGTAGCCACCGAAAACCAATCTAGACCCGTTCCGGCACCCTGCCGGAAGGGGGAATCATCTCCGATTGCCATCTTCATCATCCCGGCGACCACCACGATGAGGAGGGAGTAGTCCACCCTCGGGGCTGTGGGTTTGTACCAGTAGCTATGTGTTTAATCTATCTCTCTCTCTTGATCTATATCATGGGCTTTGTTAATATAGTTGGATCATATGATGTTTCTCCCCTCTATACTCTTGTTGTGATGAATTGAATCTTTGCCCTTTGAAGTTTTTTCATATCGGATTTAATATTCAGAGATGAGAACACATGATATATGTCTTGCGGTATGAATACTTGAGGTGACAATTGGGTTATCTTATTGATTCACTTGATATATGTTATGACATTCAACTCGCGGATTCCCGCCGTGATATTGGGGTAATCTATGCATAGGGGTTGATGCACGTTTTTCTCCGGTAGAAACTGCGGGGTCTCTTTATAGTTCTTTGTGTGGATTGAGTATTATGAATATGAATATGTTTTGGTGTTATTCTAGTACGAACTCTGGGGTAGATCGAATGGAAACAATAGCTTTGTGTTATTTTAGTACAAACTCTTGAATAGATCGATCGGAAAGAATAGCTTTGAGGTGGCTTCGCACCCTACAAACAATTCCTACCTTTTGTTCTCCGCTAATAGGAACTCGGGAGTGATTCTTTGTTGTACTTTGAGGGATAATCATATGATCCAACTATGTTAGCACTGTTGGGAGATTGCACTAGCGAAAGTACGGACCCTAGGCCTTGTTTTTAAGCATTGCAACACCGTTTTTGTGCCTGTTTACTATTAGTTACCTTGCTGTTTTTATAATTTCAGATTACAAAAACCAATATGTACTATCCATATTACACTTTTATCACCATCTCTTCGCCAAACTAGTGCACCTATAAAATTTGCCATTGTATTGGGTGTGTTGGGGACACAAGAGATTGCTTGTATTTGGTTGCAGGGTCGTTTGAAGGAGACCATCTTCATCCTACACCTCTCACGAATTGATAAACCTTAGGTCACCCACTTGAGGGAAATTGCTACTGTCCTACAAAACTCTGCGCTTGGAGGCCCAACACATGTCTACAAGAATAAAGTTGCGTAGTAGATATTATGGCCTATTAAGGGCATTGGGACAGTTCAATGTACACTTGATATTAAGTTATCTTTAGTCCTACATGTGCCAGCTTTCCCGGTCAATCTGTTGTCTTTTAGTGCTCTAATTGACCAGGTGGACTGCAGGATAACAGTTGATAGAGAAATGTGCTTGATTGGAGACAGGCTGACTGGAAGAAGGATGGGGACTAGAATAAGGCGTAGGGGACTGGACCGTGAGGGGCTTGGTCAGATGGGCAGCCGAGTGTTTGCGGCAATTGTGGAAGAAAGAGAGTTTGTGGCAAACATCACTGCAGAATGGGGCATGTATCCTTTGATAAAATGTACAAGTTTTTTCCTGATGTAATGCATGGAGTAGAAAGAACAAGCAGAAATGTGATGCGTGTGAGTTTGCAAAACACACGAGGACGTCATGAGAAAGGGACGTCTTATGCGTGTTAGTTTGCAAAATACATGAATATATCCCCATTCATTCTTGTTCACTCAGATTTTTGGACAAGTCATGTGGTGTCCGTTAGGGGTGCAAAGTATTTTGGACCTTTATTGACTGCCACACACGTATGACATGGATCTATCCGATGCGCCATGCTACTTCTTGAGCTTGCGTTGATTTTTCCCTTGTAGAGGAAAGGGGGATGCAACAAAGTAGAGATAAGTATTTCCCTTAGTTAAGAACCAAGGTATCAATCTAGTAGGAGAAACACACAAGTCTCCAATGGTAGCACCTGCACAAATAAACAAATACTTGCACCCAACGCGATAAAGGGGTTGTCAATCCTTCACGGTTACTTGCAAGGATGAGATCTGATAGTGGTAGATGTAAAACAAATAAAAGTAAATAAAACTCACCGAGGTATTTTTAGGTTTTTGGTTTTAAAGATATGAAAATAATATGATAAAGATAGACCCGGGGGCCATAGTTTTCACTATTGGCTTCTCTCTTGAAAGAACGCATACGGTGAGTGAACAAATTACTGTTGAGCAATTGATAGAAAAGTGAATAATCATGATGATATCTAAGGCAATGATCATGAATATAGGCATCACGTCCGTGACAAGTAGACCGACTCCTGCCTGCATCTACTGCTATTACTCCACACATCGACCGCTATCCAGCATGCATCTAGTGTCTCAAGTTAACAAGAATGCAGTAACGCCTTAAGCAAGATGACATGATGTAGAGGGATAGATCCAATCAATAAGAAATAAACCCCATCTTTGTATCCTTAATGACAACTATACAAAGACGTGCATCACTACCCCTTCTATCACTGGGTGAGGAGACCACAAGATTGAACCCATCACAGAGCACCTCTCCCATTGCAAGAGAAATCAATCTAGCTAGTTGGCCAAACCAAATCAATAGATCGAAGAGAAATACAAAGCTATCTTAATCATGCATAAAAAGAGTTCAGAGAAGACTCAAGTAATATTCATAGATAATCTGATCATAAACTCACATTCATCGGATCTCAACAAACACACTGCAAAAGAAGATTGCACCGACTAGATCTCCAAGAACATCGAGGATAACATTGTATTGAAGATTAAAGAGAAGTAAGAAGCCATCTAGCTACTACATATGGACCCGTAGGTCTGTGGTAAACTACTCACACATGATCGAAAGGGCGGCAAGGTTGATGTAGAGGCCCTCTGTGATTGAATCCCCCTCCGACAAAGTACCAGAAAAGGCCCCAAGATGGGATCTCATGAGGTCAGAGACTTGCGGCTGCGGAAAAGTATTTTTGGTGTGCCATCTGCTCCTCGGGGAATATTTGGGTATTTATAGAATGAAGATTACGGTTAGAAGAGCCATGGGGGCCCACAAGCTCATAGGTGCCCCCCTAGGGCATGCCTGGTGAGCTTGTGGCTCACCCGTGGGCCTTCTGGCCTCCTCCCGAAGCTTCCTGGGTGTCTTGTCCGAGAAAAATTGTCAAATTGTTTCATTCCGTTTGGACTTCATTTGGTATTGATTTTCTGTAGAAGACAAAAACAAGGAAAAAGCATCAACTGGCACTAGGTTAATAGGTTAGTCCCAAAAAAATGATAAAAATAGCATAATAGTGCATATAAAACATCCAAGATGGATAATGTAATAGCATGAAACAATAAAAAATTCTAGATACATTGGGGACGTATCATGCCACAAGGATGAAACTTTCCAATGCTTCGATACTCTCCGTGCCTATGTGAAAAATCACTTCAATGTTCCGGTACAAGTGATAAGAAGTGATAATGGCCCTGAGTATGTGAACAAAGTATTAGGGACTTTCTTATCAAAGCAAGGGATGATACTCCGCCTCGGAATGGAGTGGCGGAAAGGAAGGGTCGACATATTCTGAAGGTTGCTCGATCACTGATGTTTACTATGAATGTGCCAAAATTCTTGTGGAGTGAACCTGTGATGGCTGCGACACACCGGATCGGTCGCACATCACTGAGAGTACTTGGTATGAAGTCACCTTCTGAGTTACTTCTAGGAAAGAATGATTTCGTGGTTCCCCCAAGTTGTTCGGTTGCGTCTGCTTTGTCAGGGATCTTAGGCCATCTGTGGGCAAGTTGGATCCAAGGGCCGTCAAGTGTATCTTCAGTGGACACTAGAAGAGCGGCTACAAGTGTTGGAGCCCTTCTGAACTGGGGTGGGGGGGGCTATGTGAGCATGGATGTCACCTTCAGGGAATCCAAACCATTTTATGGTGAGAAAACTGATCTTAGTGGATTATTTGGAAGTCTTGACCATACCCAGTCTAGTATGACAGGTCAAGAGGGGGAGAGTGGTGGCGGTGCTGATTCTGGTGTCGATTTGGTGCTGCAGCAACCAATTGAGGGTGATATTCCGGTATAGCGAAGCGAGCATCAGCCCCAGAAAATGATAACACCACAGAGTGAAGGACCGATTGTGGCTGGTGAGGTGTGATACGTCTCCAACGTATCTATAATTTTTTTTGTTCCTTGCTGTTATATTATCATTCTTGGATGTTTCACAATCATTTTGTAGCAACTTTTATCATTTTATGGGACTAACCTATTGACATAGTGCCCAGTGCCAGTTGATGTTTTTTGCTTGTTTTTTACTTCGCAGAAAAACAATACCAACCGGAGTCCAAACGCAGCGAAACTTTTTGAAGAATTTTTCTGGACTAGAAGACACCCATTTGGGCCAAAGAAGTGCCAGAGAGGGGCTCCGAGGGGAGCACAACCCACCAGGGCGCGCCTGGAGGCCCAGGCGTGCCCAGGTGGGTTGTGCCCACCTCGATGGCCTCCCGCACCGCCTCTTCACCCTATAAATACCCAAATATTCCAGAAACCCTAGGGGAGCCGACGAAACACAATTACAGCAGTCGCAAGTTCCAAAACCACGAGATCCAATCTAACACCATCACGGAGGGGTACATCATCCTCATTGGTGCCTCTACGATGATGTGTGAGTAGTTCACTTCAGACCTACGGGTCCGTAGGCAGTAGCTAGATGGTTTTTTCTCTCTATGTTTCTCAATACAAAGTTCTCTTGGAGATCTATTTGATGTAATGACTTTGTGCGGTGTGTTTGTTGGGATCCGATGAATTGTGAGTTTATGATCAGATTTGTTTTGCTTTAGTATCCATACTTGATTATTACAGCCTCGTATTTCTTCTCCGATATTTGGGTTTTGTTTGGCCAACTTGATCTATTTATCTTGCAATGGGAAGAGGTGCTCTGTGATGGGTTTGATCTTGCGGTGTCCTTTCCCAGTGACAGAAGGGGTAGCAAAGCACCCATGTATCGTTGCTATTAAGGATAAAAAGATGGGGTCTATTCCTACATGAATAGATCTTGTCTAAATCATGTCATCGCTCTTATTGCATTACTCCATTTCTCGATGAACTTAATACACTAGATGCATGTTGGATAGCCGTCGATGTGTGGAGTAATAGTAGTAGATGCAGGCAGGAGTCGGTCTACCAATCTTGGATGTGATGCCTATCTACATGATCATTGTCTTGGATATCGTCATAACTATTCACTTTTCTATCAATTGCTCAATAGTAATTTGTTTACCCGCCATGTGCTATTTCTCGAGAGAAGCCACTAGTGAAATCTACGGCCCCCGAATCTATTTTCCTATCATATATTTTCAGATCTACATTGCTATTTGCTTTTTCCTTTATTTGAAACTTTTATTTTTAGATCTATATTATTAAAAACCCAAAAATACCTCGCTGAATTTTATTTGTCGTTGTTCTATTTGCATCTATCCACCTACCTATTTACCAAACTTTTACCCGGGAGGGATTGACAACCCCTCTTACGCGTCGGGTTGCAAGTATTTGTTCTTTTTGTGCAGGTACCGTTTACACAGTGTTGTGTGGTTCTCCTACTGTTTCGATAACCTTGGTCTCATCACTGAGGGAAATACTTACCGTCGCTGTGCTGCATCATCCCTTCCTCTTTGGGGAAATACCGACGCAGTTCAAGCCACGTTAGGGTGCCGAGTCAAGCATACGGTGCTCCCACCCGGATCAGCTGTGTACTAAGGTGGACGGCAGAGCAAGATGAGCAGCTAAAGGTGTATTCATGGAAGCAAGGTGATGCTTGTCATAGTTGGAAGAAGGTGAGTGAGGAGAGTAATCCTCAAGTATATTCAAGATGACAGCAGCATGTCTAGTGGGAGCAACCAACACAGATGTAGGGGAGCAGCCAACACAGATGCAGGGGGAGCAACAGGCAAGAATGCAAGCTCATCTGACTCAAAGGACTTGCCAATTGCTTTAAGAAATGGTACTCGAGCAAAAGCAGGGATAGCAAAGCCAAAGTATGGGTTGGTGATATTTCAATTAAACCAAGATATTCGCTCCGATCTTGCCACTAATTACTAATGGATGCATATGATTCCACAAATCCTCTCTTTATTGTGTTTCTACAGGAAATGGGCTACATATGGATGAAATCAAATGGGAACTTGGAAAGGAGTGAAGGAGGAGACCTAAGAAATCTGGAGGAGGCGCACCAGAAGCCACAGAGCAAAAGACGACTTTCCATGCGACTACAACCACTCGCATGAGCGGTCGTATGGCATGAAAACTGAGGCCTCTCTTCAACCTAAACAACTTTTATAAAGGGGTCAACGCTGAAATGTCAATAGAGGATCCGCGAGCGAAGCTAGAACAGAGTCATCCTCATCCATCTCCATCAACCCAAGCCGCTGCCATTTCCATCTCCATAGCCACCGTTGCCACCATAGTTCTTCTTCAATTAGATCATACTTGTAATCATGTATCACACACAACATTCATTGTAAGACATATTACCAATCAATCAATCTACATGATGTGTTCTTCGTGTGATTTGATCTCCATGTGTGAGTAGTTCGGTAAGGTACGGGTTGAGGAAAGTGTTGGGAATCGTTGCATGGAAAACAAAAAAAAATTGTACGCACACGCAATGATCTATCCATGGAGATGCATAGCAACGAGGGAAAGAGTGTGTCTACGTACCCTCGTAGACCATAAGCGGAAGCGTTTCACAATGCGGTTGATGTAGTCCAACTTCTTCTTACGTCAACTGATCAAGTACCGAACGCACGACACCTCCGTGTTCTGCACACGTTCAGCTCGGTGACGTTCCTCGCCTTCTTGATCCACCAAGACGTCGAGGTAGTAGATGAGTTCCGTCAGCACAATGGCATGGTGACGATGATGGTGAAGTGATCTCCGCAGGTCTTCGCCTAAGCACTACGAAAATATGACCGGTGATGTAAACAGTGAAGGGGGCGCCACACACGGCTAACAATTGATCTGGTGTGTGCTAGGCGCCCATATATATATATATATATATATATATATATATATATATATATATATATGTGTGGTGGGACTATTCTGCAACCCCCTCTAGAGTTCCTAAATACCTTATTCTGCAACCTCCTCCCCGCTCCCTCCCGGCCTTCTACCTCCGCCCGCCGCGCGCCGGTCCGGCTCACAACCGCGCCGTCCATCCACCCTAGCGTCCCTTCCCTACTGCTGTCCAACCTTCTACCTCTGGCCAACGCGCGCTGCTTGGGCTCCCGCCGTTGCGCCGCCTCTCCACCTCGGCGTCCTTCCCCAATCCTCCCGACCATCTACCTCCGTCCGCGCGCCGCGCGCTATTTGGGGCCCCGCCGCCGCGTCGCCCATCCACCCCGGCGTCCCTACCCCAATCCTCTCGACCATCTACCTCCATCCGCCATGCGCCTCTCGGGCTCCCACCACCGCCGCCAGGAATCCCCACACGTTGTCGCCTGTAGCGGGTCTTCGCTCCACGCTAGCCGTGTGCTCCAGTGCAAGCTCCTCGAGAAGCACAAATTTGGAGGAAGGGGGCGCTCTGGATCGATGGCGGTGGCTGCTGCCAGGAGCTCACCTCCTTTCTGCTCCACAATGAACGGATCCAGCCCATGGGCTACCCCATCGACGCCTCACCATCGTCATCCTGCTTCCCGTCGAGGAGGAGGAGGACCACAAGGGCCAACGGATTCACCCTAGGTGCTCGGAGGTTAGCCTCCCGACACTCAGCAGTTAGCCATCGACGTCCCCGCTTCCCCGTTGGTGACGGATCCACCCCAGGTGCTTGGCAGTTAACCGCCCCCTTCCTGCCCTGCTTCTTCAACAAACCACGGCCCCTGACGTCACCCGCCGTGGAACGCCCCCGTCTCCAACCGAGTCAGCGCGTCCCTGCCCCAACTCCGCACCCACCTCAGCTCCGTCCCGGCACCACACACGCTGACTGCACTGGCTCGTAGTCGCCGGCCCACGCGGCCCTGCCAGATGAGATGCGACCCGCCGCACGCCACCATACCACCAAAATGCTCTCCTCCCCCACCTCCAACGGCCAGGTAGCCCCACCCGTCACATCCAGACCACCTACTTCTAGCGTGGCGGGGGTGCACGGAATCGAGGTACCCTTCGGCATTCACCGCGCCTCCATATTCCTGCTGCAGTTAACTGAGGGAAGGCATACCCAACCAAGCGCCACCGCATGGCATCGCCACACCCAACCACGGCACGGCCTCTGTAGTTAGCACAATTTTGTTGTTAACTGCTTATTTTTCAAAGTTAACTGATGCTTGATTTTTTATTTAGTGCAGTAGGCGATGGTTTCTCTCTTACAACTTTGCGGCAGCTATGTGTGTGTATTTGTCTATTGCAGTCAGATGGTAGTGCGATGGAAGGAGGAGGACAGGGATTAAAGACTCGGCTCGAGCGCGACACGGGAGTGCGTGTGGTGGTGCTCACCCTTGCAGTACAGATGGTCCTTCAGCCCCAACCTTGCTACCACGTGAGGACCACACCTCCAGCCAACTCCGGCGCTCGTCATTGACATCGTGCACCCCTGCGCGACCCTGATTTTGGCCTATTATATTTAGTTCGCTGCTCAGTTAGCTTCCTATTTTCAGCAGTTGTGGAGTGACACACAGCAGAGGAGGTTGTCGCCTATGGGAAGGTCATCCACGCTCCTCTTCGAGGAGATGCAGTTAACTTCCTGGAGGTCGCGAAGAGCTAACTTTTCGTCGATATTATCAGCTGGAAAAAGAGAGTAATTAACTTCCCTGGTTTCAGTTACCTTCTCACTTTGAAAGCTTGTATGCGTTCATGTCTTTCTTCCAGTTTTAGTAAAACATCAGCGAATTTTTGATACAAGCTGTGTGTGCATGCATGTGAGGAATTTGCGTGGAGCTTTAGTCCGAGAAGTATACTTTGTGTATGGATCCATCAGGAGTTAACTTGTCCCGATGTAGCAGTTAACTTTTCCTATTATAATAGTTTACTCAGGAGAAGCCATGGTCGTACCGCTCATAAAAAAATATAACAGAAATGATAAACTAGTGAGGTAAAACATTTAGGGAGGGATCTTTTACTGCTTTTTGAGCCTGGGCGCTTTCTTTGTTGGTGTTCCGTTATCTGAATGATAGTGGAACCCGATCCAATCTATGGATCAAATGGAAAAAAATGTTCATCATATGAAAGATGAAAGAAAAACAAATTCGACGTCCCGATTGTGGCAGTTAACTACGACTACCCTAGCAGTTAGCCACGATGATCGCAGCTATTCAGGCAAAAAAAAGCAAACAAAAAGTTTGCCAAAAAATTTAGTACCTTTGGTCCATGCAGTTAAGTCGATGTTAACTATAGCAGTCTTGGGTAGTTACCCATTTTAGTCCCAGCAGTCAGCGTGACCCAGGCAAAAAAGAAAAAAAGAAAAAAATTGATACCTTCAGTCCCGGTAGTTAACTTGGTGTTAACTGCCATAGTCCCGTCAGTTAGCACTATCAGTCCAATAGTTAGCGTGACCCAGGAAAAAGAATGAAAAAGAAAAAAAATAGTATCTTTAAACCCGGCAGTTAACTTGGTGCTAACTGTCGCGATTCCCGGCAGTTAACTATTTCACTCCCGGCGGTAACTTTAACCGGGCAAAAAAACAATGAATTTTTTTTTAATCCTCACAGTTAACTTGGTGTTAACTGCCACAACCACGACAGATAGCTATTTCAATCCCAACGGTTAACTTGACCAGGTAAAAAAATAGATAAAAAGAACAAAAAACAAAAGAAGCAAAAAGAGTGTTATCAGCCCTTTGAGTTAGCTTGCTCATCGCCGGGCAGTTAGGTATTTGATACCCGCAGTTAGTGTGACCCAATCAAAAAAGAAAAGAAAAACATTTTCAGTCCCGACAGTTAACTTGGTGCTAACTGTCACAATTCCTGACAGTTAGCTTAGTTTCAAGGAGTAGTTTACTTTACTGATAGTTATGTAAAAAAGAAACAAAGACCACTGCTCAATTAGCTCTTGCCCCCTTGCTGCCAGCGGCGCAATCCACAATGCGCAGTTTGCCAATGCTCAGTTTCATGGAGCAGTTAGTTTCAGGGACTGGCTTTGCGTCCAAAACAATTAAGTGATGTACACAACTATGATTTTGCCAAGCCCCTGCTTGCCTGAGTACAAAAAATAGCAATCTAACGAGAGGGTTCAGTTTGTTTTCCAAGCACCTGCTTGCATGAGGTAAAAAAACTATTTTTAATCCCGGCAGTTAATTCGGTGTTAACTGCCGTAATCCCTGGCAGTTAGCTATTTTACTCCCGGTCGTTAGCTTGAACCGAGAAAAACAAAAAAAGTATTTTCAATCCTGACAGTTAACTATCGCAGTCTCGACAGTTAGCTATTCCAGTCCCGGCGGTTAACTTGACCAGGGAAAAAAATAGAAAAAAGAATTAAAAACAAAAGAAGCAAAAAAAGTATTATCAGCCATTGCAGTTAGCTTGCTCATCATGTGCAGTTAGGTATTTCATACCTGCAGTTAGTGTGACCCAACCAAAAAAAACATTTTCAGTCCCACTGTTAACTTGGTGCTAACTGTTGCGATTCCTGGCAGTTAGCTATTTCACTCCCGAAAGTTAGCTTGACATGACGATAAAAGTATAGAAGAAAAAAACAATTTTCTTCAGTCCCAGCAGTTAGCTTGTCAGCATATGTCAGTTAGCTATTGCGCACGAGTAGTTAGTGTGTACTGTAGCAGTTCGGGCAAAAAAGTCAAAAATGTTGTTGGTTTTTTGAAAACTGCTCTTAAACCGTAGCAAATCCGAAAACATGTTATATATGCCAAAGTTCGGGCTAATCGGTACCTTTCTAACGGTATATCATATGCATCATTCCGACAAAAGCTTTGAAAATTCCTTTCACAAAAACATTGAAAACTCATTTGATGGATTTTTAGTTTTTTGAATTTTGGTTAAAAACCGGATCAATTTTGGGAAAACGACCAAAATAAGTTTTTTGCTCCTTCTCAATAGCTGTCCAAAAGTATATCAGTTGCATCAATCCGATTAGCGGTTAAATAATTATGACCCAAAAACAGTGCGAAAAAACGATGCAAGAAAAAGTCCGCCTGACAGTTAACTAGTATAGTTCGCACAGTTAGCTGTTTGTTCTCGTGCAGTTAGGAACGGTTTCTGAATAGCTTATTCAGGAATGGGTTGCAGAATAGCTCAGATGTATATATATATATATATATATATATATATATATATATATATATATATATATATAGGTGGGAGGGGAGGGGAGAGGCCAGGAGGCGCCCCAAGTAGGACTGAATCCTACTTGGGCTCCTCCCAAGACGTGCGCCCCCCTGCCATATATGTCGGAGGGGGAAGGAAAGAGGGGGGAGAGGGAAGGAAGGGAGAATCCTATTCCTCCCTTTCCCTTCCCCTTCCCCTCTTTCCTTCACCTCCTAGGCCGGCCCATATGGGGGCGCACCAGCCCCTTGTGCCTGGTGCGTTTCCCCTCTTGGCCCATAAGGCCCATATATTTTGTCGGGGGTGCCCGGAACCCCTTCCGGTGACCCGATAAGTACCCGGTACGCCCCCTCGAAACACTTCCGGTGTCCGAATTGTTGGGGAACGCAGTAATTTCAAATAAATTTCTACGATCACGCAAGATCTATCTATGTGACGCATAGCAGCCTGAGGGGAGAGTGTTATCTACGTACCCTCGTAGACCGAAAGCGGAAGCGTTATGACAACGCGGTTGATGTAGTCGTACGTCTTTACGATCCGACCGATCCTAGTACCGAACGTATGGCACCTCCGCGATCTGCGCACGTTCAGCTCGGTGACGTCCCACGAACTCTAGATCCAGCTGGGGTTGAGGGAGAGTTTCGTCAGCACGACAGCGTGATGACGGTGTTGATGAAGTTACCGACGCAGGGCTTCGCCTAAGCACTACAACAATATGACCGAGGTGGAAATCTGTGGAGGGGGGCACCGCACACGGCTAAACAATCAACTTGTGTGTCTATGGGGTGCCCCCTCCCCCGTATATAAAGGAGTGGAGGAGGGGAGGGTCGGCCCTCTCTATGGCGCGCCCAAGGGGGGGAGTCCTACTCCCAGTGGGAGTAGGTTTCCCCCCTTCCCTAGTTGGAGTAGGAGAAGAAGGAAGAGGGAGAGGGAGAGAAGGAAAGGGGGGCCGGCCCCCCTCCCAATTCGGATTGGGCCTGGGGGGGGGGGCGCCCCCACCTTGGCCGAAATAAGGCCCATTGACTCCCCGGGGGGTTTCGGTAACCCCCCGTACTCCGGTAGATGCCCGAACTCATCCGGAACCATTCTGGTGTCAAAACACAGCCTTCCAATATATCGATCTTTATGTCTCGACCATTTCGAGATTCCTCGTCATGTCCGTGATCACATCCGGGACTCCGAACAACCTTCGGTACATCGAAACACATAAACTCATAATACCGATTGTCATCGAACGTTAAGCGTGCGGACCATACGGGTTCGAGAACTATGTAGACATGACCGAGACTCATCTCTAGTCAATAACCACTAGCGGAACCTGGATGCTCATATTGGTTCCTACATATTCTATGAAGATCTTTATCGGTCAAACCGCATAACAACATACGTTGTTCCCTTTGTCATCGGTATGTTACTTGCCCGAGATTCGATCGTCGGTATCTCAATACCTAGTTCAATCTTGTTACCGGCAAGTCTCTTTACTCGTTCCGTAATGCATCATCCCGTGACTAACTCATTACTGACATTGCTTGCAAGGCTTATAGTGATGTGCATTACCGAGAGGGCCTAGAGACACCTCTCCGAAACACGGAGTGACAAATCCTAATCTTGATCTATGCCAGCCCAACAAACACCATCAGAGACACCTGCAGAGCATCTTTATAATCACCCAGTTACATTGTGACGTTTGATAGCACACTAAGTGTTCCTCCGGTATTCGGGAGTTGCATAATCTCATAGTCATAGGAACATGTATAAGTTATGAAGAAAGCAATAGCAATAAACTAAACAATCATAGTGCTAAGCTAATGGATGGGTCATGTCCATCACATCATTCCCTAATGATGTGATCCCGTTCATCAAATGACAACACATGTCTATGGCTAGGAAACTTAACCATCTTTGATTAACGAGCTAGTCCAGTAGAGGCATACTAGGGACACTCTGTTTGTCTATGTATTCACACATGTACTAATTTTCCGGTTAATACAATTCTAGCATGAATAATAAACATTTATCATGATATAAGGAATTATAAACAACAACTTTATTATTGCCTCTAGGGCATATTTCCTTCAGTCTCCCACTTGCAGTAGAGTCAATAATCTAGTTCACATCGCCATGTGATTTAACACCAATAGTTCACATCACCATGTGATTAGTTCACATCGCCATGTGACTAATACCCAAAGGGTTTTACTTGAGTCAAGAATCTAGTTCACATCGCTATGTGATTAACAGCCAAAGAGTACTAAGGTGTTATCATGTTTTGCTTGTGAGAGAAGCTTAGTCAATGGGTCTGTCACATTCAGAGCCGTGTGTATTTTGCAAATTTCTATGTCTACAATGCTCTGCATGGAGCTACTCTAGCTAATTGCTCCCACTTTCAATATGTATCCGGATTGAGACTTAGAGTCATCCGGATCAGTGTCAAAGCTTGCATCGGCGTAACTCTTTACGACGAACTCTTTATCACCTCCATAACCGAGAAATATCTCCTTATTCCACTAAGATAATTTTGACCGCTGTCCAATGATCCACTCCTGGATCACTATTGTACCCTCTTGCCAAACTCATGGTGAGGTTCACAATAGGTCTGTACACAGCATAGCATACTTCATAGAACCTATGACTGAGGCATAGGGAATGAATTATCATTCTCTTCCTATTTTCTGTCGTGGTCGGGTTTTGAGTCTTTACTCAACTTCACACCTTGCAACATATGTAAGAACTCCTTCTTTGACTGTTCCATTTTGAACTACTTCAAAATCTTGTCAATGTATCTAGTCATTGAAAAAACTTATCAAGCGTCTTATTCTATCTCTATAGATCTTGATGCTCAATACGTAAGCAGCTTCACCGAGGTCTTTCTTTGAAAAACTCATTTCAAACACTCCTTTATGCTTTCCAGAAAAAATCTACATTATTTCCGATCAACAATATGTCATTCACATATACTTATCAGAAATGTTGTAGTGCTCCCACTCACTTTCTTGTAAATACAGGCTTCTCAAAAAGTCTGTATAAAACCATATGCTTTGATCACACTATCACAGCGTATATTCCAACTCTGAGATGCTTGCACCAGAACATAGATGGATCGCTGGAGCTTGCACACTTTGTTAGCACCTTTAGGATTGACAAAAACTTCTTGTTGCATCATATATAACTATTCTTTAAGAAATCCATTAAGGAATGCAGTTTTGACATCCATTTGCCAGATTTCATAAAACGTGGCAATTGCTAACATGATTCGGACAGACTTAAGCATCGCTACGAGTGAGAAAATCTCATTGTAGTCAACACCTTGAACTTGTCGAAAACCTTTTGCGACAATATGAGCTTTGTAGATAGTAACACTACTATCAGCGTCCGTCTTCCTCTTGAAGATCCATTTATTCTCCATGGCTTGCCGATCATCGGGCAAGTCAACCAAAGTCCTCACTTTGTTCTCATACATGGATCCCATCTCAGATTTTATGGCCTCAAGCCATTTCGCCGAATCTGGGCTCATCATCGCTTCCTCATAGTTCATAGGTTCATCATGGTCCAGTAACATGTCTTCTAGAACAGGATTACCGTACCACTCTAGTGCGGACCGTACTCTGGTTGACCTACGAGGTTCCGTAGTAACTTGATCTGAAGTTTCATGATCATCATCATTAGCTTCCTCATTAATTGGTGTAGGAATCACTGGAACTGATTTCTGTGATGAACTACTTTCCAATTCGGGAGAAGGTACAATTACCTCATCAAGTTCTACTTTCCTCCCACTCACTTCTTTTGAGAGAAACTCCTTCTCTAGAAAAGTATCCATTTTTAGCAACGAATATCTTGCCTTCGGATCTGTGATAGAAGGTGTACCCAACAGTCTCCTTTGGGTATCCTATGAAGACACATTTCTCCGATTTGGGTTCGAGCTTATCAGGTTGAAGCTTTTTCACATAAGCATCGCAGCCCCAAACTTTAAGAAACGACGACTTGGGTTTCTTGCCAAGCCACAGTTCATATGGTGTCGTCTCAACGGATTTAGATGGTGCCCTATTTAACGTGAATGCAGCAGTCTCTAATGCATAACCCTAAAACAAGTGGTAAATCGGTAAGGGACATCATAGATCGCACCATACCTAATAAAGTACGGTTATGACATTCGGACACGCCATTACGCTGTGGTGTTCCAGGTGGCATGAGTTGCGAAACTATTCCACATTGTTTCAAATGAAGACCAAACTCTTAACTCAAATATTCACCTCCACGATCATATCGTAGAAACCTTATTTTCTTGTTAGGATGATTTTCCACTTCACTCTGAAATTCTTTGAACTTTTCAAATGTTTCAGACTTATGTTTCATCAAGCAGATATACCCATACCTGCTCAAATCATCTATGAAGGTCAGAAAATAACGATACCCGCCGTAAGCCTCAACACTCATCGGACCGCATACATCAGTATGTATTATTTCCAATAACTCAGTTGCTTGCTCCATTGTTCCGGAGAACAGAGTCTTAGTCATCTTGCCCATGAGGCATGGTTCGCAAGCATCAAGTGATTCATAATCAAGTGATTCCAAAAGTCCATCAGCATGGAGTTTCTTCATGCGCTTTACACCAATATGACCAAAACGGCAGTGCCACATATAAGTTGCACTATCATTATTAACTTTGCATCTTTTGGCTTCAATATTATGAATATGTGTATCACTATGATCGAGATTCAGTAAACCATTGATATTGAGTGTATGACCATAGATGGTTTTATTCATGTAAATAGAACAACAATTATTCTTTGACTTTAAATGAATAACCGTATTGCAATAAACATGATCCAATCATATTCATGCTCAACGCAAACACCAAATAACATTTATTTTAGGTTCAATACTAATACCGAAGGTAAAGGGAGTGTGCGATGGTGATCTTATCAACCTTGGAATCACTTCCAACTCACATCATCACCTCGCCCTTAACTAGTCTCTGTTTATTTTGCAACTGCCGTTTTGAGTTACTACTCTTAGCAACTGAACCAGTATCAAGTACTGATGGGTTGCTATAAATACTAGTAAAGTACACATCAATAACATGTATATCAAATATACCTTTGTTCACTTTGCCATCCTTCTTATCCGCCAAGTATCTAGGGCAGTTCCACTTCCAGTGACCATTTCCTTTGCAGTAGAAGCACTCAATTTCAGGCTTGGGTCAATCTTTGGGCTTCTTCATAGGAGTGGCAACTTTCTTGCCATTCTTCTTGAAGTTCCCTTTCTTTTTCTTGCGCTTTTACTTGAAACTAGTGGTCTTGTCAACCATCAACACTTGATGCTTTTCTTGATTTCTACCTTCGCTGATTTCAGCATCGCGAAGAGCTCGGGAATCGTTTTCTTTATCCCTTACATATTATAGTTCATCACGAAGTTCTAGTAACTTGGTGATAATGACTAGAGAACTCTGTCAATCACTATCTTATCTGGTAGATTAACTCCCACTTGATTCAAGCGATTGTAGTACTCAGACAATCTGAGCACATGCTCACTTGTTGAGCTATTCTCCTCATCTAGTAGGCAAAGTACTTGTTAGAGGTCTCATACCTCTCGACTCGGATATGAGTCTGAAATACCAATTTCAGCTCTTGGAACATCTTATATGCTCCGTGGCATTCAAAATGTTTTTGAAGTCCCGGTTCTAAGCCGTAAAGCATGGTGCACTAAACTATCAAGTAGTCATCATATCGAGCTTTTCCAAACGTTCATAACATCTGCATCTGCTCCTGCAATAGGTCTGTCACCTAGTGGTGCATCAAGGACAGAATTCTTCTGTGCAGCAATGAGGGTAATCCTCAGATCACGGACCTAGTCCGCATCATTGCTACTATCATCTTTCAACATAGTTTTTCTCTAGGAACATATAAAAAAAAACGGGGAGCTACATGGCAAGCAATTGATCTACAACATAGATATGCAAATACTATTAGGACTAAGTTCATGATAAATTAAAGCTCAATTAATCATATTACTTAAGAACTCCCACTTAGATAGACATCCCTCTAATCATCTAAGTGATCACGTGATCCATATCAACTAAACCATGTCCGATCATCACGTGAGATGGAGTAGTTTTCTATGGTGAGCATAACTATGTAGATCATATCGACTATATGATTCACGCTCGACCTTTCGGTCTCAGTGTTCCGAGGCCATATCTGCATATGCTAGGCTCGTCAAGTTTAACCCGGGCATTCTGCGTGTGTAAAACTGGCTTGCACCCGTTGTATGTGAACGTAGAGCTTATCACACCCGATCATCATGTGGTGTCTCGGCAGACGAACTATCGCAACGGTGCATACTCAGGGAGAACACTTGTACCTTGAAATTTAGTGAGAGATCATCTTATAACTCTACCGCCGTACTAAGCAAAATAAGATGCATAAAGTATAAACATCACATGCAATCAAATAAGTGATATGACATGGCCATCATCATCTTGTGCCTTTGATCTCCATCTCCAAAGCATCGTCATGATCACCATCGTCACCGGCTTGACACTTTGATCTCCATCGAAGCATCGCTGTCGTCTCGCCAACTATTGCTTCTACGACTATCGCTACCGCTTAGTGATAAAGTAAAGCAATTACATGGCGATTGCATTTCATACAATAAAGCGACAACAATAAGGCTCCTGCCAGTTGCCGATAACTGTTACAAAACATGATCATCTCATACAACAATTTATATATCATCACGTCTTGACCATATCACATCACAGCAAGCCCTGCAAAAACAAGTTAGACATCCTCTACATTGTTGTTGCAAATTTCACGTGGCTGCTACGGGCTTAGCAAGAACCGATATTACCTACGCATCAAAACCACAACGATTTTTCGTCAAGTTTGCTGTTTTAACCTTCAACAAGGACCGGGCGTAGTCACACTCGATTCAACTAAAGTTGGAGAAACATACACCCACGAGCCACCTGTGTGCGAAGCACGTCGGTAGAACCAGTCTCGCGTAAGCGTACGCGTAATGTCGGTCTGAGCTGCTTCATCCAACAATACCGCCGAATCAAAGTATGACATGCTGGTAAGCAGTATGACTATTATCTCCCACAACTCTTTGTGTTCTACTCATGCATATAACATCTACGCATAGTCCTGGCTTTGATACCACTATTGGGGAACGCAGTAATTTCAAAAAATTTCCTATGATCACGCAAGATCTATCTATGTGATGCATAGCAACGAGAGGGGAGAGTGTTATCTACGCACCCTCGTAGACCGAAAGCGGAAGTGTTATGACAACGCGGTTGATGTAGTCGTACGTCTTCACGATCCGACCGATCCTAGTACCAAACGTACGGCACCTCTGCGATCTGCACACGTTCAACTCGGTGACGTCCCACGAACTCTAGATCCAGCTGAGGTTGAGGGAGATTTTTGTCAGCACGATGGCGTGATGACGGTGTTGATGAAGTTACCGACGCAGGGCTTCGCCTAAGCACTACAACGATATGACCGAGGTGGAAATATGTGGAGGGGGGCACCGCACACGGCTAAATAATCAACTTGTGTATCTATGGGGTGCCCCCTCCCCCGTATATAAAGGAGTGGAGGAGGGGAGGGCGGGCCCTCTCTCTATGGCGCGCCCAAGGGGGGAGTCCTACTCCCAGTAGGAGTAGGTTTCCCCCCTTCCCTAGTTGGAGTAGGAGAAGAAGGAAGAGGGAGAGGGAGAGAAGGAAAGGGGGGCCGGCCCCCCTCCCAATTCGGATTTGGCTTGGGGGGCGCGCCCCCACCTTGGCCGCTTCCTCCTCTCTTCCACTAAGGCCCAATAAGGCCCATTGACTCCCCAGGGGGTTCCCGTAACCCCCCGGTACTCCGGTAAATGCCCGAACTCATCCGGAACCATTCCGGTGTCCAAACATAGCCTTCCAACATATCGATCTTTATCTCGACCATTTCGAGACTCCTCGTCATGTCCGTGATCACATCCGGGACTCCGAACAACCTTCGGTACATCAAAACACAGAAACTCATAATACCGATCGTCATGGAACGTTAAGCGTGCGGACCCTACGGGTTCAAGAACTATGTAGACATGACCGAGACACGTCTCCGGTCAATAACCAGTAGCAGAACCTGGATGCTCATATTGGCTCCCACATATTCTACGAAGATCTTTATCGGTCAAACCGCATAACAACATACGTTGTTCCCTTTGTCATCGGTATGTTACTTGCTCGAGATTCGATCGTCGGTATCTCAATACCTAGTTCAATCTCGTTACCGGCAAGTCTCTTTACTCGTTCCGTAATGCATCATCCCATGACTAACTCATTAGTCACATTGCTTGCAAGGCTTATAGTGATGTGCATTACCGATAGGGCCCAGAGATGCCTCTCCGAAACACGGAGTGACAAATCCTAATCTTGATCTACGCCAACCCAACAAACACCATCGGAGACACCTGTAGAGCATCTTTATAATCACCCAGTTACGTTGTGACGTTTGATAGCACACTAAGTGTTCCTCCGGTATTCGGGAGTTGCATAATCTCATAGTCATAGGAACATGTATAAGTTATGAAGAAGGCAATAGCAATAAACTAAACGATCATAGTGCTAAGCTAACGGACGGGTCATGTCCATCACATCATTCTCTAATGATGTGATCACGTTCATCAAATGACAACACATGTCTATGGCTAGGAAACTTAACCATCTTTGATTAACGAGCTAGTCTAGTAAAGGCATACTAGGGACACTCTGTTTGTGTATGTATTGACACATGTACTAAGTTTCCGGTTAATACAATTCTAGCATGAATAATAAACATTTATCATGATATAAGGAAATATAAATAACAACTTTATTAGTGCCTCTAGGGCATATTTCCTTCACGAATACCATCGTCCTATATATCAATCTTTACCTCTTGACCATTTCGAGACTCCTCATCATGTCCGTGATCTCTTCCGGGACTCCGAACAACATTCGGTCACCATATCACATAACTCATATAATACTATATCGTCATCGAACGTTAAGCGTGCGGACCCTACGGGTTCGAGAACTATGTAGACATGACCGAGACACGTCTCCGGTCAATAACCAATAGCGGAACCTGGATGCTCATATTGGCTCCCACATATTCTATGTATTTCTTTATCGGTCAAACCGCATAACAACATACGTAGCATTGTTCCCATTGTCATCGATATGTTACTTGCCCGAGATTCGATCGTCGGTATCGCAATACCTAGTGCAATCTTGTTACCGGCAAGTCTCTTTACTCGTTCCGTAATGCATCATCCCGTACTAACTCATTAGTCACATTGCTTGCAAGGCTTATAGTGATGTGCATTACCGAGAGGGCCCAGAGATGCCTCTCCGAAACACAGAGTGACAAATCCTAATCTTGATCTACGCCAACCCAACAAACACCATCGGAGACACCTGTAGAGCATCGTTATAATCACCCAGTTACGTTGTGACGTTTGATAGCACACTAAGTGTTCCTCCGGTATTCGGGAGTTGCATAATCTCATAGTCATAGGAACATGTATAAGTTATGAAGAAGGCAATAGCAATAAACTAAACGATCATAGTGCTAAGCTAACGGATGGGTCATGTCCATCACATCACTCTCTTGATGATGTGATCCTGTTCATCAAATGACAACACATGTCTATGGCTAGGAAACTTAAGCATCTTTGAATAATGAGCTAGTCTAGTAAAGGCATACTAGGGACACTCTGTTGGTGTATGTATTCACACATGTACTTTGTTTCCGGTTAATACAATTCTAGCATGAATAATAAACATTTATCATGATATAAGGAAATATAAATAACAACTTTATTTGTGCCTCTAGGGCATATTTCCTTCACGAATACCATCGTCCTATATATCAATCTTTACCTCTTGACCATTTCGAGACTCCTCATCATGTCCGTGATCTCTTCCGGGACTCCGAACAACATTCGGTCACCAGATCACATAACTCATATAATACTATATCGTCATCGAACGTTAAGCATGCGGACCCTACGGGTTCGAGAACTATGTAGACAAGACCGAGACACGTCTCCGGTCAATAACCAATAGCGGAACCTGGATGCTCATATTGGCTCCCACATATTCTATGTATATCTTTATCGGTCAAACCGCATAACAACATACGTAGCGTTGATCCCTTTGTCATCGATATG
Organism: Aegilops tauschii subsp. strangulata; assembly: GCF_002575655.3. Taxonomy (NCBI): domain Eukaryota; kingdom Viridiplantae; phylum Streptophyta; class Magnoliopsida; order Poales; family Poaceae; genus Aegilops; species Aegilops tauschii. The sequence goes on along the minus strand of NC_053040.3, from coordinate 74,895,361 downwards.
TTACTTGCCCGAGATTCGATCGTCGGTATCTCAATACCTAGTGCAATCTTGTTACCGGCAAGTCTCTTTACTCGTTCCGTAATGCATCATCCCGTACTAACTCATTAGTCACATTGCTTGCAAGGCTTATAGTGATGTGCATTACCGAGAGGGCCCAGAGATGCCTCTCCGAAACACAGAGTGACAAATCCTAATCTTGATCTACGCCAACCCAACAAACACCATCGGAGACACCTGTAGAGCATCGTTATAATCACCCAGTTACGTTGTGACGTTTGATAGCACACTAAGTGTTCCTCCGGTATTCGGGAGTTGCATAATCTCATAGTCATAGGAACATGTATAAGTTATGAAGATGGCAATAGCAATAAACTAAACGATCATAGTGCTAAGCTAACGGATGGGTCATGTCCATCACATCACTCTCTTGATGATGTGATCCCGTTCATCAAATGACAACACATGTCTATGGCTAGGAAACTTAAGCATCTTTGAATAACGAGCTAGTCTAGTAAAGGCATACTAGAGACACTCTGTTGGTGTATGTATTCACACATGTACTTTGTTTCCGGTTAATACAATTCTAGCATGAATAATAAACATTTATCATGATATAAGGAAATATAAATAACAACTTTATTAGTGCCTCTAGGGCATATTTCCTTTACGAATACCATCGTCCTATATATCAATCTTTATCTCTTGACCATTTCGAGACTCCTCATCATGTCCATGATCTCATCCGGGACTCCCAACAACATTCGGTCACCAGATCACATAACTCATATAATACTATATCGTCATCGAACGTTAAGCGTGCGGACCCTACGGGTTCGAGAACTATGTAGACATGACCGAGGCACGTCTCCGGTCAATAACCAGTAGCGGAACCTGAATGCTCATATTGGCTCCCACATATTCTACGAAGATCTTTATCGGTCAAACCGCATAACAACATACGTTGTTCCCTTTGTCATCGGTATGTTACTTGCTCGAGATTCGATCGTCGGTATCTCAATACCTAGTTCAATCTCGTTACCGGCAAGTCTCTTTACTCGTTCAGTAATGCATCATCCCGTGACTAACTCATTAGTCACATTGCTTGCGAGGCTTATAGTGATGTGCATTACCGAGAGGGCCCAGAGATGCCTCTCCGAAACACGGAGTGACAAATCCTAATCTTGATCTACGCCAACCCAACAAACACCATCGAAGACACCTGTAGAGCATCTTTATAATCACCCAGTTACGTTGTGACGTTTGATAGCACACTAAGTGTTCCTCCGGTATTCGGGAGTTGCATAATCTCATAGTCATAGGAACATGTATAAGTTATGAAGAAGGCAATATCAATAAACTAAACGATCATAGTGCTAAGCTAACGGATGGGTCATGTCCATCACATCATTCTCTAATGATGTGATCCCGTTCATCAAATGACAACACATGTCTATGGCTAGGAAACTTAAGCATCTTTGATTAACGAGCTAGTCTAGTAAAGGCATACTAGGGACACTCTGTTTGTGTATGTATTCACACATGTACTAATTTCCGGTTAATACAAGTCTAGCATGAATAATAAACATTTATCATGATATAAGGAAATATAAATAACAACTTTATTAGTGCCTCTAGGGCATATTTCCTTCACGAATACCATCGTCCTATATATCAATCTTTACCTCTTGACCATTTCGAGACTCCTCATCATGTCCGTGATCTCATCCGGGACTCCAAACAACATTCGGTCACCAGATCACATAACTCATATAATACTATATCATCATCGAACGTTAAGCGTGCGGACCCTTTGGGTTTGAGAACTATGTAGACATGACCGAGACACCTCTCCGGTCAATAACTAATAGCGGAACCTGGATGCCCATATTGGCTCCCACATATTCTATGTATATCTTTATCGGTCGAAGCGTTATGACAACATACGTAGCGTTGTTCAATTTGTCGTCGATATGTTACTTGCCCGAGATTCGATCGACGGTATCTCAATACCTAGTTCAATCTTGTTACCGGCAAGTCTCTTTACTCGTTCCGTAATGCATCATCCCGTACTAACTCATTAGTCACATTGCTTGCAAGGCTTATAGTGATGTGCATTACCGAGAGGGCCCAGAGATGCCTCTCCGAAACACGGAGTGACAAATCCTAATCTTGATCTACGCCAACCCAACAAACAACATCGGAGACACCTGTAGAGCATCTTTATAATCACCCAGTTACGTTGTGACGTTTGATAGCACACTAAGTGTTCCTCCGGTATTCTGGAGTTGCATAATCTCATAGTCATAGGAACATGTATAAGTTATGAAGAAGGCAATAGCAATAAACTAAACGATCATAGTGCTAAGCTAACGGATGGGTCATGTCCACCACATCATTCTCTAATGATGTGATCCCGTTCATCAAATGACAACACATGTCTATGGCTAGGAAACTTAACCATCTTTGATTAACGAGCTAGTCTAGTAAAGGCATACTAGGGACACTCTGTTTGTGTATGTATTCACGCATGTACTAAGTTTCCGGTTAATACAATTCTAGCATGAATAATAAACATGGGAGATTTACATTTTCCCCCTAACTTTGTCCTGACCTCATCTTTACCCCTAAATAAAAACAGTGCTCAACTTTACCCCTCTTCCGTTAAGTGCGCTTATAGAAATACCCTTCCAAACATTTTCCGTCCAGTCAAAGGCCTTTGACCGTTAAGTGCGCGTGTAGAAAAATCTAACGGTCAAAGGCCTTTGAGAGGACGGAAAATGTACGGAAGGGCATTTCTATAAGCGCACCTAATGGAAGAGGGGCAAAGTTGAGCACTGTTTTTATTTAGGGGTAAAGATGAGGTCGGGACAAAGTTAGGGGGAAAAATGGAATTGGCCCAATAAACATTTATCATGATATAAGGAAATATTAATAACAACTTTATTAGTACCTCCAGGGCATATTTTCTTCACGGATACCATCGTCCTATATATCAATCTTTACCTCTTGACCATTTCGAGACTCCTCATCATGTCCGTGATCTCATCCGGGACTCCGAACAACATTCGGTCACCAGATCACATAACTCATATAATACTATATCGTCATCGAACGTTAAGCGTGCGGACCCTACGGGTTCGAGAACTATGTAGACATGACCGAGACACGTCTCCGGTCAATAACCAGTAGCGGAACCTGGATGCTCATATTGGCTCCCACATATTCTACGAAGATCTTTGTCGGTCAAACCGCATAACAACATACGTTGTTCCCTTTGTCATCGGTATGTTACTTGCCCGAGATTCGATCGTCGGTATCTCAATACCTAGTTCAATCTCGTTACTGGCAAGTCTCTTTACTCGTTCCGTAATGCATCATCCCGTGACTAACTCAATAGTCACATTGCTTGCAAGGCTTATAGTGATGTGCATTACCGAGAGGGCCCAGAGATGCCTCTCCGAAACACAGAGTGACAAATCCTAATCTTGATCTACGCCAACCCAACAAACACCATCGGAGACACCTGTAGAGCATCTTTATAATCTCCCAGTTACGTTGTGACGTTTGATAGCACAATAAGTGTTCCTCCGGTATTCGGGAGTTGCATAATCTCATAGTCATAGGAACATGTATAAGTTATGAAGACGGCAATAGCAATAAACTAAACGATCATAGTGCTAAGCTAACGGATGGGTCATGTCCATCACATCATTCTCTAATGATGTGATCCAGTTCATCAAATGAAAACACATGTCTATGGCTAGGAAACTTAACCATCTTTGATTAACGAGCTAGTCTAGTAAAGGCATACTAGGGACACTCTGTTTGTGTATGTATTCACACATGTACTAAGTTCCGGTTAATACAATTCTAGCATGAATAATAAACATAGGAGATTTACATTTTCCCTCTAACTTTGTCCTGACCTCATCTTTACCCCTAAATAAAAACAGTGCTCAACTTTACCCCTCTTCCGTTAAGTGCGCTTATAGAAATACCCTTCCATACATTTTCCGTCCAGTCAAAGGCCTTTGACCGTTAAGTGCGCGTGTAGAAAAATCTAACGGTCAAAGGCCTTTGACTGGACGGAAAATGTACGGAAGGGCATTTCTATAAGCGCACCTAACGGAAGAGGGGCAAAGTTGAGCACTATTTTTATTTAGGGGTAAAGATGAGGTCGGGACAAAGTTAGGGGGAAAAATGGAATTGGCCCAATAAACATTTATCATGATATAAGGAAATATTAATAACAACTTTATTAGTACCTCCAGGGCATATTTCCTTCACGAATACCATCGTCCTATATATCAATCTTTACCTCTTGACCATTTCGAGACTCCTCATCATGTCCGTGATCTCATCCGGGACTCCGACCAACATTCGGTCACCAGATCACATAACTCATATAATACTATATCGTCATCGAACGTTAAGCGTGCGGACCCTACGGGTTCGAGAACTATGTAGACATGACCTAGACACGTCTCCGGTCAATAACCAGTAGCGGAACCTGGATGCTCATATTGGCTCCCACATATTCTATGAAGAGCTTTATCGGTCAAACCGCATAACAACATACGTTGTTCCCTTTGTCATCGGTATGTTACTTGCCCGAGATTCGATCGTCGGTATCTCAATACCTAGTTCAATCTCGTTACCGGCAAGTCTCTTTACTCGTTCCGTAATGCATCATCCCGTGACTAACTCATTAGTCACATTGTTTGCAAGGCTAATAGTGATGTGCATTACCGAGAGGGCCCAGAGATGCCTCTCCGAAACACGGAGTGACAAATCCTAATCTTGATCTACGCCAACCCAACAAACACCATCGGAGACACCTGTAGAGCATCTTTATAATCACCCAGTTATGTTGTGACGTTTGATAGCACACTAAGTGTTCCTCCGGTATTCGGGAGTTGCATAATCTCATAGTCATAGGAACATGTATAAGTTATGAAGAAGGCAATAGCAATAAACTAAACGATCATAGTGCTAAGCTAACGGATGGGTCATGTCCATCACATCATTCTCTAATGATGTGATCCCGTTCATCAAATGACAACACATGTCTATGGCTAGGAAACTTAACCATCTTTGATTAACGAGCTAGTCTAGTAAAGGCATACTAGGGACACTCTGTTTGTGTATGTATTCACACATGTACTAAGTTTCCGGTTAATACAATTCTAGCATGAATAATAAACATGGGAGATTTACATTTCCCCCCTAACTTTGTCCTGACCTCATCTTTACCCCTAAATAAAAACAGTGCTCAACTTTACCCCTCTTCCGTTAAGTGCGCTTATAGAAATACCCTTCCAAACATTTTCCGTCCAGTCAAAGGCCTTTGACCGTTAAGTGCGCGTGTAGAAAAATCTAACGGTCAAAGGCCTTTGACAGGACGGAAAATGTACGGAAGGGCATTTCTATAAGCGCACCTAACGGAAGAGGGGCAAAGTTGAGCACTGTTTTTATTTAGGGGTAAAGATGAGGTCGGGACAAAGTTAGGGGGAAAAATGGAATTGGCCCAATAAACATTTATCATGATATAAGGAAATATTAATAACAACTTTATTAGTACCTCCAGGGCATATTTTCTTCACGGATACCATCGTCCTATATATCAATCTTTACCTCTTGACCATTTCAAGACTCCTCGTCATGTCCGTGATCTCATCCGGGACTCCGAACAACATTCGGTCACCAGATCACATAACTCATATAATACTATATCGTCATCGAACGTTAAGCGTGCGGACCCTACGGGTTCGAGAACTATGTAGACATGACCGAGACACGTCTCCGGTCAATAACCAGTAGCGGAACCTGGATGCTCATATTGGCTCCCACATATTCTACGAAGATCTTTGTCGGTCAAACCGCATAACAACATACGTTGTTCCCTTTGTCATCGGTATGTTACTTGCCCGAGATTCGATCGTCGGTATCTCAATACCTAGTTCAATCTCGTTACTGGCAAGTCTCTTTACTCGTTCCGTAATGCATCATCTCGTGACTAACTCAATAGTCACATTGCTTGCAAGGCTTATAGTGATGTGCATTACCGAGAGGGCCCAGAGATGCCTCTCCGAAACACGGAGTGACAAATCCTAATCTTGATCTACGCCAACCCAACAAACACCATCGGAGACACCTGTAGAGCATCTTTATAATCACCCAGTTATGTTGTGACGTTTGATAGCACACTAAGTGTTCCTCCGGTATTCGGGAGTTGCATAATCTCATAGTCATAGGAACATGTATAAGTTATGAAGAAGGCAATAGCAATAAACTAAACGATCATAGTGCTAAGCTAACGGATGGGTCATGTCCATCACATCATTCTCTAATGATGTGATCCCGTTCATCAAATGACAACACATGTCTATGGCTAGGAAACTTAACCATCTTTGATTAACGAGCTAGTCTAGTAAAGGCATACTAGGGACACTCTGTTTGTGTATGTATTCACACATGTACTAAGTTTCCGGTTAATACAATTCTAGCATGAATAATAAACATGGGAGATTTACATTTCCCCCCTAACTTTGTCCTGACCTCATCTTTACCCCTAAATAAAAACAGTGCTCAACTTTACCCCTCTTCCGTTAAGTGCGCTTATAGAAATACCCTTCCAAACATTTTCCGTCCAGTCAAAGGCCTTTGACCGTTAAGTGCGCGTGTAGAAAAATCTAACGGTCAAAGGCCTTTGACAGGACGGAAAATGTACGGAAGGGCATTTCTATAAGCGCACCTAACGGAAGAGGGGCAAAGTTGAGCACTGTTTTTATTTAGGGGTAAAGATGAGGTCGGGACAAAGTTAGGGGGAAAAATGGAATTGGCCCAATAAACATTTATCATGATATAAGGAAATATTAATAACAACTTTATTAGTACCTCCAGGGCATATTTTCTTCACGGATACCATCGTCCTATATATCAATCTTTACCTCTTGACCATTTCAAGACTCCTCGTCATGTCCGTGATCTCATCCGGGACTCCGAACAACATTCGGTCACCAGATCACATAACTCATATAATACTATATCGTCATCGAACGTTAAGCGTGCGGACCCTACGGGTTCGAGAACTATGTAGACATGACCGAGACACGTCTCCGGTCAATAACCAGTAGCGGAACCTGGATGCTCATATTGGCTCCCACATATTCTACGAAGATCTTTGTCGGTCAAACCGCATAACAACATACGTTGTTCCCTTTGTCATCGGTATGTTACTTGCCCGAGATTCGATCGTCGGTATCTCAATACCTAGTTCAATCTCGTTACTGGCAAGTCTCTTTACTCGTTCCGTAATGCATCATCTCGTGACTAACTCAATAGTCACATTGCTTGCAAGGCTTATAGTGATGTGCATTACCGAGAGGGCCCAGAGATGCCTCTCCGAAACACGGAGTGACAAATCCTAATCTTGATCTACGCCAACCCAACAAACACCATCGGAGACACCTGTAGAGCATCTTTATAATCACCCAGTTATGTTGTGACGTTTGATAGCACACTAAGTGTTCCTCCGGTATTCGGGAGTTGCATAATCTCATAGTCATAGGAACATGTATAAGTTATGAAGAAGGCAATAGCAATAAACTAAACGATCATAGTGCTAAGCTAACGGATGGGTCATGTCCATCACATCATTCTCTAATGATGTGATCCCGTTCATCAAATGACAACACATGTCTATGGCTAGGAAACTTAACCATCTTTGATTAACGAGCTAGTCTAGTAAAGGCATACTAGGGACACTCTGTTTGTGTATGTATTCACACATGTACTAAGTTTCCGGTTAATACAATTCTAGCATGAATAATAAACATGGGAGATTTACATTTCCCCCCTAACTTTGTCCTGACCTCATCTTTACCCCTAAATAAAAACAGTGCTCAACTTTACCCCTCTTCCGTTAAGTGCGCTTATAGAAATACCCTTCCAAACATTTTCCGTCCAGTCAAAGGCCTTTGACCCTTAAGTGCGCGTGTAGAAAAATCTAACGGTCAAAGGCCTTTGACAGGACGGAAAATGTACGGAAGGGCATTTCTATAAGCGCACCTAACGGAAGAGGGGCAAAGTTGAGCACTGTTTTTATTTAGGGGTAAAGATGAGGTCGGGACAAAGTTAGGGGGAAAAATGGAATTGGCCCAATAAACATTTATCATGATATAAGGAAATATTAATAACAACTTTATTAGTACCTCCAGGGCATATTTTCTTCACGGATACCATCGTCCTATATATCAATCTTTACCTCTTGACCATTTCAAGACTCCTCGTCATGTCCGTGATCTCATCCGGGACTCCGAACAACATTCGGTCACCAGATCACATAACTCATATAATACTATATCGTCATCGAACGTTAAGCGTGCGGACCCTACGGGTTCGAGAACTATGTAGACATGACCGAGACACGTCTCCGGTCAATAACCAGTAGCGGAACCTGGATGCTCATATTGGCTCCCACATATTCTACGAAGATCTTTGTCGGTCAAACCGCATAACAACATACGTTGTTCCCTTTGTCATCGGTATGTTACTTGCCCGAGATTCGATCGTCGGTATCTCAATACCTAGTTCAATCTCGTTACTGGCAAGTCTCTTTACTCGTTCCGTAATGCATCATCTCGTGACTAACTCAATAGTCACATTGCTTGCAAGGCTTATAGTGATGTGCATTACCGAGAGGGCCCAGAGATGCCTCTCCGAAACACGGAGTGACAAATCCTAATCTTGATCTACGCCAACCCAACAAACACCATCGGAGACACCTGTAGAGCATCTTTATAATCACCCAGTTATGTTGTGACGTTTGATAGCACACTAAGTGTTCCTCCGGTATTCGGGAGTTGCATAATCTCATAGTCATAGGAACATGTATAAGTTATGAAGAAGGCAATAGCAATAAACTAAACGATCATAGTGCTAAGCTAACGGATGGGTCATGTCCATCACATCATTCTCTAATGATGTGATCCCGTTCATCAAATGACAACACATGTCTATGGCTAGGAAACTTAACCATCTTTGATTAACGAGCTAGTCTAGTAAAGGCATACTAGGGACACTCTGTTTGTGTATGTATTCACACATGTACTAAGTTTCCGGTTAATACAATTCTAGCATGAATAATAAACATGGGAGATTTACATTTCCCCCCTAACTTTGTCCTGACCTCATCTTTACCCCTAAATAAAAACAGTGCTCAACTTTACCCCTCTTCCGTTAAGTGCGCTTATAGAAATACCCTTCCAAACATTTTCCGTCCAGTCAAAGGCCTTTGACCGTTAAGTGTGCGTGTAGAAAAATCTAACGGTCAAAGGCCTTTGACAGGACGGAAAATGTACGGAAGGGCATTTCTATAAGCGCACCTAACGGAAGAGGGGCAAAGTTGAGCACTGTTTTTATTTAGGGGTAAAGATGAGGTCGGGACAAAGTTAGGGGGAAAAATGGAATTGGCCCAATAAACATTTATCATGATATAAGGAAATATTAATAACAACTTTATTAGTACCTCCAGGGCATATTTTCTTCACGGATACCATCGTCCTATATATCAATCTTTACCTCTTGACCATTTCAAGACTCCTCGTCATGTCCGTGATCTCATCCGGGACTCCGAACAACATTCGGTCACCAGATCACATAACTCATATAATACTATATCGTCATCGAACGTTAAGCGTGCGGACCCTACGGGTTCGAGAACTATGTAGACATGACCGAGACACGTCTCCGGTCAATAACCAGTAGCGGAACCTGGATGCTCATATTGGCTCCCACATATTCTACGAAGATCTTTATCAGTCAAACCGCATAACAACATACGTTGTTCCCTTTGTCATCGGTATGTTACTTGCCCGAGATTCGATCGTCGGTATCTCAATACCTAGTTCAATCTCGTTACTGGCAAGTCTCTTTACTCGTTCCGTAATGCATCATCTCGTGACTAACTCAATAGTCACATTGCTTGCAAGGCTTATAGTGATGTGCATTACCGAGAGGGCCCAGAGATGCCTCTCCGAAACACAGAGTGACAAATCCTAATCTTGATCTACGCCAACCCAACAAACACCATCGGAGACACCTGTAGAGCATCTTTATAATCTCCCAGTTACGTTGTGACGTTTGATAGCACAATAAGTGTTCCTCCGGTATTCGGGAGTTGCATAATCTCATAGTCATAGGAACATGTATAAGTTATGGAGAAGGCAATAGCAATAAACTAAATGATCATAGTGCTAAGCTAACGGATGGGTCATGTCCATCACATCATTCTCTAATGATGTGATCCCGTTCATCAAATGACAACACATGTCTATGGCTAGGAAACTTAAGCAACTTTGATTAACGAGCTAGTCTAGTAAAGGCATACTAGGGACACTCTATTTGTGTATGTATTCACACATGTACTAAGTTTCCGGTTAATACAATTCTAGCATGAATAATAAACATTTATCATGATATAAGGAAATATAAATAACAACTTTATTAGTGCCTCTAGGGCATATTTCCTTCACGAATACCATCATCCTATATATCAATCTTTACCTCTTGACCATTTCGAGACTCCTCATCATGTCCGTGATCTCATCCGGGACTCCAAACAACATTCGGTCACCAGATCACATAACTCATATAATACTATATCGTCATCGAACGTTAAGCGTGAGGACCCTTCGGGTTCGAGAACTATGTAGACATGACCGAGACACCTCTCCGGTCAATAACTAATAGCGGAACCTGGATGCCCATATTGGCTCCTACGTATTCTGCGAAGATCTTTATCGGTCGAATCGTTATGACAACATAGATATTTCCGTTTGTTTATCAATATGTTTCTTTCCCGAGATTCGATCGTCCGTATCTTCATACCTAGTTCAATCTTGTTGCCGGTAAGTCTCTTTACTCGTTCTGTAATACATCATCTCGTGACTAACTCCTTAGTCGTTTGCTTGCAAGCTTATGATGCGTATTACCGAGAGGGCCCAGAGATACCTCTCTGAAACTCGGAGTGACAAATCCTAATCTCGATTTATGCCAACTCAACAAACACCTTCGGAGATACCTGTAGAGCATCTTTATAATCACCCAGTTATGTTGTGACGTTTGATAGCACACAAGGTATTCCTCCGGTATCCGAGAGTTGCATAATCTCATAGTCGAAGGAATATGTATTTGACATGAAGAAAGCAATAGCAATAAAACATAACGATCATTATGCTAAGCTAACGGATGGGTCTTGTCCATCACATCATTCTCCTAATGATGTGATCACGTTATCAATTGACAAATCATGTCTATGGTTAGGAAACCTTAACCATCTTTGTTCAACGAGCTAGTCAAGTAGAGGCTCACTAGGGACACGGTGTTTGTTTATGTATTCACACATGTATCTAGGTTTCCGATCAATACAATTATAGCATGAGTAATAAACCTTTATCATGAATAAGGAAATATAAAATAACAACTTTATTATTGCCTCTAGGGCATATTTCCTTCAGCAAGAGCCTTATAGCCCTCTATGTTGTGGGGATCAATGGAAGTACTTTGAATTAATGTCATATATGTGTGAAATAAATTTTTTCCATAGATGTATCTTCCCTCGTATGCGTTCTTCATCCCTGCAAGTAGCCCAGATCATAGAGGGCGAGCCACGGAGAGGATAAGGGAAGGGAGACTGTGAAGTGTTATTATGAACACCAGTGACAGAAGGGTTTAGTACGGTAGCACGAATCCTATATCTGGGGATTGAAGAGGTGTAGCCATTAAACGCCCAAAGCTCTTATCTGATTATTTTAACCTTAATTATCGAGGCAACCCCGCGAGACGGATAGGGCCTTTGGTTGGACAATTGATTCTTGATGCAGGACGCGTGCTGGTCAAGATGTAATTTGGACACATCCCCCACTTCGGTTCGTAACAAGCACATCTCGATGGGTGACTTCCAGTGCACAAATTAAGATTGTATTTGGTCCTAGCAGAAACACATGGTTGTAAGCATTATGACCTCATACATGTACCTATTTTTATTATAAGTGTTCAACTCAAGGTTGTTTTATTTTGATCCGGTCGAAAGCTGGAATTGTTTCTTTAACGAAATCTTGCTAGACATGCTAGCTTAAAGGGGGCCTTCCTCCCGTGGGTTCGATAACTCAGGGTCACCTCTAGGGCAATAGGTGAGAATAGTTTCTACTCCATTTCTGGATCACTAAAGGAATTAATCAAGGACTCCATATCTTGTTAAAAGAATTTCACTTCTAGCTTTCCCAATATTCCACATCAATGTCAAAATAATATCTGGGTTTGACTCAGCAGGGTGAGAGGATAGGATCATCTGTATCACATTTCTGGAGTAAAGATTAGGATTTAACTCGTTTACCTTGAGACCGAATTTAAACCATATGGCTCTAGATAAATTGCAATGAAAAAAGATATGTAGATCTATTTCAATACCATCACCTCTACAACATTCGTTTTTATTATGAGATGAATACCTGGATCCCCTCGGTCATGTAGCTAGTGCCCTTCTTAAGACTCTAGGAGCCGAAGTCTTGATTTTCCACACCAGATTACTGATATTGATTTCAGGCTTCGAGATAGTATTATGTGAAACTTGACTTCTAGCTTGAGCCTCCTGCAATAGAGCTTTATATGCACGTTTAGTAGTACATATAACATTAGGAGTGTGAGTCCAACATAAAACATCGTTGCTACCTCTTGAGCATGCGTTGGTTTTCCCTTGAAGAGGAAAGGGTGATGCACCAAAGTAGCGTAAGTATTTCCCTCAGTTTTTGAGAACCAAGGTATCAATCCAGTGGGAGGCCACACGCAAGTCCCTCGTACCGACACAAACAAATAAGAACCTTGCAACCAACACGATAAAGGGGTTGTCAATCCCTTCACGACCACTTGCAAAAGTGAGATCTGATAGAGATGATAATATTTTTGGTATTTTTATGATAAAGATTAAAAGTAAAGATTGCAAAGTAAAAATAGATTGGAAACTTATATGATGGAAAATAGACCCGGGGGCCATAGGTTTCACTAGTGGCTTCTCTCAAGATAGCATAAGTATTACGGTGGGTGAACAAATTACTGTTGAGCAATTGATAGAATTGAGCATAGTTATGAGAATATCTAGGAATGATCATGTATATAGGCATCACGTCAGCAACTAGTAGACCGACTCCTGCCTTCATCTACTACTATTACTCCACACATTGACCGCTATCCGGCATGCATCCAGAGTATTAAGTTCATAAGAACAGAGTAATGCATTAAGCAAGATGGCATGATGTAGAGGGATAAACTCAAGCAATATGATATAAACCCCATATTTTTATCCTCGATGGCAAGAATACAATACGTGTCGTTTCCCCTACTGTCACTGGGATCGAGCAATGCAAGATTGAACCCAAAGCTAAGCACTTCTCCATTTGCAAGAAAGATCAATCTAGTAGGCCAAACCAAACTGATAATTTCGAAGAGACTTGCAAAGATAACCAATCATACATAAAAGAATTCAGAGAAGATTCAAATATTGTTCATAGATAATCTTGATCATAAACCCACAATTCATCGGATCTCGACAAACACACCAAAAAAAGAGTTACATCGAATAGATCTCCAAGAAGATCGAGGAGAACTTTGTATTGAGATCCAAAGAGAGATAAGAAGCCATCTGGCTAATAACTATGGACCCGAAGGTCTGTGGTACACTACCCACACATCATCGGGGAGGCTATGGTGTTGATGTAGAAGCCCTCCGTGATCGATGCCCCCTCCGGCTGAGCGCCGGAAAAGGCCCCAAGATGGGATCTCACGGGTACAGAAGGTTGCGGCGGTGGAAATAGGGTTTCGTGGTGCTCCTGGATGGTTTCGGGGTACGTAGGTATATATATAGGAGGAAGAAGTAGGTCAGTGGAGCCACGAGGGTCCCACGTGGGTGGGGGGCGCGCCCGGGGGGGGGGGGGCAGGCGCGCCTCCATGCCTCGTGGCCTCCTCGGTTGTTTCTTGACGTCCACTCCAAGTCCTCTGGATCACGTTCGTTCCAAAAATCACGTTTCCGAAGGTTTCATTCCGTTTGGGTTTCGTTTGATATTCCTTTTCCGTGAAACACTGAAATAGGCAAAAAAACAACAATTTGCACTGGGCCTTGGGTTAGTAGGTTAGTCCCAAAAATAATATAAAAGTTTATAATAAAGCCCATTAAACATCCAAAATAGAATATATAATAGCATGGAACAATCAAAAATTATAGATACGTTGGAGAGGTATCAAGCATCCCCAAGCTTAATTCCTGCTCGTCCTCGAGTAGGTAAATGATAAAAAAAACAGAATTTTTGATGTGGAATGCTTTCTAGCATATTCTTCAATGTAATTTTCTTTATTGTGGCATGATTATTCAGATCCGAAAGATTCAAGATAAAAGTTTAATGTTGACATAAAAATAATAATACTTCTAGCATGCTAACCAAGCAATTATGTCTTATCAAAATAACATAGCCAAAGAAATCTTATCCCTACAAAATCATATAGTTTGGCCATGCTTCATTTTCGTCACACAAAATGCTCTCATCATGGACAACCCCGATGACAAGCCAAGAAATTGTTTAATACTTAGCCTTTTCAAACTCTTTCAACTTTTACGCAATATATGAGCGCGAGCCATGGACATAGCACTATGGGTGGAATAGAATATAATGATTGAGGTTGTGTGAGGAGACAAAAAAGGGAGAAAGTCTCACATTGACGCGGCTAATCAACGGGCTATGGAGATGCCCACCGATTGATGTCAATGCAAGGAGTAGGGTTTGCCATGCAACGAATGCACTAGAGCTATAAATATATGAAAGCTCAACAAAAGAAACTAAGTGGGTGTGCATCCAACTTGCTTGCTCACGAAGACCTAGGGCATTTGAGGAAGCCCATCATTGGAATATACAAGCCAAGTTCTATAATGAAAATTCCCACTAGTATATGAAAGTGACAAAATAAGAGACTCTCTATCATGAAGATCATGGTGCAACTTTGAAGCACAAGTGTGGAAAAAGGATAGTAACATTGTCCCTTCTCTCTTTTTCTCTCATTTTTTTCTTTTTCTTTTTATTCTTTTTTTATTTGGGCCTTCTCTTTTTTTGGCCTCTTTTTTTTCTTTTTTTTTTTCTTTCGTCCGGAGTCTCATCCCGACTTATGGGGGAATCATAGTCTCCATCATCCTTTCCTCACATGGGACAATGCTCTAATGATGATCATCACACTATTTACTTACAACTCAAGAATTACAACTCGATACTTAGAACAAAATATGACTCTATGTGAATGCCTCCGGGGGTGAACCGGGATATGCAATGAATCAAGAGTGACATGTATGAAAAATTAAGCATGGTGGCTTTGCCACAAATACGATGTCATCTACATGATCATGCAAGGCAATATGACAATGATGATGCGTGTCATAATAAACGGAATAGTGGAAAGTTGCATGGCAATTGTCGGTGGAAAACGACACCTATGGGATCACAAGAATCCCTACTACGGTTGCCGGGGCGCGGGGTTGTGAGAAGAGCAGGACTAACAGTGTACGCAAGGATTGTTTTACCCAGGTTCGGGCCGCGAAGATGCGTAATACCCTAGTCCTACTTTGGTGTGTATTTGAGAGAGTTCTTGATCTCTCGAACTACCTACGGTGGCTGCGTAGTTCAAAAGAGCCAAATCCCCCTCCAGTACGCCATGGGCCTCCTTTTATAGTCGAAAGGGGCTGCCACAGTGGCACACAGGAGGTGGAAAGGTCTACAGTGCGCGAGCTTATCGCCCGTGTTATAGGACAAGACGCATTTAATGCGTAGCTTAGGTGTCCCTTAGCTTTATTGGGGGCGGGAACGAGGCCCATCGCGTCCGTCACTGCCTTGCCTTGCTTCGACACGCGCCCTGGACAGCGATGCATGCAGCACCATGTAGGCAGGCAGGCAGCTGAGGTGGCGCGGTGGTAGGGTCTTCACGAAGATCTGCATGCCACCGTGCATGTTCTTGCCGAGTTGGCTCGGAAGCCGCCCGTCCCCACGTAGGTGCCTGCCCAGCTGGTTGGGCTGGCAGGTGCATGCGAACGGCGGTGGAGTCTTGGCTGGTGCGGGCCTGGCAGTAGCCCCGCTAACGCCCTCGGCAAGGGTCTCGCCGTGGCGTTGCAGTCGTCCCCGGCAAGGCGCTTGCCGGGGGTCTTGTGGATCTCCTCGGCAAGGATCCCGCCAAGGGTCGCCTTCTGGTTCTCATCTGATCTCACATATCTATGGTCTTGACAAAGATCTGCATGCCACCATGAAGGTGCCTCCCAAGCCCTAGTTCCAATGTAGTTGGTTGGGTGGGAACCAGTGGGCTCAAGGGTGGCTCACACTATTGGTATCAGGCGTGCCGCCCCGGCAAGGCCCTTGCCGGGGCTACCGAGGTTGCCCCGGCAAGAGTCTTGCCGGGGGAACCTGCTTCGCCCTTCTATCCTTTGTGTTCATGGTCTTGGCATTGCCTTGGCCATCTTGTGCTTTGGCTTCTCTCCGGCTTCCCTCCTCTGCTCTGCTTAGTGTGGCCGTGGCGCGTGGCTCCGACTGCCCGTGCACAAGTAAAGGGGTACAAAGGGGTGCCCGTACTTTTGTACACTGACAGGAGCCCCCGGGCCTGGGCCACACCTAAGCGCGACACGTTGTTGGGCCAGGCCCAAAACGGTGCGCGGGCAGGAGGGGCGGATTTTTACTGCGGTAACTCTTCGTCCGCTGCGCTTCCCCACGACCCGCGTTGAACGCGCGATGTGGGGGGTCGTGTGTGACGTGGGCGGCATGCATGGGGCGGTTCTCGCACGCATGCGTCACATCGCAGTTAATGGGAAAGGCGGCGGCCCGTGCCTTCCCCGTAAAAAGGAATAATCGCGGGCGCGCTGCTCACTTTATCCCCTTTCCTGCGTCTTCTCCAATCTCAGAGCCGCCGCCCCCTTTCTTCCTCCTTCTCGAGCTTTTGCCTTTGCTCGCCGCCGATGCGTCTTCTCCGTCTTCTATCTCTTGCTCCCGCCAGCCGCCATGGCGCCCAAATCCACAAAGGGCAAGGGAGTGGCCAAAGACGCCGGAACGACGGAGCCGCCGGAGAGTGCATTGGCGGCGCAGCGGACGCAACTCTCCTACTTCCCCTCGACGGTCGACGTGTTCAAGCTCCGGGAGGCCTTCAAACCCCTTTGGGGGGTGAAGACGGGGGGAGAGACGATGGGGCATCCAGCCACGCGCGTCATCCCCGCCAATTGCGCCGAGGCCGCCTCAAATCAGTACCCTTTCTTTGTCGACTACTTCTCTTGCGGGCTCTGTCCCCCCTTCTCCGATTTCCTCAATCATGTCATGCACACCTACGGCTTCCACCTTTTGGATTTTTACTCCTAATGCCGTGGTGTGCATGGCTCTTTTCGCGCACCTCTGCGAGGGCTTCGCCGGGGTGCATCCCAACACGGCACTCTTCCGCCACTACTTCTTCCCTCGGATCCAACCAGGGGGCACCATTTCCGGTTGTGTCGCCTGGATCCCACGGGCCAAGGGGGCATACCCGGAGGGCTCCATGAAGGAGAGGTGGGAACAATGGCGAGGCCGGTGGTGCTGGATTGAAGAGAAGGGCCCGCCGAACTTTTGCCGGGTCCGTGATGCGCCGCCGGTTCGCCGGGGCGACTGGAGCGACATTGACGCCGACGATGCGAAGCTCGCTGTCGCCAGCACCAGGATCCTTCGCCTTACCAAGGCCGGGCTCACCCCTGAGATGATCGGGGCGGATTTCATCCGCCACCGTATCGCTCCACTGCATAGCAAGGGGAGGCCGGCCTGGCTCTTCACGAACGCCGCCGACATCATGAGGCTTCGCCCCGGCCTCGACCAGAACTTCACGGTGATGGGGCACGCCCACTTCTGCCAGCACCTCTTCCAGCTCGACGTGAACCGCGATGGTGAGGTCGAGCGGACCGGCAAGGCCGCGAGGGCTGCCGCGAAGGCCGGCAAGGTCGCCCAGGGGCCCTTGTTCAAGCTGCCGGCAGGAGTGGTCCCGCTGATCAACAACTCGCGCCGGACCGACAGCATCACCATGATGCCGGACTTCAACGCGCATGGCCTTGACCCGAGCTGGGTCGAGCCGGAGGAAATTCAAGTGCAGGAGTTCTTTAACACCTTACATGAGGGGTACGTCACCGACGAGCCGCGGCTGATCCAGGACACCACCCAGGCGGAGCTAGACTACATCGCCGCCAGGGCGATGGAGGCGAAGCTTGCCGAGGAGGCCGGCAGCGCTGGTGGCGTGAAGGACAAGGCCGCGGCAGAAGCGGAGGAGACGGAGATCGCCCAGTGGGCGGAGGCCGCTGGGGAGGCCAGCAGCGCCGGCACCGGGCTCCTCTCGTCGAGGACATGGTCGACGAGTCGTCGTCGGAGGAGGCTGAGGCTGTCGATCCTCCGGTCACGGGGAGAGGGCGGGTCCTGCGGCGGGCCACCTCTGACGAGCCGGTACCGGCCCGGCAGGGCCGTTCAACCGTGGCAAGACCAGGAGGGATCCGGGCGCCAGACAAGGGCCGCGGCGGCGAAGAAGTCGGTGAAGGCCACGGTGGCGAAGAAGAGGGCGACCGCCTCTTCTTCGTCCAAACACCCTCGGACTCCATCAGCTTCCCCTCCTCCGGCAGACGACGATGCAGGGGTCACCTTTGACTTTGGGTCCCCCAGACCAAGGAGGAAGAGGAAAGCAGCAGAGGAGGAGGTGGAGGATGAGTAAGTATTGTTCCTTTCTGTCATCTCCACCCCCTCAGACCGTGCCACTTATCTCGATTTGTGTTCATCTTTGCAGAGACGCGGAGACGCTGGCCCAGAGGGTGAAGAGGGCCAAGGCTTCGGCGGGCGGCCAGCCCCCGGCAGGCGCTGCTGGCGCACCGCTGGTGGTGTTGAGCAGTCCAGACAGCAGCCCCCGGCACACTCCCTAGCGTAAGTCCATCACTCGCCCCTCGTCAACGTGTGTTGGGGGCACGGGCCCCTTGGTGCTAACCTTGCCGCGATCGCAGGAGGGGGACAGTAGCAGGAGGAGCCACAGAGGGCTACCCCCAACACGCCGCCCCCATCGACCACGCCGCCCCGAGGGGCATCCCCGGCAAGGGCGCCGAGCCCCGAGCCCATGCACATGGAGGAGGAGGAGACGAACTCGGGCGCTGGTGGCTTTGCCTCAGCGCCAAATGTTGGCGGGGAGGGAACCTCCGCTTCCCAGCCCGGCACGGGTAAGGCACTTGCCTTCCGTCCCTGTTCTTCTTTTTTTGTTCTTTTTGAATCTTGATCTTGCCCTCGCCTCATCCCCTTCTCGGTATCTAGATTTCCCCTCGGTGGACCCCGAGGACGTCGACACCGTCATCGAGGATGTCGCCAAGGACACCGCGGCGGAGGCCGAGAAGATTGCTGCTGAGGAGACCGCCAAGGGCGCTGCTGAGGACGCCGCCAAGGGGCCCACCGGGGAGCCCGCCAAGGCCACTGCCGAGGAGGCCCGCAAGGCCGCTGCCGAGGAGGAGGTTGCTACCTCTTGAGCACTGCGTTGGTTTTCCCTTGAAGAGGAAAGGGTGATGCAGAAAAGTAGCGTAAGTATTTCCCTCAGTTTTCGAGAACCAAGGTATCAATCCAGTAGGAGGCTACACACGAGTCCCTCGCACCTACACAAACAAATAAATCCTCGCAACCAACGCGATAAGGGGTTGTCAATCCCTACACGGTCACTTACGAGAGTGAGATCTGATAGATATGATAAGATAATATTTTTGGTATTTTTGTGATAAAGATGCAAAGTAAAATCAAAGCAAAATAAAAGGCAACGGAAATATCTAAGTGTTGGAAGATTAATATGATGGAAAATAGACCCGGGGGCCATAGGTTTCACTAGTGGCTTCTCTCGAGAGCATAAGTATTTACGGTGGGTGAACAAATTACTGTTGAGCAATTGACAGAATTGAGCATAGTTATGAGAATATCTAGGTATGATCATGTATATAAGCATCACGTCCGAGACAACTAGACCAACTCCTGCGTGCATCTACTACTATTACTCCACACATCGACCGCTATCTAGCATGCATCTAGAGTATTAAGTTCATAAGAACAGAGTAACACTTTAAGCAAGATGACAAGATGTAGAGGGATAAACTCATGCAATATGATATAAACCCCTTCTTGTTATCCTCGATGGCAACAATACAATACGTGCCTTGCTGCCCTACTGACACTGGGAAAGGACACCGCAAGACTGAACCCAAAGCTAAGCACTTCTCCCATTGCAAGAAAGATCAATCTAGTAGGCCAAACCAAACTGATAATTCGAAGAGACTTGCAAAGATAACCAATCATACATAAAAGAATTCAGAAGATTCAAATATTGTTCATAGGTAAACTTGATCATAAACCCACAATTCATCGGTCTCAACAAACACACCGCAAAAGAAGATTACATCGAATAGATATCCACAAGAGAGGGGGAGAACATTGTATTTGAGATCCAAAAAGAGAGAGGAAGGCATCTACCTAATAACTATGGACCCGAAGGTCTGAGGTAAACTACTCACACTTCATCGGAGAGGCTATGGTGTTGATGTAGAAGCCTTCCATGATCGATGCCCCCTCCGGCAGAGCTCCGGAACAGGCCCCAAGATGGGATCTCACAGGTACATAAGGTTGCGGCGGTGGAATTAGGTTTTTGGCTCCGTATCTGGTAGTTTGGGGGTACGTAGGTATATATAGGAGGAAGGAGTACGTCGGTGGAGCAACGTGGGGCCCACGAGGGTGGAGGGCGCGCCCCCCTACCTCGTGGCTTCCTGGTAGCTTTCTTGACGTAGGGTCCAAGTCCTCTGGATCACGTTCGTTCCAAAAATCACGTCCTGAAGGTTTCATTCCGTTTGGACTCCGTTTGATATTCTTTTTCTGCGAAACTCTAATATAGGCAAAAAACATCAATTCTGGGCTGGGCCTCCGGTTAATAGGTTAGTCCCAAAAATAATATAAAAGTGTATAATAAAGCCCAATAATGTCCAAAACAGAAGATAATATAGCATGGAGCAATCAAAAATTATAGATACGTTGGGGACGTATCAAGCATCCCCAAGCTTAATTCATGCTCGTCCTCGAGTAGGTAAATGATAAAAACAGAATTTTCGATGTGGAATGCTACTTGGCATAGTTTCAATGTAATTCTTCTTAATTGTGGTATGAATATTCAGATCCAAAAGATTCAAGATAAAAGTTCAATATTGACATAAAAATAATAATACTTCAAGCATACTAACTAAGCAATTATGTCCTCGCAAAATAACATGGCCAAAGAAAGTTCATCCCTACAAATCATATAGTTTAGTCATGCTCCATTTTCGTCACACAAGAATGCTCTCATCATGCACAACCCCGATGACAAGCCAAGAAATTGTTTCATACTTTAGTAATCTCAAACTTTTTCAACTTTCACGCAATACATGAGCGTGAGCCATGGATATAGCACTATGGGTGGAATAGAATATAATGATGGGGGTTATGTGGAGAAGACAAAAAAGGAGAAAGTCTCACATCAACGAGGCTAATCAATGAGCTATGGAGATGCCCATCGATTGATGTTAATGCAAGGAGTAGGGATTACCATGCAGCGGATGCACTAGAGCTATAAATGTATGAAAGCTCAACAAAAGAAACTAAGTGGGTGTGCATCCAACTTGCTTGCTCACGAAGACCTAGGGCACTTGAGGAGGCCCATTGTTGGAATATACAAGCCAAGTTCTATAATGAAAAATTCCCACTAGTATATGAAAGTGACAAAACAAGAGACTCTTTATTATGAAGATCATGGTGCTACTTTGAAGCACAAGTGTGGTAAAAGGATAGTAACATTGTCCCTTCTCTCTTTTTCTATCATTTTTCTTTTTTGGGCCTTCTCTTTTTTTGGCCTTTCTCTTTTTTTATTCCTCACTTGGGACAATGCTCTAGAAAATGATGATCATCACACTTCTATTTACTTACAACTCAATGATTACAACTCGATACTAGAACAAAGTATGACTCTATATGAATGCCTCCGGCGGTGTACCGGGATATGCAATGAACCAAGAGTGACATGTATGAAAGAATTATGAATGGTGGCTTTGCCACAAATACTATATCAACTACATGATCATGCAAAGCAATATGACAATGATGAACGTGTCATGATAAACGGAATGGTGGAAAGTTGCATGGCAATATATCTCGGAATGGCTATCGAAATGCCATAATAGGTAGGTATGGTGGCTGTTTTGAGGAAGATGTAAGGAGGTTTATGTGTGAAAGAGCGTATCATATCACGGGGTTTGGATGCACCGGCGAAGTTTGCACCAACTCTCAATGTGAGAAAGGGCAATGCACGGTACTGAAGAGGCTAGCAATGGTGGAAAGGAGAGAGTGCGTATAATCCATGGACTCAACATTAGTCATAAAGAACTCATATACTTATTGCAAAAATCTACAAGTCATCAAAAACCAAGCACTACGCGCATGCTCCTAGGGGGATAGATTTGTAGGAAAAGACCATCGCTCGTCCCCGACCGCCACTCATAAGGAGGACAATCAAAGAACACCTCATGTTTCAAATTTGTTACATAACGTTTACCATACGTGCATGCTACGGGACTTGCAAACTTCAACACAAGTATTTCTCAAATTCACAAATACTCAACTAGCACAACTTTAATATTACTACCTCCATGTCTCAAAACAATCATCAAGCATCAAACTTCTCTTAGTATTCAACGCACGCATAAGAAAGTTTTTATTAACCTTGAATACCTAGCATATTAGGATTTTTTAAAGCAAATTACCATGCTATTTAAGACTCCCAAAATAATCTAAGTGAAGCATGAGAGATCAATAGTTTCTATGAAACAAATCCACCACCGTGCTCTAAAAGATATAAGTGAAGTACTAGAGCAAAAACTATATAACTCAAAAGATATAAGTGAAGCACATAGAGTATTCTAATAATTTCCGAATCATGTGTGTCTCTCTCAAAAGGTGTGTACAGCAAAGATGATTGTGGTAAACTAAAAAGCAAAGACTCAAATCATACAAGACGCTCCAAGCAAAACACATATCATGTGGTGAATAAAAATATAGCTCCAAGTAAAGTTACCGATGGAAGTAGACGAAAGAGGGGATGCCTTCCAGGGCATCCCCAAGCTTTGACTTTTAGGTGTCCTTAGATTATCTTGGCGGTGCCATGGGCATCCCCAAGCTTATGCTCTTGCCACTCCTTGTTCCATAATCCATCAAATCTTTCACCCAAATCTTGAAAACTTCACAACACACACTACAAAAAAAAGACACATCCGTGACATTTTGGGCCGAACGAACTATTTTCTGTCATACATATGACACTTCTATGACGATAACTATGAAAAAACCCGGTATCATCATAGATGTGGTGGGCTCCTACTTCTATGACAAAAAATCATGACAGAAAATGGGCTTTTCTTCCTGGGCGGGCCGGAGGCGCAGCTGCATGACATTCTTTGGGCCGTCCATGACGGAAAAAACCGTGGTAGAAGCGAGGGCGAGGAAAATTTCGGCGAGTTCCCGGTTACGGTGGGAGGTCGGGGGCCGAGCGATGCGCGTTTCTCTCGTACACGTACGCGCGTGTGTGCGAGGCGTTGGCTCTAACTGAACCCGAGCGAGGCGTTGGGCTCTAACTGAACCCGAGCGATTGCACTGCAGGCTATGCGTTACTGAACCCGAGCGATCGATCGATGGCTGTTTACTGAACCTGATTGAGCAATTCCTTCGCTACTGCTGCTAACTGAAGCTGATCGATGCTGCCTCTGGGATGAACAGTGAGCATTGCGGGGGGTTTGGATGAACAGTGAGCGGTGGCGTTGCCTCTGGATGAACAGGACCCCGTGGTGTGGTGGAGGGCTGGATGAACAGTAGACGGTGGAGGGGTGCCCGTGGAGGGGTGGTTGAACAGGACCCCGTGGTGTGGAGGGCTGGATGAACAGTAGACGGTGGAGGGGTGGTTGAACAGTAGCCGGTGGAGTAGCGCACGGTGGAGGCTGGATGAACAGGAGCCCGTGGAGGCTAGAGGAGGTCGACGGTAGCCCGTGGAGGCTGGAGGAGGTCGACGGTGGAGATGAACAGTATCCCGTGGAGTCCCGTTTTGCGGTACGCCACACCCCTCCCAAGAACAGGACCCCGTTTCGAACGTAGGAGGTCCATTTCGTCCGTTTTGCGGTACGCCACACCCCTCCCGATCAGCAGGACCCCCGTTTCGACCGTAGGAGGTCCGTTTCGTCCGTTTTGCGGTACGCCACACCCCTCCCGATCAACAGGACCCCCGTTTCGACTGTAGGAGGTCTGTTTCCTCCATTTTGCGGTACGCCACACCCCTCCCGATCAACAGGACCCCCGTTTCGACCATAGGAGGTCCGTTTCCTCCGTTTTGCGGTACGCCACACCCCTCCCGATCAACAGGACCCCGTTCCGAATGTAGGAGCTCCGTTTCCTCCGTTGTGCAGTACGCGAGGCCTCGTTTCCATCGCCTGTTCTGTCCAAGCCCTCCCGATGAACATGACCACGCATTCCGCTCTGACCCAGCCGGTTGGCTCCCACGCGTTCCGTTGCCTCCCAATGAACACGACGCATTCCGTTGCCTCCCCATGAACACGACGCATTCCGTTGCCTCCCCATGAACACGGCGACGACGCTGTTTCTCCGTTCCGACCCAGCCATGTACACGAGCCCTGGCCATACGTATGCGCGAGTAGGCATTCGAGACCCCACCCGTATGTACACATACGTGGCCGTATTTTCTTTCTTGCACCCTGGCCGCTGTACGTACGTGTACATGCTACGTGCGCGCCTCTACTACGACAAGTACGCGCCTCTACTACGACACGTGCGCGCCTCTACATCCACCAGTATATATGTACGTACACGTTCGTGACCAGAATGATAACGGTACGTACGCTTTGACCAGGTGGGTCCCGACTGTCAGGCACTTCCTTGGCTGCGAAGATGTAGCTGGTGGGTCCCAGCAGTCAGGGCGGCGAATCGTTTTTTTTGCCCGGACGCACTTCCTTGCGTGCGAAGATGTAGCTGGTGGGTCCCAGCACTCAGGGGCAAACGTTTTTTTCGCGAAATACGGTGGCCCGTCCGGTGGGTCCCAGCAGTCAGGGCGGCGAATCGTTTTTTTTGCCCGGACGCACTTCCTTGCGTGCGAAGATGTAGCTGGTGGGTCCCAGCACTCAGGGGCAAACGTTTTTTTCGCAAAATACGGTGGCCCGTCCGGTGGGTCCCAGCTGTCAGGTGGAGGAATAATTATTTTGCACGTAATAAGAAGGCACTTCCTTGCTGCGGCCATTAACCCAGCTGTCAGCCTCTCCATGTACAGTCCACGTCCGATGGAAGTCGTTCCTTGACCACGTTGACCACGCCGCGCCGAGAGCACCAGGGCGGTGGACGACGGCGAGGCTTAGGAAGGGGATGACACGGAGCCGGGGAAGACGCGGCAGTGGATGCCCACGCGTGGAGGAGTACGGGGGTTCACTGGTTCGCTGCGGTGTGAGGCTGCCGTGCCGCAGAATAACAAGGGGTGTGGGTGAGTGGAGGGATGGCCTGCCAGTGGTGGGAGTAGTAGGGGCGGTGAGGCCTCCGCCGCATCGCAACCGGCCACGGGAGGCAGGAGCACGAGGCACGACCAGCGCTGGTTTGGGCAGCTGGAGCAAGAAGACCAGAGGTTGAAGAAGCACTATGGCCGTTGGATGGACATCGTACGGTCACTGGAGCTAGAATCGTGCATATTGACTAAGTTGACAAAGCCCTCCGTCCCCGTCAACTTAGTAGGCCCACAAGTCAGCCTGCCACTATACTGGGTCCCAGCTAACAGGGGGAGTATTCATTTTTTTGTGCGTAATAAGGAGGCACTTCCTTGCGTGCTAAGATATAGCTGGTGGGTCCGAGCTGTCAGCGGCGGTAACATTTTTTTCGCGAAATACAGAGGCCCTTTCGGTGGGTCCCTGATGTCAGGTGGAGGAATCATTATTTTGAGCGTAATAAGGAGGCATTTCCTTGCGTGCGGCCGTGGACCCAGCTGTCGGCCTCTCCACGTACATTCCACTTCAGATGCATGTCGGTCGTTGACCACGTTGACCAGGCCGCGCCGAGAGCACCAGGGCGGTGGACGACGGCGAGGCCTAGGAAGGGAACGACACAGAGGCAGGGAAGACTCGGCAGTTGTTTCCCACGTGGAGGGGAGTACGACTTTACGAGGGTTTACTAGTTCGTCTGCCGTCGCCGGAGAACAACAGCAGGTGTGGGTGAGTAGAGGGATGGCTAGGCCAGCGATGGGAGAACGGTGGGGCGGTGAGGCCTGCGCGGCAGCACACCGGCCGCGGGGAGGAGGGAGCAGGCAGTCCCGCCGGCGCTTGTTTGAGCGGCTGGAGCAGGAAGAGCAGAGATTGAAGAAGCACGACGGCCGTTCGATGGACATCCAACAGTCACTACTTGTGCGTCAACCTTTTTTTAGGAAAACCTCAAATCTGTGGAAAACAGCATACAACCATCTGCCATTATTTCTAATAATTTACAGCCCATTTGCTAATTCTTAAGGTTTTTTTTGGAGCCCATATTCTTTTTGTTAGCATTACAGCCCATATTGTGGCCACGGTTAAAAAATTATACGAAATTTTGCATATTTCGGTGCGGTCCGAACTGTTTTTAATCCCGAAATTTCGACTCACATTCAAACTGATTTTAAAAATAAATGTATATCAATATAAAATCCAACAAATTCTCCACGCATAAAAATTAATGTAATTTAAAATCTCGAAATGAAAAAAAGATATTTGAAACTAATTGCCGGTTTGATGTGTTTTAAAAATGTACAGCCCATTTCTCATTACTGATAGGCCATTTTCTCGGCCAGCTGAATGAAGCTCTCCTCGCCTTGAAAGATTAGGAGCCCAACAGGCCTGACAAAGCAACTTACTTGGCAAATCATAAAAAAACTGGGCCGTGGTCATGGACCCAGCTGTCAGCCTCTCCACGTACAGTACTCTTCCGATGGAAGTCGGTCGTTGACCACATTGACCACGCCGCACCGAGAGCACCAAGGCGGTGGACGACGGCGAGGCCTAGGAAGGGGACGACACGGAGCCGGGGAAGATGCGGCAGTGGATGCCCACGCGGAGAGGAGTACGAGGGTTCACTGGTTCGGCTGCGGCGTGAGGCTGCCGTCGCCGCAGAATAACATGGGGTGTGGGTGAGTAGAGGGATACCCTGGGCCAGCGGTGGGAGTAGTAGGGGGCGGTGAGGCCTCCGCGACATCACAGCCGGCCACGAGAGGCAGGAGCACGCAGCACGACCGGCGCTGCTTTGGGCGGCTGGAGCAAGAAGACCAGAGGTTGAAGAAGCACTATGGCCGTTGGATGGACAGCGTACGGTCACTGGAGCTAGAATCGTTCATATTGACTAAGTTGACAACGCCCTCCGTCCTCGTCAACTTAGTAGGCCCACAAGTCAGCCACCCACTATGGTGGGTCCCAGCTAGCAGGGGGTATTCATTTTTTGGTGCGTAATAAGGAGGCACTTCCTTGCGTGCGAAGATATAGCTGGTGGGTCCGACCTGTCAGCGGGGGGAACGTTTTTTCGCGAAATACAGAAGCCCTTCCCACGTACAGTGCATGTACAGTGCGTAATAAGGAGGAACTTTCCTTGCGTGCGACCATGGACCTCGTGGGTCCCAGCCGTCAGGCTCTCCACGTACAGTCCTCTTCCGATGACTCTCGTATGTTGACCACGCCGCGCCGAGTACGCAATCACTAGGAGTTAACTTGCCAAGTTATATATAAACAATTATTATTATTATTTTGTAAGAACTTTCAACTTACGAAATAAAATATCATTTTAATTTGATGAGTTAATAGTACGTGGGGTATTATTATTTTTTAGGCTAGACATGGGACAGTTGAGTTGGTTCTAGGGGAAAGTACTGAGAGAAAACTCAGTTTACATCGAAAAAGAAAGTGGGAGAAAATTCAGAGACCTGCTGGGTCCACCTGAGGAGGGGAATATGTTGGGAGGAAGGAGATTCAAAGCACGGCAGCCAAGTGAACTAGTTTTTTTTACGGACAAGTGAACTAGTTTACATACATAAGCAAATAGCCACTAAAAAAAGCAACCAGGTTAATGGGTTCTTAAAAGAAATATTTCGGACAAAACAGATAATTACGACACATAGGCTAATGCATGAAACACTCAGATGATAAAGGTGCTTATAAACAGATAAAGTACAACATCTAGACCTTCCTGGCACGCTTGATCATGACGCTGCGGCTGTCCTTGTACTCGTCGATTACGGGAAGCAGACACGCCCTCATGTCCAAGATCTGCCTGTACATGTCGTAGCATGCGTATGCGTCCTTGGCCGCGTAGGTTATGTAGGCTAGATTCAGAGGTACCTCCCACGTGTTCAGGTCGTGTTCTTTCATGTTGGCATATCAGGGGTCGATGATGGTCTCAGTGAGGTCAACCACGGAGTCCTTCTCCTGCCCGTTGATGATGATCTTGTATTGCTTCTGGTTGTCGACAAGCTTGTTGCACCAGATGGCTGAATCGTCGCGTTCTTCCTTCTCTCCACCGTAGCGAAGGTGCAGTCGGTGCTGCCGATGAAACGGGCGAATGCTCCAGAACCTGGTGCAGCCATAGGACTGAGGCGAGGCAGAGCTTCACCGTGTCCGTATCGTTGGTGTACATCACATTCAACTTGGTGCAGCCATAGGACTGAACGGCAAACTCAAAGGGGAACTCCTTGCTGAAGTCCATATCCAGCAGGCTCACCCCTCGGATCGCCATTGGAGTCTCTTCGAGTGAACGATGTGTAGGCGGCGGCAGCAGTTCGTTTTTCAGCTCTTGGGAAACTGGATTCAATAGTAAGCTGAGTGTGTACAGGCGACAACAGTTACTACCCCTCCCTTGTCCGTTGCACGCCCGGCAGAAGATGCACCCTCGGCCACACGTCGGTTCACGAGCGGGTCTGTATTGGTACTGTAATAACAGGAGTTAGTGGTCACTTTACTTATATTTAATTAGCTTTAATAGAAATTTATACTTAAAACAAGCAATGCATTCGCTCGTTCTATCAGTGCCACAGGATCAACATGCACAACAATTAGAATTATTATTCTCAGGACGCTCACGATCAGCACATTTGTCGCACTTTCACAAAGATAATACTACCAAGTTTGAACTGTTTGTTATGGTTGTTGTCCTCTGCATCATCATGCCGTGTTTCCCAGCTTGCAAGATTCAGAACCAACAAATAAGATCCAAATAATAAGTACAACAAAGATGCCTACACATCTCATTGATTCCCAGCTTGCAAGATTCAGAACCAACAAATAAGATCCAAATAATAAGTACAACAAAGATGCCTACACATCTCATTGATTCCCAGCTTGCAAGATTCAGAACCAACAAATAAGATTCAAATAATAAGTACAACAAAGATGCCTACACATCTCACTGATTCCTAGCTTGCAAGATTTAGAACCAACCCATTAGAGCCTTTTGATAAAGTGAATATCGGGATTAAATCCATCTTGGCTAGCCATGTCATACAATCGAAGAACTTGGCGAATGCTCTTGACCGTCACAACATCTGTAGTTGGGTATTCCTGTTTGCACAGCGCAGATAATAAACAGCATGATTACTATAATACTGGCACTAGTGGAAGTCAACCTGCACCTCCACTCGATGATTCAATTCATGCCACTTTTTCTGCAGTTCGCCTGAAATGAAGCAAAGATTGCATCATTCAGCTACGGCTCATCTTGCAAAGGCTAATAAAATGTTGCACGAGATTACCAGCAGAATTTGACGGAGATTTTGGAAATTTCAATCACCATTTTGTGCAGTTCCACCAAAATTGAGAGATGTTGCCCATGTAACATTTTAGTTGAATTGCACAAGACACTCATTCCAAAAAAGTGTTTTGTGCAGTTCACCAAAAGGTCACAATAGCAACAAGGTGAAATGGATATCCCTATCTGCACAAAAAGATAGAAAGTAAACAATTGCTGGTCAATAAGAATATACGAAACATATACAAAATGAAAAGAAGCATCTTAATTATGTTCATGGCAATCATGCAAGGACAGTAGAAATTTTAAAACGTCAGCAATGCTTCATGTTACCAGAAGCATTACGATCAACAATGAGATTCCTCAAATATGGGATTACTTTAATGGTGGCCTTGCTTCTTACGAGACACAGTAAATCAACAACAGCTAAAGAGTTGGTTTAAGGGCATGGGACCGTGGGGACACCAGGACACTCAGCAGCGTAAAGGAGCAACTTACTTATCATACTGGGGAAAATAGCAGGAGTGCCATTTGTAACACAGTTTAATTGCATCTTATCACTGGAGGCATTAGATTAACAATAACACTGGTTAGACATGTCCCTAAGGTAACAGTGTGATCGCTTCATTTTACATGCGCCCTTACATTAACAACAGTAAAAGGTTGGTATAAGGACATGCGACAGTGGACGCATCAGCACAATGTACCTACAAGCTGGCATAAAGTGGTGATGCCGAGTTTGTTCATGCTATGTGAGGGCAGGAGCCTGGAGACCTTGTACTATGTGAGGGCAGCAAATCTAATCCTGGAGACCTTTTACTATGTGAGGGCAGCAAATCTAATCCTGGAGACCTTTTACTATGTGAGGGCAGCAAATCTAATCCTGGAGACCTTTTACTATGTGAGGGCAGCAAATCTAATCCTGAGACCTTTTACTATGTGAGGGCAGCAAATCTAATCCTGAGACCTTTTACTATGTGAGGGCAGCAAATCTAATCCTGGAGACCTTTTACTATGTGATGGCAGCAAATCTAATCCTCGAGATACTCTGTTGACTTGTCCACCAGCCGCCACATTCTATCCTTTTTTCAACCAATAATAGATCTGTTGCTTATCTAGTTTGTACTGCGTTTTCCCATTATTTCCCTTTTCAACCAAGAGACCAGTTGGGTATCCGGTCTGTACTACTTTCACCATATTATTTCCTCTTTGAATCAAGTCCTAGATTCATGCTACAACTTTCCCCCCTTTCTTCGTTGTTTGAACAAAGCCCTAGATTTGAATGCATGAAGTAGCTTTACCTCTAATAATACTAAAAATTTATGTGGCTTTGGAAGAGCTGATGTGAGTAGAAAAAGATGCACATGCAGACACGTGGGGAGCTGGGGCAGTAGAGCAAGGCCACTTTCGAAGAACTTATACCTGAGGGTCGCCGGGATGTCGGCGGCGGCAGGTCGGATCTGCGGACAATACGGCAGGGAGGAAGAAGGGTCGGAGGACCTCCCGAGCCGCCGCTGTGTCGGAGAGAACGACACGGGCAGAGGATCGGGCCCCTCCGGCAGCTGTGGGTTTCCTCCCTCGGCGGCGATGACCACGTGAACGATGCACCTTTTAGTCCTCTACACACACCGGCCGAAGGGATCCGGCCGGATCTGTGACCAGCGGTGAGCAGAGAGAAAATGTCCCTACCGTTGTCTTGTTTATATCTGGAGAGGATGAGAGAATGAAGAGAGCAACCCTAGTAAAGCAAGCGCTCAGGCCCCTGCGTCCATATATAGTGGAGTGATTATCCTTTTTTCTCCACAACAAGCGTTTCAATTTGTGTACGTGGCATTAAAGAAAAGAAACTCTCTATTTAAGGTGACTACTGTACGACTCCTACTTACTACTAGTAGTACTACAGTATTGTTCACTTGTGCTCCCCGCCCCTCCATTCATTGAACAACCCCACGGGTGAATAAACGTACAGTAAGTACTGTATTTATATAGAACGAACAAGCTCGAACTATTTTCGCGTAGTTAAAAGTTGAGGGCGGGGATTTTTCCGGGCAGTTCGCGCAGCAGTTTTCAGGTAGGCGGTTTGACAGAGAGGCGAGGAGGGTGAGCGACTGGGGCTGTGCGATTTGATGGCGTGTTACTGCTGGAAAGACTTGTGATATGACCACTCACTATAGTCATGAATTACTGGTGCTCCGACCGGGGTGATGCCCCCCTTCCGTTCCGCGCTCTAATCTGGTGCATGACACGTCGACCCGGATGCTGGCTCTCCCACATGTCGGAGTAGTAAGAAGGAGCAAAGAATGATGCGGTATACACTAGTACTATACTACTCCCTCTGTTCCTAAATATAAGTCTTTTGAGAGATTTCACTATGGACCACATACGGAGAAAAATGAGTGAATCTACACATAAAATGCATCTATATACATCCGTATGTGGTCCACAGTGAAATATCTACGAAGACTTATATTTAGGAACAGAGGGAGTACTACTCAGGTCGGAGGAGTGCGAACCACGGCAGCCCAGTGAACCAGCAGTGCGAACCACGGTAGCCTAGTGAACCAGCAGTAGAAAACAATGTGGTGATATGGCCATAAAAAACAATGTGCTACGGTCCACACTGTAGCATGTACAGTAACACTCCTCTTTGTTTGGATCCCTGAGTTAGAGCTAGTTTGGGTTGAAATAGCCTCAAATTATCGAAACAAGAGGGGTTAGTTTGAGCTAGTTTGCTCTAACCCAGCTAAAAAAACTAGCCCGGTGGAGAGGTTCTAATTGGGTTAGTTATCCTCGGGCCCACTAAAAGAGAACTAAAAAATCGCCCCTGCCCGCACCAGATCGCTCCCCCCTCTCGCATGACTCCTCTCTGTTCCCCATAGGGCCGCTTGCCCTCTCTCTCCTCCGGCCGCTCTCTCCTTCCGGCCTCTGCCGCCCTACTCCGGCCGCCCTCTCCCTCCGGCCTTCGAAGGTCGCCCCGCTCCCCCTTCACCAGTCGTTTTTCTCCCTCTGTCGTGCGAGGCGGCGGCGCATCTACCAGGGAGGTCGCGAGAGGGGTGAGTTTGTTCGTTCCTTCTCTGTCTCACAGCCATATCATTGATCTTGCTTGCTCTAGCGCTAATTCTGATTTGGAAAAGTAGATCCTGATCAAACTTGGTATAGATTTGTGGTGCACGCATGGAATTGTTTGATGCTGCTTGAGGAGGTAATAAATCTTTCTAGAGGCCCAAAGATTCAGGTCACCTTTCTAGGTATTTCAATTTCAGGCTTGCATTATTTCTAGAGGCCCAAAGATTCAGTTCACCTTTCTAGGTATTTCAATTTCAGGCTTGCATTATTTCTAGAGGCCCAAAGATTCAGTTCACCTTTCTAGGTATTTCAGTTTCAGGCTTCCATTATTTCTAGAGGCCCAAAGATTCAGTTCACCTTTCTAGGTATTTCACTTTCAGGCTTGCATTATTTCTAGAGGCTCAAAGATTCAGTTCACCTTTCTAGGTATTTCAGTTTCAGGCTTGCATTATTTCTAGAGGCCCAAAGATTCAGTTCACCTTTCTAGGTATTTTAGTTACAGGCTTGCATTATTTCTAGAGGCCCAAAGATTAAGTTCCCAGTCGGCGGCAAGCGGCCCTGCTACCCATGCCGGTCTCGACCTCAACTCGCAAGGGCCAGCGTCGGAGGGGTTCCCGGGGCTTGGGCTCTATAGAGCCTTCCTCCAGTGCGACGATGGCGAGCTCCTCCCTTGGTGCGTGAGGGGCTCCGGGCTCCCTCCCTATCGTGAATGACTTCCGTGATGAGTTAGCTCATTTTTTTGTTTCCTGAAGTGTTTTTTTATTTTGTGAAGCTTGATTGACGACTTGTATGTTTAAGTGGGATATCTCATTTGTATGGACAAAGTAAAAATTATCATGTTTTGCATGCTTGATTTGTATAGATGGTTCGTTTATGTCAATTGTGAGTGGGAGGAGGTCGCAAAAGAGCCGGCCACACCAAGAGGGTGCTTGGATCCAAGGGACTTATTTTAGTCTGACTAAAAATAGTCTCTTTAAGAGGCTAAAGTTCCAAGCACCCCTCACTAAAGAGGGGCTAAAACTAGTCTTGGGACTAAAAATTTTTAGTTAGGGGTACCCCTACTAAAATGTGGATTAGTCCTCTCTCTCCTCATTTAACTCCTCTCCTTTAACACAGGCGAGTTCTGGATTGGAGGGTTTGGAGGATAATAAATGCTCATTAACTTGATTTTAGTCTCTTTAGTATTTGGATCCAAGCATGGGTGAGGCTAGCAAGTTTTAGTCCCACTACTTTTAGTCATGGAACTAAAATGTATCCAAGCACCCTCCAAATCCGGCAGGAAATAGGGTCTAAAGTAGTCAAATGATTGAGATAGAGCATTTATTGTCAATCTAACCCTGCCATCCATACACCTCTTTGGTTTAGAGTTAGTTCAGGGTTAGAATCTAACTCTAACCTCTAACTGAGTTAGAGTTCTCCTCGTCTCGGTTCATCTCCATCATACTTTCCCCATTCCTGTGTTTTCAGTATCCTGCGAATCAAAGAGGCCCTTTTTTTTGCGGGAAAAATCAAAGAGGCCCTTAGACTGGTTTCGGTCCGGTCATTTTTTATAAACGTGTTATGTCCAAAATTTAATGAATGTGCTCCGGTTTCCACGAAAATAATCCGGTTTCATGTAGTAATTCATTTATTTGTTTATTCTTCTGTGGGGGGTTTGCATTTAATTCGTGAGGTCTGAAATGTAAAGTACCCCGGCATATGCTCCGAGTCGTGCATGCACTACGACCCAGATGCTCTATGTCCCACATGTAGGCGAATGGGAGCACGTGGAAATAGCCTAGGAGTACATATAGGAGGATAAATGCGTGAAATAATATGTACTGTGAAGCGTAGCCGCGGTTCGAAAAGGAGACCTAAAGTGATGACAGCTATAGGTTGCACGCACCCAACTAGTGGTACTAGACATACGACTAATTTTTCCCTCAAAAAAAAGAGGCACGAGTGCTCAGTACTCCTATTCTATAAACACGAGTCCCATCTAACAACAGCGTCTGTGCTATAGCTAGCTGTCCTCCCTCGTTTCTCTCTTCTAATTCTAAACTCGGCCGACGCCCGGTGGGCGGGGTGGGTTTGCTCAACTGCGGCCCCACCTCACAGTGAAAACGTTACGACTGGAATAAAAATGCCATATACTCCCTCCGTTCATAAATATAAGCCTTTTTAGATACTATTTCAAATGGAATATAGCATACAGATGTATGTAGACATAGTTTGGAGTGTAGATTCACTCATTTTGCTCCG
This sequence comes from Aegilops tauschii subsp. strangulata, assembly GCF_002575655.3. Classification (NCBI taxonomy): domain Eukaryota; kingdom Viridiplantae; phylum Streptophyta; class Magnoliopsida; order Poales; family Poaceae; genus Aegilops; species Aegilops tauschii. The sequence goes on along the minus strand of NC_053040.3, from coordinate 74,860,142 downwards.
TATGTAGTAGTCACTTGCTGGAATCTTTAGAAAAGACTTATATTTGGGAACGGAGGGAGTACTATACTAATAAAACATTAAGGCCATGAGGCGATGCAGTGCTGGTTACAGGAGGCAAGAAGAGATGCATCCATCGACGACGTCCACCTCCTCGACTCAGGGCGCCGGCCCACCGAACGGCGCCTAAGTAGCAGTGGCTTTCGTGGCCAGGTCGCGTGCTTCTGAACAATGGCGTCCAAAGATTCCAGCCGCTGAAAGAAGGCCAACGTCTTTCTGTCCTCGCTTGCCTTGTAGTGGCCTATGTAGACGATTTCCTCGTAGACGTGGATGTGCAGGTCGACGGTTTCTTGCATGGCGAGGCGCTGCGCGGCGAGCGCGCCCTCGAGGTGCACATTCTTCGTCGCGACCTCCGGCACCTGCAGGGCCACCAGGGCTTGAAAGAGTTCGTCACCATGGAGGCCGATGAGGGTGGCAGGCAATGAGGAGCCTCGGCGCGTGGGCTGGAGCAGTACGGCAAGGTCGTCCGCGCGCTTCTTGACGGCGGTGAACTTGCGGATGGAGTTGACCATCATGTCGTCCATGCGAGAGGCGAAGCCGGCGTCGGTGAGGGCTACGATGCCTGCGGTCGCCAGCACCGTCTGGAAATGCTGCGCGGTGCGGGGCCGCAGGCCGGCGCCTCGGATGATTTGGCACAGCCGACTGCCGCTCGCGTCCATCGCCTCCATAGGTGCTTGTGGCTTCTGGTCACTTGGTCTTGGATTGGAGTGAGCAGTGTTGCGCAGAGACTTGGGAGTAGATGGATTGGAGTGGTGGGGTGCCTTTATTATATGAGAGTCCAAACTGTGTTGCATTCACATCGTGCTGGCTCTATTCTGCTTCTCCAATTAATTCTCTCTGCATGTAATTGAGGATGCATCATTGACCGTTCAATGTCTCTGGAACCGCTACCCTCTCCCTCCTTGGCATTCAAGCACCTATGGACCCGTCGACGACGAGGTGCCTATGGTGACTTCGTAAATTTCAAGTTGATAGTGTCGTGCGTGTGTGCGTTCGTAGGGGTGAGTGCATGCGCGTGTATATGAGCGCTTGCGTCTGTACTGTGTAAAAAAAGTAAATGCGTGTCAAAAGGAGACTAGTCAGTATACTCAATATTGTGCACCTCGGAGCACTACTAGGAAAAGGGCTATAGATAATATGGACAGTAATGGCGCACCACACATGTGGTGCGCTACTACTATATACTAATGGCGCACCATGTGCTGGTACGCCATTAGTGTCCAAATACTAATGGCGCACCACATCCACGGTGCGCCACTACTAACAATTTTTTTTTCAAAACTAGTAATGGCGCACCAGGGGATAGTGCGCCATTACTAGTTTAACTAGTAATGGCGCACCACACCCTCGGTGCGCCACTACTAACAAATTTTTTTTTTATTTTTTTTCAAAACTAGTAATGGCGCACCACACCCTCGGCGCGCCACTACTAACAAATATTTTTTTATTTTTTTTCAAAGTTAGTAATGGCGCACCGTGGGTGTGGTGCGCCATTACTAGTTAAACTAGTAATGGCGCACCACACCCACGGTGCGCCATTACTAACTTTGCCCAAAAATTCCACCGAATGCACCCCCAGGTGGACCGCCTTTTCAGTTTTAGAAAAAATAAAAGAAAATTATGGAAATGTCAAAAAAATAAAATAAAATAAGTTTGCCATGTGATATGTGGTCTAGTTGTTGGGAAAATTTACAAATATGAATTTCGACTTTATTTGCAAAATCTCTCTGGAATTTGTAAAATGGGCATAACTTTTGCATACGAACTCGGATTAAAAAGTTTTTTATATGAAAAATCATCTACTCGAAAAGATACATCCGATTTGAACGGGGGAACTATGTTCAACATCTTCAAACTCCCCAAAAACCTAACAGAACGAAAGATACGGGGCTTTTAAGATCTAGAAGGGGAAAATGAAAAAAAAATTCAAACTTACTAGTGGCGCACCATTTGCTAGGTGCGCCACTAGTAACAGAAAAAATTGTTTCTAATTTTTTTTGGAAAAAATGTTCAAAATATGAGACGTAATATGAACGGAAGTTTGAAATATTTTTTCAAAATTTCATCACACTCATGAACATGAACAAAGACCTAGACATCAACAAGGTTTAATACGATTGATATGCTAGATATATCAACAAGTGCCTGTTAAGTGAGCTGGTGCTAGGGTTGGATAGAACTCTGAAGTTAAGCGTGCTTGGGCTGGAGTAGTGTGAGGATGGGTGACCTGTCAGGAAGTTTGACCACGGAGTGTGATTTGACTTGAGATTAAGCATATTGACCCGAGATTAAGCCATAGTGACCCGAGATTAAGAAAAAAACGAAACAAAAATATTGAACAAAATTTGAAAAAAAAATCTGATTTTTTTTTGAAAAAAATGTTAGTAATGGCGCACTTCTATGTGGTGTGCCATTACTAAGTCAGGTAGTAATGGCGCACCGTGTGATGTATTAATGGCGCACTGCCTGGTGCGCCATTAGTATACCAGATATTAATGGCGCACCTGTGGTGCGCCATTAGTAAAAAATTCTAATGGCGTGATGCTAGTGGCGCACCTGTAGTGCGCCATTAGTAGGCAAAACAGGTGCGCCACTAGCAGGCCTTTTCCTAGTAGTGGAGAGGAAAATGATAGAACTAGTACGTATTTATTTACGGTGCAGATTCACTCATTTTGCTCCATATGTACTCCGTCTCGGTGTAGTCTAGTCACTTGTTGAAATCTCTAGAAGAGAAAATACTCCTTTCTGGTTTACAGGGCTATACTAGCAAGTAGTTGTACGTACTAGTACAATAGTGGGCTCACATAGCAATTTTGTCTCATGCAAGAGCCTGGCTATATGCATGCTCCAATGTTCGCAACTGCAACGTTCGGTTTGCGCTTGGCTCTTCGCCTCTTCGAGAAGATGAACAATGATGTTAGTACTACTGCTTCTACAGTGTCGAATCCACTACTGCATGTCCGTCCACCGCGAGCGGGACGGATAGCTTGTTGTAGAAGTACTACTAAGCAAAAGCCTGTCCTCGTTTGCGAGCAACCGCGTGCATGGGTGAGGGAGAAGGCGTGTAGTAAAATCAAGCTTCTCCTCGTTGTACGAGTTGACACGACACATCATAGCACTAGCCCCACATGCTTGCCTCTAAACTTGGCTGAAAGACCCGCAGTGTACAATATATTTGCTGCAACCTCTAACATTTACCCACCGCAAATTAAAATATATGTGGCCGTATGCATCGTTCTGATGCAGAGGCCGGGGAGTCCCCCCTTTTCGAAAAAAACAAATTAAAATATATATTCCTGTCTTGACCAGATGAGCGTGCAAACTACAATCACCAGGGTGTTAGGTAGGGCCAGAAGACTATTTTAATTTTTTTAAACTTCGAGACAGCCACATAGCATGGAGCCGACCCCAACGATTTTAAGCTTACAGGCACGGTACATGCTATCCTAGACTACTCTACGCATGAAACTCCCACACGAGCGTCCGGGCTGCGCTTGGCTCTTCGCCTCTTCGGGAAGTCGAACAATGATGGAGTACTACTGCACTGGAGGAGTACTACAGTATGCTTCTGGCCATCTGACACCGATTGAACTGTTGCATGTCCACCGCGTGCGGGAGGGAGAGCGTGTAGCGAAAGCTTCTCCTAGTCTTGCCAGCCACCACGCTCATGGGCGAGGGAGGGACGCTCATGCCTTTGCGTGTATGACAGGTGGGCCCGACAGGTGTGTGGCCAACCTGTCATACAGCCAAAGGCAGGTGCAGTTAACTCCGCGAGGGAGAGGATAATCAAACTTCTCGTTGATGTACGAGTTGACGCGACACATCAAAGCACTGCACTCGATATATTTCAATAATTTGCGTTTACCGATGCATTAATTACAACGCATGCATGCATGCCGTGACTCTCCTTTTGATACTTGCATGTGTTGATTTAATGCACCTTAAAGTAGTATAAAATATGTGACGGTAAAGCTTTGTAATACCCCGGCCCAAGTCGAGAGATGGTTGTGCACGAGGAGGGCGAGATCATGCAGACCGAACAGGACCCGACGATGGAGCTCTCTAAGGTCTCGATGGACCTCACCGTGCTCCACTGCCCCTTGTGCCTCCGCCCCTTGACGCCTCTAGTGTATGAGGTTCGAATACACCTCGTCCGTTCGGCTGATTGAGCAAGGTGCAGGTTTCTTGATTGATGTGATGTTCGATTGATTTCTGCAGTGCAAGGGAGGGCACCTGGCCTGCGCGGACTGCCACGTCGAGTGCCCCGGGAACCAGCGGCAGTGCCAGAAGTGCGAGCGCGGTGGTGGCTTCAGCGTGCGGAACACGGCGGTGGACTCCGTCCTTTCGTCGGTGAGGGTGGAGTGCCCGCACGAAGGCTGTGGGCTCTACGTCACTTACCACAAGCTCGCCGATCACCAGAGCGTGTGTCCGCTCGCGCCCTGCAAATGCCCCGTGCCCGTCTGCGGCTACGAAGGCCCGCCGCCGGCGCTCTACCACCACATCAGCACCGCGCATCCCATGCCCGTGCACAGGATCCAGTACGGCAAGGTGCTCCAGCTGCAAGTGCCACTGTCGGAGCCACGGCTCTTGCTGTTCGCGGAGGAGGACCGCCGCGCGTTTTTCTTGGTCGGCGGCATGCTCGACATCGGCGCGCCTATCGCCGTGTCGGTCGTCTGCATCAGAGCGGGGGCGTCCCCACTGCCGCACTACGTGGCCAAGCTGTGGGCGAACGGCCCGCCGGGGGAGCCCAAAGGCACGACTGACGCCGTCAAGGTGGAAATGGAGGTGACAAGCAACAAGGATCCCGGCGACGTCAACGTGCTGGAGCTGACCTTCTTGACAGTTCCGCCCAAGCTGCTGGCCGGGGCTAAGCTTGTGTCCCTCCACATTCAGATTGACAAGCTCACGTCCTAAATGTTTCTACAGTGCCTTCTGTTTATCTTAGTAATATGCTAATATAGGGATTACCTTGGTCTACTTTAGCTTAAGAAATGGTGGGTTTTGGTGGCGATGCAGCAATTACTTCGACATCAGATCAGTAATTTCCAACAGTCGAACGGATATTTTGTGTCTGTTGGATATAAAGTTCCTTTGGGTAAGAAGTACTACTTGTCATCAAAATGGATAAAAGGAGATGTATGTAGACGTATTTTAGTTCTAGATACGTCCCTTTTTATCCATTTTGATGACAAGCACTCCCTCCGTTCCACAATACATGCCTTCCATTTGTCAAAATATAGATGTATCTAGACATGTTTTAGTATATAGGTACATCCATGATAGAGCCAATCGGATGGTTGAGAACACTACAATTCGTAGCTACAGATGCGTGTGTGACTCCGAGATGCAGAGGCCGGGGGTCATCATCCTCCTTTTCGAGAAAAAACAGACGCGTGTGTGAGAGCTCGCCACGCGGCTATTCCTGTCGAATGCCCCATTAACCGTAAGATATGTATACGACGGTGCCAGTTATTGCACGTACACAGCAGTACTCCCTCCTTTCCGGTTTATAGGGCTTAATTCAAAAATCTCACCAACCAAGATGGTGAGTGGTGGAATATTTTTTGTAGTTTGCAAAAGCACCTAATTAATGCTCTTGTTTTTCTCAAAAAATTATGTTTATCAATGCATTAATTGCAATGCATGCATGCATAAAGTACATGCATTGGTCAATTTTCTCTTAATACTTGCATGCAATGATTTAATGCACCTTGGAATCTGAACATGTGTTGGGGAACAACCAAATTGAGCCTTATAAAATGGAAAAACTAAAATTTTGAGATAAGCCCTATAAAACCGGAAAGGAGGGAGTAGAAAAAGAAGTACTCCATTCGGGAATAGTGCCGCACTTCGAAACTAGAACCGTCAATAAATTTTGAGCTTGCGTCTCGTCACATTCCAAATTACTCCACGCTATATTGAATTGCAAACCTGTTCACACTGATCACAACCTAAACGGTTTCCCACTTAGGAGCGTATTAGTACCACGCTATATTGAATTGCAAACCTATTCACACCGATCACAACCTAAACGGTTTCCCACTTAGGAGCGTATTAGTACTCGGTTATAAATACTAGTATGCCAAGATGACTGCACATTCCTCCTCAACTCCTCATCCACAAAAACAAACAAGTCATTCATCATCCTTCCCTTGCGTCTGCCATGGCCAGCGTGAGTTCTGGGTCGAGCGATTGCCACCAGGGAGAGGCGAGCATGGAAGCGGAAGCACGAGAGATGTCTCGCCTCGCTGCGAGAGCAGCCGACATGTCCCGCCGCGCGGAAGTAGCAGCACAGAGGTCCCGCCACGCCGCTGAAGCAGCGCAGAGGTCCCGCCGCACCGTCGATGCAGCAGACTGGTCCGGCCGCGCCGCGGAAGCAGCAGAGATGTCCCACCACGCCACGAATGCAGCAGAGATGTCCCGCCGCGCCTCGGCGGCCTGGGAAAATTTCTCGCGGGCAGGCGACGACTGTTACAGGCGCATGCATGCGATCGTCCATAGCCAGATGGATCAGATCTCCGGCTGGGCGAGGTTGCAGGATGACATGAAAGCCTCGTTTGAACAGGCTACCGGCGTCATCCAGCAACTAAGGGAGGGAAATGAGAGGCTCCGGGCCGAGCGCGACCTGCTGAGGGAGAAGATCGTCCGAAGTGCAGACCAGCAGGAGGAGACCAGTGCCTTGTCAAAGAGGACCGGCGTCATCGTCAAGAAACTTATGGACGAGAATGACATGCTCCGCAACGAGCGCCAAAGGCTGGTGGAGGAATCCGTGGATGTTCTCAAGCAGCGTCTTGAGGACACAAAAGAGCTCATCGCCGCTCGCCGCGGAGACTAGTTCCCGCGGCCTGCAGCAACGCATCAAGACAGTAGAGATCAGCGAGCCAGATCCTTGTCTTCCTTCTTCTTTTGCCCTTGTGTATTTCGGGCGTAGCCGCATGTGGATTTTTTAATTATCTTTCTAATTATGTAAGACAATTAATCGTCCTTATCTTTCTGTGGAAGATCAATGTTGTGAGGCTGGCATGAAGAAAACTCTTGCTATGGCGACCCTGGCGTTGCTGTTCTTCTAGTTGCTGTTGGGCTTCCTTCAGTTTCCTGGTTTCTTTTGATGTAATAATCGTTTTTAGGATGTGGATTGTGTCGTCGGTTGTGAAATGTTGGGTTCTAGCGCGGATGTTTGGCCTTTGTTGGCCTCTTGGGGTGTTGCGATTTCAATCTGGTAGCTTTTAGTCCTTCACGTTAGGCTGGAGTTGTGCTGAACTTCTTGTGAATTGTGGTGGTTTTCAATAATGAAAATCGGAAGGGGCAAGCCCTTCTTTGATCAAAAAAAAATTTAATCGTCCTTATATATTCTTCAGTCTTGCTATAAGTGGCAGTAGATGCTATATAGGTCCGTTGGATCTTACATCAAGATCCATGCTTTCAGATTTTCTTTTCTCTCTCTTAAATCTCAGTCGAGTGAGACATAGCCACGCCATTAAACAAAGGCTCGGGCGCCATTAATGGAGACCTTGGGAGAGAGGTGGACGGCAGATGGAGGTCAAAGGGCTCTCCTCCCGATAAGCACACGCAGGGGTCTGATCGCACGCCTCTCGTACTCGAATAGTTACCCTGCCCGGCGCCTCCTAGCTAATAAAAAATGGGGACGTGTGGCGGCACGTAAATGGTACTAGTAAGTAGAACGCCCACGGTTTCAATAATACTTGTGTTTCCGATTGTAACGTGACAGCAGTTGTTTCAAAATGACTGTTGATTGTTAATGTGTGCGCCTTCGCAAATCTGACTGCAAATTTACCACAGCATGTTGGTGCCATGTCATGGCACCAAGCCAAGTTTCATTATTTTCATGCGTGTTTTGGATTTACAGGAATTAAAAACGAAGTTTCTCAATGTTTCCAACCCAGCCACGACGCCCAGAATTTTGAATTTCATTCCCATTTCTTGCATGGAACCTAGAAATTTACCCGAGGATACACATGTGATTTTTCAACCAACTTTGGTGCACTGGAACATGTGCTTGTATTTCAAATTTGAATTATGCACACAAAGGTGACACGTTCCCTCCCAGAACCACGAGCCTTCTTGAGAGAAGCTCCGATTTGCAAGAAGCTTATACCAAAATTTGTTCCAATTTGGCCAATTTTTTTTACCACGGCATGGTACTACCATGACATGACACCATGCCAAGTTTCATTATTTTAAAACCAAGTTTCTCAATGTTCTCGACCGAGCCACGATGCCCAGATGTTTGAATTTTATTCTCATTTTTTGCATCGGACCTACTCCCTCCTTCCATCTATATAGGGCCTAATGTGTTTTTCAAGACAGCCTTTGACTATTGACAAGATTAATAGCACATGAGATGTATACTATGAAAATTATATTATTGGAAGCTCCTTTGACATACAAATTTGAAGGTATGCTTTGTGTAAGTTGCATGTCATATATTATTGCTCTAACGTTTGGTCAAAGTTAGCCTCGAAAAACGCATTAGGACCTATATAGATGGAAGGAGGGAGTAGAAATTCACCCGAGGACACAAATGTGATTTTTCAACCAACTTTGGTGCACGGGAGCATGTGCTTGTAGTTCAAATTTGTATTATGCACATTAAATGACCAAAAACTCAATTAATGTGTAAATAAGGCCAAACAAAGCCAGAATAATTCCAAAATTTAACAGGGCACTCATGTAGGTCTATGTTGCCTTTGTAAATAAACTCAAGGGGGACAACGTATATCGTTTCGCACTCAAAGGTGGCACGTTCCCTCTCAGAACAACGAGCCTTCTTGAGAGAAGCTTTGGTTTGCAAGAAGCTTATACCAAAATCTGTTCCTATTCGGCCAATTTTTTTACCACAACATGGTAGTACCATGACATGACATCCATGCCAAGTTTCATGATTTTCAGACGTGTTTTGGATTTACAAGAATTTTAAAACCAAGTTTCTCAATGTTCTCGGCCGAGCCACGATGCCCAGATGTTTTAATTTTATTCTTAGTTCTTGCATGGGACCTAGAAATTCACCCGAGGACACAAATGTGATTTTTCAACCAACTTTGGTGCACGAGAGCATGTGCTTGTAGTTCAAATTTGACTTATGCACATTAAATGACCAGAAACTCAATTAATGTATAAAAACGACAAACGAACGCGGAATAATTCCAAAATTTAACAGGGAACTAATGTAGTTCTATGTTGCCTTTGTTAAGAAACTCAAGGGGGGGCGGGGTATATCGTTTCACACTCAAAGGTGGCACGTTCCCTCTTAGAACCACGAGCTTCCAAATCGGCCCAATTTTTTACCACAACATGTTAGTGCCATGACATGACACCATACCAAGTTTCATGATTTCCAGGCGAGTTTTGCATTTACATGAATTTAAAATCAAAGTTTCTCGATGTTCTCGGCCGAGTCATGACGCCCAGATGTTTGAATTTCATTCTCATTTCTTCCATGGGACCTAGAAATTCAACCAAGGACACACATGTGATTTTTCAACCCACTTCGGTGCACCGGAGCATGTGCATGCAATTCATATTTAGATTATGCACATTAAAAGTCCAGAAACTCAATTAATGTATAAAACGGCCAAATGAACCCGAAATAATTCCAAAATTTAACAGGGCACTCATATAGTTCTATGTTGCCTCTGTAAATAAAATCAGGGGGGAGGCAGCGTATATCGTTTCGCACACAAAGGTGACACATTCCCTCTCGGAACTACGAGGCTTGTTGAGAGAATCTCCGGTTTTGCAAGAGGCTTATACCAAAACTTGTCCCAATTTAGCCAAAAATTATACGTATGGAAACAGGGTTTAGATTATCCCAAACATCTCGCTACCTAGACCAATAATGTACTATGATTTGAATTCAACATAAAATGGATACAAATATTTGAATTGGAGAGCGTATGGTACATGTAGTTCATAGTGAAATATGATTACTGCTATATGTATGTTTTTTGTTATCAAGATAATAGTTAAATTATTGCATAACTTGACAACAATCGTATTCAAATAAGGAAAATTAATTCAAATTTAGTCCATATGGTAGACGACAATATATATGTTCACATGGTGGAGTAAAATGTTCATATATGATGGAAGATCAAAATGTACGACTACATCAATTATAAACCGCAAGGTCACCTAACGATATATTCGAATTCAACATAACGTGGATTCAAAAATTGAAATTCCAGATCATGGCATCTGTAATCATATAAAAAGGGACATTACTCTTTCTTTGGTGGGAATTGATTTGCTTTTTGTTGTTGTTGAGGGAAGTGCGAATCGATTTGGTACTGTGCAGGGTAATCTTGTTCTCCCGATTTTTTTTTACATTTTTCTTGTAGTTTTTTCAGTGGCATCTATAGCAATATAGTAAAAGGGGACATGACTCTCTTGTGTCTTGTATGAATTGTTTTTTTACACGTTAAGTTTGTTCTGCCGAACAAGGAATCCACACCTTGTTATCCCGAAATTTTCAAGCTCGAGTATCTTCTATCTCACCTGCTTTGAAACTCCCGCTTCTTCAACCCGCGCCGCGCCTTGTTATCCCAAAATTTGGACGCGTGCGAGAACTCCCTCCTCATCCGAAATCGCTCCCGCAGCCCAGACAGGAGAAATCCCCCTTCTACCCCTCAGCCGGAAATGAAGCTCCACGTCACGGTGTCAAAACCGGTGGGGGTATGCTGGTAACTTACCCTACATTTCGGAAAACCGCGTCCCTAAGCTTGGCTCCCCCTCCCCCTTCGCCCCGCGAAACCCCACGCTCCTCCGTCAGCCTCCCGACCGCCGCCCAGCCGGAGACTCTTCCCCGACTACGTCGTCCACCGCAACAGCTCGCCGTCCCTCATCCACCGCACCCGATGAGGATCCATTGTCGATCTCGTCGTCCCGCCGGATCAGCCGCCCCGTCCTCCACCTCCAAGGAGCTGCCCGACGTTCACCTCGTCTATCGCGCCACCTCAATCCCCACAGCGCCGTCTTGACCTGCCCCACCGGAACCGCAGCACCCTCACCAATTCCTCCGATGAAGCCGAGGCCAACTCGGCGCCACCAAGGAGGTTCTGCACTCACCGCTGCATTTTATCTTTTATTCGATCTCACGGGGCTGCCGGTGCTCGATACCGAGCAGACCTGGCGTGTCTCCATCGACGGCGCCGTCACCGGCCACATCATCCACGCCGTCTCTCCCCCATGTCGTTGCTTCCTCGGCGGCAACTGCCACAACGGCACTAGTTGCAGCTGCTCCGGCTCTAGCTCGCGCTGCTGCTCTGTTCTTGCTGTCGGTCGCGCTGCTGCACTGCTCCTGCTTTCGTTCGTGCTGCTGCTCTGCTCTTGCTGTTGCTTGCGCTGCTGCTGCTATTGCACGACCTCCGGCAGCTACAGGAGTTGCTGCTTTAGCACTCGCTCGCGGTGCTACTGCACGACTTGCTCTCTGCTAGTGCGTTCCCTGCTCGAGCGTCTGCTGATTTAGATCACTGCTTCTCTGCTACTAGTGCTCGAACGCTCTAAACATCTATTTCAATGCTCTGTTACTAGTTCAATCAGTTTTGACAGTAAAATTCAGTTTCGACTGTGAAGTTCATTTTCTTCAGTTAAGTTCAGAGTGAACAGTACTTACAGCATCTGTCGGAGCGGCCGTGGCGCGGCTGATGCGTTTTACATCTAGCACTTTTTGGTGATGTATTTTACATCATCTATTGCAGATGATATTAGAGTCCCACTTCAGATTAACGTTGTCTGTCTTGTCATGCTTCAGCCTCATCGCCATACACCTTAGCGGAGCTGCTCCAACGACGGAACCGTCCATCACAGCGGAGCAGTACCCTCGGCGCTGTTTCCAGAGGCCTCGGATCTTCTTCCCCGCCTCCGACAGTCACACTAACATCATCACCATCCTCCACGTCCAACCCAATGATGCTGAGGTCCACGAGGCTATGCCAAAGAGGTTTTACACTCGTCGCATCACTTTGTTTCTCCATTCCTCTGTTCTTCCAATTCATGTGAGCCAAACACCCAGGTTGACTGAAATCCTATGTTTCCAAATGCTCTGTTTTGCACGTGCATTCCTATCCTATTCCCGTGTTTTTCCTGTCCCTGCGTTAATAGAATCCTCCAATTCTAAGGAGCCCTTACAGATTTACTTCATTTTCAGATAGGCATCAAAGAAAACTCTGTGTGTTATGTCCTGCTCCTGCCGTGCCGTCATCCACCCCACCTGAGGTGCACCATCGATAGAAGCGTTCACTGCAGCAGAGATCCCCCCTGCAGACTTCCTTTCGCCGCCTTAGATCATCTTCCCCGTTGCCGGCAGCCACGCCAACTACATTACCATCATCGACTGAGCAGATGAACCTGAGGACTGCACAGTTCCGGAAGAGATGTCGCAGTCTTTCGTGTTTGCTTACGTTATACATCGGTTATTATTACCTGCTACTTTCTCGTTCAATCTTGAGTTTTGAATTGCCCATGGGTCTCATATCGAGCCAGCAACGAATAGTATCTGTCTACTATCTGGTTCATCTGGCTTCTTCTATGTGGTTCATGTTGGGTGGGCAACAAACAATAGATGATCCATTGTCTATCTTTTTAAACTGAAGCTATAATCTACCTGCTATCATTAGTTTTGGATCCATCCACTCGTTTGCTACCATCAGTCTTGATTTTTGCATGTACCCCTTAGGCCTTACAAAATCTAACTATTTTTTTTATTATGCATGTCAGATATTGTACACAATCGTACTGAACATGTTGAGAAAAAGAGAAGACCGTTGCATGCGAATATAATGTCATGCAGATGCCGCTCCATGGTGGGCGAAGTGCCCCCCCCCCCTCCTGCATTTCCAGATTGTATTCCAGAGGAAGATAACTGTTCAGATGGAGGTTCAGAAGGAGCCGACCACGCCTGTTTACCACCTGAGGTGTTTCCTCTAACCTGGCATGCTGATGTTGGTCATATCATGCATATGGCGCCTTGCATTGCTTACATTATACATCTTATATGTCATCAGCTTAGTTTAGATTTGCTTTGTGTGAATACCACCTGTTTGGTTTCTATATCATACTCCCACCATTCCTAAATATTTGTCTTTTTAGAGATTTCAACAAGTGACTACATACGGAACAAAATGAGTGAATCTACACTCTAAAATATGTCTATATACATCCGTATGTGGTAGTCCATTTGAAATCTCTAAAAAGACAAATATTTAGGAATGGAGGGAGTATATGGGAATTATGCAATGCCATCTTCTTTAGCCAGGCATCATATACGTGAATCATGCAATGCCATCCTATTTAGCCAGTCATCGTATATGTGAATTGTATTGTGCCATATTTTTTTTCCATAATGTATTCCATTTGTCAACAATGTTTATACATTCATCTACTCTTCCTGTGCATCAGCCATTTGAGTCGGTCATGGGAAAATCTGGAGTGAAAACAAGGTCTTCTGAGCAGTCAGTGCTACCTGTCGATGCAGATTTCTTGCTGGTTACAGATAGCTCCTCAGAGGAGGATTCAGAGAGAGATGACCAGTCGTATCCCCCCCCCGAGGTGCATGCTCTAACTTGCCTGGATTATATTGCTCATATCATGCATATGTGTCTTGCATTGCCATGCCATCTGCTTAGATTAGACATGCTTTGTGTGAATGCCTCCTGTTTGCTTTCTATATCAGATATGTGAATTATGCAATGCCATGTTTTTCAGCTAGTTATCATATATTTGAATTATGCACCGCCATGGAGCCAGGCATCATATATGTGAATTATCTCATGCCATCTTTTTTTTCATTACGTATTCCATTTGTCGACAATCTGTGTATATTGAACTATTCTTCATGTGTATCAGCCATTTGAACCGGTTATGGAAAAATCTGGAGTGAAAACAAGGTCTTCAGAGCAGGCAATGGTACCTGTTGAAGCATATATCTCGATGGTTACAGGGAGCTCCTCAGAGGAGGATTCAGAGACAGATGACCAGTCCTATATCCCACCTGAGGTGTATGCTCTAAGTTGCAATGTTTATATTTCTCATATGATGCATATGGTGTCTTGCATTGCTTAGTTTAGACATCATATGTACAATATTGAATTCTATCTGCTTAGTTTAGAGATCATACATGCGAGTGCCAGCTGCTTAGTATATGAATCAATTATGTCAATTATATCATGCCATCTTGTATACTTAGACAACATGTATGTGAATTATTTCATCCCAGCCTATTTTAGAAAGACATCATATAGTGTTTTCATGTCATCCTGTTTAAGTACTCATCATATGTTGAATTATGCCATTATATCCTGTTAAGTTATCCATCATATATCTGAAACTGTGTCATACTATCCTGTTTAGTTAGGCATCATATATGTGAAATTGTGTCATGCTGTCCTGTTTGGTTAGACAACATATATGTGAATTACCACATCCGTCTATCATACAATGTCTGTACGTTCAATTTCTTTTCTTGTTTATCAGCCATTCGAATTGGAGGGGGTGATGGCAGTATTTAAGGAAGCAAAAACCCGTTCTTCACAAAAGACAGTGCTACCCGTCGATGCAGATAGAACCATGGTTGTACTGGCCCACAAACTAGCCCCACCACACATAATCGAGACTCTTCCAGATTGCACACTTGGACCGTTGGGCAGAGAACCAGCTACAACCCATCTAACCGCAACCCCAGCGGATAGTAACCCACTTATAGTTGACAAAGCACCATGTCCACCACAGAGTACCCCCACACGAGCAGTTTGTAAAGCTACAGCAGTGCCCAAAGCACGAACACCACCACAGCTAACCCAAACTCCACGTTTAAAGCAGAAGAGCAACTGTTCTCAAGTCAGATTCCGTAGCTGTGGTCCATACTCCTTTGCTGTTGCATCACTGTATTTACTCATACCAACTACTTTCGAATTTGAAGGATCCAATTGAAACTGCAGTGATGCAACAGGTATGTTTTAAACCTATTTCTTTAACTGGATTGCTGTTCTAACTTCTTGCTCTATGTTGATTTTAGTTTAAGTTGTAGAAACAGTTATGTTCTCATGTGATGCACATTACAAGTGATGCCAATGCTGTGTAGTTTCTCACACTTATATTCTGTCTATGCTGCTGTGTCCTAAAAATATATGAGTTGAACTGTGTCTCTATCTTGATTAGGGAACATAAACTAGAATGATATGGACAATACAGTGACCATAGTACATAGATATATGTTTGTTTCATGCTGTTATCCTGTCCACCTTACTACTGAACCGGTTTACCAAAATGAGTTTCGTATACTACAAGCTAAACATGTGATGTGTCTGCTTGTTTCTCTTGTAGTATGCAAACAGAATATTGGAGAAGAGCACCCCACTATGCAATGGTAGAGAAAGTAATGCAGATAAGGTTCAAGATAGTGAGACAACCCTGTTGGTCTCCAAGAAAGGTGATAAAAACGATCTTGTAGACAGTGAGAAAACCCCACAGTCCTGCGTCGATGTAGTGTTCGAGTTACTGGCCAGTACCGCCGACACAAGCTCTACGAACTCGCTGCCTGAATCACTTCGGCTTCTTCAGTCTCAGCTACAAGCTGAAAGGCATCAGTCAGCTGTGCTGCGGCAAGAAGCCGAAGGACTGAGGAAGTCCCTGCAGAATTCAGATGCGTACTTTCTTGTGCAACAACAAGCGCTGGAGGATTTAAGCGCCAAACAAGAGAAAGTTAATAAGCTTGCTAAGCATCTTGCCAGCATTATGGGTACCCAGGATATTGTTTCTTGAACTCTTCTGAAGTGGTTTCAGTTCTGGACTTGTTTTGCTGCAGCATTTATATGCTGCTTTGTTCCCTATATTTGCACTGGTGGCGAACTTTGATGCCCAGTGGATGTAATATGTGTAATAGCCGTGATAGCCTAGCATAAGTTGCTTGCTTATTTATTTCCTTGTTGTCTTGTATATTTGTTTGCTTGTAGTCAGTGCAGTTCTTTTTCCGCGGTTTGCTAGTGGCTGCAATAACCTATTTTTTAAAACTAGGCCACAATAACCATGGGCTAATATTTACTGTAGTGACACTGGGCCTCCTACGGGCCGTAGAAACAGCGGGCCTTCTACGGGCCGTTAATAGGCCAAGAGTTACATAGGGCCTCATATGGGCCGAAAGACGTCATGGGCCATACATGGGCCAAAAGTGAAAACGGGCTGGAATCCTATTGGATGGCCCAGATGACGCTACTGGGCCTAATTCGGATAGGGCGTAACGGGCCTTGGGTTAGCGGGCTGTAAATGGGCTATATGCGAACAGGCCGTTAACAGGCTTTCCATGGGCCGGCCTGCCACCTTTTAACCAAGTCAAACGGGCCGGCCTTTTCACAGGAATGGGCCTCTGTTGCGCCGTGCCACGTGTCGACGTATCATAGGCGCCTTCTGTCCAATGAGTGGATGACATCTGTCCCAACGATGAGCTGACACGTGTTTCCTCCAGCGAATGATGATTTTACACGTGGAAAATCGCCATTGGTCGGGGCTGTTAACGGGTTATCGGATCCAAAATCCGCCCGATAGCTTAACGGCGTTCCGTTACGGTGGATGCCACGTGTCGGTCACCCTTGACAAAAGCACTTCTGTGACGCGCGATTTATCGTCATGGAAGTGCACACTTCCGTGATGATAATTTTGGTAATGTCATGGAACACTTCTACGACAGCACAGGTATGACTATCTTGATTCTGTCATAATCATGGATGTACATGCATGACAAAAAACGCGACCTACCGTGACAAACACGTATCATCACGGAAGTGTATTTTTTTTGTAGTGACAAAACTCAGCAGAAAATCTCGTGAGCTCCGTTAGCGAAAGAAAACAAAAGACCACTTCAAGGTACTGTAATGAACTAATTCTTTATTTATATTGGTGTTAAACCTACTGTATTCCAACTTCTCTATGGTTTATAAACTATTTTACTAGCCATAGATTCATCAAAATAAGCAAACAACACACGAAAAATAGAATCTGTCAAAAACAGAACAGCCTGTAGTTATCTGTAACTAACGCAAACTTCTGGAGCTCCCAAAAATCAGCCAAAATAGGACGACCTAGACAATTTGTTTATTGATCAGCAGAAATTGGAATCAATATTTTATCACGTTCTGGTGATTTTTAACAATTATTTTCATGAACAGAAAGTTTCTGGAATTTTCTGCAAGATCAAATAACTATCATCCAAGAAGATCCTATAGGTTTAACTTGGCACAAACACTAATTAAAACATAAAAACACACCTAACCAGAGGCTAGAATAAAAATTTATTGCTAAACAGCAAGGATAAATATTGGGTTGTCTCCCAACAAGCGCGTTTCTTTAAAGCGTTTTAGCTAGACATGGATAATTTTAATGATGCTCACATGAAAGACAAGAATTGAAGCGCAAAAAGAGCATCATAAAACACATGACAAACACATCTAAGTCTAACATACTTCCTACGCATAGGCATTTTATAAGCAAACAAATCATAGCAAGCAAAAATTAGCATATGTAAGGAAGAACAAAGAGACGATAGCAATCTCATCATGACGAGAGGTAATTTAGTAAGATAAAAATTTCTACAATCATATTTTCCTCTCTCATAATAATTACATGTAGGATCATAGGCAAATTCAACAAAGTAGCTATCACATAACATATTCTCAACATGATCCACATGCATGCGAAGTTGACACTCTTCCAAAATAGTGGGATTATCATTAACTAAAGTCATGACCTCTCCAGACCCACTTTTATCAAAAATATCATAAGATTGAACATACTCCAAATATGTGGGATCTAAAGTTGACACTCTTCCAAACCCACTATAAATATTATTGCAAACACTATTATCAATCTCATATTGATCATGGGGCTTAAATAAATTTTCAAGATCATAAGAAGAATCACCCCAATCATGATCATTGCAACAAGTAGTAGACATAGCAAAACTAGCATCCCCAAGCTTAGGGTTTTGCATAATATTAGCACAATTGACATTAAGAGAATTTATAATAGCATCATTGCAATCATGCTTTTTATTCAAAGATCTATCGTGAATCACTTCATAAAGCACTTCATCACAATTTTCAGATTCACGGATTTCAAGCAAAACCTTATAAAGATAATCTAGTGCACCCAAATCACTACGAATTGGTTCATCATAATTGAATCTCTTAAAAAGATTGGCTAGCGGATGAGGATCCATAGATCTTAGCTTCTCTGTTTAGGAATAAATACTCAACTATTTCGAGCAAACGAGCCAAGTAAGACATCAAGGCAAACGAAAAGATGAACGAAAAAACGGCGAATAAAACGGCAAGGGTGAAGTGGGGGGGGGAGGAAAACGAGAGGCAAATGGCAAATAATGTAATGCGGGAGATAAGGGTTTGTGATGGGTACTGGGTATGTTGACTTTTGCGTAGACCTCCCCGGCAACGGTGCCAGTAATCCTTCTTGCTACCTCTTGAGCACTGCGTTGGTTTTCCTTTGAAGAGGAAAGGGTGATGCAGCAAAGTAGCGTAAGTATTTCCCTCAGTTTTTGAGAACCAATGTATCAATCCAGTAGGAGGCTACACACGAGTCCCTCGCACCTACACAAACAAATAAATCCTCGCAACCAACGCGATAAGGGGTTGTCAATCCCTACACGGTCACTTACGAGAGTGAGATCTGATAGATATGATAAGATAATATTTTTGGTATTTTTGTGATAAAGATGCAAAGTAAAATCAAAGCAAAATAAAAGGCAACGGAAATATCTAAGTGTTGGAAGATTAATATGATGGAAAATAGACCCGGGGGCCATAGGTTTCACAAGTGGCTTCTCTCGAGACCATAAGTATTTACGGTGGGTGAACAAATTACTGTTGAGCAATTGACAGAATTGAGCATAGTTATGAGAATATCTAGGTATGATCATGTATATAGGCATCACGTCCGAGACAAGTAGACCGACTCCTGCCTGCATCTACTACTATTACTCCACACATCGACCGCTATCCAGCATGCATCTAGAGTATTAAGTTCATAAGAACAGAGTAACGCTTTAAGCAAGATGACATGATGTAGAGGGATAAACTCATGCAATATGATATAAACCCCATCTTGTTATCCTCGATGGCAACAATACAATACGTGCCTTGCTGCCCCTACTGTCACTGGGAAAGGACACCACAAGATTGAACCCAAAGCTAAGCACTTCTCCCATTGCAAGAAAGATCAATCTAGTAGGCCAAACCAAACTGATAATTCGAAGAGACTTGCAAAGATAACCAATCATACATAAAAGAATTCAGAAGATTCAAAGATTGTTCATAGATAAACTTGATCATAAACCCACAATTCATCGGTCTCAACAAACACACCGCAAAAGAAGATTACATCAAATAGATCTCAACGAGAGAGGGGGAGAACATTGTATTGAGATCCAAAAAGAGAGAGGAAGCCATCTAGCTAATAACTATGGACCCGAAGGTCTGAGGTAAACTACTCACACTTCATCGGAGAGGCTATGGTGTTGATGTAGAGGCCCTCCATGATCGATGCCCCTTCCGGCGGAGCTCCGAAACAGG
This sequence comes from Aegilops tauschii subsp. strangulata, assembly GCF_002575655.3. Taxonomy (NCBI): domain Eukaryota; kingdom Viridiplantae; phylum Streptophyta; class Magnoliopsida; order Poales; family Poaceae; genus Aegilops; species Aegilops tauschii. Next base: position 74,840,493 of record NC_053040.3, on the reverse strand, counting down.
CCCCAAGATGGGATCTCACGGGTACAGAAGGTTGCGGCGGTGGAATTAGGTTTTTTCTCCGTATATGGTAGTTTGGGGATACGTAGGTATATATAGGAGGAAGGAGTACGTCGATGGAGCAACGTGGGGCCCACGAGGGTGGAGGGCGCGCCCCCCTACCTCGTGGCTTCATGGTAGCTTTCTTGACATAGGGTCCAAGTCCTCTGGATCACGTTCGTTCCGAAAATCACGTTCCCGAAGGTTTCATTCCGTTTGGACTCCGTTTGATATTCTTTTTCTGCGAAACTCTGAAATAGGCAAAAAAACAGCAATTCTAGGCTGGGCCTCCGGTTAATAGGTTAGTCCCAAAAATAATATAAAAGTGTATAATAAAGCCCAATAATGTCCAAAACCGAAGATAATATAGCACGGAGCAATCAAAAATTATAGATGCGTTGGAGACGTATCAGAGGTGGTCGATGACCAGCCTTCCTCCTCAGCTGCCTCTGGCTCCGGCAGGTATCTGAGGGTGAGTGACGACCTTTTCGTCCACCCTCCAGGGGCGTCCAGCTCCAAGGCGCCCATCGAGGGAGAGGTGCTTGCCGCCGCCAGGCTCGAGGTCGTCGATGAGCCGACCGCCGGTGGCGACAGCTCTCAGGAGGAGCGGCTTCTCCAGGCCATGGGCGCCAACTTCCGGAAGCTCCAGGCGCTCCACCGCGCCCGCCTGGACAAGGCCAAGTCCAGGATGGCAATGGAGGACAAGGCGGAGGCGGACCTCAAGGTGCGCGTCGCCGAGGCGCAGACTTGGTTCCGACAAGCTAGTGAAGAGCTGAAGGCCGCCCAGGGCAAGCTGGCCAAGCACGACGTGGAGCTCACCATGAAGCTGGCCGACATCGAGAAGGCCCAGGAGATGGCGTAGAGCTTGGCCGCTGCAACCGAGGCCGCTCGGACCCAGCACTAGGACGCGCTGAACTCCCATGGGGAAGACCTTGCCGCGCGAGAGGAGAAGCTTGCCGCAATGCTCCGTGGCAAGGATGAGGAGGTGGAGAAGCTCGTCGTGCAGCGGACCCAAGAGCTGGAGCAGAGGCATGGGGAGGCGCTCAATGCCCAGGCCCGGGTTCACGCCGGCAGGGTGAAGGAGCTGGAGGTGGAGCGGGACGAGCTGAAGGGGCAGGCCCTGAAGCTGTCCAAGGAGAGGGACACGCTCAACGGCGCCCTGACGGAGGCGCAAGGCGCGCCTGTCAGCAGGGCCGGGGAGCTCTCCGAAGCCAACAACTACATCAAAGACCTGAAGTTGAAGCTGGAGGGCCTTGAGGAGATGCTCTCAGAGGCCAAGGCTCGGGAGCAGACCCTGGCCAAGGATCTGGAGGCCGAGAAGCTGCAGCGGAGGAACGAAGCTGCCAGCCACAAAGATTTCATGGAGGGCGAGAATCGCTAGATCAGCCGCCTCGAGGACGTCGCCGGCAGGATCACCACGCAGCTGGCTACCATGGGGATGCCAAATGTGAGGTACGCCCCAGAGCGCAGCGGGACCACCAACGCCAAGCTGACCCTGTTCTTCGAGGGTGTCCTCGGGGCCCTGGAGCAGCTCCACTCCAACCGGGAGGCCTCTCTGGCCGATGAGTCCCGGAGGCTCTACTGGGGTGCCATGACCAAGGTCCTCGCCAAGGTGGCGCATTGGAATCCTGACGTCGACTTCGAAGCTGCGCTGGAGAGCCTGCCGAAGGATGCGGACATCGCAGCGATCAAGGAGTGTATCAAGCCCATCATAAGATGCATCGACGGAATCCGGAGGGTGGAGGGCCAGCGCCGGATTAGGCACCCCGTTTCTTTTCGTTGCTGCAGGTTCACAACCAAGACGATTTTTATCTTTAGTTAGAACTATGGCAACAAGTGATGTAATATGACTCTGCAGTACTTTTGATACAACGCATGTTATTTTCTTGTTCGATTTTCCTTTGTATGTCCACCCTACGTTAACCGGGTAGGCTCGCCGGCGCGTAAACTCAGGGCGGCGTCTTGAGGACGGATCCCCACTGGCCTGCTGGGTGTGCTTGCTGCCGGGCGAACCACCTTACCGCCCTTAGCGCGGCCGCCCGAACTGTCGAGCTTGACTCGAGTCAGAATCGAGAGCGTTGCCAATTGCAGAAGGCTACCCTGCCACTCTCGACGCAGCCGCTTGAGCTGTTGAGTGGACTCGAAACAGAACAAGGGCGTTGCCAATTGCGGGGGGGGGGGGGGGGGGAATAACCTCACATATAAAAAGGAAATTGCTTAAAGTTTCGCATGACTTAGCTTTCTTGTCGCCGAACTGGAGCCCTTCACGTATGCGGGCGGCGCCATCCTCTCGGTCGTCTTCTTCTCCGGAAGCCACGGCCACGAGAGACTGCTAGGCCGGCTGCTAAACCAGATTCTCACAACTGCGCCCCCCTACCTGGCATGCCAAAGATATCGGTGGAAAATGACACCTATGGGATCACAAGAGTCCCTACTACGGTTGCCGGGGCGCGGGGTTGTGAGAAGAGCAGGAATAACAGTCAAAACAAGGATCGTTTTACCCAGGTTTGGGCCGCGAAGATGCGTAATACCCTAGTCCTGCTTTGGTGTGTATTTGATAGAGTTCTTGAGCTCTCGAACTAGCTACGGTGGCTGCGTAGTTCAAAAGAGCCGAATCCCCCTCCAGTACGCCATGGGCCTCCTTTTATAGTCGAAAGGGGCTGCCACAGTGGCACACAGGAGGTGGAAAGGTCTACAGTGTGCGAGCTTATCGCCCGTGTTACAGGACAAGACGCATAGGTGTCCCTTAGCTTTATCGGGGGCGGGAACGAGGCCCGTCCCGTCCGTCGCCGCCTCGCCTTGCTTTGACACGCGCCCAGGCCAGCGATGCATGCGACGCCATGTAGGCAGGCAGGCAGCTGAGGTGCGTGGTGGTAGGGTCTTCACGAAGATCTGCATGCAACCACGCAGGTGCTTGCCGAGTTGGCTCGGAAGCCGCCCGTCGCCACGTAGGTGCCTGCCCAGCTGGTTGGGCTGGCAGCTGCATGCGAACGGCGGTGGAGTCTTGGCTGGTGCGGGCCTGGCAGTAGCCCCGCTGACGCCCTCGGCAAGGGCCTTGCCGGGGGCCCGGCAAGGGTCTCGCCGTGGCGTTGCAGTCGTCCCCGGCAAGGCGCTTGCTGGGGGTCTTGTGGATCTCCTCGGCAAGGATCCCGCCGAGGGTCGCCGTCTTCTGGTTCTCATCTGATCTCACATATCTATGGTCTTGACAAAGATCTGCATGCCACCACGGAGGTGCCTCCCGAGCCCTAGTTCCAATGTAGTTGGTTTGGTTGGAACCCGTGGGCTCAAGGATGGCTCACTCTGTTGGCGTCGGGCGTGCCGCCCCGGCAAGGCCCTTGCCGGGGCTGCCGAGGTTGCCCCGGCAAGAGTCTTGTCGGGGAAATCTGCTTCGCCCTTCTGTCCTTTGTGTTCTTGGTCTTGGCGTTGCCTTGGCCGTCTTGTGCTTTGGCTTCTCTCCGGCTTCCCTCCTCTGCTCTGCTTAGTGTGGCCATGGCGCGCGCCTCCGACTGCCCGTGCACAAGTAAAGGGGTACAAAGGGGTGCCCCTACTTTTGTACACCGACAACAATATATCTCGGAATGGCTATGGAAATGCCATAATAGGTTGGTATGGTGGCTGTTTTGAGGAAGATATAAGGAGGCTTTGTGTGATAGAGCGTATCATATCACGGGGTTTGGATGCACCGGCGAAGTTTGCACCAACTCTCAAGGTGAGAAAGGGCAATGCACGGTACCGAAGAGGCTAGCAATGATGGAAGGGTGAGAGTGCGTATAATCCATGGACTCAACATTAGTCATAAAGAACTCACATACTTGTTGCAAAAATCTACAAGTCATCAAAACCAAGCACTACGCGCATGCTCCTAGGGGGATAGATTGGTAGGAAAAGACCATCGCTCGTCCCCGACCGCCACTCATAAGGAAAGCAATCAAAGAACACCTCATGCTTCAAATTTGTCACACAACGTTTACCATACGTGCATGCTACGGGACTTGCAAACTTCAACACAAGTATTTCTCAATTTCACAATTACTCAACTAGCACACCTCTAATATTACCACCTTTATATCTCAAAACAACTATCAACTATCAAACTTCTCTTAGTATTCATTGCACTTTAAAGTCTTTATCTTGGATGCCTATCATATTAGGACTAATTTTATAACCAAAGCAAATTACCATGCTGTTCTAAAGGACTCTCAAAATAATATAAGTGAAGAATGAGAGATCAATTATTTCTATAAAATAAAACCACCGCCGTGCTCTAAAAAGATATAAGCAAAGCACTAAAGCAAAATTGTCTAACTCAAAAGATATAAGTGAAACACATAGAGTATTCTAATGAATTCCGATTCATGTGTGTCTCTCTCAAAAGGTGTGTACAGCAAGGATGATTGTGGTAAACTAAAAATCAAATACTCAAATCATACAAGACGCTCCAAGCAAAACACATATCATGTGGTGAATAAATATATAGCTCCAAGTAAAGTTACCGATGGACGAAGACGAAAGAGGGGATGCCTTCCGGGGCATCCCCAAGCTTAGGCTTTTTGGTTGCCCTTCGATTTTACCTCGGGGTGCCTTGGGAATCCCCAAGCCTAGGCTCTTTCCACTCCTTGTTCCATAATCCATCAAATCTTTACCCAAAACTTGAAAACTTCACAACACAAAACTTAACAGAAAATCTTGGGAGCTCCGTTAGCGAAAGAAAACAAAACACCACTTTGAGGTACTGTAATGAACTCACTATTTATTTATATTGGTGTTAAACCTACTGTATTCCAACTTCTCTATGGTTCATAAACTCCATTACTAGCCATAGATTCATCAAAATAAGCAAACAACACACGAAAAACAGAATCTGTCAAAAACAGAACAGTGTGTAGTAATCTGGATCTAACGCAAACTTCTGGAACTCAGAAAAATCTACCAAAATAGGAAGACCTAGATAATTTGTTTATTGAACTACTGCAATTGGAATCTGTATTTTATCACCTTCTGGTGATTTTTAAAAATTGTTTTCGTGAGCAGAAAGTTTCTGACTTTTTCAGCAAGATCAAATAACTATCATCCAAGAAGATCATATAGGTTTTACTTGGCACAAACACCAATTAAAACATAAAACCACATCTAACCAGAGGCTAGATCAATTATTTATTACTAAACAGAACCAAACAGCAAGAAACAAGAATAAAATTGGGTTGCCTCCCAACAAGCGCTATCGTTTAACGCCCCTAGCTAGGCATAAGATTTCAACGATGCTCACACGAAAGATAATAATTCAAACACAAAGAAAGCATCATGAAACATGTGACAAACACATTTAAGTCTAACATACTTCCTATGCATAGGAATTTTATAAGCAAACAAATTATCAAGGCAAGCAAAAACTAGCATATGCAAGGAAGCGAAAAGAAACAATAGCAATCTCAACATAACGAGAGGTAATTTAGTAACATGAAAATTTCAACAACCATATTTTCCTCTCTCATAATAATTACATGTAGGATCATAAGAAAATTCAACAATATAGCTATCACAAAACATATTCTTATCACGATCCACATGTATGCAAAGTTGACACTCTTCCAAAATAGTGGGAATATCATTAACTAAAGTCATGACCTCTCCAAACCCACTTTTATCAAAAATACCATAAGATTGAATATTCTCAAAATATGTGGGATCTAAATTTGACACTCTTCCAAACCCACTTTCAATATTATTGCAAACACTATTATCAATCTCATATTCATCATGGGGCTTAAATAAATTTTCAAGATCATAAGAAGAATCACCCCAATCATGATCATTGCAACAAGTAGTAGACATAGCAAAACTAGCATCCCCAAGCTTAGGGTTTTGCATATTATTAGCACAATTGACATCAAGAGAAATCATAATAACATCATTGCAATCATGCTTTTCATCGAAGGAACTATCAAGTATGGGTGCAATAGCAACGATCTCATGTTTAACATAAGGAACTATAGCAAATTCATCTTCATAAATATTGGCATCATGGCCACAAGAATAGCAAGCATCATGTTCATCAAGGGATATTTCAATCAAATCATCAGAATCATAATTATCTATAGATTCATGCATATCATTATTTTCTTCAGAAGCAACGGTCGTGCTTTCAATAAATTCTTTGACATAGACATTATGAGCATAGTTTTCATAGCAATATTTAAGTATGTCTAAATTTTCAGATTCGTAGAGAGTAATATCATACTTTTCAATCAAAGAAGCAACTTCATAAGCACCCTTAAAAGCAACAAATTCTTCAATTTGTTCGATATCGTAGTAACTATGAACACCCTTTGCATAAGATAAGATTTCATTATCATTAAACTCACATAGGTAGGGGAGGTGTTTTTTAGGGTTCTTAGAGCAACAAGTAAAATCATAAATTTCACAAAGATTCCAAGCATAACACAGCAATCTGTTCATTTGATCCCATAAGAGTCTCCCTTTTTCAGACAAAAGGTGACGCACAAAATGAGCATGCTCATCTAAAGATTTCCCATCAACTAGGCTAGTTGGGGTTTGAGCACGAGCGCATAAGGATCGAAGATGATCCAAGTAGAACACTTTAAGTGGATCCATATCAATAGATTTTCAGCAAACGAAGGTTCGAGCATATAGAAGGCACATGGCAACACGAGCAAACAAAAGGACGAACGGAAGAAGGGCGAATAAAACAGCAAAGGTGAAGTGGGGGAGAGGAAAACGAGAGGCAAATGGAAAATAATGTAATGCGAGGGAGAAGAGTTTGTGATGGGTACTTGGTATGTCTTGACTTGTGCGTAGACTCCCCGGCAACGGCGCCAGAAATTGGCTAGTTGACGGGAGATCAAATCTTGACTTGACTTTGCGTAAGCCTCCCCGGCAACGGCGCCAGAAATCCTTCTTGCTTACCTCTTGAGCATGCGTTCGTTTTCCCTTGAAGAGGAAAGGGTGATGCAGCAAAGTAGCGTAAGTATTTCCCTCAGTTTTTGAGAACCAAGGTATCAATCTAGTAGGAGGCCACACGCAAGTCCCTCGTACCTACACAAACAAAGAAGAACCTTGCAACCAACGCGATAAAGGGGTTGTCAATCCCTTCACGGCCACTTGCAAAAGTGAGATCTGATAGAGATGATAATATTTTTGGTATTTTTATGATAAAGATTAAAAATAAAGATTGCAAAGTAAAAATAGATTGGAAACTTATATGATGGAAAATAGACCCGTGGGCCATAGGTTTCACTAGTGGCTTCTCTCAAGATAGCATAAGTAGTACACGGTGGGTGAATAAATTACTGTCGAGCAATTGACAGAATTGAGCATAGTTATGAGAATATCTAGGCATGATCATGTATATAGGCATCACGTCCGCAACAAGTAGACCGACTCCTGCCTGGATCTACTACTATTACTCCACACATCGACTGCTATCCAGCATGCATCTAGAGTATTAAGTTCATAAGAATAGAGTAACGCATTAAGCAAGATGACATGATGTAGGGATAAACTCAAGCAATATGATTTATCCTCGATGGCAACAATACAATACGTGTCGTTTCCCCTACTGTCACCGGGATCGAGCAACGCAAGATTGAACCCAAAGCTAAGCACTTCTCCCATTGCAAGAAAGATCAATCTAGTAGGCCAAACCAAACTGATAATTTCGAAGAGACTTGCAAAGATAACCAATCATACATAAAAGAATTCAGAGAAGATTCAAATATTGTTCATAGATAATCTTGATCATAAACCCATAATTCATCGGATCTCGACAAACACACCGCAAAAAGAGTTACATCGAATAGATCTCCAAGAAGATCGAGGAGAACTTTGTATTGAGATCCAAAGAGAGAGAAGAAGCCATCTAGCTAATAACTATGGACCCGAAGGTCTGAGGTAAACTACCCACACATCATCGGGGATGCTATGGTGTTGATGTAGAAGCCCTCCGTGATCGATGGCCCCTCCGGCGGAGCGCCGGAAAAGGCCCCAAGATGGGATCTCACAGGTACAGAAGGTTGCGGCGGTGGAAATAGGGTTTCGTGGTGCTCCTGGATGGTTTTGGGGTACGTAGGTATATATAGGAGGAAGAAGTAGGTCGGTGGAGCCATGAGGGGCCCACGAGGGTGGGGGCGCGCCCAGGGGCAGGCGCGCCTCCCTGCCTCGTGGCCTCCTCGGTTGTTTCTTGACGTCCACTCCAAGTCCTCTGGATCACGTTTGTTCCAAAAATCACGTTTCTGAAGGTTTCATTCCGTTTGATATTCCTTTTCTGCGAAACACTGAAATAGGCAAAAAAAAATAGCAATTTGCACTGGGCCTTGGGTTAGTAGGTTAGTCCCAAAAATAATTTAAAAGTGTATAATAAAGCCCATTAAACATCCAAAACAGAATGTATAATAGCATGGAACAATCAAAAATTATAGATACGTTGGAGACGTATCAATCGTCCATGCTAGTATTAATGATAGTAGTATTTAAAACATTGCTTTTAAACACCTCATCAAAGAATATGCTAGTTTTATCTTCATCCTAGGTTTTGCTATTAAGTTTCCATAGATTGCTAACCACCTTTAGACAAGGCCTTTTTAAATTATGCTTAAGATGATCATAAATATTTTCCAAACCTTTGGATCAAGGAGTAGTCCAAATTTAGGAATTAACATTAGCAATGTGAGTTTGACTAGCCTTGTGAAAGGAAGGTAAAATTTTGAGAATAGAAGAGCAGAAAGCAGACTTTCCATTGTGAGTATTGAGTTTCCAAATATTAGAGTTATGAAAGTACTTGGATTTGAGAAGAATCAGGGTTCTTAATAATTCTCCAAGCCATCCTTGTAAGCATGGACTTATTCATCATATATAAATCTCTAAAAGGACATTTGACATATAATAAACACAGATAAAAGCAAAGACAAATTTGATAAGAGTGAGTCTTCCTGCATGAGATAACATGTTAGCCTTACATGAATTAAGCTTAGTTTGGAATTATAAATGATAAAACTGTAGGCTGCAAGTCTATTTTTCCCAGGAAGAATTAAAGGATGGCCAAGATGAGTTGTGTTAAGATCCATATTGGGAGCAAGGAAATATTGTTACTTCATTTTTCTGGATTATCATCTGTACCCTTAGTCAAAAGGATAGCAGTTTTATTCCAATTAGGAGTTGACCAGAAACCGCGCAAAATTTATTAATAATCGATGCTCTACCACATTAGCATCATCATTATCAACCCTACCATTTACAATAAAATCGTCAACAGACATCAGAGAGTGAATAGGGGGACAATTACGTCCTAACTGAATACTACTCAAATGATTGGAATTTATAGCCTCTTGCATGGAAAGCGACAACTCAGTAACTACGAGAATAAGAAGATACAACGACAAAGGACAACCTTGTGGGACATGTCAAGATCCCCTAAAGTTCCCATACGGTTGACCATTAAAGTTAACAAAAAAGGTGGCAGAAGAGATGCACTCCATGATTAAATTTACAAAAAGACCATGCAGCCCTTTACGTAGTAAAGCCCTCCTGATAAAACACCACTCAACTATGTGAAAGGCTTTTGTTAAATCCATCTTGAGCATAAAAGCTTTATGTTTCTAGGAGTTAAGAAGAAAAGAGTGAGTGATTTCTCGAGCTATGGTTATATTACTAGTAATTCTTCTACCTTGAATAAAAGCTTGTTGAGACTCATGAATGTGATCAGGAAGTATATCTTTGAGTTTATTGTCTAAAGTTTTAGTAATGACTTTATAGACTACATTACACAAACTTGTGGGCCTAAATTCTTGAGGTGTTTTGGCATTATCTTTCTTAGGATTGAGAGTAATAAAAGTTTTATTTAGTAGTGGCTGAAGATTACCCCTTATGTATAAATCTTGAACAAGTCTTGTTATATCATCTCCTATCCACTTCCATTTCGAAAGGTAGCCCATCTCGTCCAGGACGGTGTTCCTATTCATTCCTTTAAGTACATGTAAAACTTCATCTTTATCTAGAACGGTAGGACAATCCATCATATTTTCACTATTACTAAATGGAGAAGGAAGATTATTTCAGTTGGGATTACTAGAAGAGAACAAATTTGTAAAGGACTTAATAAAACAATCGGCTATCTCTTTAGGATTCTGCAACATTTATTATTTTGATCAAGGATTGAACTAATTATATTCTTCCTTCTCCTTTTGAGCATAGATTTATGAGAGTTACTTATATTCCTATCTCCTTTCATAGCCCAATGTCTCTTAGCTCGCTACCTGTAAAATTATGTTAGTTTGATCATCATTTTATCTTAAAGCTCAATTAGTCTAGCCTCCTCATTGTGATCCTGTAAATGTATAGGTTTAATCTGCAGATTTCACAGTTGGATGTGAATAGTATCCAGTTGTTGTTTTGAAGGCCTCTTAATTTTACTCCATCTCTTGAGTGAACCTGCAAGAAGGGATGTTCTAACATGGAAAGGTTTATCATTAGTATTGATCCAACTATTCTTAGCCATTTCATGATAGTCATATTCTAGAAGCCTCCAATTTACAAATTTGAAGGAACTTTTAGTCTTAGCAATACTAGGCTTAGAAATGGTTAAAGTGGGTGCATGATCACTGTAAAAAATTGGCAAATTATCCGAGGTATTAGGAATTTTTTTGCACCATTCAACATTAGAAAGAAGTGGCCCAGACTTTCATAAGTAGGAGCGGAAGTAAAATGTTTGTTGCACCAAGTAAAAGGAGGACCATTATAAACCATATCGGTTAACCCACGTGGTTAAACATGATTGTAAGTCATACAATGATGGTTCAACCTAGTACTATTATTCTTCTGCAAGGAATTAATGATATCATTAAAATCCACATACAATATAGACGCAAACCCAATGAGAAACTAAAATCCCTAGAGAAGCAACAAAATGCTCAATTAACTTCCATAAGTCTTTGTTCTTACGATAATATGGATCACCATAGACGCAAACCAACGAGAAACTAAAACTAGTACTAGTATTTACAACTGGTGCTATGACTACATTCTGACGCGAGTGGATTATATGTAACTTGATGACATCCATGCACATGATCCAAAGGCCTCCAGCTTGGCCTTCCGCAGGAAAAACAAAACTATCATGGATAGGAAACTATTAGTTATATCCTGAGAACTAATTCTAGAATTATGAGTTTCTGAAATCTGAAGCATACTTTGGCATTGGTGGATGACATTATGCTATTAGCATGCTATAGCGTGCTATTAGAGAGGCATTGTACACTAATTCATTTAGCGAGGCATTGCTCAGAATGCCATAGCATGCTATTAGCGATGCTATAGCGCGCTATGTTTTCACTAGGCAAGATATTGCATCTTGTCACTATTGAGGGTCCTCCCTATCCCTCGGCAGTTCCAGCATGTGAAGTTCATGGCGTCCATGGCACCTTAAAGGCTGGTGTCATTGCCTTTCTAGTAGCATTTCCATTCCTCTCACCATCGTCACAAGCTGCAGCATAAGCGTCAGTATTTCACTACTGGGAAAGGGCTTAGGTGAACTCACATGAGTGGCGGGCGCACTATATCACCTGCCACTGTTACATTAGAGAAGTAGCACTGGCGTGTACTAAAATGGACCCGCCACTCCTCTTGTCACAACAGTGGCGGGCACTACGTCGTACCCGCCATGTCTTCAAGATCCCTACTTGGTGAAAACCTTTGGTGGCAGGCGCCGCGATTTGCCCGCCACAACTCTATCAGACAGCTATGTCGAGGGGCAAGAAGAGCCTGCCACAGATGTCTTTCGGCAACTCGCGCCGTAGTTGTTCAAAAATTACAAAAATAGCAATGGCAGGCAGTTATCTCTACCCGCCACTTCAAAATAGCATGCCAGGTGCTGTGGTGCACCCGTCATTGGTCGTAGACCATATGGTTTAGGTTTCTAAGCCCCACGCGCCCGCAGCCGCCCACATCTTATTCAAAAATCTTTCACCCTCGTCTCTCTCACCCGTCGCCGTCGTCACCATCATCGTGGCAGCCTTCGACACCGCCACTGTCACGCTCGCCCTCAGGCGCCTGCAAGGTCGACGTCGTCCCCATCGTCCTCATCATCCCCATCGCCCTCGCCGTTCGCCGCTGCAACGAATGTCCTCACCATCCGCTGGCACCTCAAACGTCCCCGCCGTCACTGTCGCTCTCAACGTCTGATGTCGTCGTCCTCAACCCCCCCCCCCCCCCCCCCCGCGTTCGTCTCCTCCGCCCCGGTAAACTAGCAAAAGGTCATGCCGATTTTTCCGTACAACACATCGACTGTTATATCTTGTTATATAGTTGCTTTCAATGAAATTGTGGTTTATCTAAATGTCAAGTTTTTTAATGTGAATTAAATGGAGAAGCTAAGACGTGTCTACTTGTGAGCTGAGCAATGCTTGTGAGGAGCGTTTGCTTGTGAACTAGTGCTGCACTTCCTTTATGTGATCTATATGATCTGTGTGAACTTAATTTCATGTTGTCATGACGGTGCTGAACTTAATTTCATGTTGTGAACTAGTGTTGCACTGCCTTTACGTGATCTCTAGCTATGATCAATGCTTCTGAACGTAATTTTTATGTTTCTATGAAGATTACTATATGCATGTTTAATTTGCTTACATATGAGCCGACTCCATTAGTTTGTGATTCATATTGTCTTCAATTTCTAGAAAGTGGGTGCCCCTGATTCATAACCCCAACATGGTCAGCATACAGTGGCCCGACCTCGCCGAGTCGACGGCAAAGGCAGTGTTGGTAATGTGTGATCGCACATATTACCGTTATGAATTTTTTTTGTTGATTTTTAATCTTCTATCTATGAACACAACAAATGAATGAGGATGAGCTCGGTGGCATCCCCGAGTACCCCTACTGTTGCGACAACGGGGGTATGTGCGACGATCCTCATCTAGAGGATGATAGGTACTTCTCGCTAATGCTTAAAGAGGGTTACACATATTATACGGTAACTTTTGCACATATTTCCTTCTTAACTAAACATGTCTCAAGATTTTTGTTTTAACGTGTAAATTTTGGGTTTTTTCCAATCTGACTAGTGCATCCCCTGCTATGCAAGGCTTTTTGTTCTAGAGAAGCTGCATGTCAAAGACAAAGATGACGTTGCTGAAATGGCTATTTACCTGAAGATGTAACATGGTTTCGTTCTCGAATCTAGGATCTACAATGAAGTGGATCACACATTTTTTTGATTGTGTAAATTGGAAAGGATTATGCAAGGCTTACGGATTTGAGGAGAGTGTGAGTATAACCTTTGATATTGGCATCTTTCAATGCACCTTTCCTCATTTTGATCAAGACATTTCGGTGGAAATAGACATGATTCCTATTTTTCCTCCGTGTGAGTTTCTTAAACAAATTTGTTAAGTAATCTATCTTGCTAATTTTAATATCTGTTATTCATCTTAACTTAACATTTTAATTAAAATCTACATCTTATTTTCTATATCGAAGGAAAATATGAAATATAGTAGACGAGACATATTACACTGCTGGCTCCGAGCTTACTTGGGAGGAGAAGAATTATCTTGTCTCCTCTGTTCATGATGTTGAGTCGTTTAAGGGCACTTACGGAGCTGGTCCACAAGTTGAGCAATACCAACATTCATAAATAATTCATGGTATGATTTTGTACTATTATTGTGCCACTAGTCCATCTTAAATAAACTACACTGCTTACTATGTTACTATGTTGATCTTCAAGAGAAGCTCCCAAGAGTTGTTGTGCCTGCAATGATGGATGCGAAAGGTGAGATGACAATTATTTGCCATTAGAAGACCAATTTCAAAGGCACCTACTCGACTGCAAACTCACGAGATGGACGCCTCAAAATTGATGAATCATAGCAAATATTGAATGAGTGCAGACCAGAAATTGGAGATCAGTGGATCTCTGTGCTCCACCACAGAGATGCAGGGGCATTCTTATTCTTTTGAATTTATCCTAAAAGAGAGGAGTAGCTCCTAGTCCTTTGTCATTATCAGGACTAATTAACTGGTGGGTGTTTGTATAGTCAGTCATGTTATGCGTACTATGTGTTGGTTGCTACCAAGCTATGAATATTTTGTTGGGGTATTTGTAGTCAGGATTGACAACGATTAGAACAAGTGTTTAGTGTATTCAACAATATTTCGTCCTCTCTTATTATTATCAATGTATTCTAATGTGTGTTGTATGAAAAATGTAACCATGGCAGCATAAATGTTGTCGTCGTTGTGAAAATATAAATTTGTGTGACTGACACTCAGTGGCTGGCGCTACAAAAGCCCGCCATAGATACCAAACCAACCAGTGGCGGGCAGCGGCGCGCGCCCGCCACTGCCGAGTATCTACCGGTGGCGGGCGACAGCTCGCCATTGATGCGGTTATAGCAATGGCGAAAGGTCGGTGGCAGGCGGGTCTGGGAGCCTGGCCCGCCCCTGCTGGCCTTTTTGCACCCGCCATTGCTAGGCATTCCTGCAGTAGTGTTTGTATGATTTTCACCGATATGTGCAACTCAAGGTGTTGTCTTGGGAAACATCTGACTACGACCATCACCCAAACCAACCCTGGTGATGCCACTAACGGGACCAAGACGATTCCCCCAATGTGGGGACCCCATCGAATGAGCTTGCAGATTTGCTAACATAGCATTTCTAAACCGAATAGTGAAGTTGATGAGGATCTGGGGCTGTGGGTAATCTAGCAGGCGCGCTATTTCCAGGATACGTGGAGAGCAGATTCCCTCACATGCCATGGCTTCCATCATAGCGACCAAGAACACCATTGCCGCTTCCCCGTGAAATCGCATAATCTCCTAGGTTGGCACCGAGATGGATAGTGCCATCACTCCCCCCCTTCCGCCTCCCACAGCCACATCCCACCTACTAGGTCGACCTCCGGGGCGACTCGCAAGAGGAGCTCAAGGGAGGCCTTCACCTGCATGCTCACCTATGCCATCACCATGGCAATTCGTGATGAATCTTGCATCTCCTCGAGCCTGGTGATTGGATCCCGAGAAATGTCCGCGGAGACGAACAAGCACAACGAAGCACCGGCTGAGTAGGCTGGCAGTAGTGGTGGAGCTGTTCCGGCACCGAACGAACGCGGATGAGTGACATCTAACCTTGGAAGAGCAAGACGCTTTAGGGCTGGAGCATCGAAACAAGAGTTATATGTCCGCTTTAAACACGGAACTTGTAGCCAGCTCAGTTGCACGTCAACTCTTCACATGTAATTCATCCTGATTTTAGTTGCATGCCCATCTACAACTCAGTTTCCCTTAAGTGGATAACCTTAATGTTTATTGATTATTGGAAAGTAGAGGATATCATTAAGAATACAAAACAACCATGTTGAAGCGTTGACCTTTTCCATTTTCTGTTAAAAAAATATTCTATTGATTTTCATGATACCTATAGAAAAAAATCATTTGTTCTAGTGTTCTGAATTTTGAAGTTTGTTTCATTTCTATTTCTTGCAAACTTCTACAAAATTAATATTATTATAGTATTCTATCATTCTCTCTCTCTATCTGTCTCTCCCTCCCATGGCTTAAAGTAAATCTATTTTTTATCTTTTGTTTTTAACATTCATCACACTAATTTGCCCTATCACCTCCAAAACAAGATAAATTACGCTCAACATTCAAAATTGCACATATTACCACTCTTTCGTGATTACGTCGAGGCAGATTACTCTAACGGGGCAGCAGTTCTCCTAAATACTCTAATGTGGCAGAGATTTACCTACATATAGCAGTCTAATTATAGCATCAAAAATGAAGAAACATGAGAAACAAACAATTTTGAGTTTGTAAAAATTAAAAATATTTTGAAATTTTTGAAAAATAGAGGATATCATCAATACTACAAAATAACCACGTCGAAACATTGACCATTTTTCATTTTCTATTAAGAATATTCTATTGATTTTCATTATTTATATACAATATATTTTTCCTTCTTTCTAGTTTTCTGAATTTTCACATTTTTCATTATTTTTATTTTGCTACGCAAACCTCTGCAAAATTAATATTGTTTGAGAATTCTATTGTTTCTAACTTTTTGAAAATTGTCTTGTTTTGGCATGAACATGTTCTTTTGGCATGGATTTATATGTTTTCAGCTCTATAAAATGAGTCTTTACATACTTGACATATCATTTGTTGCTCCCGTTGTCAATTTATGTATCCACATATTGCATGTTAACATCAGGCCTTTGGTTTTTCTTACACGATGGGTAGACATTGCTAGCTGCCTCTATGAGAGTCTACTTAAAACAATATCATTTATCATATTTAGTACTTAAGATTAATAATAAATCCTCAATATGTTTGTTCTAAATATTTGTAATTTATACCCAAAATAATGATGATAATAAATTTCCTAAATCTACTCGATCTGCATCTTTGCAATCTATATCCACAATAACTGATGGAAATTAAATTCTTAAATCTGTTTGATTTACATACTCGTAATACGTGGCACAATAACTAGTAGCAATAAAATTCTCAAATTTGCTTGATCTACATATTTGTAATATGTATGGCGATAACTGGTCCCAATAAAATTCCAATATCTACTCAATCTACATTTATGTAGTCTATAGCACAATAAATGACAGAAAATATCTTAACTTTGCTCGATCCATATAATTGTAATCTATACCCACAATAATTGAAGGCTAAATCTAGCTTCATAGTTTTGACTCAACGTCGATTGATGAAGTTGCCTATGAGGCAAAAATAACATTGACAATGTAATACGTGAGGCATCTCGATGTTGGAAGTCGTAGGTTGACTGGTTCATGGGCATCTAGAAAAATATGACAACATTACTTCCATGATTAAAAAGAAAATTAACTATTTTCACTACTTTAACTCACTTCGAGTCTAATTTGGCCATTCGCCTCTAAAACTGGAGAAATTATACCCAATGCCCAAAATCAGACAAATTAATTATAGTATCATGCCAAAGTGGTTTTCGATGATGTTAGAGTAGTTTTCTTACATATGGTAGTCTAGCTGGCATATAGGGAAAAATAAACATATAATTAGATATTTAAAAAAATTAAATATAGAAGACTATGAAGTTTGAGGATATCACGCCAAATAAAAACAATAATGTTGAATTTTATCAATTTCTATAATATTTTTCATTCCATGGATATTCTTGATTTATGTAGAATATATTTCCATTTTTTAAATGTTTAATATTTTGATTACTTTTCATCTTCCTTACAAATTTATACACTATCAATATTTGTTTGTAAACTTTCCGATTTTATTTTCTAAACTTAGAATTTACTAATTACTTGTTAACTATGTCACATATTCTTACACATCTACAAAAGATGCCACCATGTCACTAAAAGGATTAAACCATTTTGGATTAATACTGTTTGGGATTTTCTAGTTTGTATACTTGGGGAGTGAAAGGGAGGTTATTTGCTGGTGTACCATTGAGACGTGTGTTCAATACTTCAACAATAATTCACGGGTGAAAACATATTTTGTTCAAATGTGAGCTACTCTATGTTCATTTCCCGGTTTGTGGATTGTTGTATCCATAACTGATGTATAATCCTTCATGGAAATAGCCGTGCAAGAAAGAAGAAATTTCCTGTCTAATGTTTGAAATGCAAACACTGGTTGAAAAGGGTGAATTTTCATTATCACAGTTGTGTTGAAGTTATAAAGTGCTTGTAAAATAGGAGGGATAGTTGGAGCCGATATTTTAAACTTCGGGGTTGGGAAGCTGGTAGTTGGGCAATGCATTGAAAACAACTCTTTGATTTATTGTGCGGGATACAATTTTTTATTGCTTGTAGTTCCAATCATATTGGCGCATTACACATCTCCGATTCCTCCTTCATTATCGATGGGAAGAGAGGCGTTGAATATGTCGTCACATGTTTCGTCCGGGATGGTATGAAGTGGTCCAAAAAGAGGATAATGGCCGAGTAAGATGTCGGTGTTTGTCGTGACTCGCAATAAGGAAGCACGTGTAGGTTACATTTGGCGTATACGTGAGATTCATGTTTGCACTTGTGTTTACCTCTTGTAGAAACACTCAATGACCAATATCTCTTTAGATATATTGTCCTTGTTTTTCCTCTTTTATCTAATCAAATCAGAGAGCAGATTATCTTCTTTTTTTTGCATGGTAATACGTGTCTCATTCATATCATAAAGAACAGAGTACAAGTCACGTAAGGACCGACATGACAAAACTGAAATGATAGCAGAACATCTCTGAGCTTGACACCAAAGCCGGTCACCTGCCTCCGGCACCATCACAGCATCATCCGAAAAAAAGAATGACGGATCACCTCCTCACCCACATTATCTGATTGTGGTGGCAACTCTTTGATTTAGGATACAGTTTGGCCTCTTCCGTACTTTTTTAATTTTCTTAGGTAGTTTTGCATATTATACATGTTACAGTCGTCCGTCAAATTTGTGTTTTTCATGATTTTGTTTATTTAATGTAATTTTTCAGTTTTACATATCAGAAATGCATTACATATATCGATACATAAATCGTCATGCAGCAGCAGCAGCAACAGTCTGTCATGATGTGTTGCTCTGCGCCCTCCAGACCTCCGCGGCCATCCATTCAGGTGTAAAACCAAATTAATTCCAGCTCAGGTATGAGCTAAGCATTGAAGGCTAGCTAGTAAAACGGAACCAAAGAAGCTGCGGTCTCGGCCATCCTTAGCTCAAACGTTTTGGCTGGTTGCTATTTGAGGATTGAAATGAAGAAGGAAATAACAGAGGAGTAGGTGAGGGGCACCCAGCCCCTTGTGCTATTTAACTGCCGGCAACCCAGATCCTCAGGCACACCAGAACCTCAGGCACCCACTCGCAAACCTCAGTTCCGTTCCGTCACAATATGTTCCCTATGGCCGCAGATCCGACGGCGCCCGTCTCTGGCGTTGGCATCAAGCGCTCGGCGCTGAGCGACGACCACGAGGAGCGGCCCAGCGGCCGGAGCAAGGGGGCGTCGTGGCATCAAGCGAACAAGAGCACCGGCAAGGCAAAGGTAGTAGCCGACGCTCAAGACCACGGCAGCGACGGCGATAACGAGCAGAAGCGGCGCAGGCATCTCGCCATCAACATCAATAAGGTGCCCCATCAGGACGACGGCGACCTCGACAACCCTCTTCCCGCCACCGCCGGCGGCGTTAGCTGCTCGCCGCCGCAGCAGCATCCGCACCGAGCGCACTCGCTCGACAGCAAGAAGCGGGAGCTGGAGATTAAGAAGCGGGAGATCGAGATCGAAGACGCGATGCTGGAGCTGGAGCGGGAGCGCGTGCAGTGGGCCGAGGCGAATCTGAGGGAGGAGATGGAGCTGAAGAACATGCGGCTGGAGAACGACAGGACGCGGCTGGAGAACCACCGGCTCCTGGTGAAGGTCAAGCGCAGGGAACTGGAGCTCGGCGTCGTCAGATCCAAGAGGATCTAGGGCGCGTGCATGCATGCATGCATGTGTGCTGGCTCTGGGGGTTTCCCGTTCCGTAGGGAATCGGGGGAGGAGATGAAACAGAAGGAGAAACAAAAAAGAGAGAATCAATCTGCTCCTTTTTTTTTAACTGAATGTTCACCTATTTTGGTTTTTGAAATGCCTTCATGTGTGCTTGTCTCTTCTTTTTTCTGAAAAGGTGAAGCGCTTTGGATAGAGCACCTCCATACTTTGCGGACATGGATAGAATCATGCACCCTTGCCATTGTTGGCAAATCCATCCTTCTCCCCAATTTCCTACCGTCCTCGTTGCTTAATCTCCTCTCCCCATTGCGTGACCATACTAAGATGGCGATTGATGCATCTCAATACTTGTGGTGGCCAGAGGCACAGCTTGCTACAAGGTGGGTATGCCGTTGCTGAATTGTGTGTTTTTTTTTTTTTTTTTGCGCATATTGCTGAATTGTGTGTATGGGGCTGTTTGGATCGTGGTCGGTGGTTGCCATGCCAAAATTTTGGCGTTGACTTGTGGCATTGGTATCGTTTCGACCCAATGATCGGAGCCATGCCAAGAAATTGGTCGCTGTGTTCAATTATGCGCCCATGCACGGGTGAAACAGGGGCAGGCGAAACATTCGTGAGAATATTGGCACGTCCCTGATTTGACGAGGCGGACGCGGGCATCATCCAAATAGCCCCTGTGTCTCCCACTCCATCATTATCCATGGTATGAGATGCATTGAATGTGCCGTCATCCTTTTTCTTGGAGATAGTGTGGAGTGGTCAAAGAAGAGGAGGAAGTCAAGAGTAACATGTTGGTGTTTGTAGTGATGCGTGTTGAACCTGACATATTTTGTATTGCTATTCCTATCGTCTCTAGCCTTGTATAGTTGACTCCTAGAGGTATGGTAGGATTAGTTTCCTTGTCACGCAAGACATCCTGTGTATATATTGTAACCAACCCCATAGAATACAATAAGTTGCATCCTACAGTTTACCTTACAATCTCCATCGCTTCCGCCCTGCACCGCCGCCGCCGCACCTCCCTGTAGCCGCCGCCGCGCCCCCTCAACCCTAGGCCGTCGCCGCCGCGCCCTCTCTCCTGCCGCCGCCGCCACTGCAACTCACCAAACCCTACACCGCCGCCGCCGCTACCCTCCCGCAGCCGCCGCCGCATCCTCCCAAACCCTAATCGCCGCTGCCATCTCCTCGCAGCCGCCGCACTTCCCTCCCCTTCCAACGCAGCCGCCACCTTATGCCGCTGCCGTCTTCTCCCTCCACCACCTCCCAAACCCTAACTGCGCCGCGCTCCCCTCCCACCATGTCCCACTCCAAGGCCGACCCCTCCGACACCGGTTCCTTCGCTGGTGCCATGTTCACTTCGGATCGCCTCAATGAGCTCCACATCAAGGATCATGTGCCCATCATCCTCGACCTCGACTCGCCGTCCTACAATGCATGGCGCACCTACTTCGCCCTCTTGTTCTGCTCCTACCGTCTCATTGAGCACGTTGATGGGAGCGTCGACTTCCGCGAGATGAAGGACGACAACGAGTGGCTTGTCGTGGACGCCTGCATCGTCAAGTGGCTCTTCCTCACCATCTCTTAAGGTCTCTTCAACATAGTGAACTCCCGTGACCCCTGGGCGTACGCCATGTGGACACGGCTGTGCGATCTCTTCCTCGACAATCAGCTCCAACGTCGTGTCTTCCTCCAAGGGGAATTCTTCACTATGCAGCAAAACGATCTTTTGATCGATGAGTACTGCACTCGGCTGAAGGTTCTCGCCGACGAGCTGCGCGACGTCGGCATGACCATCGACGACTCTGTCCTCCTCACCAACCTCCTTCGGGGCCTCCACCCCGACCTTGGCCAGTCCGCCGCCAACCTCTCCCTCGTCACGCCAACGTATGCGAAGGCGGTCACGTACCTTCGTATGGAGGAGAAGCGCCTCCGCCACTCTGCCCGGCATGCGACCCACGCCGCCCTTCACGTCGGCCTCGCCGCCGGCCATGGTGCTCCTCCAACCCTGCCAGGGTCGCGCGCGCCTGCTCCCGCCCCGCCAGCCGCGCCCGCGCCCTCTGGTGGCCGCAAGCAGAAGGGTCGCGAGGGCCGGGGCCGCAACTCCAACATGGCGACGCGCCCTCCCGCGCCCGCGGTGGCTGCCCCTCCTCCGCCCTGGCTCTCGGGTACAATCCCTGGACGGGTGTCGTGCATGCCTACTCTATGCCCGTCCCCCGCCCACCGGCTCCGGGTATTCTTGGGCCACGGCCGACTCCTCCTCAGGCGCTGCTGACCATGCCGGTTCCCGCAGCATACGGCAACAATGCGGCCTACGGCGGCCCCTTGGCGTATGGCGGCCCTCCTGGCTACGGCGCATATGGTGGCACCCCTCCGGTCTACGACCCGGCGCTCCTCTCCGCTCTCCATGCTACACCCTCGCCGAGCACCTACAGCGGAGGCAGCGATTGGTACATGGACACCGGTGCCGCTGCTCACATGGCCTCTAGCCCCGGTATCCTCTCTCGTGCCTCCCCCTATCATTTCTCTTCTCGCATCATGGTTGGTGATGGGAGCTCTCTCCCCATCACTCATCATGGTTCGTCCTCCCTCCCGTTACCTTCTTCTTCTTTAACACTCAATAATGTGCTCGTTTCACCATCCTTAATCAAAAACCTATGTTCTGTTCGTACTCTTACTCGTGAAAATCATGTCACTGTTGAGTTTGACGCTCTCGGTTTTTCTGTCAAGGATGCTCGCTCCCAGAGGGTTCTGCACCGATGTGACTCTCCTGATGATTCTATCCATGCGGTGCTTCTACGTGCGGCGGCCCGGTTGCACTTCATGCCGACGTTTCACTTTGGCACGCTCGTCTTGGTCATCCCGGTGCCGACGCTCTTCATAAAATTTTGAGCACTTTTCCCTTTTCATGTAATAAATCAGCGGCTCATACTTGTCATGCTTGCCGCATAGGAAAACACGTTCGCCTGTCGTTTTCTTCATCTTCATCAATTGCTACTTTTCCCTTTGATTCTATTCATTGTGATTTTTGGACATCTCCAGTGCCTAGTAATTCAGGTTTATCTTATTACCTTGTGATTTTAGATGATTTTTCTCACTTCACTTGGAATTTTCTGTTACGCCGCAAATCCGACGTCGCCTCCACTCTTCATTCCTTTTATGCTTACGTCAACACCCACTTTCATCGCACCATTGCTCACCTTCAAACCGATAACGGAAAAAATTGATAACCTCGCCATTTGACATCTTCTCTCCACTCATGGCACCATCTTTCGCCTTACCTGTCCATACACATCCCAACAAAACGGTCATGTCGAACGTGTTCTCTGAAGGAAATATGCCCTAGAGGCAATAATAAAGTTATTATTTATTTCCTTATATCATGATAAATGTTTATTATTCATGCTAGAATTGTATTAACCGGAAACTTAGTACATGTGTGAATACATAGACAAACAGAGTGTCCCTAGTATGCCTCTACTAGAACTAGCTCGTTAATCAAAGATGGTTAAGTTTCCTAACCATAGACATGTGTTGTCATTTGATGAACGGGATCACATCATTAGAGAATGATGTGATGGACAAGACCCATCCGTTAGCTTAGCATTATGATCGTTTAGTTTATTGCTATTGCATTCTTCATGACTTACACATGTTCCTATATATGACTATGAGATTATGCAACTCCCGAATACCGGAGGAACACTTAGTGTGCTATCAAACGTCACAACGTAACTGGGTGATTATAAAGATGCTCTACAGGTGTCTCCGATGGTGTTTGTTGAGTTGGCATAGATCGAGATTAGGATTTGTCACTCCGATTGTTGGAGAGGTATCTCTGGGCCCTCTCGGTAATGCACATCACTATAAGCCTTGCAAGCAATGTGACTAATCAGTTAGTTGCGAGATGATGCATTACGGAACGAGTAAAGAGACTTGCCGGTAACGAGATTGAACTAGGTATGGTGATACCGACAATCGAATCTCGGGCAAGTAACATACCGATGACAAAAGGAACAACGTATGTTGTTGTGCGGTTTGACCGATAAAGATCTTCGTAGAATATGTAGGAGCCAATATGAGAATCCAGGTTCCGCTATTGGTTATTGACCGGAGATGTGTCTCGGTCATGTCTACATAGTTCTCGAACCCGTAGGGTCCGCACGCTTAACGTTCGATGACGATTCGTATTATGAGTTTATGCGATTTGATGTACCGAAGGTTGTTCGGGGTCCTAGA
The DNA here is from genome assembly GCF_002575655.3 of Aegilops tauschii subsp. strangulata. NCBI lineage: Eukaryota > Viridiplantae > Streptophyta > Magnoliopsida > Poales > Poaceae > Aegilops > Aegilops tauschii. The sequence continues at coordinate 74,816,718 of NC_053040.3, read as the reverse complement.
TGAGATCGCGGACATGACGAGGAGTCTCGAAATGGTCGAGACGTAAAGATTGATATATTGGAAGGATATATTCGGATATTGGAAAGGTTCTGAGTGGTTCGGGTATTTTTCTGAGTACCGGAGAGTTGCGGGAATTCGACGGGGGAAGTATTGGGCCTTCATGGGCCTTAGTGGAAAGGAGAGAAGGGCCATAAGGGGAGGCCGCGCGCCCCCCATGGGCTGGTCCGAATTGGACTAGGGAGGCGGCGGCGCCCTCCTCTTTCCTTCTCCCTCTCCTACTTCTTCCCTCTCTCCCCTCTTGGAAAAGGAAGGGGACTCCAACTAGGATTGGGAATCCTAGTTGGACTCCCCCTATAGGCGCGCCCCTCCTAGGCCGGCCTCCTCCTCCCCCGTTCTTTATATACGTGGGCAGGGGGGCACCCCAAAGGCACTCCAAGATTTTTCTTAGCCGTGTGCGGTGCCCCCCTCCACAGTTATACACCTCGGTCGTACCGTCGTAGTGCTTAGGCGAAGCCCTGCACCGGTAACTTCATCATCACCGTCACCACGCCGTCGTGCTGACGGAACTCTCCCTCGTCCTCAACTGGATCAAGAGCTCGAGGGACGTCATCGAGCTGAACATGTGCAGAACGCGGAGGTGCCGTACGTTCGGTGCTTGGATCGGTTGGATCGCGAAGACGTTCGACTACATCAACCGCGTTACTAAACGCTTTCGCTTTCGGTCTACGAGGGTACGTGGACACACACTCCCCGCTCGTTGCTATGCTTCTCCTAGATAGGTCTTGCGTGATCATAGGAAAATTTTGAAATACTTGATGACCCACAAGTATAGGGGATCTATCGTAGTCCTTTCGATAAGTAAGAGTGCCGAACCCAACGAGGAGCAGAAGGAAATGATAAGCGGTTTTCAACAAGGTATTCTCTGCAAGCACTGAAATTATAGGTAATAGATAGTTTTGTGATAAGATAATTTGTAACGAGCAAAAAGTAACAAAAGTAAATAAATTGCAGCAAGGTGGCCCAATCCTTTTTGTAACAAAGGACAAGCCTGGACAAACTCTTATATAGAGAAAAGCGCTCCCGAGGACACATGGGAATTATCGTCAAGCTAGTTTTCATCACGTTCATATGATTCGCGTTCCATACTTTGATAATTTGATAAGTGGGTGGACCGGTGCTTGGGTGCTGCCCTTACTTGAACAAGCATCCCACTTATGATTAACCTCTATTGCAAGCATCCGCAACTACAACAAAAGTATTAAGGTAAACCTAACCATAGCATGAAACATATGGATCCAAATCAGCCCCTTACGAAGCAACGCATAAACTAGGGTTTAAGCTTCTGTCACTCTAGCAACCCATCATCTACTTATTACTTCCCAATGTCTTCCTCTAGGCCCAAATAATGGTGAAGTGTTATGTAGTCGACGTTCACATAACACCACTAGAGGATAGACAACATACTTCTCATCAAAATATCGAACGAATACCAAATTCACATGACTACTAATAGCAAGACTTCTCCCATGTCCTCAGGAACAAACGTAACTACTCACAAAGCATATTCATGTTCATAATCAGAGGAGTATTAATATGCATAAAGGATCTGAACATATGACCTTCCACCAAATAAACCAACTAGCATCAACTACAAGGAGTAATCAACACTACTAGCAACCTACAGGTACCAATCCCAGACTGAGACAAGAATTGGATACAAGAGATGAACTAGGGTTTGAGAGGAGATGGTGCTGGTGAAGATGTTGATGGATATTGCCCTCTCCCGATGAGAGGAGCGTTGGTGATGACGATGGCGATGATTTCCCCCTCCCGGAGGGAAGTGTCCCCGGCAGAACAGCTCTGCCGGAGCCCTAGATTGGTTCCGCCAAAGTTCCGCCTCGTGGCGGCGGAGTCTCGTCCCCAAAAGCTTGCTTATGATTTTTCTTCGGACGAAAGACTTCATATAGCAGAAGATGGGCACCGGAGGGCCAACAGGGGGCCCATGAGGCAGGGGGCGCGCCCCCCACCCTCGTGGCCAGGTGGAGGCCCCCCTGACGTATTTCTTCCACTCAATATTTTTTATTATTTCCAAAAATAACTTTCGTGGAGTTTCAGGACTTTTGGAGTTGTGCAGAATAGGTCTCTAATATTTGCTCCTTTTCCAGCCCAGAATTCCAGCTGCCGGCATTCTCCCTCCTTATGTAAACCTTGTAAAATAAGAGAGAATAGGCATAAGCGAAAGTAAACCTTGTGACATAATGTGTAATAACAGCCCATAATGCAATAAATATCGATATAAAAGCATGATGCAAAATGGACGTATCAACTCCCCCAAGCTTAGACCTCGCTTGTCCTCAAGCGAAAGCCGATAACGATAAATATGTCCACATGTTTAGAGGTAGAGGTGTCGATAAAATAAAATACGGACATGAGGGCATCATGATCATTCTCATAACAGCAACATATAAGGATATTGTCATATGATTTCTTATGCTCAAGTAATAATCCATTCACAATCTCAGTCATTGAAGCAATTGCAATTTATCATAACATCAGAAAGAGTCTATGTCAGAGCTTTCTAGCAAGTCCACATACTCAACTATCATTTAGTCTTTCATAATTGATAACACTCACGCAATACTTGTGGTTACGGAGTTTTAATCGGACACAGAGAAAGATAGGGGCTTATAGTTTCGCCTCCCAACCTTTTACCTCAAGGGTAATGTCAACAATAATAGTTCATGCTAACCCACATCCAATTAGATATATATATCAGGATCTTTCCAACATCCTGTGCTTGCCAAAGGATAAAATGTAAAAAGGAAAGGTGAAGATCACCATGACTCTTGCATAAGGTAGAAGATAATAATAAAAGATAGGCCCTTCGCAGAGGGAAGCAGAGGTTGCTATGCGCTTTCAGGGTTGGATGCACGAAATCTTAATGCGAAAGAACGTCACTTTATATTGCCACTTGTGATATGAACCTTTATTATGCAGTCTGTCGCTTTTATTTCTTCCACATCACAAGATCGTATAAAGCTTATTTCCTCCACACCAATCAATCATACATATTTAGAGAGCAATTTTTATTGCTTGCACCGATGACAACTTACTTGAAGGATCTTACTCAATCCATAGGTAGGTATGGTGGACTCTCATGGCAAAACTGGTTTAAGGGTTTTTGGAAGCATAAGTAGTATCTCTACTTGGTGCAAAGAATTTGGCTAGCATGAGGGGGAAAGGCAAGCTCAACATGTTGGATGATCCATGAGAATATACTTTTATCTCAGATATAAGAAAACATAACCCATTACGTTGTCTTCCTTGTCCAACATCAACTCTTTAGCATGTCATATTTTAATGAGTGCTCCCAATCATAAAAGATGTCCAAGATAGTATATTTATGTGTGAATACTCTCTTTCTTTATTACTTCCTATTAATTGCAACGATGACCAAAGCTATGTTTGTCAACTCTCAACAATTTTTAATCATCATACTCTTTCTATGTGAAGTCATTACTTTCCATAAGATCAATATGATCTCTTTGTTTCTTTTTTTATTCTTTTCTCTTTTCTTTTATTCACTCAAGATCATAGCAAGATAATCAAGCCCTTGACTCAACACTAATCTTTATTATATATAGCTCACGGACTCGATTACAAAGAGAGATCATAAAGCAAAACTCAAAACTAGATCATACCAAAACTTTTATTCTACTAGATCAAGATACTACTAATAGGATCGAACTAAGAAAAACGGTAAAAATAGGAGTGTGATGGTGATACGATACCGGGGCATCTCCCCCTAGCTTGGCAGTTACCAAGGGGAGTGCCCATACCCATGTGATTATGTCTCCTTTGCTGGTGAAGAAGGTGGAGTTGTTGATGATGGGTAATCGCACATCGAGCGTAAGAGATCCTCCAACTTGCGAATAATGCCCTTGAGTGCGACAATATGCTCCTTCAATAAAATATTTTCACGTGTGAGATACTTGTTTTGTATACGAGCTAACTCAATCATCTCGAAAGCTTCGATCTCAGTTGGGGTAAGAAGATTGTGATCAAGTTGAAGGGTGTCTCCTGCTACCGGAACTTGGTCCTCCGTGGCCTTCTTGATCCCTTCATCCTTGTTGATCTCCACGGGTTCTTCCCTCTTCAGCTCTATCTTCAATAGCCAAGCATCATTGTCACCATTGTTGGAGGAGGGGGCGACATGATGCCTGGCCTTGACAACCCTGACAGAAAACAGGTCGAAACAAGAACAAAGGACAATTGCGTGATACAGGAGTCAAAACATTCGGGAGATTATATAATGAATTTTTACCGACCAAAATACGTATCGTGCAAGAAAACGGAGTCCGGAGAACGCACGAGGTGCCCACGAGGCAGGGGGCGCGCCCTGGGGGGGTAGGGCGCGCCCTCCACCCTCGTGGAGCCCTCGTGTCCTTCCCGGACTGCTTCTTATTTTTCTATTTTTCTAAATATTCCAAAACGGAGAAATATTGCCATAAAAACTATTTTGGAGTCGGTTTACTTACCGTACCACATACCTATTCCTTTTCGGAGTCTGAAACATTCCGGAAAGTGTCCCTTATGTATTCCTCCGGGGTTACGGTTTCAGGAACATTGGTTTCAACATTTATGGGATTACCTGAGATATAATGTTTGATTCTTTGACCGTTCACCACCTTCGGATTTGTGCCTTCGAAGTTGTTGATTTTTATGGCACCGGAATGATAGACTCCTCGATAACGTAGGGACCTTCCCATTTAGAGAGAAGTTTTCCTGCAAAAAATCTTAAACGAGAGTTGTATAGCAATACATAATCATCTACATTAAACTCACACTTTTGTATTCTTTTGTCATGCCATCTTTTAACCTTTTCTTTAAACAACTTGGCATTCTCATAAGCTTGGGTTCTCCATTCATCAAGTGAGCTAATGTCAAATAACCTCTTCTCACCGGCAAGTTTGAAATCATAATTGAGCTCTTTAATAGCCCAATAAGCCTTATGTTCTAGTTCGAGAGGTAAGTGACATGCTTTTCCATAAACCATTTTATACGGAGACATACCCATAGGATTTTTATATGAAGTTCCGTAGGCCCATAATGCATCATCAAGTTTCTTGGACCAATTCTTTCTAGATCTATTGACAGTCTTTTGCAAAATTAATTTGAGCTCTCTATTACTCAATTCCACTTGACCACTAGACTGCGGGTGATAGGGAGATGCAATTCTATGATTAACATCATATTTAGCAAGCATTTTACGGAAAGCACCATGAATAAAGTGTGAACCACCATCAGTCATTAAATATATAGGGACTCCAAACCTCGGAAAAATAACTTCTTTGAGCATCTTAATAGAAGTGTTATGATCAGCACTACTAGTTGGAATAGCTTCTACCCACCTAGTAACGTAATCAACAGCAACTAAAATATGTGTGTATCCATTAGAGGCAGGAAAAGGTCCCATATAATCAAAGCCCCAAACATCAAATGGTTCAATAACAAGTGAATAATTCATAGGCATTTCTTGACGTCTACTAATATTACCAATTCTTTGACATTCATCACAAGACAAACTTACGGGCATCCTTGAAGAGAGTAGGCCAATAAAAACCGGATAGCAATACCTTATGTGCAGTTGTGTCTCCAGCGTGGTGTCCTCCATAAGCCTTGGAGTGACACAGGAGTAGGATCTGCTCCTGTTCATGCTCAGGTACACAACGTCTAATAACACCGTCTACTCCTTCTTTATAAAGATGTGGGCCATCCCAAAAGTAATGTCTCAAATCATAGAAAAACTTTTTCTTTTGCTGGTATGTGAAACTAGGTGGTATAAATTTAGCAACAATGTAATTGGCATAATCAGCATACCATGGAGCAGTACGAGAAGTATTTATGACAGCTAATTGTTCATCTGGAAAACTATCATCAATAGGTAGTGGGTCATCAAGAACATTCTCTAACCTAGACAAGTTGTCTGCAACGGGGTTCTCAGCTCCCTTTCTATCAATAATATGCAAATCAAATTCTTGTAGCAAGAGAACCCATCTAATAAGTCTAGGTTTAGCATCTCTCTTTTCCATAAGATATTTAATAGCAGCATGGTCAGTGTGAATAGTTACTTTAGAATCAACAATACAAGGTCTGAACTTATCACAAGCAAATACAACTGCTATGAATTCTTTTTCAGTAGTAGCATAATTTCTTTGAGCATTGTCTAGAGTTTTGCTAGCATATTGGATAACATTTAATTTCCTATCAACTCTTTGCCCTAGAACAGCACCTACAGCATAATCACTAGCATCACACATAATTTCAAAGGGTAAATTCCAATCAAGTGGCTGAACGATAGGTGCAGAAATCAATGCTTTCTTAAGTATTTCAAATTCTTCTATGCAATCATCATCAAAGACAAATGATATATCTTTTTGTAATAAATTAGTCAGAGGCCGAGAAATTTTTTAGAAGTCCTTAATGAACCTCCTATAAAAACCGGCGTGACCAAGGAAACTTCTTATACCTTTGATGTCCTTGGGACATGGCATCTTTTCAATAGCATCAACCTTGGCTTTATCAACTTCAATACCTCTTTCAGAAACCTTATGCCCCAAGACAATACCTTCATTAACCATGAAGTGGAACTTTTCCCAATTCAAGACAAGGTTAGTTTCTTCACATCTCTGCAAAACTCGATCAAGGTTGCTCAAGCAATCATCAAAAGAGGATCCATAAACGGAGAAATCGTCCATGAAAACCTCACATATCTTTTCACAAAAGTCAGAGAATATAGCCATCATGCATCTTTGAAAGGTAGCAGGCGCATTACATAAACCAAAAGGCATACGTCTATAAGCAAAAGTACCAAAAGGGCAAGTAAAAGTAGTCTTTGATTGATCATCGGCTGGCACAGGTATTTGAGAGAAACCAGAATAACCATCTAGAAAGAAAAAATGTGTATGTTTGGATAATCTTTCTAGCATTTGATCAATAAAAGGTAAGGGGTAATGATCCTTTTTAGTAGCTTTATTTAATTTGCGGAAATCAATTACCATCCTATAACCTGTAATAATTCTTTGCGGGATCAATTCATCTTTATCATTAGGAACAACAGTAATACCTCCCTTCTTAGGAACACAATGGACAGGACTTACCCACTGACTATCAGCAACGGGATAAATTATACCTGCCTCAAGGAGCTTTAGTATTTCCTTTCTTACCACTTCTTTCATTTTAGGATTCAGCCGTCGTTGATGATCACGAACTGGTTTGGCATCTTTCTCCAAATTTATTTTATGTTGACATAGAGTGGGACTGATTCCCTTAAGATCATCAAGAGTATATCCAATAGCAGCACGGTGCTTCTTCAGAGTTTTCAATAATCTCTCTTCTTCATGCTCTGAAAGGTTAGCACTAATAATAACAGGATATATCTTTTTCTCATCAAGATAAGCATAGTTTAGAGTATCAGGCAACGGTTTAAGCTCAAACACGGGATCACCCTTGGGTGGAGGAGGATCCCCTAGGATTTCAACAGGAAAATTGTGTTTCAGGATAGGTTCCTGTTTAAAGAATACTTCATCTATTTCCCTTCTTTCATTCATAAACATATCATTTTCATGGTCTAGCAAATAATCTTCTAAAGGATCACTAGGAGGTACGGCAATAGAAGCAAGACCAATAATTTCGTCCTTACTAGGCAATTCCTCTTCACGGTGTTGTCTACTAAATTTAGAGAAATTAAACTCATGAGACATATCACCCAAGCCAATAGTAACAACATCCTTTTCGCAGTCTATCCTAGCACTAACTGTGTTCAAGAAGGGTCTACCAAAAATAATGGGACAAAAGCTATCTTGTGGGGAGCCAAGAACAAGAAAATCAGCAGGATATTTAGTTTTCCCACACAAGACTTCAACATCTCTAACAATTCCCATTGGTGAAATAGTATCTCTACTGGCAAGTTTAATTGTGACATCAATATCTTCTATCTCAGCAGCGCAATATCATGCATAATTTCTTTGTATAAGTCAAAAGGTATTGCACTAGCACTAGCACACTACAGGAAACAGCTACTTTGTCGTCTGCCACGGCGGACGGCAAAGGCTCGACAGGCGGACGGCAAAGACCTTTGCCGTCAGCCGCGGACGGCAAAAGGCTCCGGCAAAGAAGGCTACGGTAAACAGCTGCTTTGCCGTCTGCTTCCTGGCGGCGGACGGCAAAGGCTCTTTGCCGTCTGCGGCGGACGGCAAAGAGGGCGGACGGCAATAATTGCACTGCCAGTCCATTAAGTGGCTAACGGCAGACCTTTGCCGTCCGCCGCGGACGGCAAAATTTCTCTGGTCTTTGTCGTCCGCCTTATGATGTCATCTACACGTCACTAGATGGCAGGTTCTTTGCCGTCCGCCACTGATGGCAAAGTGCAGGTTCTTTGCCGTCTGCCACGGACGGCAAAGACTTTGCCGTCTGCCACTGTAGGCAAACTGACCAAATGGGTCAGCTCCCAGGAAGCACAGTTGGCTGCCACGTGGCTTCTTTGCCGTCCGCGGCGGACGGCAAAAAGCTCTTTGCCATCGGTGGCAGACGGCAAAGAGCCTGCATATTGTCTGTTTTTTCTGTTTTTTATTAAATCCCACAATTTGCACAAAAAATATATAAGTTTCATATCACATATCTAGCACATAAGTTTCATATCACATATCACATCAGTTTCATCCATACACATTGTTCATACATAAGCAAGTTCCATCCATACACATAGTTCCATCCATATATATATTACAATGCAAAGTTTCATCAACATAGCAAGTTAGATGCAATGATCCATATCACATAGTTCCATCCATCATAACAAGCTAGATACAATGCAAAATTTCATCAAAGAAAAGCAAGCACTCCATCATAGCAAGCTAGCTTCCATGAAGTGAATGAAATCTGCAAAATGGTAAATAAGAAAGTTAGAAATAGGTGACTAGAACAAGAAGAAGACTAGAACAAGAAGTATATGTCATTTATGAGCTAACTTAGGTGAAATGGATCATATATGAGCTAACTAAGTTGAAATGGGTTGTTTATGATCTAACTTAGTTGAAATGGATCATTTATGAGCTAACTTAGTTGAAATGGGTCGTTTATGAGCTAACTAAGGTGAAGGGCATCGTTTTTGAGCTAAGTAAGGTGAAATGGGTCATTTTGGAGCTAACCCAGGTGAAATGGGTCATTTTGGAGCTAATCTAGGTGAAATGGGTCATTTTGGAGCTAACCTAGGTGAAATGGGTCATTTTAAAGCTAACGTAGGTAAAATGGATCATTTAGGAGCTCATCTACATAAAATGGGTCATTTTAGAGCTAATTTAGTTGAAATGGATCTTTTTGAGCTAACTTAGGTGAAATGGATCATTTAAGAGCTAATTTAGGTGAAATGGATCGTTTTTTAGCTCACTTAGGTCAAATGGATCGTTTATGAGCTAAATTAGTTGAAATGGATCGTTTATGAGATAACCTAGGTAAGATGGGTCATTTTGGAGTTAACCTAGGTGAAATGGGCCATTTTAAAGCTAACGTAGGTAAAATGGATCATTTAGGAGCTAATCTAGGTAAAATGGGTCATTTTTGAGCTAACTTGGATGAACTGCATCATTTATAAGCTAACCTAGGTAAAATGGGTCATTTTGGAGGAAAATAAGCTAACTCTAGGTCATTATGGTAAGCATATTGGAGGAAATAAAGCTAAGTCTAGGTCTTTATGCATTTGTTAAGCAAAACACTAGAGAAACTTACCGTGATCAGGGAGGTGTAGGAGCGGGGTGGCTAGTGCCGCTACCTGGAGAAGGATCGTGCGATGCGTTTCTGGAGTTAAGCTGCACCAAAGATCATTTCCAATGTCTCGTTAGCATTACGACACACAAATGTTAAGACTACCAAGTAATGTCCATTCAAACTAAACTCACCGTGCTCCCAGGAGCAATCACTGGCATCGGCGGAGCGGGCTGACCGGACTTCTCGCACACAGACTGCACATTTGGTTTTCAGAACAGAGTCATACTAGTTAGTAATGAGACTCAAATGTTAAGACTAGCAAGTAATCTGCAGAAGAAACTTACCACAAGGAGCTCGTACATGGCCCTTGCCTGCATGTCATTCCGTGCCCTCTCCTCCTCCATCATCTTTCTCGTCCTCTCCTCCATCTCCCGCTGCCTCTCCGCCACCTCCGCCAGAAGTTTCTCCGTTCTATCTCTCTCAGTCTGTATAGCAGCCTGCAACACCACTCACATGACCATTTGTAATCATTGATGGAAGCGCACACAATGTAATGGAGAAAGATAACTGAGTACGTATCACTAACCTTGATGGCGAGTTGCACTGGCCGTTCACGAGGCCTTATCTCAGGAGCGGAGCTCGACTGGCGCGCCTTGATCTCCGGGAGAGTGCTAGGACAACGGATAAGTCCATCTCCAATGGCTATGGAGCCATGGGACCTCCCACCACCAGATATCATCACCAGCTCTGGATCAATGGGTCCCTGGCTCGGGTTAAAGTCCTCCCCTTTCCTCGCCTTCCCCTCATCTCTATATCTCACGAGCTTGTTATGGGAGGAGATGTTGGTGAAGTTGTTTGCATCATCGAGGTCAGACTGAGAGAAAGCCTTGACTTTCTTGAAAGAGCCAGTGTGGGCCATGGCATACAGGTCGTACACCTCTGGCACCTTATCCGCCTTATTGTGGCGTGCCTGAAAGAGAGAAACAATGAAAAGTAGTAATTAAAGGGCTCAAGCTAGCATGATGAATGAATTGCATGAATCATGAAGCAAACCACATACCCAGTTGCGCCCGAACTGATATAAGTTGGAGCTGCCTTGATGGTGTGGCACACCTTCCATTTGGGCACGTTTGTCCTTGGCCTGGTTGTGGAGGGCTAGCCATTCTTGTGAGCACCACTCATCGACCAACACCTCCCAACAATCCATCCGATCCGCACACCATCTCGGAGGCGCCTAAGTTAGCAAATAGAAACTTGAGCGCTACGGCTAAGAATTACTAAATGAAGGAAGTTAAGTAGAAGGCCTTAAGAATTACCTTCATGTACTGCTCCTTACTTAGGAACTTATCGCGGCACGCCGGCTTGGTCTTCTTGATACCACGCAAGGCGTAGTAGTCTCGAACAGCCTGCACCCGAGCCTCGTGCCGTAAGTTCTGGAGTAGGCGCTTGCAGACGTTCTGGATAACATTTGCGCTGTCCTCCTCGTATCCCTCCTCACACCTGTAGAATGTCTGCAATCAAATGAGACAATATTGATTAGTACAATTAATAACTAGCTAGTTGAAGATTTTGAAATGTGTAAAGGAGAAATTACCCAGAACGTCCTGATCACCATGTCTGCCCTCGTGTCGCACACGACACCGTCGATAATGACATCCGGCGGGGCCGGGGCAGCCACGTAGTGCTCCCAGCTCAACCCAAGCTCTGGAAGCCGACCCTCACCAGGCAACGTGACAAACCCCGGGAAGTTTTGCCAGCAAAGAACTCCAAGGACGGAGTTGGGCCGGCGGACACTATGATGGTGGTCCCAACCCCTGCAGCATGACAAGGCCAACGCATTAGTTATTTGAAGAAACGTGAATGCAGAAGGTACAAAAATATTAAATGCACTTACGTACCTCTCCCCATCAGGGAAGATCAACCACCTCTGCTCGCGGGTCGCCGGCACGGATGGGAGCCGTGTAGCACCACGCTGGTAGACGGTGCCACCCTCCTCCTCAAGATCAGTCGGCCCCCCGCCATCATCAGCATGGCCACTCGGCTCCTCGGGCTGATCCGGCCAGGTACCCCATCCGGACGTGTGCTCCTCCGGGGTCTCGTGGGCCAAACTCTCGTGGGCCGAAGGCCAGTCGACCCGAGGCTCGTGGGCCCAAGACCCGTGGACCGGAGGCTCGTGGACCGGAGTCCGTGTAGCCTCCTCCTCGGACGAGTCCACCCTAGCAGTCACGTGCTCGGGTGAAACAGCTGGGGGTGGCGGCGAGGAAGGCGCCGTAGCAGTCACCCTACCTCCTCTCCCGCGACCACGTGCCCCACCTCCTCTCTTCCTACCTCGTCCCCTGCTGGGCACCGCGGTCGACGAAGAAGGGCCCGGCGGTGTGGACATACTGTCCAGCAACGCTCGGCGGAGAGGTACGTCTGGAATCGAAGACCTCAGACCACGCGCCGACGAAGAAGGGGCCTTGGCGCGCTCCCGACCAGCGCCCACCATCTTTCAACACCTGCCATGACAAACAGTAAACGAAATTAGTACAACATAAAAAAAAGACCGACATGAATAATAATATGTGTATCACTTAAGTGTATCATCATCAAGTACAACATTAAAAAATTTAATACCTGACACTACTAATAATCTCGATCAGTATCATCAATAAATGCATAATCATCATCATCACTATAATCAATGACGGGCTCATAGGGTTCAGTGGCATCAACATGTTCAAGGCCACCTTGACGTAATCGGTCAAGCAATGACAGGTCATCCGCAGCAGTAACCTCTTCTTGTTCCGGCTCTTCTTGTTCCTCCTCTGGGGTGATGTCGGATTCACTGTCGCTGTCTACTTCAATGTTTTGGGGTGAAGTATAGCGGTTCTTGAAACGCTTTTTGGAAAGACGTGTCTCTTGGAAGAATTCTCCTTCATATGTGTCTGGGTTAATGTGAGGTTCATAATCCTCTTCCTTTGGGGGAGATAGTCTAGCACGTGGCGGCACTTCATAAACGACATCCCAACCTTTCAGATTTGGATTAGTTTGGCAGGCCCACGGTAGATAGAATACTTGGGTCGCCTGTTGAGCCGTAATATAGACATCAGGAACATCTAAATGGGTGCTTTGGTTGATTTCAACTAGCCCTATATGTTCATGAGTCCTTCTAGTCTCCTTCGGCTGAAACCAATAACATTTGAAGACTACGACATTCGGTGGGTTTTCACCATAGAATAGAAGTTCATAAATTGCTTCAACTCTCCCATAATACTCAGTACCTCCTTCGCCGATAGCAGATACACAACAATTTGTAGACTTTCGGTCGGCCATAGATAGCTCTTTGCCATAGGTACGAAAGCGATACCCGTTGATGTCGTATTTGTCAAATGAACGGACCTTATAGTCAAAACCATTAGCGACTTGTCTCAATTCGGCGTCCATAGACTCTGAATTAGCCTACAAGTTTAATATGAAAGGATTGTTGCATTACGCACAAATTAGCGAATGAAACCGGGATAGCCGCCTACAAATTAGCCTACAAGTCTAATAGAAATTACCGTTTGTTTGAACCAAGAGATGAAACCGGGATAGCCGCCTCCTTGCTTTGTGAGAAGCTCATACTCTTCGACAGAATCCTTTTGGAGCACCGCTCCATACGAGAATAAGGCGACGTATCGACTGTATGAAATATCTAGGAATAAGAGCAGTTCAAAGGAAATAGAAGTTGCGAAACTATGTACCGAGAACTTACTCGATGTACGGCCGCACTTCTATCAGGTTGTTGAAGATATACAACGAAATGGTCCGCCATTGTTCGTTATCCAAAGATACTGGATTTGAAACACTGGCTGGTGCGAGATTCCCTTTGAATAGGCTGAGGTTGGATCCACCCTTTTTAGGGTCGTCAGCATTGTACCGAGGCTTCGGATTATGCAAATGACGATTTTTGGCTTTGTAGTGTGCTGTCACGAAGTTTGCCGCCTCCTCAGTGATGAATGCCTCAGCCATCGATGCTTCAATTCTACGTTTATTTTTACATTTTTGTCGAAGCGTCTTCTGCATCCTCTCAGTTGGGTAGCACCAACGATTTTGCACGGGCCCCCCCAATCTTGCCTCGGTCGGGAGATGCAAAATCAAATGTTGCATTGGATTAAAGAAGCCCGGTGGAAAGATCTTCTCTAACTTGCAGATCAACTCCGGCGCCAACTCTTCCATTTCTTCTAGCACGCCAGGCGATAGTTCTTTCGCACAAAGAACACGGAAGAAATAGCTGAGTTCTGCCAGTACTAGCCATTCATCCTCAGGGATGAAGCCACGCAACATCACCGGCATTACCCGCTCAATCCATATGTGCCAATCATGACTCTTGAGACCAAATATCTTCAATTTATCAAGACTGGCTCCCCTCTGTAGATTCGCTGCAAACCCATCGGGGAACATCAACTGCATTTTCACCCACAAGATAATTTCCCTCATAGCTGGCCTTCCAAGATTGAACCATGCCTTTGGCTTCGTCCAGTTCTGCTTTCCTTTCGGTTCTTTCATGTTTTGTAACGGCCTATCACATAGCGCCTCCAGATCGACTCTAGCCTTAGTATTATCCTTTGACTTCCCATCTATGCCGAACAATGTACCAAAAAGTGCCTCGGCGATATTCTTCTCAGTGTGCATCACGTCGATGTTGTGTGGGCAAAGGAGGTCTTTGAAGTAAGGAAGATCCCATAAGCATGTTTTGTGAGTCCAGGCGTGCTTAGAATTATACCCCTTGAAGTACCCTGGACGCTCTGGATCTGGCTCGAGAGCGTTTAACTGATCCAGGGTCTGTTGGCCTGTCAATGCATGTGGTGCAGAGTTTTTGACAACTCTACCTCTGATGAAGTTCTTCTTGTCTTTCCTGAACTTATGGCGAGGATTCAGGAACTGTCTATGCATGTCGAAGCAAGAAAACTTGCGACCGGCCTGAAGCCAACGAAACTCAAGAGCTCCCTTGCATGTGGGGCACGGGAACCTTCCATGCACACACCAGCCAACGAATAGCGCATACGCCGGCAAGTCATGCGTCGAGTACATGTACCAGACACGCATTATGAAGTTCCGTTTGCTATAGGCATCGTATGTCTTGAACCCATTATCCCAGGCTTCTTGCAATTTGTCCTTAAGCGGTTGCATGTACACATTCATATTTTTCCCCGGATAGTTGGGCCCTGGAATTATCAACGTCAGGAAAATGTTCTTTCGCATAATCTGTCCGGGGGGAGATTGAGTGGAAAGACAAATACGGGCCAACAACTGTATTGGGCTGCCGTCATACCAAACACACTGAACCCATCCGTGCTGATGCCGACTCGAGGATGCCTCGGATCTGCCGCTTTGTCACCATGTAATTCATCAAACTTTTTCCACGCAACACCATCCGATGTGTGTACAATCATCAGATTCCCATCTGCATCTAGTTCGGTTCTTTTGCCCGTTTTGTGCCATGTCATCTGTCTGGCCGTCTCTTCGACCATGAAAAGACGTTGAAGTCTTGGTACGATTGGCATATACCGAAGAACACTAACGGGGATTTTGGTCTGTGTCTTCTCACCCATACCGTTGTCTACCACAACATACCTGGAAGACTTGCAAATGGGACAATAGTTCAAGTCCGCATAGTCAAGCCTAAACAAGACACATCCTTTCTCACAGGCATGTATCTTATCATAGGGCATCTTCAGTGCATGGAGGATTTTGTCCGACTGGTACAGGTTTGCAGGCATTACATGGCCTTTGGGTAGAAAGCGTCCAAATACTGTCATCATTGCATCGTAGCATTCTCTGCCCAAGTTGAACTGAGCCTTCAGAGCCATTACTTGTGAGATGGCATCCAACTGACAAAGCTTAGTGTGCTCATGGAGCGGACGTTTTGAAGACTCCAACATTTCATTGAAGGCCTTTGCAGATTCCTCCATCTCCTCCTCCGAATCCCGAGCATCATCAAAGTCTTGCACCATGTTTTCCATCCCGGTACCATGCTCGTCGGTGCGACGACGATCCACCTCAGCTCGGTCACGTTGGGCAGACTCACCATGAAATGACCACACCGTATAATCGGGCGTAAAACCACTCTTCTGTAGGTGTTTGCCCATTTCAGCGTCTGTCCTCTTTTCCCAATTGCCGCACCGTAAACAGGGGCACCAGGTTTTCCTCTGGCCATTTTCAAATGCGGCTCGCACAAACCCCTTGGTTTTGAACCATTCAGTGCTCCATTTGTTCTGACCAGTGTGACCGGTGTACATCCACGCACGATCACTCATCTTGACTTTCAGAGCTACTAGACACACAACAAATATATATATATAATTCACCATGTATGTATTCATCAGTTGATCTACTTTGTCAATTTTATTACGTCCATGCAACCTACACTCTAATAGGTAATGATAGGTCCTAATCCCACCCGAGTATGTTTAGATTGGGTTCATTTTCCCATGCTGTGCCCCGGATCCTACGCAAAATTTCGGCAGCACCTCCCCGCTGTTCTCCTGATACACGTCTCTGCAATAAACAGAGAGGATGTGTACCCGGAGAACAACAGGGGAGGCACTGACGAAATTTATGCGTCGGATCCGGAGCAAAGCATATGGGAAAACGAACCCAATCTAAACATACTCGGGCTGTCCATGGATAGCGTTGGACAATTCGAAAGAATCAAGGTTATCAATATGCAAATGCATGCATATTTATAACTATGACGCTTTCGAACGGGAGACACATATTGGTTACGCATACTGATGATTCAAGACACATATATATCTAGCTATCAAGTTTCATCGGAATAGATCAAATAATTAATGGGGGAGGAGGACATGTCATTTGTGCTCACCCACGAACGAAGGGGCAGAGCTCGTCAAACGCACGGCGAGGTCGTCGAACACCAAACCTCGCAGCGATGAAACAACTGCACATTTAAAACTACCCGATCAACACAATTATATATGATGTTTTTCATAACAAAATCGAAAGATATATGACCTAACTAATAATTCACAAATATATGACCCCGTCGGCTTCTGGAAGGCCAAAGAACACCTTTTCGGGAGGTGTCGGGGGTCGGGGTGTCGTGTCGGTCTCGGGGTGCCGTGTCGGGGTCGGGATCTCGGGGTCGGGGTGTCGGGTCGGGGTCGGGGTGCCGTGTCGGTGTCGGGGTCGGGGTGTCGGGTCAGGCTCGGGGTCGGGGTGTCGGGGTCGGGGTCGGGGTCGGGGTCGGGGTCTCGGGGTCGGGGTCGGGGTCTCGGGGTCGGGGTGTCGGGGGTGTCGTGTCGGGGGTCGGGGTGTCGTGTCGGTGTCGGGGTGCCGTGTCGGTGTCGGGGTGCCGTGTCGGGGTCGGGGTGCTGTTTCGGGGTCGCGGGGTCGGGGTGTCGTGTCGGGGTCAGGGGGTTAGGGGGTCGGGGGGTCGGGGTGTCGTGTCGGGGTCAGGGGATTAGGGGGTCGGGTGTCGGGGTGGAGTCGGGGTCGGGTGTCGGGGTGTGGTGTCGGGGTTGGGGGGTCAGGGGGTCTTCTCATTCTTCTACTACTTCTACTTCTTCTCATTCTTCTACTTCTTCTCATCCCCCGTCTTCTTCTTCTTCTTCTTCTTCTTTCTCCTCCTCCTCCTCCTCCTCCTCTTCTTCTTCTTCTTCTTCTTCTTCTTCTTTCTCCTCCTCCTCCTCCTCCTCCTCCTCCTCCTCCTCCTCCTCCTCCTCTTCTTCTTCTTCTTCTTCTTCTTCTTCTTCTTCTTCTTCTTCTTCTTCTTCTTCTTCTTCTTCTTCTTCTTCTTTCTCCTCCTCCTCCTCCTCCTCTTCCTCTTCTTCTTCTTCTTCTTCTTCTTCTTCTTCTTCTTCTTCTTCTTCTTCTCCTTCTTCTTCTCCCCCCTTCTACTTAACCTAAACCTAAACTAAAAACCTAAACTAATTAGAACTAAACTATTTAAACTAATTAAACCTAAACTAATTAAACTAAATAACCTAAACTAATTAATTCTAAACTGAAAAAACATAAACTAAAAAACCTTATCTAAACAGAAAAAAACAAAAAAAACAAAAGAAAAAAATGGGAGGGGCTCACTGTGGGGGGCGGCGACGGGTCGGGGAGGGGCCGGCGACGGGGGGCCGGGGCGGGGCGGTGGAGGAGGCGGGGTGGCGGGGGGCCGGGGCGGGGCGGGGGAGGAGGCGGGGCGGCGGGGGCCCAGGCGGCGGGGGGCCGGGGCGGCGGGGGGGCCGGGGCGGGGCGGTGGAGGAGGCGGCGGGGGGCGCGGGGCGGCGGGGGGCCGGGGCGGCGGGGGGCCGGGGCGGCTGTGGGCCGGGGCGGCGGTGGGGCGCGGGGCGGCGGGGGGACGGGGCGGTGGGGCGGCGGGGAGCCGGGGCGGTGGGGCAACGGGGCGGCGGGGGCGACGGGGCGGCGGGCGGCGGCGGCGGGGTGGGAGGAGAAGGGCGAGGACGAAGTGAGTAACGGGCGGGGGGGTACCGGCCGTTAGTCAAGTGCCCTCTTTGCCGTCAGCCAGCCTTTGCCGTCCGCCTTTTTGCCTCTTTGCCGTCTGCTAGCGGACGGCAAAGAGGTGGGCCGTTAAGATTTTTTCAAATGAGCGGGGGGTGGGGGCCACCACACTCTTTGCCGTCTGCCAGCGGACGGCAAAGATTCTTTGCCGTCTGCGGGCAGACGGCAAAGAGCTGGCTGATGGCAAAGAGCTTCTTTGCCGTCAGCCTTTTCTTTGCCGTCTGCCTATGTGTAGCTGATGGCAAAGAGCTTCTTTGCCGTCAGCTAGCAGACGGCAAAGAGCTGGCAGATGGCAAATTAGCTGATTCCAGTAGTGGCACCCATATCACATAAGCCTTGATAACAATGATCTCCTATTTTAACAGAAATAACAGGCATGCCTACCACAGGTCTATGTTTATCTTTAGCACAAGGTTTGGCAATTCTAGCAGTTTCATCACGGAAATGAATAACATGCCCATCAATATTATCAGACAAGAGATCTTTAACAATAGCAATATTCGGTTCAACTTTAATTTGCTCGGGAGGTGTATAAGTTCTAATATTGCTTTTACGAACCACAGTTGAAGCTTTAGCATGATCCTTTATTCTAACACGGAAAGGTGGTTTCTCAACATAAGAAGTAGGAACAATAGGATCATTATAAGTGATAGTCATTTCTTCAACTTTAATAGGTGCAGCTACTTTTACTTCTATGGGAGGATGATATTTAAACCACTTCTCCCTAGGGAGATCAACATAAGCAGCAAAAGATTCACAGAAAGAAGCTACTATCTCAGAGTCAAGTCCATATTTAGTGCTAAATTTACGGAAAACATCGGTATCCATAAAAGATTTAACACAATCAAACTTAGGTGTCATACCTGACTCCTTACCTTCATCGAGATCCCAATCTTCAGAGTTGCGTTTAATTCTATCCAATAAATCCCATTTGAATTCAATAGTCTTCATCATAAAAGAGCCAGCACAAGAAGTATCGAGCATGGTGCGATTGTTATCAGAAAGACAAGCATAAAATTTTTGAATAATTATTTCTCTTGGGAGCTCATGATTGGGGCATGAATATAACATTGATTTTAGCCTCCCCCAAGCTTGAGCGATGCTTTCTCCTTTGTGAGGCCAAAAATTATATATATAATTGCGACCACGATGAACAAGATGCATAGGATAAAATTTCTGATGAAATTCCAATTTCAATCGTTTGTAGTTCCATGATCCCGTATCATCACATAGCCTATACCATGTCAATGCATCTCCCTTCAAAGATAAAGGGAAGATCTTCTTCTTAATAATCCACAAACTTCATCCACAAACTTAAATAATCACCGGGTATACTTGCAAGCTTAAATAATCCACAAACTTCATCCACATATATTAGGTGCTCATCAGGATGCTTTGTTCCGTCTCCTGCAAAAGGATTAGCTAGCAGTTTTTCTAACATACCCGAAGGAATCTGAAAGTGGGCATTTTCATTTTCAGTAGGTTCAGTAGGTTGAGGAGCAACTCTTTCTCTACTGGTCGGGGTGAAGATACCCGGAACAAGCCCCTCAGAGGATTACTTTCCAAAGTAACAAGTGACAGTAAATTTCAGCACACTATATAAATTTTTCCTTACCAAATTCCACCTACCAAAGGCGCTTCACTCCCCGGCAACGGTGCCAGAAAAGAGTCTTGATGACCCACAAGTATAGGGGATCTATCGTAGTCCTTTCGATAAGTAAGAGTGTCGAACCCAACGAGGAGCAGAAGGAAATGATAAGCGGTTTTCAGCAAGGTATTCTCTGCAAGCACTGAAATTATAGGTAACAGATAGTTTTGTGATAAGATAATTTGTAACGAGCAACAAGTAACAAAAGTAAATAAAGTGCAGCAAGGTGGCCCAATCCTTTTTGTAACAAAGGACAAGCCTGGACAAACTCTTATATAGAGAAAAGCGCTCCCGAGGACACATGGGAATTATCGTCAAGCTAGTTTTCATCACGTTCATTTGATTCGCGTTCGGTACTTTGATAATTTGATATGTGGGTGGACCGGTGCTTGGGTGCTGCCCTTACTTGAACAAGCATCCCACTTATGATTAACCTCTATTGCAAGCATCCGCAACTACAACAAAAGTATTAAGGTAAACCTAACCATAGCATGAAACATATGGATCCAAATCAGCCCCTTACGAAGCAACGCATAAAGTAGGGTTTAAGCTTCTGTCACTCTAGCAACCCATCATCTACTTATTACTTCCCAATGCCTTCCTCTAGGCCCAAATAATGGTGAAGTGTTATGTAGTCGACGTTCACATAACACGACTAGAGGATAGACAACATACATCTCATCAAAATATCGAACGAATACCAAATTCTCATGACTACTAATAGCAAGACTTCTCGCATGTCCTCAGGAACAAACGTAACTACTCACAAAGCATATTCATGTTCATAATCAGAGTTGTATTAATATGCATAAAGGATCTGAACATATGATCTTCCACCAAATAAACCAACTAGCATCAACTACAAGGAGTAATCAACACTACTAGCAACCTACAGGTACAAATCGCAGACTGAGACAAGAATTGGATACAAGAGATGAACTAGGGTTTGAGAGGAGATGGTGCTGGTGAAGATGTTGATGGAGATTTCCCTCTCCTGATGAGAGGAGCGTTGGTGATGACGATGGCGATGGTTTCCCCCTCCCGGAGGGAAGTGTCCCCGGTAGAACAGCTCTGCCGGAGCCCTAGATTGGTTCCGCCAAGGTTCCGCCTCGTGGCGGCGGAGTCTCATCCCCAAAAGCTTTCTTATGATTTTTCTTCGGACGAAAGACTTCATATAGCAGAAGATGGGCACCGGAGGGCCAACAGGGGGCCCATGAGGCAGGGGGCGCGCCCAGGGGGTAGGGCGCGCCTCCCACCCTCGTGGCCGGGTGGAGGCCCCCCGACGTATTTCTTCCACTCAATATTTTTTATTATTTCCAAAAATAAATTTCGTGGAGTTTCAGGACTTTTGGAGTTGTGCAGAATAGGTCTCTAATATTTGCTCCTTTTCCAGCCCAGAATTCCAGCTGCCGGCATTCTCCCTCCTTATGTAAACCTTGTAAAATAAGAGAGAATAGGCATAAGTATTGTGACATAATGTGTAATAACAACCCATAAATCAATAAATATCGATATAAAAGCATGATGCAAAATGGACATATCAATACTACGTTCCCCAACAGTGGTATCAGAGCCAGGTTTATGCGTAGATGTTATATGCACGAGTAGAACAAAAAGAGTTGTGGGCGATAATAGTCATACTGCTTACCAGCATGTCATACTTTGATTGGGCGGTATTATTGGATGAAGCGGCCCAGACCGACATTACATGACTGCGTTCATGAGACTGGTTCTACCGTCATGCTTCACACACAAGTGGCTAGTGGGTGTCTGTTTCTCCAAATTTAGTTGAATCGAGTTTGACTACGCCCGGTCTTTGTTGAAGGTTAAAACAGCACACTTGATGAAAAATCGTTGTGGTTTTGATGCGTAGGTAAGAACGGTTCTTGCTAAGCCTGTAGCAGCCACGTAAAACTTGCAACAACAAAGTAGAGGACGTCTAACTTGTTTTTGCAGGGGTTGTTGTGATGAGATATGGTCAAGACATCACTACTAGGGAAAACCTTATACACAGAACTTTAGTAGTAGCGCTTGTTAAAAAAGCGTGCTACTGCTACACAGCAGTCGCGCGTGCAGAATAACCGTGCTGCAGATACATATATAGCAGTAGTGCGTCCCATGGTAAAAGCGCTACTACTAAAATTCCCACCGCTAAGCCGATAGGCTACACATAGTAGTAGCGGTCTTTTAGAAACAGCGCTACCGCTAATATTGTTGTAGCAGCGTGTTTAGGTGTAAGGCGCTACTGCTAATGAAAATGAAATGAAAAACAAGTAGAAAAGTAAATGAAAATGAAAGAAATAGAAAAAGGAGAAAGGAAAAAAATAAAATGTAAAGAAAAATAAATGAAAAAAGGGGAAAAGAGAAAGGCATAGCAGTAGGGCGTTTCTGAAAACGCGTTGTAGCTAACTTAGCTATAGCGTGTTTTCAGAAACGCGCTACCGTTATGTTTCACTTAACCAGCGGTTTCCCTCCCCCCGGCCACCACTTATTCCCCAAATCCCTCGCCCCACTTCGCCGCCGTCTCCCCTATTCGCCGTCGCCCCACTTCGTCGCCGTCTCCAGCCAGCGTGGACGCCCGCAACCGCACCGTCTCCCCCCGAGGCCGCCCTCATCCTCACCGCCGCCGCCCAAGGCTGCCCTCAGCCTCACCGTCGCTACCCGAGGCCGCCCTCGATCTCACCGCCGCCCGAGCCCGCCCAGGACCGCCGTTGCCCGAGCCTGAGCCCGCCCTCCCCACCCCTGCCTCCATCGCCGAGCACCTCCCCGCCACCGTCTCTCCCCTCTCTGTAAGCCCCCCACCCCTCCCCCCACCACTCCTCTCTCTCTCTATGCATTTTAGAGCAAAATTAGTAGAGCAAAAGTTAGTTTATAGCAAAAAAATTAGTTTGAGCAAAAGATGTTAAGTAGTAGATGTTAGAGCAAAAATTAGTTTAGAGCAAAAAATTTGGTTTACAGCAAAAGTTAGTTAGGGCAGTAGGGTTTAATTAGGGTTTTTGTTTTCATAGATGTTTTTTTAAAAGAAAAAATGAAGAAAATGTTGTAGCAGTGCTGCTTGTAGTATATAGTGATACTAGTAGATGTTAATTAGGTTAGGGCAGTAGTGGTACTAGTAGGTGTTAATTAGATGTTTTTTAGTTAGGGCAGTAGGGTTTTGCTAGGTTAATTGGGTTAGTAGTGCTGCTAGTAGTAGTGGTACAGTAGGTTAATTAGGTGAAGTTAAATGAATAACCTAAATGAATGAAATTAGTAGTTAACTGAATTCTTTTCCTTTCATCATTATAGAGCACTAAAGTTAACTGAATTTTGTTCTATTAGTAGTTAAATGAATTTTCTTCTACACTTGGTTTTTGAATTAGCTTGTGAAATTTGGACATGTATATTTGGACATGTGGTTGATCATGTATATTTGGACATGTGCTGCGGTGTTGAAGATGGATATTTGAACACTGTTTCCAGGGAATGAAGCCGAGTGGCCTATGTTTTGCCGGAATGTTGATTCATTTCCGTTCCGGCAAATTTCAGGTGCTCGATTTGTCCACTTTTTAGCAAAGGTCATGCTGAAATTTTCTGTGAATTTCGGCATGACTTGTGCTACAAACTAGGACATATCGAGTGCCCAGGATTTGTCGCACCGGGAAGGAGTCAATGTTCCTGCAAAACATAGGCCTTTTTATGTCATTATTCATTTTATTAGGTCTAGAATTAATTGACTAGATTTAACCGTAGGAAACATGGCTAGCAACGATGAAGGACAGGGTTCTGGTGATTGCAACGACGTCTACCTGGCGGCAGACAAATTTTTGAGCCTTGCCGACGATCAACGAATGTTGTTGCTGGGCCCACCTGTCGCACCGAGGACTAATACCGACATGCAGACCGGTGATGAGACTGAGACCGGCGCCGAGACTAGCGGAGCTGGTCTAGAACGGAAAGCAAAGAGGCCACGGCGCCCAAACCAGCTCATGACTACTAGACTGGTGGTCACGGAGATGGACAACGGCATTTTTGAGCCAATAGCGCCCGAGGAAGTGCAATCGTGCTACGGCAATCAAATAGGCTGCATCGTACGGACAACCGCCACCATCAACGATGAGAAACTACAGAAGATAGATAATATGAGGCCCTCCCTCCTAAAGAAGCTGCACCAGATATTCTTGTTCCCGGGCCGGAATGACAAGGATTATAAAGATCCAAATAAGGACCCGGCAATGAAGAAGATAAACAAACACGCCATGACCAAGTTTAGCGACATGTTGGCCGCTTGAAAAACAAGGGTGAAACATCGGATCGTCAACAAAAAGGAACCCTACTCCGAGATTGTAAAGGATAATCCGACAATCACGGAAGAGCACTTTGAAATATTCAAGGCGGTTTGCGAGGCCGAAGCTGCCAAAAAAAGTCGAAGTACATGAAGGGCTTCAACAGAGGAACATGGGGTGCCACCACCTCGGAAGCCGTGGTTACGGCGGGAAGAGGTCCATATGGGCCAAGGAGGACGCAGAACGCGAGAGTCTGGGCATCCCAGACCCCTTGGCGGACTTCGCCGTCACGCAGGAGCGTGACGTCCTCAGGGCACGGCACCATTGGGACTCAGTCAAGAAGGTTTTCAAGACGGACCCGGTCACGACGGAGTTCATGAGACTGCTGGTAATTTTAGTTTCTGATCAATTCGACTGCACGTTAGTCATATTTGTAAACGATCCTTGTTCCTTTTGTAGAGAGAGCTGCACAGGATTGCGGCCGGAAGCGACTCGCCGTCTGAGGCGTTGGCGAGGCCCAAGTGGGACACTCCATTCAACCGGGTGTTGAACATATTGAAAGGACTCCCGGTGGAGACTCGGCCGTCGTATGGACGCGTGCACGGTGTCGGAGATGGTGCCACGTGGAAGAAGTACTACCATGAGACCACGGAGGAGAGAAAGTAAAGACTGAGGTTAACTGAAGAAAACATCGACAAGAATGTTGAGATTGCGGTTAAGAAGAAATTATCTAAGACAGTCGCAACAGCGGTAGCTGCCGCAAAACAGATGGTTGCAGATATGTCTACTCTTGTGACACCCAAGTTTTTATTTGGATTTTTCAAAAGATTTTTTTATTTGACTTGAGGGGAGTGATTTAAATTTTTCCTTTAAGAGAACTCTCCCTCTCAAATATTTTTTTTATGGCAAAAGTTTTATTTGGATTCACCCAAGATCTGTCTTTGGTCTTGGGGGTTCTTGCTTTTCATTTGGACTCAAGACCAAATGTTTTTCTTTTGGGGAAAACAACTTTTAAAAATCTTTTTGGAAATGCACTATGGCTTTTGGAAAACTCCTTTGCCACTTTCAACAATTCCTTCTTGCCATGGCCTTAGTGCAAATCCTCTCTCCTAACCCCTCCCTCACCTTTGGATCTTGATCTGCATCAAATCCAGCAAGTTGGACCTCCCCATGTGACCATTTCCATTTGAATCTTATTCAAACAAGTTTCTGTCTTCTATCCTACTACTTGGAGATTTACAAAGGAACTCCATTTTCTGTTTTGATTTTTGCCCCCAAACCAACTCTCCTCCCTAGTCATTTGAACCCTCAACCAAGATCCATGAAGATCCACTGCTCTTCAGTTCAAATTTTTCAAACTACACTTGCTGCAAGTTTGGACCAGATTTGTCAAATTTGGTGAAATTCATTCAAAACCTTCTCCAAAAATTCCAAGTAAAATCAGGCAGCCTCTGGGTGCATTGAGTGGTCATCTCACCAAGTTACAGCTCCAGAAAAATTCATCTCATTGCAAAATCTCTCTGTCGAACACCTGCAGTGCATGGTCATGTCAAGTTCAGAAAGTTCAGAGATTCAGTCAGTGGCCTGCTATCGTTTTCTTCAGAGAAGGACGTCGATCTCGCCAGTGCCTTTGCGTCGCCTTGCTCCTCGTCCCCTCCCCCTTGTTCCTGCACCGCACGAACACCTGGCGCCTTGCGGGCGTCGGCGACGAGCAGCAGAAGGTGCGCCGCCCGTGACCGAGGCCGGCGGCGGCTTTGCGGACGCCAGCGGGAGACACGGCGCCGACGACGCCACCCAGCGCCGCCCAAACCACCGAAGCTCGCTGCGTGGCCTTCCACTCCCCCGAACGCGCTGACCACCCTCGTCGTGAACCGCAGGGCGCGGAGCGCGCTCTCTGCCGCCGTCGAGCCCGTGCGGTCACCACACCATGGACCGACGCCATTACGCCAAGACCATCTCCGTTTAGCTGTAAAACGACTCCAGTAACCTCCACTGATGCTGCCTGGCCGCTCAAACCCCCTGCCAATCCACTGCTCCGCCGTAATTGCTCGCCGGAGATTCTCCGTTCACGGCCACCCCGTCGATCCGCCTATAAATAGAGGCCCCGAGCTTCAACTCGAGCACCCACCAGCCCTGCACTCCCCCTAGAGCACCCCTAGCCACTGGTAGAGCCTCGAGGAGGTCTCCTTCCTCGACTCCGGCCGCCGCGACCCGCCACGGGATCCAGCCCGATTCGCCCCCGTGTGTGCTCCTCCGCCTCCATTCTCTTACCAGTAGCTTCACCATGCATCCCTCTTTCTAACCCGCACTTCAATTTGAAGTTTGCAGCCCTCCACCGGAGTTCCCCATCCTCACCCGAGCCGCCGTCCGCCGGAGAAAGTGTCGCCGTCGACGTGGTGCTCCCCGTTGGATGAGTCCACCACCCACCGACGCGAAAGAGGACGCTGAAGCTCTTGGTACCCTCCGTTTCTCCTAACTCGCCGTGGTTCGACGCCGGCGTCCACCGCAGTCTTCGGGCGCCGGCGAGCTTTTCAAACCTGACATGTGGACCCCGCGTGTCAGCCTCTGTTTTATTCCACCTCGAACCGTTTTATGTTGATGCCTTCGGGCAAATACGTTTTCTCCGTTGCGCTTGCGCATTCCCAATCGAACCATTTTCTGTTTTCTCGGTTAAAACCCTGGAACTTTTCTGTTTCATTACAGATAAGTCCCTGGACAGAAACCTTTATAACTTTTTAATAAAAAGGAATTTTTGAGTGATTCTTTTTCTGACAATCTTCAAATTTTGTCTAGTTTTTTATGGGATTTATTTGAAAAATATTTGGAAAAGATTCTGTGCACCCATTGGTTTTCACGTTAGTACCCGTTTCGTGATTGCCGTAGGTTCCGGAAGAGGTGACGGAGCCGCGAACTTCGCCGAGCTAGACTCCGACTCTCCGAACCAGGCAAGCATGTTTTGAACATTTGATATGACAGGTGTTTTACATGTTCACGTGAGAGTTTGTGCGTGGCATATGAGTGTCGGTAAATACCTCGTTGCTTGTAAGGCAACGACCCGGTTGTTCCAAAGTCACGATGATCTCTGATGAGAGATGGCCTAATCATGTGGTGACATGAAGGGCAGCAAGGTGGTACTGTTGTAGCATACCAGCCTTGCGTCATCCGACTTTCTCCGACGTTAACGTGGTTGGAGCTACGTTATCGTTCTTTTCCCGCATGTTCCAAAGTTGCGATGATCTCTGATGAGAGATGGCCTAATCATGTGGTGACATGAAGGGCAGCAAGGTGGTACTGTTGTAGCATACCAGCCTTGCGTCATCTGACTTCCTCCGACGTTAACGTGGTTGGAGCCACGTTACCGTTCTTTCCCCTTTCCGTGCTACCACATGTCTCATTGCCAGGATGCGGTTTAGTAAGTTGGTAACCTCTTTCCGTGTACACACCAAACAGAGAGGCCGGGATGATGGTACCTTGGCCCAGGATTAAAGCCAGTCATCCGGTCAGGGGGCATGGGTGTTTCCGGTTGGGACCGAGAGGGGGGGCACCCCCTTAGAGCGCGCGTATAGAAATTTGATCCCATGCTACGCGAGGTTGTAGCCTCCCCGTCTCAAGGTTTTTCTTGAACGTTGCCGAGGGTGATCCCTGGCTTCGGATGGTTGAATTGGGTGTGTACTGGTTAGACGTGTTTCTTCCAAAACACCGTAGACGGAACTAGTCCCCGTGACTAATGAAATCCGTTGGCTGTGGTTAAGTACAAACTCTGCAGAGTCAATTCTTTCCAAATCATCGCATCCATGATCAAGTAGTGTAAACATTATATCCATATCTATCCGTGTGAAAAACTTGTCCCCGGTGAACAAGCTCAGTGGTAAATTCAGATTTATTGTTATTCCTGTGGATGGACTAACGTTATATTTGTCTCATGCTTGTGATAAATTATGTTCCCGAACTATTGTATTATTGAGCTACAATATAAGCCCTTTATGAGACGTCGCTCAGACGTCCGACTGCGGCATGCACTGTCTTTATTTTCTGTTATAAGCCCTTTATGTGGTGTCGCCCCGACGCCCGACTGTGGCATTATTATTCTGCATTTTCCTCTCGAGGAGTCTTTCAGACACTCGTTTGGCACCCGCATTATTATTCTGCATTTTCCTCTCGAGGAGTCTTTCAGACACTCGTTTGGCACCTGTATTATTATTCCGCATTTTCCGCTCGAGGAGTCTTTCAGACACTCGTTTGGCACCAGTATTACTATTCTGCAGTTTCCGCTCGAGGCGTCATTCAGACCCTCGCTTGGCACCCAGTATTTATTATCTCTATGTCTGATCGCACTGGTTAACTTTTTCATATGTTTCATGTTTACATTTGTTATATCTTATGTCCGAACTGTCTTGCGAGTACTTTCATAGTACTCACCTGGCTTGTTGATTTGGCCAGATGTTGACGAAGGCGATCTCTTGGATGAAGAGTTTGATAGCGCGTCCGATGCCTAGAGGAGTCCCAGTCAGTCCTGCGCGATCCCGGATATTGGTCACTTGTATTGTATACGCTTCCGCCACCCGCAATAAGTCTCCTCGAGCCTCACTCCGACGCTCGAAGAGCTGTAGTCTTCTGGAGTCATATCACTCGCTTCGCGGTGATATTTCCACCACCGCTATTATCGTGAGTTAGTAGTTGCCACCCTATCCGCCGTATTGTTTTAGCGGCGTGCATGTAATAAATTGTTGGGCAGTCTCTGCCCAACCTTGTATTATATTTAGTACTCCTGGTATTTTTTCTTCTGTGACCAAGATATTGTCTACCAGTGAGAATGAATTCTTCCTCGGTGGTCCATAAAAGGGATTGGTCTCTCAATAATTATTTTATTGAAAAACCGGTCGTGACAACTCTCTTGGTTCCGGCCGTTTTCAATTGGAGCACGCAAAATCTAGAAAAAAATGCAGCGGACTTTTCCATTGCTGACTTCTTCGGGAGCAGCTCGACTAGCGTTGCACCAGCACCTGCAGCTGCACCTACTCCCGCACCTGCTCCGGCACCGGCTCCCGCACCGGACGTGCTTTTCGGTGCTTCGTCTTTGGCTGAGCTCGACGTCCTCATGGTATCTGTCACACCGGCCCTCTTCAATCAATGTATAATCTCCCGTTTCCATTGCCTTTTTGATGTCTCACGTCGCAGACATGTCTTTGCAGGCCGACGTAACCCCGTGCACCATATTGTACACCATCGGCGACCAGAAGGTGGACGTGGGGAAGGCGATGATAATGAAGCCGAAAGAACCATTGTTCCACGGCTGGCCGACCCCCCGGACGTCTTCAAGGTTTCCGTGGCCAGTGTCAAACCGGGCCACGAGAATTTGGCTCCTCTGGTACTAGGGGGATGACGACGAGACCCCACGGCGGCTTGGTGATTGCAATGGGTGGGTCCTGTTGTGGCCAAAGAGTCTGCTTCGTCTCGAGGCGGCCGGGAGCACACCCACGAGCACGCAGTTAGGTATGAACATCAACACCCCACCTACCCAATTAGCGTCGGCTGTCGTGCTGGGTGATAACGGAAAGGGTGAGGAAGTGGCCCCATTAGTCGCTGGTGACGTCGCCATAGATGAGGATGATGATGACGATGACACTCAGCAGTATCTCAATACTGGCGCCTACTCACGGTTTGAGCGTCATGAGTCGGTGCCTGAATTGCAGCCTCAAGAGGCTGAACATACTATAGACGACCTTCCGGTAGCAAAGAAGCCTAGGAAGAGAGCGAGGAAAGGCAACCAAGCTGCTTCTATGATCTAGCCGCCTCAGCAGCCTCGGGTTCAAGACCGTATAGATATCCCCGGTGCGGCAAAATGGCATATCCCCGGTCAACCAATCCTACCTAAAGCAGCGTTAGGTGCCAGATTCGGCGATCTAAGGAGACTTCATGATGATGTGTTGCGGATAGAGAAAGGCCTCATCGCCTCAAAAAATCCAGGATACCCACTCTACGTGGTTCACATGCCGCGGCAATTGTCGTACGTCGACACATTCCCCGCGGAGAAGTTCTTCCTTCGATTCGATTACATCTTCGACTTATTTCACTTGAAGAAGCTGGATTTTACGTTTGTCCGCATTTATGCCTTGCACATGAACTACCTCATTGGGGTTGAGCAGATACCTCATATCTGTGTCGCTGACCCGTACTTCATGCACGAGGGCTTCTTGGGAGTCTGCGTAGAGCATCGTGACTACGCGAGGGAATACATCGCCAATTTCATGCTCACCAATAAGGACAAGGAGGCGATTCTCGTGCCTTACCATCCCCTGTAAGTCATCCGCGCGGATATCCTTCCTTTGATTTCAATCATTCATTTGCATGGTGGAGGCTAATTAATTTGAGGTGTACTTATTTTGCGCAGCGGCGGGCGCGCCGTCCTCATCATCCTCTACCCCCGATACTCCCACGCTCTTTACTTGGACTCGTCAAAGAACATTAACAAAAAGGATTACACCCACATCAAGTCTGTTCTCGACAGTGTTATGTTTTACTACGGCGCACGGGGTGGAGAGGTCAAGGATAAGAAGAAAAGGGACGGCAGGCCCGCCTTCGGCCATAAGACCGACTTCTGCTGCATCCAGCAACCGAGTGATTCTCTTAATGATGGATTCTATGTCCTACACCACATGCTGGAGTACAGATGGGATCACCAGAAACTTTGCATGTCACCTAGATCCGGCGATGCCCATATTCTGCAATGGGCAAAGAACTTAGGAGATATCAAGGATCATCAACTTCGAGCTGAGTTCTATCACATCCAGCGCGAACTTGCCCAAATCATCATGAAGGAGGTCGTCGAAAAAACAGGGATGTTCTATGAAGAAGTACAAATGTCGCGGGAAGACGTCTGAACATGCGTAGCCGCACAGCATCTCGACCTGAAGCCTTTCACTAAGCTCGGGGACTATCTCCCTGACTTGGATTGGTGGCACGACATGTTGGAGTGATTGTCGACATATGACAATGTGGCCGTTTAGTCCATACTTTCTGTATGATGAAACTTTGAGTTATGCACGACGAAACTTTATTTGTGATGTAATTAAACCGTCCTCCTCGACTAGCGAAGATCACTCTAGTTAGGGCATTTTGGGTACGATGAACTTTGTTATTTATGCTTATGATATGTTGCTTCTATTTTTGCCAAGTCTGTCTCTTTCTGTTGCTCAACTATATATGTTGCATATCATCGACTCATGTGACGATGCAGGTGTATAGATCATCGATGGCATAGAAGTGCTACGCCAGGAGTATACGACGAGTGGCCAGAATGTCAGGCCAGGTGTACCGGTTTCCGGTTTTTGAACGACAGCCAGTAGTTAGTTTAGGTTCACGCTAATGCGAGAGAGGGATACGAACTCATGTACTGCATAGTTTCGCTCTCACTCAAAGTGATAGCTCTTCTCGCGTATATCATTGTTTAGATGGATGACGATGTAGTTGCAAGTAATCGAGACTTGTATCGCTATTTTCGAGATGATGAGGAGAGACCACTTTGTGTTGGATGATGATTATGATGATGACATGATTTGATGAGACTATTTGTATGTATATGCTATGATTACATTTGTATGTGTATGATATGCTAAAGATTATTGTATAAAGCCTGTTCAAATACAAAACAAATATGCAGAAAAAACCAGAAACTAATAAAACTAGCAGTAGCGAGGGGGATAAAGTTAGCAGTAGTGCTCCCATACCAGTAGCGCTTCCTAATAAAAAGCGTTGCAGATATTAGCAGCAGCGCTCTGCAATAAACCTCGCTACTGCTAGCCATGTATAGCAGTAGCGTTGGATGACACGCGCTACTGCTACATGTTAGTTGTAGCACCTTATCAGTAGCGCGGCATCCCGCGCTACTGATAGGCAAAATACCCGCGCTACTGATAGGGTTTTCCCTAGTAGTGGATGATATATAAATTGTTGATGAGATGATCATGTTTTGTAACAGTTATCGGCAACTGGCAGGAGCCATACGGTTGTCTCTTTATTGTATGAAACGCAATCGCCATGTAATTGCTTTACTTTATCACTAAGCGGTAGCGATAGTCGTAGAAGCAATAGTTGGTGAGACAAAAACGATGCTTCGATGGAGATCAAGGTGTCAAGCCGGTGACGATGGTGATCATGACGGTGCTTTGGAGATGGAGATCAAAGCCACAAGATGATGATGGCCATATCATATCACTTATTTTGATTGCATGTGATGTTTATCCTTTATGCATCTTATTTTGCTTAGTATGGCGGTAGCATTATAAGATGATCCCTCACTAAATTTCAAGGTATAAGTGTTCTCCCTGAGTATGCACTGTTGCTACAGTACTTCGTGCTGAGACATCACGTGATGATTGGGTGTGATAAGCTCTACTTTCACATACAACTGGTGCGAGGCAGTTTTGCACATGCAGAATACTCGGGTTAAACTTGACGAGCCTAGCATATGAAGATATGGCCTCGGAACACTGTGACCGAAAGGTCGAGCATGAATCATATAGTAGATATGATCAACATAGTGATGTTCACCATTGAAAGTTGCTCCATCTCACGTGATGATCGGACATGGTTTAGTTGATATGCATCACGTGATCATTTAGATAACTCGAGGGATGTCTATCTAAGTGGGAGTTCTTAAGTAATATGATTAATTAAACTTTAATTTATCATGAACTTAGTCCTGATAGTATTTGCATATCTATGTTGTAGATCAATAACTTGCAATGTAGCTTCCAGTTTATTTTTGATATGTTCCTAGAGAAAAATAATTTGAAAGATGATAGTAGCAATGATGCGGACTTGGTCCGTGATCTGAGGATTATCCTCATTGCTGCATAGAAGAATTATGTCCTTGATGCACCGCTAGGTGACAGACCTATTGCAGGAGCAGATGCACATGTTATGAACGTTTGACAAAGCTCGGTATGATGACTACTTAATAGTTAAGTGCACCATGCTTTACGGCTTAGAACCGGGACTTCAAAAACGTTTTGAACGCCACGGAGCATATAAGATGTTCTAAGAGTTGAAATTGGTATTTCATACTCTTGCCTGTGTCAAGAGGTATGAGACCTCTGACAGTACTTTGCCTACAAGATGGAGGAGAATAGCTCAACCAGTGAGCATGTGCTCAGATTGTCTGGGTACTACAATTGCTTGAATCAAGTGGGAGTTAGTCTTACAGATAAGATATTAATTGACAAAGTTCTCTAGTCACTATCACCAAGTTACTAGAACTTAGTGATGAACTATAATATGAAAGGGATGACGAAAGTAATTCCCAAGCTCTTCGCGATGCTGAAATCGGCGAAGGTAGAAATCAAGAAATAGCATCAAGTGTTGATGGTTAACAAGACCATTAGTTTCAAGAAAACGGCAAAGGGAAAGAAAGAGGAACTTCAAAGAAGAATAGCAAGCAAATTGCTGCTCCCATGAAGAAGCCCAAAGCTAGACCCAAGCCTGGAACTGAGTGCTTCTACTGCAAAGGAGATGGTCACTGGAAGTGGAACTGCCCTAGATACTTGGCGGATAAGAAGGATGGCAAAGTGAACAAAATTATATTTGAAATACATGTTATTGATGTGTACTTTACTAGTGTTTATAGCAACCCCTCAGTATTTGATACTGGTTTAGTTGCTAAGAGTAGTAACTAAAAACAGGAGTTGTAGAATGAACACAAACTAGTTATGGGCGAAGTGACAATATGTGTTGGAAATGATTCCAAGGTTGATAAGATCACCATCGCATACTCCATCTACCTTCGAGATTAGTGCTGGACCAAAATAAATGTTATTTGGTGTTTGCGTTGAGCATGAATATGATTGGATCATGTTTATTTCAATACGATTATTCATTTAAGTCAAATAATAATTGTTGTTCTGTTTACATGAATAAAACCTTCTATGGTCATACACTTAATATAAATGGTTTACTGAATCTCGATCATAATGATACACATATTCACAATATTGATTCCAAAAGATGCAAAGTTGATAATGATAGTGCAACATTTTTTGTGGCACTGCCGTTTAGGTCATATTGGTGTAAAGCGCATGAAGAAACTCCATGCTGATGGGCTTTTGGAATCACTTGATGCTTGCGAACCAAGCCTCATGGGCAAGATGACTAAACCTCCATTCTCCGGAACAATGGAGCGAGCAACGGACATGTTGGAAATAATACATACTGATGTATGTGGTCCGATGAGTGTTGAGGCTCGCGGCAGGTATCGTTATTTTCTAACCTTCACAGATGATTTGAGCAGATATGGGTATATCTACTTGATGAAACATAAGTCTGAAACATTTGAAAAGTTCAAAGAATTTCAGAGTGAAGTGGAAAATCATCTAACAAGAAAATAAAGTTTCTACGATCTGATCATGGAGGCGAATATTTGAGTTATGAGTTTGATCTTCATTTGAAACAATGTGAAACAGTTTCGCAACTCACGCCACCTGGAACACCACAGCGTAAGGTGTGCCCGAACGTCGTAACCGTACTTTATTAGATATGGTTGTAAGTGCATCTAGTGCCCCTTAGTGATTTTGGTGTATTGAAGACTTATAGGTTAAGGGACTAATGTGTTTATGAGTGTACATAGGTCTATAAGTCTATGAGGAGTTTGATATTTACAGAGAAAGTCGGCCCCTAAAAATGAATATCTTCGACTGAAGATTTTGGTTTTCTGAAGACTTTCTAAAGACTTTGAAAGTGAAGAAATTGGTGTGACCTTGAAGACTTGGAATTCATTTGAGGAACATGAAGCGTGAAGACTTTTGTTTTTGTAGTTTCATTTTCTCTTTCTTGAGTCATAGGAAACACCGTACTGTTAAAGGGGGTCGAGGAAATACTAAGGAAAAATTTACATGTGATGCTCAACTCAAAATCCTACACCTACCAATCCCTTCGAGTGAAGCCATTGGAAATCTCATACAGTTCAGTCATATTCTTCAGTGACAGAGACGAAAGTCTTCTGGTCTCTGAGGAATTTGTTCTGACTAAGGAGTTAGGAATTCGCCAGTGCGGATTACCTACACAGTGAGGAACATGATAGCCCTGAGGTATTTGATACTCGAAATTCTGACCGTTGCTGTGCTACGCGCCAGCTGTCCCAAAATATCTACCCACCTAACGGTCATATCATTGAAGGGCATTTATGTCTTATCTTGTCGGGCTGCTCCCTAGGCTATAAATAGCCACCCCCTACAACCACTAGCTGTTGGCTGCTCCGTGACAAACTGACACTTGTCATTTGAGAGCATCCCATCCTCCGAGGACTTTGAGCGAAAATCATCAAGTGCGGAAAACCCAAACCCAAACACCTACAAACCCAAAGTGATTGAGCATCACTGAAGAGATTGATCATGCATGGATCTGACGCTTATTACCTTTGAAGACTGTGCTTCTTCCAGACGGTTAGGCGTCATGGTCTAGAGCATCCAAGAGGAATTGTGGATCGCCGAGTGACCGAGTTTGTGAAGGTTCGGAAGTCACCTGAAGACTTACCACGAGTGATTGGGCGAGGTCTGTGTGACCTTAGCTCAAGGAGAATACGGTGAGGACTATGTGTCCTCAGGTTTAAATACCTAGCCGCTCCAACCAGATGTACAACTGAGACAGCAGTTGGAACTGGCCTACCAAATCATTGTCTTCACCAAGCTTACTGGTTCCATTTCCTCAACTCTTTCATTTCCTCATTACAGTTGTTGTGTGCTTGTTCATATCTGTTTGAAGACTTTGACTGAAGACTTTCTCAATTTCCTCAGTTCAATTTCTTCAGTCTGTTTGTCTTCATCCTGTGTTATCCTGTGATTACGCTTTCTGTACTCTGTGCTTCTCTTCATTTCATCGTGATGACTATGCTTGTGTTCTGTTATGTTTACTTTTGAGTACTTATTCCGCTGCTAGTAGTTCTTCGCTAAGGAATTTCCTCACCCGCAAATTCCTCAGTCAAGAATTCATAAAAATCGCCTATTCACCCCCCTCTAGTCGATATAACGCACTTTCAATTGGTATCAGAGCAAGGTACTCCCTTGTTCTGTGTGATTTTGGTTTAACCGCCTAGTTTTAGTTATGTCGACCATAGGTATGATCAAGGTCTCTGCTGGGTGTCCTACCTTCGATGGAACGGACTACCCCTACTGGAAGAATAAGATGCGAATGCATCTTGAGGCAATTGATAACGATCTCTGGTATGTTGTGGAAAATGGTGTTCCCTCAGTCACACCTTCTCTGAATGCTGCTGATGTGAAGAGATTCAAGCAACTCGACTCTCAAGCGAAGAATATCATATGTGGCCATCTGAGCTAAGGACAGTATGGAAGAGTGAGTGCTTTGGAAACTGCTAAGCTTATCTGGGATAGGCTGTCCAAGGTCAACGAAGGAGTCTCAACACAGCGTGACTCTCGAGTTGATGTTCTTCACAATCTCTTCAACCGTTTCAAAAGACTCAACAATGAAAACGTTCAAAAAACCTTCGATCGCCTCACTGACATCTCAAATGAGCTTCAAGCACTTGGTGCCACTGACATCACCGACCATGAGGTGGTGAAGAAATTGCTGAGATCACTTGACTCCTCATTTGATACTCTGGCACTGATGATACAAGAGCGTGCTGACTACAAGTCACTTGATCCCGCTGATATCCTCGAGAGGCTAAATACTCATGAGTTCCAGCTTGCTGAGAAGAGAGATCTCTATGGTTTGAGCTATGGCAGATCACGTGCACTGAAGGCCAAGGCAGTTTCTGAATCTGAAGATGAAGATTCTGGTAGCAGCCTTGGTGATCCTGAAGAACTGAGCCATGAGCTAGCACTGCTCGGGAAGAAATTCTAGAGGTTCTCAAGACGTGGTCGCTTTGGAAAACCCTCAAGGAGCAATGATTCCTCATCCAGTGACTACAAGAAGAGGCGTTGCCACAAATGCAAGAAACCTGGACACTACATTCAAGATTGTCCTTAGTGGGAAAAGGAATCAAAGAAGAAGAAATACAAGGATTATAGTTCTGATGATGCGAAGAAAAAGAAGAAATCCTCAAAATCTTCATCATCAAAATCCTCGAAGTCTTCGTCTCACAAGAAAAGCAGCTCCAAGAAGGCTCGGGCATTCATTGGCAAGGAAATGGACTCTGAGGCTGAATCTGAGGAACATGAGGAAGAGGAGGCATCTGAGGAGTCTGAGTCCGGTGTGGCGAGCCTAGCCCTCACTACTGCATTCGACAGCAAGACTATCTTCAACTCTGAAGAAAATGAGCTCACCAACAAGGCTGATGAAGGCAATGATCACTACCCTCCCACCTATTGCTTCATGGCAAAGGTGTTGGAAATATGCCCTAGAGGCAATAATAAATTGGTTATTATTATATTTCCTTGTTCATGATAACCGTTTATTATCCATGCTAGAATTGTATTGATAGGAAACTCAGATACATGTGTGGATACATAGACAACACCATGTCCCTAGTAAGCCTCTAGTTGACTAGCTCGTTGATCAATAGATGGTTACGGTTTCCTGACCATGGACATTGGATGTCGATGATAACGGGATCACATCATTAGGAGAATGATGTGATGGACAAGACCCAATCCTAAGCCTAGCACAAGATCGTGTAGTTCGTTTGCTCAGAGCTTTTCTAATGTCAAGTATCATTTCCTTAGACCATGAGATTGTGCAACTCCCGGATACCGTAGGAATGCTTTGGGTGTACCAAACGTCACAACGTAACTGGGTGGCTATAAAGGTGCACTACAGGTATCTCTGAAAGTGTCTGTTGGGTTGGCACGAATCGAGACTGGGATTTGTCACTCCGTGTAAACGGAGAGGTATCTTTGGGCCCACTCGGTAGGACATCATCATAATGTGCACAATGTGACCAAGGAGTTGATCACGGGATGATGTGAGTTACGGAACGAGTAAAGAGACTTGCCGGTAACGAGATTGAACAAGGTATCGGGATACCGACGATCGAATCTCGGGCAAGTAGCATACCGATTGACAAAGGGAATTGTATACGGGATTGATTAAATCCCCGACATCGTGGTTCATCCGATGAGATCATCATGGAACATGTGGGAGCCAACATGGGTATCCAGATCCCGCTGTTGGTTATTGGCCGGAGAACGTCTCGGTCATGTCTGCATGGTTCCCGAACCCGTAGGGTCTACACACTTAAGGTTCGATGACGCTTGGGTTATAGGGAATAGATATACGTGGTTACTGAATGTTGTTCAGAGTCCCGGATGAGATCCCGGACGTCACGAGGAGTTCCAGAATGGTCCGGAGTTAAATATTTATATATAGGAAGTATGGTTTTGGCCACCGGAAGTGTTCCGGGCATCACCGGTAGTGTACCGGGACCACCGGAGGGGTCCGGAGGTCCACCGGGAGGGGCCACGGGCCCCGGAGGCATACATGGGCCATGTTTGAGAAGGGACCAGCCCCTAGGTGGGCTGGGGCGCCTCCCCACCAAGGCCCATGCACCTAGAGAGAAGAGGGGGCAAACCCTAGGGCAGATGGGCCCTAAAGGCCCATGCCTGGTGCGCCTCCCTCTCCCCCCACTTGGCCGCCACCCCAGATGGGGATTGGGGCTGCCGCCACCCCTAGGGAGGGAACCCTAGGTGGGGGCGCAGCCCTCCCTCTCCCCCTATATATAGTGGAGGCAAAGGGGCAGCCCAACGCACGAAGTTCTTCTTTTCTTGGCGCAACCCTTCCTCTCTTCCATGTCCTCCTCCTCTCCCGCGGTGCTTGGCGAAGCCCTGCAGGATTGCCACGCTCCTCCACCACCACCACGCCGTCGTGCTGCTGCTGGACGGAGTCTTTCCCAACCTCTCCCTCTCTCCTTGCTGGATCAAGGCGTGGGAGACGTCACCGGGCTGCACGTGTGTTGAACGCGGAGGCACCGTTCTTCGGTGCTTAGATCGGAATCAACCGCGATCTGAATCGCTACGAGTACGACTCCTTCATCCGCGTTCTTGCAACGCTTCCGCATCGCGATCTACAAGGGTATGTAGATGCACTCCCCTTCCCCTCGTTGCTAGATTACTCCATAGATTGATCTTGGTGATGCGGAGAAAATTTTGAATTTCTGCTACGTTCCCCAACAGTGGC
Organism: Aegilops tauschii subsp. strangulata; assembly: GCF_002575655.3. Lineage (NCBI taxonomy): Eukaryota > Viridiplantae > Streptophyta > Magnoliopsida > Poales > Poaceae > Aegilops > Aegilops tauschii. Next base: position 74,777,418 of record NC_053040.3, on the reverse strand, counting down.
ATCATGAGCTAGGTCTATGCGTAGTTTCTATGCACGAGTAGAACACAAAGCAGTTGTGGGCGTAGATGTTGCCAATTCTTCTTGCCGCTACTAGTCTTATCTTGCTTTGGCGGCATTGTGGGATGAAGCGGCCCGGACCGACCTTACACGTACGCTTACGTGAGATAGGTTCCACCGACTGACATGCACTAGTTGCATAAGGTGGCTAGCGGGTGTCTGTCTCTCCCACTTTAGTCGGAACGGATTCGATGAAAAGGGTCCTTATGAAGGGTAAATAGAAATTGGCATATCACGTTGTGGTTTTACGTAGGTAAGAAACGTTCTTGCTAGAAACCTATACAAGCCACGTAAAAACTTGCAACAACAATTAGAGGACGTCTAACTTGTTTTTGCAGCATGTGCTATGTGATGTGATATGGCCAGAAGATGTGATGAATGATATATGTGATGTATGAGATTGATCATATTCTTGTAATAGGAATCACGACTTGCATGTCGATGAGTATGACAACCGGCAGGAGCCATAGGAGTTGTCTTTATTTTTGTATGACCTGCGTGTCATTGAATAACGCCATGTAAATTACTTTACTTTATTGCTAAGCGCGTTAGCCATAGAAGTAGAAGTAATCGTTGGCGTCACAACTTCATGAAGACACAATGATGGAGATCATGATGATGGAGATCATGGTGTCATGCCGGTGACAAAGATGATCATGGTGCCCCGAAGATGGAGATCAAAGGAGCAAAATGATATTGGCCATATCATGTCACTATTTGATTGCATGTGATGTTTATCATGTTTACATCTTATTTGCTTAGAACGACGGTAGCATAAATAAGATGATCCCTCACTAAAAATTTCAAGAGACGTGTTCCCCCTAACTATGGACCGTTGCGAAGGTTCGTTGTTTCGAAGCACCACGTGATGATCGGGTGTGATAGATTCTAACGTTCGAATACAACGGGTGTTGACGAGCCTAGCATGTACAGACATGGCCTCGGAACACATGCGAAACACTTAGGTTGACTTGACGAGCCTAGCATGTACAGACATGGCCTCGGAACACAAGAGACCGAAAGGTCGAACATGAGTCGTATAGTAGATACGGTCAACATGGAGATGTTCACCGATCATGACTAGTCCGTTTCACGTGATGATCGGACACGGCCCAGTTTGACTCGGATCATGTATCACTTAGATGACTAGAGGGATGTCTATCTGAGTGGGAGTTCATTAATCAGATGAACTTAATTATCATGAACATAGTCAAAAGGTCTTTGCAAATTATGTCATACGCTTTAGTTCTACTGTTTAAGATATGTTCCTAGAGAAAATTTAGTTGAAAGTTGGTAGTAGCAATTATGCGGACTGGGTCCGTAAACTGAGGATTGTCCTCATTGCTGCACAGAAGGCTTATGTCCTTAATGCACCGCTCGGTGTGCTGAACATCAGCGTCGTCTGCAGATGTTGCGAAACATCTAACATACACGTTTTGATGACTACGTGATAGTTCAGTGAGTAATGCTAACGGTTTAGAATTGTGGCACCAAAGACGGTTTTTTGAAACGTCGCAGAACATATGAGATGTTCCGAAGACTGAAATTGGGATTTCGGACTAGTGCCCACGTCAAGAGGTATCAGACCTCTGACAAGTTTCTTAAGCCTGCAAACTAAGGGAGAAAAGCTCAATCGTTGAGCATGTGCTCAGATTGTCTGAGTACTACAATCACTTGAATCGAGTGGGAGTTAATCTTCCAGATGAGATAGTGATGGTTCTCCTTAGTCACTGCCACCAAGCTATTAGAGCTTCATGATGAACTATAACATATCAGGGATAGACATGATGATCCTTGAGCAACTCGCGATGTTTGACACCGCAAAAGTAGAAATCAAGAAGGAGCATCAATTGTTGATGGTTAGTAAAACCACTAGTTTCTAGAAGGGCAAGGGCAAAAGGGATACTTCATGAAACAGCAAATCATTTGCTGCTCTAGTGAAGAATCCCAAGGTTGAACCCAAACCCGAGACTAAGTGCTTCTGTAATGAGGGGAACGGTCACTGAAGCAGTACTACCCTAGATACTTGGTAGATGAGAAGGCAGGCAAGGTCGACAGAAGTATATTGGATATACGTTATATGAATGTGTACTTTACTAGTACTCCTAGCAGCACCAGGGTATTAGATACCGGTTCGGTTGCTAAGTGTTAGTAACTCAAAATAAAAGCTGCGGAATAAAGGGAGACTAGCTAAAGGTGAGATGACGATATGTGTTGGATGTGTTTCCAAGGTTGATGAGATCAAGCATCGCATGCTCCCTCTACCATCGAGATTTGGTGTTTGCGTTGAGCATGATTGGATTATGTTTATCGCAATACGGTTATTCATTTAAGGAGAATAATGGTTACTCTGTTTATTTGAATAATACCTTCAATGGTCTTGCACCTAAAATGAATCTCGATCATAGTGATACACATGTTCGTGCCAAAAGATATAAAATAGTAATGCTAGTTCCACATACTTGTGGCGCTGCCATTTGAGTCATATTGGTATAGAACGCATGAAGAAGCTCCATGTAGATGGATCTTTGGACTCAGTCGTTTTTGAAAAGATTGAGACATGTGAACCACGTCTATTGGTATATATGCATGAAGAAACTCCATGCAGATGGATCATTTGGACTCACTTGATTTTGAATCACTTGAGACATGCAAATCATACCACATGGGCAAGATGACTGAAAGGCCTCGTTTTCAGTAAGATGGAACAAGAGAGCAACTTATTGGAAGTAATACATTTTGATGTATGCAGTCCAATGAGTGCTGAGGCATGCAGTGGATATCGTTATGTTCTTACTTCACAGATGATTTGAGTAGATGCTGAGTGTATTTACTTGATGAAACACAAGTCTGAATTATTGAAAGGTTCAAGTAATTTTAGAGTGAAGTTGAAGATCGTCGTGACAAGAGGATAAAATGTTTGTGATATGATCATAGAGATGAGCATCTGAGTTACGAGTTTGGCACACAATTAAGACATTGTGGAAAGTGTTTCACAATTAATACCGCCTGGAACACCATAGTGTGATGGTGTGTCCGAACATCATAACTGCACCCTATTGGATATGGTGCATACCATGATGTCTCTTATCGAATTACCACTATCGTTTATGGGTTAGGCATTAGAGACAACCGCATTCACTTTAAAAAGGGCACCACGCAATTCCGTTGAGACGACACCATTTAGGGAAACCTAAGTTGTCGTTTCTTAAAAGTTTGGGGCTGCGATGCTTATGTGAAAAAGTTTCAGGCTGATAAGCTCGAACCCAAAGCGGATAAATGCGTCTTCACATAATACCCAAAAACAGTTGGGTATACCTCCTCTTTCAGATCTGGAAGCAAAAGTAATTGCTTCTAGAAACGGGTCCTTTCTCGAGGAAAAGTTTCTCTCGAAAGAATTGAGTGGGAGGATGGTGGAGACTTGATAAGGTCATTGAACCGTCACTTCAACTAGTGTGTAGCAGGGCACAGGAAGTTGTTCCTGTGGCACCTACACCAATTGAAGTGGAAGCTTATGATAGTGATCATGAAACTTCGGACCAAGTCACTACCAAACCTCGTAGGACAACGAGGATGTGTGCTGCTTCAGAGTGGTACGTGATCCTGTCTGAGATATCATGTTGTTGGACAATACTGAACCTACGAGCTATGGAGAAGCGATGGTGGGCCCATATTCCGACAAATGGTTAGAAGCCATGAAATCCGAGATAAATGGAACTTTGAGAAGAAGACGGACGTGGACGGTAATGTTACCGTCTATGAAGCTCGACTTGTGGCAAAGAGTATTTCCACAAGTTCAAGGAGTTGACTACGATGAGATTTTCCCATCTGTAGCGATGCTTAAGTCCGTCGGAATCATGTTAGCATTAGCTGCATTTATGAAATCTGGCAGATAGATGTCAAAACAAGTTTCCTTACCAGTTTTCGTAAGGAAAGGTTGTATGTGATACAATCAGAAAGGTTTTGTCGATCCTAAGGATGCTAAAAGGTGTGCTAGCTCCAGCGATCCTTCCGTGGACTAGAGCAAGCATCTCGGAGTCAGAATATACGCTTTGATGGAGTGATCAAAGTTTTTGGGTTTATACAAAGTTTGTTAGAAACTTGTATTTACGATAAAGTGAGTGGGAGCGCTGCAACATTTCTGATAAGTATATGTGAATGACATATTGTTGATCCGAAATGATGTAAAATTTCTGGAAAGCATAAAGGGTTGTTTGAAAGGAGTTTTTCAAAGGAAGACCTGGATAAAGCTGCTTACATATTGGGCATCAAGATCTATAGAGATAGATCAAGACGCCTGATGATACTTTCAAAGAACGCACACCTTGACATGATTTTGAAAGAGTTCAAAATAGATCAGCAAAGAAGGAGTTCTTGGCTGTTTTGCAAGGTGTGAGTATTGAGTAAGACTCAAGACCTGACCACAGCAGAAGAGAGAGAAAGGACGAAGGTCGTCCCCTATGCTTTAGACGTAGGCTCTACAGTATGCTATGATGTGTACCGCACATGAAGTGTGCCTTGCCATGAGTTGGTCAAGGGGTACAATAGTGATCCGGGAATGGATCACATGACAGCGGTCGAACTTATCCTTAGTGTCTAGTGGACTAAGGAATTTTCTCGATTATGGAGGTGAAAAGGAGTTCGTCGTAAAGGGTTACGTCGATGCGAACTTTGACACTAATCCGGATGACTCTGAGTAGTAGACCGGATTCGTATAGTAGAGCAGTTATTTGAAATGGCTCCAAGTAGCACGTGGTAGCATCCACAAGATGACATAGATATTCGTAAAGCACACACGGATCTGAAAGGTTCAGACCCGTTGACTAATAACCTCTCTCACAAGCATAACATGATCAAACCAGAACTCATTGAGTGGTAATCACATAGTGATGTGAACTAGATTGTTGACTCTAGTAAACTCTTTGGATGTTGGTCACATGGTGATGTGACCTGTGAGTGTTAATCACATGGTGATGTGAACTAGATTATTGACTCTAGTGCAAGTGGGAGACTGTTGGAAATATTCCCTAGAGGCAATAATAAATTGGTTATTATTATATTTCCTTGTTCATGATAATCGTTTATTATCCATGCTAGAATTGTATTGATAGGAAACTCAGATACATGTGTGGATACATAGACAACACCATGTCCCTAGTAAGCCTCTAGTTGACTAGCTCGTTGATCAATAGATGGTTACGGTTTCCTGACCATGGACATTGGATGTCGTTGATAACGGGATCACATCATTAGGAGAATGATGTGATGGACAAGACCCAATCCTAAGCCTAGCACAAGATCGTGTAGTTCGTTTGCTCAGAGCTTTTCTAATGTCAAGTATCATTTCCTTAGACCATGAGATTGTGCAACTCCCGGATACCGTAGGAATGCTTTGGGTGTACCAAACGTCACAACGTAACTGGGTGGCTATAAAGGTGCACTACAGGTATCTCCGAAAGTGTCTGTTGGGTTGGCACGAATCGAGACTGGGATTTGTCACTCCGTGTAAACGGAGAGGTATCTCTGGGCCCACTCGGTAGGACATCATCATAATGTGCACAATGTGACCAAGGAGTTGATCACGGGATGATGTGAGTTACGGAACGAGTAAAGAGACTTGCCGGTAACGAGATTGAACAAGGTATCGGGATACCGACGATCGAATCTCGGGCAAGTAGCATACCGATTGACAAAGGGAATTGTATATGGGATTGATTGAATCCCCGACATCGTGGTTCATCCGATGAGATCATCGTGGAACATGTGGGAGCCAACATGGGTATCCAGATCCCGCTGTTGGTTATTGGCCAGAGAACGTCTCGGTCATGTCTGCATGGTTCCCGAACCCGTAGGGTCTACACACTTAAGGTTCGATGACGCTTGGGTTATAGGGAATAGATATACGTGGTTACCGAATGTTGTTCGGAGTCCCGGATGAGATCCTGGATGTCACGAGGAGTTCCGGAATGGTCCGGAGGTAAATATTTATATATAGGAAGTATGGTTTTGGCCACCGGAAGTGTTCCGGGCATCACCGGTAGTGTACCGGGACCACCGGAGGGGTCCGGGGGTCCACCGGGAGGGGCCACGGGCCCCGGAGGCATACATGGGCCAAGTGTGAGAAGGGACCAGCCCCTAGGTTGGGCTGGGGCGCCTCCCCACCAAGGCCCATGCGCCTAGAGAGAAGATTGGGCAAACCCTAGGGCAGATGGGCCCTAAAGGCCCATGCCTGGTGCGCCTCCCTCTCCCCCCACTTGGCCGCCACCCCAGATGGGGATTGGGGCTGCCGCCACCCCTAGGGAGGGAACCCTAGGTGGGGGCGCAGCCCTCCCTCTCCCCCTATATATAGTGGAGGCAAAGGGGCAGCCCAACGCACGAAGTTCTTCTTTTCTTGGCGCAGCCCTTCCTCTCTTCCATGTCCTCCTCCTCTCCCGCGGTGCTTGGCGAAGCCCTGCAGGATTGCCACGCTCCTCCACCACCACCACGCCGTCGTGCTGCTGCTGGATGGAGTCTTCCCCAACCTCTCCCTCTCTCCTTGCTGGATCAAGGCGTGGGAGACGTCACCGGGCTGCACGTGTGTTGAACGCGGAGGCACCGTTCTTCGGTGCTTAGATCGGAATCAACCGCGATCTGAATCGCTACGAGTACGACTCCTTCATCCGCATTCTTGCAACGCTTCCGCATCGCGCTCTACAAGGGTATGTAGATGCACTCCCCTTCCCCTCGTTGCTAGATTACTCCATAGATTGATCTTGGTGATGCGTAGAAAATTTTGAATTTCTGCTACGTTCCCCAACAAAATGGTGCCAAGGTACTCAAATATACCTCCTCTGAATCAAGTGAGAATGAATCTGATGAAAACCTCAAGCCCAGCTAGTCTAAACTTGCTAAGATTGCTGTGAAACAACAAAAGGCTTTTGAAAAGGTTCAAAACATGCTAGACAAAAGTGATGACATGTTGGGTGAAGAAATGGATCGCACTAAAACCTTGAATGAAAATCTTCAGAGACTTCAGTCTAGGTTTGACAACCTTCAAGGTCATCATAACACTCTCTTATCTGAGAAGCTTTCTTATGAATTTCTTCAAAGAAAGCAAGATCTTGAAAAGCTAAGAGTGAGTTATGAAGATCTTCAGAAGGAGCGTGATTCATTACTTGCTCAACAAATCGGTGCATCTCAGGAAGAATTTGTTCCTCCATGTTTGAAACGCATTGAACATGAATGTGCTAATTCTTCACCTGAATGTTCAAATGCTTCGAATGCTACAAATTCTTCAACTATCTCTGCTATTACTAATTCCTCATCTGAGGACATTGCTAGTATCACTGATGATGCAGGGCTGAGGGAATTGTACATGACAGGCATGTACAAAAGCCTCAAAGGGCATCAGACTCTTTGTGATGTGCTTAAAAAGTAGATCCTCAACATGAACCCTAGGAAAGAGGGTATTGCCTTTGAGAGGAAACTCAATGCTGATGGTACATATTGGAAACGTGAGCAGTACCCCAAAACCTCATGGGTTCCTGCAAAGGGACCTCCAGTTGATACATCCAATTTATCTGGCTTTACATGTGAATCTCATCATTCTTCTGATGAGTCATTTGGCTCCAACTATAAACTGTTCAAGAATCAGAATGGTGAAGTATTTGCTACATATGTTGGCACTAACTGCAGGAACGGTTCCCCTATGAAGAAAATCTGGGTTCCCAAAAGGTGCCTTGAAAGTCTTCAGGTGAATGTCCTCATGACACCACCTGTGAAGAATAGGAACCCCAGATCAAATTCTTCATATGGATCCAAGTCCTCATACGGACCAAATTCCTCACGTGGATCAAATTCCTCAAAAGGATCAAAGTACTCACATGAGTATCATCGTGCTAACAACTCTGTTTCGCAGGGAAGAGCTAAGGGCTATGAATATGAGCATTATTCTTCTAACCATTATGTTCATAAGTCCTCGAAGAATTTCTCTTCTTATTCATATGCTTATCCTAGCTCCTCTTATGTGAAACGAAATGGACTGGCTTCTATGCCACCTTTCTCGTATGGAGCTCGTAGAGTGATGAACTCTTTGCCACCCCTTCAGATGTGGGTGGTGAAGAAAAGGAACTAATTTCTTCTGCAGGGTCAGGTCTCCAGACATGCGTAAACATCTGAAGAATTTGCTGGAGACCTGAAATTGCCTGAAAGGACGCAGGCTAATCATGAAGAAATGAACTTTCATTTCTCACGTCCTCATACTGCTTATCTGTTCTATTGCTTGATGAAATTGATCTGATGAATTGATGTCATATTCTTCACTGATGGAGTATATGAGTTCGTAAGCTGCACTAATTCATCTGCAGGATGATCAACCCAAAGCCACTGAGTGGGTCCTCGATAGTGGATGTACAAATCACATGACTGGTGACAATAATCTATTGATGGATGCTCCCTTAGCTCCATCTCATCTGAAGCATATCATCTTCGCTGACAAAGGAAAAAGTCAGGTATTGGGTCTAGGTAAGGTTGCTATCTCAAAGGATCAACACATGGACAAAGTTATGCTTGTCGAATCCTTAGGATACAACCTCATGTCTGTCTCAATGCTTTGCGATCTTGATATGGTTGCTGTCTTTGGCAAGTATCGTTGTGTTGTGATCATGGAAGCTGACAATTCCAAAGACTTCGAAGGCTTTACACTACTAGAAAAAGGGCTATAGATGGGATTGACATTAATGGCGCACCACACAAGCAGTGCACCATTAGTATATACTAATGGCGCACCACCTTCTGACACGCCATTAGAGATGAAACTACTAATGGCGCACCTGGGCCAGGGTGCGCCATTAGTATCAAAAAAAAAATTAACTAGTGCGCCTGTCCAAACATACTAATGGCGCATCCAGACAAAGTGCGCCATTAGTAGTTGAAACTACTAATGGCGCACCATGCACAGGGTGCGCCATTAGTATGTAAGAAAAAAAATTTAACTAGTGTGCCTGTCCAAACATACTAATGGTGCATCCAGAGACAGTGCGCCATTAGTAGTTGAAACTACTAATGGCGCACCAGTCCCGGGGTGCGCCATTAGTATAAAAAAAATTTAACTAGTGCGCCTGTCCAAACATACTAATGGCGCATCCGGAGACAGTGCGCCATTAGTAGTTGAAACTACTAATGGCGCACCTGGACCAGGGTGCGCCATTAGTATCAAAAAAAAATTAACTAGTGCGCCTGTCCAAACATACTAATGGCGCATCCTGCCCGCGGTGCGCCATTACTAGTTGTAACTAGTAATGGCGCACCAGGCCCAGGGTGCGCCATTAGTATAAAAAGTTTTTTTTTACTACTGCGCCTGTACAAACATACTAATGGCGCATCTAGAGTTGGTGCGCCATTAGTAAGTGGGCAGCAACAAGATATTTTGGACAGCCTCTCCTACCCACACTCACTTTCTCCCCACTTCATTCTCTCCACCTCCTCCTTGTCTCGGGTGCCTCCTCTTTTTCACCTCATTTCCACCATAGATTCATTCAATTTAAGTGGTTAAATTACCTTGTTTTGATAGGTAAGTAAGGGGGGAAGCTATATTTATGTTGTTCTCCCTACAACAATGTGCACATGCACTTTTTATGGCCTAGCTAGATCTATGTATGTTCGTGGTGTTGCATATGTTTGTGGTGTTGCATATGTGTTTGTGTTTGGAGGTGTACCGGTATTTGAAATGCAATAGTTGCCAATATTTTGCCGGAATGTTGATTCATTTCCGTTTCGGCGAGAATTTTGGCATTAAGCATTCTTTTTGGTCCTATTTTTAGGGAAAGTCATGCCAAATTTTTTCTTGGTTCTAAAATATCGTTTTGCTCTACCCCGCAGGCGACCATGGTCCGCATGATGACCGAAGGCATCGTGAATAGGTTTTTGAGGTCCGCGAAGGCCGAGATGCTTCAAAAGAACGAGACGGAGATAAGATGTCCGTGTCGAAGATGCAAGCTGAAGAGCCTTATTGCGGACCCGGAATCCTGGCAGGTGCGGGACCACCTGCTCTTGCGTGGTTTCATGGATGGCTATCGGTGGCAAGGTGATGAAGATGACTACGAAGTCGTCCATGGGGGCCGGGCAAGAAATGAGGAAGGGCAGCAAGACAACCACCGCGGCTCGGGCGGGCGAGAAGACGAAGAATCCCCAGGAGATGATCACGACGGTGATGCTGTACACAGTCACCATGCATGCTTCGACGAGAACATGTCATTCTGGCACGAACGTCTTCCCAAGGGGAACAAGTGCCCGACCAGTTTGGAGGAGGCGAAGAAAATCGTGTGTCCTCTGGATTTACCGCACGTGAAATACCATGTGTGCATGAACAATTGCATCATTTATCGGGACGAGCACGCGGAGTCTACCATATGTCCAGTGTGCGGCGTCACTCGATACAAGAAGAGGAGGAAAGCTCCTCGAAAAGTGGTGTGGTACTTTCCGATCACTCCTCGTCTGCAGCGGTATTTCGCGGACCCTAAGGTTGCAAAGCTCCTGCGTTGGCACGCGGATAGGGAGGAGAAGAAGCGAGAAGATGACGCAAATGATCCGGAGATAGATAAAAAAAGACAAGATGCTGAGTCACCCTAAGGATGCGAGCCAGTGGCAAGCGTTGAACTTCGAAGACCTAGAATTTGGGAACGATCCAAGGAACATCGTGCTGGGCGCGAGCACCGATGGAGTCAATCCGTTTGGCAGCCAGAGAAGCACACATAGCACCTGGCCTGTGTTTGTGTGGATGTACAACCTTCCCCCCTGGTTGTGCATGAAGAGGAAGTACATTCACATGAGTATGCTAATCGAAGGACCGAAACAACTAGGGAACGACATCAATCTATATCTGGGGCTGCTGAAAGAGGAGCTAGACACGCTGTGGAAAACGCCAGCCAATACGTGGGACGCCGCAGAGAAAGAATATTTCCCTATGAGAGCCGCGCTGCTCACGACGGTGCACGACTATCTCGGTTACGGATATCTCGCAGGGCAGGTGGTCCACGGATTTTCTGGATGCGTCAGGTGCATGGATGACACAACGTATCGCCAGCTAGATAGAGATCCCGGGTCTTCGAAAACCGTGTTCATGGGACATCGAAGGTGGCTTCGCGACGATGACCCGTGGAGAAAACGCAAGGATCTATTCGATGGTGAAACCGAACCCCGAGGACGCCCGCGTACGAGGAGCAGCGAGGAAATAGACGAGCTATTGAAAAATTGGAAAGACTGCCCACTGCCGGGAAAGAAGCAAAAGGCGCCAGAGCCGGGAAAGAAGCGAAAGGCGCCGGAGCCGCTGCTGAAGGTATGGAAAACGAGGTCTGTTTTCTGGGACTTGCCGTACTGGAAGATCCACCGTGTGCCTCACAGCCTTGATGTCATGCACATCACGAAGAACGTGTGCGAGAGTCTGCTTGGTACCCTGCTCAACATGCCAGAGAGGACCAAAGTTGGGCCGAAAGCAAGGGCAGACTTGAAATCAATGGGCATCAGGCAGGAGCTTCACGCTATATATGATGATGATGATGATGATGATGAGGCAAAGCAGGACACGGAAAGTCGTCGCAAAGGCAAAAAGGCCAAGAAGACCGGAAATGACTACCCTCCCGCGTGCTTCACTCTAAGTCAGGAGGAGATCGAGCAGTTTTTCACCTGCCTCGTACGAGTAAAACTTCCTTACGGTTACGCGGGGAAGATAAGAAGATACCTAGACCTAGCAAAGCTGAAGTTCAGCGGGATGAAGTCTCACGACTGTCACATGCTGATGACGCAGATACTTCCAGTTGCAATCCGTGGGATCATGGACGCGCACGTCCGTGAAACGCTATTTGGCGAGCTTGAGATGTACTTCCCGCCCGCATTCTTCGACGTTATGGTGCATCTGCTGGTCCATATCGTGGACGATATCTTCCAACTCGGGCCGACGTTCCTGCACAGCATGATGCCGTTCGAAAGGATGAATGGTGTCATCAAAGGATACGTTCGCAACATGTCACGTCCAGAGGGAAGCATAGCCAGGGGCTTTCTGACCGAAGAGTGCATCTCCTACTGCACGAATTATCTAGGCATCGAGAACCCCGTTGGTCTGCCCGTCAACAGGCACCTCGGCAGGCTCGCTGGATGGGGTCACCGTGAGGGTCACCGCAAAATGCATGTCGACTTCGAGGGTCGACTCGCCGACTTTGAAAGAGCAAACCTAGTCGCGCTACAACACATAGACGTGGTCGATCCTTGGGTGGTAGAGCACAAAACCTTTATTAAGAAGACGTACAATGACCGAGGCCAACAGAGGACGGACGGAGATATACTCAAAGAGCACAACTCATGTTTCACGCGTTGGTTCAAGCAGAAGCTTCTGTCGTACCCTTTACATGAGGATTCTTCCGCGGAAGAACAACTCATATTCGCCTTGTCACAGGGCGCCGAGCACAACCTGATGACCTATGAGGCGTACGATATCAACGGCTACACATTCTACACCGAGGCCAAGGACATGAAGAGCGATGGTTATCAGAACTCCGGGGTAACGATGGAATCCTACAGCGGTAACGACAAGGACAGATACTACGGAAGGATCGAGGAGATCTGGGAGCTGAGCTACGCTGGAGAGAAGGTCCCGATGTTCCGTGTCAGATGGGCCAAGAGCGTCCTAAAAGAAGACCGGTATTTCACCACCATGGTTATACCCGAAGCCAAATCCAAGACCGCAGGCGCAAACGTCACCGCGAAAAATGAGCCATGGGTACTGGCTTCCCAAGTGGACCAATGCTTCTTCATTACCGACCCGTCAAAGCCCAGTCGTGTTGTCGTGAGTAGAGGCAAAAGGAAGATCATCGGAATGGATGGAGTAGCCAATGAGCAAGACTTCGACAAGTACGGCGACCCGAGAATCGAACATGACAACGATGATGAAGTAGCAGCATACACCACAAGAAGAAGCAGGACCACCCTACCTAAAGGACGTCCGTTCCACAGAAGAACTCCATTTGCGAAAAAGAAGGGCAAGAAGATTGTGAACAGATAGCTAGCTAAGATCGATTGTATTTAAATCGTAGCCTTCATTTCTCGATTGTATTTCATGGGCACTTTTTGAACTATCATGAATATTTTTAAATTTCATGGACACTCGATCTTGATCCCCCTCCATCTCGATCGCTAGCTATCCCACCTCGCCAGATCCGGTCCCCCTCGCCGCCGAGCACCCCCCGGTCCACCGGCCCCCCGCACCCTGCGCACCCTCCCCCGCTCCACCGGCATTACTGTTTGATGATATTTTTAAAAAAATTATTATTGTCTTATAAAAAAATTATTACTGTCTTATAAAAAAATTATTACTGTCTTATAAAAAATTATTACTGTCTTATAAAAAATTATTACTGTCTTATAAAAAATTATTACTGTCTTATAAAAAATTGTGGAGCCTGGGAATCGAACCCAGGACCTCCTGGTGTGAGAACTGGCTGCTGACTAGTCGAGCTAGTAGAGGGGACTTGGTGTGGATCAGGTAAGGTGGAAGATAACCTGTTGGCTCGAGCAGAAAAAAAAAAGATACGCGCACCAGGGTGAGGTGCGCCATTAGTGTGGATGTACTTATGGCGCACCGAGGGGTGGTGCGCCATTAGTATTGTGCCCTCGCCCTCGCCTATCCCCGGCCCAAACCTATCCCCTCTCTCTCCCTCGCCCTCGCCCTCGATCCCCTTCCCCTCTCCTCTCCCGACGCCGCTGCCCTGCCGCCTCGACGCCGCCCCGTCGTCCTCGTCTCCGCCCCGACGCCGCTGCCCCTTCCCCTCTCCGCCCCGTCGTCCTCGTCTCCGCCCCGACGCCCCGACGCCTCGACGCTGCCCCGTCGTCCTCATCCTCGCCCTCCTCCTCGTCCGCGCCACCGCCGCGCCGCTCCGACCTCCTCCTTGTCCCCTCCGGCCTCCTCCGCCTCCTCAGGTACTGCCCCACCTCTCCCTCCCCCTCTGGCCTCCTCCTTCCTCTCCCTCCACCACATTGGCCTTGAACTGACCGTTGTGCCCCTCTATTTGTTTGTTCTACTTCTACTTGTAAGTTAAATGCTAAAACCCATTTTCAGCCTGCTCTCCTGCCTCAGCTTTAGAATCATCTTTTCAACCTTCAGAAACAGAAGCATAATATTGTTCCATGTCAGAGGGTGTTCAAATGCAAGCAATCTAAGTTAATAAAACAATATAAGCTCCACTGTATCATGAGGATGTGCTTTGCAGCGCACTGTTGATGCTAAGAACTTAAGATGTACTTTGCATATATAAGTTCCTGACACAATTTGTAGCTGCTATTTATAGATGCATATGTTCACATATTTTTGCTGGACTGGTGTTTGACTTTGCAAATACTTTGCCGAACTAGTAGCTGATCATACTGTTTTTTTTAGAATGAACATAATAGTGCAAGTGCATGCAGTTGATCACCTAGATTGCACATAAGATCAAGAACTCAATCTTGTACTTGTAATGCAAGGCAACGGTAAGTCTAGAATAGCAGTTAGAACTTGGAATATAGACCTGACTAACCAGTACATGGGTGAGAGTCATAGGCTCTGTTCTTGTTGATGAGAAGTGGGTTGGATGCCATTTTGGAAGAAGAAGAAGATGGTGATGTGTCAATTCTATTTATGGCCATGAATATCTTCAGTCTTGCAACCAGTTAACAGGATCTCATACTGCACATATGTACATTCCTTTTTTAAAAACTTAAATGTCTTCAACCACTGAGGATTCTGTTGGGAGTTCTCTGTGTCCTACAGTATTTAATGATCATGCATAACTTCCCTTGTCCTCTTGCTGTTGGCCAAGTGGTTTTCCATTTTAAGCTTCAGTGCTCTGCATGCGTTGCAAGTAGAACACCACAGCTGCTGTTTCTTGTTATGAATAATAATTGCTTTATGTAACTTGGATGCGTGGTCAGTCATCAGTCGGTATATAATGATCACACTAATTCTCTATTTCATATATATGGAAAAATAGTTCAACTTTTATTACTAACTTTCTGTATGTCTACTGAGAAATAGAAGCTGTAGATAATTTCTACTCCCAACTATTCATCATCTGTAATAAGAGTCACTTTCTCTGGTAATTTCCGTTCCTTAAGCTATTCACTTTTCTTCACTAACAATTACTTCCTCTAATGTGCAGTTGGCCCATGAATTTGTGGATACAGAGGAATTTCAGAGGTGACTTGAGTTTTCCCAAATCGCCGCTGCACATTTGCCTATTTTAACTTTCTAGTTGGCCTAATTATGTGTTCATTTCATTGCATCATTTCATCCAGGTTGCGGGATCTGAAACAGCTTGGTGAGTTTTCTTCCCTCGCTAGACAAAACCATATTGGGAACTTTGCATTTCTGCCTTGCTGGGAGTGTCAGAAATCTAAATGTAGTCACATGTCCTATGTTTTGTTTGTGTGCTAGTGAACAGTGAAAGTGCATTGCAACTTATAAATTTTAAGTTCATTTCCTTTTTTATCATATTGCTTGATGGCCATTTAGACAGCATCAGCACCCATTTAAACAGCTTGCAACCAAGGGTAATATGCCACTTATCATATCGGCCAAATTCCATATCACTGAAAATATGTCGCTAACTGGAGTAATATGCCACTTATCATATTGGCCAAATTTCAAGGAGTCATGTTACTTTATTTCAGATTTGTCAGCTCCATTCACTAGCAGCAGCCAACACTTCTGAATCTAATCTTTCTTGGGCAAGCTCGGCTACTTGTTGTTAGTCATTCACTAAAAGATCCTCAATAGACTGCATGCATCTAGTATTAAATTTCTTGGACGGATCATCTCTTTTAGCAAAGGACTGTAGTAATTAACTAACTGAAAATTTGACATTCTGGACTATGCTTGGCTCTGGTTTTGTGAAATCTCATCTCTTTTCTACTGCCATGACTAGTCGTGAATTTTATTTTACTTTCCCCACTTTATAACATTCAGAAATTGTTTACTAGCTCAAGCTTCTCCTTTGCACTTTATCACTTCAATCTGCTGCTACCTCAAGCTTCTCGTTTAGACTTGTGCCAAGTAACATTTTTTCCTTGTATAATTATATGGTGCTTGACTGAGCTGCTACTTTTTCCTTGTAGAAGATCGCAGGTCCAGTGGGAGGGATCCAGTTGCGACGACACCGAATCACCAGCAAGGCAGCTGCCTAGAATAATAGGTTGACTCACCTATATATACTACTATCTTGCATCTCTCTCGTTTCTTCTTCTACTACAATACAAAGAGAGTCATTTCAGTTACTTGTCTTAGTGTGTGGTGTGGCTGTTTATTGTTCAACACCAGCAGCTAGCTCTATTTAGGTCCAGTAGAAACGACATGGCTCTCCAATTTTTACGTAATCTTGCATATGACTTGGTTTAAAACTGTAACCAGCACACATGGCTCTATTTAGGTGCATTTTCTTTGTGTAACTTGGTTTAAAACTGTGATTTGGTCTTTTGTGGCATTTGGATGCCTAAATCCCATTTTCTTAATCATATTGCTTGGAAACTTTTGGTTATCTCCTCTCAGTGATGAAATAATTTATATGTACTGCACTTCTTTCATAATTAGGTAATAACGTTGGTTACAGTTTTGGTAGTTCAAACGGGATGTATCTCATTTTGTAGACAGATTATTTTCTGGAATATCATATATTCAAATTTGTTATGAATGATGGCTTCTACCTGAATTAGTATACTCTGTGGCGTTAGTTTGTTCTAAATACAGTAACATAATTTTAACAACTGTAGAACATGTTGAGACTAGCAACTTTTTTGTGACATCAACCAACAGTCCTGCCACTGGGTTACCCTATTTTATATTTTTAATTACTAACTTAAGTTTGAGTAAACAGTGGCAGTGAAGTCCTCATAATAATCAGGTGGATGTTAACTTTCTGATGTCCCCAGAAGTTAACTAAGATTGTGGTGCTAGTAGAGGCACATTGTGGCCTTTTCATCCATATGAAAGTAGAGGCACATTGTGGTGCTTGTTTGCTGGGTTTTGTCTCCGACCATCGTGTCGTGATGATTTTGCAGGTACCCCGAGAGGCCCTTGAGTTTGCCGGAATGTCGATTAACTTCCGTTCTGGCAAATTCGGGTACTCCATATGTCCTATTTTCAGCAAAGGTCATGCTGAAATTTTCCGTGAATTTTAGCATGACTTTGCTAAAAATAGGACATATGGGGTACTTGTGACTAATGCATGGGCCGGGGTATCTTAGTAGGTAATTAAGTAGGATCAAGTGGCCCGGCGTACTTGTGACTAATGCATGGCTTTTAGGGTGCCTCGGTGTCGATAAAAACCGAAATGATGAAAGCTTAGGCTTTTAGGGTGCCTCGGCGTCGAAAAACCCTCAATGATAAAAGCTTAGCTTTTAGGATGCCTCGGTGTCAACAAACCCTAAATGATGAAACCATGATCTTGTTCCTTGACAATAACCAACTTTTTGACCAAACTTTGTTCCTATTTAGAGAGAAACATGGCCAACAACGATGAGGCCGGGGGTTCGAGCGTCAAGCCATTCTGGATGCTGTCCCAGGAGATGGAGGAACAACCTCACTTGTATGAGGACGCCGCCTTCCCCACCGATCCTGAGACCACTGATGGTACCGCCGAGGATGACCCCACTGATGCCACCACTGATGGTGCCGCCGAGGATGCCACCACTGATGGTGCCGCCGAGGATGCCACCACTGATGATGGCGGCGCACGCACAGATGGCAGCCAACCGAAGAGGCAACGGAAGGACCGGCGCCCGACCATGCTCCGCACCCTCAAGGAGGAAGTTACTGAAGTGGACTCCGACGGGAATCCAACGGCGCCCGAACGAATAGTCAAGGGGTACTCGCTTCAGCTCGGGTGCATTCTCCGGAGCACCGTCTCGATCAACACCGAGAACCTGAGGCATCCTGACCGAGGGAATTTGCGCAACCTCCTCTTCACGAAGCTGCACGAACGATACAAGTTCCCCGCTGAATTTGAAAACACAAGCCTCAAAGGGAATAAAGTGAACAATGCTGCCCTCACGAAGATGAGCAAGGCCCTGTCTACTTGGAAAAGCAATGTGAAGAGAATGGTCGAGAAAGGTGAGAGTTATGAGAAGATCAAGGAGAAAAATCCTTCGATCACCGAAGATGACTACAATGACTTCAAGATCAATTGCTCGAGCACCACAAACTCCGAATCAAGTAAGTGGGGGAAAGAAATGCGGGAGCTGAACTTAGGGGAACACACACTCGGTCCCGGCGGTTACAGAGTGGCGGAGCCTATATGGGACAAGGAGGAGGCGGACCGTGCCGAGCAAGGCCTACCGCCCCTCTTCGATAAATACGGTGACAAGCAGACCAGGAACTTTGTCAGGGCCCGGTACAAGAAGGACCCGAAAACAAAGGAGCTTACCACGGATCCGAAGACCAGGGCGCTTGAGCTTGTTCTGGTAAGGAATACACCCCCTCGTAATTAGCTCCATATGGTTGCATTCTAATTAATGAAGCCAAATTTCTAAATGGTTCACATTCCTTCCGCAGGCGACTGAAAGCAGTAGCGCGGGGTCGACTAAGAGCAACCCTTGGGACACCACTCTAAATAGGGCGTTGAATGTAATGAAGAACAAGGATAAGCTCAGTAAGCCGACGTCAGCTGGTCGTGTGGCCGGCAAAGGCTTGTCGACAAAATGGTCGTCATACTATGACACTGCTGGGCGAAAGGAGAAAAAGACCAGCTCGGAAAGCCAGGCGCGCGAGGTTCAAGAACTCAGGGCACAGGTGGCGCGGATTCCGGAGATTGTCCAAGAGCAAGTGCAACAACAACTCGGAGCGACGATCACCGCCATTGTGCCTACCTTGATCCAGGGGATTAGTGCGTGGATTGCGGGCGGCCAACAGGGGCCGCCCCCGATTCCTAGCTTCACGGCCAGCAACTCACAGAACGCGATGGCGGGGCCATTGGTGTCTCCGGCGGAGCCGGCATTGGTGTCTCCGACGCCGGCACGGGAGCTTAATGCACCCGGGTGTACGCCGGCCGGCACCTCTGCAGCAAGCGGCCCCTCCGTCAACTGCACGCCCGCCGTTGGTGGTGCCTCGACATTAGCCGAGCTCGACGCCATCATCACGGTAACTAATTAAGCCTCTCTCGGCCGAGGACTTCATCTCCTTGCCTTTGACTGGGCATCCCTAACGCCCTACATGTTTTCGCAGGGCGCCGCCGACGTTCTGTGCACTCTCCTGCACTTCGTGAACAACGAGTTGGTCGATGTCGCCAAGGGCAAAATCGTTCAACCGGGCAACCCCTTGTTCCACGGTACCCAGATGCCACCCAACTTGTTTAGGGTTCAACTGGTTCGGGTGCTGCCAGGCTGCGACGAGGTGTTACCTCCGATTCAACCAATGGGGGCCGACGATGATGACGTGATGAACCTCAGCGCCTGCCTGAGCTGGCCCCTGCTTTGGCCGAAGAGCCAGATTCGTTTGGGGGCGGGGGACACCACCCCAAAGACAACACCGCCAGTCGTGCCGGCGCCAAGTCGGCCCCATGGCAAGACCGCCGCAACGGTGCCGGACATCCCTATGCCACTGGATCCAAACATGCATATGGCACAGGATCAGAACGACGACGACGATGATACATTTGCCAACGTCGATCAGTACTTTGCCGATCATGGGGATGGTGGCGACTTCATGGGGCCTCCTTCTCAAGAACCCAACCCAACAAAAGACGTGTGCGATCTAGCTGGTACCGCGGAGAAGCCAAGTTGCAACAGGCGTCGTCTGCTGTTCAGCTCTCAGGAGACGCCTCCAGCTGCCGACTTCACTGAGCCTCAGATAGGCGAGGTGCGAAATATGATCAGCCCCAACACACTCAAGAAGGCGGTCTGTGAGCAGAACTCGGTCCCATTACAGGAGATCAAGAAGAAGGCACGCAAAAGAAAGACTAACAAGGGTGCGGGCCAGCCGGCACCGAGTACGATCCGTGCTCAGGACGGGCCACCTTCAACTGCGGATATCTCAAGGAGGGTGCATGTGGCGGGTAGGCCGATGCTACCGAGAAATATGCTTGATGCTGCAACCGGTGCTATGCGGAGTCTGCATGACAGTGTGCTTTCTTTGGAGAAGCGGCGTCTCCGAGAGAAGGATGTGGCATACCCGGTTTTCGCGGCCAAGGTGCTAGAGGGCAAGGGCTTTGTGGATAACTCCATCGGGGGTACGATCGTCCTGCGGTTTGATGACATCCACGCTATGTTGAACCTTCATCCGCTGCACTACACCTTCGTTCGGCTATTTTCGCTGAGTATGGAGATGCGGATCATTCGCGACAAGACCCCGGACATCGTGATAGTCGACCCCTTCTACATGCGTGCCAAGATCTTGGGCAGCGCTGGGGACCGGCAAGTCGCGAGTTCTTACCTCGAAGGCGTCATTCTGGCAAACCAAGATAAGGACAACTTCCTCGTGCCTTACTTTCCCGAGTAAGTCCTCCCCTCAACCGCCCCGTAACATATGAATTTTTAGATTTCGATCGTTTTTCTTTTAACATTCCGTGTTTTCTGCAGTGACACACATTGCACGCTCATCCTCCTAAGCCCCAAATATTCCATGGCCATGTATTTCGACCCGGACCGTCAGTCGAACGTAGACTACACAAATGTCAAGAAGGTTCTTGATGATGTTCTCCCCGGCTACGTCAAATCTGGAGGCACCTTCACCAGGCCTATTCGTAAGTACGGCAAGCACGTGTTCTCCCACAACACGACGTTCTGCTGCGTCAAGCAGCCGCCTGGCGGTTAGAAGGGTGCCTACTACGCCATCCATCACATGCGGGCGATCGTACGGGACCATCATCAACTACTGCTACCGAGTAGACTCAAAGATTGGGCCGCGAGCGTGTCGGCAATCCAGGACGCGGACATCAGACAAGAATTCTTTCGCATCCAGTCGGAGTTTGCGGAAATCATCCATCAAGATGTCCTTCGTACCTCGGGGCAGTTCTACCTCAGAAATCAACCGTCCAACAATGACATCGACACAATCCTACAAATGCAGGCTAACAACGCCCGTGGTTTCATGACTCCCACGATAGACGGCGGCTTCATCCACACTCCGGTCCCTTGAGTCGAGTCGAAAGCAGTGATGCTGTGTCTAGTTCTGAAACATCGATTGGCTCATGTTGTAATTAAACTTTAATGAACTTGTAGTATGTCTCTTTGGTTTCGAGAGTCCTTCAACTTAGATGTAATCGATGCTATTAATGTCTTGCTTTTCTCTTCCGATCGTTCTGTTGCATACTTATATATTGCTTATGTATTGTCTGTGAATTGGTACTAACGTTTCGTTTGGCTACTGCATAGCGATGCCGTGGTATGTCGTGTACAAGGGTAAGGTTCCCGGAGTCTAGCACGACTGGGAGGAGTGTCAGAGACAGGTTCACTGATTCAGCGGTAACAGTTACAAAGGGTACGCCATAGGGTCGAGGCCGAATCTAGATACGCTCGCTATCTAGCGGGAGAGGGGAGGGAGCGTTGGAGGAACCGGATGAAGACGAGTTTCATCGTGATGATGCTCATCGTGATGACCGCAGCTCTCTTCTATGTGATGGTAGTTTAGATGATCGATATCGACTTGTAATGTGAAGACAAACTCGCGGTCTCGAGACTTGTAATATAATGTTCTATCTTTGTTCGGTCTTTTCAATTCGGAGACTAATATGATGAATTGTATTCGGAGACTAAAATGATGAATTGTATAATCTTCTATTGTATTCGATGAATCTGTTGTTGATGTGTGCTGTCCATATTTTGTCCAATTATACATTTTGTAACCTGTGCAAAAAACAGAAAATAAAAAATAAAAAAAACCTAATATTCATACTAATGGCGCATCACATCATAGTGCGCCATTAGTATGCCAGAGCATACTAATGGCGCATCACTAAACAGTGCGCCATTAGTATGCCGAAGTTACTAATGGCGCATCCTGTTGCTGTGCGCCATTAGTATGCCAAAGCACCTGGGTATTGATGGCACCCTGGGAGGCATACTAATGGCGCACTTCTGTATATACTAATGGCGCATCTGTGGTGCGCCATTAGTATACCAGATACTAATGGCGCACCAGTGGTGCGCCATTAGTAAAATATACTAATGGCGTGCTACTAATGGCGCACCACTAATGCGCCATTAATGGCAAGATTAGGTGCGCCATTAGTAGGCCTTTTCCTAGTAGTGTTAGGAGAGGAGACTTGTATATTGTTGATTTCTCTACAGGACCACAACCAGCCGTGTGCCTACTTGCAAAAGCTTCAGAAGGCTGGCTATGGTATCGATGACTTGGTCATGTAGGCATGAGGAATTTGAACATGCTTGCGAAGAAGAAGCATGTCATTGGCATTGAGAATGTCAAATTCCTCAAGGATCACTTATGCGGAGCTTGTGAAGCTGGAAAGATGACAAAGGCTAAGCATCCAGCAAAGACTATCATGACTACCACGCGCCCATTTGAATTGCTTCACATGGATCTCTTCGATCCTAACCATTATTCTGCAGTTTCAAATGATGCATCTCAATATGGCTTTGTTATTGTTGATGATTACTCACGTTACACATGGGTACACATTGTTACTTACAAACATGAAGTGCAGGAAGTCTTCAAATGATTTTCCTCGAGGGCTTCAACCAACTTTGGTATGAAGATCAAGCACATCAGAAGTGACAATGGAACTGAGTTCAAGAATTCTGGTCTTGATGACTATCTTGATGAACTTGGTATTACTCATGAGTTATCTGGTCCTTATACTCCTCAGCAAGATAGCGTCGTGGAGCACAAGAATAGGACTCTTGCTGAGATGGCTCGCACTATGCTTGATGAATACAACACGCCTCGTCGTTTCTGGATTGATGCAATTGATACTGCGTGCCATATCATCAACAGAGCATATCTTCACAAATTCTACAAGAAGACTGCCTATGAACTTCTCACTGACAAGAAACCCAATGTGAGTTATTTCAAAGTCTTCGGTGCTAAATGCTGGATTAGTGTAACACCCACGATGCGGCTATATCTCCCACGTGTCGAGGCACGACTTGGAGCCATAACCGCATGGTGGTTTTGTCGCAAGAAGGGTCATCTTCACACAATCCCATGTAATGAACAAGAATGGGATAAAGAGAGTTGGCTTACAATCGCCACTTCACACAATACATAAATAAAACATACATCCATCCGAGTACACACAAGGTCCAAGTACGGAACCGAAATAAAAGAAGACAACCCCAAATGCTAGATCCCCGATCGTCCCAACTGGGCTCCACTAGTGATCATCAGGGAATGAAACATAGTAACGACCAAGGTCCTCGTCGAACTCCCACTTGAGTTCGGTTGCGTCACCTGCACTGGTATCGTCGGCACCTGCAACTGTTTTGGTAGACTATTTAAGCTTATAGGAAGGAGGGGGTAATGAGGTGGAGCTGCAGCAAGCACTAAGCAAATATGGTGGCTAACATACGCAAATGAGAGCGAGAAGAGAAGCAACGCACGGCCGAGAAGCTAGAAATGATCAAGAAGTGATCCTGAAGCTACGTACGTTCAAGCATCACACTAGACCGTGTTCTCTTCCCGGGCTCCGCCGAAAAGAGACCATCACGGCTACACACGCGGTTGATGTATTTTAATTAAGTCAAGTGTCAATTTCTCTACAACCGGACATTAACAAATTCCCATCTGCCACATAACCGCGGGCACGGCTTTCGAAAGATAATACCCTGCAGGGGTGTCCCAACTTAGCCCATCACAAGCTCTCACGGTCAACGAAGGATATTCCTTCTCCCGGGAAGACCCGATCAAGCTCGGAATCCCGGTTACAAGACGTTTCGACAATGGTAAAACAAGACCAGCAAGACCGCCCGACTGTGCCGACAAATCCCGATAGGAGCTGCACATATCTCGTTCTCAGGGCACACTGAATGAGACAGGCTACGAGTAAAACCAGACTTCGAGTTTCCCCGAGGTGGCCCCGCAGGCGGCTCGGTTCGGACCAACACTCGGAGGAGCACTGGCCCGGGGGGGCTAAAATAAAGATGACCCTCGGGCTCGCGAAAACCGAAGGGAAAGGTATAGGTGGTAGGTAGTCAAAAGGTAAAACCAAGGTTGGGCCTTGCTGGAGGAGTTTTATTCAAAGCGAACTGTCAAGGGGTTCCCATAACACCCAACCGCATAAGGAACGCAAAATCAAGGAACATAACACCGGTATGACGGAAACTAGGACGGCAAGAGTGGAACAAAACACCAGGCGTAAGGCCGAGCCTTCCACCCTTTACCAAGTATATAGATGCATTAATTAAATAAGAGATATTGTGATATCCCAAAAATATCCATGTTCCAACAAGGAACAATCTTCATCTTCACCTGCAACTAGCAACGCTATAAGAGGGGCTGAGCAAAGCGGTAACATAGCCAAACAACGGTTTGCTAGGAAAGGTGGGTTAGAGGCTTGAGATGGCAATATGGGAGGCATGATATAGCAACTGGTAGGTAGCGCGGCATAGCAATTGAGCGAGAACTAGCAAGCAAAGATAGAAGTGATTTCGAGGGTATGGCCATCTTGCCTGAGATCCCGCAAGGAAGAAGAACGAGTCCATGAAGAAGACAAACGGACGTAGTCGAACGAATCCTCACAACTCCGGAACGAAACCGAAGCTAACGAGAGAAGCAAACCGGAAAGAAGCAAACAACATGGTAAACAACCATCACATAAACATGGCATGATGCTCAAACAAGTATGATGCATGTCCGGTTTAAAGAGGCATGGCATGGCAAAGTGCACAAACAACACTACAAGTTAAGTGGAGCTCAATATGTAACAAGTTGCATATTAACGAAACACCACATTCAAGTTATTTAGTTCGCTCTCGTTTATGTACCCAACAACATTAAAAGTTATTAAACATGGCAAGGGGTGAAGCATATGAATACTACATATCTAGGCAAGTTTAAATGAGGCCGGAAACAACAAACAAAAATTCCGGAAAATCCACATATGCATATTTTGGATTTGGTATTGTTCTGCCTAAAACCCTATTTTATTGTTGTTAAACAGGAAAATAAAGTGCAGCATGTTAATCTAGGCATTTTTCCACCCCATTTACATATAAAGTTTATTTTAAATGAGGCTCGGCGATACAGAGGAGGCAGCGAGCGGTAGGGCTCGAAGCGGAGGCAACGGCAGCGGCTGGTGGCGGACTTGCCGCGAGAGGAACCGAGCAGAGGCGAATGAGGTGAGGAGGAGCGGATGCGGCCTGCACTGGGCCTTGGCGACGCGCGGGTGAAGGAGGCAGGAGATCGAGCCGGCGAGGTCCTCGCTCGACGCCTCAAGCGCGCGGACGAGGATGGCTACGGCGCTGCTGGCGCCTTGCTCGCCGAGGGCGCGGGCCGCGGCAGAGGAACAAGGGCGCGGCGCGATGCAGAGGACGCAGGGGAGGCAGCTTGGCGCGGAACTTGGCTAGGCGGCGGAATGACGTGGCAGAGGCAGATCCGGGCGTGGGTCTCATGGATCCATCCATTCCCGGCACGAAACGACGGCGACCGAGCTTGATGCTACGGCCATGGTGGTCTCCTGTGAACCAGAGAAGAGGAAGACAGTGCGGTCAGGGGAGAGAAGAACCAGGGGAAGGGAGAGAAAAGGAAAAGAGAGGGGCGTGCTGCTTATCTTGAATGAAGCTCGTCGGTGGCGCGGAGACGAGGCGGGGTCAGGCACTGCTCGCTGCTGCACGGGGACGAAGAAGGAGTGCGGCTGCTGGTTGGATGGCTGCGCAGATCGAGGGAGGAGGCTGCGGGTGCGGGTTGGAGGAAGTAGCTAGGCTGATTGGGGATGGATCCCGAGGGGGATTTGGAGCGGCGGCGGCGGAGGAATTATAGGGAGTTGGTCTAGGGTTTGTCCAAATAGGCATGTGGGTGGACTATATATAGGGAAGGGAGAGAGTTTGGACCTTCCGATCGAAAACCGACGGACGAGAATTAAATAGGCTAGGGAGTCCAATTAAGAGACTGGAGATGTTTTATAGAT
This sequence comes from Aegilops tauschii subsp. strangulata, assembly GCF_002575655.3. Classification (NCBI taxonomy): domain Eukaryota; kingdom Viridiplantae; phylum Streptophyta; class Magnoliopsida; order Poales; family Poaceae; genus Aegilops; species Aegilops tauschii. Next base: position 74,751,286 of record NC_053040.3, on the reverse strand, counting down.
GTTAGGAGATGATCTGAATGCAACGGTGATGACTGAGCGGATCGGGTTTGGGACACTTTCGGACGCTCGCGAGGGGTCTGAGTAAAGTGTAAAGAGGGTCAAACGGTCAGACAAGAGGGAATCCAAAACCCGGTTGGACTCGGATTAGTCAACGAAGGCAAGGGGGGGAACATGGCAACTACGAACGGACCACGAGTTTAAGAAAACATGCGGATGCAATGCGTATGATGCGATGATGAATGCAACAAACAAATAAATACACGCGACGATAACGAAAAACATGGAAGGCGTCTGAAGCGTCGGTCTCGGGGCGTTACAATTAGAGATCCTCATCACAACTCTAAATATGCACCGAAAGCGCATGAAGGTTTCATGCTTGGTTACGGAAAGGACTCGCACACCTACAGAGTCTTCAACAACGTTCTTCACAAGGTTGTTGAAACTATAGATGTGCGGTTCGATGAAACTAATGGCTCGCAAAGAGAGCACCTACCTTCTGTAATAGATGAACCAGCACCTGAGGAAACTATCAAGCACAAGGCTACTGAGGATGTCATTCCTACCGAAGAATCTGCTGAAGAATTCATTCCAGAACGTGAAGAACGTCGAGCTGAGGCACCTGAAGAAAATGGTGCTGAAGAAAATGCTGATCAAATTCCTCGACGACAACCAGCTCATCCTCGCGTTGCAAAAGAAGTGCAAATTGAGAAGACCATCGATGACATTGAAGCACCAGGTCCTCTCACACGCTCAAGAGCTTCACATTTATCTAACTTTTGTGGGCATTTCGCTTTTGTCTCTATCACAGAGCCCGCAAAGGTAGATGAAGCATTTATGGAGCCTGAGTGGATTCAGGCCATGCAAGAAGAATTACATCAGTTCAAACTCAACAACGTCTGGGAACTGGTCAAACGTCCAGATCCTCGCAAGCACAATATCATTGGCACAAAGTGGATCTACCGCAACAAGCAAGATGAAAATGGCCTTGTGGTGAGGAATAAGGCTCGGCTTGTAGCTCAAGGCTACACACAGGTTGAAGGAATTGATTTCGATGAAACTTTTGCACCTGTTGCTAGACTTGAGGCTATTCGCATATTACTTGCTTATGCTAACCATCGTGATATCACTCTATATCAAATGGAGGTGAAAAGTGCATTCCTCAATGGTAAGCTTGAGGAAGAAGTATATGTTGCTCAACCCCCAGGTTTTGAAGATCCAAAGAATCCTGACAAAGTCTTCAGACTCAATAAGGCCCTCTATGGCCTCAAGCAGGCCCCTCGGGCGTGGTATGATACTTTGAAGGAATTCCTCATGAAGAAAGGCTTCAAACCCGGTTCACTCGACCCTACTCTTTTCACTAAATCTTATGATGGTGAACTGTTTGTGTGCCAAATATATGTTGATGATATTATCTTTGGCTGTACTGACCAACGTTATAGTGATGAATTTGCCTATATGATGAGTGAAGAATATCAAATGTCTATGATGGGAGAATTGAACTTCTTCTTAGGACTTCAAATTCGTCAACAGCGCAATGGCATATTCATATCTCAGGAGAAATACCTCAAGGATGTACTGAGGAAATTCGGTATGCAAGATTGCAAAGGGGTCAAAATTCCAATGCCCTCAAATGGCCATCTATATGCACTGATGAAAATGGTATTGACTTCGATCAAAAGGTATACCGCTCCATGATTGGTTCTTTATTGTACTTACGTGCATCTAGGCCAGATATTATGCTTAGTGTTTGCATGTGTGCCTGATTTCAAGCTACACTGAAGGAATCACACCAGAAGGCTGTGAAGCATATTCTTCGATATCTAGCTCACACACCAACACTTGGATTATGGTACCCCAAGGGCTCGGCTTTTGATCTCATTGGATATTCTGATTCTGACTATGCTGGTGATCGTGTGGACCGCAAGTCAACATCTGGTACATGTCATTTCCTCGGACGATCTTTGGTCTATTGGCCCTCGAAGAAACAGAACTGCGTATCACTGTCTCCTGCTGAAGCTGAGTACATTGCTGCTGGTTCTTGCTGTGCTCAATTGCTATGGATGAAGCAAACTCTCAAGGACTACGGTGTCAACGTGAAGAATGTGCCTCTCTTCTGTGACAATGAGAGTGCCATCAAGATTGCTCACAACCCAGTTCAGCACTCGAAGACAAAGCACATCCAGATTCGTCATCATTTTCTTCGTGATCATGTGTTGAAGGGCGACCTTTCTATTGAGCATGTGAAGACTGAAGAACAGCTAGCCGATATCTTCACAAAGCCCTTGGATGAGAAGAGATTTAGCAAGTTGCGGTGTGAGCTAAATATCTTAGAATCTTCGAATGTTCTCTGAAAAGGACACTCATCACTAGTAAAAAAAGACACATACGTGACATTTTGGGCCGAACGAAATTTTTTTCTGTCATACATATGACACTTCTATGACGATAATTGTGACAAAACCCTGTATCATCATAGATGTGGTGGGGTCCTACTTCTATGACAAAAAGTCATGATAGAAAATGGGCTTTTCGTCCTAGGCGGGCCGGAGACGCAACTGCATGACATTCTTTCGGCCGTCCATGACGTAAAAAACCATGGTAGAAGCGAGGGCGAGGAAAATATCGGGGCGTTCCCGGTTACGGTGGGTGGTCGGGGCCGAGCGTTGCGCGTTTCTCTCATACACGCACGCGCGTGGGTGCGAGGCGTTGGGCTCTAACTGAACCCGAGCGAGGCGTTGGGCTCTAACTGAACCCGAGTGATTGCACTGCAGGCTACGCATTACTGAACCCGAGCGATCGATCGATGGCTGTTAACTGAACCCGATCGAGCGATTCCTTCGCTACTGCTGCTAACTGAAGCCGATCGATGCTGCCTCTGGATGAATAGTGAGCGTTGCTGGGGGGGTTTGGATGAACAGTTCCCGGTGGGGGTGGATGAACAGGACCCCGTGGTGTTGCCTCTGGATGAACAGGACCCCGATCGATCGAGCCGGTTGGGGCTGGATGAACAGGACCCCGTGGAGGGCAGGATGAACAGGACCACCCCGTGGAGGGCAGAATGAACAGTAGATGGTGGAGGGCTGGATGAACAGTAGCCCGTGGAGGGGTGGTTCAACAGGAGCCCGTGGAGAGGGCTGGTTGAACAGTAGCCGGTGGAGTAGCGCGTGGTGGAGGCTGGATGAACAGGAGCCCGTGGATGAACAGTCGCAGGTGGAGGCTGGAGGAGGTCGATGGTGGATGAACAGTAGCCCGTGGAGGCTGGAGGGGGTCGACGGTGGAGATGAACAGTATCCCGTGGAGTCCCTTTTTTGGTACGCCACACCCCTCCCGATGAACAGGACCCCCGTTTCGACCTTAGCGCTCCAACACAAGTTCCGTTTCCTCCGTTTTGCGGTACGCCACACCCCTCCCGATCAACAGGACCCCCGTTTCGACCATAGGAGGTCCGTTTTCTCCATTTTGCGGTACGCCAGACCCCTCCCGATGAACAGGATCCCGTTTCAAACATGGCTGGTCGAACACAAGGCCGTTTCCTCCATTCTGCGGTACGCCAGGCCTCGTTTCCATCGGCTGTTCCGTCCAAGCCCTCCCGATGAACACGATGACGCATTCCGTTCCGACCCAGCCGGTTGGCTCCCCATGAACACGACGACGACGCTGTTTCTCCGTTCCGACCCAGCCATGTACACGAGCCCTGGCCGTACGTATGCGCGAGTAGGCGTTCGAGACCCTGCCCGTATGTACGTACGTGGCCGTATTTTCTTTCTTGCACCGTTGTACGTACGTGTACATGCTACGTGCGCGCCTCTACTACGACACGTGCGCGCCTCTACATCGTCCAGTATGTACGTACACATTCGCGACCAGAATGACAATGCTACGTACGCTTCGACCAGGTGGGTCCCGACTGTCAGGCACTTCCTTGCCTGCGAAGATGTAGCTGGTGGGTCCCAGCAGTCAGGGGGGCGAATCGTTTTTTTTTTTGGCCCGGACGCACTTCCTTGCGTGCGAAGATGTAGCTGGTGGGTCCCCGCAGTCAGGGGGAAACATTTTTTCGCAAAATACTGTGGCCCGTCCGGTGGGTCCCGGCTGTCAGGTGGAGGAATAATTATTTTGCGCGTAATAAGGAGGCACTTCCTTGCTGCGGCTGTGGACCCAGCTGTCAGCCTCTCCATGTACAGTCCACGTCCGATGGAAGCCGTTCCTTGACCACGTTGACCACGCCGCGCCGAGAGCACCAGGGCAGTGGACGACGGCGAGGCCTAGGAAGGGGATGACGCGGAGCCGGGGAAGACGCGGCAGTGGAAGCCCACGCGGAGAGGAGTACGAGGGTTCACTGGTTCGGCTGCGATGTGAGGCTGCCGTCGACGCAGGGCCTGGCCAGCGGTGGGAATAGTAGGGGCAGTGAGTTCTCCGCGGCAGCACAGCCGGCCACGGGAGGCAGGAGCATGCGGCACGACCGGCGCTGCTTTGGGCGGCTGGAGCAACAAGACCAGAGGTTGAAGAAGCACTACGGCCGTTGGATGGACATCATACGGTCACTGGAGCTAGAATCGTGCATATTGACTAAGTTGACATCATACGGTCCCGGATGTCAGGTGGAGGAATCATTATTTTGCGCGTAATAAGGAGGCATTTCCTTGCGTCCGGTCGTGGACCCAGCTGTCAGCCTCTCCACGTACAGTCCAATTCAGATGCATGTCGGTCGTTGACCACGTTGACCAGGCCGCGCCGGGAGCACCAGGGCGGTGGACGACGGTGAGGCCTAGGAAGGGAATGACACGGAGGCAGGGAAGACTCGGCAGTTGTGTCCCACGCGGAGGGGAGTACGACTATACGAGGGTTTACTGGTTCGTCTGCCGTCGCCGGAGAATAACAACAGGTGTGGGTGAGTAGAGGGATGGCTAGGCCAGCGATGGGAGTACGGTGGGGCAGTGAAGCCTGCGCGGTAGCACAGTCGGCCGCGGGGAGGAGGGAGCAGGCAGTCCCGCCGACGCTTGTTTGAGCGGCTGGAGCAGGAAGAGCAGAGATTGAAGAAGCACGACGGCCGTTGGATGGACATCCAACAGTCACTGCTTGTGCGTCAACCTTTTTTTAGGAAAGCCTCAAATCTGTGGAAAATAGCATACAACCCATCTACCATTATTTATAATAATTTACAGCCCATTTGCTAATTATTAAGGTTTTTTTTTTGAGCCCATATTCTTTTTGTTAGCATTACAGCCCATATTGTGGCCACGGTTAAAAAATTATATGAAATTTTGCATATTTCGGTGCGGTCCGAACTATTTTTAATCCCGAAATTTCGACTCACATTCAAACTGATTTTAACAATAAATGTATATCAATATAAAATCCAACAAATTCTCCACGCATAAAAATTAATGTAATTTAAAATCTTGAAATGAAAAAAAAAGATATTTGAAACTAATTGCCCGTTTGATGTGTTTTAAAAATGTACAGCCCATTTCTCATTAGTGATGGGCCATTTTCTCGGCCAGCCGAATGAAAGCTCTCCTCGTCTTGAAAGATTTGCAACCCAACAGGCCTGACAAAGCGACTTACTTGGCAAATCACAAAAAAACTGGGTTGTGGCCGTGGACCCGGCTGTCAGCCTCTCCACGTACAGTACTCTTTCGATGGAATGTCGTTGACCACGTTGACCACGCCGCGCCGAGAGCACCAAGGCGGTGGACAACGGCGAGGCCTAGGAAGGGGACGACGCGGAGCCGGGGAAGACACGGCAGTGGATTCCCACGCGGAGAGGAGTACGAGGGTTCACTGGTTCGGCTGTGGTGTGAGGCTGCCGTCGCCGCAGGGCCTGGCTAGCGGTGGGAGTAGTAGGGGGCAATGAGGACTCAACGGCAGCACAGCCGGCCACTGGAGGCAGGAGCAGGCGGTCTCCCCGGCGCTGGTTTGGGCGGCTGGTGCAAGGAGAGCAGCGATTGAAGAAGCAGCAGGACCGTTCGATTCAAATCCAACGGCTACTGCTGCTAGAATCGTTTGCTGACTAAGTTGACAAGCCCTGCGTACGCGTCAACTTAGTAGGCTCACAGGTCAGCCTCCCAACCGGTGCACCCCAGATGTCAGTGGGAGGAATCATTTTTTCGCGTAATAAGGAGGCAGTTGATTACGTGCGGCCAGGCCAGCGGAGGGAGTAGGGTGGGCCGGGGAAGCCTGCGCGGCATCACAGCGGCCCACAAGAGGAGGGAGCAGGCAGTCCCGCCGGCGCTAGTTTAGGCGGCTGGAGCAGGAAGATCAGAGATTGAAGAAGCACATCGGCCGTTGGATGGACATCCAACAGTCACTGCTGCTAAAATTGTTTGTTCACTGACAAAGCTTTGCGTAAACAAGTCAGCCTCGAAATATGTGGCGTGTACAGCCCATTTGCTATTACTTTTATAATTTTTACTCATTTTCTAATTCATATGGAATTTATTGCAGCCCGTTTTCCATTTTTAGAATTGCTGGCCATTTTCTGGTCAATACCAGGGTCAAAAAATTAACTAAATATGTGGGAAATTTTGAAAATTCGCAATTTTTTGCTGGGGAACGAAATATTCTTAATCCAAAAATTAATAGCCATACTAAAACAAATTTAAAAATAAATTAGTACTATGTCATGTTAAATCCAATGAAATACGTATAAGATATCAGTGAAGAACAAAAACAAAAGAAGAAACTTATATCCCATTTGCTATAAAAATTTTGTAATTTTCAACCCCTTTTGATATTACTTTTAACAAACATTGACCATACTCTTAAGCCAGGCCGGAATGCATCCCTCCTCGTATTGAAAGATTTGCAGCCCAATAATTCGGAGAAAACAAATAGTCCTAGCTTGGGTATTCTTCAAAAAGAAATACTGGGCTACCTATTTTCCCAAAGAACTGGAGCATGAGCATTTAGCTTTATTTATTTATTTATTTACTTATTTATGTTTAGGGGACCATGAGCATGTACCTGGGCCGGATTCATGTGAGAGCCTCCCTTCCAGTTAATTATGGGCTTCTCTATTGGGCCTTCATCAGTGGGCTGCATGTTATCAACAAGTGGAAAATGTGTTCCGTACAAAAAATAGTATGCGCTACGTACGGTACGGGGCACTAAAGGATCGAACCGTGCAACGACTTCCAAAACATTGTGTTTGTCGTTCTAACAACACATTTATTCAACCAACAGACAAAATATACTACTGATTGTACATTGAAAACAGCAGCAGCAGCAACCAGGGCTGGGGTGCAACAGAAGCAGTAAGCAGGCCAGAAGAGTGAAGACGCAGCTCTCTCTTCGAAACCAAACATCAGCCATCATTACAAAAGGGCTACCAAAAAAGAACAAGTGTATGCATCAAACTAAATAAAGATCCTACTACACCAAGTGTACGCATCTAACTAAGTGGCTCAGTTAGACATTACTATTTATTAAGCTGTGGAGATTGGCTGACGGCTTGAACCAGATGGGTGCCTGACGGGGGAAACTCCAGCCAGCAGGTCGAAGTCTGATACTTGCGACCCTCTCTCCTACTTTGGGCTGTAGAGCGTGGTGGCACATATCAGGGTATGGTGCATGCAGAGACGCATGGTACGCTGTGTACACACAGTTTTGCCTGATGAACGAGACCGCGCTGCCATCATGATCCGTGCCGTCGGTTATCTCCTGGTTAATCGGATAATTCAGTCCGACAAACAGAGAGCGTGTACCAAGGCTACTTACCAGCCTCCAGTCAAAACTTCCTTAAGGCCCAGAGAAGCCGGGATCCTGCTCAAAGACCTTGCAGTGACTGTGATTGTATTCCGCGAAACAACACATCTGGTACGTGCGAACGATCATCAATCTTTCGCCGTCGTCTGATCGAGCCAGGAACCACCTGCAACTGCCATGCCGCTTTTCTTTGAAAGGTTCTGGGATTAGGAAGGGTAGGGACACCAGGCGGCCTACAACATCATATCAAGTTGGAGTCAAATAAAAAAGGGCTCTTGATTTAGTCAATCTTAAGAACAGCATGTTATGAGCATGAATATTTTTTTCAGCAAATGTTGACAGTAATATAAGCAAGCCATCATGATATCATAGGAAAGTAACATACTGCTGTAACAGCCGTTTGTAGCGATGACTAGAGTAGGCCAGCAATACGTCCAGCCATAGAAGGAGTCGACAGCGTAAATGAAGCCCTTGTGTTCAATGGCATCAGAGAACCATGGAGGATGTATGATCCTGCGATGGACGTGCAGATTTATCCACTTACCGCAGTGACCTGTCAGATAGGCGAGACCGCGGTTGAAGAACGCAATTAGCCTGAAGTCTTTATAATTCGCAGATCTTGTGGGCACTTGGCAGATTACAACCTTGAGCAAATCAAACATGGTATCATGTTGGCTACTGTAAGATTCCGAGTATTCTGGGCCGCGGTGCCAAAGCAGTGCAGTGTTAATCGAAGGAAGGGGGATCAATCGCCGGGTGTAGACCTCCACGAGCATCCAGCTGCCGCGACCGTCGATGAGCACCATCCAAGACGTGTTCATGCCGACCCAGTACATACCGTTCATGTAGTTGAGGCTGACGGGGATCGGATCGTAGTCAAGGGGGTTGATGCTCGCCACCCTACGATTGTTATGTTGCGTGACACGCCGTTTCTGAAGATCAGGCGGCATCAGCAAGCCAGGAGCTGGCTTAAAAAGCTCCGGCCTGAAGGCTTTGAGTAAACGGTACAGCCCCGACGAGCACGCGGCGAGCGGCATGGTACTGAGATTGTCCACACGCGAAACAATGAGCTTGATTACCTCTGTGGGGAGCGAATTCCAGCCACTCTTTCGGCGGACGCTGCTCGGTTCTGCCATTGTTAGTGCTTGGGTTTCGGACGAGGGGGGAGGCGCCTTAGCAGGGATGGAAGATTGGACGAGATTATGTGCGGACAAAGATGGAGAAGTGAATATGTGCTGCGGGAAGTGGACAGGTGATGATGACTGCAGCACGCCGCTTGACTTACGAGACACATACTAGCAGCGTAGGGTCATGTCGATGCCAGACAACTTGCTTGAGTGATCACAGTACTGGTATTCCCTACAGTGCTATTCCCTAACTTGCTTGAGTAGAGTAGTAGAGTAGGACTCTGCTCTACTACTAGCACCGGAGGAGTAGTATATTCTAATCTAAAATAGTTACAAACTTCAATGCCCGAGCGTCGAACGACTACGAACCATGCTCAAAGACCGTCTCTACGTGGTGTTTGGACATGGGCGACAACCTCAACGCCAACGGTGCTGCTCCCGTTGCACCGTATGTGTTTCTTTCCTTCTGTTCAAAATCGTGGTAGAATTCATGTTTCTACTCTGTATCCTACTACTATGCTAGTCCACATGATTAGTTTCATCTCTGTTATAGCCGTCATGATTTATTTTGTGCTTATTCGGATTAAATCTCGTAGTAACTTGCTCATATATTCAACTGGTGCAACGTCCCCTACAGCCACTCCCGTTTCATGGACGGCCTGGTTGATGCCTCCAAGGAGCCCTTCGTCCACTGCTATGAGTGCTCGATGCCATTTTGTGGCTCGCCAGCGGACACGGTGCATCACCTCACGGATGCGTGCAGCGGTCACTGCTGGCCCTTGGTGGAGAACATCAAGTACGAGACGTGCTACCCGTTCACCATACCGGAGTCGCTGGAGGATCGCCGCCGCCTGCTAGTCTCGGAGGAGGACGGCAGCGTCTTCCTCTTGATCGTGGGCAGGAGTAATCCCATGTGTAAAAACTAATGATATCTTGAGAATTTTATCGGAAAATAGTATGTCGACCATTTCATCGAAAAAATGATATGTCGAGAAAGATGATAGAGGTGAGGAGGAGTGGGGCGTGGTGGTGACTGGTGGTCGGACTGGGCGGAGGCATGGGGATGGACGGCGCCGGCAGCGGCCACCATGCCAGATTGTTCCAGAGACTTCCTTTTGTAATTGCTCAGCAATGAGGTTGTGGGAGATAAGGATGAACGAGGCAAGGCCTTATCTGTAAATGTGGAGAGAGGAGCGGGTATCTTTTGTAAATTTGTCATAGTTTGCTTTATATCCGTTAGATATAGATCGGACAATCTATATTATAAGATGGCAGGCGCACCATCATCACCAACTCGGTTTTTTCTCTACTCCTACTCCTATAAAAGACTCAGTTGGTGATGATGGTGTGTCTGCGATCCGCCATTTCTGACCATTAGATCTGCATCTAACGGCTGTGATGTAAGTTGTGGACTTTTGCAACAATTCCCACTTCTCTGCTCCAGTTTACACAAAACCCCTTAGTATCTTGAAACCAACCACATTCCTCCGTTACTTCATCAAAACAGCCCAAAGAATATATTTGGAGTGAAACATAAGATTTTTTTAGTGATATGTATATCAAAAGTAAACTGTTTTCTTTCAAATTTGTGAATATGTATTATTCTACTTTGGATCTGTTGCAACGGACGGGCTCATAGTTATAAAGGTTTATCTCTTGCATTCTCCGCAACCAACACCTAGTGTACTGGTCCGGGCCGGATGCTCGCAGCCCGATGACCTGAGTTCGAATTCTGTCCTAAACTTTAGCTTTTTATATTTTTTTAATATATACTACTTCTTTTGCTACTGTACTGGCAGTGGAACCCACAGAGTACTTAGAATACATGATTAAGGATGGATTTGTTTCTTTTTAACTTTTTGTACGAATCTGTAGCCAGCCTGCAAGTCATGTACACTGTACTGATAGTGGAACCCACAGAGTACTTAGAATACAAGATTAAGGATGCAATTAACTTTTTATAGAGGGAGAATCATACATGCAATTAACTCAAATGGATTGGACGTGACTCTATTATTCTCCAACTGCAACCGACAAATTTCCTCCCGCGGGCCAGAGTAGGTTTCTCGGTTTGCATGCGGGTTTAACGGAGGGGTTTGATGGAGGCGAGGAGGCGTGTTCAGCCGGGCGTGCAGTGGACGGCGCAGTACAATTCGATTTGACAACTACAACTAGTATATTATAAAAAACAAAGAAGAGTAGTAGAGATAGAGATAAGAATAGAGACTAGGGAGGAGCACCATCTACTGCTTCGTGGGCTACTCCTGCGCTCCATTCGGCGGCCGCAACGTCCCCTACAGCCACTCCCTCCTGCGCTCCATTCGGCGGGCGCTGTTGAAATTTGGGGAGCGCACTCTCGCGACTGCTAGCAGCGACGACTTCACCGACGACAACTTCGTCCCCGACCTCGGCAACCTCTTCCTCAACGACATGGGCGACAACCTCAACGCCAATGGTGCTGCTCCCGTTGCACCATATGTGTTTCTGTCCTTCCTGTTCGAAATTGTGGTAGAATTCATGTTTCTAGTCTGTGTCCTAGATTCGATCTGTTCATCTACTATGCTAGTCCACATGATTAGTTTAATCTCTGTTATAGTCGTCATGATTTACTTTGTGCTTATTCGGATTAAATCTCATAGTAACTTGCTCATATATTCAACTGGCGCAACGTCCCCTACAGCCACTCCCGTTTCATGGACGGCCTGGTCGACGCCTCCAAGGAGCCCTTCGTCCACTGCTATGAGTGCCCAATGCCATTTTGTGGCTCACCGGCGGACATGGTGCATCACCTCACGGATGCGTGCAACGGTCACTGCTGGCCCTTGGCGAAGAACATCAAGTACGAGACGTGCTACCCGTTCACCGTGCCGGAGTCGCTGGAGGATCACCACCGCCTGCTAGTCTCGGAGGAGGACGGCAGCGTCTTCCTCTTGATCGTGGCCACCGGCGAGGCCTGCGCAGGCCGCCACCCCGTCTCTGTAGTGTGCGTCAGGGGCGCTGACGCTGACACTGACACGAGGCCGATGTACGGGTGCGTGCTCACTATTACTACCCCTCGGAGGTACGTGGGCGGCGACACTGGCTACGTCAAGCTGACTTGGACTCTGCCGAGCTGGGACGTTCCCGCCGATGTGGACATGGAAGACGCATGGTATTATTTGACCCCCAACAATGTGCACGGGGACTCCAAGGAGGTTCACCTGGACATCTGCATTATCAAGTTAAATCTTGATCATTAGTCTTTGCTCAATGTAATCCGATGTTTAAGCATGTGGAGACTTCCATGCATGACCTTGCTCTATTGGAGTATCACGCATGAATAAAAGTGTATCCATTTATGGTTTAGTCTAGAATCTTCCATGGATGAATTTTTACTACAGTACTGGTGAAAGACTTATGATGAACCATTTCTTACATATCCTCTGCCCCCTTCCAAGTCATCCTGATTTAATCCCTCCGTCTAGGTGTATAAGTGCATGGTTAATACTTAAATAGTATAGCCAACTGTTGACTATAAGAAAGTGCCATGTCATCTGTAGCCAACATGTATAACAATGGATACTCAAAAACTAATTCTTGAAGATCATTTCTTGCAAAGCACAATAATAGTTATTTCTTCACAAGTTTTGGATGCAGGTTGAAGAGTTGAATGCTTTTGTTTGCAAAAGATACTTTTTTATCTATTTCACCCGGATGTTTGTGAGCTCTAGAGATGAAATAATATCCAAACAAACCTATCGATACCCGTTACACATGAGATGACCCCCACATCCTTTGTCAAAATAAACAACTCCCCGATCAATGCATTTCACTCTTCCGTGCAACGCACGGGCACCTTACTATAGATTAGTACGACCAAAAATTGAACTAACATTATATATAGTACGATAAATGATGATGCATGTCACCTAAAATTATATCATTGAAAACTATGTTCAAATACGAATCCAATGATATTGTTTTTGTTGACATGCACTAACATTTTGTCAGTTAAATCTCCAGTCAAATTCAATGGGGGATAAACCACGACCGATGTAGTACTAGTGTAGAGGGCGGCGCTGCACGGGAGTCTCGCCCCGCTCGTGGCGCGGCAATAAAGCCATCATATCACAAAACCCAACCACTCCCAGTAATAAGTGGCCTGGTAAAATAAACGGACAAGCAACCATCACATCCCTCCGTCTTTTTTGCATTTCATCTCTCTGCATTTACTTTCTCCGGTTCATCTCGCACACTCGATCCCTAGCTACTACTCCTAGTATCCCTAGCTACTACTCCTAGGGCCAGTTCTTTTGGCGGCTTCCCCAGTTTTTCCCATAAGACTAGTCACAGTGGAGAGTAACATTAAGGCGCCTCACTCATTTATTTGGTCTTCTAAACTACTACTAGTAGTACCTCCGTCCTGGTTTATTCCTCACCATTGTAATTTGTGCTAAATTTTGACCAAAGATTTAACTGATACAATATTAGTGCATGTGACATGCACTAACATTTCATTAGTTAAATTTATGATCAAAATTTGACACAGATTACAATGGGGACCAATAAACCAGGACGGAGGTAGTAGTTATGGGATTACTAATCTAGAAGCCTAAAAGAACTGGCCCCTGGTACTCCTACTAGTAGTAGTACTCAAGTTGGAATTCCAATTGCACGGCACAACTTGTTAGGCAAAAAATTCGATACAGGGTGTAGGAAGCGGTTTGGGAATTTGCATGCCTTTCCAACCAGTGAGATACTCCGTACAAAGTACGACAGAGAAATAACCACAGGGAAGGAAGCTAAAAGTAAACAATCAAACGAGCATTTTTGCATTTGTTTTGCATTGAATCGTTTCACAAGCTTGACTAGTGTTGTTTTTCTACTTTTACAAAAACCGCATCGTAATGTTAAAACGTGCATTTGCACGTACATAAGTAATAGTAGTACTCCCTCCGTCTAGGTGTATAAGTCTTCCCTCCTTCTTGGTCACGGTGCACAAACAAAGATGACTTATTGACCTGGACGGAGGGAGTAGCACAGTCTGCAAGCATATATCGAGAGAGACGTGTAGTGCGATAGTATATAGTAAAGTTTGTGCTATATGCACGTACTTGCAAAATGCGTACGAATACACAAGGTTTCCAAACTTTCCCTTTTACATAATTAATTAAGGACGCTAAAAATTCTTGAACGTTCGGGATTTATCATTTGCGTCCCAAAACTAATGAGATCGCCTTACAAAACAAAAATTATACTCCTCCTAAAATCCACGGCACTCGCCGGAGCACTTGCGGCGCGCCACGAGTGCCCTGGTGCGCGGCCGTTTCCCAGCGCACCGACACAACGCCTCTTCCTCAGCCTCGCAACTCGCGAGGTGCTGATTGGCGGCTTGCCGGCGGGCGAGCGCGATCTCACCGGTGTGGTGATCCGGCGCCAACAGGTACTCCTCCTCGCTGGAAGCGTGCACCCGGTCCACGTACCGCCAAGCGTAGATGAGGCGCTTGGGCCCGACTGCACTCAGGGCGTCGGCACGGGCGTCCTCCGCCACCCTCACGGCCCTCGCACGATCCTTTTGCCAAAGAGCCAATTGCCTGACTCTCTCGGACGCGACATAGGCCTCCCAAGCAGCTTGTTCCGCGGTGCGCTTCTCTTCCTCGGCCTTATTCTCCACCTCTATTTTGGCGCGCTCTGCTGGAGGCAAAGCCTCCCACAAGGCGACATCCATTTCTTTCCAAAGCTCCTCAAGGCTGGGGGGCTCGGCGGGCGGCGCGGCGTTCTCCTCATAGCGGGGAGCCGATGCGTCCTCCGGCGCGCGTGCTGGCGAGATTGGGAACGCCGACGCGTCCACCTCGACGCGTCGCGGCGAGGAACGGAACGCCGACGCGTCCTCCTCGACTAGTGGCGGCGAGGAACGAAACGGCGATGCGTCGCGTCGCGGCGAGGAGCGGAACACCGACGCGTCCTCCTCGACTAGTGGCGGCGAGGAACGGAACGATGACGCGTCACGTCGCGGCGAGGAGCAGAACGCCGACGCGTCCTCCTCGACTAGTGGCGGCGAGGAACGGAACGACGACGCGTCGCGTCGCGGCGAGGAGCAGAACGCCGACGCGTCCTCCTCGACTAGTGGCGGCGAGGAACGGAACGACGACGCGTCACGTAGCGGCGAGGAGCGGAACACCGACGCGTCCTCCTCGACTAGTGGCGGCGAGGAACAGAACGGCGACGCGTGACCGTCTGCGCGGTGCAGCGAGGGGCTCCTAGGGCTTGGGAGGGGCGATGCCATGGTGGTCGACGTGAGAGGAAGGGGGAGGAGATAGCGATGTCGTGGGAGGTGCAGTATTTATAGCGAGCAATGGCACACCTACGTAAAATATGGACTGAGCTGCACTGACTTAACTGCAGGTCCAGTTGCGTCACTGCCATGTGGGCCAGACCCATGTTGGGCCCATATGTCAGTGACCCAATGCACCTGCAGTTAAGTCACAGCTACGTGGGCATATTTGTTGGAGTAAATTACGGGGGAGCGAAGGGGTGGAAATATTGCTGGTCACAACGGATTGGACGAGCGTGGGGGGAGGAGAGTCATGCATGCAGATTTTTTCACACGGGGTGGAGTGGTGGGACCGCCGGAGGGAGAAGGAGAGTTTGGCAGGCATATTGTTTCCACACATGGAGAGGAAAAGATTTGGAGATGAACGGGCTTCCTGCAGGTATGGGGAACGGTGCATAATAAGTCATCTTGCATGCCGGGCTAGGTATAGCGTGGAGGAAGCGGAGCTTAGGGCTTGCATTGTCGGTCTCTACATAGGTATTTCTCTTCAAATCCTGTAATTTTAGAGACTGATTGCGCTTTTGTGGTAGCGTCTCTTGCATCGGGGGACTATGACAGGTCTGCTATGCGTGACCTGAAGATGAAAGCATTGAGCATCTCGAAGTTGATCAACAATCTTCAATTGTCAAAGATTAGTCGTTCGGCCAATAAGGTGGCACACTTAATCGCTAAGTATAGCTTTGACAATAGATTAGATGGTATTCTTGTAAATAACGTACCGCCCTGTGTGGTGAATATTGTATCGAATGAGTGTACTGGTGTGGCTGGTTAATTAATATAAGGTGGTGTTCAAAAAAAAGTATAAATTTGGTCAAACACTTTGCAAACGGTTGACGGGAGTAAAAAGGACCAGAGGGAGTATCATGCATGCGGAGTAGGCAAAAAAATTGCTTGTCTAAAAAAAGGCAAAAAATTGCTCATTTATAGCCGGTCGAAGTCTCAAAGGGCGCGACCGTGCGAGGGAGGCGAAGGTCGTGGGAGGCACGACGTTTGACGGAATTAAGTGAAGTTACATCCACGCGCCGGCATGGCGTGCGAACAGGCAGAAGCTATACCGTCAGGCCTACGATATGGGTCTGGTAGACATGACATCTAGTGGGTCCCGCATAGTTCTCGACGGAGCGAAGGAAGAAGACGGCAGAAGAGGTGGAAGAAGCCCTTCTAGCCATCCATGTTGCATCAAACGGCTCACATGAGTCGACTGACCCAAATTGCTCCTTTAGATTGCAGGATCCACGTGGCATTCAAGGTCTCGAAGGTAGATTCCGAGTCCGCACCGGTTTGCGGGCTCGACGCGCGCGCGACCGGCTTATGCCGCGACAGCCACCATGCACGCCTCCTCCGCGCGGGCGGGGACGACAATGACACGCTAGTTCCTCCTCGCCAGTGTGCTGGAGCACGCGCTCGTCCTCCTCTTCGTACGCTGCGTGCATAGACGCGGCTCCACCAGCTGCTCGCGTGCTTGGCAGTGCGGCGGCATCGCGAGGAGGGACTGCAGACGACGTGAGCGGGCGAGCCTTCAGCTTCATGGCACAGGGATGGCGGCGACACGGCGGTGATGGGCGAGAAATTGTTGGCCGGAGCAGGCGGGCGCCGGCATGCGCAACGGCGGCGGCGGCATATTGATGAGTGCTCGTGTGGGAGCTTACTTTAGTTTTATATATAAGGTTGGTCAAACTTAAAAGAAAACCATACTAGTACACGTAAACATTAGACTTAGGCATCGCTTTTATTAGTTAGTACCACAGCCACGATACGGAATCCTGTGCAAGCGTGTGAACCGCGGCCGCACGGTCGATCGAACGGTGTGTCACCGTGTCACGCTCGAAGGACATCCACCGAACCTTTTTGTGTGTGTGAAAACAATCCTCGAATATTACTCAACTTTTTTTTCCTGTGAAAGTTCTTGACGCTGCAATATTTCCATATATTTCAATTTAGCTCCAGTTCGTGTTTATTTGGATTTGGATGTTTTAGGTGCGCCCTAGTTTTTTTTAATACTGATTTTGTGTGTGTGACTGAGAGAGAACGTGTGTATGTGTCCATATGTGTGTTGTGGCGGAAGGGCAATGTGGAGACGGTGTGCGTGTGATACAGACATAGAGAGGTGTGGATGTGCAAATGATCATGCATGAGTGAGACATAGACAGATGCCGATACATTGTGTATACATGAGAGAACGGTCTTCTAGTTTACTTGTGTGTGTGTGTGAGAGAGAGAGAGAGGGGGAGAGAGAGACAAAGAGAGGAGCATCCGTAACACAGCAACCATCTCTCTCGATTCGTCCGTCCCTCGCACGGTCGCATGCAACACATGCATCAACGCGCACATTTTGACACCCTCACCCGGCCCCTGCCCACCTCAAGGCCCGCACAATCTCTTCGTGAATACCCATTTCTCTCCTTAGGTTTGTTTTCTCTCAATATCTAACACACACACACACAGAGAGAGAGAGACACACGCAGCACAACACACACACACACACTCCCCCGAGCACACGATTCATCCCCATCCAAGGTTATACGGCGACCACTCTCGCTTGTGCTTCTTTGCACCCCAACATGCACAACACCTCAATCTTCAAAGAGGGCATCGAGCAGATGGAAGACGGCGACCACACCGCGCTAGAGAATGTGGGGTCATTTGGAAGCAGGGTGATGTGACGACGGCTGACTGACTCCTCCCCCCACCCTCTCTCTCTCTCTCTCTCTCTCTCTCTCTCTCTCTCTCTTGCACAAAATTACCAATCCCTCTCTCCCCCGCACAAAATTGTCAATCCCTCAACCCACGAGATCCTTCCCCTCTCGTCCATGTTTTTCTAGCTCTCTCATCAAACATGTTGTCTCTTCTCCTTCCACGTATACAGAATCCAGATGCACACGCATCTCATGTATATTAGATGTATCCATCTTTCTCATAGACCTAACTTCTTCCTCTCTCTTTCTCTCTCTATCTCTCTCTGTGCCTCGTTAGGTTTGTCTCCTAATCTCTCGTCCACATACATACAATCTTTCCCGCCCTATCTGCTCCATCTTCAAAAGCTCTCTCTGCACGTTTCATTCACACATTGGGATATGTCAAAATGTTGCTTCTATAATGGCTGATGTAAAGTTATGGTTGTTTTTGTTGCATCCTACAAAGTAATAACTATGAAATGCATTTAGATTCTCATTTGACTGGGATTATGTGAGTTTGAGCATGTTGTGAAGTACTATAGACCTTGTATACATCTTGGGATTCGACAATGATTGTAACTATTGAATTGTATAGACCATTACATTCGAAGTCAATAGCCTAATATATTTATTTCACAATTTCAACAAATGATTAGTTCACTACAAACTAAGAAAACAAATGTGTACTCCCTCCATTTTTGTTTAGGTCCGCGTATTAGCATTGGTCAAAGTCAAGTTTTGTAAACTCTCAGAAAGCTTATAACAAAAAAATTAACATATACAATAACAAATAAATACCATTAGATTCATTACTGAATGTACTTTCACATCATACATATTTGTTATGGTAAATGTTTATATTTTTCTATAAACTTGGTCAAACTTTAGGAAGTTTGTCTTCGGTCAAACCTAATATGTAGAGTTTACTACTACTACTCGCTAGTTGCTTAGCCGAATCACTCAACACGCCACACGGGGAGTCCAGTGTCACAAAATTTTGAGGTCGGCGGGAAAATCTCCCGCGACCCTGATTCGAGCAGTGGGAAGTTACCATCATAGCCTTCGGAACAGGCCTACGGATGACGCTTGGTAGGGGGCTGTTTTCATAACTTCAGGTTCACCCTACCCAGCCAACCCCACCCCGGCACCCAGAGTAGTACACCAGAATACTCCCCATTTTCTATCCCCACCGCAAAATAGACTTCTCCACGGCACTGCAGCCTTCGTGCTCCTCCCCTTTACATCGGCGCACTCGTCCACCGCAGCGCATCTGCCTCATCGACGACCTCGTACGCCGCACTGGAGCCGGTCCACCGCCGTCGTCGTACACGGAGCCTCTTCCCCCGCATCGTCTTCCACGGTCTCGGATCTGCTTCTCGGAAGCCGACGCCAAGCGCAGAAGTACCACCGTCGTGGACAATGAACTGACTCCCATTGCCGGCCATGACTCACAGAGGCCGCCGCAACCATCGTTCTCCTCCTCGATTGGTAATGTGTGTACTGAATCACTTAGCAGTACATGTGCAGTTCCAATTTTGTTCATACCTACCCTTCAAATTTCCTGGGTGCTATTGTTCCCGTAAAAGTAATTGGTTATAGCCTCCATTGTCCAACAGAATATCAGCTTGTAATTGTGCGTCGCTCCTGTATCGCACTGTGCTTGGGTAGGTTTTTCATCTGCAACCAGTAGTGTGGCAAATGATGGAATGGTTTTTAGAACTAGCAAGATGCCCATGCGTTGCACGCATCAAGATGCATTTGTATGAGTAGTTTATCTTGTGGGAGAAAAGGATGAACGAGGGAAGGCCTTATTTGCAAATCTGGAGAGGGGTATGGGTATCTTTTTGCAAAATTCCCATTTGTTTCTTTCCTATCTGTCAGATATAAATCGGACGGCCTATATTGCAAGAAAAAAAGTATAGAGAAAAAAAAAGTAGATAGTAAAGGAAGTAGAGATAAATATTAAATATTAAATATTAAATAAATATAACAGTAGAGAAGAGAGTAGAGATAGCAGAGACGTCGGGAAAGGATCGCGCGCGCGGGAAAAAGCGGCCAGACGTGCGCTAGTTTTGGCGCGCGGCGTCCGGCGCGCTTTATAAAATCCAACGCCCTCCCACCGCTCTGTGCCTTGCCACCGCTCTCTCCCCGCTCTGTGCATCGCCACCGCTCTCTCCCCGCTCTTTTTCGCCTCGCTGCCGCCGCGCCACCATGCCGCCGCGTCGCCGGGAAACTTGGGGATACCGCGGCGTCCGCGCGCGGCCCTCCGGCGGCTTCTCCGCCGAGATCCGGTTCCGCGGGATGCGCCTCGGCCTCGGCAATTTCGACACCGCCAACGAGGCCGCCCGCGCGTACGACGCGGCGATGTGGCGCCTCCGGTGGCCTCATAGAACATTGAACTTCCCCAACGTGCCGACGCGGGAGCGGGCACAGGAGCTCGCGCCTCTGCCGCGGCTTAGCACCGACGAGGATCGTCGCGACAACCGGAGGCGGGAGCACCGTCTCGGCATCGCCGAGATGGACGAGCAAGCCATGGCGCTGTGGCGCCAACACTTCCCACAGGACATCATCAAAGAGCGCGAGTTCTACGCGCAAAGGAGGGAGGAGAGGGATAAGAGGAGGGCAGAGCGAGCCGCCTATCGCGAGGACAAGCGTAGGCGAAAAGCGGACGCTCAATTCAACATGAGGCAAGGAGCAGCGTTGCCCTGGGAATCCGACGACGATCGGTATCTTCACGCCTACAGTCAGATGTCGGAGGAGGACATCACCGAGGAGGAGTCGGACGACGAGGAGTAGTTGAATTATCTTTTTTTTATCTATCTATGCTGAGAACTATCCTCTACTCTCTAGTATCTACTTCTCGATCTCAGCACTGTAAATGCTTTTTTAAAGCGCCGCATGTTGCGATTCTGTTGGAGATGCTCTAACATGGCAGACGAGTGCTTTAATGTTGCCCACATGATGCGCGAGTATTACTAGTAGTATATTTTGTTGGAAATATGCCCTAGAGGCAATAATAAATGGTTATTATTATATTTCTTTGTTCATGGTAATTGTCTATTGTTCATGCTATAATTGTATTGTCCGGAAATCGTAATACATGTGTGAATACATAGACCACAAAGTGTCCCTAGTAAGCCTCTAGTTGACTAGCTTGTTGATCAACAGATAGTCATGGTTTCCTGACTATGGACATTGGATATCATTGATAACGGGATCACATCATTAGGAGAATGATGTGATGGACAAGACCCAATCCTAAGCATAGCATAAAAGATCGTGTAGTTTCGTTTGCTAGAGCTTTTCCAATGTCAAGTATCTTTTCCTTAGACCATGAGATCATGCAACTCCGGATACCGTAGGAGTGCTTTGGGTGTGCCAAACGTCACAACGTAACTGGGTGACTATAAAGGTGCACTACGGGTATCTCCGAAAGTGTCTGTTGGGTTGGCACGGATCGAGACTGGGATTTGTCACTCCGTGTGACGGAGAGGTATCTCTGGGCCCACTCGGTAATGCATCATCATAATGAGCTCAGTGTGACTAAGGCGTTAGTCACGGGATCATGCATTGCGGTACGAGTAAAGAGACTTGCTGGTAACGAGATTGAACAAGGTATTGGGATACCGACGATCGAATCTCGAGCAAGTAACATACCGATTGACAAAGGGAATTGCATACGGATTGATTGAATCCTCGACACCGTGGTTCATCCGATGAGATCATCGTGGAACATGTGGGAGCCAACATGGGTATCCAGATCCCGCTGTTGGTTATTGACCGGAGAGGCGTCTCGGTCATGTCTGCATGTCTCCCGAACCCGTAGGGTCTACACACTTAAGGTCCGGTGACGCTAGGGTTGTAGAGATATATGTATGCGGAAACCCGAAAGTTGTTCGGAGTCCCGGATGAGATCCCGGACGTCACGAGAGGTTCCGGAATGGTCCGGAGGTGAAGAATTATATATAGGAAGTCAAGTTTCGGCCACCGGGAAAGTTTCGGGGGTTACCGGTATTGTACCGGGACCACCGGAAGGGTCCCGGGGGTCCACCGGGTGGGGCCACCTATCCCGGAGGGCCCCGTGGGCTGAAAGTGGAAGGGAACCAGCCCTTAGTGGGCTGGGGCGCCCCCCTTGGGCCTCCCCCCATGCGCCTAGGGTTGGGAACCCTAGGGGGAGCTTCCCCCTTGCCTTGGGGGGCAAGGCACCCCTTCCCCCCCACTTGGCCGCCGCCCCCTTGGAGATCTGATCTCCCAAGGGCTGGCGCCCCCCCCCCCAGGGGTCCTATAAATAGTGGGGGGGAGGGAGGGCAGCAACCTACAGCCTTGGGCGCCTCCCTCCTCCCCTGCAACACCTCTCTCTCTCGCAGAAGCTCGGCGAAGCCCTGCCGGAGACCCGCTACATCCACCACCACGCCGTCGTGCTGTTGGATCTCCATCAACCTCTCCTTCCCCCTTGCTGGATCAAGAAGGAGGAGACGTCGCTGCACCGTACGTGTGTTGAACGCGGAGGTGCCGTCCGTTCGGCACTCGGTCATCGGTGATTTGGACCACGGCGAGTACGACTCCGTCATCCACGTTCATTGGAACGCTTCCGCTCGCGATCTACAAGGGTATGTAGATGCACTCCTTTCCCCTCGTTGCTAGTAGACTCCATAGATGCATCTTGGTGAGCATAGGAAAATTTTAAATTATGCTCCGATTCCCAACGGTGGCATCATGAGCCAGGTCTATGCGTAGTTACTATGCACGAGTAGAACACAAAGTAGTTGTGGGCGTTGAGTTTGCCAATTCTTCTTGCCGCTACTAGTCTTTTCTTGTTTCGGCGGCATTGTAGGATGAAGCGGCCCGGACCGACCTTACACGTACACTTACGTGAGACAGGTTCCATCGACTGACATGCACTAGATGCATAAGGTGGCCAGCGGGTGTCTGTCTCTCCTACTTTAGTCGGAACGGATTCGATGAAAAGGGTCCTTATGAAGGGTAAATAGAAATTGGCAAATCACGTTGTGGTCATACGTAGGTAAGAAACGTTCTTGCTAGAAACCTACAAACCACGTAAAAACTTGCAACAACAATTAGAGGACGTCTAACTTGTTTTTGCAGCAAGTGCTATGTGATGTGATATGGCCAGAAGATGTGATGAATGATATATGTGATGTATGAGATTGATCATATTCTTGTAATAGGAATCACGACCTACATGTCGATGAGTATGACAACCGGCAGGAGCCATAGGAGTTGGCTTTATTATTTTGCATGACCTGCGTGTCATTGAATAACGCCATGTAAATTACTTTACTTTGTTGCTAAACGCGTTAGCCATAGAAGTAGAAGTAATCGTTGGCGTGACGACTTCATGAAGACACAATGATGGAGATCATGATGATGGAGATCATGGTGTCATGCCGGTGACAAAGATGATCATGGTGCCCCGAAGATGGAGATCAAAGGAGCATGATGATATTGGCCATATCATTTCACTATTTGATTGCATGTGATGTTTATCATGTTTTTGCATCTTATTTGCTTAGAACGACGGTAGCAAGTAGGATGATCCCTTATAATAATTTCAAGAAAGTGTTCACCCTAATTGTGCACCGTTGCGAAGGTTCGTTGTTTCGAAGCACCACGTGATGATCAGGTGTGATAGATTCTAACGTTCGAATACAACGGGTGTTGACGAGCCTAGCATGTACAGACATGGCCTCGGAACACACGCAATACACTTAGGTTGACTTGACGAGCCTAGCATGTACAGACATGGCCTCGGAACACGGAGGACCGAAAGGTCGAGCATGAGTCGTATAGAAGATACGATCAACATGGAGATGTTCACCGATCTTGACTAGTCCGTCTCACGTGATGATCGGACACGGCCTAGTTAAGCTCGGATCATGTTTCACTTAGATGACGAGAGGGATGTCTATCTGAGTGGGAGTTCATTAAATAACTTGATTAGATGAACTCAATTATCATGAACTTAGTCTAAAATCTTTACACTATGTCTTGTAGATCAAATGGCCAACGGTTTCCTCAATTTCAACGCGTTCCTAGAGAAAACCAAGCTGAAAGATGATGGCAGCAATTATACGGACTGGGTCCGGAACCTGAGGCTCATCCTCATAGTAGCCAAGAAAGATTATGTCTTAGAAGCACCGCTAGGTGATGCACCAATCCCACAGAACCAAGACGTTATGAACGCTTGGCAATCACGTGTTGATGATTACTCCCTCGTTCAGTGCGGCATGCTTTACAGCTTAGAACCGGGTCTCCAAAAGCGTTTTGAGAAACATGGAGCATATGAGATGTTCGAGGAGCTGAAACTGGTTTTTCAAGCTCATGCCCGGGTCGAGAGATATGATGTCTCCGACAAGTTCTTCAGCTGTAAAATGGAGGAGAACAGTTCTGTTAGTGAGCACATACTCAGAATGTCTGGGTTGCACAACCGCTTGTCTCAGCTGGGAGTTAATCTCCCGGATGACGCGGTCATTGACAGAATCCTCCAGTCGCTTCCACCAAGCTACAAGAGCTTTGTGATGAACTACAATATGCAGGGGATGGAAAAGACCATTCCCGAGGTATATTCAATGCTGAAATCAGCGGAAGGGGAGATCAGAAAAGAACATCAAGTGTTGATGGTGAATAAAACCACCAAGTTCAAGAAGGGCAAGGGTAAGAAGAACTTCAAGAAGGACGGCAAGGGAGTTGCCACGCCCGGTAAACCAGTTACTGGGAAGAAGTCAAAGAATGGACCCAAACCCGGGACTGAGTGCTTTTATTGCAAGGGAAGTGGTCACTGGAAGCGGAACTGCCCCAAATATTTAGCGGACAAGAAGAAGGCCGGCAACACCCAAGGTATATGTGATATACAAGTAATTGATGTGTACCTTACCAGTACTCGTAGTAGCTCCTGGGTATTTGATACCGGTGCGGTTGCTCATATTTGTAACTCAAAACAGGAACTACGGAATAAACGGAGACTGGCAAAGGACGAGGTGACGATGCGCGTCGGGAATGGTTCCAAGGTCGATGTGATCGCCGTCGACACGCTACCTCTACATCTACCCACGGGATTAGTTTTAAACCTCAATAATTGTTATTTAGTGCCAGCTTTGAGCATGAACATTGTATCTGGATCTCGTTTAATTCGAGATGGCTACTCATTTAAATCCGAGAATAATGGTTGTTCTATTTATTTGAGAGATATGTTTTATGGTCATGCCCCGCTGGTCAATGGTTTATTTTTGATGAATCTCGAACGTGATGTTACACATGTTCATAGTGTGAATACCAAAAGATGTAAAGTTGATAACGATAGTCCCACATACTTGTGGCACTGCCGCCTTGGTCACATTGGTGTCAAGCGCATGAAGAAGCTCCATGCAGATGGACTTTTGGAGTCTCTTGATTACGAATCATTTGACACGTGCGAACCATGCCTCATGGGTAAGATGACCAACACTCCGTTCTCCGAAACAATGGAGCGAGCAACCAACTTATTGGAAATCATACATACCGATGTGTGTGGTGCAATGAGTGTTGAGGCTCGCGGAGGATATCGTTATGTTCTCACTCTCACTGATGATTTAAGTAGATATGGATATGTCTACCTGATGAAACACAAGTCTGAAACCTTTGAAAAGTTCAAAGAATTTCAGAGTGAGGTTGAGAATCAACGTGACAGGAGAATAAAATTCCTACGATTAGATCGTGGTGGAGAATATTTAAGTCACGAGTTTGGTGCACACTTAAGGAAATGTGGAATAGTTTCACAACTCACGCCACCTGGAACACCTCAGAGAAATGGTGTGTCCGAACGTCGTAATCGCACTCTATTGGATATGGTGCGATCTATGATGTCTCTTACCGATTTACCGCTCTCATTTTGGGGCTATGCTTTAGAGACTGCCGCATTCACTTTAAATAGGGCTCCGTCCAAATCCGTTGAGACGACACCGTATGAATTATGGTTTGGGAAGAAACCTAAGCTGTCATTTCTAAAAGTTTGGGGATGCGATGCTTATGTCAAGAAACTTCAACCTGAAAAGCTCGAACCCAAGTCGGAAAAATGCGTCTTCATAGGATACCCTAAGGAAACTATTGGGTATACCTTCTACCTCAGATCTGAAGGCAAGATCTTCGTTGCCAAGAACTGGTCCTTTCTAGAGAAGGAGTTTCTCTCGAAAGAATTGAGTGGGAGGAAAGTAGAACTTGATGAGGTGATAGTCACCCCTTACGAACCGGAAAGTAGCGCAGCACGGGAAGATGTTCCTGTGGTGCCTACACCGACTGGGGAGGAAGTTAATGATGATGATCACGAAGCTACAGATCAAGTCACTGAACTTCATAGGTCCACAAGGACACGTTCCGCACCAGAGTGGTACGGCAACCCTGTCCTAGAAATCATGTTGTTAGACAACGGTGAACCTTCGAACTATGAAGAAGCGATGGCGGGCCCGGATTCCGACAAATGGCTAGAAGCCATGAAATCCGAGATAGAATCCATGTATGAAAACAAAGTATGGACTTTGACTGACTTGCCCGATGAGCGGCGAGCCATAGAAAACAAATGGATCTTTAAGAAGAAAATGGACGCGGATGGTAATGTGACCATCTACAAAGCTCGACTTGTCGCTAAGGGTTATCGACAAGTTAGAGGGGTTGACTATGATGAGACTTTCTCACCCGTAGCAAAGCTGAAGTCCGTCCGAATCATGTTAGCAATTGCCGCATACTATGATTATGAGATATGGCAGATGGACGTCAAAACGGCATTCCTTAACGGCTTCCTTAAGGAAGAGTTGTACATGATGCAGCCGGAAGGTTTTGTCGATCCTAAGAATGCTAACAAAGTATGCAAGCTCCAGCGCTCAATCTATGGGCTGGTGCAAGCATCTCGGAGTTGGAACATTCGCTTTGATTAGATGATCAAAGCGTTTGGGTTTACACAGACTTATGGAGAAGCCTGTGTTTACAAGAAAGTGAGTGAAAGCTCTGTAGCATTTCTCATATTATATGTGGATGACATACTATTGATGGGAAATGATATAGAATTCTTGGAAAGTATAAAGGCCTATTTGAATAAGTGTTTTTCAATGAAGGACCTTGGAGAAGCTGCTTATATATTAGGCATCAAGATCTATAGAGATAGATCAAGACGCCTCATTGGTCTTTCACAGAGTACATACCTTGACAAGATATTGAAGAAGTTCAGTATGGATCAGTCCAAGAAGGGGTTCTTGCCTGTATTGCAAGGTGTGCAATTGAGCACGGCTCAATGCCCGACCACGGTAGAAGATATAGAAGAGATGAGTGTCATCCCCTATGCCTCGGCCATAGGGTCTATTATGTATGCCATGCTGTGTACCAGACCTGATGTAAACCTTGCCGTAAGTTTGGTAGGAAGGTACCAAAGTAATCCCGGCAAGGAACACTGGACAGCGGTCAAGAATATCCTGAAGTACCTGAAGAGGACTAAGGATATGTTTCTCGTTTATGGAGGTGACGAAGAGCTCGTCGTAAAGGGTTACGTCGACGCTAGCTTCGACACAGATCTGGATGACTCGAAGTCACAGACCGGATACGTGTATATTTTGAATGGAGGAGCAGTAAGCTGGTGCAGTTGCAAGCAAAGCGTCGTGGCGGGATCTACATGTGAAGTGGAGTACATGGCAGCCTCAGAGGCAGCACAGGAAGCAGTCTGGATGAAGGAGTTCATTACCGACCTAGGGGTGATTCCCAATGCATCGGGCCCGATGACTCTCTTCTGTGATAACACTGGAGCTATTGCCCTTGCGAAGGAGCCCAGGTTTCACAGGAAGACCAGGCATATCAAGCGACGCTTCAACTCCATTCGTGAAAGTGTTCAAAATGGAGACATAGATATTTGTAAAGTACACACGGACCTGAATGTAGCAGATCCGTTGACTAAACCTCTCCCTAGGGCAAAACATGATCAACACCAGGACGCAATGGGTGTTCGATTCATCACAATGTAACTAGATTATTAACTCTAGTGCAAGTGGGAGACTGTTGGAAATATGCCCTAGAGGCAATAATAAATGGTTATTATTATATTTCTTTGTTCATGGTAATTGTCTATTGTTCATGCTATAATTGTATTGTCCGGAAATCGTAATACATGTGTGAATACATAGACCACAAAGTGTCCCTAGTAAGCCTCTAGTTGACTAGCTCGTTGATCAACAGATAGTCATGGTTTCCTGACTATGGACATTGGATGTCATTGATAACGGGATCACATCATTAGGAGAATGATGTGATGGACAAGACCCAATCCTAAGCATAGCATAAAAGATCGTGCAGTTTCGTTTGCTCGAGCTTTTCCAATGTCAAGTATCTTTTCCTTAGACCATGAGATCGTGCAACTCCCGGATACCGTAGGAGTGCTTTGGGTGTGCCAAACATCACAACGTAACTGGGTGACTATAAAGGTGCACGGCGGGTATCTCCGAAAGTGTCTGTTGGGTTGGCACGGATCGAGACTGGGATTTGTCACTCCGTGTGACGGAGAGGTATCTCTGGGCCCACTCGGTAATGCATCATCATAATGATCTCAATGTGACTAAGGCGTTAGTCACGGGATCATGCATTGCGGTACGAGTAAAGAGACTTGCCGGTAACGAGATTGAACAAGGTATTGGGATACCGACGATCGAATCTCGGGCAAGTAACATACCGATTGACAAAGGGAATTGCATACGGATTGATTGAATCCTCGACACCGTGGTTCATCTGATGAGATCATCGTGGAACATGTGGGAGCCAACATGGGTATCCAGATCCCGCTGTTGGTTATTGACCGGAGAGGCGTCTCGGTCATGTCTGCATGTCTCCCGAACCCGTAGGGTCTACACACTTAAGGTCCGGTGACGCTAGGGTTGTAGAGATATATGTATGCGGAAACCCGAAAGTTGTTCGGAGTCCCGGATGAGATCCCAGACGTCACGAGAGGTTCCGGAATGGTCCGGAGGTGAAGAATTATATATAGGAAGTCAAGTTTCGGCCACCGGGAAAGTTTCGGGGGTTACCGGTATTGTACCGGGACCACCGGAAGGGTCCCGGGGGTCCACCGGGTGGGGCCACCTATCCCGGAGGGCCCCGTGGGCTGAAAGTGGAAGGGAACCAGCCCTTAGTGGGCTGGGGCGCCCCCTTGGGCCTCCCCCCATGCGCCTAGGGTTGGGAACCCTAGGGGGGAGCTTCCCCTTGCCTTGGGGGGCAAGGCACCCCTTCCCCCCCACTTGGCCGCCGCCCCCCTTGGAGATCTGATCTCCCAAGGGCTGGCGCCCCCCCCCCCCCCAGGGGTCCTATAAATAGTGGGGGGGAGGGAGGGCAGCAACCTACAGCCTTGGGCGCCTCCCTCCTCCCCTGCAACACCTCTCTCTCTCGCAGAAGCTCGGCGAAGCCCTGCCGGAGACCCGCTACATCCACCACCACGCCGTCGTGCTGTTGGATCTCCATCAACCTCTCCTTCCCCCTTGCTAGATGAAGAAGGAGGAGACGTCGCTGCACCGTACGTGTGTTGAACGCGGAGGTGCCGTCCGTTCGGCACTCGGTCATCGGTGATTTGGATCACGGCGAGTACGACTCCGTCATCCACGTTCATTGGAACGCTTCCGCTCGCGATCTACAAGGGTATGTAGATGCACTCCTTTCCCCTCGTTGCTAGTAGACTCCATAGATGCATCTTGGTGAGCGTAGGAAAATTTTAAATTATGCTCCGATTCCCAACATATTTTTCTTGCCATGTTGAGATTTTAAAACCACGAGTGCGAACATGCAGAGGAGCAATGACGACCAAACACGGGATATTCGGGACATCTTTGAGGAGCGTGGCAAGTTAAAGAGGAGCTGCACCAGACCTGTAAAACGAGCTTTGGTAAGTAACACCCTTTCAATTACTTTCGTGTAGCCTTGTGTTCTTCGATGTGTATATGTTGTAGTTTCTGTTTCTCTTAAGCGTGGTGTTCTTCGATGTGTAATAAGAAGAGTCTTAATCGTCCTAATGCTTTCGTTTTTAGCTTGATGTAGGAACTGGGTGTTCTCACCTTGTAGTCTATTTTTATTTTATTTTTCCTTTTGAATTCACTTCTCCGAGTTCTGTTTATCTGGCTTCTACTAAATGGATCTAGGTTGCTCTGAGTATTGATCTAAAAAAGAAGTAACTTCATGTCAGGATGCAGTTCCTGCGAGGAGGGAAGTATGGTCAACCTCGAGATCATGTTTCCAAAATGAGGCTGGATTACGCACAAGGTGTCAGTTCCCTAATGATGCTGGATTAGACACAAGGTGCAAATTCCCAGATGATGCTGGATTACACACAAGCCAGGTGGAGTCGTCAGCTGTTTGTGTCCTCGTGGCATTAGTAAAGGCTGAAAGAAAGCGTGCAGCAGCCCTTGAGAATGTAGCTGAGTTCCTGAAGAAGCGAAAATAGCAATCAGATGCTCCCTTCACCCAAGCCAAAGAAGAGATGGAAGAAGCCAGAAATAAGCTAGCAGAGGCAGAGCAGGCTAGGCGTCTCCTGCTATCTAAAATTGTTGTCAATACAAAATTTTCTTCATAATAGCTAGGTTCAAATGTTTATCCAGTCAGCATGCCTGTTGTGATGTCCGTGCATCTACTGATGTGGCACAAAATGTTTTTTTCGGGTCATGTAATAACAGCAATTACTTTCCAAACAATAACAGACGAAGCATTGGACATGTTATAGTTCACGCGCAAGCCCGACATTCCAAGTTCAACTTCCACATCAAACTCATGTTCACAGATATCTGCACATTCATACATAATGTCCACAACCATGATTCACTTCAAAGCCAAAAAATGTGAGGAGAGTTATAAATAAAGAAAATCCTCTACTAGTTCCTGCTACCAGTGCGAGCACAACAAGTCAAGACCATGCGTAAATTAATTATATTTTAGTCATTTTTTGTGTTCTAAAATGCCTGCCGGCTTGCGGAAGGACGTGTTGCCGGCACACACATGGATTCAATGAAGGCAGGCGGGGCAGTCTTAAGCTAGTTGCACACGGCGAGGAGGCGTGCTCAGCCGGGCCTGCAGCGAGTGCGGCCCTCTTGGCCGGTGCGCCGGTTCAATGCCTGCACTATGAGAGGTCGCGTCCGTGTCAGAGCAATCACTCCCTCCAGTCCTTTTTTGTTTGGCTATAACAAAATCTCGTTTTCCATTCACATTTTACAAGTAAAATTCGTGGACAAACTTTGACCCAAAGTACGATGGGACTAGTAAACCAGAATGGAGGTAGTAGTTTTTTTTAATCAAAGAAGGGTTTCCCCTTCCGATTTTCATTACTGAAAACCAGCATCTAAATCTAAACCATAGTATTTGCCCTAGAACTACCAGGTTCAACATCTCGCAACATAAACCCATACAACCTCCATCGCAAAAAAAACCATACAACCATACGCCAAGGAGGTACGTAGTACTATGAATTCCATTTTCGCTCCATACCAATCGTTCTAAAAACTACTTACTACTTATAACGCGCCATTGAAAATCGGAACTCTTAACCCCACTAAAAACGATATTTTAAACGTCGCTACTCGATCTGTGGCAACTGGCGAGCCACCGCGCTCCAAGTCATTCACCTGTGGTCCCGACCATCAACTCCTACGGATCAAATTATCACGCGAGCTGACTATTCCTACAAAGGTGCTCCACCACATACCCGGTACCCGCGAATGCAGCAATCGTGCACCTAGGGTTTTAGGGTTTATTTGTTAACGTCGCCTTTATGTAACACTCATGTGTGCGAGACAGCGAGAGGCCGACTGTGTGCGTGCGCCTCTTCTCTTCGTATATGTACTCCACCGTTTGTCTGGTGTCCAAAAAATTATAATAACTACTAGCAATGTGCCAATGCGTTGCCACACGATCAAAGTATATTAATACATATTCACCGATTTGATAGAAAAAAAGTCTAGTTTTGAAATACGTATATCACTAAAAATATGTTATGTTTCACTCAAAATATATTCCTTTGGCGGTTTTGATGAGATAAGGGAGGAATGTTGTTGGTTTCAAGATTCCAGAAGTGGTATATGTCTAATTTCTACTCTTACTAGCAAGATGCCCGTGTGTTGCACGGAACATCAAGATCTTGTGGGAGAAAAGGATGAACGAGGGAAGGCCTTATCTGCAAATGTGGTGAAGAGTGCGGGTAAATTGCCATATTTTCCTTCCTATCCGTCAGATATAAATCGGACGACATACATTGCAGGATGGCAGGCCCACCATCATCACCAACTCTATTTTTTATCCCTACTCTTATAAAAAGCATTGTCGGTGATGATCGTGTGCCTGCCATCCTGCAATATAGGCCTTCTGATCTATATCTGACGGATAGGAAGGAAACTATGGCAATTTTGCAAAAAGATACCCACACCCCTCTCCACATTTGCAAATAAGGCCTTCCCTCGTTCATCCTTTTCCCCCACAAGATAAACTACTCATACAAATGCATCTTGATGTTCCGTGCAACGCATTGGCATCTTGCTAGTTGTTGCAAAAAGCCCATGTGTGTGAGAGAGAGAGGGAGAGTGGAGGAGGACAGAGTGCATGTGTGACAAAGACACAAGGAGTGTGTGTGCGATAGGTATCAGCTTAAAATGAGGCGATAGTGTGTGTGCACGATCGAGAGGGCGTGTCTCAAGAAGGGAAGAAAAATCCACATAGATACAAGGAATGGGAGAGAGAAATGTATGCGATGGTGGAAGCACGAGTGTGCAGGTGTATAAACCTATCTAGAGGCTAGCTAGTCGATAAATGTTTGTGAGAGAAATACGAGTCGGGGTGCGAAAGCGAGAGTTTTGTGTGTGTGAGAGAGAGAGACGGTAGTCGGGAAGGGGAGTGGAAGCAGGAGTTGTGTGTGTGTGTGTGTCTGTGAGAGAGAGAGGAGACGGTAGTCGGGGTTGTCTGATCGGTAAACAAATGAATAATGTCAGTCTGGGATGGAGACGAAAAGGAGACCGCAACAAATGTTGTGTCTACAGGAGAGAGAGAGAGAGTAATTTTAGTGGTATGAGTCATATGTAGAGACATATAGGGTGTGTGAGAGAATCCCATAGAGAGAAAGATAAAGTGAAAGACGAGTGGAGACTGTGCGTGTGGCGGTGAAAAAGAAAGCTTAGGTACCGAGTGATACCAGAGAACAGTAGAGACATGAGAGATAATGAAAACCGTGTAATGTATAATGATAGGGAGAGTGTGACACTTCTCAAGGGAGACGTCGAGAGACCATGTTTGTGAGGATAGGAGAAACATGAAGTGAGCATGCGGGTGAGCTGGAGAAAAGAGAGTGATAGCTACCTGAAGGAGCATGCATGCGAGAGAGATGGGCGTGAAAGGAGTGAACAAAAAAGGGATTCAAATATTTGAATTCGAGATGATGATACATGTAATCCATACTCGAACCAAAATTGATCTATCAAACATGCATACTCATATGAATTCACGCACATCTATGTTATTTAATATGTAGATATTACTGATCCATACATTTTAGTAGAACATAATTTGGTTAAAAAAATCGAATTCAACCTTAAGATTTCAAGATCGTTGTATTTGTAAATCATATTATACATATAAAGGAGCAGAATTCTTTGTTGTGCTTTTGAAAGTATATATAAAAAATGATGTATATAGAATGTAATTCCAATTGAAAATGGATCCCGCCCGGAAAAAAAATAGAATACAAACGGGACTCGAATTGAGTTGGCACGGTAAACGTGCACTCTGCAAAATTTGAACGAAGCGAGGAAAGTCGCAGTAACCGCCCGAAACCGAAATCTGCGAGATGGAAATCACTACTGCCTATCCCTGCCACGCAAAGCCTATCTGCTGGATTTCTATAGGTTTCGATAGGGGTAGGTTTGTAATTTCACCCAAACGTGACGTAACCGCCTCTCACCCGGATTCATACACGGTGGGCGCCAAAACACAGTGTGTCCTCGGCCGAAATCGACTCCCTCCCCGATTCATATTCATACACGGTGGGCGCCAAAAACAAACTCTCGCGGCAAATATTCAGTGTATGCGAGATTGCCGTCCTAACCCCAACCGACTAATGTTGTTGTGATGTAGTAGAAATTTGAAACGGGGGCTAAGTTTGTAAATTTCCTCGCATTTGAGACAAGCGCGCCCTGAATACATGGTTCCCCCCTTCCTCTCTACCTCCCTTTTCCCCATTCGTACTCCGTGGGCGCCAAAACACCCTCTCCACCCCACCCTCCTCCATCCGCCGCCGTCCGCCACCCCATCCACCGCCGTCCTCCTCCACCATGCCGAAGCTGATACCCTGATGCCGTCGTCCATTACAAGAGATCGACCTCTCTCATCCACGGCTTCGGACCGGGATCCTTGTATCCCGTCCTCTCGCTTCATCCCCGCCGTCGTCCACCTTGTCGGCGCTGCTCCTACGACCGTCTCGTCCACCGCGCCCTGCCGCCACCGTCTACCCTCCTAGATCTGCTTCCACGCCGCCAACAGCCATCGCTACCAGAGCACCGTCAAATTCTCAACAGATGCGTACACGGCGCCGCACCAGAGGCGGTACTCTTTCGTATCTGCTCAACTTATTTATCGCAGCAAGAAAATAGATCGCCACTGCTTTGCTCTGATTTCTTGTCTTGGTTGCGAATTTGCCTTTGTCCGGTTTGCACCTTCAGATCCGCCATGGCACGCTCAACACTATACTCCCAATGCTTATGGTTTTCCCCTTTTATATTCCACACTAGTTAAATCACAGTAGACTAAATTTTAAAATTGGGTCAGTTGATTTTTCAGAGCTCGCCGGAGTTCGCCGGTGCGATCGAAGGGGCTCGGGTGGTTGTGGGGCCTCGCCGAACGAAGAAAACTCGACGTGGGTGGGGGTTGGGGCGGGGGTGGGGGTGGGGGTGGCGGAGGAACACAGGCGGTGGGTGCCGGTGGTCCGGCCGGCGGCCCGTGCGGTGTTCTGTATGGGAAGAATCAGAGACGAGGAAGAAGAAGGGTTAGGAGACGTAGGATCTTCATCCAACCGCCTGAAATGGTCGAGAGACAGCTGGGAGTTGCATTCTTAATGCGCTCTAGTTCATCATGTGTGGGCACTGCGCAACCAACATTTTATTATCCAAAATCTGCTTGCTCTTCTTTACCATGTTCCTCTTCCGTTCTTCTTTAATATGTACTCTCTCCGTTCCTAAATACAAGTCTTTGTATAGATTCCACCATGGACTACATATGGAGCAAAATGAGTGAATCTACACTCTAAAATGTATCTGGATACATCTGTATGTGATCCATAGTGGAAATCTCTACCAAGACTTATATTTTGGAACGGAGGGAGTATGATAGTAGTACAGTATGTTCCTTGTACTGAAGATGAGCAGGGACATTTGCAGTGTAGAGGTCTATACGGTCGGTTGTGATGGACACTTTGAGCCTCTTTGATTCGTAGGATCTTGTAAACATAGGAATAGGATTTGTAGTGGCCTGCCCACTTGAATCCTATAAGAATAGCAAGGAAATGCGGGGAGTTGTGTCGCCTTTGAGAGTTACACTGATATTAACAGTACCGCACCTTCACTTGAAGAGAGCTGGTATCCGAAGCCTTTCTAGCCGTACCGGCAATACTAGCAGATATATTCCAGCAAGTTCCACTTTGCTGATTTTACTCTGATGCTTAAGGTTTTCCCGTTATATCTACACTATGATCTATGTAGCTGCTTTGTGTCGCACTAGCAGTAGTCCACCCTTGAAGCTAAACACTGCAATGACTTACAAAATTGGCACCAAGGCATTGAGTGCCATTCTGGATGCAATGAAACTCATACGCTCCCCACCTGTTGATTCTTGCTCAGAATATGATCCTAATGACTATTCTAACCTCGAGGAGTCAAAGGCAGATGGCCTGTCCTATTCACCCATCAAGGTGCCTGTTCTAATTTGGCAATGTTCTATTGATTGCGGGTATCTTGCATATGTTGTCTTGCATTTCTTCTACTTTGTTGCACCGCCATCTGCTTAGTTTACTCATCATATATGTCGAGATGCCATGCCCATCCATTATCAATACATATTCCATCTATCATCATACCATGTTTTTCCACTCAAATGTTGTTCTTGTGCATCAGACATCAAAAAGGAAGAGGGTGATTGCTGAACCTGAAGGAGCACCAGCAAAGCCCTTGAAAAACATGGTGTGCCGGAGAAATCAGACAGCACCCCACTTATATTGGTTGTACAACCAGTGACACAAAACGTAGGACCGACTCCAGCAGACTGTACCCATACTTCACTGGCCCCACCACACAGGACCTGCACCCCGGCAAAAGTTATACCGATTTCATTTGCCATAGCACCAGCTGTACCACAGAAAA
This sequence comes from Aegilops tauschii subsp. strangulata, assembly GCF_002575655.3. Taxonomy (NCBI): domain Eukaryota; kingdom Viridiplantae; phylum Streptophyta; class Magnoliopsida; order Poales; family Poaceae; genus Aegilops; species Aegilops tauschii. The sequence continues at coordinate 74,715,069 of NC_053040.3, read as the reverse complement.
ATCCCACTCCAGCAAAAAGTACAGCAAGTCCACCGGCCGAAGACCTATCCCAACTGCAAAGACGGCCAATTCCTGTAGATTGGAACCCCATTCCATTTATTCCCAGTTTAAAAGACAATGCTTTCAATGTTATTAGGGACTGCGTGCATATATTCCCATCATGGGAAGATTATTGTGAAGACAAACACCATTTTCACGTCTTCCTGTCCAACTTACGTGTAAGTGCTATTATTCATGGTTATTATTTTCCTGTTTTCTACTGATTGAACACATCAATGATTTACATTACATTGTTGTAACTAGGCGAGGGTCAATCTGGATAGTCATGACGACCAAAGCTTGCTTGTGCTTTTCAAGGAAGCATTGCAGCAGTATCGGTGTTACCTGAGGAAATCACACTTTGATGGCAAGTCTATAAACGAATTTCCCGTGAAGTCTCCTGTGCTAAATTTAGAAGACATTGAATGGAAAAACCTTGTTATGCACTGGTCTCGTTCCCAGGATGAGGTACTGTCTATGAAATCACATGACAATTTGAACTTCTACTTTTCCGCATGTGCCTTACGGATCTTTTTTGCAGGAAATCTGCTCGAAGAAGAATTCCGGTTTGACAAGAACGACAGGATATCGCAAATATGTTGTCCGCTGCTTTGGTCTTGTTAGTACCTGTTGTCCTGTATCACTGTACTTGCATACATACCTGGTTCATTATGTGACAGCAGTATGCATGATAGCTTGCTTATCAATTGTTCGCTCCAAATTATCTGATCTGTATGAATGGTTACATTAGTGTAGAATATATCCAATGCCAATGTTTTTTAGCTCTGCATTGTTCTTGTAAGTACATGCTGTCCTTTATCAGTGTACTTATAATGACAGGTAGTTGTTCATGTACCATCACTTTGCAGCTTATTTTCCTTTGCCCTCCATTTTCTACACATCAGATCTATATTTACTCTTACCATAAGGTTGGTACTGAAGAAGTTTAGCTGTGCATTGCTCTTGGCTGTACCTTTTGCTTGTATCGCTGCACTTACATTTATAGCTACTTGGTTATGTAGCATCACTCTTCATCTTATCTTAAATATTCTCCATTTTTTCGTATATTATCACATCTATATTTACTCTTAACAAAATGTAGAATAAAGGCAATGCTTTTGAAGAAGATTCTGTGGTAAACTTCTTGAATTGCCCCCCCCCATCAGCATGGACAAGGCCTTTATAGAGCCTGTCTTCACCAATAATGTAAGTTTGTCCATCTCAAGCCTTCAAACTTTGTTGTATATATTTGGTTAGGCATGACTGCAACAGCTGTTTATTTTTGGTGTTTGCATCAAATTGCTTGTTTAAAGTTTATTATGTAGTTCATAAACAAAAGTTTGTCCTTTCTCAATTTAAGTTTTCAGTTGTACAACCAAGTTCCTTCTTCATACCATGTAAATTAAACTATACAGAGCAAGTGATCTTCTTTTGCACTGCATGTATGCTTCTGTTCTTCATCTGTAATCCAGTGGTGTGGTGAACCTACCCACTACAGCACAATGTCATATTCTGCAATGTCTTAACTATGAACAATGTCATATCATTCTACTATTATTTAAACCGTCTCTTTATTTGCCAATCTGAAATGGTATAAATTGACAGCACACTAACCATTGATACTTATGAGTTCTTGATCTGTAATCCAGTGGTGTCGTGAAGCTACCAACTCCTTCACAATGTCATTTCCTACCATGTCTTGACCTGAACAATACCATATTGTGTTAATGCAGTTTTAAACTGTGTCACTTTATTCGTTAGTAAGAAATGTGATGAATTGTCAGCACTGATACTTTTATGTGCAAAACCTGTCATCTGTCTGCTTGTTTATCTTTTAGAGTGAGGAAGATATAAGTGTTGAACAAGCGCAGTCTCATCATCTTGCTCAGCTGCTTGCGCTGCAGCTCCCCAGCAGGGCTAACCTTTCTTGAACTCAATTGAAGTGTTGTCGGTTTTGTATATTATTTTGTCGGCGTGTTTATTTGCACTGGTGGCGATCTTTGATGCCCAGTGTATGTAATCTGCTGTTTGCTTGTGCTTTATTATCATAGTGGCGAACTTTGATGCCCAGTGGATGTAATATGCCGTAATTTCTTTATTGTATAGTCTAGGTTTTTTCTTATTCACGATGCTGCAGTTATTTCACTATATATATATCCTGTCTTCGCAGTAAACCGGCCAAACCGTAAAATTATGGTACATAATCGGGCCGTCATGCAATCACGATGTAGGTTGGGCCTGAAACGTGCCGAACAGCTCACGGGCCGGCAGCAGCCCGAAATGAACCCCGGCCCATGATTGTGCGAATCAAATCACGGGCGTTTAACAGGCTAAAATTGTCTCGGTCCTTGTTTGGCCCAATCAGATATCGGCTGCGAGCAGGCCGGATGCAAACCGGGCCGTAGTTAGGCCCAACTATATGACGGGCTTTTAACAGGCCGAAATTAATATAGGGCTGAAATGTTAAACGGGCCCTTAAAAGGCCAAAACTAATATCAGGCCGAATTACTAAGTGGGCCTTTAGCAAGTGGGCCCAAAAGCATAGTGTCCAGTTGACGGGCCGAATCTGATATGGGCCATAATTGAGCCCAAAGCCTCTTAAAGGGCCGGACCTGATCTGGGCCGTAATTTGGCCCAGAACGTGGTAGGCTTTTAACGGGCCGGATCTCATATGGGCCACTATTAGGCCCGGAGCGTGGCAGGCCATTAATGGACCGGATCAAATATGGGCCGGCATTTGGCCCAAAACATGGCAGCCAGTTAATGGGCCGGCCTACTAGGGTCCTCAAAATCTTGTGGGCCTACAGCTGGGCCGGCCCATTAATGTCGGCGAAATCTCGTGGGACTTTAGCTGGGCCGGCCCATTATGATCCGCAAGAATCTTGTGGGCCTTTACCTGGGCCGGCCCATTATGGCACACAAAAATCTTGTGGGCCTTTACCTGGGCCGGCCCATTATGGCCCGCAAAATCTTGTGGGCCTTTAGCTAGGCCAACCCATTATGGTCCGCAAAATCTCGTGGGCCTTTAGCTGGGCTGGCCCATTATGGTCCACAAAATCTTGTGGGCCTTCAGTTGGGCCGGCCCATTTAAACTTGATTGGTCGGTCCACGTGTCAACATATCATAGGCGCATCTCACCCATTGGATGAGTGACGCCTGTGCCAACGCGGACCTGACACGTGTCTCCTCCAGCCAATGATGATTTTACACGTGGAAAATCCCCATTGGTCGGGGCTGTTAACGGGTTATCGGATTCAAAACCCGACCCGATAGCTTAACAGTGTTCCGTTACGGTGGATGCCACGTGTCGGTCACCCTTGACGAAAGCACTTCTGTGACGCGCGATTTATCGTCATGGAAGTGGACACTTCCGTGATGATAATTTTGGTAATATCATGGAACACTTCTACGACAGCACAGGTATGACTATCTTGATTCTGTCATAAATTTGTCATGGATGTGCATGCATGAAAAAAATGCGACCTACTGTGACAAACACGTATCATCACGGAAGTGTCTTTTTTTTGTAGTGCATCCTAACACTTATGAAAAATTGATGACTTAGATGTGCAACACATGAAGAAAAGTTTTTCTTCAATCAATGAAGAATAACACTCTAAGTGTGAAGAAGTTAACGAAGAATTTGATTCTCAGAGCCCTACGACAATTGTACGCGGTGTCTGAAATCATCATTCTTATAAAGTGGGTCACGCCACCACAAAAGTTGAAAATCTTCAATTTGAGTTTTTCCTCAATTTTGAAATTCCTCAGTTGTTCATGTTCATCAACTTTGCATTGTCTTCACTGTTTCCGTCGTTTTTCTTCATTGGCTATATATATATATATATATATATATATATATATATATATATATATATGAGTTTATGTCCTCTACAGCATTCACTTATTGCTATTTCTTCATGTTGTTTTTTCTGCTAAGTGAATGTGATCGGACCCTTCCCCCTCTATGCTATACTCAACCTAAACTATTCACAAATTCTTCATGTGCGTTCTATTTGAAACTCGTTCAAAATCTTCACTGTGTCCTTGTCGGCTGAAGAATTTGTGAACGGAACGTTAAAACTTATCTTATCAAAAACTTTCGTTTTGCCGCTCAAACCGTTCCGCATTCCACGAAATACTTATCTATTCACCCACGATCTCCACTTCTCAGTACGTGGGTGACACCTATCAAGCGAATGAGAAGGGTCAGGGGCATTCGTCCAAATTCTTCAGGCAAACATTTTTTCACCGTGGCTATAAATACCCCCCTTCCCTTCTTCACTTCTCTTTTACTCCACTCGACCCCTCGCCAGCTCGAGCTTCTCAAACCCTAGCGCCGCCGCTACTTCATCGTCGCCGGTGAGGAAGAGCTTCACTGCCTCGACCTCGTCGCCGTCATACTCGCGCCGGCCGCGGATTTCCCTCCGCCGCCGCCGTAGCCGTCTTCCTCTGCCAAGTTAGGGCGTGGAAGATCTGCACTGACGAACTTCACATCTCCACTTCCCAGTTCGTCGTGTTCTTCGTCCAGGGTAATTAAAAGTTACTTTTACTGCCCTCTTGATTCAAATGATTTCTACAAAATCTTCAAAGGTGTTTATTCTCCAAATTCTTCACACACTAAACACCTCACATGTCATCTATTCTTGATTCATTTCTCTAAGCTATGTTTTTCTTCAAGATTCCTCAATTCTGTGGATTTCTGATCTGTACAACTCTGGAACCTAAGACAAAAACGCTTAGTGAAATTCTTCAAGACTCATCTGGTTAAATTTCCTCAAACTTGTTCTTTTTACAAAACCTTCTGAGAACGCATATGACCTCTCCAAATTCCTCGCAACTATATTATGTTCACAGGTACACATGTCCACTGCTGAATCACTAGGTTCTCATCAAATTAACTCATTTGCAGCGTTCCTCGAAGAAAAGTTGCATACATCTTCAGAGAATTCCGTTGTTCAAATTCCTCATCTGAAGAAAATGGCTGATGGTAAGAAGCCACAGAAAGGAGGAAAGAGGCCTGAAATCAATACTGCCTTTGAGATTCCCGATGACATATATAAGGATTATTGCACCCCTGATGAGGCCAAGTTTGGCAAAGAGGATAAAAATCAGCGCAAGGTGCGCATCCATAGGATAGGGAGGAGATGGGCAAGAGAGTGGAGGGAGTACAGGTATGTAACTCCCAAGTACATGAAGAAATTCGCACTCAATCCTCCATGCCTAAGACCTCCGTTGGCACCTGGCCAAGAAGCAGATCCCACTAGCCTCAAGCGCGGTGAGGATTATCCTGATGAATGGGCCAAGCGCCAGGCCAAGCTGGCTAGCCAAGCCAGAGAAGCAGTGAGGAAATTCAATGAAGACTCTGCTGTTGCTGCCACTGTTGAGGCCTCTGCAAGCAAGTCCAAGAAGTCCATGGCAAAGAAGCCTGCGCATAAGCCAAATGCTTCACCCTCAATGCCCTCACGGCCAAGCTCCTCAGCAATGCCCTCACGGCCAGATTCCTCAAAGCCCTCACGACAAATTCCTCAAGTTGCTCCTGCTCCTCCAAAGTCCTCAGCTCCTCCGCCAAAGTCTTCGGCTGCTCCGACTAAATCCTCAGCACCTGTGCATCTCGCCACGTGCCAAAGGACCGCAAGCATATCCTTGCCTCAGGAGTCTCTGCTAGTTCCTCAGCTGCTCCGAGTTCCTCAGCTGGACCCTCTCTGCTGAAGAAAAATTCTGCTGCTGGACGAGGTCCTCGACCAAGTCCTCACAAGAAGCAGGTTGCTTTCCAAGTGCCCTTTGATGATGATGAGGCTGATGATGATGAACTAGCTGAAATCATCAGAGACAGACCAGTCAAGGCCGCTAGAGCCAAAGGCACGAATGTGCCTCTTCTTTTGGATCCCAAGATGATCCTCGACTACATCGATCTCTGGCACAAGGACCCCCACACTCCTATGCCTGATTTCAAGCTGACTCCTAGCCAAAGTCATATGCTGACTGCCTTCATCCAAGAAGAAAAATGGAAGTTTGAGAAGGCAAGGAAGGTGAAGAAAGCTCAGTACACGAAGGAACGCTTCCTGAAGAAAAACGTTGTCTCTATGACAACTGAAGAACTAGTGAAGATCCAGGCTGAAATCAAAACCCTCAGCGATGACTTCAATGCTTACTATGTTGATTGGCAAGGAGCCAAGGTCAGGTTTGTAAAACTGACTGAGAAATTCACTTCAAAGGTTGCAGCTCCACCGCAACAAGAAAATCCTCAGGCTGGAGCATCTGCTCAGCCTACTGAAGAAAATGCCAGCACCGCTGATGACATTCAGGCTGCTAAAGAAAATGTGAGTTCCAGGGCTGATGACTGCATTCCAGCCGCTGAAGAAATTGCCAGGGCATCCACTAGTGGTGCGCCTGAAGAAAATGAAGAAGTCAGGGCAACTGCATCAGTTGTGCCTGAAGAAATTGCACCAAAATCCTCTGGTCCTCCTGCGCCTACCCCAACTCCGATCCTTCCATCTGCATCAGATGTGAAGAAGACCAAGGCTGCAGAGCATGCAGCAGTGAAGAAGAGGAAAGCATCAGGTTCATCAGATTCTTCAGTTCCGAAGAAGATGAAGACTTTGACCAACTCGTTTGCAAACCCCATTGATGTTGTTCCTATCTCAACCATACCATCAAAGGACCTTGTTCCTTATGATGAAGAATATGTGATTCCTAGCGAATCTGATGAAGAAAATCCTTATGCTGCTTCGTCAGAGCAGTTGGATGAAGAAATTGAAGTGGATGCAATCCCTTCAACTCTAGTTGTTTCCTCGCCTATGCCTCAGTTTACTGCTGAAGAGGCCGGCGTCGAAGAAATGGAAGATGAGGATGTGGACATTGGAAGCACTACTCCAGTGATGAATGATGACTTTTGGGAGAGTCAGCATGCCAACTCTCCTCTGTTCACACCACTCCAGCAAATCCCTCAGTCCCATGTTGCTACTGAAGTACAAATGGGATCTGAAGAACCTCGTGAGACTCCATCTGTACATGAAGACATTCCAGCCACTAGTGCTGATGAAAATGTAAATGAAGAATTGAAGACCCAGGTTGTCACTGAAGAAGAAGCAGAAATTCCTCAGCCTGTGGAACCTGAGATTGCGATTCTGGAGGTGATAATGCAATTAACTGACACTCCTTAGCCCAAGCCAAAGGATCCATTCTCAAAGAAGCAGAAATTCAAGGCTGATGACTTCTTCGGCGAGCACGTGTTCTTCACTGACTATAATCCCTATGATTCTGCCCGTCTTAGAAGGAAGCGCTTCTGGACCGCCAACCAGGCCAACTTCTATTCTTCACTACTCTTCAACAAGGACAAAGTCTTCGACCACGAGCATATTCCTCATGTGGACATGGAATCACTGCCATGCTTCACACCTGTCCTCAGTGTGCTTCATGACACAGGCCTCCTCAACTTTTGCACAGACATAGTTGATTGGAATGAAGAACTCATTCTTCAATTCTATGCAACACCGCACATCACAGGAGATGCTGACGATGTGAACTCCTGGGTTTTGGACTGGATGACCAAAACACTCACTACAAAGCACCGGCCTCTGAATTACTTCACGCCCTGCCCATCAGTCCTCCACCTGAAGGAGCCCGTTGCCTGTACCAAGAGCCTGAGCTCTCTGCTCATTATATGCAAGTTCTTATGAAGCCTCTGAGACCTGGTCAAGCCTCAAGGACAACATTACTAGTGAAGGAATTGCAGTATGTACCAAGGACAGTCTATCGCATTCTGACGAAGACTATGAGTCTCATCAAAGGCCACGACTCCTCTGATGAAGAAATTGTTGGCATCATGAAGAATCTGGTATTCAACATCATTCATGGCATACCCGTCAACTATCATGATTTCTTCATGAGGACTCTGGCAAATGCTGCACTTTCTCCGTTTGAGCTGAAGCCTTATGCACCTTGGATTATGAGATTCCTCAGGACAAGGTCTTCACTCAACTACAAGGCTGATTTTCAGAATCACCTCAGCTACTTGCCCCCAATTGAAGTCCTCAAGCAGACTTATACCTCAGCTGATGAAAAGGGCAAGGCACCAGCTGTTATTGATGAAGGCATTCGTCCATTGGATGGTCAATTTCTCAAGGTTGCATCCTACTCCACCAATGATGACTCTGCCACTCATGATTCTGCTGCCCATGCATCCAAGCCAAATCCTCAAGCCACAGCTCCTCGTGTGATGACTGACCGTGAGCTTCTGCTTAGTCTTCACCAGAAGGTGGATCGAAACCATAAATGGGTTAAGCTTCAGTTTGGTTCCATTCTTCACAACATGACTGCTACACACAATGCAGTGAAGAAAAACCATTACTACCTCCATGAGGTCTTCGGTCGCACTTGGGCTATTCTGTCACATGTATATGGTGAAGAAGATCTGAAGAACATGGGTCTCAAGGAAGATTTTGACTGGTCTGCGCCTCCACCGAAGAAATACAAGAAGGTCAAGGTTCCTTCCTTGGTGGCCAGCTCTTATTCTTCATCGCGCGACACCGACGAGCATGAAGACTTGGACGACACTGCGGCAGGCCCAACATCAACACACGACCCCAACAATGCTGGCGCTCCTTCATCAACTTGATATTCTTCAGGGGCGTTAGTCCTCATTTTCAACCCTTTTGGTCATTCGATGACAAAGGGGGAGAAATTTGAGTTAGTCTTCAAGCGGGTCTATCGTATATGGGTGTTTTTTTTCTGTTACAACTCTCGTTCTTCTGATGACTTTGCTGGATCGAGTTGTAAACTTAAACTCTATGGTGGCCTGATACTTTTGCTGTGATTTTCTGCATGCTTATTCCTCGCTAATGTTAATGCACACATGCTGAATTACATCAGTCATCATATTTCATCATGCATTTCAAATTCTTCATATTATATGTCAAATGCATGGATGAATTACAAGATATAGGGGGAGATCTCCATGATTCTACTCTTCAAGTGTGCATTCCTTCAAAAGCAAATTCCTCACTATGCACATCTTCATGGGGAGTTCTTCTATATCTTGCAATCAAATTCCTCAGTATCAGTATTTACACTTCATATGTTTATCCCCGTTGAAAACTTAACCTATATTGTCATCAATCACCAAAAAGGGGAGATTGTAAGTGCATCTAGTGCCCCTTAGTGATTTTGGTGTATTGAAGACTTATAGGTTAAGGGACTAATGTGTTTATGAGTGTACATAGGTCTATAAGTCTATGAGGAGTTTGATATTTACAGAGAAAGTCGACCCCTAAAAATGAATATCTTCGACTGAAGATTTTGGTTTTCTGAAGACTTTGAAAGTGAAGAAATTGGTGTGACCTTGAAGACTTGGAATTCATTCGAGGAACATGAAGCGTGAAGACTTTTGTTTTCGTAGTTTCATTTTCTCTTTCTTGAGTCATAGGAAACACTGTACTGTTAAAGGAGGTCGAGGAAATACTAAGGAAAAATTTCCATGTGATGCTCAACTCAAAATCCTACACCTACCAATCCCTTCGAGTGAAGCCATTGGAAATCTCATACAGTTCAGTCATATCTTTAGTGACAGAGACGAAAGTCTTCTGGTCTCTGAGGAATTTGTTCTGACTGAGGAGTTAGGAATTCGCCAGTGCGGATTGCCTACACAGTGAGGAACATGATAGCCCTGAGGTATTTGATACTCGAAATTCTGACCGTTGCTGTGCTAGGCGCCAGCTATCCCAAAATATCTACCCACCTAACGATCATATCATTGAAGGGCATTTATGTCTTATCATGTCGGGCTGCTCCCTAGGCTATAAATAGCCGCCCCCTACAACCACTAGCTGGTTGGCTGCTCCGAGAGAAACTGACACTTGTCATTTGAGAGCATCCCATCCTCCGAGGACTTTGAGCAAAAATCATCAAGTGAGGAAAACCCAAACCCAAACACCTATAACCCAAAGTGATTGAGCATCACTCAAGAGATTGATCCTGCGTGGATCCGACGCTTGTTACCTTTGAAGACTGTGCTTCTTCCAGACGGTTAGGCGTCATGGTCTAGAGCATCCAAGAGGAATTGTGGATCGCCGAGTGACCGAGTTTGTGAAGGTTCGGAAGTCACCTGAAGACTTACCACGAGTGATTGGGCGAGGTCTGTGTGACCTTAGCTCAAGGAGAATACGGTGAGTCATGTGTGTCCTCAGGTTTAAATACCTAGCCGCTCCAACCAGATGTACAACTGAGACAGCAGTTGGAACTGGTCTACCAAATCATTGTCTTCACCAAGCTTACTGGTTCCATTTCCTCAACTCTTTCATTTCCTCATTACAGTTGTTGTGTGCTTGTTCATATCTAATTGAAGACTTTGACTAAAGACTTTCTCAATTTCCTCAGTTCAATTTCTTCAGTCTGTTTGTCTTCATCCTGTGTTATCCTGTGATTACGCTTTCTGTACTCTGTGCTTCTCTTCATTTCATCATGATGAGTATGCTTGTGTTCTGTTATGTTTACTTTTGAGTACTTATTCCGCTGCTAGTAGTTCTTCGCTAAGGAATTTCCTCACCCGCAAATTCCTCAGTGAAGAATTCATAAAAATCGCCTATTCACCCCCCTCTAGTCGATATAACGCACTTTCAATGGTGCGATCTACGATATCTCTTACCGATTTACCACTATTGTTTTGGGGTTATGCATTAGAGACAGCTGCATTCACGTTAAATAGGGCACCATCTAAATCCGTTGAGACGGCACCGTATGAACTGTGGTTTGGCATGAAACCTAATTATCGTTTCTTAAAGTTTGGGGTTGTGATGCTTATGTGAAAAAGCTTCAACCTGATAAGCTCGAACCCAAATTGGAGAAGTGCGTCTTCATAGGATACCCAAAAGAAACTATTGGGTACACCTTCTATCACAGATCCAAAGGCAAGATCTTTGTTGCTAAGAATGGATCCTTTCTAGAGAAGGAGTTTCTCTCGAAAGAAGTGAGTGGGAGGAAAGTAGAACTTGATGAGGTAATTGTACCTTCTCCCGAATTGGAAAGTTGGTCATCACAGAAATCAGTTCCAGTGATTCCTACTCCAATTAGTGAGGAAGTTAATGATGATGATCATGAAACTTCGGATCAAGTTACTACAGAACTTCGTAGGTCAACCAGAGCATGATCCGCACTAGAGTGGTACGATAATCCTGTACTGTAAAGTCATGTTACTAGACCATGATGAACTTATGAACTATGAGGAAGCGATGATGAGCCCAGATTCCACGAAATGGCTTGAGGCCATGAAATCTGAGATGGGATCCATGTATGAAAACAAAGTGTGGACTTTGATGGATTTGCACGATGATCGGCAAACCATAGAAAATAAATGGATCTTCAAGAGGAAGACGGACACTGATAGTAGTGTTACTATCTTCAAAGCTTGAATTGTCGCAAAAAGGTTTTTGACAAGTTCAAGGTGTTGACTACGATGAGATTTTCTCACTCGTATCGATGCTTAAGTCTGTCCGAATCATGTTAGCAATTGTCTCATTTTATGAAATCTGGCAAATGGATATCAAAACTACATTCCTTAATGGATTTATTAAAGAAGAGTTGTATATGATGCAACCAGAAGGTTTTGTTAATCCTAAAGGTGCTAACAAAATGTGAAAGCTCCAGCGATCCATCTATGGACTGGTGCAAGCATCTCGGAGTTGGAATATACTCTTTGATGAGTTGATCAAAGCATATAGTTTTATACAGACTTGCGGTGAAGCCTGTATTTACAAGAAAGTGAGTGGGAGCACTACAGCCTTTCTGATAAGTATATGTGAATGACACATTGTTGATCGGAAATGATGTAGAATTTTCTGGAAAGCATAAAGGAGTTTTTGAAAGGAGTTTTTTCAAAAAAAAATACCCCGGTGAAGCTGCTTACATATTCGGCATCAAGATATATAGAGATAGATCAAGATGCTTGATAATATTTTCAATGAGTACATACCTTGACAAGATTTTGAAGTAGTCCAAAATGGAACAGTCAAAGAGAGAGTTCTTGCCTGCGTTGCAAAGGTGTGAAGTTGAGTAAGACTCAAAACCCGACCACAGCAGAAAATAGAAAGAGAATGAAAGTCATTCCCTATGCCTCAGCCACAGGTTCTATAAAGTATGCCATGCTGTGTGCCAGACCTATTCTATACCTTGCTATGAGTTGGCCAAGGGAGTACAATAGAGATCTAGGAATAGATCACTGGACAGCGGTCAAAATTATCCTTAGAGGACTAAGGAAATATTTCTCAGTTATGAAGGTGACAAAAAGTTCGTCGTAAAGAGTTACGTCGATGCAAGCTTTTACACCGATCCAGATGACTCTGCGTCTCAATCTGGATACATATTGAAAGTGGGAGAAATTAGCTAGAGTAGCTCCATGCAGAGCATTGTAGACATAGAAATTTCCAAAATACTTATGGATCTGAATGTGGCAGGCCCGTAGACAAAAACTTCTCTCACAAGCAAAACATGATCACACCTTATTACTCTTGGATGTTAATCACATAAGCGATGCGAACTAGATTATTGACTCTAGTAAACCCTATGGGTGTTAATCACATAAATATGTGAACTATTGGTGTTAAATCACATGGCGATGTAAACTAGATTATTGACTCTAGTGCAAGTGGGAGACTGAAGGAAATATGCCCTAGATGCAATAATAAAGTTATTATTTATTTCCTTATATCATGATAAATGTTTATTATTCATGCTAGAATTGTATTAACCGGAAACTTAGTACATGTGTGAATACATAGACAAACAGAGTGTCCCTAGTATGCCTCTACTAGAACTAGCTCGTTAATCAAAGATGGTTAAGTTTCCTAACCATAGACATGTGTTGTCATTTGATGAACGGGATCACATCATTAGAGAATGATGTGATGGACAAGACCCATCCGTTAGCTTAGCACTATGATCGTTTAGTTTATTGCTATTGCTTTCTTCATGACTTATACATGTTCCTATGACTATGAGGTTATGCAACTCCCGAATACCGAAGGAACACTTAGTGTGCTATCAAACGTCACAACGTAACTGGGTGATTATAAAGATGCTCTACAGGTGTCTCCGATGGTGTTTGTTGAGTTGGCATAGATCGAGATTAGGATTTGTCACTCCGATTGTCGGTCAGGTATCTCTGGGCCCTCTCGGTAATGCACATCACTATAAGCCTTGCAAGCAATGTGACTAATGAGTTAGTTGCGGGATGATGCATTACGGAATGAGTAAAGAGACTTGCCGGTAACGAGATTGAACTGGATATGGTGATACCAACGATCGAATCTCGGGCAAGTAACGTACCAATGACAAAGGGAACAACGTATGTTGTTGTGCGGTTTGACCGATAAAGATCTTCGTAGAATATGTAGGAACCAATATGAGCATCCAGGTTCCGCTATTGGTTATTGACCGGAGACGTGTCTCAGTCATGTCTACATAGTTCTCAAACCCGTAAGGTCCGCACGCTTAAAGTTCTGTGACGATCGGTATTATGTGTTTATGTGATTTGATGTACCGAAGGTAGTTCGGAGTCCCGGATGAGATCGGGGACATGACGAGGAGTCTCGAAATGGTCGAGACGTAAGGATCGATATATTGTACGACTATATTCGGGCATCGGAAAGGTTTTGAGTGATTCGGGTATTTTTCGGGGTACCGGGGAGTTACGGGAATTCGCCGGGGGAAGTATTGGGCCTTCATGGGCCTTAGTGGAAACGAGAGAATGGCCACAAGGGGAGGCCCCCCATGGGCTAGTCCGAATTGGACTAGGGAGGGGGCGGCGCTCCCCTCTTTCCTTCTCCCTCTCCTACCCCTTCCCTCTCTCCCCTCTTGGAAAAGGAAGGGGACTCCAACTAGGATTGGGAATCCTAGTTGGACTCCCCCTATAGGCGCGCCCCTCCTAGGCCAGCCTCCTCTTCCCCCCTCCTTTATATACATGGGCAGGGGGGCACCCCAAAGGCACTCCAAGATTTATCTTAGCCGTGTGCGGTGCCCCCTCCATGGTTACACACCTCGATCATATCATCGTAGTGCTTAGGCGAAGCCCTGCGCCGGTAACTTCATCTTCACCGTCACCACACCGTCGTGCTGACGGAACTCTCCCTCATCCTCAACTAGATCAAGAGCTCAAGGGACTTCATCGAGCTGAACGTGTGCTGAACGCGGAGGTGCCGTATGTTCGGTGCTTGGATCGGTTGGATCGCGAAGACGTTCGACTACATCAACCGCGTTACTAAACGCTTCCGCTTTCGGTCTACGGGGGTACGTGGACACACTCTCCCCGCCCGTTGCTATGCTTATCCTAGATAGATCTTGCGTGATAGGAAAATTTTGAAATACTACGTTCCCCAACATTCTCCACACCCTCAATGAGAGTGTTCGTGCTTTGCTCTTTCATGCACACATGCCCGCCCATTTTTGGCCAGATGCTCTCGCCACCGCCACTCTCCTTCTCAACATCCGGCCTTGCAAACCACGGTGGAGCTATACACCTCATCATCTTCTGTTCGGGTCTCCTCCATCCTATGACAATCTTCACGTCTTTGGTTGCTTGTGTTACCCCAACATCACCGCTACCGCGCCACATAAACTTGCATCGCGTTCTCGCGCTTGTGTCTTCCTTGGCTATCAACCCAACACCGAAGGATTTCGCTCTTCGCCCTGGTCTCTCGTCGTGTGTTCGTCTCGTGGCATGTTTACTTTGATGAGGTTGTTTTTCCCTTTCAGCTGGTTTCGCCGAAGGCAGCCCTGTCCTCGGACGCTCCCACCCGGCGGCCTCGGGGAGCCCTTGCGCTTCCCTCGCCGTGCCTGCATGCCACTTTAGAGGGCCCTTCGGGTCTCTCGGCGGGACCTCCCTCGCCGGCTCAGGCGGAGCTGGCCTCGCCTCGGCAAGCTTCAGCGCCAGCACCTGCTGGCCCACTGGCACCTCCCTCGCCAGCCTCAGGAGGTCTCTCGACTGGGTCCTCGGCCGCCTCTCCCGTCGCGACCCCGCCCACGTTGGTTGCGGCCCTGCCCACCACAACGCTGGTTGCGGCCTCGCCCGCCGACTCGTCGTCCTCGCCACCCACGGCCTCGCCCGCGGCACTATCGCCGTCGCCTGCGGCCTCCCCTGCGGTTCCACCCGCGGACCCATCCACAGCCTTCTTGCCGTCCTCGCCACCCGCGGCCTCGCCCGCGGTCATGACGCCGTCATCGGCGGTCTCGTCTCCGGCATCGACCGCCGCCTCGTCGCCCGTGGTTGCTTCTGCGGCCCCATCCTCGCCAGAGGGTGCGGCTCCTCCTCGACGTCGGGCTCGGCCCCCGCCTCCACCGCCTCATCACTCTATGGTGACGCGCGCCAAAGACGGGATCCGTCAACCGAACCCTCGCTATCATAATCTCAGTGTCACGGTCATCTCTCCCGTACCGCGCTCGGTGCGCTCTGCATTGAGTGATCCGCATTGGCTCGCGGCTATGTGTTCTGAGTATGATACTCTCGTCGCCAACCGGACTTGGATGTTGGTCCCTCATCCGCCTGGTGCTAACATCATCACTGGCAAGTGGGTATTTCGGCATAAGTTTCTTCCGGATGGCTCTTTGGACAGGTACAAGGCTCATTGGGTTGTTTGCGGTTTTGCACAACGTGCCGGTGTTGACTTCTCGGAGACCTTCTCCCCGGTCGTCAAACCCGCCACGATTCGTGTTGTTCTTCAGCTCGCTGCATCTCGTCACTGGCCTGTTCATCAGCTCGACATCAAAAATGCCTTTCTTTATGGTCATCTCCAGGAGCATGTCCTCTATCAGCAGCCTACTGGTTTTGTTGATCCCACTCGGCCTGATGATGTCTGCTTGCTATCACGGTTTCTATATGGTCTGAAACAGGCGCCTCGTGCTTGGTATCAATGCATTGCAACATTCCTCACTGCTCTTGGGTTTCACAGCACCACCTCCGACACGTCGCTATTTGTGCTTCATCGAGCTAATCATGTCGCCATGCTTCTTTTGTATGTTTACGATATTGTCATCGCCGCCTCTCACGCAGATCTACTTCGCGACGTCATTGGTCGTCTTGGTTCTGAGTTTTGGCTGAAGGACTTGGGCGCATTGCACTTCTTCCTCTGCATTAATGTGCGACATGATGCCTCCGGATTTTTTCTTCATCAAGGACAGTATGCTCTTGATCTCTTGGATCGTGCTGGTATGACCGACTGCAAGCCTGTTTCTACTCCTGCCGAGGCCAAGCCAAAGCTCTCTGCTACTGTCGGGCAGCCTACCACTGATGTCGCTCTCTACCGCAGTATTGTTGGTGCTCTTCAGTACCTCACGCTCACCAGACCCGACATTCAGTTTGCAGTGCAGCAAGTTTGCTTGCATATGCACTCGCCTCGTGATGTTCATTGGTCTCTGGTCAAGCGCATTCTTCGGTACATTCGTGGCACACCGACCTTTGGACTTCGTCTTCGCGCCTCCGCCTCCACCGAGTTGTTTGCTTACACTGATGTGGATTGGGCCGGTTGTCCTGACACTCGGCGATCCACGTCGAGATATTGTGTCTTCTTCGGTGACTCTCTCATCTCATGGTCCTCTAAGCAACAGCCCACCATCTCCCGCTCAAGTGATGAGGCCGAGTACCGTGCCGTTGCCAACGTTGTTGCCGAGACATGTTGGCTCCGTCAACTACATGGAAAACTTCGGGTTTCAATCCCGAAAGCTACGGTGGTTTTTTGTGATAATGTTCCTGAAGGAAATATGCCCTAGAGGCAATAATAAAGTTATTATTTATTTCCTTATTTCATGATAAATGTTTATTATTCATTCTAGAATTGTATTAACCGGAAACTTAGTACATGTGTGAATACATAGACAAACAGAGTATCACTAGTATGCCTCTACTTGACTAGCTCGTTGAATCAAAGATGGTTAAGTTTACTAGCCATAGACATGAGTTGTCATTTGATTAACGGGATCACATCATTAGAAAATGATGTGATTAACTTGACCCATTCCGTTAGCTTAGCACTTGATCGTTTAGTATATTGCTATTGCTTTCTTCATGACTTATACATGTTCCTATGACTATGAGATTATGCAACTCCCGAATACCGGAGGAACACTTTGTGTGCTACCAAATGTCACAACATGACTGGGTGACTATAAAGGTGCTCTACAGGTGTCTTCGATGGTACTTGCTGAGTTGGCATAGATCGAGATTAGGATTTGTCACTCCGATTGTCGGAGACGTATCTCTGGGCCCCCTCGGTAATGCACATCATTATAAGCCTTGCAAACATTGTAACTAATGAGTTAGTTGCGGGATGATGCATTACGGAACGAGTAAAGAGACTTGCCGGTAACGAGATTGAACTAGGTATTGAGATACCGACGATCGAATCTCGGGCAAGTAACATATCGATGACAAAGGGAACAACATATGTTGTTATGCGATTTGACCGATCAAGATCTTCGTATAATATGTAGGAACCAATATGAGCATCCAGGTTCCGCTATTGGTTATTGACCGGAGACGTGTCTCGGTCATGTCTACATAGTTCTCGAACCCGTAGGGTCCGCACGCTTAAAGTTTTGTGACGATCGGTATTATGAGTATATGTGATTTGATGTACCGAAGGTAGTTCGGAGTCCCGGATGAGATCGGGGACATGACAAGGAGTCTCGAAATGGTCGAGACGTAAAGATCAATATATTGGACGAATATATTCGGACATCGGAAAGGTTCCGAGTGATTCAGGTATTTTTCGGGGGTACCGGGGAGTTACGGGAATACGAGGAAGAAGTAATGGGCCTCATGGGCCAAGTGGTGGAAGAGAGGAGGCAGGGTGCGCGGCCCCCCTAGCCCGAACCGAATTGGACTAGGGGGCCGGCCCCGCTTTCCTCCTTTTCCTCCCTCTCCTTCCTTCTCCCTCTCCTCCTTCCTTTCCTCCTCCTAGTAGGAGTAGGAAAGGGGAGAGGAGGACTCCTCCTCCTGGCGCGCCCTACAGGGGCCGGCCGGCCTCCCCCCTTGCTCCTTTATATAAGGGGGCAGGGGGGCACCCTACAACACACAAGTTGATCAGTTGATCTTTTAGCCGTGTGCGGTTCCCCCCTCCACCATAATCCACCTCGGTCATATGATCATATCGTTGCGGTGCTTAGGCGAAGCCCTGCGTCGGTAGCATCATCATCACGCCATCGTGCTGATGAAACTCTTCGGCGAAGCTTTGCTGGATCGGAGCTCGCGGGACATTATCGAGCTGAACGTGTGCTGAACTCGGAGGTGCCGTGCGTTTGGTGCTTGGATCGGTCGGATCGTGAAGACGTATGACTACATCAACCGCGTTGTGCTAACGCTTCCGCTTTCGGTCTACGAGGGTACGTGGACACACTCTCCCCTCTTATTGCTATGCATCACCATGATCCTATGTGTGCGTAGGAAATTTTTTGAAATTACTACGTTCCCCAATAGTGGCATCCGAGCCAGGTTTATGCGTAGATGTTATATGCACGAGTAGAACACAAGTGAGTTGTGGGCGATAATAGGCATACTGCTTACCAGCATGTCATACTTTGATTCGGCGGTATTGTTGGATGAAGCGGCCCGGACCGACATTACGCGTACGCTTACGCGAGACTGGTTCTACCGACGTGCTTTGCACACAGGTGGCTGGCGGGTGTCAGTTTCTCCAACTTTAGTTAAATCAAGTGTGGCTACGCCCGGTCCTTGTGAAGGTTAAAACAGCACTAACTTGACAAAATATCATTGTGGTTTTGATGCGTAGGTAAGAACGGTTCTTGCTCAGCCCATAGCAGCCACGTAAAACTTGCAACAACAAAGTAGAGGGCGTCTAACTTGTTTTTGCAGGACATGTTGTGATGTGATATGGTCAAGGCATGATGCTATATTTATTGTATGAGATGATCATGTTTTGTAATGGAGTTATCGGCAACTGGCAGAAGCCTTATGGTTGTCTCTTTATTGCATAAGATGCAAGCGCCAAATAATTGCTTTACTTTATTGCTATGCGATAGCAATAGTTGCAAGAGCAATAGTTGGCAAGACGACCATGCGACGACACATTGATATAGATCAAGATGATG
The DNA here is from genome assembly GCF_002575655.3 of Aegilops tauschii subsp. strangulata. Lineage (NCBI taxonomy): Eukaryota > Viridiplantae > Streptophyta > Magnoliopsida > Poales > Poaceae > Aegilops > Aegilops tauschii. Next base: position 74,695,938 of record NC_053040.3, on the reverse strand, counting down.
GAGATCATGGTGTCATGCCGGTGACGATGGAGATCATGACGATGCTTTGGAGATGGAGATCAAAGGCACAAGATGATGATGGCCATATCATGTCACATATTTTGATTGCATGTGATGTTTATCTTTTATACATCTTATTTTGCTTAGTTCGACGGTAGCTTTATAAGATGATCCCTTACTAAAATTTCAAGGTATAAGTGTTCTCCCTGAGTATGCACCGTTGCCAAAGTTCGTCGTGCCGAGACACCACGTGATGATCGGGTGTGATAAGCTCAACGTTCATCTACAACGGGTGTAAGACAGTTTTGCACACGCAGAATACTTGGGTTAAACTTGACGAGCCTAGCATATGCAGATATGGCCTCGGAACACTGGAGACCGAAAGGTCGAGCGTGAATCATATAGTAGATATGATCAACATAGTGATGTTCACCATTGATAACTACTCCATCTCACGTGATGATCGGACATGGTTTAGTTGATTTGGATCACGTGATCATTTAGATGACTAGAGGGATGTCTATCTAAGTGGGAGTTCTTAAGTAATATGATTAATTGAACTTTAATTTATCATGAACTTAGTCCTGATAGTATTTGCATAACTATGTTGTAGATCAATAGCTCGCGATGTTGCTCCCCGTTTATTTTTGATATGTTCCTAGAGAAAAACTATGTTGAAAAATGTTAGTAGCAATGATGCGGACTAGCTCCGTAATCTGAGGTTTATCCTCTTTGCTGCACAGAAGAATTATGTCCTTGATGCACCGCTAGGTGACAGACCGATTGCAGGAGCAAAAGCAAACGTTATGAACGTTTGGCAAGCTCGATATGATGACTACTTGATAGTTTAGTGCACCATGCTTTACGGCTTAGAATCGGGGCTTCAAAGACGTTTTTGAAATGCCACGGAGCATATGAGATGTTCCAAGAGTTGAAATTAGTATTTCAGACTCATGCCCATGTCAAAAGGCTTAAGACCTTTGACAAGTACTTTGCCTACAAGATGGAGGAGAATAGCTCAACTAGTGAGCATGTGTTCAGAATGTCTGAGTACTACAATCGCTTGAATCAAGTGGGAGTTAATCTTCTAGATAAGATAGTGATTGACAAATTTCTCTAGTCACTATCACCAAGTTACTAGAACTTCGTGATGAACTATAATATGCAAGGAATAACGGAAACGATTCCCAAGCTCTTCGTGATGCTGAAATCGACGAAGGTAGAAATCAAGAAAGAGCATCAAGTGTTGATGGTTAACAAGACCACTAGTTTCAAGAAAAGGGCAAAGGGATAGAAGGGGAACTTCAAGAAGAACGGCAAGCAAGTTGCTGCTCAAGTGAAGAAGCCCAAGTCTGGACCTAAGCCTGAGACTAAGTGCTTCTACTACAAAGGGACTGGTCACTGGAAGCGGAGCTGCCCCAAGTATTTGGCGGATAAGAAGGATGGCAAGGTGAACAAAGTTATATTGGATGTACATGTTATTGATGTGTACTTTACTAGCGTTTATAGTAACCCCTCGGCATTTGATACTGGTTTAGTTGCTAGGAGTAGTAACTCGAAACGGGAGTTGCAGAATAAACAGAAACTAGTTAAGGGTGAGGTGACGACGTGTGTTGGAAGTAGTTCCAAGATTGATATGATCATCATCGCACACTCACTATACTTTCGGGATTAGTGTTGAACCTAAATAAGTGTTATTTGGTGTTTGCATTAAGCATGAATATGATTTGATCATGTTTATTGCAATACGATTATTCATTTAAGTCAAAGAATCATTGTTATTCTGTTTATGTGAATAAAACCTTCTATGGTCATACACCCAAGGCGAATGGTTTATTGAATCTCGATCGTAGTGATACACATATTCATAATATTGAAGCCAAAAGATGCAAAGTTAATAATGATAGTTTAACTTGTTTGTGGCACTGCCGTTTAGGTCATATTGGTGTAAAGCGCATGAAGAAAATCCATGCTGATGGGCTTTTGGAATCACTTGATTATGAATCAGTTGATGCTTGCGAATCATGCCTCATGGGCAAGATGACTAAAGACTCCGTTCTCCGGAACAATGGAGCGAGCAACAGACTTGTTGGAAATAATACATACTGATGTATGCAGTCCGATGAGTGTTGAGGCTCACGGCAGGTATCGTTATTTTCTGACCTTCACAGATGATTTGAGCAGATATGGGTATATCTACTTGATGAAACATAAGTATGAAACATTTGAAAAGTTCAAAGAATTTCAGAGTGAAGTGGAAAAAATCATCGTAACAAGAAAATAAAGTTTCTACGATCTGATCGCAGAAGCGAATATTTGAGTTACGAGTTTGGTCTTCAATTTAAACAATGTGGAATAGTTTCACAAACTCATGCCACCTGGAACACCACAGCGTAATGGTGTGTCCGAACGTCATAACCGTACTTTATTTGATATAGTGCAATATATGATGTCTCTTACCGATTTACCACTATCCTTTTGGGGTTATGCATTAGAGACAGCTACATTCATGTTAAATAGGGCACCGTCTAAATCCGTTGAGACAACACCGTATGAACTATGCATAAAACAGATTTTCGATCTCGGCGAAACTCAGGTATTCCAGAACTGCAACGATAAAATTGTGACGACAACACCTCGGAGCTCAACTCCCCGGGACACTGCCACAACCCCTAAATGTCAGGAGGCACCAAGAACAATGTTCTCGTCACAAAACCATCGGAACGATTCCAAGATACCCGCGTGATCCTAAAAAATTCAGTGAAATTTGAGGAGAGGAAAGGCAAAACATCTACGTCAGGGGGCCTCACCAGAGCGACGAAGGGACTGAGGAGTAAAAAGAATCCTACTCTCCGATATATATAATCCTAAGACTCAAAACATTTTTTTTCTAGACTCAACAACGCCAGCGATTCGATCAAGCAGGGGGCTCCTAAGTCGGGGATGGCTCTGATTACCAACTTGTAACGCCCACGATGCGGCTATATCTCCCACGTGTCGAGGCACGACTTGGAGGCATAACCGCAGGGTGGTTTTGTCGCAAGAAGGGTCATCTTCACACAATCCCATGTAATGAACAAGAATGGGATAAAGAGTTGGCTTACAGTCGCCACTTCACACAATACATAAATTAAACATACATCATTCAGGGTACAATCAAGGTCCGACTACGGAACCAAAATGAAAGAAGACAACCCCAAATGCTACATCCCCGATCGTCCCAACTGGACTCCACTACGGATCATCAGGAAACGAAACATAGTAACGACCAAGTTCCTCGTCGAACTCCCACTTGAGCTCGGTTGCGTCACCTGCACTGGTATCGTCGGCACCTGCAACTGTTTTGGTAGAATATGTGAGTCACGAGGACTCAGCAATCTCACGCCCGCGAGATCAAGACTATTTAAGCTTATAGGAAGGATGGGGTAATGAGGTGGAGCTGCAGCAAGCACTAAGCAAATATGGTGGCTAACATATGCAAATAAGAGCGAGAAGAGGAGCATCGCAACGGTCGCGAAGCTAGAAGTGATCAAGAAGTGATCCTGAAACTGCTTACATTCATACATAACCCAAACCGTGTTCACTTCCCGGGCTCCGCCGAAAAGAGACCATCACGGCTACACATGCGGTTGATGTATTTTAATTAAGTCAAGTGTCAAGTTCTCTACAACCGGACATTAACAAATTCCCATCTGCCACATAACCGCGGGCACGGCTTTCGAAAGATAATACCCTGCAGGGGTGTCCCAACTTAGCCCATCACAAGCTCTCACGGTCAACGAAGGATATACCTTCTCCCGGGAAGACCCGATCAGTCTCGGAATCCTGGTTTACAACACATTTCGACAATGGTAAAAAAAGACCAGCAAAGCCGCCCGATGTGCCGACAAATCCCGATAGGAGCTGCACATATCTCGTTCTCAGGGCACACCGGATGAACACTACGTACAACTAAAACCAGCCCTCGAGCTTCCCTGAGGTGGCGCTGCAAGTGGCTCTAGTTCGGACCAACACTCAGACGAGCACTGGCCCGGGGGGGTTAAAATAAAGATGACCCTCGGGCTCGCGAAAACCCAAGGGAAAAAGGCTTATGTGGCAAATGGTAAAACCAAGTTTGGGCCTTGCTAGAGGAGTTTTATTTAAGGCGAACTGTCAAGGGGGTCCCATAAATCACCCAACCGCGTAAGGAACGCAAAATCAAGGAACATAGCACCGGTATGACGGAAACTAGGGCAGCAAGAGTGGAACAAAACACCAGGCATAAGGCCGAGCCTTCCACCCTTTACCAAACATATAGATGCATTAATTAAATAAGAGAAATTGTGATATGCCAAACTATCCTTGTTCCAACATGGAACCAACTTCAACTTCACCTGCAACTATCAACGCTATAAGAAGGGCCGAGCAAAAGCGGTAACTTAGCCAAACAACGATTTTCTAGGAAAGGATGGTTAGAGGCTTGACATGGCAACATGGGAGGCATCATATAGCAAGTGGTAGGTAGCGCAGCATAGCAATAAAGCGAACAACTAGCAAGCAAAGATAGAAGTGATTTCGAGGGTATGGTCATCTTGCCTGCAAGGTTCTCAGAGTTGTCGAAAGCTTGATCCTCGTAAGCGTTCTCAACAGGTTCCTCGTAAGCGTTCTCGTCTCCCGGCTCTACCCAAAGCAAGAACACAAGCAAAGGACCAACAATCAATCACGGGAAATGCACAAGCAACATGATGCAATAAATGGCATGATATGCGAGATGTGATATGCAATGCATATGCGTGCTCCGGAAGGGAAAAGATGAATAAGCCATCAACTTGGCCAACCAAGTATGCCGCTGGAACGATGAGATGATTTTGGTTGAAGTCGATACAAGGATCACCGGAATCGAATGCACGGTTTGCAAATGACAAGCAAAACAAGGATGGCACCAATCTGCGATTAACAGCACGATGCCACTTAGTATGCAAGAAGAAGCTAAGCTACTGCACTCCAACATAACAATAAATCATATGAAAGTGATGTACTCAAGATGCTTGACAAAACATGAACACTGAGCTACGGCTAAATCACACCAGAGCAGGTTCAAACAAGCATGGCAAAAGTGCAAAAGATATCAGCTTCACAGACACAGTGAAAATACTAACATGCTAGAAATAATATCAGAAAGCCATGTTTAGAGCAAGCAAACAGCATGCTACAGGAACATATCATAGAAAATCAAGGCATGGCATGAATCTACGAAATGCATAGAACAACATTCCCTTACTAATCATGAGTCAAAAAGGCACAGAAGATATGATGGCACCTATATAAACATAGCAAGTTTTATTACCAGATTCAGACTTGGTACAAAACAGAGCATGGCATTAGCAGAATTATGAACGCATCTTTGCGAGCTCGATTCACTCATCACAAGGCATTGCAAGACAAAATAAGCATAGAATCAGCAAGAAGACATGTTCATGAAACTAACCATGGCAAGACCAAGCTCATAGCATGCAAGGATCAACTACAACAACCTTGGCAAAATTGATTAACATGTAAACAATCCGCCAGGAACATTTTATAGCAAAAGTAGAGCAAGTTTGAGACATTCTAGGGCACTCCATAATTGCAAACAGGGGCATGGATGGATAGAGCACATCTATATGTCCAAAACATCCTTACTGAACATACTCCAAAGAAGCATGTATCTCACTGTAGCAACATGGATACATGGCATCAAAATAACAGCAGGAAAAGGACTTAGCAAAATCCCGTCCCTGAAAACAGCAACATCACGAAGCCTAGTTTGCATGCTTGTGCTAGTCACCACATAGATCACAAAAATACATGGCAAGCACCTCTGTAAAGATGGCATCACATAGATCAAAACACATGTAGAACTCATTCTCATAAGATGCACACATCAAATGCAACAAAAATGACAAAACATCATAATCTGATAAGTAACAGCAGCAAACATCATATAGCACTCTTCCAACGATGATTTAGGCACCCAATGAACTCAAACAAGCATGGCACAATGGAACAAAGTGAAGAGCATCTCATGATGAACATTTTGATATATCATGCACGCAAAACAGAGCAGTATGCAAAGAGATATGACATGATGAATAGGAGCACATGATGTGAGGATTTCGGGACTTGGAAGAAAAACGGGGTCAACCTCAGATCTAGGGTTCTTCGTGCACGCGAGCCGAGGCGGGGCCGGGCTGGCCGGAGACGATGTGGCGGCGGCCGGAGGTGCCGGATCCGGGCGACGCTAGCCCGGATCTGGCCGGAGCTAGAGCCGGCGGCGACGGGCGAGGCGCGGGGCGCTGGGCGCCGGTGCGGGGCGGCGAGGTCCGGTGGTCGGGGCGGCGAGGTCCGGTGGAGTTCGGTGGAACGCGGGGGCGGAGCGGAGCGGAGGCGCGCGGGGGCGCGGGTTCAGGCGGCGGCGGCGATGGGCTCGGGGGCCGGCCTCGGGCCCGGCGGGCTTCGGTGGCGGGAGGCGGCGGCGCGCCATGTGGCGGCCTCCAGTTGGCTCGGGTGCGGCGGCGGATGCGTTTGGTCCGACCCGTACGTGTCCGGCTGCGGAGAGGGACTAGGCTAGGGTTTGGACTGCGCGAAAATCCGGGGGGAGCACATATTTATGGGAAGAGGGAGCTAGGAGACTCCAAATGAGGTGTAGTTTTCGCCCACACAATCGTGATCCAACGACGGAGAGCATGGAGGGGGTTTAGGTGGGTTATTGGGCTGTTTTGGACGGGTGTTGGGGTGCAACACACAAGAGGCCTTTGCGGTTAACCGGTTAACCGTTGGAGCATCAAACGGCCTCCAAATGGAACGAAACTTGACAGGTGGTCTACCGGTGGTGTACCAAGGCCACTTGGCAAGACTTGGTCCATTCGAGAACGTTTAACACCCGCTCACGAAAAGAGATAAGAGGGGTGCGCCGGTGCATGTGGGAGTGTCAGATTGCAAAACGGACAATGGGGGAAATGCTCGGATGCATGAGATGAACACATATGCAAATGAGATGCACATGATGACATGATATGAAATGCATGACATGAATAAAATGCAAAACGAAAGACAAAACCCAACCACGGAGGGAATGTCATAACACATAGCTGAAAATGGCAGGAGTTGGAGTTACAAATATAGAAAGTCACATCCGGGGTGTTACAACACCCCACCACTACAAGAGGATCTCGTCCCGAGATCTAGGACTGAAAGAACTCCGGATATTCGGAACGGAGGTGATCCTCGCGCTCCCAGGTGGCTTCTCGGTCGGAATGGTGTGACCACTTCACTTTCAGGAATTTGATAGACTTGTTGCAAGTCTTGCGCTCGGTTTCTTTGAGAATAGCAACGGGATGCTCATGATAAGACAGATCTTCTTGGAGATCAATCTCTTCGAAGTTGATGGTGCGCTCTGGAGTCTTGAAGCACTTGCGAAGCTGTGACACGTGAAACACATCATGCACATTCGCGAAGTTGGAGGGAGGCTCAAGTTGATAGGCGAGGTCGCCTCTTTTGCCAATGATCTTGAAGGGACCCAGGTATCTAGGGGCAAGCTTCCCTTTGATACCGAAGCGACGAGTGTCTTTCATTGGAGAGACGCGGAGGTAGACATGGTCTCCGATTTCAAAAGCCACATCACGGTGCTTGTCATCATAATAGCTCTTCTGGCGCGATTGTGTGGCTTTGAGATTCTCACGAATGACTTTGCACATTTCTTCAGCTTCTGTGATCAAGTTGTTGCCAAGAAGTTGGCGTTCACCAGTCTCTGACCAATTGAGAGGAGTACGGCACTTCCTGCCATAGAGAATTTCGAATGGGGCCTTGCCCGCACTTGCTTGGAAGCTGTTGTTGTAGGAGAACTCTGCATATGGGAGGCAATCTTCCCACTTCATGCCAAAGGAAATGACACAAGCCCTGAGCATATCTTCGAGGATTTGATTGACTCGCTCGACTTGGGCACTTGTTTGGGGATGGAAAGCTGTGTTGAAGCAAATGTTGGTGCCCATGGCCTTCTGGAAGGAGTCCCAGAACTTAGAAGTGAAGATGCTTCCATGATCTGAAGAAATCAATTGTGGAATGTCGTGCAAGGAGACAATCCTGGAGGTGTATAACTCTGCCAGCTGAGCTGCTATGATAGATTCTTTGATAGGAAGAAAATGAGCCACTTTTGTAAGCTTGTCGATGACAACGAAGATAGCATCATTTCCGCACTTGGACTTGGGAAATCCAGTCACGAAGTCCATTTCGATATGATCAAACTTCCATTCTGGAATAGCAAGAGGTTGGAGGAGACCAGCTGGTCGTTGGTGTTCTGCTTTCACCCTTCGACAGACATCACATTCGTTCACGAATTGAGCGATTTCTCGCTTCATTCGAGTCCACCATGTTGGAAATATGCCCTAGAGGCAATAATAAAATGGTTATTATTGTATTTCCTTGTTCATGATAATTGTCTGTTGTTCATGCTATAATTGTATTAACTGGAAACCGTAATACATGTGTGAATACATAGACCACAACATGTCCCTAGTAAGCCTCTAGTTGACTAGCTCGTTGATCAATAGATGGTTATGGTTTCCTGACCATGGACATTGGATGTCATTGATAACGGGATCACATCATTAGGAGAATGATGTGATGGACAAGACCCAATCCTAAGCATAGCACAAGATCGTGTAGTTCGTTTGCTAGAGCTTTTCTAATGTCAAGTATCATTTCCTTAGACCATGAGATTGTGCAACTCCCGGATACCGTAGGAATGCTTTGGGTGTACCAAACGTCACAACGTAACTGGGTGGCTATAAAGGTGCACTACAGGTATCCCCGAAACTGTCTGTTGGGTTGGCACGAATCGAGACTGGGATTTGTCACTCCGTATGACGGAGAGGTATCTCTGGGCCCACTCGGTAATGCATCATCGTAATGAGCTCAATGTGACCAAGTGTTTGGTCACGGGATCATGCATTGCGGTACGAGTAAAGTGACTTGCCGGTAACGAGATTGAACAAGGTATTGGGATACCGACGATCGAATCTCGGGCAAGTAACGTACCGATTGACAAAGGGAATTGTATACGGGATTGATTGAATCCTTGACATCGTGGTTCATCCGATGAGATCATCGTGGAACATGTGGGAGCCAACATGGGTATCCAGATCCCGCTGTTGGTTATTGACCGGAGAGTCGTCTCGGTCATGTCTGCATGTCTCCCGAACCCGTAGGGTCTACACACTTAAGGTTCGGTGACGCTAGAGTTGTAGAGATATTAGTATGCGGTTAACCAAAAGTTGTTCGGAGTCCCGGATGAGATCCCGGACGTCACGAGGAGTTCTGGAATGGTCCGTAGGTAAAGATTTATATATGGGAAGTCCTATTTTGGCCACCGGAAAATGTTCGGGATTTTTCGGTATTGTACCGGGAAGGTTCTAGAAGGTTCCGAAGTGGAGCCCACCTGCATGGGGGGACCCACATGAACGTGGGTAGTGGGGGCAAGGCCCCACACCCCTGGTCAAGGCGCACCAAGATCCCACCTTAGAAGGAATAAGATCATATCCCGAAGGGATAAGATCAAGATCCCTAAAAAAGGGGGATAACAATCGGTGGGGAAGGGAAATGATGGGATTTCTTTCCCCCACCTTTGCCAACGCCCCAATGGACTTGGAGGGCAAGAAACCAGCCCCCTCCACCCCTATATATAGTGGGGAGGCGCATGGGAGCAGCACCCCAAGCCCTGGCGCCTCCCTCCCTCCCATGACACCTCTTCCTCCCCGCTTGCGCTTGGTGAAGCCCTGCCGGGATCCCGCTACTTCCACCACCACGCCGTCGTGCTGCTGGATCTCCATCAAATTCTCCTCCCCCCTTGCTGAATCAAGAAGGAGGAGACGTCCCCGCTCCGTATGTGTGTTGAACGCGGAGGTGCCGTCCGTTCGGCGCTAGGATCATCGATGATTTGGATCACGACGAGTACGACTCCATCAACCCCGTTCTCTTGAACGCTTCCGCTCGCGATCTACAAGGGTATGTAGATGCACTCCTCCCCTCTCGTTGCTAGCATCTCCTAGATTGATCTTGGTGACACGTAGGAAAATTTTGAATTTCTGCTATGTTCCCCAACACACCAATACGACTGCTTGAGGTCATGGTACATCTTCGTACTTCCAGGATGAATGGAAAGAAGAGAATTGTGCGCTTCGTTCATTATGACCTTTCTTAGATCACCTTTAGGAACCACAATCCAGTCCTCGAAGAATAAAGTGTCTTTCACATCAATGCGATAGCACTTGTATTTGGAAAGACCCTTGGCAATCCCAAGTTTCACCTTCTTCAACATGGCATCAAGAAGTTGTGCCTCACGAATTTGATCTTCCAAAGTAGGAGAGACTTGGAGATTGGCAAGAAAGCCTTGAGGAACAACTTGGAGGTTCAGTTTGCGGAAAACTTCACAAAGGTCCGGTTGGAAGGGCTTAAGAATTAAGCTGTTGCAGTAAGCCTTCCTTCTCAAAGCATCTGCAATGACGTTGGCCTTGCCTGGAGTATATTCAATACTCGGATTGTACTCTTGAATCATTTCGACCCATCGAGTTTGCCTGAGGTTGAGGTTGGGCTGAGTGAAGATGTACTTGAGACTCTTGTGATCGGTGAATATGTCCACTTCCTTCCCAACAAGAGATGTATCCACGTTATTAATGCATGGACAACTGCCGCCAACTCAAGATCGTGAGTGGGGTAGTTCTTTTCGTTGGGCTTCAACTGATGAGAGGTATAGGCCACAACTTTCTTCTCTTGCATTAACACAGCACCAAGACCTTGAAGAGAAGCATCACAGAAGACTTCGAATGGCTTGGATTCGTCAGGTGGAGTTAAGACAGGAGCTGTGATGAGTTTCTCTTTGAGAGTGTTGAAAGCAACGTCACACTCAGGAGTCCAGACATACTTCACATGCTTCTGGAGGAGGTTGGAAAGAGGCTTTGCAATCTTAGAGAAATTCTCAATGAATCTTTGGCAATAGCTTGCAAGTCCAAGAAAACTGCGAAGCTGCTTGACATTCTGAGGAGGTTCCAATTCACAACTGCAGACACCTTCTCGGGATTAACAGCGATGCCCTTGGCAGAGATGATATGACCAAGGTAAAGAACTTCATCAAGCCAAAACTCACATTTGGAAAACTTCGCATAGAATTGATACTCTCTGAGCTTGTCGAGTACCAATCGCAAATGTTTGGCATGGCCCTTCTTATTCTTGGAGAAGACCAAGGTATCATCAAGATACACCAAGACGAATTCATTGGTGTAGGGGTTGAAGATGAAGTTCATCATTCGAGAGAATGTTGGAGGAGCATTGACAAGGCCGAAAGACATGACAGTATATTCATAAGAACCAAAACTTGTTCTGAATGTTGTCTTGGGAATATCTTGTTCGCGAATGCGAATCTGATGATAACCCATACGAAGGTCAAGCTTGGAGAAAACTTTAGCACCTTTAAGTTGCTCGAATAGCTCATTGATGTTGGGAAGTGGATACTTGTTCTTTATTGTCTTCTTGTTCAATGGGCGGTAGTCGACACAAAGTCGGTCCGTGCCATCCTTCTTCTGGACAAAAAGAACACCACAACCCCACGGAGATGAACTCGGTCTGATCAGACCCAGACGCTCTTGTTCATCGAGCTGTTTCTTCAATTCTTTTAGCTCCTTGGGTCCAAGCTTATATGGACGCTTGCAAACGGCTAGGTTCCGTGCCAGGCTCAAGATCGATAACGAACTCGACTGGCCGATGAGGAGGCATACGCGGAAGCTCTTCTGGAAAGACATCTTGGTACTCACAAATGACTGGAATCTGAGAGATTGCGTCTAGCTCGCCCTTCTCATTGAGAGAGAATAACCGAATGGTCTCATCACGAGCGGCATAGATGATCACATCCTCAGAAGAGTGTGTCAATTGAATCTCTCTGGCAGCACAATCAAGTTGAGCCTTGTGCTTAGAAAGCCAGTCCATCCCAAGAATTAGATCAATATCCGAGTCACCAAGAACAATTGGTTTAGACAGAAATTTATAGTTTCCCATCTTGATAGAAACATCCGGGACGCAATTATTAGATGACATTTGCTTACCCGGGGACACAATCTTCAACGGGATAGGAATCTTTTCCGTCACAAACTCATGCTTGGCAAGAAAAGGTCTTGAAATGAAAGAAAGCGATGCACCAGTATCAAATAAAACTTTTGCAGGAATATCATTAACTGAGAGATTACCCATTATCACATCAGTAGATTCCTCTGCTTGAGCTGCATTCATCATGTTCACCTTTGCAGACTTGGGATTATGCTTGACCACTGCATTGCTGGAAGATCTCACGGGAGGAGGAGGCGGAAGGCGCCTTTGGTTGAAGCACTTGTTAGCATAGTGACCTTTCTGCTGACATTTGTTGCAAGTCACCTCTGAGAGCGGACGATGATAAGGAGCATTTGACCTTGGAGCTTGATTCTGAGACTTGTTCTGATAGCCAGGGTTGGGTGGGTGGGAAGATCCATGGCCACCTTTGTTCTTCTGTTGGAAAGGCTGACGAAACGGAGGAGGAGGAGGCAACCAAAACTTCCGTTGCTTAGCTACCACTAGTGAGGAAGAAGAAGACTGAACTGCGTCCCTGACTCTCTTCTTAGAAACCTCACACTTGAGCTGAGCAGCTTCTTGCTTCAGTGCCATGTTGTAGAATTCATCATACTTGGTCGGCTCAAAAAGCACGAGAGCTAATTGCAGATCTTCTCTGAGGCCACCTTTGAATTGATAGACCATACTCTTTTCATCAGGAATGTCTTGCTTAGCGAAGCGAGCGAGTTTCTGAAACTGGGTATTGTATTGATACACGGACATGCTGCCTTGCTTGAGATTGCGGAACTCCTCACGCTTGCTCTCAACAACACTTTGTGGAATGTGGTGAGCTCTGAAGTCTCAGCGGAAATCATCCCAGGTAATCACACGACCTCCTCTGGAATCTTTGTATTGTTGATACCACTCGGCAGCTTGATCCTTGAGTTGAAAAGAAGCAAACTTGACAAAGTCCTCAGGCCTGACATTGCTACATTCAAAATGCTTGTTGATGTCCACGAGCCAATCATCGGCGTCTGTGGCCTCGGCACAGTAGCTGAAAGACTTCGGCTGATTTGCAAGGAACTGGTTGAGGGTAGCGAAGTGAGGCTGATTGTTGCCTTGGCCTTGATTTCCTTGGTTGCCTTGCCCTTGGGTGCGCTCTTGCAAGAGTTGCAAAATCATCTGGGCATTAGCGTTGGTGGCTGCCATGACGGCTTGCCATGCCTCCAGAGGCGGAGGAGGTGGCGGAGGGTTCGCCTGACTCCCATCATTGTGTTCCGGATTCTGACGCGTTGGCGGAGCCATCCTGAAGAGGGTGACATCCGTTAGCATCTTGATAGACAGATAGGCAAGTTGAATCAACGGATAGAAATTGCAACATATAGTCTTCACAATAAACATTCGAACGAGGATGAACGAATGAATTCCATAGTAAATCATCACACTTCCATAAGTTGAGAAGCCACTTAGAAAAAGGTATGGAATCAACATTTGACTTCAAAGCAACTCGAATACCACAACTCAAAACAAAACAAAGGATTGGCTTGCAGAATAAGCCGGAACAAACATATGATAGAGATTTCGTCCAAAGTTTTCGTGGTGGGGCCCACACGGGCTCGATCGTACAGCACCATCATGTACAAGGCAGTGCACATGACATACGAAGCGTCCCCGAGTCAGCATAGCCAAGGACTCTTTAAGACACTACGAGACCACTGTAAAACCAATCGTGGATAGGCGGACCACTAGACGTCGAACCCCAATCTCATATCATGCATCTGTCGGAAAGATATCCTAGGAGCTACTTGATTTCCCACTTATAAACTCCCGAAACTTTCTGGTTATGCAATCAGGTGTTGGGGATACAGGGGACGCAATATATCTCACCCAAACTAACAATACCTAGATCCAGCTGTATCCATCCTTCAACACATAACCAAGAAACCTTCAGAAATCATTTACCTCAACCTTCGAAAAGCATCCGTTATACGAGTTATGGCAATACTCCCGAACTCCCGCCCCAGTACTGGGTGGCGTCGAGGTGATCTCAATAAACAACTGCATAAAAGAGATTTTCGATGTCGGTGAAACTCAGGTATTCCAGAACTGCAACGATAAAATTGTGACGACAACACCTCGGAGCTCAACTCCCCGGGACACTGCCACAACCCCTAAATGTCAGGAGGCACCAAGAACAATGTTCTCGTCACAAAACCATCGGAACAATTCCAAGATACCCGGGTGATCCTAAAAAAAATTCAGTGAAATTTGAGGAGAGGAAAGGCAAAACATCTACGTCAGGGGGCCTCACCAGAGCGACGAAGGGACTGAGGAGTAAAAAGAATCCTACTCTCCGATATATATAATCCTAAGACTCAAAACATTTTTTTTCTAGACTCAACAACGCCAGCGATTCGATCAAGCAGGGGGCTCCTAAGTCGGGGATGGCTCTGATTACCAACTTGTAACGCCCACGATGCGGCTATATCTCCCACGTGTCGAGGCACGACTTGGAGGCATAACCGCATGGTGGTTTTGTCACAAGAAGGGTCGTCTTCACACAATCCCATGTAATGAACAAGAATGGGATAAAGAGTTGGCTTATAGTTGCCACTTCACACAATACATAAATTAAACATACATCATTCAGAGTACAATCAAGGTCCGACTACGGAACCAAAATGAAAGAAGACAACCCCAAATGCTAGATCCCCGATCGTCCCAACTGGACTCCACTACTGATCATCAGGAAACGAAACATAGTAACGACCAAGTTCCTCGTCGAACTCCCACTTGAGCTTGGTTGCGTCACCTGCACTGGTATCGTCGGCACCTGCAACTGTTTTGGTAGAATATGTGAGTCACGAGGACTCAGCAATCTCACGCCCGGGAGATCAAGACTATTTAAGCTTATAGGAAGGATGGGGTAATGAGGTGGAGCTGCAGCAAGCACTAAGCAAATATGGTGGCTAACATACGCAAATAAGAGCGAGAAGAGGAGCATCGCAACGGTCGTGAAGCTAGAAGTGATCAAGAAGTGATCCTGAAACTGCTTACGTTCATACATAACCCAAACCGTGTTCACCTCTCAGGCTCCGCCGAAAAGAGACCATCACGGCTACACACGCGGTTGATGTATTTTAATTAAGTCAAGTGTCAAGTTCTCTACAACCGGACATTAACAAATTCCCATCTGCCACATAACCGCGGGCATGGCTTTTGAAGATAATACCCTGCAGGGGTGTCCCAACTTAGCCCATCACAAGCTCTCACGGTCAACGAAGGATATACCTTCTCCCGAGAAGACCCGATCAGTCTCGGAATCCCGGTTTACAACACATTTCGACAATGGTAAAACAAGACCAGCAAAGCCGCCTGATGTGCCGACAAATCCCGATAGGAGCTGCACATATCTCGTTCTCAGGGCACACCGGATGAACACTACGTACAACTAAAACCAGCCCTCGAGCTTCCCTGAGGTGGCGCTGCAAGTGGCTCTAGTTCGGACCAACACTCAGAGGAGCACTGGCCCGGGGGGTTAAAATAAAGATGACCCTCGGGCTCGCGAAAACCCAAGGGAAAAAGGCTTAGGTGGCAAATGGTAAAACCAAGGTTGGGCCTTGCTGGAGGAGTTTTATTCAAGGCGAACTGTCAAGGGGGTCCCATAAATCACCCAACCGCGTAAGGAACGCAAAATCATGGAACATAACACCGGTATGACGGAAACTAGGGCGGCAAGAGTGGAACAAAACAGCAGGCATAAGGCCGAGCCTTCCACCCTTTACCAAATATATAGATGCATTAATTAAATAAGAGATATTGTGATATGCCAAACTATCCATGTTCCAACATGGAACCAACTTCAACTTCACCTGCAACTAGCAACGCTATAAGAAGGGCTGAGCAAAAGCGGTAACTTAGCCAAACAACGATTTTCTAGGAAAGGATGGTTAGAGGCTTGACATGGAAACATGGGAGACATGATATAGCAAGTGGTAGGTAGCGCAGCATACAATAGAGCGAACAACTAGCAAGCAAAGATAGAAGTGATTTCGAGGGTATGGTCATCTTGCCTGCAAGGTTCTCAGAGTTGTCGAAAGCTTGATCCTCGTAAGCGTTCTCAACAGGTTCCTCATAAGCGTTCTCGTCTCCCGGCTCTACCCAAAGCAAGAACACAAGCAAAGGACCAACAAACAATCACGGGAAATGCACAAGCAACATGATGCAATACAAGGCATGATATGCGAGATGTGATATGCAATGCATATGCGTGCTCCGGAAGGGAAAAGATGAACAAGGCATCAACTTAGAAAACCAAGTATGCCGCTGGAAAGATGAGATGATTTCGGTTGAAATCGATATAAGGATCACCGGAATCGGATGCACGGTTTGCAAATGGCAAGCAAAACAAGGATGGCACCAATCTGCGATTAACAGCATGATGCCACTTAGTATGCAATAAGAAGCTAAGCTACTGCACTCCAACATAACAACAAAGCATATGATAGTGATGTACTCAAGATGCTTGACAAAACATGAACACTGAGCTACGGCTAAATCACAACAGAGCAGGTTCAAACAAGCATGGCAAAAGAGCAAAAGATATCAGCTTCACAGACTTGGTGAAAATACTAACATGCCAGAAATAACATCAGAAAGCCATGTTTAGAGCAAGCAAACAGCATGCTACAGGAACATATCATAGCAAATCAAGGCATGGCATGAATCTACTAAATGCATAGAACAACATTCCCTTACTAATCATGAGTCAAAAAGGCACATAAGATATGATGGCACCTATATAAACATAGCAAGTTTTATTACCAGATTCTGACAGTAGAAAACAGAGCATGGCATTAGCAGAATTATGAAGGCATCTTTGCGAGCTCGATTCACTCATCACAAGGCATTGAAAGACAAGATAAGCATAGAATCAGCAAGACGACATGTTCATGAAACTAACCATGGCAAGAACAAGCTCATAGCATGCAAGGATCAACTACAACAACCTTGGCAAAATTGATTTAACATGTAAACAATCTGCCAGGAACATTTGATAGCAAAAGTAGAGTAAGATTCAGACTTGCTAGGGCACTCCATAATTGCAAACAGGGGCATGGATGGATAGAGCACATCTATATGTCCAAAACATCCTTACTGAACATATTCAAAAGAAGCATGTATCTCACTGTAGCAACATGGATACATGGCATCAAAATAACAGCAGGAAAAGGACAGCAAAATCCCAAGTCCCTGAAAACAGCAACATCACGAAGCCTAGTTTGCATGCTTGTGCTAGTCACCACATAGATCACAAAAATACATGGCAAGAACCTCTGTAAATATGGCATCACATAGATCAAAACACATGTAGAACTCATTCTCATAAGATGCACATATCAAATGCAACAAAAATGACAAAACATCATAATCTGATAAGTAACAGCAGCAAACATCATATAGCACTCTTCCAACGATGATTTAGGCACCCCAATGAACTCAAACAAGCATGGCACAATGGAACAAAGTGAAGAGCATCTCATGATGAACATTTTGATATATCATGCACGCAAAACGGAGCAGTATGCAAAGAGATATGACATGATGAATAGGAGCACATGATGTGAGGATTTCGGGACTTGGAAGAAAAACGGGGTCAACCTCAGATCTAGGGTTCTTCGTGCACGCGAGCCGAGGCGGGGCCGGGCTGGCCGGAGACGGTGTGGCGGCGGCCGGAGGTGCCGGATCCGGGCGACGCCAGCCCGGATCTGGCCGGAGCTGGAGCCGGCGGCGACGGGCGAGGCGCGGGGCGCTGGGCGCCGGTGCGGGGCGGCGCGGGCGGAGGAGCAGGGTGGCGAGGTCCGGTGGTCGGGGCGGCAAGGTCCGGTGGAGTCCGGTGGCGCACTGGGGCGGAGCGGAGCGGAGGCGCGCGGGGGCGCGGGTTCGGGCGGCGGCGGCGATGGGCTCGGGGGCCGGCCCTGGGCCCGGCGGGCTTCGGTGGCGGGAGGCGGCGGCGCCCCACGTGGCGGCCTCCGGTTGGCTCGGGTGCGGTGGCGGATGCGTCCGGTCCGACCCGGACGTGTCCGGCGGCGGAGAGGGACTAGGCTAGGGTTTGGACTGCGCGAAAATCCGGGGGAGCACATATTTATAGGAAGAGGGAGCTAGGAGACTCCAAATGAGGTGTAGTTTTCGCCCACACGATCGTGATCCGACGACGGAGAGCATGGAGGGGGTTTAGGTGGGTTATTGGGCTGTTTTGGAGGGGTGTTGGGCTGCAACACACAAGAGGCCTTTGCGGTTACCCGGTTAACCGTTGGAGCATCAAACGGCCTCCAAATGAAACGAAATTTGACAGGTGGTCTACCGGTGGTGTACCAAGGCCACTTGGCAAGACTCGGTTCATTCCGAGAACGTTTAACACCCGCTCACGAAAAAAGATAAGAGGGGTGCGCCGGTGCATGTGGGAGTGTCGGATTGCAAAATGGACAACGGGGAAAATGCTCGGATGCATGAGATGAACACGTATGCAAATGAGATGCACATGATGACATGATATGAAATGCATGACATGAACAAAATGCAAAATGAAAGACAAAACCCAACCACGGAGGGAATATCATAACACATAGCCGAAAATGGCAGGAGTTGGAGTTACAAATATGGAAAGTCACATCCAGGGTGTTACATTGGGTCAGCTTCGTGTTCTTCATGTACCGACCACCCAGTAGTTTGCCGACATTATGACCAAGGGGCTTCTAACCGCTGCATTCCAGGAGTTCCGTTCCAGTCTTTGCATCGCCGACGCCGACGCTTCGACTGCGAGGGGGGGAGGGGTGTTGAACGTGACATATTTTGTATTGTTATTCCTATCTTCTCTAGCATTGTATAGTTGACTCCTAGAGATATGGTAGGATTAGTTTCCTTGTCACGCAAGACATCCTGTGTATATGTTGTAACCGACCCCATAGAATACAATGAGTTGCATCCTACATCTTTCTACAATGCGCAATCATAAACCGCACACACGTCACATACTTGACGCGTAGGTGCACTTCATGTTTGCTCCTTGTGTCCACTATGTATAAAGATTCTATGACCAATATCTCTATGGATATTTTGTATTTGTTTCTCCTCTTTCTTGTTTGGTCCCAAAGCACGTAGCTCTTGCATCTCGTTCTTCTTTACCCGATTATATTAGACAATGTTCTATTTCTTGTTTCTATTAGCTCTACCTGCATCACTATGCTAGGGAAGTCTCGAAGTGCCCACGTCACCAGAAGATTTCTCTTTGGTGGCAAACGGCATATTAGTTCCATAAAACATGGTTCTGGGCATGCTAGAATGCTTCACTGTGTTCCCAAAATTTTCATGGCAGAGTAACATGTTTATATTAGTCGTGATGCACAGTAAAAAAATACACATCTCACGCATATGAACATATCATTTTTTTTCCTCTTGTGTTAGAAAGACTCTTTGACCAATATCAGTTTTAATGTCATTATTGTGTTTTAATGAAGATCTTTTTGTATATTATCACAATTAATTGCTCATGATAAAATGCTTATTTCATAAATAAATTAGTAACTCGTATATATCGTTTTTTTAAGTTCTGTTAACTAGATGATACCCGATGTGTTGCTACGAGAATTGATTGCAACATATTTCATGAGAATTGATTGCAATATATTCCATGAGAATTGATTGTATGACAAAATTCAATTAATAATATATTGTATATATTTGATCGCATCATATGTGCCTTCAGTGTTGAAAGGGGGTTAGAAAAAAATGCATGCCATAGTAAGGGGAGAAAATTGTATATGTACGATGCATGTATGCACGAAATTAATTAATTGCCCAAGCTAAATGCGGGTGAGGTGGTGTAGCCGCATGTGCTCTAAAGTAACTCAGTGGGCGCTAGCTATATCGATATGAAAGATTTTTAGTTCTTTAGTAGTGTTTTGTAGATGGAACAAGTCTATAGTGTATTAATATGAATGCCTTTACCAGAGGATTTCCTTGAAGGCAAAAATGTTGTGTAGTATGTTTTTCGTCTTCCAACGTTCCCTCGATGATTACCTTTCCGCGGATATCATGATATCCTCTCCATCCCCTCTTTTTTTTCTAATATGCCTTGTATGGTGAAAAAGCGTGTTATAGAAACATACATAGCCTAATTACCAAGGCATCACATTCTTCCTGACCACTCTGATTGCGTCATATGATATATGATGAGTGCATTTTGCACTCAAAATTTCTGGGAGTTTAATCTTGATATTCTTGAGTATGACTCTGAATATCCGACTAACTGTTAAAAAATAGTGTTGATTTCACTTTATTTCTTTTGTATGGTTACTAGGTAGATTCTTCACTCCCAAGGACTTTTCACGGTGAACAGAGTCAAATAGAGCATATTTATGAAAGTTGTGAGCACCAGATTTTATATGAAGGACAATGAAGCATTTTATAATTGGAGCTCCAACAACATGCTCAAAAAGAATATCCAACACAACGCGGATGTGGGGGTCGACCGTATGAATCCAATGATCCGAAGATCACATCAATCAAAGTTTGAATGAAGAAATGGTGATCATTCGACTAAACCATTGCTTATGCCCGAACACGAGTTGGTCAGTGGTGCGACCACAGCCTTCCATACGATGCGATCACAGTCATGGAAATTGTAGAACTTGCCCATTTCAACACTAAATCGACCCAAACTGGTTTCCTTCTTTTCCTAAGAAGATAAGGCGGAATCTGGGTGGGTTTTTACTCGCCTATGTGGCATAAAGATCCGTGGAGGAGAGGAGCCGATAAAAGGGGCACCCTAATTCGCCCCAACCACCATAGTTGCATCTATACACATCTCCAAGATCCATTCCAACCATAGAGGAAGGTCCAAGAGAAGTAGGAGCAAGGAGGAACCCGTAATTTGCCCTATTTTTAAAAGATCATTTGAACATTTCCTAAATTTCGTGAACAGTTGTGGAAAACTGAAAAAAATGAAATTCCGAACATTTTCTTATAAATGCAAACAATTTATGAAATTCCAATGATGTTTAAAAATGTGGACATTTTTTCTATTTTAAACAAATTTTGAAATTCTTAACATTTCTTTTGAAATCATGATTTTATTAAAGCAAGAACAATTTCTGGAAACATGAACAATTTTGAAACTTTTTAAAATTCCAAACAGTTTTTGGAAAACATGGACAATTTTTTAAAATGTGAAAAATTGTTAATTTTTTGAACTTTTAAGAAAATTTCAAACAACTTTTGAAATTCCCTTTTTTTGGAAAACGATGACATTGTTTGAAAACATGGATATGAAATCCCAAACAAATTTGAAAAAGCAAACAATTTTTTAAGATTTTGAACATTTTTTATAATTTATGATTTTTTGAAATAACAAAAAATAAAACAGCTTAGAAAAAACTAAAAAAAGAAACCATTCAGGAACCTTCTAGAAGCTTCTAGAAGCTTTGCAAAACCAGGTTGGAACTTTCCAAAATATTCTCAAAGCCGAAACGAGAAACGTTCTTCCCGACGCTAAATGGGTTGACCCACATACTCACTAGATGTGTCACTCTTGTGCGAATCAACAACAGTTTGGCGCAATAAAGCGTCATATGGGGATTACGTTAAGTGCGGTAGAGGACCTTCCCACACCGCCGTCCTGCTCTTTCTCTGCCACACAGCGCTGCCAGGCCCGCCACCACCCTCCTATCTTCCTCTCCCCCCACTCCGGTAGCGCGCCTCCATGCGCTCTACCTCCCACAACAAACACACCACCCTCTCTTTTTTTGAAGCTTTCAACACCCCTTTATTAGCTAGCTATCAACACAACATCATTTACAAGCAAGGGGTGATGGATTCGGTGCTTCATCAAACCAAGAATTAAGGGAAATAAATTTGCATAGTCTAGCTAACTCATCAACAACAATATTTGCTTCTCTATGACAATGTTCATACCGGACATGGGTGAAGTCCCGCACCACATAAAAAACAATCATCCAGAATAGCAGCTGACAATCCTAAAGTATTACCACCATCTTGCACTGTTGAGAGCAATGCTGTCAGAGTCGATGACCAACTTTGCGCAACCAACAAATATTGAGAGGGACAACAATTGGTTCCGCTACCCTCTTCTTTAGGCCTCCTTTGGTTTGAAGAAACTTTATAGGATTTTTATAGGATATGCTTTCTGTAGGAAAAAAATTCCATTAGGGCCATTTGGTTTGTGGGAATAGAATCACATATACTCCACATTTCCTAGGAAAATAAACATTAGCCCACACTCAGTGGGAAAAAATCATATAATGTGAACCAAAGGACATCTCTATTTTATATTCATATTCATAGAATTTGAGATACATGTCATCTCATTTCGTATGGCTTTCCTATTCCTATGGGCGCCCCTATGTCTCGCCTATAGCGAGAAGAAGGAAACCCTCACGTCAAGGCAGCGTGAGATGGGTTGGCGTGCGCTGGAGGCCACAACCCTCCTTTTTTCTTTCTGTTTTTCACGTTTTTTTTATAATTTCTTGTTATACTTTTTTAACACTTCCAAATATTCTAAACATATATATTACAAATATATACTTTACAAAATCTTTTCAAAATTTTTGATCAAGCATTTGAAAAATGTTAAATGTGTATAAAAAAACGTTGACCATGTATACAAAAAAATGCAATGCATATGAAAAAAGTTGATCATGTATATAAAAATGTTAATAAAGAATTTTTACAAAAATATTAAACAAGTATTTGAAAAATGTTAAGTGTGTATAAAAAAATGTTTATCATGTATTCAAAAAAATTAATCTTGCATTTGGAAAAAATGATGATCAAACATTTGAAAAATAAATAAATATGTAAATAAAAAATGTTCACCATGTATACGAAAAATGTATACAAAAAGTACATGATGAGTGTGAAAAAAGTTGATCATGTATTTAAAACATGTTAATCAAACATTCAAAAAATGTTAAAAGAGTATTTGAAAAATGTTGACCATGTATTGAAAAAATATTAATCTTGCATTTGAAATTTTTTTGATCACGCATTTGAAAAATGTTAAATGTGTATAGAAAAACTGTTGACCAGGCATTTGAAAAATGTTAAATGTGTATATAAAAAATGTTGACCATGTATTAATCTTGTACTTGAAAAATGTTTAATCAAGTATTTGAAAAAATAATGTCAAATGTGTATAGAAAAAGGTTGACCATGTATTCAAAAAATACTAATCTTGTATTTGAAAAATGTTAATCAAGCATTTGAAAATTTTCAAAAATGTATATATAAAAAAATGTTGAGCATGTACTAAAAAATGTTAAACTTGTATCTGAAAAATGTTAAACATGTATTAGAAAAAAATGTTGACATATACAGAAAATGTAGACTGAAAACCAAAATAACAATTAGACTTGTGTTGAAGAAAAAATGATGAAAATAATGAAAGAAACAAAAAAAAAGGAAAACCTAGAAAAATGAAAAGAAAACCGAAGCATAATGAAGAAAGAAAGAAAAACCAATGACGAAATAAAAATAAAACCCAATAAAAAAAGAAGAAACAAGAAAACCGAAGAAAACCAATCCAAATAAAGGAAAGGAAACAAAAAAGGGGGAAAACTAGAGACAACTGAGAAAGAAATAAGAAACTGAAGAAAAAGAATGAAAAAGGAAAAACCAATGAAAACCTTGAAAAACAGAAAACCAATGAAAAGAAATAGGAAATAGAAAACCTCAAGAAAACCTGGAAGAAAGAAAGAAAATCATAAGAAAAACAAAACTAAACAAAAAAACAAGTTGAACGAACCTACACTACAGCGAGCCATCGAGTGAGTGATCGAAAAAATGGGTTAGCTCAGTTTACAGCGGGGGAAGAAAATTCCTACCATACATGAACCCTTTTTTTAGGAAATCCTACCCTATGAACCAAACCAAAGGAGACCGAGCAGCGATTATGTGAAGCTAAACATGGATGGCTCTTTTGACCCAAACTTACTAAAAGCCCGTATGGTGCTATCATCAGAGACTCGAATGACAGATTCGCCCCGTCGAAAAACGGAAGATCGATTGGTGCGAAGATGCGCTTATGGCCGTGGCACTGGCCATACGGTTTAGTCTCAATTTGGCAACTATAGTCATATGTAATCGCATAGAGATGAAATCTGATGACATCGGGGTGATAGAGACACTGAAGAATGGAGGTTGCTCTTTCGGTCTATCGGCGACAGTTTTTGATGATATATATTACTCTGCGTGTGATTTTTTGCATATTATTTTTGAGCATGCTCCTAGAGAGACTAATTGTGCTGCACATAATTTAGCCAAACTAGTTAGAAGTAGGGTGTGCACGGGGTGGATGAAAGATTCACCCGTAGAAATTATTGATATTTTTGTAAAAAATACTATTGTGATCACCTTGCAATAAAGGGTACTTTGATGAGGCCTTACCACTGCGGTTTGGTAACATTGGGCCGAGAACGCTGCAATAAGGGCCCAACATCGAGAGCCCGCGCCAGTATTACCGAATCTCTCTCTCTCTCTCTCTCTCTCTCTCTCTTCTCCATGCTCCGGTGGGCCGTGTCAGCTCACATTACCCTAACCCCCCCCCCCCCCCCCCCCCCCCCCCCAAAAAAAACCCTCTCCGGCCGCGGACAGAAATCCATGGCGGTGGACAAGCCCGGCGGCGGCGGCGGCGGGGCCTCGTCCTCCACGCCCTCGCCCGCCTCCACCACGGACCGCTTCCTCAAGATCGTGCTCAGCTGGGACTACCTCCGCATCGTCGCCGACTCCAAGGTACACTCGAATCCCTCCGCGCCAACTAACCGCGCCGCAATTACGCCCGGCGGAATCCCTGAACCTTCACCATCTCCTGATTGGTGGCGGGCAGGGCGCGGACAAGGCCAAGGGGCTGCAGCACGTGAAGAACAGCTACGCCTCCGTGGAGGAGTACTTGGGCGTCTTCGAGCCGCTGCTCTTCGAGGAGGTCAAGGGGCAGATCCTCCAGGGCCGCCGCAACGAGGAGGAGGGGGAGGATGATGGTGGGCTTCGCTCCACTTACCGCTTGTGTGAATTTCTCGATTTCTGCCTCTTGGTTTATTATTAAGCAGTTCTTGGTTTGTGGTTTGTGGTCTATTTGAGTAGAGGTTGGGCTGGACTGGCAGAGAGGGGCGGTGGCATCATGTGCAGAGTCCGAGGGTTTCCACAAGTTGTCCATGGTGGTGTCCGATGGCCTCCGCGACAGTGTGTGTGAGAATGACCTCCTCCTGCTCTCCAAAGAGAAAGTAAGTTCCATGCTAGCAGGAAGCAGACGCATCCCAGCCAATTTAGTGGATATTATAGTGTGCCGACTGCCGGACACTCGATCTGTTTTGTTGTTAAATCTCAAGTTGGAAAACAATGAATATCTGAGACCAACCTATATACCAGATTAAAGGTCATTGTATGCGATGAATGTTTTCAGATAATTTCCTTGGGAAAATTGATCAGTCCATCAGATCTACGTAGCATAAGTCATGATTGCATTTCCCCCACATTTACTGTGCACCAGACATGGTTAGCCATATTGATGATGAATGATGAGTTAGGATATGCCTGCATTTTGCAGTTTGAGGAGGGAGTGAATCCTACCGCGTATGCCTTTGCCGTGGTGGAACAGCGAGGTGGTAAAGATAACCTCTCTCTTAGAACATTTGTGGCGGGGGAAATCAAAAATCTAAATGTTGCACGGCCTGTGAAGTCTTTAAGGCTGCAGCGCTTTGCTTCCATTTTGTCAACATCAGATAGCTTTCTGTGGATTTTAAAGGTGAGTTCGGTTGTTACTAAAGACTGCCTGAGTTTTCATGCTTGCCTCAGTTATTAAGGGCATGTACTTCTAGATATGAACTTGATATTTCCTTTTTGGTCAATATCCTCAGATGTGCAGCTTATCTACAATACTGCGAGAGTACTCTGGAATGCACTCTGTAGCTTCACATCCTTTTAAGGATTTGATTCTTTCAGCTTCTGAGAACAACAGAGATGGAGATGATCAAAAGCGTGCTTGGAATGTACCTCAGCCACTTATGGATTACCTGAAAACAAATCTTAATGGTTCACAGCTAGATGCAGTTAATGTGAGCGTACTTCGTATTATTTGATGTTGTCGTCATATCTAGTTCTGAGGGAAATGTATGTGCCTAACAGACTAGTATTGTCTCCTGCAGGCAGGTCTTTCGCGCAGATCCTTTGTCCTTATTCAGGTTAGTTTGCTACTTTTTCCTGCTGTTCTAACTTGCAGTGTATTGTCGTTTACCTTGTCAAGAAAAATGTCAAGTGAGAGCAATTTTGGATGTATGCATTTTCTGGACAATGTATAAGCAGATCTGTGGACATTGCATTCCTTCGAAGCATGAACCATTGACTGTGGAGTTCTACTCTTATTTGTAGGGCCCACCAGGAACTGGAAAAACACAAACGATCCTTGGACTTCTCAGTGCTGTTCTCCATTCCGCTCCTGCGAGAATGCAGACTAGGTAATAATCTTCTGTTTTTCTTTTCTGTAATATCAAGTGCAATGCATATTGGTAATTTTATTTTGGAGATGACAAAAAAATCATTGTCTTTTTTTAATTAGAAATGACATAATAAAAGTTACAACAGAAACATAGACACTGTAATCTGCAGAAGCTTATTCTCTTTTGTCGTAATGTTTCTTCCAGATAATAATGAGTGTGCATGTATCTCACATGCTTCATGATCCTTTTGCAGAGGAGGGTTTGATGTTCAAAAGCATGGGCCAGAGCTGGACATAGAGAGCAAGTAAGTGCTTATTTCCTAGTTAGTTTCTGACATTCTTTGGCTTTGGAGCGCTGAAGGAAAGCATAAAATGCTGAGTGATGAGCATGTAGCGGTTACAAGATTAAGGATATTACCAGAATTGTTCATAATTGCTGCATCTGTTGCTGGCTTTTCATTTACTCACTCTCTGGCACTCGCGTTTTTCTTTGATGCCTCAAATCCATGGGTGTAACCATACTTTATCAGAAGGATAAGATTGCTGTGGTTTACATTTGCACTATCATGTATAGTGATCCTTCAGCATCTAGCTTAAGCCTTCATGTGCTGTGTGGGAACTTTTATATGTGTTTTTTGGTTGCGTTTTCTGTTGTGAAATTCTGCAAGATTCTACTACAAGTATTTGTGAGCACTTAGCACTATCTTACTGTGGAGTTTACATGATAGGCATGCAAACTGGATGAAAGCATCTCCATGGCTAATTGGTGCAAATCCTCGAGATTTGATTATGCCTGTCGATGGTGATGATGGTTTTTATCCTACTGGGAATGATCTGGTACTCTTCTATACTTGGTAGTTAACTATATTTGCCATTATGTCTGGATGTGTATGGTTCATCCCTTACATGGTTAAAACAATTCTGGACAGAAACCTGAAGTCATAAGTTCCAATCGCAAGTATCGTGCCCACGTGTTGGTCTGTGCTCCATCCAACTCAGCACTTGATGAGATTGTATTGCGTGTTCTTCAAACAGGTTAGTTTTTTTTTTTTTTTTTTGGCTCTATGTCATATGATGCTGAAAAATGTTAATAAAACTGAGTATTCTTACATCCATATGTCTGTGATCAAATACTATTGTTTGTAAGCTCGTGCTTATCATTGCTTTGGTCATGAGCAAATTAAGTAACAAAGTTATTGCATGTTTTCAGGAATACGTGATGAAAATAACAACACTTATAATCCCAAGATTGTGCGTATTGGACTAAAGGCGCATCATTCTGTCAAAGCAGTTTCCATGGATTACCTTGTATGTGATTTGAGTTTCTAAGCATTCTGTCTAACTTGTGTCAATTATAGCGAGTTCATATATTTTCAGATACAACAAAAACTTTCTGGGGTGGCATCAGATGGCGGGAGACGAGGAGCTGGTGAATACGATCGGATTAGAGCTTCACTTCTTGACGAAGCAGCTATTGTACGACATCTGTTGTTATCAATATTTGTTGATAATATTTGAAAATGTTATTCTCATTCTCAAGGAAAATTCGTAGGTGTTTTCTACCCTCAGTTTCAGTGGATCGGCCATTTTCACCAGGATGACTCGTGCTTTTGATGTTGTTATAATTGATGAAGCCGCGCAAGCTGTGAGTATATTTTGTGTGCATGTTATCTTTACATTATCAGGCTTTGATAATGGCATCATTTATGCTTCTATTTGCAAATTATTTCTGAATCTGACATGTGCACTTTGTTTTCAGGTAGAACCAGCGACTCTTGTGCCCCTGGTTCATGGATGCAGACAAGTTTTTCTTGTACGCAATCTATTTTTCTCAGATGATTTTACACATCTCTTCTATTCAGCGGTTTACCTTTTCCTTGTCAATGTGTTGTAGCTAATCACTATACTACTAGCGTGTTATAGCTAATCACTATACTACTAGTTAAGTACTTCATTTACTCAACAGCAGGATGGTATTATCGATGTCCTTGTGGATATTAAATCTAGAATCATTTCACTAGCTTAGATTCTGTAGAAATTTGTTTTCATTTCTTCCTCTACGTGTTTACGCGCACGCCGTACCTAGCCATCTGTTCCTGACCATTTCGTTTCATATCTTCTGTACTCCGTTGATATGTTGATACCTAAGGTACCTTGAGTATTTTACTCACGGTGGTTACATTGTATCCTCACTATCACTTCTGATATTCATACCAGGTTGGTGACCCAGTTCAGTTGCCTGCAACTGTAATTTCAAAGACTGCTCAGAACTTAGGGTAAGACGTCCCCTTATTTTTCTTTAATTGATTCACACTGTTAACGTGTTGCAATGCTAATACAATGCTAGCTATCCATCAGTTATCGAACAAGTTTGTTCCAGAGATTTCAAGCTGCTGGTTTTCCCGTGCAAATGCTCAAAATTCAGTATCGTATGCATCCAGAGGTAGTATCCCACTGAATTCATGTAAGCTGGAAACTGGATGGCTTTCTGATTTTATTAATACATTCAATAAACAGATTAGTGTATTCCCTTCAAAAGAATTCTATGAAGGCATCCTAGAAGATGGGGAAGGGCTCAACAAAAAACGTCCATGGCATTCCTACAGCTGCTTTGGACCATTTTGCTTCTTTGATGTTGATGGGGTTGAATCTCAGCTGTCTGGAAGTGGTTCGACGGTGAACGAGGATGAAGTGGGATTCATAACCCTCCTATATCACCAATTGGCCATGCGCTATCCAGAACTCAAATCTAGTTCTCAAGTAGCTGTTATATCACCATACAGGGGTCAGGTGAAACTCTTGAAGGACCATTTCCGGTCGACCTTTGGCGACCAATCAAAGGAAGTTATAGATGTAAACACCGTTGATGGATTCCAGGTAACTAGTTTATTAACATGCATTGCAGATCTGCTCTATGTGATGTAGTAGGTTGTAGCGATTATAATATGGCATCTTGTTGCTCACATGTAGGGCCGTGAAAAGGAGCTTGTCATTTTTTCATGTGTTCGATGCAATAAGGAGCAAAATATTGGGTTTGTTTCTGATTTTCGGCGAATGAATGTTGCCATCACCAGAGCTAGATCTGCTGTACTAGTAAGTGATCTTTATCCAAACATCAAATGTTGTCTTTTTTGATGATGCACATTGCATACACACTGGTAGACAGACACGAGTTCTAATTTTATTGGACACACAAACCGTACATGTTTGTTCATGGATTACGCGGTGTGGCAGTATGGAGGTTATAGTGCCTGAGTTTCCCTTTTAGACGAACAAGCTGTGCGATGTATAACCCGAGTTGATGTATTCTACCCATTCTACATCTCACTGGCAATCGGGGGTTGGCTTATTTGTGTAAACTATCATTCTTTGTTGGTAAATACCCAAATAACAAATTAGCGTGTAATGCAGGTAATAGGTTCCGCTTCAACATTGAAGAAAGATAAACACTGGACCAACCTTGTTGAGAGTGCCAAAGAGCGAAACCGTTATTTCAAGGTGAGATGGCTACTGTCTTTCTTTTGAAGCTTGTGTAGAAAAACAACATTTGGTGAATGTAACTAACCATGATCATCTTGCAGGTGACAAAGCCATTCACCGCATTCTTCACCGAGGATAGTTTCAAAACAATGAAGGTGGAAAGACCTGTGCCAGAGGCGAGGATATCACAGGCAATAGAAGCGATCAATGAAGTAGTTGCAAGGCAAGAAGTGATGGACGCCGACGATGCTGGTGACAATCAAGCGGATGGAGATGATTATGACGCCATGGAGGCTGACGATGGAGGAGGTGGTGATGATTAATTGTTGCCTGCAATGTATTGCTGGAGGGGGAGCTTTATCAGAGGCCAGGTACATAACATAGAAGAGCAAAAAGCTTTGCAAGTTAGAAATTCTGCTATTCTTAGCAAATTTTAGGGGGGAGAGGCTGGTGCATGCCTGCCTTGCCCGACGAATCATCTACACTATGGAACAAAAAAAGTTAACCGCAGAACTGCAGCAGCTCCGGCTTCTGCTGTGTCTATCTATATGCTTATACTCCCTCCGTTCGGAATTACTCGTCCAAGAAATGAATGTATCTAGATGTATTTTAGTTGTAGATACGTTCATTTTTGTGACAAGTAATTCTGAATGGAGGGAGTATATCGTATGTGTATGTTGTTCACTTGATTGTGTAGTACATGTGCTGGAATTTGGCGAAGAACACCAGCCGGTGCCTCCCTGGTTACATTTCTTTCTTCGCCAGAGGCTGGCACATGTTCGTGGACCTTGCTGTAGCTCTTATGGCCTAGGTGCTGCCATGTTCCCATCTCACAAAACTCGAATTTAAAAGGTTTGAAAAATTCCAAAAAAGATGTGGTTGTTCACAAGATATGTGTCTATAATCCTTGAAATTTTAGATCCAAATTTAAAATACACGTAGCCTTTGCTATTTTTTGAGGCACCTGGCATTATATTGTCCAACCCTGAAGAACTAAGAATGTGCAGTGGTATGCTCGATTATGTTCAAAATGGCTGAAATAAAATAGCCTTGTATAATCAACCAAATCATGTGCATGAAATCTGAATAGTTGAACCATCCTTGTTTTCTGATGCACTTGGCAACAAGAAATGAATCTAACAGATTGATGTAACCTATTAAAACTAAAATTTATTTGCTTAGAAGACTATAAATTGTTTACTTCGTATTGGTTGGGGTGCGCCTAGCCTGGGCAGTAGTGCAACGCCCAGGCGACACATGACGGCCCCAATGGCAAGCCATTATGATGGACCCTCCCCATAAAAAATAAATTTAATATCGTTGTGGAGACATGGCCCACATATCAGATATTAAACTGATAAGAACAGATACTACACTTGATCTTAGCCAAAAGGCCGAGAAAGGTATGCTTCAAAAGGTTGCCGTCCGCCTCTTCTTATTGCTCTCTCAGCTGCCCGTGCTGCTCGCACGGGCGAGGTGGTACTAATCAAACAGCAGCGCATTAGATACCTGCCTCTGTGCTTCCACGTTGATTTTACCATAGCAGCCCAGATGCCTTGAAGGCCCAATAGCTCAGCTTAATTCGTACCCATGGCCCAATAGCGTGGCTTCTCTCTATTCATATCAACCTGGAATGCCTAAAAAAAATCAACCCGGAAAACAGAATAAAAGCAAAAGTTTTGTCATTTGCGTGTGCAGAGATTTAACTTCAAGATTTTGACAAGATTTTGCGTGTGCAGGGATTTAACTTCGAGATTTTGATGGACGTGTCAAAGCTATTAAAACGACATAACTCCAGTTAGCGGCCTGAGACCATGATGGGGCGTGGAATAATGGAGTTCAAAAAATGTTGGCAGCTGCACAGCATATATGCCAGTTCAGTGTGCTGTGTGCCGTATCCGTACAGTTACAGAGTGCCATCCACTCGCTTGCAATTTTTTTATGAGGGAACATCAGTAGGTGATTCCCTAGTGCAAAATCTTACGTATTTACTCCCTCCGTTCCAGTTATGAAAGCTAGCATCCAGCATCTATAGAGGTTCATCTCTTACTTAAAAATTCTTCTACGTCTGTAGAGATTAGGTTGCACTCCTCTGAAGGTGAAGTCGTTCCTGCAAACTAAATGCTCCCGGCTGCTAAAGGCAACTCCAGCGCAGATCAAACTGCCCGGGCTCCGGACGTCCGAAACACCATAAACCGGCTCCAAATCGAGGGGGAGGTTTGGAGTCTGAACATCCGTCACGTTGGACTCCGAAACCCCCGGGCCACCCAAAAACCCCATTCAAAGCCCTCATTTTTTTTCAGTTCGTTCCTTCTGTCTATGTATCCATGCTCTTAGGGTTCGCTACCGCTGTTGTACCACCCTGGCCGCCGCCCAAGGCTTTGCCAGACCTCTGTCACTCCACCCAACGCCTGCCTGCCTTGTCCTACGCAGTCGAATCTAGATTCGGACGCCGACCAGGGACCCTCCGCCACTGCTGACGTCGTCCATGGCCGAGGGAGTGGCATGGACATGAGAGCCGGAGAGGAAGCAAGCGCGCGACGGACAGCGACACAATTTCCTACAAGGGATCTAGCTTCTTGTGGTGACCATTAATGCCTACATTCTACATCCATTGTTTTCAAGTTTTCTTTCATGCTATTTTAAAACCGGAGCCCTTAGGAATATATCCGTTAATTAAGAAGAAGATAATTGTCTGACTAATTAGTAGAAAACTGGACAAAATTTGTTACATCACACCTACAAGAGAGGTCACGCTGACCGACTTGGCTATCCACACAACACCGAGGAGAAAACCACTGTGAAAGTTACCTCTGTCATCGACATCACTTGGTGGCGGGCCCAGATAAAATGGCCCGGCGACCTAGCATATAATCGTTCGTAATTTTCATCTAAGATGGGGTGTCACTTACTATACTTTGCATGGAACATACAAAGGAAAAAAACATTGCATCCGATGTCATGTGCATTCGGGTAGCTCAATGTGGGTGCCACCTCTGCTTCTCCCTCAGCATGTGGCTTCGATTTCACCGCGGATGACTAACAAATAAGCTCTCTCAGCAACAGAGGCAGAGTATCAGGAAATACCACCTCCCAAATGCTCCCATGATACCATTCCAAAACATCCAACTTTCTGTGTTTTAAAAGATTATGTAAAAAATTGTGGATGTTCATCTCACATGAATGTACAACCCCTAAAAATTTCAGATTCAAATTCTAAATACGCATTGAGAAACAAAAAAGACAAATCCGGATGTGAATAGTTGCGTTTTGACTTTTGTCTTTTTTGACACTATTCATGTTGGATTTGTCTTATTTGTTTCTCAATGTATATTTCGAACTTCGACCTAGAATTTTTAGGGATTGTACATTCATGTGATGTGAACATCCACAATTTTTTTCAGAATTTTTGAAACATTAAAAAAATTAAAATTGTATCATGGTATCACCTAAAAGGGTGGTATCATGTGATATTTTCCCCAGCAACAGACACATGAGACCCCTGCTGGGCCATGCCACCAGACAATCGGCCAAATACATGACTAGGCAACTCCAATTTCATTACCGAGAATCGCGGGAAGAGATGCATGTCTTGCACCGACAGAGCAGGACGTGCCGCTGGAGACTGCCAAGCGCCAATTCTACCTTTCATGCTATTTGAAGCTGTAGCTTTGTTAGGATTTGATCTGGCTAGGTACTCCCTCTATTTTTATTTAGTCCGCTTATTAGCTTTAGTTAAAGTCAAGCTTTGTAAATTTGATAAAATTTATAAACAAAAATATTAACGTATATGATAACAAATCAATACCATTAGATTTATTTTTGAATGTACTTTCACATCATATAGATTTGTTATAGTAAATGTTTCTATTTTTTCTATAAATTTGGTCAAACTTTACGAAGTTTGATTTCAGTCAACTCTGATATACAGGGTAAATAAAAAACAAGAGTACTAAAAACATGCTTTGAACGACTATGCCGGTACAGCCAAATAAAAGTCGCTGAATGCAATGCTTCACTTTACTGGAATCACACAACAGGCACTCAATAATTGATGGCTGCCATCACAGCAGGATACTCAATAATTGAAGACTTCAGCTGCACCTACACGTGGGACTTGGACTGTCAAAAATTCAGGGTTCTCTTTTCTAAATGAAGCCGACTAAGATTGGATGTCGTGCCCTGCTTAGTGGCTTCTGGCTTGTCGACAGGCAGAATCCAAGAGGCAGAAAGATGCCGTGCCTCGCTGTACCTCGCACCGCGGCTTCCACGAAGCCACATCAAACCCAGAGACATGTAAACAAACGAGGCCTACTAAACATATGTGTACATACTGTGATTAGTACGTATAAATAAACTGATGGGGGCGTCCAAGAAGAGCGAAGCGACTCCAGGCAAGTGGGAGTTAAGAGCTTTTCTCCTGTCGGCAAGTGCCATGTCACATTGCTTAATTAACAACGATTCAGTTGTCCCTTAATTGCGTTGCAGGCCCCACAGCCTTATTTTATCTCTGTGCCCATTTGTTTGGCTATAAAAGTAGACTCCCCTAGCTCATCCCTTCTTCACACAAACACAGCACAGCTCTGTGTTTCTGTCCCCTTCTTCTAGGGTTAGATGTGATGAGAGGTCAAGAGATGCTGTCTGGTGGCAGTACGAAGATCTGATCTATATGTCCAGGTAAATACTTGAACTAATTGGGTAACAAGCTTCTGCTCTTGAACCACCCGTTATTTGATTTTCTGTGCTACATGGATCTGGCTGCCTTGCTTGCGAATCACCCAGAGCTTTCCTTTTCAAGAACTAGTCTTGATTTCCTGGATCTTGTTTTCACTTTTGATTATTCATCTGCTAACCTTTCCTTGTTTCTCGTTGCATGTATAGGTTTTCCATTTGGAGGCAGTAAACTGGAGGCAGCAACTGCATAACTTGCGAGATGCTCGTAAGATTTCTTAACTGTCCATTAAAACTAGAACATGTTCAGTTATCATCACCGGAGCTTTCTGGAGATTAATTAGTACCATAGGTTTTCATATGTTCTTTGGATTGGGCTAGCGAGTATGAGAAGATCCCGGAGAGGGAGACGGAAAAACTATTAACAGGACGGGCGCAAATAAAACCGAAGTATTCTTGGGACCGTATTTTCACGTTGATATCTAATTTTTACTCATTATCACTGTCATTTGCCACTTCTGATTTCGAAATCTGGAGCATCAATATTTCCCCTCCCGGCATTGCAATTTCAGCTAATTACTGCCCTAGATATCCCTTTGAAATGTCGGATGGTGTCCACATCATCAGTCTAAGGTAGCAACTGGCCCACCTACCAGAGATAAATCATGATAATTTAGTTTAGTTCGTGTAAAAAAAGTTGGGTCAAAAAATATATTTAGTCTATTCCTCTTTCAAGGAGGTAATAACATAAACTTTGTGGCTTCAGTGTGCCACACTAGACACAATGTATGGTCTAATTTATGCTTGAAAACTAATTATATCATTAATATGATGCAGTTCAAAGGTAATATTCAAAAGTATGTATGTTGGTCGTTCTTCCAATTATCATGTAACCTATTTATTGGGTTGGTAGGTTGGATGATGATCATGCCGATGAGTTTACCGCAAGTTATGCAGTTGCTGCCTCAAGCTTGCTGCATCCCAATGTCAAACCAGTGAGACTTAAGATGAAGAAGTCATTCGAATACGAAATCAAAGAGAAAAACAACCATGCAAGAAGCCTCTGTAATCTGCACAACCGATCATATTATTACTGCAAGCTAGCAAAGCTTTTTTTATGTACAATTTAACTTTATTTTCCCTAGCTCCGTGCTATCTATGAGCTAAAGGCACCTACAAGGCAGCAATGCAAGTGTAATCTTGAAAATGACAGTCAAAATGTTTGCATGCATGTATGTTATCTTTCAATTTATACGAGTACGTAACTTTTCTTTCAACTGATTTTCATATTATTAATTTTCATTTCAAGCTAGAATGCATTGTTAACCACCTCGGTAATTCCAATAGTGACCAATGATAAAGTGAGAGAAATAAGGTTTTTTCGTCAATCCGCATGATGAATCTGAAGAGAGGATAGAAGGGAGGATGAGGCTGAATTAGTACTAGTATTTATCTTGGTGAAAGTTAGGTGCCATGAACACGTAATTCCTACAAGAGGTAGTATTCTATGAGTTGAAGAAAAAAAAACTTCTTTAGAAGCTTTGATAAAACCCAAAACATCCAAAGAACCCTTAACTTCACTATGCTCCCTAGGACTGGAGAGCTGAGAATCGATTGAGCCCAATCGATTTTGTTGCGGGGCTCGCTGGTAAGGTGTGATTTTAAGGTGTGGACCACAGATGTTAGGGAGAGGCAGCGACAATCTCCCGCTGGCAACTGGGTGGAGGAGCAAGCGACACGCAAGTAGCAAGATCCTCCACATCCGGCACGAGCCCTATGATTCCTCAGTCGCCACGCCCGCCCCTCTGCGTTCGAGCCCGAGCAGCTAAGACACATGCGCTCCTCGAGCCCCATAGTTCCTCAGCGGCCGCTACCTAGAAAACATGGCTTAGGTCACAGGCCAGTTTTCACATTAGCCCCGGTTCAGTCACGAACCGGGACTAATGTGAGCATTGGTCCCGGTTCGTGCGGCCAGGGGCCTGCCGGGCCTCGTGGGGGCATTGGTTCCGGTTCGTCCGGATCCTTTGGTCCCGGTTGGTGGGACAAACCGGGACCAATGGCCCACGCTCCTGGCCCACCACCCTTTAGTCCCGGTTCATACCACAAACCGGGACTAAAGGGCTGGTCCTAGTTGCGGCCAGTGTTTAGTCCCACCTCGCCAACCGAAGGGTGCTCACACCAGTTTATAAGCCCGTCCCTCTATGCCTTGTTGAGCTTCTCTTAAAGTGAAAATAGATGCCCTTATACAGGGAATTTCACCTAAATTCACAGTAAATTTGAATTTAGGTTTAATTTTCTCTATAAGCGCATCTATGTTCATTTTTTTATATTTATAAAATAAATAAACCTTAATAAAATAAATAAAACTAAATAAACCTTAATAAAATAAATAAAATAAACTATAGTAACAACAATAAATAAACCTTAATAAATTAAGTAAAAATAGCAGCAGTAAAATAAATAAAAATAAATAATTAAAGTAAAATACATAAGTAATTAGAAATAAAATAAATAAGTTTTTTGTTGTAGGTAGAAACAAAACAAAAAAATAAAGCAAAAGAGGGAAAAAACACGAGCCATCAACTCCATAACCGCCATATCTGGGATAGAGAAGGGCGATCCCTTGGAGTGGGATTCACATACAGTTGCCCGTAACATCTACCATTCGAGCCTAGCAGGTGGAACTCGGATCTGTCAACAGTGTCAAAGCGACAAATAGCAGGCGGAGGAGAAGCCACCGATGTCATGTGTAGATCCCTTCTAGGTCTTGCGGATCGTGCTATTACAACAATTTTGTTGGTTGATCCAAAAAAAAGGAATTTGGTTGGTTTTCTTGAAGCCCTAGCTTGTTGTGCCGTCCTATTCTCTCAATGCAATTTAGCAAATGCTACTACAGTACAGTAAAGGGCACAAAGAAAAAGCACGCAGTGAAGGAAAATACCTCCATATCAAAGCTGCTACTTATCTTGTTGGTTATCAGGATGTGGATATGTAGAATTTTCTCTAGCCACGGCAACAGACATGCATTCATCTAGGGGGTTCACTACAGAACAAAATAAATGCTGATGTTAGTTGTTGAGGGTACGTTTGACATCCCTGAGAGACTAGATAATGAAAAGATGAATCGTCAAACCTGGATGAACAAAGACGCTACCAAGTGGATGAATCTGATGGCCTGTCCTCCCTTGAAGATCATGCGTCCTCCCTTGAAGGCGCCACCAGGGCCATGGACGCCTCATACACCGCCGCCGACGTGTTGTAGTGATGAGGTATCATGCAGGATCTGACATAGGATCACCTTCAGGCAAGATGAATAGGTCTTCAGGGGCACGACGGCCGGCCACAGCAGGCCCCTGCCATGGACGGGGCCGCCCGAGCCACAGCCGCTCGCCAGCTCGCCTCTGGAGCAGTCCAAGCTTATCCGCGAGCTCGTCCACTAGTGCCCGTCGCCGCCACGACGTCCTACAGGCTAGAGAACGGCGGTTCGCCGTTCTTATCCACGGCCGTCGTTGGAACCGACTCCGGCCGCCTATATAAGGAGCCCCCGAGTCCGTCCAGTCCCTCAGGCGACCTCAAGCTACCCCACCTTAATAAATTAAGTAAAAATAGCAGCAGTAAAATAAATAAAAATAGCAGCAGTAAAATAAATAAAAATAAAATAATTAAAGTAAAATACATAAGTAATTAGAAATAAAATAAATAAGTTTTTTGTTGTAAGTAGAAACAAAACAAAACAAATAAAGCAAAAGAGAAAAAACAAAGGAAAAAAATTATGCCACCTACTGGGCCACCACGGCCTGAATACGACTAGAAACCCATACATGGGCCAGGATTCAGGCCCGCAGAAGGCCCAGTAGGCCCACAGGCAAATAGTGACAGAATAGGCCCGTAAGCCTGCATTTGAGAGGAGCTCGAAGTGGTCAGCGCAGCTGCGCTTATAAACCACTGTCGAAGCCTCTCGGCTAGCGAGGTGGGACTAAACATCCCACCGCACCGCGCCAGTTCCAGCACAAGGCCTTTGGTCTCAGTTGGTGCCACCAACCGGGACTAAAGGGGGCATTGGTCCCGGTTCGTGGCACCAACCGGGACCAACGGCCTTTAGTCCCGGTTGGTGCCACGAACCGGGACCAATGAGTTGCCTATATATACCCCATCGCCATAGCAGAGCACTCCACAGTGCTCTGTTTTTTCTGGCCGGCGAGGGGAGGGCATTTGGGTGCTCTAGCTCACCTCCTATGCACATGAGGTGTTCGATGAAATGTCTGAGCCACACTAGTTAATCTTTGTCCTCTCGAAACTCGACCTCCGAGCTCCATTTTCCCCGAGATTTGTCTAGGTTTAGCGGTCCGTCACGTCCCGTCCCCGTCTTCACCGCCGTCGATCGCCCACGCCGATCTCGTCGCCAGCACCACCGTGGTGAGCCTCTTGTTCTTATCTTCTTTCTGAAAGGAAAAAATTCTTACTTTAGATAGTTACTTGTCTAATTTTGTTACTTTTATTATTCCTTCTTATTACATAGTGCGATGGTTTTGGTATCCGCCCCCGTCGGCCCTCGTCCTGTCTATGATTCGGATGTGGTATATATTATCTTTTTATAACTATTTGGTTCATTTATTGTTTATGACAAATATACCGACCAACGTGACATAGGAGGTGGTTGAACCGGAAATTCTAACCGACCCTATTGTCGAGAGGTTAAATTTAGTTGAAGAAGAAAACAATTACTTGAAGGAAAAAATAAAAAAAATTGAGGAGGAGAAGATGATATTGGAGTTGCATGTTGCGGATGTCGTCAATGATCACAAGATCAAGATGGATGCAATGCGCTTGAAGATTAGAAAGATTAGAAAATATGCCATTCATACCGAGGCTTGGTATCATTACGCCGTTGGATCAATTGTTTCCTTGGTTGCGATTATGATCGCATTTGTTTTCGCATTGAAATGTTTTACATAGTTTCAATGTATGGTTTAATTAATTAGATGCTCTGGAGAGCTATATATATGTTGTTAGATGAGAACTATGTATGTACTTTGGTTCTAATGTGATGATGAACTTCTATTAATTTGGTCACTTAATTATCTATTCATGATGTTCTGTAATGGTTTTTGACACACTTAATTATATATAATGCACGCAGATGAACCGGCAATGGATGTACGGTGACAGACACACCTCCGAGTACATTAAGGGCGTGCATGATTTTCTCGAAGTGGCTGAGGCAAACAAGCAGAATGGTTTTATGTGTTGTCCATGCCCTACATGTGGGAATACGAAGTCTTACTCTGACCGGAAGATCCTTCACACCCACCTGCTTTACAAGGGTTTCATGCCACACTATAATGTTTGGACGAGGCATGGAGAAATAGGGGTTATGATGGAAGACGGCGAAGAAGAAGAGGACGATGACAACTATGTGCCCCCTGAATACGGTGATGCTGCAACGGGGGAAGCTGCTGAAGATCAAGAGGAACCAGACGATGTGCCCAATGATGCTGCAAGGGGGGAAGCTGCTGAAGATCAAGAGGAACCAGTGCCCGATGATGATGATCTCCACCGGGTCATAGTCGATGCAAGGACGCAATGCGAAAGTCAAAAGGAGAAGCTGAAGTTCGATCGCATGTTAGAGGATCACAAAAAAGGGTTGTACCTGTTGGGGATTGTAGCATAATTTTAAAATTTTCCTACGCTCACCAAGATCCATCTATGGAGTATACTAGCAACGAGGGGAAAGGAGTGCATCTACATACCCTTGTAGATCGCGAGCGGAAGCGTTCCAATGAACGTGGATGACGGAGTCGTACTCGCCGTGATTCAAATCACCGATGACCGAGTGCCGAACGGACGACACCTCCGCGTTCAACACACATACGGTGCAGCGACGTCTCCTCCTTCTTGATCCAGCAAGGGGGAAGGAGAGGTTGATGGAGATCCAGCAGCACGACGGCGTGGTGGTGGATGTAGCGGGATGTCGGCAGGGCTTCGCCGAGCTTCTACGAGAGAGAGAGGTGTAGCAGGGGAGGAGGGAGGCGCCCAAGGCTGTAATATTGCTGCCCTCCCTCCCCCCCTATATATAGGCCCCCTGGGAGGGGGGAGGGCGCCGGCCAAGATCCATCTGATGGGGGGGCGGCCAAGGGGGTGCCTTGCCCCCCAAGGCAAGTGGGGCGCCCCCCCCCCACCCTAGGGTTTCCAACCCTAGGCGCATGGGGGGAGGCCCATGGGGGGGCGCCCCAGCCCACTAAGGGCTGGTTGCCCTCCCACTTCAGCCCACGGGGCCCTCCGGGATAGGTGGCCCCACCCGGTGGACCCCCGGGACCCTTCCGGTGGTCCCGGTACAATACCGATAACCCCCGAAACTTTCCCGGTGGCCGAAACTTGACTTCCTATATATAATTCTTCACCTCCGGACCATTCCGGAACTCCTCATGACGTCCGGGATCTCATCCGGGACTCCGAACAACTTTCGGGTTTCCGCATACTCATATCTCTACAACCCTAGCGTCACCGAACCTTAAGTGTGTAGACCCTACGGGTTCGGGAGACATGCAGACATGACCGAGACGCCTCTCCGGTCAATAACCAACAACGGGATCTGGATACCAATGTTGGCTCCCACATGTTCCACGATGATCTCATCGGATGAACCACGATGTCGAGGATTCAATCAATCCCGTATACAATTCCCTTTGTCAATCGGTATGTTACTTGCCCGAGATTCGATCGTCGGTATCCCAATACCTTGTTCAATCTCGTTACCGGCAAGTCTCTTTACTCGTACCGCAATGCATGATCCCGTGACTAACGCCTTAGTCACATTGAGCTCATTATGATGATGCATTACCGAGTGGGCCCAGAGATACCTCTCCGTCACACGGAGTGACAAATCCCAGTCTCGATCCGTGCCAACCCAACAGACACTTTCGGAGATACCCGTAGTGTACCTTTATAGTCACCCAGTTACGTTGTGACGTTTGGCACACCCAAAGCACTCCTACGGTATCCGGGAGTTGCACGATCTCATGGTCTAAGGAAAAGATACTTGACATTGGAGAAGCTCTAGCAAACGAAACTACACGATCTTTTATGCTATGCTTAGGATTGGGTCTTGTCCATCACATCATTGTCCTAATGATGTGATCCCGTTATCAATGACATCCAATGTCCATAGTCAGGAAACCATGACTATCTGTTGATCAACGAACTAGTCAACTAGAGGCTTACTAGGGACACGTTGTGATCTATGTATTCACACATGTATTGCGATTTCCGGATAACACAATTATAGCATGAACAATAGACAATTATCATGAACAAAGAAATATAATAATAACCATTTATGATTGCCTCTAGGGCATATTTCCAACAGTCTCCCACTTGCACTAGAGTCAATAATCTAGTTACATTGTGATGAATCGAACACCCATTGCATCCTGGTGTTGATCTTGTTTTGCCCTAGGGAGAGGTTTAGTCAACGGATCTGCTACATTCAGGTCCGTATATACTTTACAAATATCTATGTCTCCATTTTAAACACTTTCACGAATGGAGTTGAAGCGGCGCTTGATATGCCTGGTCTTCCTGTGAAACCTGGGCTCCTTCGCAAGGGCAATAGCTCCAGTGTTGTCACAGAAGAGAGTCATCGGGCCCGACACATTTGGAATCACCCCTAGGTCGGTAATGAACTCCTTCATCCAGACTGCTTCCTGCGCTGCCTCCGAGGCTGCCATGTACTCCGCTTCACATGTAGATCCCGCCACGACGCTTTGCTTGCAACTGCACCAGCTTACTTCTCCTCCATTCAAAATATACACGTATCCGGTTTGTGACTTCGAGTCATCCAGATCTGTGTCGAAGCTAGCGTCGACGTAACCCTTTACGACGAGCTCTTCGTCACCTCCATAAACGAGAAACATATCCTTAGTCCTCTTCAGGTACTTCAGGATATTCTTGACCGCTGTCCAGTGTTCCATGCCGGGATTACTTTGGTACCTTCCTACCAAACTTACGGCAAGGTTTACATCAGGTCTGGTACACAGCATGGCATACATAATAGACCCTATGGCCGAGGCATAGGGGATGACACTCATCTTTTCTCTATCTTCTGCCGTGGTCGGGCATTGAGCCGTGCTCAATTGCACACCTTGCAATACAGGCAAGAACCCCTTCTTGGACTGATCCATATTGAACTTCTTCAATATCTTGTCAAGGTATGTACTCTGTGAAAGACCAATGAGGCGTCTTGATCTATCTCTATAGATCTTGATGCCTAATATATAAGCAGCTTCTCCAAGGTCCTTCATTGAAAAACACTTATTCAAATAGGCCTTTATACTTTTCAAGAATTCTATATCATTTCCCATCAATAGTATGTCATCCACATATAATATGAGAAACGCTACAGAGCTCCCACTCACTTTCTTGTAAACACAGGCTTCTCCATAAGTCTGTGTAAACCCAAACGCTTTGATCATCTCATCAAAACGAATGTTCCAACTCCGAGATGCTTGCACCAGCCCATAGATTGAGCGCTGGAGCTTGCATACTTTGTTAGCATTCTTAGGATCGACAAAACCTTCCGGCTGCATCATATACAACTCTTCCTTAAGGAAGCCATTAAGGAATGCCGTTTTGACGTCCATCTGCCATATCTCATAATCATAGTATGCGGCAATTGCTAACATGATTCGGACGGACTTCAGCTTCGCTACGGGTGAGAAAGTCTCATCGTAGTCAACCCCTTGAACTTGTCGATAACCCTTAGCGACAAGTCGAGCCTTATAGATGGTCACATTACCATCCGCGTCTGTCTTCTTCTTGAAGATCCATTTGTTTTCTATGGCTCGCCGATCATCGGGCAAGTCAGTCAAAGTCCATACTTCATTTTCATACATGGATCCTATCTCGGATTTCATGGCTTCTAGCCATTTGTCGGAATCCGGGCCCGCCATCGCTTCTTCATAGTTCGAAGGTTCACCGTTGTCTAACAACATGATTTCCAGGACAGGGTTGCTGTACCACTCTGGTGCGGAACGTGTCCTTGTGGACCTACGAAGTTCAGTAGTAACTTGATCCGAAGCTTCATGATCATCATCATTAACTTCCTCCCCAGTCGGTGTAGGTACCACAGGAACATTTTCCCGCGCTGCGCTACTTTCCGGTTCGGAAGGGGTGACTATCACCTCATCAAGTTCCACTTTCCTCACACTCAATTCTTTCGAGAGAAACTCCTTCTCCAGAAAGGACCCGTTCTTGGCAACGAAGATCTTGCCTTCGGATCTGAGGTAGAAGGTATACCCAATAGTTTCCTTAGGGTATCCTATGAAGACGCATTTCTCCGACTTGGGTTCGAGCTTTTCAGGTTGAAGTTTCTTGACATAAGCATCGCATCCCCAAACTTTTAGAAACGACAGCTTAGGTTTCTTCCCAAACCATAATTCATACGGTGTCGTCTCAACGGATTTCGACGGAGCCCTATTTAAAGTGAATGCGGCAATCTCTAAAGCATAGCCCCAAAATGAGAGCGGTAAATCGGTAAGAGACATCATAGATCGCACCATATCCAATAGAGTGCGATTACGAAGTTCAGACACACCGTTTCTCTGAGGTGTTCCAGGCGGCGTGGGTTGTGAAACTATTCCACATTTCCTTAAGTGTGCACCAAATTCGTGACTTAAATATTCTCCACCACGATCTGATCGTAAGAATTTTATTCTCCTGTCACGTTGATTCTCAACCTCACTCTGAAATTCCTTGAACTTTTCAAAGGTTTCAGACTTGTGTTTCATTAGGTAGACATACCCATATCTACTTAAGTCATCAGTGAGAGTGAGAACATAACGATAACCTCCGTGAGCCTCAACACTCATTGGACCACACACATCGGTATGTATGATTTCCAATAAGTTGGTTGCTCGCTCCATTGTTCCGGAGAACGGAGTCTTGGTCATCTTACCCATGAGGCATGGTTCGCACGTGTCAAATGATTCGTAATCAAGAGACTCCAAAAGTCCATCTGCATGGAGCTTCTTCATGCGCTTGACACCAATGTGACCAAGGCGACAGTGCCACAAGTATGTGGGACTATCGTTATCAACTTTACATCTTTTGGTATTCACATTATGAATATGTGTAACATCACGTTCGAGATTCATCAAGAATAAACCATTGACCAGCGGGGCATGAC
The DNA here is from genome assembly GCF_002575655.3 of Aegilops tauschii subsp. strangulata. Lineage (NCBI taxonomy): Eukaryota > Viridiplantae > Streptophyta > Magnoliopsida > Poales > Poaceae > Aegilops > Aegilops tauschii. Next base: position 74,651,011 of record NC_053040.3, on the reverse strand, counting down.
CATAAAACATATCTCTCAAATAAATAGAACAACCATTATTCTCGGATTTAAATGAGTAGCCATCTCGAATTAAACGAGATCCAGATACAATGTTCATGCTCAAAGCTGGCACTAAATAACAATTATTGAGGTTTAAAACTAATCCCGTGGGTAGATGTAGAGGTAGCGTGCCGACGGCGATCACATCGACCTTGGAACCATTCCCAACGCGCATCGTCATCTCGTCCTTCGCCAGTCTCCGTTTATTCCGTAGTTCCTGTTTTGAGTTACAAATATGAGCAACCGCACCGGTATCAAATACCCAGGAGCTACTACGAGTACTGGTAAGGTACACATCAATTACATGTATATCACATATACCTTTGGCGTTGCCGGCCTTCTTGTCCGCTAAGTATTTGGGGCAGTTCCGCTTCCAGTGACCACTTCCCTTGCAATAAAAGCACTCAGTTTCAGGCTTGGGTCCATTCTTTGACTTCTTCCCAGTAACTGGTTTACCGGGCGTGGCAACTCCCTTGCCGTCCTTCTTGAAGTTCTTCTTACCCTTGCCCTTCTTGAACTTAGTGGTTTTATTCACCATCAACACTTGATGTTCTTTTCTGATCTCCACCTCCGCTGATTTCAGCATTGAATATACCTCAGGAATGGTCTTTTCCATCCCCTGCATATTGAAGTTCATCACAAAGCTCTTGTAGCTTGGTGGAAGCGACTGGAGGATTCTGTCAATGACCGCATCATCCGGGAGATTGACTCCTAGTTGAGACAAGCGGTTATGCAACCCAGACATTCTGAGTATGTGCTCACTAACAGAACTATTCTCCTCCATTTTACAGCTGAAGAACTTGTCGGAGACTTCATATCTCTCGACCCGGGCATGAGCTTGGAAAACCATTTTCAGCTCTTGGAACATTTCATATGCTCCGTGCTGCTCAAAACGCTTTTGGAGCCCCGGTTCTAAGCTGTAAAGCATGCCGCACTGAACCAGGGAGTAATCATCACTACGTGACTGCCAGGCATTCAGAACGTCTTGAGTTGCTGGGAAAACAGGTGCATCACCTAGCGGTGCTTCAAGGACATAAGCTTTCTTGGCAGCTATGAGGATAATCCTCAGGTTACGGACCCAGTCCGTGTAGTTGCTACCATCGTCTCTCAGCTTGGTTTTCTCTAGGAACGCGTTGAAGTTGAGGGCAACATTAGCGTGGGCCATTTGATCTACAAGACATAGTGTAAAGATTTTAGACTAAGTTCATGATAATTAAGTTCATCTTAATCAAATTACTCAATGAACTCCCACTCAGATAGACATCCCTCTAGTCATCTAAGTGAAACATGATCCGAGTTAACTAGGTCGTGTCCGATCATCACGTGAGACGGACTAGTCAAGATCGGTGAACATCTCCATGTTGATCGTATCTTCTATACGACTCATGCTCGACCTTTTGGTCCTCCGTGTTCCGAGGCCATGTCTGTACATGCTAGGCTCGTCAAGTCAACCTAAGTGTATTGCGTGTGTTCCGAGGCCATGTCTGTACATGCTAGGCTCGTCAACACCCGTTGTATGCGAACGTTAGAATCTATCACACCCGATCATCACGTGGTGCTTCGAAACAACGAACCTTCGCAACGGTGCACAGTTAGGGTGAACACTTTCTTGAAATTATTATAAGGGATCATCTTACTTACTACCGTCGTTCTAAGCAAATAAGATGCAAAAACATGATAAACATCACATGCAATCAAATAGTGACATGATATGGCCAATATCATTATGCTCCTTTGATCTCCATCTTCGGGGCACCATGATCATCTTCGTCACCGGCATGACACCATGATCTCCGTCATCATGATCTCCATCATTGTGTCTTCATGAAGTCGTCACGCCAATGATTACTTCTACTTCTATGGCTAACGCGTTTAGCAACAAAGTAAAGTAATTTACATGGCGTTATTCAATGACACGCAGGTCATACAAAATAATAAAGACAACTCCTATGGCTCCTGCCGGTTGTCATACTCATCGACATGCAAGTCGTGATTCCTATTACAAGAATATGATCAATCTCATACATCACATATATCATTCATCACATCTTCTGGCCATATCACATCACAAAGCACTTGCTGCAAAAACAAGTTAGACGTCCTCTAATTGTTGTTGCAAGTTTTTACGTGGTTTGTAGGTTTCTAGCAAGAACGTTTCTTACCTACGTATGACCACAACGTGATTTGCCAATTTCTATTTACCCTTCATAAGGACCCTTTTCATCGAATCCGTTCCGACTAAAGTAGGAGAGACAGACACCCGCTAGCCACCTTATGCAACTAGTGCATGTCAGTCGGTGGAACCTGTCTCACGTAAGCGTACGTGTAAGGTTGGTCCGGGCCGCTTCATCCTACAATGCCGCCGAAACAAGATACGACTAGTAGCGGCAAGAAGAATTGGCAACATCAACGCCCACAACTGCTTTGTGTTCTACTCGTGCATAGTAACTACGCATAGGCCTGGCTCATGATGCCACTGTTGGGGACTGTAGCATAATTTTAAAATTTTTCTACTCTCACCAAGATCCATCTATGGAGTATACTAGCAACGAGGGGAAAGGAGTGCATCTACATACCCTTGTAGATCGCGAGCGGAAGCGTTCCAATGAACGTGGATGACGGAGTCGTACTCGCCGTGATTCAAATCACCGATGACCAAGTGCCGAACGGACGGCACCTCCGCGTTCAACACACGTACGGTGCAGCGACGTCTCCTCCTTCTTGATCCAGCAAGGGGGAAGGAGAGGTTGATGGAGATCCAGCAGCACGACGGCGTTGTAACACCCTGAGGATCATGCTACAGTAACTCTTTGTGATTAAGCTAATCATGTTGCTAAACAGGGCTTGATCACATTTGAAACACATTTCTTTTCAAACTCCTAATTCAAACTTCAATTAAAATTAAAGTGGAAAATAAAAGTTTTCAAAAATATAAACAAAAATGTTCGGTGGGTGCCAAATAATACACTGGTAATTATGGTGGAGAAAACACATTTTTATAAAATACCTAAATACTTTTAAATGAAATAAAACAGAAAAGAAAATAAACAAATAAAAAGAAATGCAAAAGGACACAGAACAAAGGAAAAAGAAAAAGAAAAAGGAGGAGGACCTCCCCCCCACTGGACCCCTGGCCCGACTGGGCCGACCCCCGGCCCAGCCCACCTCTCCCACTCGCCCCCTTCCCTGTTCCCCCGACCGGGGTCGGAACAGGGGCAGTCCCCGCCGCACCCCCTCGCCGGCGACGGGGAGGATAAGGACGCCAGCTCCCCCCCGCCTCCTCGGGCCTCTCTCCCACTCACCCCCGCTCACCTCTCGGCCTCTGCGCCTCTCTCTCCCCCCCCAGATCCACGCCGCTCCTCCCTTCCCCACGCCCGACGCGGTCGCTGCCGTTCACCGTCGTTCCCGCGGCCACCGTGCCCCAATCGCCACTTCGCCGTGTCGTACGCCGTCGCCGCCCTCGACTACACTACCTCCACCTCTCCGTTGGAGCTCTGAGCCACTGCAACGGCCTCCCCGAGCTCGTCTTCCCCGCACGGCCGCCGTCGATCGCCGCCCCGTTTCGCCGCCTCGAGCCTCCCCGAGCACGCTGCCGTCCCCCTACAGCCTCGCCGTGAGCCTCTCCCCCTCCTCCCCTGTCCTTTCTCTCTCGCGCGCCCCCTAGCGGCTTCCCCACGCACGCCCGAACGCCGCGCCGCGGAGCTCGTCGCCGGCGGGTCTCCGGTGACCATTTGGTCATGGGCGTAGGCCCGTTAGCTCGACCGCACCGTGTAGCACCCGCCTAGCTAGCTAGTTCGGCCGCTCGCGCGCCCTAACGCCGCACCCGCCCCAGCCCGAAGCACTTCGCCGCCGGCGAGCTCGTAGCGCTCGCCCCCGCCCGTTCCAGCCGCTCCGGCCACCACCGTTGGACGCGCGGCGCCGAGCCGCGTCGAACGCGCCCAGCCACGACCCCGCAGACCCCCTGTGCGCGAAACCCGCGCCCCTCCCGAACCGCGCCGCCGCGTTTGGCTCGTCGGAGTTGCTCCGGCGCCGGCCGCCGACGTGGCTGGCCTGGGGCCACCCCAGGGCCACTGCCAGTGGGCCCCGTGGGTCCCAGTTGACTGGGTTGACCCAGTCAACTGCTGACTGGGCAGGCCCAGCCACTGACATGCGGGCCCCGCCGCAAAATTAAAAAAAAAGAAGAAAAGAAAAATGTTTTTATAAATAAAAATAATTAGATTAACTAATCACTCACTGACATATGGGGCCCACCCCTCTAATTAGACTGTTAGTTTAGTTTAAATTACTGTTAAACTAACAGAGGCTGACATGTGGGTCCCACTGGACCCACCTGTCTGGTTTGACTGGTCAGCCGACCTGTTGACCTGCTGACGTCAGCATTACCTCATGCTGACGTCATAATTCATTTTTTTGCTTAATTCAAATAATTCCAGAAATTCAAATAAACTTTGAAAATTCATATCTTTTAAACCGTAACTCGGATGAAAATGTTTTCTATATGAAAGTCGCTCAGAACGACGAGACGAATCCGAATACGCAGTCCGTTCGTCCACCACACCTCCCTAACCTATCGAACTAGCAACTTTCCCCCTCCGGTCCGTCTGTCCGAAAACGCGAAACATCGGGAATACCTCCCGGATGTTCCCCCCCTTCACCGGTACCACCTACTGTCGCATTAGGACACACCTAGCACCGCTCATTGTCATGTCACGCATCGTCATGCTTATGTTTGCATTGTATTTACTGTTTCTTCCCCCCTCTTCTCTCCGGTAGACTACGAGACCGACACTGCTGCTGCCCAGTTCGACTACGGAGTCGACGACCCCTCCTACTTACCAGAGCAACCAGGCAAGCCCCCCCTTGATCACCAGATATCGCCTATGCTTCTCTATACTGCTTGCATTAGAGTAGTGTAGCATGTTACTGCTTTTTGGTATCCTATCCTGATGCATAGCCTATCCTTGCCACTACTGTTGATACCTGTACCTGCAATCCTACATGCTTAGTATAGGATGCTAGTTTTCCATCAGTGGCCCTACATTCTTGTCCGTCTGCTGTGCTATACTATCGGGCCGTGATCACCTGGGCGGTGATCACGGGTATATACTTATATACTATATACATGACACATGTGATGACTAAAAGTCGGGTCGGCTCGTAGGAGTACCCGCGAGTGGATCTTTGTGGCGGAGCGACAGGGCAGGTTGAGACTGCCTAGGTGAAAGGTGGGCCTGGCCCTGGTCAGCGTTCGCGGTTACTTAACACGCTTAACGAGATCTTGGTATTTGATCCGAGTCTGGCCATTTGGTCTATACGCACTAACCATCTACGTGGGAGTAGTTATGGGTATCCCGACGTCGTGGTATCAGCCGAAGCTCTTTTGACGTCAGCAACTGAGTGGCGCGCGCCGCATTGGACCGTAAGCTCGCGCTTGTATTAAGGGGGCTAGGTCTGCTTCCGGCCGCGTACGCAACGTGCAGGTGTGCATAGGGCGATGGGCCCAGACCCCTGCGCGCATAGGTTTAGACCGGCGTGCTGACCTCTCTGTTGAGCCTAGGTGGGGCTGCGACGTGTTGATCTTACGAGGCCGGGCATGACCCAGAAAAGTGTGTCCGGCCAAATGGGATCGAGCGTGTTGGGTTATGTGGTGCACCCCTGCAGGGAAGTTTATCTATTCGAATAGCCGTGTCCCTCGGTAAAAGGACGACCCGGAGTTGTACCTTGACCTTATGACAACTAGATCTGGATACTTAATAAAACACACCCTTCCAAGTGCCAGATACAACCCGGTGATCGCTCTCTAACAGGGCGACGAGGAGGGGATCGCCGGGTAGGATTATGCTATGCGATGCTACTTGGTGAACTTACAATCTACTCTCTTCTACATGCTGCAAGATGGAGGTGGCCAGAAGCGTAGTCTTCGACAGGATTAGCTATCCCCCTCTTATTCTGACATTCTGCAGTTCAGTCCACCGATATGGCCCTTTACACATATACCCATGCATATGTAGTGTAGATCCTTGCTTGCGAGTACTTTGGATGAGTACTCACGGTTGCTTCTCTCCCTCTTTCCCCCTTTCCTATCTATCTGGTTGTCGCAACTAGAGGTTGGAGTCCAGGAGCCAGACGCCACCGTCGACGACGACACCTACGACACCGGAGGTGCCTACTACTACGTGCAGGCCGCTGACGACGACCAGGAGTAGTTAGGAGGATCCCAGGCAGGAGGCCTGCGCCTCGTTCGATCTGTACCCCAGTTTGTGCTAGCCTTCTTAAGGCAAACTTGTTTAACTTATGTCTGTACTAAGATATTGTTGCTTCCGCTGACTCGTCTGTGATCGAGCACTTGTATTCGAGCCCTCGAGGCCCCTGGCTTGTATTATGATGCTTGTATGACTTATTTATGTTGTAGAGTTGTGTTGTGATATCTTCCCGTGAGTCCCTGACATTGATCGTACACATTTGCGTGCATGATTAGTGTACGGTCAAATCGGGGGCGTCACAAGTTGGTATCAGAGCCGACTGCCTGTAGGAATCCCCCTTTCCACACTCCTTGGCCGAAGTCGAGTCTAGACATTACGAAAACTTTTACTAACATGGCTGTGTGTCTTACGGGCCCACGTCGCCATTGGGTGGTACTAGGATCTTTTACTCCTCGACCTTTACTCTGGGACTCTGAACTCTCTTCTACTCGGGTTAAACGAATTTACTAACTTTAACACTAGGATCCCGTGACCGCATTCACCCCAAAGTTGGATAAGCCATAGTTGTTTCTTAGAATAGTATTTTGAACAATTCACACACTGTCATTTGACTCCTTTGAAACGTCTTTGCTTTCAGATGGAACCCATGAGGCAGGTCGTTCGCCACACGACGGCCATTGGTGCCTCGGGATCGCCTGCGGTGCTAGCTGAGATGATGACCTATCTGGGTTATCGCTGGCACCCTGAGTACACCGTCTACGAGGAGTACCAGGACTTTAACCAGGAGCAGTACCGTGCCATCGTCCACCTCTACTCTCGGGAGTACGACTCCACTACTGTGCTGCACACCGCACATGGTGTTGGTGTGACCATCGATATGGCTATCCACGATGCTGCCTATGCTGCTCTGACACGTCTTCGTGGAGAGTATCAGGAGTTGGACACCTCCCCTTTCAGGCACATTGCTATCGCATCTGATGTTGGTGCGGAGGGATACTATACTGCTGCCTACTCCACTGTCACCCGAGAGCCCTTCTACCATTAGCACCTGGTTCTGCATGCTGATGGGCTGGATCGAGCTAACCGAGCTCTTCGCCACGAGATGTACACCACCCGTCAGCACCTTTACCGTGCTCTGACGCTGCTGCACCCCTTTGTCCGATCTGGACAGGTACCGCGTACTGCGATCTACCCAGCCAGGACCGTGATGCCCCACGGTGTCGGTTGGCCAGAGGTGGGAGGCTACTCTCCCGCACTTGGTCCTATTCTGCCACCTGAGCGTCGGGCTCTACACCTGAGTATCCGCGGCCCCCAGTCTGCTGATGTCGAGGGCTATCCGTTGCCTCACTACCAGCTGTCGGGCTACGATTACCTCCACAGTACCTCTTGGGACTGATGTAGGCTTGCTTGTAGTGTTAGATGCATTCGCCGCGAGCCTGTGTGCCGCCTATGATGTTTTAGTCTATGTACTGAACTCTATGTACTGAACTCTATGCATGACCCCTTTGTAAGTTATGCCGACTACTATGTAGTAGCTATCGTGCTCCTTTCATTATGCATGTTTTATCATGAATGATCCTTGTCTTTGCAAATTTCTCAATGCTGAACCCCTGTTATATATTAGCAGGATGGTTAGACCAGGTGGTCGTGGTCGTGGTGGCGATGCCCCACCACCACCTGAGTACATGGCTGGTATGATCCAACAGTTTGAACTGAACCGCCAATTCATGGAAAATATGATGGCTCAGTTTCCTCGCCCCAATATGAACCAGCAGCCAGCTCAAGTGACTCTTCAAGATTTCATACGCCTCAACCCAACCATCTACCGCAGCTCAACTCAGCCTCTGGATGCTGATGACTGGCTCCGTGACATCACCTATGAGATGGAGTCTGCTAATGTAGCCCCTGCCAGCTATGTCACCTTTGCTTCCTTCTTCTTGAAGGGACCCGCAGCTCAATGGTGGGACAGCCACAGGCGTACTCTGCCAGCTGGAACAATCATCACATGGCCAGACTTCCAAGCTGCTTTCCATGCCCGCTTCATTCCTCAAGGAGTCATGGACCGGAAGAAGCGTGAGTTCCGCAACCTCACCCAAGGCAACAAAACTGTCGAAGCTTATCAGCGGGAGTTTCTGGACTTGTCCCGCTATGCTGAAGAAGACATTGCAACTGATGCACGAAGACAGGAGAAGTTCCGTGATGGCCTTCAAGCTGACATCAAGCTCGCACTTCTAGTGCATGACTTTGCTGATTTCGCCACCTTGGTGAACAAGGCCATCAATGTCGAAACTGGTCTGCAGGAATATCAGAGCTCTCACAGACGCAACCGTGACACGGGCTCATCTTCGGGCTCGCCTTCACAGAAGCGTAAGATATGGATCCCGAACAGCATGTACCGTCCAAATGCATCTGCCCCAAGGCAGAACTATGCTGCACCTCGTCTGCCTCCACCACCATCTAGGCAGTCAAGGCTTCCAGCTCCACCATCCCAAGCTCCTGTTCCCACTCCCAATAATGGTCTGTGCTACAAGTGTGGACAACCAGGTCACCGTGCCAGGGACTGCCATCAGAATCAGAATCAACTTGCCCTCCCAGCAACTGGCCGTGGTAACAATCAGCCCCGCAACAACAATGCTAAGTCTTATGGTCGTGCTCATGCCAACCACGTTGATCTCAACGAAGCTCAAGACCAGCCTGCTACTGTGATGGGTACACTCCTCATAAATTCAGTACCAGCATCCGTTTTATTCGATACAGGTGCATCGCATTCATTCATGTCAGAAGATTTTGCATACAAGCACGACGTTAAATGTGAGGAGATGAACACCTCTGTATTGGTAAAAAACCCCGTGGGACAGTGTCAAACCTCCTTGGTTGGCATCGATGTCCCCGTGGAAATCGAAGGGCTGGAATTCTATGCCTCTCCCATTATCCTGAAGACGTCTAACATCGACCTCATTTTGGGTATGGATTGGTTGAAAGCGCATACTGCTTCTATAGTTTGCGCCACTAAGACCGTCCATCTGCTACACCCTTCAGATGAAATAGTTGCTTACCAAGCTCATCTGGTGCAAAATGCCGAGGCAAGGCTCTATGCATTGAATGCATTGAACGCTGCACCACTCGAGGGCATTGAAAACATTCCCGTCGTGCGTGAATTCCTCGACGTCTTCCCTGAAGAACTTCCAGGGATTCCCCCTGCTAGAGCTGTCGAATTCATCATCGACTTGAAACCAGGCACCACTCCTATAGCCAAGCGACCCTACAAAATGCCGCCGCATGAACTCCTTGAGCTTAAGGAGGAAATCGACAAATCTCTTCGCAAAGGATTCATTCGCCCAAGTTGCTCTCATTGGGGAGCACCTTCTCTCTTTGTCAAGAAGAAGGATGGGACAAACCGGTTAGTTCAAGACTACCGTCCTATAAACCAAGCTACCATTCAGAATAAATACCCTCTTCCTCGGATCAATGATCTGTATGATCAATTGGCGGGTTCGTCAGTGTTCTCTAAGCTCGACTTGAGGTTGGGCTACCATCAGATCCGTGTTCGCGAAGAGGATATCCCAAAGACCGCCTTCGTGACTCGCTATGGTTCATACGAGTACACCGTCATGTCTTTCGGTTTAACCAATGCTCCAGCCACCTTCTCTCGTCTGATGAACTATATATTCATGGATTACCTCGACAAGTTCGTCGTGGTTTATCTGGATGATATCCTGGTATTTTCCAAGAACGAAGAAGAACATGCTGAACATCTTCGACTTGTGCTGGAAAAGCTACGAGAACATCAACTATATGCCAAGTTCTCCAAATGTGAATTCTGGCTACCGGAAGTAACCTATCTTGGGCATGTCATCTCTAAGGATGGTATTGCCGTCAACCCCGAGCGAGTTCAGGCTATTCTTGATTGGACTCCTCCCAAGAACGTTAAGCAAGTCAGAAGTTTTCTCGGTCTCGCCAGCTATTGCCGTCAATTTGTCGAGAACTTCTCTAAGATCGCCAGGCCTCTGACTAACCTGTTGCATAAGGGTGTCAAGTTCCAATGGACAGACAAATGTCAGGAAAGTTTCCAGGCACTCAAAGACAAGTTGACTTCTGCCCCAGTTCTAGCTCCACCTGATACTAAGAAGGACTTCGTCATTTACTTCGACGCTTCCCGTCAAGGATTAGGCTATGTCCTAATGCAAGACCGCAAAGTGATTGCTTATGCCTCTCGACAATTGCGCCCTCACGAAGAGAACTACCCAGTTCACGACCTCGAACTTGCTGCTGTCATTCATGCGCTGAAGCAGTGGCGACATTACCTTCTCGGTAATCGTTGCGAGATCTTCACTAACCACCAAAGCCTGAAGTATCTGTTTACTCAGCCAGATCTGAACCTCCGTCAGCAGAGATGGATGGAGCTTGTTGCAGACTTTGACTTGGGTATTTCCTATACGCCAGGCAAGGCTAATGTAATGGCTGATGCCTTGAGCCGCAAGTCTTACTGCAACCACCTCCAGGTTCATAAAGTTCAGCCCTCGCTTGTTGAAGAATTCAGGAAGCTGAACCTCCATATTGTTCCTCCGGGTGCACTCACTCCCCCTCCTAAGGAGTTTGGCAAGGTGAACCTCCACGTTGTTACCCAGGGTTCCCTCAATACCCTAGTTGCTAAACCAGATCTCGAGGACAGCATCAAAAGGCTACAGAAGTATGACTCTGAAGCCCACAAGATTAAGCGCTACCTCGCAGAAGGAAAGCCCTCATTCTTCACCATTGCTGAAGATGGCACCTTATACTTCAAGGGCCGCCTAGTGGTGCCATGTGCAGAGAAAAACCTGGATATGACACAGGAAGTTATGAAAGAAGCTCATGATACACCTCTATGTATCCATCTTGGTAGTACAAAGATGTACCAAGACATCCGTCAGAGATTCTGGTGGTCTAATATGAAGCAAGCCATTGCTCGTTATGTTGCTGAGTGTGACGTTTGCCGTCGTATCAAAGCAGAACATCAAAGGCCTGCTAGAACTCTGCAACCTATCTCTATTCCTGAATGGAAATGGGACCATGTTGAGATGGACTTCGTCACTGGATTTCCCAAATCACAGAAAGGTAATGATGCTATTCTTGTCGTCATTGACCGACTTTCCAAAGTTGCACATTTTCTGGCAGTCAAAGAAACGATCACTGCTAGCCAGTTGGCAACGCTCTATATGTCCAGGATTGTTTCACTCCACGGTATTCCATTGGTTATCAGCTCAGACCGTGGCAGCTTATTCACTTCAAGATTCTGGGCAAGTTTCCAAGAAGCTATGGGAACTCATCTGTCATTCAGTACTGCGTTTCATCCTCAATCGCAAGGACAAGTTGAACGCGTCAATCAAGTTCTCGAAGACATGCTTCGAGCTTGCGTTATTTCCTTCGGCAAGAAATGGGAGGAATCTCTCCCGTATGCTGAGTTCTCTTATAATAATAGCTATCAAGCTAGTCTGAAGATGGCCCCCTTCGAAGTGTTGTATGGACGAAAGTGCCGAACCCCTCTGAACTGGTCAGAAACTGGGGAACGTCCACTCTTCGGTCCGGATATTATCCAAGATGCCGAAGAACAAGTCCGCATTATTCGTGAGAATCTCAAGACTGCTCAGTCACGTCAGAAGAGTCAGTATGACCGTCATCATAAAGACATGGTCTATCAACCTGGCGAAAAGGCTTATCTTCGAGTCACACCTATGAAGGGTGCTCACCGCTTCGGGATCAAGGGCAAACTAGCTCCTCGCTATATTGGCCCATTCACTATTCTCGAAAGGCGTGGAAAAGTGGCATACCAACTGGAGCTACCGCCGAACCTTTCTCAGGTTCACGATGTGTTCCATGTGTCACAGCTCCGCCGTTGCTTCAAGGATCCAATCCGAGCTGTGGATCATGAAGTGCTCGAATTGCAGCAAGACCTCTCCTACAAGGAGCATCCGGTCCGTATTCTAGACCAAGCTGAACGCCGCACGCGTCAGAAGGCGATCAAGTTTCTCAAAGTCCAGTGGTCGCACCATTCTGAAGATGAGGCCACTTGGGAACGAGAGGATCGTCTGCGCGAAGAATACCCCGCACTGTTTCCTTCTACCTCCTAAATCTCGGGACGAGATTTCTTGTAGTGGAGGAGATTTGTAACACCCTGAGGATCATGCTACAGTAACTCTCTGTGATTAAGTTAATCATGTTGCTAAACAGGGCTTGATCACATTTGAAACACATTTCTTTTCAAACTCCTAATTCAAACTTCAATTAAAATTAAAGTGGAAAATAAAAGTTTTCAAAAATATAAACAAAAATGTTCGGTGGGTGCCAAATAATACACTGGTAATTATGGTGGAGAAAACACATTTTTATAAAATACCTAAATACTTTTAAATGAAATAAAACAGAAAAGAAAATAAACAAATAAAAAGAAATGCAAAAGGACACAGAACAAAGGAAAAAGAAAAAGAAAAAGGAGGAGGCCCTCCCCCCCACTGGACCCCTGGCCCGACTGGGCCGACCCCCGGCCCAGCCCACCTCTCCCACTCGCCCCCTTCCCTGTTCCCCCGACCGGGGTCGGAACAGGGGCAGTCCCCGCCGCACCCCCTCGCCGGCGACGGGGAGGATAAGGACGCCAGCTCCCCCCCGCCTCCTCGGGCCTCTCTCCCACTCACCCCCGCTCACCTCTCGGCCTCTGCGCCTCTCTCCCCCCCCAGATCCGCGCCGCTCCTCCCTTCCCCACGCCCGACGCGGTCGCCGCCGTTCACCGTCGTTCCCGCGGCCACCGTGCCCCAATCGCCACTTCGCCGTGTCGTACGCCGTCGCCGCCCTCGACTACACCACCTCCACCTCTCCGTTGGAGCTCCGAGCCACTGCAACGGCCTCCCCGAGCTCGTCTTCCCCGCACGGCCGCCGTCGATCGCCGCCCCGTTTCGCCGCCTCGAGCCTCCCCGAGCACGCTGCCGTCCCCCTACAGCCTCGCCGTGAGCCTCTCCCCCTCCTCCCCTGTCCTTTCTCTCTCGCGCGCCCCCTAGCGGCTTCCCCACGCGCGCCCGAACGCCGCGCCGCGGAGCTCGTCGCCGGCTGGTCTCCGGTGACCATTTGGTCATGGGCGTAGGCCCGTTAGCTCGACCGCACCGTGTAGCACCCGCCTAGCTAGCTAGTTCGGCCGCTCGCGCGCCCTAACGCCGCACCCGCCCCAGCCCGAAGCACTTCGCCGCCGGCGAGCTCGTAGCGCTCGCCCCCGCCCGTTCCAGTCGCTCCGGCCACCACCGTTGGACGCGCGGCGCCGAGCCGCGTCGAACGCGCCCAGCCACGACCCCGCAGACCCCCTGTGCGCGAAACCCGCGCCCCTCCCGAGCCGCGCCGCCGCGTTTGGCTCGTCGGAGTTGCTCCGGCGCCGGCCGCCGACGTGGCTGGCCTGGGGCCACCCCAGGGCCACTGCCAGTGGGCCCCGTGGGTCCCAGTTGACTGGGTTGACCCAGTCAACTGCTGACTGGGCAGGCCCAGCCACTGACATGCGGGCCCCGCCGCAAAATTAAAAAAAAAGAAGAAAAGAAAAATGTTTTTATAAATAAAAATAATTAGATTAACTAATCACTCACTGACATATGGGGCCCACCCCTCTAATTAGACTGTTAGTTTAGTTTAAATTACTGTTAAACTAACAGAGGCTGACATGTGGGTCCCACTGGACCCACCTGTCTGGTTTGACTGGTCAGCTGACCTGTTGACCTGCTGACGTCAGCATTACCTCATGCTGACGTCATAATTCATTTTTTTGCTTAATTCAAATAATTCCAGAAATTCAAATAAACTTTGAAAATTCATATCTTTTAAACCGTAACTCGGATGAAAATGTTTTCTATATGAAAGTCGCTCAGAACGACGAGACAAATCCGAATACGCAGTTCGTTCGTCCACCACACCTCCCTAACCTATCGAACTAGCAACTTTCCCCCTCCGGTCCGTCTGTCCGAAAACGCGAAACATCGGGAATACCTCCCGGATGTTCCCCCCCTTCACCGGTACCACCTACTGTCGCATTAGGACACACCTAGCACCGCTCATTGTCATGTCACGCATCGTCATGCTTATGTTTGCATTGTATTTACTGTTTCTTCCCCCCTCTTCTCTCCGGTAGACTACGAGACCGACACTGCTGCTGCCCAGTTCGACTACGGAGTCGACGACCCCTCCTACTTGCCAGAGCAACCAGGCAAGCCCCCCCCTTGATCACCAGATATCGCCTATGCTTCTCTATACTGCTTGCATTAGAGTAGTGTAGCATGTTACTGCTTTTTGGTATCCTATCCTGATGCATAGCCTATCCTTGCTACTACTGTTGATACCTGTACCTGCAATCCTACATGCTTAGTATAGGATGCTAGTTTTCCATCAGTGGCCCTACATTCTTGTCCGTCTGCTGTGCTATACTATCGGGCCGTGATCACCTGGGCGGTGATCACGGGTATATACTTATATACTATATACATGACACATGTGATGACTAAAAGTCGGGTCGGCTCGTAGGAGTACCCGCGAGTGGATCTTTGTGGCGGAGCGACAGGGCAGGTTGAGACTGCCTAGGTGAAAGGTGGGCCTGGCCCTGGTCAGCGTTCGCGGTTACTTAACACGCTTAACGAGATCTTGGTATTTGATCCGAGTCTGGCCATTTGGTCTATACGCACTAACCATCTACGTGGGAGTAGTTATGGGTATCCCGACGTCGTGGTATCAGCCGAAGCTCTTTTGACGTCAGCAACTGAGTGGCGCGCGCCGCATTGGACCGTAAGCTCGCGCTTGTATTAAGGGGGCTAGGTCTGCTTCCGGCCGCGTACGCAACGTGCAGGTGTGCATAGGGCGATGGGCCCAGACCCCTGCGCGCATAGGTTTAGACCGGCGTGCTGACCTCTCTGTTGAGCCTAGGTGGGGCTGCGACGTGTTGATCTTACGAGGCCGGGCATGACCCAGAAAAGTGTGTCCGGCCAAATGGGATCGAGCGTGTTGGGTTATGTGGTGCACCCCTGCAGGGAAGTTTATCTATTCGAATAGCCGTGTCCCTCGGTAAAAGGACGACCCGGAGTTGTACCTTGACCTTATGACAACTAGATCTGGATACTTAATAAAACACACCCTTCCAAGTGCCAGATACAACCCGGTGATCGCTCTCTAACAGGGCGACGAGGAGGGGATCGCCGGGTAGGATTATGCTATGCGATGCTACTTGGTGAACTTACATCTACTCTCTTCTACATGCTGCAAGATGGAGGTGGCCAGAAGCGTAGTCTTCGACAGGATTAGCTATCCCCCTCTTATTCTGACATTCTGCAGTTCAGTCCACCGATATGGCCCTTTACACATATACCCATGCATATGTAGTGTAGATCCTTGCTTGCGAGTACTTTGGATGAGTACTCACGGTTGCTTCTCTCCCTCTTTCCCCCTTTCCTATCTATCTGGTTGTCGCAACCAGAGGTTGGAGTCCAGGAGCCAGACGCCACCGTCGACGACGACACCTACGACACCGGAGGTGCCTACTACTACGTGCAGGCCGCTGACGACGACCAGGAGTAGTTAGGAGGATCCCAGGCAGGAGGCCTGCGCCTCGTTCGATCTGTACCCCAGTTTGTGCTAGCCTTCTTAAGGCAAACTTGTTTAACTTATGTCTGTACTAAGATATTGTTGCTTCCGCTGACTCGTCTGTGATCGAGCACTTGTATTCGAGCCCTCGAGGCCCCTGGCTTGTATTATGATGCTTGTATGACTTATTTATGTTGTAGAGTTGTGTTGTGATATCTTCCCGTGAGTCCCTGACATTGATCGTACACATTTGCGTGCATGATTAGTGTACGGTCAAATCGGGGGCGTCACAGGCGTGGTGGTGGATGTAGCGGGATGTCGGCAGGGCTTCACCGAGCTTCTACGAGAGAGAGAGGTGTAGCAGGGGAGGAGGGAGGCGCCCAAGGCTGTAATATTGCTGCCCTCCCTCCACCCCTTTATATAGGCCCCCTGGGAGGGGGGCGCCGGCCAAGATCCATCTGATGGGGGGGGGGCGGCCAAGGGGGTGCCTTGCCCCCCAAGGCAAGTGGGGCGCCCCCCCCACCCTAGGGTTTCCAACCCTAGGCGCAAGGGGGAGGCCCATGGGGGGCGCCCCAGCCCACTAAGGGCTGGTTTCCCTCCCACTTCAGCCCATGGGGCCCTCCGGGATAGGTGGCCCCACCCGGTGGACCCCCGGGACCCTTCCGGTGGTCCCGGTACAATAGCGATAACCCCCGAAACTTTCCCGGTGGCCGAAACTTGACTTCCTATATATAATTCTTCACCTACGGACCATTCCGGAACTCCTCGTGATGTCCGGGATCTCATCCGGGACTCCGAACAACTTTCGGGTTTCTGCATACTCATATCTCTACAACCCTAGCGTCACCGAACCTTAAGTGTGTAGACCCTACGGGTTCGGGAGACATGCAGACATGACCGAGACGCCTCTCCGGTCAATAACCAACAGCGGGATCTGGATACCCATGTTGGCTCCCACATGTTCCACGATGATCTCATCGGATGAACCACGATGTCGAGGATTCAATCAATCCCGTATACAATTCCCTTTGTCAATCCGTATGTTACTTGCCCGAGATTCGATCGTCGGTATCCCAATACCTTGTTCAATCTCGTTACCGGCAAGTCTCTTTACTCGTACCGCAATGCATGATCCCGTGACTAACGCCTTAGTCACATTGAGCTCATTATGATGATGCATTACCGAGTGGGCCCAGAGATACCTCTCCGTCACACGGAGTGACAAATCCCAGTCTCGATCCGTGCCAACCCAACAGACACTTTCGGAGATACCCGTAGTGTACCTTTATAGTCACCCAGTTACGTTGTGACGTTTGGCACACCCAAAGCACTCCTACGGTATCCGGGAGTTGCACGATCTCATGGTCTAAGGAAAAGATACTTGACATTGGAGAAGCTCTAGCACGATCTCATGATCTTTTATGCTATGCTTAGGATTGGGTCTTGTCCATCACATCATTCTCCTAATGATGTGATCCCGTTATCAATGACATCCAATGTCCATAGTCAGGAAACCATGACTATCTGTTGATCAACGAGCTAGTCAACTAGAGGCTTACTAGGGACACGTTGTGGTCTATGTATTCACACATGTATTGCGATTTCCGGATAACACAATTATAGCATGAACAATAGACAATTATCATGAACAAAGAAATATAATAATAACCATTCATTATTGCCTCTAGGGCATATTTCCAACAGTACCCCAATTGCGAAGATGGCAACACAAAGCTCGGTACCGTACTGGAATCGCTGCAGTGGAAGGCAGAGAATGCTGTGCCTGATAAAGGATTTGAGAAGCTATTGAAAATATTGAAGAAGAAGCTTCCAAAGGATAACGAATTGTCCGACAGTACATACGCAGCAAAGAAGGTCGTATGCCCTCTAGGATTGGAGGTGCAGAAGATACATGCATGCCCTAATGACTGCATCCTCTACCGCGGTGCATACAAGGATCTGAACGCATGCCCGGTATGCGGTGCATTGCGGTATAAGATCAGACGAGATGACCCTGGTGATGTTGACGGCGAGCCCCCCAGGAAGAGGGTTCCTGCGAAGGTGATGTGGTATGCTCCTATAATACCACGGTTGAAACGTCTGTTCAGAAACGAAGAGCATGCCAAGTTGATGCGATGGCATAGTGAGGACCGTAAGAAAGACGGGAAGTTGAGAGCACCCGCTGACGGGTCGCAGTGGAGAAAAATCGAGAGAAAGTACTAGGATGAGTTTGCAGCTGACCCAAGGAACATATGGTTTGGTTTAAGCGCGGATGGCATTAATCCTTTCAGGGAGCAGAGCAGCAATCACAGCACCTGGCCCGTGACTCTATGTATGTATAACCTTCCTCCTTGGATGTGCATGAAGCGGAAGTTCATTATGATGCCAGTTCTCATCCAAGGCCCTAAGCAACCCGGCAACGACATTGATGTGTACCTAAGGCCATTAGTTGAAGAACTTTTACAGTTGTGGAATGGAAACGGTGTACGTACGTGGGATGAGCACAAACAGGAGGAATTTAACCTGCACGCGTTGCTGTTTGTAACCATCAACGATTGGCCCGCTCTCAGTAACCTTTCAGGATAGATAAACAAGGGATACCACGCATGCATGCACTGTTTAGATGACACTGAAAGTATATACCTGGACAAAAGCAGGAAGAATGTGTACCTGGGCCATCGTCGATTTCTTCTGACCAACCATCAATGTCGAAAGAAAGGCAAGCATTTCAAAGGCGAGGCAGATCACCGGAAGAAGCCCGCCATGCGTACCGGTGATCACGTACTTGCTATGGTCAATGATTTACACGTAATCTTTGGAAAGGGTCCCGGCGGACTAGCTGTTCCGAATGACGCTGAGGGACACGCACCCATGTGGAAGAAGAAATCTATATTTTGGGACCTACCCTACTGGAAAGAGCTAGAGGTCCGCTCTTCAATCGACGTGATGCACGTGACGAAGAACCTTTGCGTGAACCTGCTAGGCTTCTTGGGCGTGTATGGGAAGACAAAAGATACACCTGAGGCACGGGAGGACCTGCAACGTTTGCACGAAAAAGACGGCATGCCTCCGAAGCAGTATGAAGGTCCTGCCAGCTACGCTCTTACAAAAGAAGAGAAAGAAATCTTCTTTGAATGCCTGCTCAGTATGAAGGTCCCGACTGGTTTCTCGTCGAATATAAAGGGAATAATAAATATGCCAGAGAAAAAGTTCCAGAACCTAAAGTCTCATGACTGCCACGTGATTATGACGCAACTGCTTCCGGTTGCATTGAGGGGGCTTCTACCGGAAAAAGTCTGATTAGCCATTGTGAAGCTATGTGCATTCCTCAATGCAATCTCTCAGAAGGTGATCGATCCAGAAATCATACCAAGGCTAAGGAGTGATGTGGCGCAATGTCTTGTCAGTTTCGAGCTAGTGTTCCCACCATCCTTCTTCAATATCATGACACACGTCCTAGTTCATCTAGTCGACGAGATTGTCATTCTGGGGCCCGTATTTCTACACAATATGTTCCCCTTTGAGAGGTTCATGGGAGTCCTAAAGAAATATGTCCGTAACCGCGCTAGGTCAGAAGGAAGCATCTCCATGGGCCATCAAACAGAGGATGTCATTGGGTTTTGTTTTGACTTCATTCCTGGCCTTAAGGAGATAGGTCTCCCTAAATCGCGGTATGAGGGGAGACTGACTGGAAAAGGCACGCTTGGAGGGGGGACTCAATAATATGCAGGGACGGATATTCTTGGTCTCAAGCACACTACACAGTTCTACAGAACTCTACCTTGGTGACCCCGTATGTCGATGAACACAAGAACAGTCTGCGCTCCAAACACCCGGAGCAGTGTGACGACTGGATTACATGTGAACACATCAGGACTTTCAGCAGTTGGTTGGAAACACGTCTCAGAGGTGACACCACTGTTTGTGATGAGTTGTACTCGTTGTCCAGGGGACCATCTTCGACTGTATTGACTTACAAAGGATACGAGATAAATGGGAATACATTTTACACGATCGCCCAAGATCAAAAGAGCACCAACCAAAACAGCGGTGTCCGCTTTGATGCAGCAACCGAGAGGGGAAAGGACACATATTATGGTTACATAATGGACATATTGGAACTTGACTACGGACATGATTTTAAGGTCCCTTTGTTTAAGTGCAAATGGGTCAATCTGTCAGGAGGCGGGGTACAGGTAGACCCACAGTACGGAATGACAACAGTGGATCTGAACAATCTTGGGTACACTGACGAACCGTTCGTGCTAGCCAATGATGTGGCACAGGTTATCTATGTGAAGGACATGTCTACCAGGCCGAGGAAAAGAAAAGATAAGGAAGCGAATACATCATACGATGAGCCAAAGCGCCACATAGTTCTTTCAGGAAAAAGGGACATTGTGGGAGTGGAGGGCAAGACAGACATGTCTGAAGATTATGAAAAGTTTCATGAAATTCCTCCCTTCAAAGTCAAGGCTGACCCAAGCATCCTGATAAACGATGAAGATTATCCATGGTTACGGCGCAATAAGCAAATGACACAAGCGAAGAAAAAGTGAAGACTTTCTCCCGCAACTATTATGATGATACCATGCCAACTTTGTAATAGACGAGTATGATACCATTGTCCATTTTGTACAAGAAGTGCATCTAGTTTTTGCCGTAACCCTCTCAACTTTCTTGCACATGCTATGTGGATGGAATGATGATACCATGCCAACTTTCAACCTTTTTAGAGTTCATTTGAAATGCTTTTCAATTTTAGGGTCTTATAGCTCAAAATAATTAGTAAATGCATGAAAAATAACAGGCCAAAAATTAAAAATTATGCCACCTACTGGGCCACCACGGCCTGAATACGATTAGAAACCCATCCATGGGCCAGGATTCAGGCCCGCAGAAGGCCCAGTAGGCCCACAGGCATGTACAGAGAGGTTAGGCCCGTAAGCCTGCTTTAGAGAGGAGCTCGACAGTTCAGGCCCACCGCACCTTATAAATAGGTGCGGCTCTCTCTTAGCTAGCGAGGTGGGACTAAACTCTGAACCATGCCACTGTGCAAGGCCATTGGTCCCGGTTGGTGGCACGAACCGGGACCAATTCCACCCTTTGGTCCCTGTTGGTGCCACGAACCGGTACTAATGAGGCTGTGGCCCCACGAGCACCTTTAGTACCTGTTCATGGCACGAACCGGTACTAGAGTTTCTTACTAAGCAGTTTTTTAGTCCCACCTCGCTAGCTGAGAGGCACTAGGAGCGGTTTATAAGCCCTGAGTGCAAAGACGATGAAGAATAGGCGCAATGCTCACGTTGCTTAGCTTCAAGCCTTGAGGAATAAGGTAGACTGCATCGAGCTATGTGCAGTGCAGTATACACTATTCCGAAAGGCTTGAAGCAAATCAACGAGCATTGCGCCTCTTTTTTATTTTTAATCATTCAAAGCAAAAAGAATTTTCATAAAGAACTTTTTTTGATAGAAACTTTAATAGCAAAAAGAATTATCATAAAGTAAAATAAATAAGTAATTAGAAACAAAATAAAATAAAATAAATAAGTTTTTTGTTGTAAGTAGAAACAAAACAAAATAAATATAGCAAAAAAGAAAACAAAAAAACTAAATACAGCAAAAAGAATTTTCATAAAGAACTAATGGCACTAATAGAAAGTTTATATTTTTTCTAAAACTAATGGCACTAACAGACAGTTTATAATTTTGCTGACCTAAAAGCAAAAAGAATTAAAAAATAAAGCAAAAAACAAAAGAAAATAAATAATGCAAAAAACAGAACCAAAAAACTGGATTTTTTTAAAAAAAAACTGCCACCTATTGGGCCACCACGGCCTGAATACGACTAGAAACCCAACCTGGGCCAGGATTCAGGCCCGCAGAAGGCCCAATAGGCCCACAGACAGCACAGTGTGACATTAGGCCCGTAAGCCTGCATTTGAGAGGAGCTCGAGAGGGCAGCCGCAGTGGGGCTTATAAACCACTCCGAGCCCCTCTCAACTAGCGAGGTGGGACTAAACTTTTGGCCGCGGGCAGCGCAAGGCCTTTGGTCCCGGTTGGTAGCACCAACCGGGACCAATGCCCCCCCTTTAGTCCCGGTTGGTGCCACCAACCGGGACCAAAGGCCGCCGCTTCCCGCCCTTTGCGCTGCTGAAAAGGGACCTTTGGTCCCGGTTGGTGGCACCAACCGGGACTAAAGGGTGGCATTGGTCCCGGTTGGTGCCACCAACCGGGACCAAAGGTGTGCCTATATAAGCCAACACTTGGGAAATTTTCAGATCCCTCGCCAGTTGCCCCCGACGCCGCCAGGCTGCCCGTGCTCGCCGTCGCCCCGCGCCCTTGCCTCGACGGGTCGCCGCCCGGTGCTCGTCGCCGTCGCCCTGCCCCCACGCGCCGCCCCGCCTCGTGCTCCCCTGCTCGCGCGCGCCGCCTGGGCGCCCCGAGCCCCCTGCCCGGCCCGCGTGTGCTCGCCGGCGCCCTCGCCGCCCCCGCCCCGTCCCGCCCCCGCGCGCCGGCGCCCTCGCCGCACCCGCCGTCGCCATCGTCCTAGCCGCCCCCGTTGTGAGAGCCGCCGCCCCGGCTCTGTTTTTTTATTAGTTTAATTGTTTTTTGATCATATATATATAATGTATATGTGTATGTATGTGGCTATATGTTTTTGTTCATATGTGGCTATATGTTTTTTTATTTTTATTAGTTTAATTTTTTTGTTCATATGTGATGTATATGTGTATGTGGCTATAATGTATATGTGAACAAAAAAAATTTGTATGTATGTAGATGTTCAAAATGTATGAATATATATGTCAAAAATGTTTTTTTGTTCATAGAAAGTTTTTATATATGACAATGTATATATTCGATATATATGAGAAATGATTATCCATGGAAAAGTTTTATATATGCAAAAGTTACAATTTTAGAAAAGTTATATATATCTAGCTAGGAAGGGAAGAAGAAGAAAAAGAAGGATAGGAAAGAAGAAAATAAGAAGAGGAAAGAAAGAAGAAGAGGAGAGGAAGAAGAGGAGAAATAAATAAGAAGAGGAAAAAAGAAGAAAAAGAAAAGGAGAAGAAGAAAGGAATAGATTTTCTATTTTTTCTTCTTCTCCTCTATTCCTTTCTTCTTCTCCTTTTTTTTCTTCTTTTTTTTCTTCAATCCTCTCCTCTATTCCTTTCTTCTTCTCCTCTTTTTAATCCTTCTTCGTTTTCTTATGTTTTATCGGGTCTGTCGTCGTCGATATATACCCCTCCCGATAACTTCAACACGACGGGGGATAACTTCAACACGAGGGGGGGTCGATATACCCCCTCCCCGATAACATTATTTTCCCGTGTATATATGTCGTCGTTGTCGATATAACCCCCTCCTGATAACTTCAACACGTGGGGGGGGGGTCGATATACCCCCTCCCCGATAACATTATTTTCCCGTGTATGTATGTCGTCGTTGTCGATATTACCCCCTCCCGATAACTTCAACACGAGGGGGGGTCGATATACCCCCTCCTCGATAACATTATTTTCCCGTGTATGTATGTCGTCGTTGTCGATATAACCCCCTCCCGATAACTTCAACACGTGGGGGGGGGGTCGATATACCCCCTCCCCGATAACATTATTTTCCCGTGTATGTATGTCGTCGTTGTCGATATATATAACTCCCTCCCAGATAACTTCGACATGATGGACGGTCGATATGTATACCCCCTCTCGACCGTGATAACTTATACCACGGGAGCACCCCCCGGCCCTCTCGCTCGACCAAAACTCTCGAGGACACCCAAACCCTAGAAAAAAACGATGTCAGTCTCCTACCCCCTCCCGCCGCGCCCCTACCCTTGAAGCGTTGCCTAGGCCACCCCAAACCCGGAATAAGCTAGGTCTACGTTTGCACTAATATATCCACCTGCTGTCATGTTTGTGTAATAATTGCCATGTTGTAATATTTGCAGAAACAATGGAGCACGGAGGAGATGAGCAAGCAGAAGAGGTGTTGGGGGACATAATCTTAGCCGGAGGTGATATCTTGTCGTATCTTAACGACAATGATGGTCTGGAAGAACAGGGTGAAGAAGCAGGCTAAGGTGATCGAAGAGTGGAGGAGGAAAGACATGATTATGATGGCTCCGGTGACCCAATGCTGGTGCAAGAAGGAGCCCGTGGTGACGGCTCCGGTGACCGAACAGAGTCCGGCCAGGTAAATATATTAGTTAAGCCTGTGCTGACTAGCTAATTGATGCATTCATTGTTTTGGTATGTACACATATTAATTAACACTCGTCTTTCTTCTTTTTTCTAGCCCTCCGGATCGAGCACAACTTCGGTAAAGAGACGAGGCCCGAAGAGAAAGTTGCGCTCGGATGAAAGGTTTGAGATCACAGCAATCGCGTGCGATGGCCAACCGATTGAACCCCTCCGGACAAAGGATGCTTTTGCTGCTCAGTGCGGGGTTCTAGTTAGGGACAAGATCCCGATCAGCATCCACCAATGGTATAAGCCTAAGAAGGAAGACCCTGAGGTGTCTTATGTCAATGATATGCAGAAAGATGATCTTTGGACTGAGCTGAAGGCAAATTTCACCCTACCGCCAGAGGAGGATCCGGAGAAGCCAGTTATAGAGCAATTAATCAAGTCTCATGCTCTTAAGAAGATGGCAGACCTATTCAGGAGGTGGAAGAATGAGCTGAAAACGTTTGTCGACAAAGAAGAGACACCAGAATTCGTCGGCCGGTATGAGAAGATCAGAGATCACTGGCCCGCATTTGTGGCCCACAAGACATCGGAAAAGAGTAAGAAGATGTCAGCGACAAACAAGAAGAATGCTGCGAAGAAGAAGCTTCACCATCGCACGGGGTCAGGTGGCTACCTCAAAGCCCGGCCTAAGTGGGCCAAGTCTGAGAGGGATCTGCTTGATAAAGGGATCGAACCAGAGACAATGAACTGGCCAGACCGTTGCCGGACTTGGTTCTTCGGGGCTGGCGGAACCTTGGACCCTGTATCAGGGAGGTGTCGTTGGACGGACGAGCAACTTGCAATACCCGTCAAGAAGCTTAAGCACTATATCGATGCAGCGCAGCAAGGGACGTTCGTTCCAGACAGAGAGAACGATGAGCTCACAATGGCCCTCGGGAATCCTGAGCACCCTGGACGGACACGAGGCACGCCAGACTCCGTTCCGTGGAAGGCTGGTTTTCCGGACGCGGGCGGTTACAAAACCCAGGAGAGGAGGAAAAAAGTGGAGCAGATCCAAATTCAGAAGCTGCACAAAAGGGTTCAAGCGCTAGAGGAACGAGACGGCAATCGAGATGCCGAAACTGCCCCCGAAGCTACACCGCCATCTCAGCGGAGAAGCAGCGTGGCTTCCACCGAGCAGCTTCAGCTGGAGCATGCGGCTCCTGCTAGCTACCCCGTGGATGCTATCACGGAGTCTCAACATTGCCACCTTATGGCAGAATGGCAGAACTTCAAAGTCAAGGCGGCTGTTGGCTCTGTTTTACCTACTGAACCCGGCACAACCTACCACTGCCGGCCGATTCCAGAAGGATATGCTAGGGTGATGGTGGATGAAATAACGGAGGGATTTGAGGACCTCCAGCTTGACCACCCTACCGGTGAAGGGGAGACTCGGCCGGGTTTAGCTCTGAAGACTCCGTGCCTATGGCGGAAGGAGCTCATCAAGCTTCCGAACTGGACGGCTCCGGCGAGTAAGGGCACTCCGCCTCCTCCTCCGGCGAGTGATCAGGGCACTCAGCCTCCTTCTCCGGCGCGTGACGGCACTCCGCCTCCTTCTCCGCCAGCGCCGGCGCGCCAGAGCAGCCAGCCTCCTCCTTCTCCGCCTCGTCAGCAAGGGCGGAAGAGACCCGCCGCTGCTGCGGCTGCTCCGGCGCGTCGTAGTCCTTCTCCTCCGCCTCGTAAGCAAGGAAAGAAGACAGCCGCAGCCACTCCGTCTGCTCTGCCGGCGTCTAGCAGTACAGCTGCCAGAGGCGGGAGGCAATACAGATTCGGTCCCTCTCTGAAGACTCCAGAGAAGTTACCATATGAGAGGACCGAGGAGGAGAACGCGAAGATCGTGCGAGCCGAAGTGAAGAACTTCTTTGAAGGGGTGAAAGCAAAGAAACATCCACCTCCGGAGGAGAAGGTAGATCCGGTGAAAGCAAAGCGCACTCTGGCTGCCCTGACAAAACCACCAAAGTCTCTGCCGAGAGGCAACTATGAGCGCGTTCTTGCAAAGACATATGCCGAAGCGGAGCGGTCGGGAAGTACTGTCAGTGATAAAAGGATGAAAGAACGACGAGCTGGGAAAAAAATTGCCCAGCTCGGCGAACAAGCGAACCAATCGTGCCCCCCGCTCAAGGTGTCAAAAACATCGTCGCTAATGATCCGAGTATGGTGCCCGGTTATAGCAATCTTGGAGATTACCTACCCGACGATGTACATTATGAAATCATGGAGGTGGACGAACACAAATACCATTACGGGAAGCCTCTCGTCAAAGATGAAAGATCTCTAAGCACGATGATGCGAAGACTATATGATTGGTACATGAAAACCTGCAGAGAGTCTGATGGGATGGATACTTTGACGCTGAGAGTTAAACCGGAGCATGACCTCGTTGGAATTGATCTGCTGAGTGTTCCATTTGAGGATTTCTTCCAGTTTTACAATCAAAAGGCCCTCGATAAAACAACGATCACTTGCTACTGTCTGTAAGTAGTACTACTTCTGTCATTAAGTCTCTCTATATAGGTCAGCTCTTTCATTGCATGTATTTATACTTATCCTCACTATATTATGCAGATTGAAGATCGCCGAATTGAAGAAAAGACAAATCAGTGATATTGGGTTCATTAACACAAATCTCATAGATGCATATACGGTTGAAAAACATCCCAAAGAAGCCGAGGCCAACTTGACCACGTGATCGTTGAAAACGGAGAATACTATGTGTACCCTGTGTTCCTACAATTTAATTAGAAGATTGTATTGTAAGAGATAATTATTGTATATATGTAGCCGGTAGTGTCGGATAGATATACGAGAACTTGTTGTTCGACCAATATCTCGGAGAAGGAGAGGTGGTCGATATCACTTCTCTCTGTATGCATATGTTCATGATGATCTTCTGTTTCCTTCATTTGATTACTAGCTAGCGTGTCTACTCCTCTCCATACGTATATAGTACGTAGCGTCGACCAAGCACGGAGATAAGAGAGGACACTTCTCTCTATTAATTAGCTAGCTAACACAATATATGAAACACCTAAATTAACCCCCCAAAACCCCTAAACCACCCCCTTTCAAGAAAAACAAAAACCTCAGCTCCTGCCAGCTGCTGATGCGTGGATGCCTATTGGTCCCGGTTGGTGACACCAACCGGGACCAAAGGCCCTGCCTATTGGTCCCGGTTGGTGGCACCAACCGAGACCAAAGGCCCTCCTGCCTGGGCTCCCCACACCGGCCACGTGGACGGCCTTTAGTCCCGGTTCGTGTAAGAACTGGGACTAAAGGGCTAGGGCATTAGTAACGACCCTTTAGTCCCGGTTCCAGAACCGGGACTAAAGGCCCTTATGACCCGGGGTAAAAGCCCCTTTTCCTACTAGTGTACGCTCGCCAGTCCGTGTCCGAGCCCCACGGGTGGCGACTGGCGAGATTGTCAACGTGGTCATCGTGTCCTTCTGGCACAACATGACTTGAAAGCCGGGGCGACGACCCCGAATGTTGGCATGACGTTCATGGTTTGCGAGCGGATGCCGTGTTTATCATGGACAGTGGGGGGTCTAGGTCGTGTGGCACTGGGCTTTTGTCGAGCTGGGGATGTCGGGGGGTAGCGACCTTTGAGGGCGTTGTTGGTGGAGTGCAAGGCATGCCGGAGTGTTGGATGATGGGGGCGGCGTCCCTGGGTAGCTATAGTCCTTGATGCGTCAGTTGCTATGGATGGCGCTGGGATCTAGAGGCGCGCTTCACCACCTAAGATGTTTGGGTGGTCCATTCCTGATCCTCTCATAGCGGTGTGGTTCTCTCCCATGCATGGTCGACGGTGTGGTGGTGCCGTGCCTTCAGGTTTGATGGTTTGTAGGCGCGTATGGTGGAATGTCTATCTCAATTTTCATCGCCTTGGCAACCGGTGGTGGACTTTGTGCTCTTTGTATCTGATTTTTGCATAGTTTCTCCCAAACCAAGCAACTCTCTTCTTTTTTATGAAATGCCGGAACACTGTGGCCCTCTCAAGGTGTTATTCCATTCTTTTTTTTAGAAAAATCTCCACATTGAACTAGAATCATCATTTTTTTAGCTATTAAAAATAGAAAAATGACAAAATTGCCCATCTCAAAATCAGAATAATGCGGGTAATTTGATGAAATGACACACTTTTCATAGGACTTTGATCTAGTGACACATCTTTACTTTTGTTTGATTTAATCGTAAACTTTTGATTGATAGTTGGATAAAAGACATAAATTGACTAGGACAATGTCTGTGCGTTGCAAATGGATATAAATATTCTATTCCCTCTGATTCATAGTATGTTAGCTTGTGATTTACTTGCCCATATTAACGTGATTGTCTAAATAAATGTTCATTAAATTCTACCCGTGATTTACCTTATAGTTGAAGAGATGTTTGATACTCCTTCCGTCACAGTTTAGAAGGCACAGTTAAATTTACATGTGTTTCCACAATAGACAAGGTTTAGGGCGCATTGCATTTATTTCTAGTAGCTAATTAGTATTTCGATATACTATTTCTATATGCATGCGTAGGGTGAATGCTATTTTTAGCCCATCTCACAACCAATAGATAACCACCTAGGTCCCAGAGAATTTCCAAGCGCGCCTTCTAAACCGTGACGGAAGGAGTAAGTAAATTAAGGTGAAATCGGTGCAAAAGATAAGTAAATTGATGTGATTGACTAGCGTACTAGAAAGATGTTGTCAAATATGGCATGGTGAAAAGAAAAATAGGGAATAAAAATAGGTGAAGTTACATGGTGCGAAGGAAGGACCGGCTGACTAAAAGTTCTGCCTGGCAGAAAATGAAAACAAAAGACAATTGCCCACACCTTATATTATGGGACGGAGGGAGTACTTATTTTTCGAGTAGTAGACATTGCCCACACCTTAGATTTTTAAAGACAATTGTGCCAGTAAGTTGCTTCATCTGGTTCGAGACCTGCCTGTGTGGCTTCGCTAAAGCCATGGCAAATGGGCCAGCAAAATTTAGCCTGCGAGCGGTTTCTTTTTGTCTCTTCGGTTTTCTAGTCGCTTTTCACCCAGAAAACGGTTGTTGTTTTTAGGAGCTAGATATCTTTTAAAACCTATTAATAGTAGGAAAATATATTTTAGAAAATTCTTCAGTATGTTTATTATAAAAATAGTTCAATGTATATTAAAAAAATGTTAAATGTGTATTAAAAATGTTGATCATATAACTAAAAAATATATAGTATATTAAAGTATTAAATTTATGCAAAACTGTTCATTGTATATTGAAAACGTTTAGTTGTATTTAAAAATGTTCACTATATACGAAAATAGCTCAGTGTGTATTTAAAAAAATGTTCGTCATATATTGGAAAAATCATATATTAAAAGTATTCAATATATATATATGTTCATAATATATTAAAAAATGTTTAGTATGTATTTAAAAAATGTTCACTGTATACTATAAGAAACGTTCCCAGGAGCACCGCTCGTACCTGTAGGCAAAGACGTAGCTGGGCCCTAGGCAACCCAGGCCACGGCCCGGGACGTGTAAAAACATACCAACAATATTTTAGAGGGTATGACTTTCAGCCCGGGGCGCAGCCCAGTAGTTTGCCCTCTGCCTGGGCCCTGGCAGCCAGCCCACGAACTAAACGTCGATCTCTCTCTATCTGGACGTTTGTAGCGACTGAGCGGAACGACCCCTCAAAAAAAAAAAAAAAAAAGACCGAGCGGAACGAGACACCTGCCCGACTGCCGCCGTTCGTCCAGCCGTCGCCGCCGCCCGTCCGCCCGACAATCCGGCTCGGCGCTCGTCCGGCGACCGCACCCTCCCACTCATCCAGTAGCCGCGGCGCTGCCTTTAGTACAGGAGGGGCGCCCCTGCCGAGCGGTGAAACCCCACCCTGCCCAAATCCGTCGCCAAGCCACCGGCGTCCCCGATGGAGGCATTTCCGCCGCCTCCGCTTCCTCCGCTGCCCGCGAATGTCTCCTCCGCTCCGCCGCCGCCGCCGTCGCCTCTGCATCAGCAGGCTGGGTATGCTCCTGCGCCGGCAACGCTCCTGGTGCGGCACCTCCCAGAGGCGATCACTCAGGACATGCTCTCCGGGCTCTTCTCCCGCCACGGCGCCACATCCTTTCGCCCCTGCGGTGGAAAGTACTCACCTCCTCCCTGTCTGTCACTCCTGCTTTCTTTGGTTCTACTACTCTATAAGTTAACTGTTTTGATAAGTTGTGATTTGGCTAGCAGAGTTATTTATGCATACTTATCCCAAAAGAAGTTCTTTGGGTATACTGAGATTTGTCTGCTCGCCTAGGTAATATATATGGTATATTTTTTACTGAAACTATTTTCATCATGACACTGACAGGTTGAGGAACTGCGCGTTTGTGGATTTTAGGGACGAGATGGCGGCCAATCAGGCGCAGTCTCAGTTGAACAGGTTCATTTCCTCAAGCATACGCTCTGCTTGATTGCTTGTACATTTTCTTTGTCTGAATTAGCTACTAATTATGAATTGTCTCAGTGATCTTAATTTTGTGAATATCTGTCCTTCGTTAATTTTCTTGCTAAGGGCTGGTTTTGGCAGGTTGAGGCTCCTTGGGAAAGTACTGATACTCGAGAGAGCAAACCAGCCAAATGCCAAGAATGCGAGCGAGAAGGCTCGGGAGCAATTAGCTCGCGGGATGCCTCAAGTGCCAAGTATGAATTCCCAAAATCAAAAGAGTTCCACATCAACTCCCGAACCGATCGCTTCTAGGCTTGGTGTGGACTATCCATTTCCTCCTCATCTTGAGTATGTTATCACCATCATCGTTGTTTCACTCATTATCTTCCAAAACATCTTCCTTTTCTTGTGATCGCTTAAGCCATTTCATGTAGCTAACTGATATGTTGTGTCTTATTAGAAATGAAGCTACATTGTTGGCTGCAAAATATCATTTAGTAACTGAAGATGCGAACTTCTATCTGCAACTTCACCTTTGTTTTTGTAGTACTTCTCTTTTCTAAAATGTAAGGCATTCACACATTCAAACATTTAGTTTGACCAAGAAAAGGGTTTACCCAGTGCTGAAAGCTCCCACACGAGGTAGTTT
This sequence comes from Aegilops tauschii subsp. strangulata, assembly GCF_002575655.3. NCBI lineage: Eukaryota > Viridiplantae > Streptophyta > Magnoliopsida > Poales > Poaceae > Aegilops > Aegilops tauschii. The sequence goes on along the minus strand of NC_053040.3, from coordinate 74,619,886 downwards.
GACCAAGAGCTAGACCGATAATATGTTAGTTCTGTGACACAAAAATGATATCGTTGAATTCCTAATGGTATCTCCTTCATGTCACATAACCCACATTTTATTGGTCTAATTGTTGGTCAAATTTTCATTTGGAATTTGTGGGCACCTTATATCAAGAAGCAGGGAGTACAATAGTACATTGTATCTCTAATTGAAAAGCTGCCTTCTTTTTCCTGTTTCAATAAAATGCTTGTCTGTATGCGAAGTTAGTAGCTCAATTTACCAGTACTGGATTTATGACCTTTATACAGGCTGTTAATAGTGCAAGTGTTTATGGCCAATTTGCTTATATTATCCAATTGGAAGTAAGGAAATCAATCTAGCAAACCACTTCCAAACTATGAAGTTTTATATCCTGACTGAGATGCAATTCTGACTTCTGAGACTCCATACTCCATAGTTCTGCAATGTTTCATAGTTTTCCAACGAGACCAACCAAGTCTGATTCATGCTGGCAGTCCTAATCCGCCATCTTACTTGACAATGTGGATCATGCTCTTTATTTGTTTTTAGGTATGCATATCCACCACCAGACGGAAACATATTGAACAATATTGTCAACTCTCTCATTGCCGTTCCCCGATTTTATAATCAGGTTTATTAGAATTTCAGCCTCGTGAACTACTGATACAATTTGCAAGGCATTACTTTGGGCATTCAGCATGAGCAAATGTATTAGATTGATGTATTTCTGTAACAGGTGTTGCATTTGATGAACAAGATGAACCTTCCAGCTCCATTTCGGATGGCATTGCCTACTCCACCTCTACCATCACAAGGGCCTCTTCCTCCTCCCCCTCCACCGCAGCCTTCTATGACAGAGAAACTTCACTTGGCTGATTTGTCTAGTGATGAGTCTGAGATGGAGTCTTCTGATGTTCGTGCCACTACTTGTGTTTGTATCTTTCGGTTTGTAGTATCTTTGCCAAAAGTTTATGCACACTTTATATATTACAGGAAGATGTTGATAAAAGGGAAGTCAAGCGCGCAAAGCATGAAGCTATTGTTGGTCCTGCAGTTGATAGAAGTGTCGCTCATGAATCGGTCGGGGTGAAACCAGTTGCATTAGTTCCCAATGAGCTTCAAGTAATAAAAAAGAAAAACCCAGTACTGCAGGTGAAGCATTTTTTCTCAAAACTCAAAAGTGAAGCATTCTTTCCCAGAACTCAAAAGTTGAATTACCTTTTCATTCTCTAATGCAATGGTTCTATGCAGATAAAAATTGTCCCTAAGGCTGCTTATAAGGAACTTGCTGATCGGAGTATTATCGACAGGGAATTGGCCTCTAGAGATGAACAACTTGAAGAAAAACATTTTGCCACACCTCAGGAAATAGAGAAAGAGAAATTACCGACAGAGGAGATTTTGTCCCTTCCCATGTTCAAGGTAGATGAATTCAGTATTTTGTGTCATTTGCAGAGACATTGTGATTACTTGTTGGTCAGCCTGAACATCTCGAGGTTTTAGTGATATTACCTTTTAACTTGAAGATGATTATAACCAATACACAGTATATGTATTATCATCTGTTGTTCACTTTATTTGGTCCTTTTTATCTGGACGATGAGATGCTAATAATTGGCAGAACGATTCCTATTAGCAGATTTTAGATGTAGATTCATAAGCTGGTGCTGCTAGATGCTATGTAGTGGGGTCTATTATGTCACTATGACAATGATCAGAATAGACATCATCATTCGGCCTTCCTTTTTTTTATACGAAAAACAATGGGCAAATGCTGATTTTTCGCAAGTAAATATTACAAAATTTCCCTTCTGTTTATTGAAATAACATAGTACAATCTAATTATGTTTTGATGCCTTGCTGGCACATGCTTGTCTGTTTTGCAGAATTACACTCCAGGGAATCCTGCCAGTGTATTATATATTAAGAACTTGGTAAAGGATGTTGTTCATGATGACTTCTACTATGTCTTTGGTATGACCCAGGGAGGCTGAGTACTGTGTTTCTTGAAATGTTTGTATAGGAATTCTGCACATTTTAGTGCGTTCTCATTTCCTCACATTGTTTCAAACTGCTCTTAACAGGATCTGTGTTTGAAAGCTTGGACGCTGCAAGATCTGGCTTAAGTATAAAGTTAATGCAGGTTAGATGTGTACACATGTTTTGCTTGTGCCATGATTATGATAAAAAAAGGAACCTATTCAAAAATTAATATCCCAATTATGTTCCTTGCTCCTGTATCTGTGGATCATGGCGAACATTATCGAGAAAGCTGACGTTTGTTTTTGGACCACATTAAAAAGTCTGCCACCATTTTGTTTCATTTTGCTAGTGCATCGTTCTGTTTCTGAAATTTTCTGTTCTTGCTCCAGGAAGGTCGAATGCGGGGCCAAGCTTTTGTGACGTTTCCATCCGTTGAACATGCTCAACGCGCACTGGTTAGTGACTGCCGATTTTACCCATCAGTTTGTAGTATTGCACAAGAAAGCTAATTTATTGAAATACGGTAGAAACCCCATCAGCATACCCTCAGATCAAAAGCTGCTCACTGTACCCAGCACTAGCAGACTTTGTCTGCAGTAGCAAAGTTATTAAGACCAAAAGGGAAAACATCTAACGCCCGTTTTTTGTCAAGAAATAAGTTCTTTACAATTGGAGTTTCTTTTTTGATTCCTTATTCAGTCCTTGAGAAGCAGGGGTGCTAAAGAATAACACCATTTCTGATTTTGCAGAATTTAGCGCATGGTTACGCGTTCAAAGGCAAGCCGATGATCATTCAGTTTGGTAGGAACCCTGGTGCTAGCAAAGCTTCCTAGGAGGTTGCATTCTTTCCGATTCTGATTTTCTGTAAAGCTGTTAGAGTTAAGCAACCAAGATTGTGGGTATTTTGTGCTGGTGCCCATGAATTGTTAAATTCCGTGTGGAATATAACGGCACTTATCGTGTTGCTAGAATTTTAGGTAAGCAACAGCATTGGTTACTTCGGTCGGTTACCATATCTGATGTACCGCATCTCTCCATGAGAACAAATTCTGTACCATTCTACGGTTTTTTTTTCTTCAAATTATTATTTTTATATTTCATGAAATCTCAGATCAATAACACTGTGGGACGATTTGGAGGAGAGGGGGAAATGAGGATGAGAACGATTTGGAGCGCCCTTTATGGCCATAGAGGGTCGGATGACAACTCTGTTAGAGTGACCTTTTCGACAAATATCGAGGGTTGGAGTAGAGCCCACATATTCAGGTCTGTTCTTATCCTCATTTCCCCCTCTCCTCCAAATCTTCCTCGGCAAGACTCCTCGAACTGTCCAACACACGCGCAATCCTCAAACCCTAGCTCCTCCGATCCAAACACCTCCTGGTCCCTCGGTCCATCCGCCATGGCATCGCCCGCCGGTGACGACAGCCACCTCTTCGCCGGCGTCCACTTCCTCCTCATCGGTTTCGACTGCGTCTCCATGTCCCAGGTGCGCGCGGCTTTGCCTCCCCACCCTCCCACTTCGCCACGCGAATCTAACTCTTGCATCTTGGATACTAACTTCCGGTGGTGCGTTCCTGTAGTACCGGTCGAAGTTGGTGCAGAGCGGCGGCACCGACGCCATGCAATTTGGCGGCGGCTGGACCCACATCGTCGTGCGCGGCCTTGTCTACGTGAGTCTGGCTTTACGGATCTGCGCTCATTGATACTTTCGGTCGCTTTCTTGCGGATATGGTACTGATATTGGCTCTGTGCAGGTTGACCCGGTCTGCGCGGTGGCGCGGGCGCAAGGGAATAAGGTTGTCAGCGAGATGTGGGTGGATGATAGCTTGGATCAGGGTTGCCGATGCTGATAAAGTCCGTTTCTGTGCTAATTGTCTACTTCTCCTATATTTGCGTACCATGCCACAAACTTTCTCAGTTGTTGCTACTCTTGTCGCAGTAATGTAGTTACTTTTGTGGCCACAGTTCTGCCACTGCTCGAGTTTCCTGAAGCAGCAATATTTGTTTCTTTTGCCAGGTTATTTATTGGCCAGCCAGAGATTTGAAGGGAATACCTGGTAGTGGCTCACTGCAGATTTGCTTGACGGGGTACCAAATGAAGGACCGCAAAGATATAATGTTAACTGCTTGCCATTTGTATCCTCATATCTCCTAGTCAAAACTCTGAAACATGGCAACCTTTAGTTAATTCTTCAAACATAACATATATAGTGAAGTTTTGGTCACATTGTGCAGTGATTTTCTTTGACTTTTATAATTTCCATTCTAAACCTCCCTTTTGCCTTCCTACCATTATGGTTGTTTATCAATTGCAGACCAATTTAAGTGAAAGTTTATAGAGCACGTAACACTGAGCGCATGTGTTTCAGAAGTGAATACTGTCCTCTTTCCCCTTCGTCGGGTCAGCTCAGCCCCAAAGAACTGCATCCCACTTATGAGTAACTATAGTAATGCACATGTTATCATTCTGATTTCTTTGCAGTATTCAAGGAGTTCAGTGACTGCTTTAGATGGTGAAATTTTTGCCACTACTGAATTCATTTAACCGAAGTCCAAAACATATAAACCTATGACTTCTTCTCTGTAGCTGATAGTTCCTATTTGTTCTGTACCTATTATATGGGTTTCACATATCTAGTCTTGATGATAATTTTGTTCACTTGTCCTTTTGTGGATGCCTGAGCACCTTCATTTTGGGAATTCGTCAGCAGATACTTGAGATGTAGTTGAGTTATTGGATTTTGTGGTTTACTGGTTATATATCTTGACTTATAATGTACTGTGTTCCTTTTCGTTCTTAATGCTGAAAATGGCACAATTCTCCAAACCTTTGTTAGCACCCTCAGTCACTCATCTTGTTTGCTATAAATTTGAAGGTTTGTTGCTTTTAGCAGACAGTCAGTGCCATAAGTATGCATGGATAGTTCATTTTCGTTTTGTTGTTTTTCCCTCCACGGTTCTTCATTGCTGTTTCTTTGTAGTAGTGAGCATGCATTTGCAAGCGCTGACATAATTTTTTTATTTCCTACTGTTATTGGTAGCTCTTTGTTTTAGATGTGATGTTAGTTTTGTTGCTAAGAATTAACTCTATGGACGAGTGAGAATTTTATGCCCAAATTGGCATTTTGGCGTCAGTGACATTTTTTCCTCATGTTTGTTATCAGATTAGGATTTTGGTGAACTAGTTCGTGTATAAAAGTCGTATGATATCTTGAGTTTAAAACTTAAATGAGCAATATATTAAAAATAATCTCAGCCACTTGGCTTCACGTTTTAGGCTAGAGGGAACCAAGACGTAAGTGGCAATGTTGAAGTAAGAATCTTTGATGTCATTTGGTGGTTGAACACATAGATGGCATTTTTTAGTGCGAGTCTTTGCTTTTCTTGTCTTTATGTGAGACAGATAAAAAGTTATCTCATGATCATAGACAGCCTTTGGTATGAGTGATGTAAAAAATGGGATGTGTTTTTGCTCCTGATCTTTTACCTTTTTTCCAGTTATTTTTTGGGCCTTTCTAGTTTGAACTGCTGGTTTCTGATAATACAAGTCGGAGAGAAAATTCTCTTTATGGAAAGAGAGTGTTGGTGCACAATGATGAACATATGAGAAGTTGCAAGATTTGGTAAAAAATGCGTTGCGTATCTTGTGAAAAAATCGTTACTCTTTGCATAGTCTAGAAAAGCCTCTGGTGAAAATAGGCTTCTAGGCAACTTAAAATAATCCACAACATGCCTATAGAATGTATGTTTCGGAAATTCCTATGTGCGTGTATATGTCATGATGCTCGAAAGTTTTTGTATATGCTCCTTAAATGCAACATCACAGTTCTTCAAATGAACTAGGTGAGAAATACAAGTGTGCGGAAAGGTTGGGCATCAAGATTGTTAATCACCGGTGGTTGGAGGATTGGTATCACACAACAGCTTTTGTTTATAATATAAGCTCACATATTAAATATCATTATATTGCTGATTTTTCCTTTATTTTTATTCTACAGCTTAAAGTCATGGAAAATCCTACCAGAAGATGATTATAGCGAGAGGCAAGTAAATGTACATTTGCACGCTTCTTTCGATTTGTCTTTTCCACCTGTGTTGTATCCATGTTCTGATTAAATTGTCTCCCTATAGTGCTTACTAGCTGTGGTTGGCTAATCTATTACTACTGAGTATCCCAAAATCTAATCCTGGCTATTCATTTCATTCAGTGGCTGGGAACTAGAGATAGTGGAGGCGCAAGCCAAGGAACGCCTCAAGTTCCCGATTCGGGATCGCCAAGTTCGCAAATGGGAAGTATGCCGTGAATAAAGCAAAGAAAAGAAGCAGCAAGGTGCTCGCCGCAGCCCTGGCACTCCTAAAGCGCGCCCATCCGGAGGTGGGCACCGACTTCTTGGCGTGCAATGATCTTCCTCCCGACATCCAGGACCAGACCGCCAAGTACGCCAAGGTCGCAAGAGCCTTTGTTGCCTCGTGCTTTAGCAAGCTCGAAGCAGACGAAGCCTGATGAACAACTTTAAAGATGGACCTTGTTTGTAGATACAGCCTGAACTTCTTGTGTTAGAATAAAGGTTATGAAATCTTCAGAGAAAACCGGTGAAAAGAAGTCAAGGGCCGTCACCTGTCGTAGCGTTCTGTCCCTGCCCCTGCCTTTCATCGGTGAAATGTATTCCAGAAAGCTTTCAGAAATGACCTGGTATCTTTCGCTCGTTGCAACCGGGAGGCACAAAAAGTGGCGTAACTTATGATTCAAATTCTCCTATGTATTGGGATGGGATGATGATCCTTCTAGTATTATCCTAGCTTATATTGTGGACAATGTAACATTTGAATTAATTAAGTGGCTGAAGATTAAATGGCATTCCTAAAAGAACTCCTCTGGTGGATGGCGTCTCTTCTCGCCCTTTTGCTTCCCCTACCAAGTTAATTTCTCAAAACCAACATATTTGTGACAAGGGTAATAGACAACCACCACTTGTACACAAAAATAGCATTCATAAAAAATTCAATAATATTTTCACAAAAGTCTGGTCATAATTGTATAAACCAAAAGTCTTATGTCTATAAGCAGAAGGTCCAAGGATACATGTAAAAGTTTTTTTCCCTTAATCTCTAGGATACACTTGTATTCCAAAAAATCTGTATGCCATTAACATAACAAAAGATGTGTATGGTTAGATAATATTTCTAACATTTAGGGATAGTGATCTTTCTTGTTTTTTTTTTTTTTTTCATAATATACCCTATTGTAGCGCGGAGCTGACTTGTTCGGTGCTGCTCCGACCGCTTCAAGAGCGGAGCTGCGGTCCTGTCTGAAGTCTCTTCTCTGAAACTAATCATGAACATGCCAGAAGAAGCGCGGGAGTGGTGTGTCCATGGTGGAGCGCCGGCTGCACGCCATCGCCGATGATGAGGTCGACCTTAGGGCCGGCATCTACAGGTGCCTGCTAGTAGTGGCGGAAGCAAGAACGCCTTCGCCACTGTCAGCCTCAAGGAGTTCATCTTCTCCTCCACTCACTCATGACTTCTTCATTGTTCCATTTATTAAGCAAACAGAGAACGGAATGAATTTTCAGGTGAATCAATGCCTTTCATGCATAGAGGCATGAATAATGTACTCGACCAATTTTATGCAAACCAACACCGTCTCAATTCTTGCCTTTCTTTGATTTTTAAAAGAGATTTTAGTTTTGCCCTCTCATTGCAGAGGTTCCATCAGCAATGGAGATTCATGTGTTGAAACAATAAAATAAACATGGCTCCAGATCCAAAAATATTTTAACATGGCTCCTGATACTTAAATACCACTAATTTTAACTAGAAGTCAGTTAGCTGGACTTGTTCTTGTTCTTCCTACTGGTCTTATACTTGCCGCTGAGTACACCATATCCCTTCCATGGAAGGGTTTAAACAAACTAGTAATAGTTGTAAGTAGAGGTCATCAACTAGACTACATTAATTTCTTTGATTGATTACAATGCTACCATGTGTCGCTAGGATTGATCCACCAAATCCAAGATTTTGTGCTCACCAAGTAACACAAGACATAAGATGGAAAATATTGTTGCTTCTTTCCGCATAATTAGTGCTACAAGTCTGATCATACATTAGCAGATATGAAACTAGTACAATCTAGGGGTACATAAAGACTTCAGATATGCCATCAACCTAAGTTACTCATCACCACAGTTAAAGCTGACTGGAGAGCTTTACAGGCCGGATACCCATATGCACGTCATCCGCCTTGGAAGAGTAGAGCGAAGACCAGACAATGGTGCCCTCTAGTTCATAGGAACAAGCTGTCACAACGAAGGTCTGGCAGCCACAGTTTGTGGGGTCAACACTGGTGGTAGCATTCTTACCATCACGAGAGACTGTGTTGATTGATAGAGGAAGCCACAGGGGTGCAGCCACAACCCGACGCTGCAATCTAATAAGCCCACCTTCACCAACCAAACTACTGCCATCATAAAGAAGGACACCCTCAGCAATTCCAGAGATGCCAACAGTGATCTTGCCAAGGATTTCGCAGTGTTCCTTGTTGTCCTTGTCGAAGGGTCGCCACTGCCGAGCAACAGATCCATTCGGCCTTTTTATGATTGTCTTGATCCGACTAAGAGTAAACTTAAAGGTGGCTTCCACTGCTTCATGGACAGGTGCGTATGTCAAGTCGACTGAGCACAATGGGCCGGTAACCCTGCTTCTAATCACTTTGGAGTAAGAGGTAGCTACCTTGTCCTCTAGGCAACAATTGGCGATCTCAATGTCCCTTTCTGAATCCAAACTCCTAATCTTCAAGTCAAGCTCAATGTGAAGGGCACTGTGCAAAACGATTCCTCGAGACGGACCGGTTAGGGACAAGAATGCACCCTACAAGGCAATAAAGCACATCAGGCCGGCTGCTTTGTATATGTAGTGCATACAAAAACAAGGTAACAAACTATAAGAATGAACTTGCCACAAGACTGCTCATCATCGTGGTAAGACGACACAGATGCCTACCTAACTATCCACTGAGTAACAAGTACAATTCGTAAGGACAATAGAATATGCTTCGAGTTGAAGTTGTATAACAGTGGTATATTAACACCATGTGATCGCAAGCCCTGGTTTACTTGATGTACAATTTGATATAGCTCTGTGATCGGGTAGATAGTGAGGTAGACAGGCAAAGAGCACTAACGCTTCAGCAGTAAAAAAAGTACTACTACTGTTTACGGTGTAAATGATTTTAGGTATACATGGCAGTTGAGCATTCATCAGCAAGGTTGGATTAGGCGCTAGACGCTCAGCGAGCATTTTGCCTCCGCTCTGCCCTTTTTTTTTTTTACGAAATCGCATGCTTAAGCGCTAGGCGATAGGGCTCCGCTCAGCACGATTAAGCGAGCGCCTAGGAACAATCAACATATCAATGTTCATCAGGCATAAAAAAATCAAAAGATTCTGTGAGAAAAACTGCAAGTGATGAATGCTGAAAACAGGAACAAAAAACAATACTCCCTACGATCCATATTAACTGACGCTGGTCTAGTACAAAGTTGTACCAATTTGTAGTACTTTGCTGGCCAATAATTCAGAAAGTTGACATCTTTATCTTCAATTTCCCTCACGTGGGTGGCAGCTGTTTTACCTGGGCGTCGTTAATCTTCTGGCAGTTGTCACGAACGCGACGGAAGAGGAACACACGCTTGGCATCAATGTCGTCCCTGACCGAAACGTGGCCATAAACGTCGATTGGGAACTGAACCGAGCACTTGATCAACTTGACGGCGAGCACGTTCAAGGAAGTATAGAGCTCCGGTCCACCGATTCCATTGTGCAGGTTCCGCATCGGCGACTTGGTAGCTGCAAGCCGACTAAAGAAGGTAAATTGCAGGCCAAAACAATGGGGAATCGCGAAATAAAAAAAAGGCACGACGAGAGGAAAACGAGGAGCGCGCTAGAAGGGGACGGACTTTTCCTGTCGCCGCGATTTGGATACTCGGAGCTTTTGAGGCTCTCGAGATACTTCAGCCGAAGCTCCATCTGCTGCTCCTTGTGCTTCGCTATGACCTTCTCAATCCCCCACTCGCCCTCTGCTCTCCTCCTCGCCCTCTGCTCCTTCGCCTCCGCAGCAGCAAGATCCTCCTCATCTTCTGTGTAAGAGCCGAAAAGGAAATCCTCCTCTTCCGACGCCATCCCGCCGCCGCCGCCGCCGTAACCTAGGACCAGTCTAGCTCTCCGGGGCTTTGGATCTAGCTTTTCTTTTTGAGACAAAGCTAGGTGTCTGAAGCACGAGTCCAGTCCAAGTCCAAGTCCAGCACGAGACCAGCACGAGTCCAAGTCCAATCGAGACCAGTCTAGCTCTCCGCTGCAATGAAGTTACTGTGATCATCCTGAGCCACAGCAGCACATACCCTGCCAATGTTTGTGCATAAAATGATGCGTCAACATTGGTTTTTAACATACCCCGCATTTGGTTTCTACACACATGCTCAGATTTCCTGATCTAGGTTGGTTCATTGTATAGCTCCGGATAAAGTTTGTAGCTAGAACTCACATTGTTATCGCTATTCTCTCTGAGTTCTAGACGGTTCCACGTTTTGCTCCTTGCCGTCTCTGCCACCAAATATACCACATAGCTACAAGAATCCGCTTCACTACTGGTAGTTCATGCATCACCAAACGTAGTTGGAGAAGAGCTTTCGGGTTGATAGAGCCCGAGTGGTCCTCAGCCACTGCATGATGGATTGCATCAACTAGAGTTAGTTTGGTCCATATCTCATTCGCTCGAGCACTAGTGAATAGGCAATGTTGGATATCCTCCAATCCAATCTTACAAAATGGGCATTGGGGGTATAACAGGGATGTGTCGTCCAGCTAACACATCCAGACATGGTAACATGCCCTTCAAAACCTTCCATCCAAAGTGTTTTATTTTTCCAGGAATCCTTAGCTGCCACAAATCTTTCCAGACTTTATTTATATGAGACTTACCAGGGCTATCTGCTCTAGAAAAGTGGTGTCCAAACTGATGGTTGAACTCCATCTGATAGGTTCACCTAACTGAAAATGTTCGTGACTTAGTAAATTGTCAATCCACAAAATCTTCTAGAGCTTGGAGTGGGATTTGCATAATTCTATGAACATGAACCGGTGAGAACACAGTACGAATAAGCACCTCATCCCACTGTCTAGTGTGGGGATCGATAATTTCTTCCACCTTACATAGCTATGCCCCCCTTGGGTGATAATTCATCTCGTTTCGCTTGATGGATGATACATCCATTTTGCATCATGTTTTCTTACTGTTATTTATGATGTTTTTATCCATAATAATGCTTTTTGGAGTAATTCTAATGCCTTTTCTCTCATAATTTGCAAGGAACCAACAAAGGGGGAGAATTCCGGCAGCTGGAAATCTGGACCTGGAAAAGCTACACCAGGCCACCTATTATGCACAACTCTAAACAAGCTGAAACTTCATGGAGATTTTTTATGGAATATTTAAGAAATACTGGAGCAAATAATTACCAGAGGGGGCCCACTAGGTGGGCACAACCCACCTGGGCGCGCCAGGGAGCCCAAGCGCGCCCTGGTGGGTTGTGCTCACCCAGGCCCACCTCCGGTGCCCATCTTCTGGTATATAAGTCATTTTGACCTAGAAAAAAAATAAGGAGAGGACTTTCCGAACGAAGCGCCGCCGCCTCGAGGCGGAACTTGGGCAGGAGCACTTTTGCCCTCCGGCGGAGCGATTCCGCCGGGGGAACTTCTTTCTCAGAGGGGGAAATCATCGTCATCATCATCACCAACAACTCTCCCATCTTGGGGAGGGCAATCTCCATCAACATATTCAACAACACTAACTCCTATCAAACCCTAGTTCATCTCTTGTGTTCAATCTTGTTACCGGAACTATAGATTGGTGCTTGTGGGTGACTAGTAGTGTTGATTACATCTTGTAGTTGATCACTATATGGTTTATTTGGTGGAAGATTATATGTTCAGATCCATTATGCTATTTAATACTCCTCTGATCTTGAGCATTTTTATTACTTGTGAGTAGTTACTTTTGTTCTTGAGGTCACGGAAGAAATCATGTTGCAAGTAATCATGTGAATTTGATATGTGTTCGATATTTTGATAGTATGTATGTTGTTATTCCCTTAGTGGTGTCATGTGAACGTCGACTACATGACACTTCATCATATTTGGGCCTAAGGGAATGCATTGTGTAGTAGCAATTAGATGATGGGTTGCGAGAGTGACAGAATCTTAAACTCCAGTTTATGCGCTATTCCGTAAGGGACCGATTGGATCCAAAAGTTTAATGCTATGGTTAGAATTTATTCTTAATACTTTTCTCATAGTTGCGGATGCTTGCGGGAGGGTTAATCATAAGTAGGAGGTTTGTTCAAGTAAGAACAGCACCTAAGCACCGGTCCACCCACATATCAAATTATCAAAGTAGCGAACACGAATTAAACCAACATGATGAAAGTGACTAGATGAAATTCCCGTGTACCCTCAAGAACGCTTTGCTTATCATAAGAGACCGTTTTGGCCTGTCCTTTGCCTCAAAAGGATTGGGCTACCTTGCCGCACTTTTGTTACTACTATCGTTACTTGCTCGTTACAATTTATCTTGCTATCAAACTACCCCGCTACTTACAGTTTCAGCACTTGCAGACATTACCTTACTGAAAACTACTTGTCATTTCCTTCTGCTCCTTGTTGGGTTTGACACTCTTACTTATCGAAAAGAGTTACAATTGATCCCCTATACTTGTGGGTCATCAAGTCTATTTTCTGGCGCCGTTGCCGGGGATGAAGCGCCTTTGGTAAGTGGAATTTGGTAAGGAAACATTTATATAGTGTGCTGAAATTTATTGTCACTTGTTACTATGGAAAACAATCCTTTGAGGGGTTTGTTCGGTGTATCTTCACCTCGACCAGAACCACAATTAGCTACCCCTCAACCTACTGCACCTACTGAAAATATTGAATATGAAATTCCTTCGGGTATGATAGAACAACTGCTAGCTAATCCTTATGCAGGAGATGGAACCGAACATCCTGATATGCACATGATATATGTAGAACAAATTTGTGGATTGTTTATGCTTGCAGGTTTACCTGGGGATGAAGTGATGAAAAAGGTTTTCCCTTTATCTTTGAAGGGAAAAGCATTGGCATGGTATAGGCTATGCGATGATATTGGATCATGGAATTGGAATCTTTTGAAATTGGAGTTCCACCGGACATTTTATCCTATACATCTAGTTCATCGTGATCGGAATTATATATATATATATATATATATATATATATATATATATATATATATATATATATATATAATTTTTGGCCTCGTGAAGGAGAAAGTATCGCTCTAGCTTGGGGGAGGCTTAAGTCAATGTTATATTCATGCCCCAATCATGAGCTCTCGAGATAAATTATTATCCAGAACTTTTATGCTCGGCTTTCTCGTAATGGTAAAAAAAAATGCTTGATACTTCTTGTGCTGGTTCTTTTATGAAGAAGACTATTGAATTCTGGTGGGATCTTTCGGAAATAATTAAACACAATTCTGAAGATTGGGAACTCGACGAAGGTAAAGAGTCAGGTATTAAACTTAAGTATGATTGTGTTAGATCTTTTATGAACACCGATGCTTTTCAAAAGTTTAGCACTAAGTTTGGACTTGACTTTGAGATAGTAGCCTCCTTTTGTGATCATTTGCTACTCATGTTGAACTCCCTAAAGAGAAGTGGTTTAAATATTGATAACCCACAAGTATAGGGGATCAATTGTAGCCTCTTTTGATAAGTAAGAGTGTCGAACCTAACGAGGAGCTAAAGGTAGAACAAATATTCCCTCAGGTTCTATCGACCACCGATACAACTCTATGCACGCTTGACGTTCGCTTTACCTAGAAAAAGTATAAAACTAGAAGTACTTTGTAGGTGTAACGGGATAGGTTTGCAAGAATATAAAGAGCACGTAAATAAAAACTAGGGGCTGTTTAGGTAAAGAAGCAATAAATTTAGTATAGCGAGTGTGGAAAAGTGGTGGTAGGAGTTGTGAAATTGTCCCTAATCAATTGACTACATTACTAGACCGATAGCAAGTTTTATGTGGGAGAGGCCACTGCTAGCATGTCATCCCTGATTTGGAATTCTATGCACTTATGATTGGAACTATTAGCAAGCATCTGCAACTACTAACGTTCATTAAGGTAAAAAACAACCATAGCATTAAGATATATTGGTCCCCCTTCAATCCCATATGCATCAATTTCTATGCTAGGTTGAAGCTTCTGTCACTCTTGCCCTCCAATACATAGTCCTATCAACATACAACTAACCCTATGGTGTGATCCACGCGCTCTCTCATATGATGGGCACCAAAGGACAACAACATAACCACAAGCAAATTAAACCAATCATAGCAATTCACCAATTACCGATAGGACAACGAAAATCTACTCAGACATCATAGGATGGCAACACATCATTGGATAATAATATGAAGCATAAAGCACCATGTTCAAGTAGAGGGTACAACGGGTTGCGGGAGAGTGGACCGCTGTAGATAGATGGGGGAAGGTGATGAAGATGTTGGTGAAGATGACGGAGGTGTTGGTGTAGATCGCCGTCGCACGATGATGGCCCCGGCGGTGTTCCTGCGCCACTGGGAAAGAGGGGGAGAGAGCCCCCCTTCTTCTTCTTCTTCCTTGACCTTCTCTGTAACGCCCATGATGCAGCTATATCTCCCAAGTGTCGAGGCACGACTTAGAGGCATAACCGCATTGTGGTATTGTTGCAAGAAGGGTCACCTTCACACAATCCCATGTAATGAACAAGAATGGGATAACGAGAGTTGGCTTACAATCGCCACTTCACACAATACATAAATTAATTCATACATCATCCAAAATCCACACATAGACCGACTACGGTCAAATCCAAATGAAAATAAGATAACCCCAAATGCTAGATCCCCGATCGTCCCAACTGGGCTCCACTACTGATCATCAGGAAACAAAACATAGTAACGACCACGTTCCTCGTCGAACTCCCACTTGAGCTCGATTGCGTCACCTGCACTGGTATCGTCGGCACCTGCAACTGTTTTGGTAGAATCTGTGAGTCACGAGGACTCAGCAATCTCACACCCGCGAGATCAAGACTATTTAAGCTTGTAGGAAAGGATGGGGTAATGAGGTGGAGCTGCAGCAAGCACTAAGCACATATGGTGGCTAACATATTCAAATGAGAGCGAGAAGAGAAGCAACGCAACGGTCGCGAAGCTAGAAATGATCAAGAAGTGATCCTGAAGCTACTTACGTTCATCCATAACTCCAACCGTGTTCACTTCCCGGACTCCGCCGAAAAGAGACCATCACGGCTACACACACGGTTGATGTATTTTAATTAAGTCAAGTGTCAAGTTCTCTACAACCGGACATTAACAAATTCCCATCTGCCTCATAACCGCGGGCACGGCTTTCGAAAGATAATACCCTGCAGGGGTGTCCCAACTTAGCCCATTATAAGCTCTCACGGTCAACGAAGGATAAACCTTCTCCCGGGAAGACCCGATCAGTCTCGGAATCCCGGTTTACAAGACATTTCGACAATGGTAAAACAAGACCAGCAAAGCCGCCCGATGTGCCGACAAATCCCGATAGGAGCTGCACATATCTCGTTCTCAGGGCACACCAGATGAACACTACGTACAACTAAAACCAGCCCTCGAGTTTCCCCGAGGTGGCGCTGCAAGTGGCTCTAGTTTGGACCAGCACTCAGAGGAACACTGGCCCGGGGGTTTAAATAAAGATGACCCTCGGGCTCGCGAAAACCCAAGGGAAAAAGGCTGAGGTGGCAAATGGTAAAACCAAGGTTGGGCCTTGCTGGAGGAGTTTTATTTAAGGCGAACTGTCAAGGTGTTCCCATAAATCACCCAACCGCGTAAGGAATGCAAACTCAAGAAACATAATACCGGTATGACGGAAACTAGGGCGGCAAGAGTGGAACAAAACACCAGGCATAAGGCCGAGCCTTCCACCCTTTACCAAATATATAGACGCATTAATTAAATAAGAGATATTGTGATATCCCAAAATATCCATGTTCCAACATGGAACCAACTTCAACTTCACCTGCAACTAGCAACGCTATAAGAAGGGCTGAGCAAAAGCGGTAACTTAGCCAAACAACGGTTTGCTAGGAAAGGATGGTTAGAGGCTTGACATGGCAATATGGGAGGCATGATATAGTAGGTGGTAGGTAGCGCAACATAGCAATAGAACGAACAACTAGCAAAGCAAAGATAGTAGTGATTTCGAGGGTATGGTCATCTTGTCTGCAAGGTTCTCAGAGTTGTCGAAAGCTTGATCCTCGTAAGCGTAGTCAACAGGTTCCTTGTTCACGAACTTGTATCCCGGCTCTACCCACAGCAAGAACACAAGCAATGGAACCACAATCAATCACGGGAAATGCACAAGCAACATGATGCAATACATGCATGATATGCGAGATGTGATATGCGATGCGTATGCGTGCTCCGGAAGAAAAAGGATGAACAAGGCATCAACTTGGCAAACCAAGTATGCCACTGGAAAGATGAGATGATTTCGGTCGAAATCGATATAAAGATCACCGGAACGGATGCACGGTTTGCAAATGGCAAGCAAAACAAGAATGACACGATTCTGCGATTAACAGCAAGATAGCACTTAGAATACATCAAGTAACTATGTTACAGCACCCTAACATAGCAACAAAGCATATCGAAGTGATCTACAGGAGATGCTTGACAAAAGATGAACACTGAGCTACGGCTAGATCACACAATAACAGGTTCAAACAAGCATGTCAAAAGTGCAAAAGATACCAGCTTCACAGACTTGGTGAAAATACTGAACATGGCTGAAACAGCATCAGGTAGCAATATTCAGAGCAAGCAAAACACATGCTACAGGAACTTATCGTAGCAAAACAAGGCATGGCATGAATCTACTAAATGCATAGAACAAAAGTCCCTTACTGACCATGATCCAAAAAGGATCAGAAGATATGATGGCACCCATGTAAACATAGCAAGTTCCGTTAACAGGTTTCAGACTTAGCAGAAAACAGAATATGGCATTAACAGAATTATGAAGGCATCTTTGTGAGCTCGATTCACTCATCTCAAAGCAATTCATGACAAAACAAGTATACCTATAGCAAGATGGCATGTGTATGAAGCTAACCATGGCAAGATCAAGTTCATAGCATGTATGGATCAACTACAACAACCTTGGCAAAATTGAATATCATGTTAACAATCTGCCAGGAATATTTTATAGCAAAAGTAGAGCAAGATTGGGACATGCTAGGTCACTCCATAATTGCAAACAGGGGCATGGATGGATAGAGCACAACTATATCTACAAAACATCCTTAATGAACATACTCAAAATAAGCATGGATCTCACTGTAGACACATGGATACATGGCAACAAAATAACAGAAGTAACAGACTTGGCAAAATTCTAAGTCCCTGAAAACAGAAACATCACGAAGCCTAGTTTGCATGCTTGTGATAGTCACCAAAAATATCACAAAAATACATGGCATACACCTCTGTAAAGATGGCATGGCATAGATCAAAACACCTGTAGAGCTCATGCCTATAAGATGCACACATCAAATGCAACAAAAATAACAAAACATTAAGTTCTGATAAGTAACAGCTGTAAACATCATATAGCACTCTTGCACCAGAGATTCGGGCATCAAGATGGACTCAAACAAGCATGGCACAATGGAACAAAATGAAGAGCATCGCGTGGCGAACAATTTGATATATCGTGCACGCAAAACGGAGCAGCATGCAAAGAGATATGATGCAATGAACATGAGCACATAATGCAATAATTCGGGGACTTAGAGGAAAATACGGGGTCAACCTCTCCCAGATCTAGATCGGGGGCAGGCACAGATGTCGAGGCGGGGTGACTCGCCGGGGGACTTGCTGGAGAGGGGAGAGGAGCTTGCCGGAGGAGGGCTCGGGGAAGGCGCCAGCGGTCGGGGACGGGCGCGGAGACGGGGCGCGGGCGTGGAGGCGCGGGCGCCGAGGTCGAGGTGGGCGCGGGCGGCGACGGTCGGAGGAGGCGGCAGCGGTCGCGGACGGGCGCGGAGACGGCGGTCGGCGGCGGGGATCAGCGGGAGGAGGCGGAGGCGCGCGCGGGGGCGGCGGCGTATGCGGGCCACGGGGGCCGGCCTCGGGCCCCGGCGGGCTTCGGCGGGGGAGGCGGCCGCGCGACACGTGGCAGCCACCCGTTGGCTGCGGGCGCGGTGGCGGACACATCCGGTGCGGCGGGGCGATGCGTCCGGTGGCGTCGAGGAAGGGGAGACTAGGGTTTGGACCCGAAATTTCGGAGGGGGAGGTGTTTATATATGTAGAAGGAGCTAGGAGAGCCCAAATGGAGTGCGGTTTTCGCCCACACGATCGCGATCGAATGACCGAGAGCATGGAGGTGACTTAGGTGGGTTATTGGGATGTTTGGAGGGGGGTTTTTCTGCAACACACAAAAGGCTTTTGCGGTTACCCGGTTAACCGTTGGAGCATCAAACGATCTCCAAATGGAACGAAACTTGACCGGTGGTCTACCGGTGGTATACCAAGGCCACTTGGCAAACCTCGGTCCATTTCGAGAATGTTTAACACCCGCTCACGAAAAGAAACAAGAGGGGTGCGCCGGTGCACGTGGGAGTGCCGGATTGCAAAACGGACAACGGGGAAAATGCTCGGATGCATGAGACGAACACGTATGCAAATGAGATGCACATGATGACATGATATGAGATGCATGACATGAACAAAATGCAAAATGAAAAACAAAACCCGACCATGAAGGGAATATCATAACACATAGCCGAAAATGGCAAGAGTTGGAGTTACAAATATGGAAAGTTACATCCGGGGTGTTACAACACTCCACCACTACGAGAGGATCTCGTCCCGAGATCTAGGACTGAAAGAACTCCGGATATTCGGAACGGAGGTTGTTGAGGATATAACTCTTAGAGTCACCCGCCAGGAGGGGCCGGGTTACTCATAATGGTCATCACGCGAAGCCCAGTACCAAGCTCGAAGACGGCGGGTCAATGATGGGCCGAAGACCCGGAGGTGGCTTAAGGCCCGTAGTGATAAACCGCCGTATGGCAAGACTTGTAGTGTAAGGCAAGAATAGTCAAGAGTCTGAGCCGGACACTCTTATGAGCCGGCCGGGACTTTGAGAGCCGCTGGGCGTCAACCTCTCTATATAAAGGGACGACCCGGCGGCGGTTTAGGGACAAGTAAGATCTCGTCGAGAGCCAGGCATAGCAATTAAGCTCCCTGGTCATCGAAACCATAAGCAATACCACCCCAACTGGACGTAGGCTTTTACCTTCACCGTAAGGGGCTGAACCAGTATAACCCCCGTGTTCCTTGTCCCGTTTAACCCCTTTAAGCTTCCTAGCTGCGATGGCTCCACGACTAAGTCCTAGTACGAGGACATATGCCGTGACAATTCCACGACAGTTGGCGCCCACCGTGGGGCCAACGCACGGTGGATTTGAGTTCTTGAAGGGCAGCTTCGAAGGGCTCAAGGGATACGCTGTGGGCCGGATGACCAAGAGTTGTCGCGGCAAGCTCTACATCGATGATGCAAACTGGGGCCCCGACACCGGCTCAATTGAGTACGGGTACCGAGTCCCCTTCGGCGGAATTCATGTCTTCATTGGCAAGATTGGTGAGCCGGGTCTTTGCACCGATCTCATCGAGACGGCTCAGCGCGCACGACCCGCCAGGGCCCTGCCTGCTTTGAAGCATGCTTTTGTGGGATGTATTCATGGAGGACTCTCTGATGGATCTGGATCTGGTGATGAGACGGCCGCCGGCTCTGACGGCGAGTCGTCCACAGATGAGTCAAACTCGTTGTATCAACTTCAAGATGGCAGGCTCAGGGGTTGTTCTGATGGTGATAGTATTCCGGACCCTGTTGAGCCGCCGAGCCGGGTTGGAATCTTCATGGCCGGTGCACAGCCTCTTCAAAACCCTGCTGCTGGGTCAGGAAACCCGGTACCCTCGCCGGCTCAGGTGCTGATGGATCTCACCGACAAGATGACGGCCCTGTTGACCGCCACGGTTGACCCGGCGGATCAAGCTCAGCATGACGCGGAGGTGGCGTAGTTAAAGTTAGATCTAGTGAAAGCCAAGGAGGATCTGGCGGCGGAAGGGATCAGGATGGCTGCAGAGAGGGCGGCTCTCGACGCCCAGACTCGGTTGATTCAGGTGCAGTCCTTCCGGCTCACGATAGATCAGAACGCGTCCAATGAGGTCATGAGAAGGAGGCATCAAAAGGACCAATCTCGACTCCCACCGGTCTACGATCCTCGAAACCTCTTTAACACGCCAGGTGTAGGGTCTAGTAACCCGCCGGAGATCATAGTACCCGGAGCTGGGACACCAATCCAGCCCCAAGTAATGGGACCGCCCCGGGTGAACCCTGCCCCGCCTCAATACGTGCCAATACCACCGGGTCATTATGCCAACCCGTTGGAAAACATGGTTGCCGCGGCGGCACGGCTGGTGGCTCTCCCAATCGATGGCGACTCTCCGACAGCGGTTGAAACCCGCCGGGTCAGGGAGCTCCTTCAGACAACTCTGGCACATCAAGAGGCATACTCTTACAGCCGGGACAGGGTCCATTCAACTCCTTGTCCGGGCCGGAGCCCGAGTTATAGCAGACACATGGTTTCCGCGACCGGTTCAAGTAATGTCCGACGCCATGACTTGCCACCTGGCCATGGCCCGGCTCATAACGGAGCCTTTCACGCAGCAGACCAAGACAGAGCACGGCAAGAGGCAGAGCAGGTGCCTCAGTTGATGGCTTACCAGACACCCCCGGCTTATCCGACGGCTTCCGTCGACGTGGGTATCCCTACGAGGACTGGAGGCGTCCCATGTTTAGTACCGGCTCTCCGCAATGAACATCTACCCAAGGACTTCAAAGGACCTAGGAAGGTGCCTAATTACACGGCTGATTTACAACCCGGGGCCTGGATCGAGAGTTACGAGATGGCCATGGAATTGCTGGAGGTCAGCGAAGCGGCGATGGCCAAGTACTTCACCATGATGTTAGATGGGACTGCCCGCACTTGGTTGAAAGGGCTGCCACCGAATTCTATCGGGTCTTGGGCTGAGCTGAAAGCCCGGTTCATACAAAACTTCAAGGATACCTGTAGGCAGTCTATGTCAATTGTGGATTTGACTAACTGTAAACAGCAGGAGGGTGAGTCTACGACACATTGGGTTCGGCGGGTCAAGGAGATAATACATTCATCTGATAAGATGGATGCCGGCTCTGCAGTCTTGATGTTGGAGCAGAATTGTTGCTTCCTGCCCTTGAAGAAGAAACTCGGGCGGCTCAAACGCGACTGCAATGACATGGGTACGCTGATGGCGGCTCTCGTCAAGTACGCCGACTCTGATAGTACCAAGGACCCCGCTTCAGATGATGAAAGGACAGGGAAGGGAAAGAAGAACGGCAATGGCAAGGGCCCTCAGCATAACCCGGCAAATCAAGGAGGTAACAAGCGTAAGGCTGATGGCAGCATGGAGTTTGTGGCCAATGCCAGCTCACAGGGTAACAACCAGCGACGTAAAGGGAGGCCACCTCCCCGAGCCGGCGGTTCAGGCCCAACGCTTGAGCAGTTGTTAAACGAGCCTTGTCCGAGGCATGGCTCTAGGGAGAAGCCAGCTACTCATCTATGGAAGGATTGCGCAATCATGAAGGCCTTTAAGAATTCCAATGCCTTTAATGGCAACAATGGCCCGGGAGGCGGCTCAAATCCTAATCCTCAGAACGGTCAAGGGGGCTTTAATCAGCAGTCTGGCCAGGGTCATCAACAGCAGCAGGGGGGTTATCAGACCAATCCAAAACAACTTAACGGTGGACAGTATCATGTATTTACCACCAGTCTGTGTAAGCGAGATCAGAAGCTTCATAAGAGGGCTGTGAATGCTGTTGAGCCGGCGGTTCCACGCTATTTAAGATGGTCTGAGCAGCCTATTGTGTGGAGTAGGGAGGATCACCCTCCCCGGGTTGATAATCCGGGTCACTTGGCCCTGGTGGTGGCTCCTCAGGTGGGAGGATATAAGTTCACTAAGGTGCTCATGGATGGAGGCAGCAGCATCAACATCCTCTATTATGAGATTTTCCGTCGTATGGGGTTGATTGATAAGAACCTCAGCCAGTCCAATACTGTTTTCCATGGCGTAGTGCCTGGTAAATCGGCTTATCCAGTTGGTAAGATCGGATTGGAAGTGGCCTTTGGAGACGAGTACAACTACAGGGTGGAAAAATTGACCTTTGAGGTGGTCAAGATAAGAAGTCCGTATCATGCCATATTTGGGCGGCCGGCTTACGCCAAGTTCATGGCACGGCCGTGTTACGTGTATTTGCAGCTCAAGATGCCGGGTCACAATGGGACTATTACGGTTCATGGCAGCCGGAAGGTGGCCTTGGAGTGTGAGGAAGGCGATGCGGCTTATGCAGAATCTGTTTGTGCGACAGAGGAGTTGAAGTTTTACAAGGACAATGTTGACCCAACAGATATGACCTCTCTGAAAAAGCCGACTACGGAGCATGAGCCGGCAATGAAATTTAAGTCGGCTGATGAGACTAAACTTGTTGATTTTGTTCCAGGTGATTCATCTCAGCAGTTTAACATCAGTGCCAATCTGGATCCAAAATAGGAAAGCGCGCTCATCGAGTTCATCCGTGAAAATAGGGACATTTTTGCATGGAAACCTTCTGACATGCCAGGTGTACCTAGAGAACTCGCTGAGCACACACTCAATGTTGATCCGAAGTTCAAGCCGGTCAGGAAATTCCTTCGGCGGTTTAATGAGGAAAGGCGGAAAGCCATTGGGGAAGAGGTGGCCCGGCTCTTGGCGGCCGGTTTTATTGTTGAAGTTTTTCACCCAGAGTGGTTAGCTAACCCGGTGCTCGTGCTCAAGAAGAATGGCACCTAGCGGATGTGTGTGGACTACACGGACTTAAACAAGGCATGTCCGGCTGATCCTTTTACTCTCCCCCATATTGATCAAATCATTGATGCCACGGCGGGTTGTGAGCGTTTAAGTTTCTTGGATGCATATTCTGGATACCATCAGATTAAAATGGCAGTTAAGGACCAGGAGAAGACGGCGTTCATCACTCTCTTTGGAGCCTTCTGTTATGTGTCTATGCCTTTTGGACTCAAGAGTGCACAGGCGACTTATCAGCGTTGTGTGCAGAACTGTCTTCATAACCAGATTGGGCGCAATGTTCATGCCTATGTGGATGATATTGTGGTTAAGTCCAGGGAGAAGGAAACCTTGATAGATGATCTGAGGGAGACCTTTGATAATCTCCGGGTCTACAAAATGATGCTTAACCCGGCCAAGTGTGTTTTTGGTGTTCCTGCAGGCAAGCTTTTGGGTTTTCTGGTTTCTAATAGAGGCATTGAAGCTAACCCGGAGAAGATTAAGGCAATCACCTCTCTGGCTAAGCCGGCGTGTGTAAACGACGTCCAGCGCCTGGCGGGTCGTATCGCTGCTTTAAGCCGGTTTATAAGCCGTTTGGGTGAGAAGGCCATGCCACTGTACCAGTTGATGAAGAAAACTGATGACTTTGTCTGGAATGATGCTGCTAATACTGCTTTTGAGGATTTGAAGAGACAGCTGGCTGAGCCCCCAGTCCTTGCTGCTCCGGTTGACAAGGAGCCCTTATTATTGTATGTAGCTGCTAACACACGAGCCGTCAGTGTGGCTGTGGTGGTGGAGCGCAAGGAAGAGGGTAAGGAATATCCGGTTCAGCGGCCGGTTTATTATGTCAGTGAGGTGCTCATCGAGTCCAAACAGCGGTATCCGCATTGGCAGAAGCTTGTTTATGGTGTGTTCATGGCAAGCCGGAAGCTTAAGCACTATTTTCAGGGTCACCCCATTACGGTGGTT
This sequence comes from Aegilops tauschii subsp. strangulata, assembly GCF_002575655.3. NCBI lineage: Eukaryota > Viridiplantae > Streptophyta > Magnoliopsida > Poales > Poaceae > Aegilops > Aegilops tauschii. Next base: position 74,595,883 of record NC_053040.3, on the reverse strand, counting down.
AGTTCTGCTCCCCTTGGAGATATCATCCAGAACAGAGAAGCCACAGGGAGAGTGGCTAAGTGGGCTATAGAGCTTGGGCCTCATGGTCTGAAATATGTACCGCGTACTGCTGTTAAATCTCAAGCTTTGGTGGATTTCATCAACGACTGGACAGAGCTACAAGTGCCCGAAGAAAGGCCGGATAACACATATTGGACTATTCACTTCGATGGATCCAGGCAATTGGAGGGCTCGGGGGCTGGAGTTGTATTGGCTTCCCCTAAAGGTGACAAGTTTCATTATGTGCTACGGTTGATGTTTCCTTGTACTAACAATGCGTCTGAGTACGAGGCCTTGCTCCATGGTCTTCGGATGGCTAAGGAGATGAGCTTGAGCTGGGTAAGATGCTTCGGTGACTCAGACTTAGTGGCTCAACAAGTATCAGGCAAGTGGGACTCCAAGGACCCTCTCTTGGCGGCTTATCGCCGTGAAGTTGATGCCATTGCTGGACACTTTCAAGGTTACCAAGTAGAGCACATTGATCGCAGGAAGAACAAGGCGGCTGATGCATTAAGCCGGCTGGGCTCTCAGCGAAAGCCGGTGCCGCCTAATACTTTCTTGGACATCCTGCATAACCCTTCTGTTAAGGTGCCTACAGAGGAAGACTTGGCTGTCCCTGACCCGGAGGCACAGTTGGTGGCGGCTCTCCACATCACCCCGGACTGGACGGTGCCCTACTTGGCTTACATGACCCGGGGAGATTTGCCTGAGGATGAAACTTTGGCCAGACAAATAACCCGGCGGTCTAAGTCAATGGTTGTTATCAATGGTGAGCTGCATCGCCGCAGTGTTACGGGAGCGTTCCAGCGTTGTGTTTCCCCTGAGGAGGGTCAAGAAATCTTGTGTGAGATTCACGAAGGGGATTGTGGCCATCATGCCGGCTCAAAATCCCTTGTGGCCAAGGCTTTTCGTCATGGTTTTTATTGGCTGACGGCTCATGCGGATGCGGAGGACTTGGTCAGTAAATGTGATGGTTGCCAGAGGTTCTCGCGACGGGCTCATGTGCCAGCTCAAGAGCTGAGGATGATACCAATCACTTGGCCATTTGCGGTCTAGGGGCTTGATATGGTTGGGCCTTTTAAAAGGTCCAAGGATAAAAAGACCCACCTCTTGGTGGCAGTTGACAAGTTTACAAAGTGGGTTGAAGCAGAGCCAGTTAGTAAGTGTGACGCAGCCACGGCGGTTCAGTTCATGAAAAGGGTGATATTTCGCTTTGGCTTTCCACACAGCATTATAACTGACAATGGCACCAATCTATCTAAGGGCGCTATGGAGGAGTTTTGTCAACGAGAGCATATTCGACTTGATGTTTCATCAGTGGCTCATCCTCAATCCAATGGTCAAGCTGAGAGAGCTAATCAGGAGATTTTGAAGGGTATCAAGCCCCGGCTTTTGGTCCCTTTGCAACGGACGCCGGGTTGTTGGGTGGAGGAGCTACCCTCCGTGTTATGGAGCATCAATACTACTCCTAACAGGTCTATGGGTTACACGCCTTTCTTCATGGTTTATGGAGCGGAAGCAGTCCTCCCCAGTGACATCCGTCATGACTCGCCTCGCGTGGCGGCTTATGTTGAGGCGGACAATGAATAGGCGCGCCAAGATGCTCTTGACTTGTTGGACGAACAGCGTGATGTGGCAGCAGCTCGCTCAGCGATTTACCAACAAGACCTGCACCGTTATCACAGTCGTCGGGTTAAGTCCCGGGTCTTCCAGGAAGGTGATCTGGTGCTCCGGCTCATCCAAGATCCAACAGATGCACACAAGCTATCCCGGCCTTGGGAAGGGCCCTTTGTGGTCAGCAAGAACTTGCACAACGGGTCATACTACCTTATTGACGTTCGGGAGCATAAAGATTCACGTAAGTCGGAGGAAGAGACCCGTCGGCCGTGAAACATAGCTCAGCTTCGGCCTTATTACACTTGAGCCACCGGCTCTCATAATGTACATATTTCTATAACCATGTATATATTATGTTAAATAATAAAGCAGGACCTCTGTCCTTTTCTCCTCCAAAGGTAAAAGTGTTGTTTTCATTACCACATGGTCACTTGGAGGAGGATCCGGCTTATGATCGTATTCGAATCTAGCCGTACGCAATATAATCACTTGGGGGCTTCCTGTTCAAACATTGGTCGTATTCGAACCAAAGAGAACATAGCTGTCGATACCCACTTGATTGGCAAAGTGCCAAGCTCATTGGGGAGTTTTCTTTGATCATATTTGAATCATAGCTCAACCCCCTTTGGGAACCGACGTGGATCGTATTCGAATCAGCGTCGTTAAACAACTCTTAAGGTCATTTGGGGGCTTCCTGTTCAAACATGGGTCGTATTCGAACCAAAGAGAACATAGCTGTCGGTACCCTCTTGATCGGCATCGCCAAACCCACTAGGGGCTATATGATCGCATTCGAATCTTAGCTTAACCCCTTTGGGACGGGTCTCTGGTCGTATTCGAACTGGAAGCCCCTAAGTTTTGATTTTCCGACTTGCAACAAGTTCTTCTGGTTGTATCAACAGTGTGCACGGCGGCTCTTACTCCGCCGCCTTAACTTTGGTTCACAGTGTTAGTCACACACAATAAGCATTATCAAAACTGGTAAACCGGAGTTGAGGTACCAACCTTACTATCCGGGTTACAGAAACCGGAAGTATACTTGAAGGCCTGTAAGTATGCTATTATGGTTACATCAAGGATATAATTGAGGACCAATCTTTAGTGACTTGGGTTCATATTCCGGGTCATATGTATAAGATCTATGATTCTCAGTGCGGTAAGCCGCCTAGAGACTTGTGACTTGTTTTCTATGCAGGATGGTTCAAGACAGCTATTCGAGCTTAAGAAACATAAATGATCAATTATGACCCGGAGGAATATAAGGAAGCAACTTCAATGAAGTTAAGCATTCAACACGTGCACGATGGCACGACAAAGTTAAAATGTTTGTCCTACTCTATTACAAGACTCCCCGAGTCCAAAAGGTGAGGCATTGTTTAAACAAGTATAACCATGGGCCGCTTAAAGAGTCAAGATGCTTGCCGGGTTGAAGCTTCCGGCCCATCCCTCTCCGCTCCTCCGGCTGTTCCTATGACCTGGAAAGTTGACGATTTCCAGTCAATGCCGCTCAAAGCTTCAAAGTGAGCCTCCTCGTCAATTAACCCGGCCGGGTCAACTTCCGGGGCAAAGGTATGCTTACGAGTCGGAGGGATCAAGCTGATTGCTTCGTAGCGTGGAGTGGGGATCCTCTGATTCTCCGAGTCATAACCCGGCTGATACTTGGTGAGGTCGGTGTCATTCCCAATTAAGGTAGCCACCGGGCGCACACTCTTCACACAATCAGCAAAATCTTTTTGGTCAAAGGGAGTGCCGTCTTCCTTCAGACTGGGATATCCAAGAGCGATCTCTGCCGGGTCTAGCTCCGGGAGGAAGGCCTTGGCCCGGCTCAGAGCAGCTATGGCTCCGGCTCTTGCAGAGGCCCGTCGCAGCTCTTGGAAACACTGAGGAAGAACGGCAAGCCGGCGAAGTACGTCCGCCAGGTGAGTCGGAACCTCATTGGATAGGGCCACAACGGCCAAGGCGCGCTGTGACCCGGTGTAGAGTTGTTCCACCAAAGTATATACGGCCTTCAGCTTGGTCAATACATTTTGGTTGAGGTTGGCGCTTCTGGGACCTGTTTTACAACGTCAGGTAAGCCGCTAGCAATGATGGGAATTATGAGACGTGGAGAATGTAAACTGGTTGAAAGTCTGCAGAATGACTTACCGAAGATTGCGGCGACCATCTGTGACACATGGCGCTTTAAGCCGGAGAGTTCGGCGGTTTTCTCTGTCAGAGCCTTCTCCGCCTGTTCGGCCCGGTTTACCAGAGCAGCCTTCTCTTCGGCCCAAGTCTTCCTTTCAGCTTCAAACTTGTTCTTCAGCTTCTCCTGAGCAGCAATACTGGATTCAAATTTGGCGTTGGCCTTCCGGGTCTCAGTTTCCTGAGTCTTCAGGCGGTTCTTCAGCTCAGATATATCAGCCTCAAATTTCTTGCAAGCAGCCTGCACAATTTCCGGGTTATGGTATGACTAATTATTATGCAACTTTAAAGTCCCAAGCACTTTCCAAGCAAAGGCACTTGGCACTTGGGGGCTAATGCATGTCGAAAGTTTCTATCTACAAATTACCGGTTCATGGAAGTAAGCCGGAAGTTAAGTCTACAACATATTCTATCATAAGTAGTGGACTTGGGGGCTAGTATGGTAAAGATGACTATGTGGTAAGCACTAGAGTGGTACCTCAGACTTCTGCTGTATCTGCTTCACCATGTCAATCTCCAGGTCCCGGCTGTTGTGCACCTGATTGACATAGCCGAAGATGATCTCTCCAATGCTCAGGTTAGCATAATTAGTGATGTCCAGCCTGGCCCTGCGGCGCTCTAGCAACTCTTACTTGGCAGAGCACTTAGCCAGCGCAGTGGGTCTCCCCGGCTCGACAAACTCCGTTCGGGTGATTACCACGTCCGGGTCATCGGCCGGCTGAGCCGGGTTGGAGATCGCCGGGTTAGCAGAAGTCTCTGTGATTGGCTCGTCAGTTGGAGCGGTGGCTTCAGGAGCAGAGGCAGCTGGCGGCTCTTGAGCTGAAACCTCCGGCTCAGTCACGACCGGCTCTTCGATCGGTTTATTCTTCTTCGCTCTCTTGCTGAGCTTTGCCTGGGCACTGAAAGGACAAAAGGTTAGTACAGAAGCATGAGTAAAGATAATTACGACATAAGATGATCGTTGTTACCCGGGGGCGGTCTTGAAAGCCGGCAGGTTCGATTGCATAGAATCGCCAGAGGAAGGTGAAGTTTCCTGATAATTTGAATTAGAGGAATTGAGTGGTTGACGAATAACACCCGCTAATGGATGACAAGGGTATAAGTTGGAGATAACCTCAGTCCGGTGCTTTCTTGATGCCTCGGGTAAGCCGGAGGAGAGGTTTGCATCCTTGCTGGTCCGGGTGTGCCGCCGGCTCTCATGAATCTGTTGCTTCAAAAGAAATTGAGGATCTTGATAAGCTAAAGGATGTGAAAATCTTACTTTCCGGGTTACTCTTCGGACTTTCAGCCTTGGCAAGGGCTCCGAGTCGGAGGAAAGTGTCGTTACCTCTTCAGTCACCGGGTTACTTGCTCCGGTGTCATCCTGCTGATGATCAGTATTGATAAGGTGGATAGAAATAAACAAGAAACAAAACAAGAGCCTACAGATTCAGGGGTTACCTCTCACTCGGAGCTGTCACTTAGCTGAAGCAGCTCTGAGGCAGTAGGCCTGCTTCCCTTCTTGCGGGGAGCGGCTCTCCTGGCGGCTTTCTTAGCCTTTCTAGCCTTTTTGGCCGCTTCATGGTCATATTTGACCTTCCAAAACTTGTCATTAGCCTGAAACATACAACAAAGATTTCTTAAGGTTCAGATGGAAACTATTCAAAGGAAAACCAAGGTGTTCAGGTCAGTGGCTTACCGCCGGAGCCGAGTTAGCTTGGCAGAAGGGGGCCAGGCCGGTTCTCCCACAGTCGGCTAAGCTCTCATTCAGGAGAGACTTGGTCATGTCGTCCACAACATCCTCAGGAAGATCATTGGGACTGTGCCGCAGAGGGTCATCCTTCTGGCCCGTGTAAGCACACATTAAGCCGGGGCGGCGGCTCAAAGGGATTACCCGCCAGGAGATCCAAACCCGGACCAGATCAATGCCGTTGAGGCCATTTCCCAGGAGAGCCTTGATCTTATTGATGGTGGGGATCAGAGGTTGACGCTCCGCCTGAGATAGTTTGTCTGGCAGAGGGTGACTTGGCTCCAGACGCAGGGCACGAAAGCCGGGCAGAGGGCTCTCGTCAGCCGGCGAAGTATCCTGGCAGTAGAACCATGTCTGGTTCCAGTCCTTTGGATGGCTGGGCGGCTCAGTGTAAGGAAAGAGGCAGTCTCTACGGAACTGAATGGAGATTCCACCAAGTTCCAGGCTCGGCCCGTTGGCGCACTCGTTCTGGCGGTTCAGATAAAAGAGCTCTCTAAAGAGCAGCAGGCTGGGCTCTTCTCCAAGATAGACTTCGCAGAATACTTGGAAGTTGCATATATTTGACACGGAATTGGGTCCTATGTCTTGCGGCCGCAGATCAAAGAAATTCAGCACATCTCTAAAGAACTTTGAGCCGGGCGGTGCGGAGCCCCGGCTCATGTGATCCGCAAATATCACCACCTCCCCATCCCTTGGTTGCGGTCTCTCCTCCGACGGGTCAGGGGCACGGTAAGACATGACATCCTTCTTGGGCAGGTAACCCGTCTTCACAAAGTCCGCTAAGGTTTCGTCAGTAACAATGGATCTCATCCAGTTGCACGTGATGGGTGCCTTGGGAGCTTTGGGTGGCATTGTGAAAGACGGAAGCCTATGATAAAAGGAAATGTCCGGTTCAATTATAAGCCGGAGGAAGTTTACAGTTCAATGTTTAAAGTGGCGGCTTATGAAGGGGCATAATGACATATGGCTAAGCGCATCGGGTTATTTAAGCCGTTGAGGGCATCGTCAGTAATTCCACTTGTCTAAAGCCCTATTATGAATGAGCCAGAAATTTCTACAGCGTGTGACCTCTTTTAAGCCGGAGACATGAGCCGCCATAGCTAAACAGATGCAATTTTTGACTAAGTGTGGCGCAAACAAGTTTCACAGATCACAGTAATTATTCTAGATCAAACGATCGACTGGAAAAGGAAAGTTTCTAGACCTAAAACAGACGCAGAAGAAGTTCATAGGTTCGAACGGAGCCTTTATGCAATGAAAGGGGATCTATGTACATTGGGAACGGGTGTGAAACAACTACCGCAACAGTCCTATACAGTCTAAAGATTAAGAAAGGGTGGTAATAATGAAATCTATCAAGAGCTCGCGATGAACGGCGAAGAACACGGGAAGAACAGCAAGGAACCCTAATGTGGATCTACTCTATGGAATGGCAAGGGCTTACGGGTGCTGGTGAGTCACGGAGGTCGCCGCCGTTTTCTCTGGACACGTCAGGTTGATGCAGCGGCCGGAGTTGGTGAGGACGAGGAGATCCGCGGCGGCGGCGGCGGCGGAGCTCGGGCGACAGCACAGTGGCGAGAGGAGGAAGAAGATGGAGGCGACGAGTGACTGAGAGGCTCACGGGCCGGGCTATTTATAAGGTGAAGCTCATAAGTGGGCGCGAGAAACGAGGAGGTCACGGCGTGATTATCTCGCCTCAGAGGCGCCTCGATTTTTGGGATGACCATTAAAGATAAGATCCGTTGGGATTTAATGGAATAAAGAAATGAACTTAATGGAAGATGACGTCATGGCGGGTGATCAGGAATCCAGAAGATGACGTCACGGCGGGTTATAGCCTTCACACGACCATAAGCCGGAAGATTTTTTCTCTCAGAAGAACTGAAGATTGACATGAACCGGTTCAAATCAATCTGGGGCCTAATGTTGAGGATATAACTCTTAGAGTCACCCGCCAGGAGGGGCCGGGTTACTCATAATGGTCATCACGCGAAGCCCAGTACCAAGCTCGAAGACGGCGGGTCAATGATGGGCCGAAGACCCGGAGGTGGCTTAAGGCCCGTAGTGATAAACCGCCGTATGGCAAGACTTGTAGTGTAAGGCAAGAATAGTCAAGAGTCCGAGCCGGACACTCTTATGAGCCGGCTGGGACTCTGAGAGCCGCTGGGCGTCAACCTCTCTATATAAAGGGACGACCCGGCGGCGGTTTAGGGACAAGTAAGATCTCGTCGAGAGCCAGGCATAGCAATTAAGCTCCCTGGTCATCGAAACCATAAGCAATACCACCCCAACTGGACGTAGGCTTTTACCTTCACCGTAAGGGGCCGAACCAGTATAACCCCCGTGTTCCTTGTCCCGTTTAACCCCTTTAAGCTTCCTAGCTGCGATGGCTCCACGACTAAGTCCTAGCACGAGGACATATGCCGTGACAATTCCACGACAGAGGTGGTCCTCGCGCTCCCAGGTGGCTTCTCGGTCGGAATGGTGCGACCACTTCACTTTCAGGAATTTGATTGACTTGTTGCGAGTCTTGCGCTCAGTTTCTTCAAGAATAGCAACGGGGTGCTCATGATAAGACAGATCTTCTTGGAGGTCAATCTCTTCGAAGTTGATGGTGCGCTCAGGAGTCTTGAAGCACTTGCGAAGCTGTGACACGTGGAACACATCGTGCACGTTCGCGAAGTTGGAGGGAAGCTCAAGTTGATAGGCGAGGTCGCCTCTTTTGCCAATGATCTTGAAAGGACCCACGTATCTAGGGGCAAGCTTCCCTTTGATACCGAAGCGACGAGTGCCTTTCATTGGAGAGACGCGGAGGTAGACATGGTCTCCGATCTCGAAAGCCAAGTCACGGTGCTTGCTATCATAGTAACTCTTCTGGCGCGATTGCGCGGCTTTGAGATTTTCATGGATGACTTTACACATTTCTTCAGCCTCTGTGATTAAGTCATTGCCAAGAAGTTGGCGTTCACCAATCTCTGACCAATTGAGAGGGGTATGGCACTTTCTGCCATATAGAATTTCGAATGGGGCCTTGCCCGAACTCGCTTGGAAGCTGTTGTTGTAGGAGAACTCGACATATGGAAGACAATCTTCCCACTTCATGCCAAAAGAAATGACACAAGCCCTGAGCATATCTTCAAGGATTTGATTGACTCGCTCGACTTGGCCACTAGTTTGAGGATGGAAAGCTGTGCTGAAGCGAATGTTGGGGCCCATGGCCTTCTGGAAGGAGTCCCAGAACTTAGAAGTGAAGATGCTTCCACGATCTGAAGATATCAATTGTGGAATGCCGTGCAAGGAGGCAATCCTGGAGGTGTATAGCTCTGCCAACTGAGCTGCTGTGATAGATTCTTTGATTGGAAGAAAATGAGCCACTTTAGTAAGCTTGTCGATGACAACGAAGATAGCATCATTTCCGCGCTTGGACTTTGGAAATCCAGTCACGAAGTCCATTTCGATATGATCAAACTTCCATTATGGGATAGCAAGAGGTTGGAGGAGACCAGCTGGTCGTTGGTGTTCTGCTTTCACCCTTCGACAGACATCACATTCATTCACGAATTGAGCGATTTCTCGCTTCATTCGAGTCCACCAATACGACTGCTTGAGGTCATGGTGCATCTTCGTACCTCCAGGATGAATGGAAAGAAGAGAATTGTGCGCCTCGTTCATAATGACTTTCCCTAGATCACCTTTAGGAACCACAATCCGGTCCTCGAAGAATAAAGTGTCTCTGTCATCAATGCGATAGCACTTGTATTTGGAAAGACCCTTGTCAATACCACGTTTCACCTTCTTCACCATGGTATCCAGGAGTTGTGCCTCACGAATTTGATCTTCCAAAGTAGGAGAGACTATGAGGTTGGCAAGAAAGCCTTGAGGAACAACTTGGAGATTGAGTTTGCAGAAAGCTTCACAAAGATCCGGTTGAAATGGCTTGAGGATTAAGCTGTTGCAATAAGCCTTCCTGCTCAAAGCATCTGCAATGACATTGGCCTTGCTTGGAGTATATTCAATACTCGGATTATACTCTTGAATCATTTCAACCCATCGAGTTTGTCGGAGGTTGAGGTTGGGCTGAGTGAAGATGTACTTGAGACTCTTGTGATCGGTGAATATGTCCACTTTTCTTCCCAACAAGAGATGTCTCCATGTTGTTAATGCATGGACAACAGCCGCCAACTCAAGATCGTGAGTGGGGTAGTTCTTTTCGTTGGTCTTCAACTGACGAGAGGTATAGGCCACAACTTTCTTCTCTTGCATTAACACAGCACCGAGACCTTGAAGAGAAGCATCACAGAAAACTTCGAATGGCTTGGATTCATCAGGAGGAGTTAAGACAGGAGCTGTGACGAGTTTCTCTTTGAGAGTGTTGAAAGCAACGTCACACTCAGGAGTCCAGACATACTTCACATGCTTCTGAAGGAGGTTGGAAAGAGGCTTTGAAATCTTAGAGAAATTCTCAACGAATCTTCGGCAATAGCTTGCAAGACCAAGGAAACTGCGAAGCTGCTTGACATTCTGAGGAGGTTCCCAATTCACAATTGCAGACACCTTCTCGGGATTAACAGCGATGCCCTTGGCAGAGATGATATGATCAAGGTAAAGAACTTCATCGAGCAAAAACTCACAGTTGGAAAACTTCGCATAGAATTGATACTCTCTGAGCTTGTCGAGCACCAATCGCAAATGTTTGGCATGATCCTTCTTATTCTTGGAGAAGACCAAAATATCATCGAGATACACAAGGACAAATTCATTGGTATAGGGGTTGAAGATGAAGTTCATCATCCGAGAGAATGTTGGAGGAGCATTGACAAGGCCGAAAGACATGACAGTATATTCGTAAGAACCAAAGCTTGTTCTGTATGCTGTCTTGGGAATATCTTCTTCACGAATGCGAATCTGATGATAACCCATTCGAAGGTCAAGCTTGGAGAATACCTTAGCACCTTTAAGTTGCTCGAATAGCTCATTGATGTTGGGAAGTGGATACTTGTTCTTGATTGTCTTCTTGTTCAATGGACGGTAGTCGACACAAAGTCGGTCCGTGCCAACCTTCTTCTGGACAAAAAGAACACCACAACCCCATGGAGATGAACTCGGTCTGATCAAACCCAGACGCTCTTGTTCATCGAGCTGTTTCTTCAATTCCTTCAGCTCCTTGGGTCCAAGCTTGTAAGGACGCTTGCAAACGGGTTCCGTGCTGGGCTCAAGATCGATAACGAACTCAACTGGCCGATGAGGAGGCATACCCGGAAGCTCTTCTGGAAAGACATCTTGGTACTCACAAACGACTGGAATTTGAGAAATAGCATCCAACTTGCCCTTCTCATTGAGAGAAAACAACCGAATGGTTTCATCACAAGCGGCATAGATGATAACATCCTCAGAAGAGTGTGTCAATTGAATTTCCCTGGCAGCACAATCGAGTTGAGGCTTGTGCTTAGAAAGCCAGTCCATCCCGAGAATTAGATCAATATCCGAGTCACCAAGGACAATTGGTTTAGACAGAAATTTATAGTTGCCCATCTTGACAGAAACATCCGGAATCATTGTGGTAGCCCTCATAGAAGAGCCCGGAGAAACAACTCCCATGGGTTTTTCCAACATTTCCGAAATGAAATCATGCTTTGCAACAAATTATCTTGACATGAAACAATGCGATGCACCAGTGTCAAAAAGAACTTTTGCAGGAAAATCGTTAAGAGGAAGATTACCCATTATCACATCAGTAGATTCCTCCGCTTGAGCTGCATTCATCATGTTCACCTTTGCAGACTTGGGATTATGCTTGACCACTGCATTGCTGGAAGATCTCACAGGAGGAGGAGGCGGAAGACGCCTTTGGTTGAAGCACTTGTTAGCATAGTGACCTTTCTGCTGACACTTGTTGCAAGTCACCTCTGAGAGTGGACGATGATAAGGAGCATTCGACTTCAGAGCTTGATTCTGAGACTTGTTCTGATAGCCAGAGTTGGGTGGGTGGGAAGATCCATGGCCACCTTTGTTCTTCTGCTGGAAAGGCTGATGAAACGGAGGAGGAGGAGGCAACCAGAACTTCTGTTGCTTAGAAGCCACTAGTGAGGAAGAAGAAGACTGAACTGCGTCCCTAACTCTCTTCTTAGAAGCCTCACACTTGAGCTGAGCAGCCTCTTGCTTCAGTGTCATATTGTAGAAATCATCATACTTGGTTGGCTCAAAAAGCACGAGAGGTAATTGCAGATCTTCTCTGAGGCCAGCTCTGAATTGATAGATCATGCTCTTTTCATCAGGAACGTCTTGCTTAGCGAAGCGAGCGAGTTTCTAAAACTGGGTATTATATTGATACACGGACATGCTGCCTTGCTTGAGATTGCGGAACTCCTCACGCTTGCTCTCAACAACACTTTGTGGAATGTGGTGAGCTTTGAAGTCTCGGCGGAAATCATCCCAGGTAATCACACGACCTCCTTTGGAATCTTTGTATTGTTGATACCACTCGGCAGCTTGATCCTTGAGTTGAAAAGAAGCGAACTTGACAAAGTCATCAGGCCTGACATTGCTACATTCAAAATGCTTGTTGATGTCCACGAGCCAATCATCGGCGTCTGTGGCCTCGGCACAGTAGCTGAAAGATTTCGGCTGATTTGCGAGGAACTGGTTGAGGGTAGCGAAGTGAGGCTGATTGTTGCCTTGTCCTTGATTTCCTTGATTGCCTTGCCCTTGGGTGCGTTCTTGCAAGAGTTGAAAAATCATCTGAGCATTGGCGTTGGTGGCTGCCATGATAGCTTGCCATGCCTCCGGAGGCGGAGGTGGTGGCGGAGGGTTCGCCTGACTCCCCTCATTGCGTTCCGGATTCTGACGCGTTGGCGGAGCCATCCTGAAGAGGGTGACATCCGTTAGCATCTTGATAGACAAATAGACAAGTTGAATCAACGGATAGAAATTGCAACACATAGTCTTCACAATAAACATTCGAACGAGGATGAACGAATGAATTACATAGTAAATCATCACACTTCCATAAGGTGAGAAGCCACTTGATAAAGGGTTGATGAATAAAATAACAAGGTGCAACGAGAACAAATAAATGGTAAGGATTACCCAATCACAAACCAAATATCTGCGGGAAGAAATGCTAAGAGCTACTTGAATCCCACCTATAAACTCCCGGAACTTTCTGGTTATGCAATCTGGTGTTGGGGATACAGGGGACACAAAATATATCACCCAAACTAGCAATCCCTAGATCCAGCTGTATCCATCCGTCAACACATAACCAAGAAACCTTCGGAAATCGTGTACCTCAACCTTCGAAAAGCATCCGTTATACGAGTTATGGCAATACTCCCGAACTCCCGCCCCAATACTGGGTGGCGTCGAGGTGATCTCACCAACAACTGCATAAAAGAGATTTTCGATGTCGGCGAAACTCAGGTATTCCAGAACTGCAACGATAAAATTGTGACGACAACACCTCGGAGCTCAACTCCCCGGGACACTACCACAACCCCTAAATGTCAGGAGGCACCAAGAACAATGTTCTCGTCACAAAACCATCGGAACGATTCCAAGATACCCGCGTGATCCTAAATTTTTTTTAGTGAAATTTGAGGAGAGAAGAGTCAAAACTTCTACGTTAGGAGGCCTCACCAGAGCGACGAAGGGACTGAGGAGTAAAAAGAATCCTACTCTCCGATATATATAATCCTAAGACTCAAAACATTTTTGTTCTAGACTCAACAACGCCAGCGATTCGATCAAGTAGGGGGCTCCTAAGTCGGGGATGGCTCTGATTACCAACTTGTAACGCCCACGATGCGGCTATATCTCCCACGTGTCGAGGCACGACTTAGAGGCATAACCGCATTGTATGTATTGTCGCAAGAAGGGTCATCTTCACACAATCCCATGTAATGAACAAGAATGGGATAACGAGAGTTGGCTTACAATCGCCACTTCACACAATACATAAATTAAATCATACATAATCCAAAATCCACACATAGACCGACTACGGTCAAATCCAAATGAAAATAAGATAACCCCAAATGCTAGATTCCCAATCGTCCCAACTGGGCTCCACTACTGATCATCAGGAAACGAAACATAGTAACGACCACGTTCCTCGTTGAACTCCCACTTGAGCTCGGTTGCCTCATCTGCACTGGTATCGTCGGCACCTGCAACTGTTTTGGTAGAATCTGTGAGTCACGAGGACTCAGCAATCTCACACCCGCGAGATCAAGACTATTTAAGCTTGTAGGAAAGATGGGGTAATGAGGTGGAGCTGCAGCAAGCACTAAGCATATATGGTGGCTAACATACGCAAATGAGAGCGAGAAGAGAAGCAATGCAACGGTCGCGAAGCAAGAAATGATCAAGAAGTGATCCTGAAAACTACTTACATTCATGCATAACTCAAACCGTGTTCACTTCCCGGACTCCGCCGAAAAGAGACCGTCACGGCTACACACACAGTTGATGTATTTTAATTAAGTCAAGTGTCAAGTTCTCTACAACCGGACATTAACAATTCCCATCTGCCACATAACCGCGGGCACGGCTTTCGAAAGATAATACCCTGCAGGGGTGTCCCAACTTAGCCCATTATAAGCTCTCACGGTCAATGAAGGATAAACCTTCTCCCGGGAAAACCCGATCAGTCTCGGAATCCCGGTTTACAAGACATTTCGACAATGGTAAAACAAGACCAGCAAGACCACCCGCTATGCCGACAAATCCCGATAGGAGCTGCACATATCTCGTTCTCAGGGCACACCGGGTAAGCTAAGCGTACATGTACCAACGTAACCCAAGTTGCCAAGGGACGGTCCCGCACGGTGCTCTAGTTTGGACCAACACTCGGAGGAGCACTGGCCCGGGGGTTAAAATAAAGATGACCCTCGGGCTCGTGAAAACCCAAGGGAAAAAGGCTTAGGTAGGCAAATGTAAAACCAAGGTTGGGCCTTGCTGGAGGATTTTTATTCAAGGCGAACTGTCAAGGGGGTCCCATAAATCACCCAACCGCGTAAGGAACGCAAACTCAAGGAACATAATCCCGGTATGAAGGAAACTAGGGCGGCAAGAGTGGAACAAAACACCAGGCATAAGGCCGAGCCTTCCACCCTTTACCAAATATATAGATGCATTAATTAAATAAGAGATATTGTGATATCCTAAAATATCCATGTTCCAACATGGAACCAACTTCAACTTCACCTGCAACTAGCAACGCTATAAGAAGGGCTGAGCAAAAGCGGTAACTTAGCCAAACAACGGTTTGCTAGGAAAGGATGGTTAGAGGCTTGACATGGCAATATGGGAGACATGATATAGCAAGTGGTAGGTAGCGAGCATAGCAATAGAGCGAAAAACTAGCAAAGCAAAGATAGAAGTGATTTCGAGGGTATGGTCATCTTGTCTGCAAGGTTCTCGGAGTTGTCGAAAGCTTGATCCTCGTAAGCGTACTCAACAGGTTCGTCATTCATGAACTCGTCTCCCGGCTCTACCCACAGCAAGAACACAAGCAATGGAACCACAATCAATCACGGGAAATGCACAAGCAACATGATGCAAAACATGCATGATATGCGAGATGTGATATGCGATGCATATGCGTGCTCCGGAAGAAAAAGGATGAACAAGGCAGTAACTTGCCAAACCAAGTATGCCACTGGAAAGATGAGATGATTTCGGTCGAAATCGATATAAAGATCACCGGAAACGGATGCACGGTTTGCAAATGGCAAGCAAAACAAGAATGACACGATTCTTCAATTAACAGCATGATAGCACTTAGAATACATCAAGTAACTATGCTACAGCACCCCAACATAGCAACAAGGCATATGACAGTGATCTAGAGGAGATGCTTGACAGAAGATGAACACTGAGCTACGGCTAGATCACAATAAAACAGGTTCAAACAAGCATGGAAAAAGTGCAAAAGATATCAGCTTCACAGACTTGGTGAAAATACTGAACATGGCTGAAACAGCATCAGGTAGCAATGTTCAGAGCAAGAAAAACACATGCTACAGGAACTTAACATAGCAAAACAAGGCATATCATGAATCTACTAAATGCATAGAACAAAATTCCCTTACTGACCATGAGCCAAAAAGGATCAGAAGATATGATGGCACCCATGTAAACATAGCAAGTTTCGTTAACAGGTTTCAGACTTGGCAGAAAATAGAACATGGCATTAACAGAATTATGAAGGCATCTTTGTGAGCTCGATTCACTCATCTCAAAGCAATTCATGACGAAACAAGCATACCTACAGCATGATGGAATGTTTATGAATCTAACCATGGCAAGATAAAGTTCATAGCATGTATGGATCAACTACAACAACCTTGGCAAAGTTGAATATCATGTTAATAATCTGCCAGGAATATTTTATAGCAAAAGTAGAGCAAGATAGAGACATGCTAGGGCACTCCATAATTTCAAACAGGGGCATGGATGGATAGAGCACAACTATATCTACAAAACATCCTTACTTAACATACTCAAAATAAGCATGGATCTCACTGTAGACACATGGATACATGGCAATAAAATAACAGCAGTAACAGACTTGGCAAAATTCTAAGTCCCTGAAAACAGAAACATCACGAAGCCTAGTTTGCATGCTTGTGCTAGTCACCACAAAGATCTGGCATACACCTGTGTAAAGATGGCATGTCATAGATCAAAACACCTGTAGAGCTCATGCCCATAAGATGCACACATCAAATGCAACAAAAATAACAAAACATCAAATTCTGATAAGTAACAGCAGTAAACATCATATAGCACTCTGGAACCAGAGATTTGGGCATCAAGATGGACTCAAATGAGCATGTCACAATGGAAAAAAATAAAGAGCATCTCGTGGCGAACATTTCTATATATCATGCACGCAAAACGGAGCAGTATGCAAAGAGATATGATGCGATGAACATGAGCACATAATGCAATAATTCGGGGACTTGGAGGAAAATACGGGGTCAACCTCTCCCAGATCTAGATCGGGGGCAGGCACGGATGTCGAGGCGGGGCGACTCGCCGGGGGACTTGCAGGAGAGGGGAGAGGAGCTCACCGGAGGAGGGCTCGGGGAAGGCGCCGGCGGTCGAGGACGGGCGCGGAGACGGGGCGCGGGCGTGGAGGCGCGGGCGCCGAGGTCGAGGTTGGCACGGGCGGCGACGGTCGGAGGAGGCGGCGGCGGTCGCGGACGGGCGCGGAGACGGCGGTCGGCGGCGGGGATCCGCGGGAGGAGGCGGAGGCGCGCGCGGGGGCGGCGGCGTACGCGGGCCGCGGGGGCCGGCCTCGGGCCCCGGCGGGCTTCGGTGGGGGAGGCGGCCGCGCGACACGTGGCAGCCACCCGTTGGCTGCGGGCGCGGCGGCGGACACGTCCGGTGCAGCGGGGCGATGCGTCCGGTGGCGTGGAGGAAGGGGAGAATAGGGTTTGGACCCGAAATTTCGGAGGGGGAGGTGTTTATATAGGTAGAAGGAGCTAGGAGAGCCCAATGGAGTGCGGTTTTCGCCCACACGATCGTGATCGAACGACCGAGAGCATGGAGGTGACTTAGGTGGGTTATTGGGCTGTTTGGAGGGGGGTTTTGCTGAAACACACAAAAGGCTTTTGCGGTTACCCGGTTAACCGTTGGAGCATCAAACGACCTCCAAATGGAACTAAACTTGACAGGTGGTCTACCTGTGGTATACCAAGGCCACTTGGCAAACCTCGGTCCATTCCGAGAACGTTTAACACCCGCTCACGAAAAGAAACAAGTGGGGTGCGCCGGTGCACGTGGGAGTGCCGGATTGCAAAACGGACAAAGGGGAAAATGCTCGGATGCATGAGACGAACACGTATGCAAATGAGATGCACATGATGACATGATATGAGATGCATGACATGAACAAAATGCAAAACGAAAAACAAAACCCGACCACGAAGGGAATATCATAACACATAGCCGATAATGGCAAGAGTTGGAGTTACAAATATGGAAAGTTACATCCGGGGTGTTACAATTGACTAGGCAAATTAACGGACTATGGAGATGTCCATCAATTGATATCAATGTGAGTGAGTAGGGATTGCCATGTAACGACGCACTAGAGCTATAAGTGTATGAAAGCTCAAAAGAAAATTAGTGGGTGTGCAACAACTTGCTTGCTCATGAAGACCTAGGGCATTTGAGGAAGCCCATCGTTGGAATATACAAGCCAAGTTCTATAATGAAAATTCCCACTAGTATATGGAAGTGACAACATAGGAGACTCTCTATCATGAAGAACATGGTGCCATGATGAAGCACAAGTGTGGGAAAAAATAGTAACATTGTCCCTTCTCTCTTTTTCTCTCATTTTTTTTATTTTTTTTATTTTGGGCTCTTTGGACTCTTTTTTGGTGGACTTCTTTGGCCTCTCTTTTTCTTTTGGCTTCATTGGCCTCTTTTATATTTTTATAACTTCATATGGGACAATGTTCTAATAATGATGATCATCACACTTTTATTTACTTGCAACTCGATATTACAACTCGATACTAGAACCAAAATATGACTATATGAATGCCCCGGCGGTGTACCGGGATGTGCAATGATCTAGCATAGCACTGACATGAAAAAAATGGACACGCCATGAAAACATCATGCTAGCTGTCTTACGATCATGCAAAGAAATATGACAATGATGGTGCGTGTCATAACAAACGGAACGGTGGAGTTATGATACGTCTCCGTCGTATCTATAATTTTTCATTGTTCCATGCCAATATTCTACAACTTTTACATACTTTTGGCATCTTTTTATACTATTTTTGGGACTAACATATTGATCCAGTGCCCAGTGCCAGTTCCTGTTTGTTGCATGTTTTTTGTTTCGCAGAAAATCCATATCAAACGGAGTCCAAACGGAATAAAAACTGACGAAGATTTTTTTTTGGAATATATGTGATTTTTGGGAAGAAGAATCAACGCGATACGATGCCCGAGGGGGCCACGAGGTAGGGGGGCGCACCCCAGGGGGTCAGGCACGCCCTGGGCCCTCGTGGACACCCCATAAGGCGGTTGGAGCCCTTGTTTTGCTGCAAGAAAGCTAATATCCGGATAGAGATCGTGTCCAAAATTCAGCCCAATCGGAGTTACGGATCTCCGGTTATAAAAGAAACGGTGAAAGGGCAGAATCTAGAACGCAGAAACAAAGAGAGACAGAGAGACATATCCAATCTCGGATGGGCTCTCGCCCCTCCCTTGCCATGGAGACCAAGGACCAGAGGGGAAACCCTTCTCCCATCTAGGGAGAAGGTCAAGGAAGAAGAATAAGGAGGGGGGCTCTCTCCCCCTCGCTTTCGGTGGCACCGGAGTGCCGCCGGGGCCATCATCATCACCGCAATCTACACCAACAACTTCACCGCCGTCATCACCAACTCTTCCATCCTCTATGCAGTGGTGTAACCCCTCTTTTTCCCGCTGTAATCTCTACTTAAACATGGTGCTCAACGCTATATATTATTTTCCAATGATGTATGGCTATCCTATGATGTTATAGTAGATCCGTTTTGTCCTATGGGTTAATTGATGATAGTGATTGGTTTGAGTTGCATGTTTTATTATTGGTGCTGTCCTATGGTGCTTTCCGTGTCGCGCAAGCGTGAGGGATCCCCGCTGTAGGGTTTGCAATATGTTCATGATTTGCTTATGGTGGGTGGCGTGAGTGACAGAAGCACAAACCCGAGTAAGTAGGTTGTGTGCGTATGGGGTAAAGGGGACTTGATAATTTAATGCTATGGTTGGGTTTTACCTTAATGATCTTTAGTAGTTGAGGATGCTTGCTAGAGTTCCAATCATAAGTGCATATGATCCAAGAAGAGGAAGTATGTTAGCTTATGCTTCTCCCTCAAATAAAATTGCAATAATGATTACCGGTCTAGTTATTGATTGCCTAGGGACAAATAACTTTCTTGTGTGACAACAAGCTCTCTACTAAAACTAACTTAGTTGTGTCTTCATCTAAACAACCCCTACTTTTTATTTACGCGCTCTTTATTATCTTGCAAGCCTATCCCACAACACCTACAAAGTACTTCTAGTTTCATACTTGTTCTAGGTAATGCGAACGTTAAGCGTGCGTAGAGTTGTATCGGTGGTCGATAGAACTTGAGGGAATATTTTGTTCTACCTTTAGCTCCTCGTTGGTTCGACACTCTTACTTATCGAAAGAGGCTACAATTGATCCCCTATACTTGTGGGTTATCAAGTTACATGGCAATATATCTCGGAATGGCTATGGAAATGCCATAATAGGTAGGTATGGGGCTGTTTTGAGGAAGGGTATAAGGTGGTTTGATGCACCGGCAAAATTGCGCGGTACTAGAGTGGATAGCAAGGTGGAAGGGTGAGAGTGCATATAATCCATGGACTCAACATTAGTCATAAAGAACTCACATACTTATTGCGAAAAATCTATTAGCCCTCGAAGCAAAATACTACGACGGATGCTCCTACGGGGGAGGTTGGTAGGAGTTAACCATCGCGCGCGCCCGACCTTCACGCAAAGATAAACATCAAAATACAATGCGCGCCAATTTGGTTACATAGTTAGGAGACCATACGTGCATGCTTCGGGAATCACAAACCTTAACACCAATATTCTTACTAACCCACAATCATTTAAGTACCTCCCACATATTAGCATCTCTATATCGCAAAACTATTGCAAGGAATCAAACATATCATATTCAGCGATCTACAAGTTTTATGTAGGATTTTATGACTAACCATGTGAATGACCAATTCCTGTCAACTCTCTAAATAGATATAAGTGAAGCAAGAGAGTTTAATTATTTCTACAAAAGATATGCCCACGCTCTAACAAATATAAGTGAAGCAAAAGAGCATTCTACAAATGGCGGTTTTCTATGTGAGGAGAAGTAGGCAATCCAAACTTCTAATGATCTAAGTGAAGCTCATGAAGCATTCTATAAAGCCATACTCAAAAGATATAAGTGAAGTGCAAAGAGTATTCTATTAATCAACCAAGGACTATCTCATACCAGCATGGTGGATTTATAAAAAGAAAAATAAAAAGCACACGACGCTCCAAGAATTTACGCATATCATGTGAACGAAACGAATCCGAAAACATACTGATACTTGTTGAAGAAAGATGGGATGCCTTCCGGGGCATCCCCAAGCTTAGATGCTTGAGTCTCCTTGAATATTTACTTGGGGTGCCTTGGGCATCCCCAAGCTTGAGCTCTTGCCTCTCCTCCTTCTCCTCACATCGAGACCTCCTCGATCTTCGAACACTTCATCCACACAAAACTCAACAGAAAGTTCAGTAAGATCCGTTAGTATAATAAAGCAAATCACTACTCTAAGTACTGTTGCAAACCAATTAATATTTTGTTTTTGCATTGTAGCTACTGCAATATAATTTTTCCATGGCTTATACCACCGATAGGATCGATAGTTTCATCAAAACAAGCAACATAATGCATCAAAAACAGAATCTGTCTTAAACAAGACAGTCTGTAGTAATCTGAACACTACCATCCTTTTGGTACTCCAAAAATTCTGAAAAATTAGGACAACATAAACAATTTGTATGGCAAAACTATGCAAAAAGTTTCAGAAACGTTTGACATTCCAGTAAAAAATGAAAATTCTCGCGCTACAGCCAAAGTTCCTGTTTCTGCACTGCACAAACCAACAAGCAATCTAATCATCCTAAAGGCAAATCTTGGCACATTAGTTTTATAATACAATGGAATTATACAAGGGGATAATTATTTTTTGTTGAAAAGTTTCTGTAATCAAGATTCACAAAGTTTCCGTGAGGATGAACAAAGTTCAAGGAGCTCCCCCACTTCAACAATGCTTGTCTCTCTCACTTTCACTTTCCTTTCTGAAAAGTTTTTGGTTCCCCTCTATATTTTTTGTTTTTAAACTTTATAAAAGCACTCAACAGAAATAAATGACTCTCTAAAACTTCTGGGTTGTCTCCCTGGCAGCGTTTTCTTTAAAGCCATTAAGCTAGGCATAAAGTGCTCAAGTAATGGATCCACCCGGATACCAAGGTATATCAAAGCCAATTTTAATTAACAATGATTTGGTATTTAGTAGTGAGCACAAAGCAATATATATCAAGAAATTACGAAGCCTAACTCTCTTCCTATGCATCGGCATGTCATACAAGAACAATTCATGCACATCAAGTAAAGGCCAATGCATAGCATAAGAGGTTTCTTGCAATTTTATCGTGTTGGAAACATAAAGAGGCGGAGATGTAGTTCGTCTCTCATAATAATTGCAAGTAGGAGCAGCAAGCACATGCATATAACATTCATCAAAATCATCATGTGCAACGGTAAAATGCAACCCATCAACATAATCCTTAATAAGAGCAAACTTCTCCGATATAGTGTAGTTTGGAGAATTCAAAAAGATAATAGGACTATCATGTGTGGGTGCAATAGGAACAATTTCATTCTTAACATAAGGAACTATAGCAAGTTCATCTCCACAAGCATAATTCAAATTGGCATCACGGCCACAAGCATAGCAAGCATCAAGTTCATCAAAAAGGGGTATTTCAAAATAATCAAAGGGATCATAGCAATTATCATAGCAATCATCCTTCGGTAAGCACGAAGGGAAATTAAACAATGTATGAGTTGAAGAGTTATTCTCATTAGAAGGTGGGCACGGGTAGCTAATCCGCTCTTCCTCCTTTTGTTTTTCGCTCTCCTCCTCATCTTTTTCATCCAATGAGCTCACAATGTTATTAATTTCTTCTTCCATAGACTCCTGCAAAATATTAATCTCTTCTTGGATAGCGGAGACTTTCTCAAGAAATGCATCAATATCGGCATTATTTTCATAGTTCTCATAGCAATATTCAAATATAGCAAAATTTTGAGATCTATAAACAGCATCATCACAATCTTCATACTCTAGAAACAGACATTCAATTTCATAAGCACCCTTAAAAGCAACAAATTCTTCTATTCGTTCCACATCATAATAATCATATATACCATTAGCATAAGAAGCTAAGGTTTCATTATCATTAAATTTGCATGAAAAGGGAAGATGTGGAGCATTCATCCTAGAGCAACAAGTATAATCATATCTAGAGCATAGATCCCAAGCATACCACTTCAATATATGAATTTGATCCCATAATAGTTTCCCTTTTTGAGTCAAGCGATAATCCCTAAAGTATTCACGTTGGTCCAACATTACTCCCATTATAAAGTTGAATGGGGTTTTCTCAGGATTATCAAAGTAGTACATAATATCTTTCACATAATGAGCATCGAGGGTTTTAGGAGGTTCCCCATCTCCATGAGTAGAAATTACGCCTAATTTTTTTTGGTATTTCATGTTCCATATCCATAAGTAAAGATAGAGAACAACTTAGAACAGCAAATAAAAATTACTTAGTGATAAAGCAAACAAGCACACACGAGAATATTCACCCCACGCTATAACTCCCCGGCAACGGCGCCAGAAAAATGTCTTGATAACCCACAAGTATAGGGGATCAACTGTAGCCTCTTTCGATAAGTAAGAGTGTCGAACCCAACGAGGAGCTAAAGGTAGAACAAATATTCCCTCAAGTTCTATCGACCACCGATACAACTCTACGCACGCTTGACGTTCGCTTTACCTAGAACAAGTATAAAACTAGAAGTACTTTGTAGGTGTAGCTGGATAGGTTTGCAAGAATATAAAGAGCACGCAAATAAAAACTAGGGGTTGTTTAGGTAAAGAAGCAATAAAGTTAGTATAGCGAGTGTGGAAAAGTGGTGGTAGGAGTTGTGAAATTGTCCCTAAGCAATTGACTACGTTACTAGACCGATAGCAAGTTTTATGTGGGAGAGGCCACTGCTAGCATGCCATCCCTGACTTGGAATTCTATGCACTTATGATTGGAACTATTAGCAAGCATCCGCAACTACTAACGTTCATTAAGGTAAAACCCAACCATAGCATTAAGATATATTGGTCCCCTTCAATCCCGTATGCATCAATTTCTATGCTAGGTTGAAGCTTCTATCACTCTTGCCCTCCAATACATAGTCCTATCAACATACAACTAACCCTATGGTGTGATCCACGCGCGCGCTCATATGATGGGCACCAAAGGACAGCAACATAACCACAAGCAAATTAAACCAATCATAGAAATTCACCAATTATCGGTAGGACAACGAAAATCTACTCAGACATCATAGGATGACAACATATCATTGGATAATAATATGAAGCATAAAGCACCATGTTCAAGTAGAGGGTACAGTGGGTTGTGGGAGAGCGGACCGCTGTAGATAGATGGGGGAAGGTGATGAAGATGTTGGTGAAGATGACAGAGGTGTTGGTATAGATCGCCGTTGCACGATGATGGCCCCGGCGGTGTTCCGGCGCCACCGGGAGAGAGGTGGAGAGAGCCCCCCCCTTCTTCTTCTTCCTTGACCTTCTCCCTAGATGGGAGAAGGGTTTCCTCTCTGGTCCTTGGCTTCCAAGGCATGGGAGGGGCGAGAGCCCCTCCGAGATTGGATCTATCTATCTGTCTCTCTCTGTTTCTGCGTTCCAGATTCTGGCCTTTCACCGTTTCTTATATTCCCGGAGATCTGTAACTCCGATTGGGCTGAAATTTTAACATGATTTCTATCCGGATATTAGGTTTCTTGCGGAGAAAGAAGGGCACCAACCGCCTTACGGGGTGTCCACGAGGGTCAGGGGCGCGCACCCCCTGGGCGCGCCCCCTGCCTCGTGGCCCCCTCGGGCATTTTCTCGCATTGGTTCTTCTTCCCAAAATCACATATATTACAAAAAAAATCTCGGAAATTTTTATCCCGTTTGGACTCCGTTTGATATGGATTTTCTACGAAACAAAAAACATGCAACAAACAGGAACTGGCACTGGGGACTGGATCAATATGTTAGTCCCAAAAATAGTATAACAAGTTGCCAAAAGTATGTAAAAGTTGTAGAATATTGGCATGGAACAATAAAAAATTATAGATACGACGGAGACGTATCAAATATCACCCACCTATTAAAGAAGAAATTAAAGAACCGATACCAGTTAAAGTAGAAACTATACTTTATATTGTTAACCCAGTTGTTCCTAGTGCTTATATTGAGAAACCACCTTTCCCTGTGAGGATAAAGGAACATGCTAAAGTTTCAACTGTGGTTAACAAAAGCTATATTAGAACACCTAAACTTGATGAACAAATTAAAGTAGAACCTAGCATTTCTGTGGTTAAAGATCTCTTGGAAGAAGATATGGATGGGCATGTTATTTATTTCTGCGAAGAAGCTGCTAGAATTGCCAAACCCGATAAAAGGGATAAACATAGACCTGTTGTTGGCATGCTCGTCATCTTAGTTAAAATAAGAGATCACTGTTATCATGGTTTATGTGACATAGGTGCTAGTGTGAGTGCTATTCCTTACACCCTATATCAAGAAATTATGAATGACATATCACCCGCAGTGTCGTGGAATTGTCACGGCAGATGTCCTTGGGCTAGGACTTAGTCGTGGAGCCATCGCAACTAGGAAGCTTGAAGGGGTTATGCGGGACAAGGAACACGAGGGTTTATACTGGTTCGGCCCCTTACGGTGAAGGTAAAAGCCTACGTCCAGTTCGAGGTGTTATTGATTAGGGTTACGATCGCCAGGGAGCTAAACAGCTATCCCGGCTCTCAGAGAGATTGTTGTCGCCCTTGAACCGCTGCCGGGTCCTCCCTTTATATAGGGAGGCTGACGCCCAGCAGCCCTTAGAGTCCCGGCCGGCTCATAAGAGCGTCCGGCTCGGACTCTAATCAATACTTGCCTTACACTACAAGTCTACTATAACAATGATTGTAACTACGGGCTTTAAGCCATATCCGGGTCTCAGCCCATCTCTGGCCCATTATCTTGAAACTTAGCTCCGGGCTTCTGGTAATGACCCTTAGAGTAACCCGGCCATCCTGGCGGGTGACTCCAAGGTCCATATCCTCAACATTAGGCCCCAGATTGACTTGAGCCGGCTCGGGTCAATCTTCAGCTCTGCAGAAAAAAATCCCCGGCTTCTATTCATGTAAAGGTCATAACCCGGAGTGACGTCATCCTCTGGACTCCGGGTAATCCGCCGTGACGTCATCCTCCATTAAGTCCGTTTTTTACTCCGCCAGATCCGCAACGGATCTTTGCTTTTACTGTCCTTCCGAGAATCGAGGCGCCGTGAGGGGGAGATAACCACGCCGTGGCCTCCTTGAACCCCGCGCCTACTTATGACTCACCTTATAAATAGGCCGGCCCGGCACTCTCTTCTCACACTCTCCTTCTTCTTCCTTGCGTTGTCGTTCCTCTGCCCGAGCTTCTGCCGCCGCCGTCGCCGTCACGCCCCTGATCTTCATCGACCCGGCTGCTGCATCACCCTGACCCGGACCAGATAACGCCGGCGACCTCCTCTCTTCCTCAACTCCGGTGAGTCTTCTCTGCCTTGCTAGAATAGATCTGCGGTAGGGTTCCTTCAGTTCTTCGTGTTCGTCACCCTTGCCCACAAACTCGGTAGTTCTTGTTGCCACCGTAGTTGGTTGATCCTTAACCTCGCGTAGATCCACTGCGGTAGAGGTTTGAGACCCATTTCATCTGTAAGAAACCCTCTTTTTACTGCATAAGAACTGTGTTCAACCTCAAAAACTTCTCTTGCCTCTGTTTTTTAGGTCTAGAAAACTTTCTCTGCTCCGACTACTTTGATCCAAAAAAGTTACTGTAATATGTGAAATCTGTTTACCACACTTAGTAAAAACTGCAGTCCTTGAATCTTGGCGGCTTATATTTCCGACTTTAGAGAAAACACGCGCCGTAGAACTTTCCGGTTTAAAGAGAATCATGCTCTGTAGTATCTTCCGACTTAACCGCAGTAAGCCGTAGACGACCAACTTATCCTGAAAGCCCGCCCCGACGGCTTAGATAACCCACCGTATCAATACATACCATTAGTCCCCTTCATAAGCCGTCATTGTAACTTGAATGATAAACTCCGGCTTATAATTAACCCGGACAATTTTCTCTTCCTCGTAGACCACCAACCGTCACCATGCCTCCCAAGGCTCCCATCACTTGCAACTGGATGAAATCCAGCGTCACCGAAGAGACCCTGGCCAACTTCGTTAAGTCCGGATATTTGCCTAAGAAGGAAGTGATGTCCTACCGTGCCCCTGACCCGTCCGAAGAAAGGCCACAGCCGAGAGACGGGGAGGTAGTGATCTTTGCCGACCATATGAGCCGGGGCTTCGCACCGCCCGGCTCAAAATTCTTCCGGGACGTGCTCAACTCCTTTGATCTTCGGCCTCAGGATATAGGACCCAATTCCATATCCAACATCTGCAACTTCCAAGTTTTTTGTGAAGTATATCTTGGAGAAGAGCCGAGTCTGCTGCTCTTCAGAGAGCTGTTCTATTTGAACCGCCAAACCGAGTGCGCAAACGGTCCAAGTCTAGAGTTAGGCGGCATCCCCATCCAACGGCGCAGGGATTGTCTGTTCCCTTACGCAGAACCGCCAAGTCACCCCAAGGACTGGAACATGACTTGGTTCTACTGCCAAGACACGTCCCCGGCTGATGAGAGCCCGCTGCCCGGCTTTCGCCCAACGCGCCTGGAGCCAACTCATCCATTATCCGACAAGCTGACTGCCGCAGAACGCCAGCCTCTGCTTCCAACGATCAACAAGATCAAAGCCCTGCTAGGCAATGGTCTGAACGGAATTGACCTGGTCCGGGTCTGGATCTCATGGCGGGTGATCCCATTGAGCCGCCGCCCCGGCTTAATGTGTGAGTACACCTGGCGAAAGGATGACCCGCAGAGGCACAGTCGCAATGATCTTCCAGAAGACGTTGCTGAAGAAGAGACCAAGGCTCTTTTAAACGAGAGCCTGGCAGACTGTGGAAGAACCGGGCTAGCCCCGTTCTGCAAGACCAATCCAGCCCCAGCGGTAAGCCGCTGACTTTAACCTTTCCATTTTGTTTCACCTGTCATCTTACTAAGAACTCATTACTGTATTTCTCAGGCTGATGATAAATTCTGGCGGGTCAAGTATGACCACGAGGCGGCCAAGAAGACCAGGAAGGCGAAGAAAGCCGCCAAGAGAGCCGCCCCTCGCAAAAAGGGAAACAGACCCACTGCTTCGGAGCTGCTGCAATTAAGCGATAGCTCCGAGTCAGAGGTAACCCTTAAATCTTTTAAATTCTTGCAGTATATGTTGTCTGATGCTGTCCGCCTTATCAACACTTGCTTATTGACAGGATGACACCGGCGCCAGTAACCCGGTGGTCGAAGAGGTAACATCACTTTCCTCCGGCTCGGAGCCTTTACCACAGCTGAAAGTCCGAAGGGTAACCCGGAAAGTAAGCTTTTCCCATCCATTAGCTCACCGAGACCCTCAATTTCTTTTGAAGCAGCAGGTTCACGAGAGCCGGCGTCACACCCGGGCCCGCAAGGACGCCGACCTCTCCACTGGGTTACCCGACGCAACGAGGAAACGCCGCACTGAGGTTTTTTCTCACCTGTACCCTTTTCATCCGTTGGCGGGTGTCATCCGTCAGCCACTCAACTCTTCTGACTCCAATTACCAGGAGACCTCCCCCTCCTCGGGTGACTCCATGCAGTCAAGTCTGCCGGCCTTCAAGACTGCCCCCGGGTAATAACAATCTCCTTACATTATCTGTCTGTACTTACCCTTTGTATGCCTAACACTTCTGCCTTTTCAGTGCCCAGGCAAAGCTCACCAAAAGAGCAAAGAAGACCAGGTCAGCCGGAGTGCCCGACTTGCCTGAGCCGGAGACGACGGCTCAAGAGCCGCCAGTCGCCTCCGCCCCTGAAGCCACCATTCCCATGGATACGGCACCTGAAGCCCCTGCCCCGACCACCAAGACAACGACCGAAGCATTAGCTAACCCGGAGGCCTCCGGCTCAGCCCCACCAGCTAACGACCCGGACGTGGTAATTACCCGGACGGAGTTTGTTGAGCCGGGGAGGCCGACCGCGCTGGCCAAATGCTCCGCGAGGGGGGAGTTGCTGCAACCCCACCGGGTGAATCTGGATCTCTCCAGCTACACCGACTTAAGTATTGGAGAACTCGTCTCAGGCTACATCAGCCAGGTTCACAAGAGCCGGGACGCCGAGATCGCCATGGTCAACCAGATCCAACAAAAATCTGAGGTAACCTTCTGCTGTTCTCTTACTTTCCGCATAGTGATCCTTGCCATTCTAGCCCCCAAGTCTAGGACTTATACTTGAATATGTTGTAGACTTTAGATTCCGGCTTACTGAACTGAGCCGGCCGTACATAGATAGATACGTTCAATATGCATTAGCCCCCAAGTGCCAAGTGTCTTTGCTTGGAAAGCGCTTGGGACTTTATAGAATGACTGTTAATAACCCGGAAATATATGCAGGCTGTTGGCAAGAAATTAGAGTCGGACCTGGCGG
Organism: Aegilops tauschii subsp. strangulata; assembly: GCF_002575655.3. Lineage (NCBI taxonomy): Eukaryota > Viridiplantae > Streptophyta > Magnoliopsida > Poales > Poaceae > Aegilops > Aegilops tauschii. Next base: position 74,566,836 of record NC_053040.3, on the reverse strand, counting down.
ATCTCAAGAGCCGGCTGAAGGCACAAGAGATGGAGACCCGGAAGGCAAATGCCAAGTTTGTCTCCAGCATCGCCGCTCAGGAGAAATTGAAGACTGAATTCGACGCTGGGCGGAAGGCCTGGGCTGAGGAGAAAGCTGCACTCGTGACCCGGGCAGAACAGGCGGAGAAGGCCCTCACTGAGAAGACCGCTGAGCTCTCCGGTCTAAAGCGCCAAGTGTCCCAAATGGTAGCTGCCATCTTCGGTAAGTTGCCTCACCGGCTTTCATTCAAGTTGGAATGTTTACATCTCTTAACTCATCCTTATCACCGGGTCATCTGATGTTGTTAAACAGGTTCCAGAAGCGCCAACTTGAACCAGAGCGTGGTCACCAAGTTAAAGGCCGTGTACACCCTGGTGGAACGGCTCTACACCGGGTCACAGCGGGCCTTAGCTGTGGTGGCCCTGTCAAATGAAGTGCCGACTCATCTGGCCGAAGTCCTGCGCCGGCTCGCAGTTCTGCCGCAGCGGATCCAGGAGCTACGACGAGCATCCGCGAGATCCGGAGCAATCGCCGCACTGAGCCGGGCCAAAGCCTTCTTGCCGGAGCTAGACCCGACAGATATCGCCCTGGGTTACCCTAGCCTGAAAGAAGACGGCTCAGCGTTCGACCAGAAGGACTTCGCGGCTTGTGTGAAGGCTGTGCGCCCGGTGGCCACCATCATCGGGAACGACACCGATTTAACCAAGTATCAGCCGGGATACAACGCGGAGAATCAGAGGATTCCAACCCCTCGCTATGAAGCTATCAATCTGATTCCCCCGGCTCGCCAGCACACCTTCGCCCCGGAGATTAACCCGGCCGGGTTAATTGACGAAGAAGCTCAGTTCGAAGCTCTCAGCGGCATCAACTGGAAGTCGTCGACCTTCGAAGCCTTGGGATCAGCCGAAGCAGAAGATGAGCCAGGGACTTCAACTCAGCAGGCGTCATAAACCGGCTAGCGGCTCACGAAACAACGCCCCATCCTTGAAACTTTGAAAGATTTTTGTAATAGAGTAGGTGCAACAATTTATCTCTGCCGTGCCATCGTGCACGTAATGAATGCTGAAATCCTTTGAAGTCATTCTTTTGATGCTCCTCCGGGTCGTAATTATCCCTTTGTCCTTCTCAACCTTAAAAAGTGCCTTTAAATATCTGCATAGAAAGGCAAATTACAAGTCGCAAGGTGGCTTACCGCCCTGAGAATCAGGTGTTTGAGATGGATAACCCGGGATACGAACCAAAAAAGATTGGTCCTTAACTATACTCGAACATAGCTGTGATGACACACTTAACAGCCTGTAAGCATACTTCCGGGTTAAATAACCCGGGTAGCAAGGTTGGTACCTTAACTCGAATTTATTTGTCTTGATGACATCCATGATGCTCAACTAACAAGATAAACCAAAATTAAGCCGGCAAGTGAAACCCGGCAGTACATACTTTGACATGATCAAAGCAAGTTTGTGGTAAAATATAAAAACTTAAGGGCTTCTGGTTCGAATACGACCAGAAACTCGGTCCAAAGGGGTTAAGCTAAGATTCGGATACGATCATATAGCCCCCAGTGGGTTTGGCGATGCCAATCAAGAGGGTATCGACAGCTATGTTCTCTTTGGTTCGAATACGACCCATGTTTGAACAGGAAGCCCCCAAGTGATTCTGAAAATTTGTTTAACGACGCTGATTCGAATACGATCCACGTCGGTTCTCAGAGGGGTTACACTATGATTCAAATATGACCAGAGGCAACTTCCCAATGAGCTCGGCACTTTGCCAATCAAATGGGTATCGACAGCTATGTTCTCTTTGGTTCGAATACGACCCATGTGTGAACAGGAAGCCCCCAAGCGACTTTACTGCTTACAGCTAGATTCGAAGATGATCATAAGCCGGATCTTCTGTAAGTCAGCATGTAACAACACACATTTTTGGAAGAGAGCAAAGGACAGAGGTCCTGCTTTATTGCTTTATCATAATATATACATGGCTGAGATAAATATGTACATCACAAGAGTCGGAAGCTCAAGTGTAGTAAGGCCGAAGCTGAGCTATGTTCCACGGCCGACGGGTCTCCTTGTCAGATTTACGTGAGTCCTTATGCTCCCGGATATCAATGAGGTAATATGACCCGTTGTGCAAGTTCTTACTGACCACAAAAGGCCCTCCCCAAGGTGGGGATAACTTGTGTGCATCTGTTTGATCCTGGATGAGCCGGAGCACCAGGTCGCCCTCCTGGAAGACCCGGGATTTGACCCGGCGGCTATGATAACGGCGCAGGTCTTGTTGGTAAATCGCTAAACGGGCGGCTGCCACATCACGCTGTTCGTCCAGGAAGTCCAGAGCACCTTGGCGCGCCTGTTCATTATCCGTCTCAACATAAGCCGCCACACGAGGTGAATCATGACGGATGTCGCTGGGGAGAACTGCTTCTGCTCCATAAACCATGAAGAAAGGCGTGAAGCCTGTAGACCTGTTAGGAGTAGTGTTGATGCTGCATAAAACGGAGGGCAACTCCTCCACCCAACAACCTGGCGTCCGTTGCAAAGGGACCAAGAGCCGGGGTTTAATGCCCTTCAGAATCTCCTGGTTAGCTCTCTCAGCTTGACCATTGGATTGGGGGTGTGCCACTGAAGAGACATCAAGCCGGATATGCTCTCTTTGACAAAACTCCTCCATAGCGCCTTTGGACAGATTAGTGCCATTGTCTGTTATGATGCTGTGTGGAAAGCCGAAGCGGAAGATCACCTTTTTCATAAATTGAACCGCCGTGGCTGCATCACACTTGCTAACTGGCTCAGCTTCCACCCACTTCGTGAATTTGTCCACTGCCACCAAGAGGTGGGTCTTCTTATCCTTGGACCGTTTAAAAGGCCCGACCATATCAAGCCCCCAGACCGCAAAGGGCCAAGTGATCGGGATCATCCTCAATTCCTGAAGAGCCGCCACCAGTAGCCTCTCTGTTTAAGCCGGCACGACTGGGGCATTGTCCAGTCTGGTATCCTCAATGATGCTTTAAGCCGGCACGACTGGGGCATTGTCCAGTCTGGTATGATATGAAGAGCCGCCACCAGTCGTGCCTCCGGGTCAGGGATAGCCAAGTCCTCCTCTGTAGGCAACTTAACCGAAGGGTTATATAGGACATCCAGGAAAGTGTTAGGCGGCACCGGCTTTCGCTGAGAGCCGAGCCGGCTTAAAGCATCAGCCGCCTCATTCTTCCTGCGGTCAATGTGCTCCACTTGATATCCCTGAAAGTGCCCGGCAATGGTATCAACCTTGCGGCGATAAGCCGCCATTAGAGGATCCTTAGAATCCCAGGTGCCTGATACTTGTTGAGCCACCAAGTCTGAGTCACCAAAACACCTCAGCCGGCTTAAGCTCATCTCCTTAGCCACCCGAAGGCCGTGGAGCAAAGCCTCGTACTCAACCGCATTATTAGTGCAAGGAAACATCAACCGTAGCACATAATGGAACTTGTCACCTTTAGGGGAAGCCAAGACCACACCAGCCCCCGAGCCCTCCAGCTGCCTGGACCCATCAAAGTGAATAGTCCAATAACTGTTATCCGGCTTTTGCTCGGGTACTTGTGACTCTGTCCAATCATTGATGAAATCTATCAAGGCCTGAGACTTAACAGCAGTGCGTGGCACATATTTGAGGTCATGAGGTCCAAGTTCTATAGCCCACTTAGCAATTCTCCCTGTAGCCTCTCTGTTCTGGATAATATCACCGAGAGGGGCGGAACTGACCACAGTGATGGGATGACCTTGAAAGTAATGCTTAAGCTTCCGGCTCGCCATAAACACCCCATATACGAGCTTCTGCCAATGCGGATACCGCTGCTTGGACTCAATGAGCACCTCACTGACATAATAAACCGGCCGCTGAACCGGATGCTCCTTACCCGCCTCCTTGCGCTCCACCACAATAGCCACGCTGACGGCTCGTGCGTTTGCCGCTACATACAGTAGCAGGGGCTCCTTATCAACCGGAGCAGCAAGGACGGGGGGCTCTGCCAGCTGCTTTTTCAAATCCTCGAAGGCGGTATTAGCTGCATCATTCCAGACAAAGTTATCAGTTTTCTTCATGAATTGATATAAGGGCATAGCCTTCTCACCCAAACGGCTTATAAACCGGCTTAACGCAGCGATGCGACCCGCCAAACGCTGAACGTCATTTATACATGCCGGCTTAGCTAGAGAAGTGATAGCTTTGATCTTCTCTGGGTTAGCCTCAATGCCCCTGTCAGAAACCAAGAAGCCCAATAGTTTGCCTGCAGGAACACCAAAAACACATTTGGCCGGGTTAAGCATCATCTTATAGACCCAGAGATTGTCGAAGGTTTCCCTTAAGTCATCTATCAGGGTTTCCTCCTTGATGGATTTAACCACAATGTCGTCCACGTAAGCGTGAACATTGCGCCCGATCTGCTTATGAAGGCAATTCTGCACACAACGCTGGTAAGTCGCCTGTGCACACTTGAGTCCAAAGGGCATAGACACATAGCAGAAGGCTCCAAAGGGAGTGATGAACGCCGTCTTCTCCTGGTCCTTAACTGCCATCTTAATCTGATGATATCCGGAATAAGCATCCAAGAAACTTAAGCGTGCACAACCTGCCGTGGCGTCAATGATTTGATCGATACGGGGGAGAGCAAAAGGATCAGCCGGACACGCCTTGTTCAAGTCCGTGTAGTCCACACACATCCGCCAGGTGCCGTTCTTTTTAAGTACAAGCACCGGGTTAGCCAACCACTCTGGGTGAAAAACCTCAACAATGAACCCGGCCGCCAAAAGCCGGGCCACTTCTTCACCAATAGCCTTCCGCCTCTCTTCGTTAAACCGTCGAAGGAACTGCCTGACCGGCTTAAATTTTGGATCCACATTGAGAGTGTGCTCAGCGAGTTCTCTAGGTACACCTGGCATGTCAGAAGGTTTCCATGCAAAGATGTCCCTATTCTCACGGATGAACTCGATGAGCGCGCCTTCCTATTTCGGGTCCAGATTTGCACTGATGCTGAACTGCTGAGACGAGTCACCTGGAACAAAATCAACAAGTTTAGTCTCATCGGCTGATTTAAACTTCATTGCTGGTTCCTTCTCCGTGGTTGGCTTTTTCAGAGAGGTCATATCTGTTGGGTCAACATTGTCTTTATAAAATTTCAACTCTTCTGTGGCACAAACAGACTCTGCATAAGCCGCGTCACCTTCCTCACACTCCAGAGCCACTTTCCGGCTGCCGTGAACTGTAATGGTCCCATTGTGACCCGGCATCTTGAGCTGTAAGTACACATAACACGGCCGTGCCATGAACTTGGCGTAAGCCGGCCGTCCGAATATAGCATGGTATGGACTTCTTATCTTGACCACCTCAAAGGTCAACTTCTCCACCCTGTAGTTGTTTTCATCACCAAAAGCCACTTCCAATTCGATCTTGCCGACTGGATAAGCCGACTTACCGGGTACCACACCATGGAAGATAGTATTTGACTGGCTGAGGTTCTTATCAACTAGCCCCATATGACGGAAAGTCTCGTAATAGAGGATGTTGATGCTGCTGCCTCCATCCATGAGTACCTTTGTGAACTTATAGCCTCCCACCTGAGGAGCCACTACTAAGGCCAGGTGGCCCGGGTTATCCACCCGGGGAGGGTGATCCTCCCTACTCCACACTATGGGCTGCTCCGACCACCGTAAGTAGCGTGGAACCGCCGGCTCAACAGCATTAACAGCCCTCTTGTGAAGCTTCTCGTCTCGTTTGCACAAACTGGTGGTGAACACGTGATACTGTCCACCGCTAAGTTGCTTCGGGTTGGTCTGATAGCCCCCCTGTTGCTGTTGATGACCCTGACCAGACTGTTGATTGAAGCCCCCTTGACCGTTCTGAGGACCGGAATTTGACCCGCCACCCGGGCCATGAAAGCCGCCAGCGCCGGAGCCGCCTGCGCCTGGGCCGCCGCCCGGGCCATTGTAGTTTTTAAAGGCCTTCATGATAGCACAATCCTTCCACAGATGAGTCGCCGGCTTCTCTCTAGAGCCGTGTCTCGGACAAGGTTCATTCAACAGCTGCTCCAGAGAAGGTCCTGACCCGCCGCCTCGGGGAGGGGGCCTCCCCTTGCGTCGCTGGTTGTTGCCTTGGGTGTTGGCTACGAACTCCAGGCTGCCATCGGCCTTGCGCTTGCCTCCTCCTTGATTCCCCGGGTTAAACTGAGGGCCCTTGCCATTGCCGTTCTTCTTTCCCTTCCCTGTCCTTTCATCATCCGAAGGGGGATCCTTGGTACCATCGGAATCAGCGTATTTGACAAGAGCCGCCATTAGTGTACCCATATCCGTGCAGTCACGTTTAAGCCGCCCAAGCTTCATCTTTAGGGGCACAAAACGACAGTTCTGTTCTAACATCAAGACTGCAGAGCCGGCGTCCATCTTATCTGATGAATGTATGATCTCCTTGACCCGGCGAACCCAATGGGTCGTGGACTCACCCTCCTGCTGCTTACAGTTAGTCAAATCCACAATTGACATAGACTGCCTACAGGTATCCTTGAAGTTTTGAATGAACCGGGCCTTCAGCTCAGTCCAAGACCCAATGGAGTTCGGTGGCAGCCCTTTTAACCACGTGCGGGCAGTTCCATCTAACATCATGGTGAAATATTTGGCCATGGCCGCCTCGCTGACCTCTAGTAGTTCCATAGCCATCTCATAACTCTCAATCCAGGCCGCAGGCTGTAAGTCAGCCGTATAGTTAGGCACCTTCCTAGGGCCCTTGAAATCCTTAGGTAGACGTTCATTACGGATGGCCGGCACCAAACAAGGGACACCCCCGGTCCTGGTAGAAATACCCACATCAACGGACGCCGTTGGATAAGCCGGGGGGTCTGATAAGCCGTCAATTGCGGCACCTGCTCCGCCTCTTGCCGTGCTTGGTCTGCGGCATAGAAGGTTCCAACATGAGCCGGGCCGTGGCCAGGGGGTGGGTCATGGCGTCGGACATTACTTGAGCCGGTCGCCGAGACCATGTGCCGGCTGTAACTCGGGCTCTGGCCTGGGAGAGGAGTTGAGTGGATCCTGTCCCGACTGTAGGAGTACGCCTCTTGCTGCGCTAGGGCCGTCTGCAGGAGTTCCCTGACCCGGCGGGTTTCGACGGCTGCGGAGAATTGCCGTCAACGGGAAGAGCCGCCAGTCGTGCTGCCACAGCTACCATGTTCTCCAGCGGGTTATCGTAATGACCCGGGGGTATTGGCACATACTGAGGCGGGGCAGGGGGCGCCTGGGGAGGCCCCATTACTAGTGGCTGAATAAGGGGTCCCGACCCGGGCGCAATGACCCCTGGTGGGTTACTGGATCCCGCACCCGGCGTGTTGAATAGATTGCGCGGATCGTAAACCGGCGGGAGTCGAGACTGGGCCTTCTGATGCCTCCTTCTCATGACCTCGTTGGCCGCGTTCTGGTCCATCGTGAGTTGGAAGGACTGCGCCTGAATCAACTGAGTCCGGGCGTCGAGAGCCGCCCGCTCCGCCGCCAGCCTGATCCCTTCTGCTGCAAGATCCTCTTTTGCCTTCATCAGATCCAATTTTAACTGTGCCACCTCCGCGTCATGCTGGGCTTGATCTGCCGGGTCAACCGTGGCAGTTAACAGGGCCGTCATCTTATCTGTGAGATCCATCAGCACCTGAGCCGGGGAAGGCTCCGGGTTTTCTGATCCCGTAGCGGGGTTCTGAACAGGCTGCGCACCAGCCATAAAAACTCCGACCTGACTTGGCGGCTCAAAAAGGTCCGGAATACTGTTGCCATCGGAATAACTCATGAGCCTGCCATCTTGAAGTTGGTACAATGAGTTTGACTCATCAGCGGCTGACTCGCCGTCAGAGCCGGCGGCCGCCTCATCCCTAGACCCAGATGGATCGGAGGGCCTTCCATGGATGCATCCCACAAAAGCGCGTTTTAAGGCAGGCCGGGCCCGGGCGGGTCGTGCGCGCTGAGCCGTTTCGATGAGATCGGCGCAGAGACCCGGCTCGGGGCCCGGCTCACCAACCTTGCCAATGAAGACATGAATTCCGCCAAAGGGGACCCGGTACCCGTACTCCACTGAGCCGGCGTCGGGGCCCCAGTCCGCGTCGTCGATGTAGAGCCTGCCGTGACGACTCTTGGTCATCCGGCCCACAGCGTATCCCTTGAGCCCTTCGAAGCTGCCCTTCAAGAACTCAAATCCACCGTGCGCTTGCCCCACGGTGGGCGCCAACTGTCGTGGAATTGTCACGGCAGATGTCCTTGGGCTAGGACTTAGTCGTGGAGCCATCGCAACTAGGAAGCTTGAAGGGGTTATGCGGGACAAGGAACACGAGGGTTTATACTGGTTCGGCCCCTTACGGTGAAGGTAAAAGCCTACGTCCAGTTCGAGGTGTTATTGATTAGGGTTACGATCGCCAGGGAGCTAAACAGCTATCCCGGCTCTCGGAGAGATTGTTGTCGCCCTTGAACCGCTGCCGGGTCCTCCCTTTATATAGGGAGGCTGACGCCCAGCAGCCCTTAGAGTCCCGGCCGGCTCATAAGAGCGTCCGGCTCGGACTCTAATCAATACTTGCCTTACACTACAAGTCTACTATAACAATGATTGTAACTACGGGCTTTAAGCCATATCCGGGTCTCAGCCCATCTCTGGCCCATTATCTTGAAACTTAGCTCCGGGCTTCTGGTAGTGACCCTTAGAGTAACCCGGCCATCCTGGCGGGTGACTCCAAGGTCCATATCCTCAACACGCAGAGATAGAAGAAATAGATGTTACTATCAAACTTGCAAATAGAGACACCATATCACCAATTGGGATTGTTAGAGATGTTGAAGTCTTGTGTGGGAAAATAAAATACCCTACTAATTTCCTTGTTCTTGATTCCCCACAAGATGACTTATTGATACGTCTCCAACGTATCTATAATTTATGAAGTATTCATGCTATTATATTATCCATCTTGGATGTTTAATGGGCTTTACTATGCACTTTTATATTACTTTTGGGACTAACCTATTGACCCAGAGCCCAGTGCCAGTTTCTGTTTTTCCCTTGTTTCAGTGTTTCGCAGAAAAGGAATATCAAATGGAGTCCAAACAGAATGAAACCTTCGGAAAAGTTATTTTTGGAAAGAAAGCAATACAGGAGACTTGGAGTGCACGTCAGGGGATCAACGGGAGAGCACGAGGCAGGGGGGCGCGCCCACCCCCCTGGGCGCGCCCTCCACCCTCATGGGCCCCTCATGGCTCCCCTTACTGACTTCTTTCGCCTATATATTCCCATATACCCTAAAACCATCGGGGAACAGAATACACCGGGAGTTCCGCCGCCGTAAGCCTCTATAGCCACCAAAAACCAATCGGGACCCTGTTCCGGCACCCTGCCGGAGGGGGGATCCCTCACCGGTGGCCATCTTCATCATCCCGGCGCTCTCCATGACGAGGAGGGAGTAGTTCACCCTCGGGGCTGAGGGTATGTACCAGTAGCTATGTGTTTGATCTCTCTCTCTCTCTCTCTCTCGTGTTGTTGATTTGGCACGATCTTGATGCTGGGAATCGTAGCATAATTTTAAAATTTTCCTATGCTCACCAAGATCTATCTATGTAGTATACTAGCAACGAGGGGAAAGGAGTGCATCTACATACCCTTGTAGATCGCGAGCGGAAGCGTTCCAATGAACATGGATGACGGAGTCGTACTCGCCGTGATTCAAATCACCGATGACCGAGTGCCGAACGGACGGCACCTCCGCGTTCAACACACGTACGGTGCAGCGACGTCTCCTCCTTCTTGATCCAACAAGGGGAAGGAGAGGTTGATGGAGATCCAGCAGCACGACGGCGTGGTGGTGGACGTAGCGGGTCTCGGCAGGGCTTCGCCGAGCTTCTGCGAGAGGGAGAGGTGTAGCACGGGAGGAGGGAGGCGCCCAAGGCTGTTGTATTGCTGCCCTCCCTCCCCCCTTTATATAGGCCCCCTGGGAGGGGGGGGGGCGCCGGCCAAGATCCCATCAAGGGAGGGGGCGGCGGCCAAGGGGGAAGACTTGCCCCCCAAGGCAAGTGGGGCGCCCCCCACCCTAGGGTTTCCAACCCTAGGCGCAGGGGGAGGCCCATGGGGGGTGCCCCAGCCCACTAGGGGCTGGTTCCCTTCCCACTTCAGCCCATGGGGCCCTCCGGGATAGGTGGCCTGTCACGACCGGTTTTTCAATAAAATATTTATTGAGAGACCAATCCCTTTTACGGACCAGCAAGGAAGAATTCCTTCTCACTGGTAGACAATATCTTGGTCACAGAAGAAAAAATGCCAGGAGTACTAAATATAATACAAGGTTGAGCAGAGACTGCCCAACAATTTATTACATGCACGCCGCTAAAACAAGACGGCGGATAGGGTGGCAAACTACTAACTTACGTTAAAAACGGTGGTGGAAATATCACCGCGAAGCGAGTGATATGATTCCAGAAGACTACAGCTCTTCGAGCGTCGGAGTGAGGCTCGAGGAGACTTATTGCGGGTGGCGGAAGCATATACAATACAAGTGACCAATGTCCGGGATCGCGCAGGACTGACTGGGACTCCTCTAGGCATCGGACGCGCTATCAAACTCTTCATCCAAGAGATCGCCTTCGTCAACATCTGGCCAAATCAACAAGCCAGGTGAGTACTATGAAAGTACTCGCAAGACAGTTCGGACATAAGATATAACAAATGTAAACATGAAGCATATGAACAAGTTAACCGGTGCGATTAGACATAGCGGTAATAAATACTGGGTGCCAAGCGAGGGTCTGAATGACGCCTCGAGCGGAAACTGCAGAATAGTAATACTGGTGCCAAGCGAGGGTCTGAATGACGCCTCGAGCGGAAACTGCAGAATAGTAATACTGGTGCCAACGAGTGTCTGAAAGACTCCTCGAGCGGAAAATGCGAAATATTAATGCGGGTGCCAAACGAGTGTCTGAAAGACTCCTCGAGCGGAAAATGCAGAATATTAATGCGGGTGCCAAACGAGTGTCTGAAAGACTCCTCGAGCGGAAAATGCGGAATAATAACTGCCACAGTCGGGCGTCGGGGCGACACCACATAAAGGGCTCATAACAGAAAATAATAGACAGTGCATGCCGCAGTCAGACGTCTGAGCGACATCACATAAAGGGCTTATATTTAAAGTGAAAAATGAGCACACGCCACAGTCGGACGTCTGCGCGACGTCTCATAAAGGGCTTATATCACAACTCATTAATACAATAGTTCGGGAACATAAATTATCACAAGCATGAGACAAATATAAAGTTAGTCCATCCACAGGAATAACAATAAATCTGAATTTACCACTTGAGCTTGTTCACCGGGGACAAGTTTTTTCACACAGATAGATATGGATATAATACTTATACTGCTTGATCATGGATACGATGATTTGGAAAGAATTGACTCTGCAGAGTTTGTACTTAACCACAGCCAACGGATTTCAGTAGTCACGGGGACTAGTTCCGTCTACGGTGTTTTGGAAGAAACACGTCTAACCAGTACACACCCAATTCAACCATCCGAAGCCCGGGATCACCCTCGGCAACATTCAAGAAAAACCTTGAGACGGGGAGGCTACAACCTCGCGTAGCATGGGATCAAATTTCTATACGCGCGCTTTAAGGGGGTGCCCCCCCTCTCGGTCCCAACCGGAAACACCCATGCCCCCTGACCGAATGACTGGCTTTAATCCTGGGCCAAGGTACCATCATCCCGGCCTCTCTGTTTGGTGTGTACACGGAAAGAGGTTACCAACTTACTAAACCGCATCCTGGCAATGAGACATGTGGTAGCACGGAAAGGGGAAAGAACGGTAACGCGGCTCCAACCACGTTAACGTCGGAGAAAGTCGGATGACGCAAGGCTGGTATGCTACAACAGTACCACCTTGCTGCCCTTCATGTCACCACATGATTAGGCCACCTCTCATCAGAGGTCATCGCAACTTTGGAACAACCGGGTCGTTGCCTTACAAGCAACGAGGTATTTACCGACACTCATTTGCCACGCACAAACTCTCACGTGAACATGTAAAACACCTGTCATATCAAATGTTCAAAACATGCTTGCCTGGTTCGGAGAAGTCGGAGTCTAGCTCGGTGAAGTTCGCGGCTCCGTCACCTCTCCCGGAACCTACGGCAATCACGAAACGGGTACTAACGTGAAAACCAACACATGCACAGAAACTTTTCCAAATATTTTTCAAATAAATCCCATAAAAAACTAGACAAAATTTGAAGATTGTCAGAAAAAGAATCACTCAAAAATATCTTTTTATTAAAAAGTTATAAAGGTTTCTGTCCAGGGACTTATCTGTAATGAAACAGAAAAGTTCCAGGGTTTTAACTGAGAAAACAGAAAACGCTTCGGTTGGGAATGCGCAAGCGCAAAGGAGAAAACGTATTCTGCCCGAAGGCGCCAACAGAAAACGGTTCGCGAATAAAAGAACAGAGGCTGAGACGCGGGGTCCACATGTCAGGTTTGAAAAGCTCGCCGGTGCCCGAAGACTGCGGTGGACGCCGGCGTCGAACCACGGCGAGTTAGGAGGAACGGAGGGTACCAAGAGCTTCAGCGTCCTCTTCCGCATTGGTGGGTGGTGGACTCGTCCAACGGGGAGCACTACGTCGACGGCGACACTTTCTCCGGCGGACGGCGGCTCGGGTGAGGATGGGGAACTCCGGTGGAGGGCTGCAAGCTTCAAATTGAAGTGCGGGTCAGAAAGAGGAATGCATGGTGAAGCTACTGGCAAGAGAATGGAGGCGGCGGAGCACACACGGGGGCGAATCGGGCTGGATCCCGTGGCGGGTCGCGGCGGCCGGAGTCGAGGAAGGAGACCTCCTCGGGGCTCTTCCAGTGGCTAGGCGTGCTCTAGGGGGAGTGCAGGGCTGGTGGGTGCTCGAGTTGAAGCTCGGGGCCTCTATTTATAGGCAGATCGACGGGGTGGCCGTGAACGGAGAATGTCCGGCGAACGATTACGGCGGAGCAGTGGATTGGCAGGGGGTTTGAGCGGCCGGGCAGCATCAGTGGAGGTTACTGGATACGTTTTGCAGCTAAACGGGGTCGGTCTTGGCGTAATGGCGTCGGTCCATGGTGAGGTGACCGCACGGGCTCAACGGCGGCAGAGAGCGCGCTCCGCGCCCTGCGGTTCACGACGAGAGCGGCAGCGCGTTCGGGGGAGTGGAAGGCCACGCGGCGAGCTCCGGTGGTTTGGGCGGCGCTGGGTGGCGTCGTCGGCGCCGTGTCTCCCGCTGGCGTCCGCAAAGCCGCCGCCAGCGTCGGTCACGGGGCGGCGCACCTTCTGCTGCTCGTCGCCGAAGCCCGCAAGGCGCCAGGCGTTCGTGCGGTGCAGGAACAAGGGGGCGGGGACGAGGAGCAAGGCGACGCGGTGGCACTGGCGAGATCGACGTCCTCCTCTGAAGAAAACGACAGCAGCCACTGACTGAATCTCTAAACTTTCTGAACTTTGACAAAGACAGTGCACTGCAGGTGTTCGACAGAAGGTTTTGGCTATGAGATAAATTTTTCTGGAGCTGTAACTTGGTGAGATGACCACTCAATGCACCCAGAGGCTGCCTGATTTTACTTGGAATTTTTGGAGAAGGTTTGGAATGAATTTCACCAAATTTGACAAATCTGGTCCAAACTTGCAGCAAGTGTAGTTTGAAAATTTTGAACTGAAGACCAGTGGATCTTCATGGTTCTAGGTTGAGGGTACAAAGGACCAGGGAGGAGAGTTGGTTTGGGGGCAAAAATCAAAACAGAAAATGGAGTTCCTTTGTAAATCTCCAAGTGGTAGAATAGAAGACAGAAATTTGTTTGAGTATAATTTGAATGGAAATAATCACATGGGGAGGTTCAACTTGCTGGATTTGCTGCAAATCATGATCCAGAGGTGAGGGAGTGGTTAGGAGAGAGGATTTGCACTAATGCCATGGCAAGAAGGAATTGTTGAAAGTGGCAAAGGATCTTCCAAAAGCCATAGTGCAAATTCAAAAAGGTTTTCAAAAGTTATTTTCCCCAAAAGAAAAACATTTTGTCTTGAGTCCAAATGAAAGGCAAGAACTTCCAAGACCAAAGGCAGATCTTGGGTGAATCCAAATAAAACTTTTGCCATAAGGAAAAATATTTGAGAGTGAGAGTTCTCTTCAAGGAAAAATTTAAATCACTCCCCTCAAGTAAAATAGAAATCTTTTGAAAATCCAAATAAAAACTTGGGTGTCACATGGCCCCACCCGGTGGACCCCCGGGACCCTTCCGGTGGTCCCGGTACAATACCGATAACCCCCGAAACTTTCCCGGTTGCCAAAACTGGACTTCCTATATATAATTCTTCACCTCCGGACCATTCCGGAACTCCTCGTGACGTCCGGGATCTCATCCGAGACTCCGAACAACTTTCGGGTTTCCGCATACTCATATCTCTACAACCCTAGCGTCACCGAACATTAAGTGTGTAGACCCTACGGGTTCGGGAGACATGCAGACATGACCGAGACGCCTCTCCGGTCAATAACCAACAGCGGGATCTGGATACCCATGTTGGCTCCCACATGTTCCACGATGATCTCATCGGATGAACCACGATGTCGAGGATTCAATCAATCCCGTATACAATTCCCTTTGTCAATCGGTATGTTACTTGCCCGAGATTCGATCGTCGGTATCCCAATACCTTGTTCAATCTCGTTACCGGCAAGTCTCTTTACTCGTACCGCAATGCATGATCCCGTGACTAACACCTTAGTCACATTGAGCTCATTTTGATGATGCATTATCGAGTGGGCCCAGAGATACCTCTCCGTCACACGGAGTGACAAATCCCAGTCTCGATCCATGCCAACCCAACAGACACTTTCGAAGATACCCGTAGTGCACCTTTATAGTCACCCAGTTACGTTGTGACGTTTGGCACACCCAAAGCACTCCTACGGTATCCGGGAGTTGCACGATCTCATGGTCTAAGGAAAAGATACTTGACATTGGAAAAGCTCTAGCAAACGAAACTACACGATCTTTTATGCTATGCTTAGGATTGGGTCTTGTCCATCACATCATTCTCCTAATGATGTGATCCCGTTATCAACGACATCCAATGTCCATAGTCAGAAAACCATGACTATCTGTTGATCAACGAGCTAGTCAACTAGAGGCTTACTAGGGACACGTTGTGGTCTATGTATTCACACATGTATTACGATTTCCGGACAACACAATTATAGCATGAACAATAGACAATTATCATGAACAAAAAATATAATAATAACCATTTATTATTGCCTCTAGGGAATATTTCCAACAGTCTCCCACTTGCACTAGAGTCAATAATCTAATTACATTGTGATGAATCGAACACCCATTGCATCCTGGTGTTGATCATGTTTTGCTCTAGGGAGAGGTTTAGTCAACGGATCTGCTACATTCAGGTCCGTATGTACTTTACAAATATCTATGTATCCATTTTGAACACTTTCACGAATGGAGTTGAAGCGACGCTTGATATGCCTGGTCTTCCTGTGAAACCTGGGCTCCTTTGCAAGGGCAATAGCTCCAGTGTTGTCACAGAAGAGAGTCATCGGGCCCGACGCATAGGGAATCACCCCTAGGTCGGTAATGAACTCCTTCATCCAGACTGCTTCCTGTGCTGCCTCCGAGGCCGCCATGTACTCCGCTTCACATGTAGATCCCGCCACGACGCTTTGCTTGCAACTGCACCAGCTTACTGCTCCTCCATTCAAAATATACACATATCCAGTTTGTGACTTCGAGTCATCCAGATCTGTGTCGAAGCTAGCGTCGACGTAACCCTTTACGACGAGCTCTTCGTCACCTCCATAAACGAGAAACATATCCTTAGTCCTCTTCAGGTACTTCAGGATATTCTTGACCGCTGTCCAGTGTTCCATGCCGGGATTACTTTGGTACCTTCCTACCAAACTTACGGCAAGGTTTACATCAGGTCTGGTACACAGCATGGCATACATAATAGACCCTATGGCCGAGGCATAGGGGATGACACTCATCTTTTCTCTATCTTCTGCCGTGGTCGGGCATTGAGCCGTGCTCAATTGCACACCTTGCAATACAGGCAAGAACCCCTTCTTGGACTGATCCATATTGAACTTCTTCAATATCTTGTCAAGGTATGTACTCTGTGAAAGACCAATGAGGCGTCTTGATCTATCTCTATAGATCTTGATGCCTAATATATAAGCAGCTTCTCCAAGGTCCTTCATTGAAAAACACTTATTCAAATAGGCCTTTATACTTTCTAAGAATTCTATATCATTTCCCATCAATAATATGTCATCCACATATAATAAGAGAAATGCTACAGAGCTCCCACTCACTTTCTTGTAAACACAGGCATCTCCATAAGTCTGTGTAAACCCAAACGCTTTGATCATCTCATCAAAGCGAATGTTCCAACTCCGAGATGCTTACACCAGCCCATAGATTGAGCGCTGGAGCTTGCATACTTTGTTAGCATTCTTAGGATCGACAAAACCTTCCGGCTGCATCATATACAACTCTTCCTTAAGGAAGCCGTTAAGGAATGCCGTTTTGACGTCCATCTGCCATATCTCATAATCATAGTAAGCGGCAATTGCTAACATGATTCGGACGGACTTCAGCTTCGCTACGGGTGAGAAAGTCTCATCATAGTCAACCCCTTGAACTTGTCGATAACCCTTAGCGACGAGTCGAGCCTTATAGATGGTCACATTACCATCCGCGTCTATCTTCTTCTTAAAGATCCATTTGTTTTCTATGGCTCGCCGATCATCGGGCAAGTCAGTCAAAGTCCATACTTCGTTTTCATACATGGATCCTATCTCGGATTTCATGGCTTCTAGCCATTTGTCGGAATCCGGGCCCGCCATCGCTCCTTCATAGTTCGAAGGTTCACCGTTGTCTAACAACATGATTTCCAGGATAGGGTTGCCGTACCACTCTGGTGCGGAACGTGTCCTTGTGGACCTACGAAGTTCAGTAGTAACTTGATCCGAAGCTTCATGATCATCATCATTAACTTCCTCCCCAGTCGGTGTAGGCACCACAGGAACATTTTCCCGCGCTGCGCTACTTTCCGGTTCGGAAGGGGTGACTATCACCTCATCAAGTTCCACTTTCCTCCCACTCAATTCTTTCGAGAGAAACTCCTTCTCCAGAAAGGACCCGTTCTTGGCAACGAAGATCTTGCCTTCGGATCTGAGGTAGAAGGTATACCCAATGGTTTCCTTAGGGTATCCTATGAAGACGCATTTCTCCGACTTGGGTTCGAGCTTTTCAGGTTGAAGTTTCTTGACATAAGCATCGCATCCCCAAACTTTTAGAAACGACAGCTTAGGTTTCTTCCCAAACCATAATTCATACGGTGTCATCTCAACGGATTTTGACGGAGCCCTATTTAAAGTGAATGCGACGGTCTCTAAAGCATAGCCCCAAAATGAGAGCGGTAAATCGGTAAGAGACATCATAGATCACACCATATCCAATAGAGTGCGATTACGACGTTCGGACACACCGTTTCTCTGAGGTGTTCCAGGCGGCGTGAGTTGTGAAACTACTCCACATTTCCTTAAGTGTGTACCAAACTCGTGACTTAAATATTCTCCACCACGATTTGATCGTAAGAATTTTATTTTCCTGTCACGTTGATTCTCAACCTCACTCTGAAATTCCTTGAACTTTTCAAAGGTTTCAGACTTGTGTTTCATTAGGTAGACATACCCATATCTACTTAAGTCATCAGTGAGAGTGAGAACATAACGATATCCTCCGCGAGCCTCAACACTCATTGGACCGCACACATCGGTATGTATGATTTCCAGTAAGTTGGTTGCTCGCTCCATTGTTCCGGAGAACGGAGTCTTGGTCATCTTACCCATGAGGCATGGTTCGCACGTGTCAAATGATTCATAATCAAGAGACTCGTCCATCTGCATGGAGCTTCTTCATGCGCTTGACACCAATGTGACCAAGTCGGCAGTGCCACAAGTATGTGGGACTATCGTTATCAACTTTACATCTTTTGGTATTCACACTATGAATATGTGTAACATCACGTTCGAGATTCATCAAGAATAAACCATTAACCAGCGGGGCATGACCATAAAACATATCTCTCATATAAATAGAACCATTATTCTCGGATTTAAATGAGTAGCCATCTCGAATTAAACGAGATCCAGATACAATGTTCATGCTCAAAGCTGGCACTAAATAACAATTATTCAGGTTTAAAACTAATCCCGTAGGTAGATGCAGAGGTAGCGTGCCGACGGCGATCACATCGACCTTGGAACCATTCCCGACGCGCATCGTCACCTCGTCCTTCGCCAGTCTCCGTTTATTCCGTAGTTCCTGTTTTGAGTTACAAATATGAGCAACCGCACCGGTATCAAATACCCAGGAGCTACTACGAGTACTGGTAAGGTACACATCAATTACATGTATATCACATATACCTTTGGCGTTGCCGGCCTTCTTGTCCGCTAAGTATTTGGGGCAGTTCCGCTTCCAGTGACCACTTCCCTTGCAATAAAAGCACTTAGTTTCAGGCTTGGGTCCATTCTTTGACTTCTTCCCAGTAACTGGCTTACTGGGCGCGGCAACTCCCTTGCCGTCCTTCTTGAAGTTCTTCTTACCCTTTTCGTCGAATCCGTTCCGACTAAAGTAGGAGAGACAGACACCCGCTAGCCACCTTATGCAACTAGTGCATGTCAGTCGGTGGAACCTGTCTCACGTAAGCGTACGTGTAAGGTCGGTCCGGGCCGCTTCATCCTACAATACCGCCGAAACAAGATACGACTAGTAGCGGCAAGAAGAATTGGCAACATCAACGCCCACATGTGCTTTGTGTTCTACTCGTGCATAGTAACTACGCATAGGCCTGGCTCATGATGCCACTGTTGGGAATCGTAGCATAATTTTAAAATTTTCCTACGCTCACCAAGATCCATCTATGTAGTATACTAGCAACGAGGGGAAAGGAGTGCATCTACATACCCTTGT
Source organism: Aegilops tauschii subsp. strangulata (assembly GCF_002575655.3). Classification (NCBI taxonomy): domain Eukaryota; kingdom Viridiplantae; phylum Streptophyta; class Magnoliopsida; order Poales; family Poaceae; genus Aegilops; species Aegilops tauschii. Next base: position 74,547,771 of record NC_053040.3, on the reverse strand, counting down.
AGATCGCGAGCGGAAGCGTTCCAATGAACGTGGATGACGGAGTCGTACTCGCCGTGATTCAAATCACCGATGACCGAGTGCCGAACGGACGGCACCTCCGTGTTCAACACACGTACGGTGCAGCGACGTCTCCTACTTCTTGATCCAGCAAGGGGAAGGAGAGGTTGATGGAGATCCAGCAGCACGACGGCGTGGTGGTGGACGTAGCGGGTCTCGGCAGGGCTTCGCCGAGCTTCTGCGAGAGGGAGAGGTGTAGCAGGGGAGGAGGGAGGCGCCCAAGGCTGTTGTATTGCTGCCCTCCCTCCCCCCTTTATATAGGCCCCCTGGGAGGGGGGGCGCCGGCCAAGATCCCATCAAGGGAGGGGGCGGCGGCCAAGGGGGAAGACTTGCCCCCCAAGGCAAGTGGGCCGCCCCCCACCCTAGGGTTTCCAACCCTAGGCGCAGGGGGGAGGCCCATGGGGGGCGCCCCAGCCCACTAGGGGCTGGTTCCCTTCCCACTTCATCCCTTGGGGACCTCCGGGATAGGTGGCCCCACCCGGTGGACCCCCGGGACCCTTCCGGTGGTCCCGGTACAATACCGATAACCCCCGAAACTTTCCCGGTTGCCGAAACTGGACTTCCTATATATAATTCATCACCTCCGGACCATTCCGGAACTCCTCGTGATGTTCGGGATCTCATCCGGGACTCCGAACAACTTTCGGGTTTCCGCATACTCATATCTCTACAACCCTAGCGTCACCGAACATTAAGTGTGTAGACCCTACGGGTTCGGGAGACATGCAGACATGACCGAGACGCCTCTCCGGTCAATAACCAACAGCGGGATCTGGATACCCATGTTGGCTCCCACATGTTCCACGATGATCTCATCGGATGAACCACGATGTCGAGGATTCAATCAATCCCGTATACAATTCCCTTTGTCAATCGGTATGTTACTTGCCCGAGATTCGATCGTCGGTATCCCAATACCTTGTTCAATCTCGTTACCGGCAAGTCTCTTTACTCGTACCGCAATGCATGATCCCGTGACTAACACCTTAGTCACATTGAGCTCATTTTGATGATGCATTACCGAGTGGGCCCAGAGATACCTCTCCGTCACACGGAGTGACAAATCCCAGTCTCGATCCGTGCCAACCCAACAGACACTTTCGAAGATACCCGTAGTGCACCTTTATAGTCACCCAGTTACGTTGTGACGTTTGGCACACCCAAAGCACTCCTACGGTATCCGGGAGTTGCACGATCTCATGGTCTAAGGAAAAGATACTTGACATTGGAAAAGCTCTAGCAAACGAAACTACACGATCTTTTATGCTATGCTTAGGATTGGGTCTTGTCCATCACATCATTCTCCTAATGATGTGATCCCATTATCAACGACATCCAATGTCCATAGTCAGAAAACCATGACTATCTGTTGATCAACGAGCTAGTCAACTAGAGGCTTACTAGGGACACGTTGTGGTCTATGTATTCACACATGTATTACGATTTCCGGATAACACAATTATAGCATGAACAATAGACAATTATCATGAACAAAGAAATATAATAATAACCATTTATTATTGCCTCTAGGGCATATTTCCAACACTTGATGTATCGCGAGCTTTGCTATTATAGCTGGATCTCATGATGTTTCTCCCCCTCTACTCTCTTGTAATGGATTGAGTTTTCCCTTTGAAGTTATCTTATCGGATTGAGTATTTAAGGATTTGAGAACACTTGATGTATGTCTTGCATGTGCTTATCTGTGGTGACAATGGGATATTCACGTGATCTACTTGACGTATGTTTTGGTGATCAACTTGCGGGTTCAGTGACCTTGTGAACTTATGCATAGGGGTTGGCACACGTTTCGTCTTGACTCTCCGGTAGAAACTTTGGGGCACTCTTTGAAGTACTTTGTGTTGGTTGAATAGATGAATCTGAGATTGTGTGATGCATATCGTATAATCATACCCACGGATACTTGAGGTGACATTGGAGTATCTAGGTGACATTAGGGTTTTGGTTGATATGTGTCTTAAGGTGTTATTCTAGTACGAACTCTTGAATAGATCGATCCGAAAGAATAACTTTGAGGTGGTTTCGTACCCTACAATAATCTCTTCGTTTGTTCTCCGCTATTAGTGACTTTGGAGTGACTCTTTGTTGCATGTTGAGGGATAGTTATATGATCCAATTATGTTATTATTGTTGAGAGAACTTGCACTAGTGAAAGTATGAACCCTAGGCCTTGTTTCCTAGCATTGCAATACCGTTTACGCTCACTTTTATCATTAGTTACCTTGCTGTTTTTATAATTTCAGATTACAAAAACTTATATCTACCATCCATATTGCACTTGTATCACCATATCTTCGCCGAACTAGTGCACCTATACAATTTACCATTGTATTGGGTGTGTTGGGGACACAAGAGACTCTTTGTTATTTGGTTGCAGGGTTGTTTGAGAGAGACCATCTTCATCCTACACCTCCCACGGATTGATAAACCTTAGGTCATCAACTTGAGGGAAATTTGCTACTGTCCTACAAACCTCTGCACTTGGAGGCCTAACAACGTCTACAAGAAGAAGGTTGCGTAGTAGACATCACTTATGTCCCATTATTTTTGGTAGACCTTTCTTGAACACCGTTAATGCTAAAATAGATTGTGAGAAACAAACTGTCGGTGTTAGTTTTGGTGATGAATCTCATGAGTTTAATTTTTCCAAGTTTAGTAGAAAGTTTCATGAAAAAGAATTGGCTAGTAAGGATGAATTAATTGGTCTTGCTTCTATTGTTGTGCCACCTACTGATCCTTTAGAACAATATTTGCTAGACCATGAAAATGATTTACATATGCATGAAAGAAATGAAATAGATAAGATTTTCTTTGAGCAACGTCCTTTACTTAAACACAACTTGCCTATTGAAACTTTGGGAGGTCCTCCTTCACCTAAAGGTGATCCTGTGTTTGAATTAAAACAATTGCCAGGCATTTTGAAATATGCTTATCTTGATGAAAAGAACATATATCTTGTTATTATCAGTGCTAACCTTTCAGAACATGAAGAAGAAAGATTATTGAAAGTTCTAAGGAAGCACCGAGCTGCTATTGGATATACTCTTGATGATTTAAAGGGCATTAGTCCCACTCTATGTCAGTACAAAAATAATATGGAACCTGATGCTAAACCCGTTGTTGATCACCAACATTGGTTAAATCCGAAGATGAAAGAAGTGGTAAGAACAGAAATATTAAAACTTCTGGAAGCAGGTATAATCTATCCTATAGCTGATAGTAGATGGGTAAGTCATGTTCATTGTGTCCCTAAGAAAGGAGGTATAACTATTGTTCCTAATGATAAGAATGAACTTATCCCACAAAGAATTGTTACAGGCTATAGAATGGTAATTGATTTTAGAAAACTAAACAAAGCAACTAGAAAAGATCATTACCCTCTGCCTTTTATTGATCAAATGCTTGAAAGATTGTCTAAGCACACACATTTTTGCTTCCTTGATGGATACTCTGGTTTTTCACAAATACCTATTTCTCAACCTGATCAAGAAAAGACCACTTTTACTTGTCCCTTTGGAACTTATGCTTATAGACGTATGCCTTTCGGTTTATGCAATGCACCTGCTACCTTTCAAAGATGTATGACTACTATATTCTCTGACTTTTGTGAAAAGATTATGGAGGTTTTCATGGATGACTTCTCTGTTTATGGGAAGTCTTTTGATGATTGTTTGAGCAACCTTGATCGAGTTTTGCAGAGATGTGAACAAACAAATCTTGTCTTGAATTGGGGGAAGTGCCACTTTATGGTTAATGAAGGTATTGTCTTGGGTCATAAAATTTCTGAAAAGGGCATTGAAGTGGACAAATCTAAGGTTGATGCAATTGAGAAAATGCCATGTCCTAAGGACATCAAAGGTATTCGTAGTTTCCTTGGTCAAGCTGGTTTCTATAGGAGATTTATCAAAGACTTTTCTAAAATTTCTAGGCCTCTTACAAATCTTTTGCAAAAGGATATTCCTTTTGTTTTCGATGATGATTGTTTAGAAGCTTTTGAAACACTCAAGAAAGCCTTAATTTCTGCACCTATTGTTCAACCACCTGACTGGAACTTGCCTTTTGAAATTATGTGTGATTCTAGTGATTATGCTGCTGGTGCTGTTCTAGGACAAAGAGTTGATAAGAAATTGAATGTTATTCATTATGCTAGTAGAACTCTAGACGGTGCTCAATGAAATTATGCTACTACTGAAAAGGAATTCCTAGTAGTGGTGTTTGCTTGTGATAAATGTAGATCTTACATTGTTGATTCCAAGGTAACTGTTCACACCGATCATGCTGCTATTAAATATCTTATGGAAAAGAAAGATGCTAAACCTAGACTTATTCATTGGGTTCACTTGTTACAAGAATTTGATTTACATATCGTTGATAAAAAAGGAGCTGAGAACCCCGTAGCTGATAATCTATCTAGGCTTGAAAATGTGCTTGATGACCCACTACCTATTGATGATAGTTTTCCCGATGAGCAGTTAGCTGCAGTAAATGTTGCTAATAGTACTCCTTGGTATGATGACTATGATAATTACATTGTTGCTAAATATTTACCACCTAGCTTTACATACCAACAAAATAAAAAAAATTCTATGATTTAAGACACTACTTTTGGGATGACCCACATCTTTATGAAGAAGGAGTAGATGGTATTATTAGACGTTGTGTACCTGAGCATGAAAAGGGACAAATCCTACGGAAATGTCACTCTGAAGCTTATGGAGGGCATCATGCTGGAGATAGAATTGCTCATAAGGTATTGCAGTCTGGATTTTATTGGCCTACTCTCTTCAAGGATCCCCATAAGTATGTCTCATCTTGTGATGAATGTCAAAGAGTAGGTAATATCGTAAGCGTCAAGAAATGCCTATGAATTATTCACTTGCTGTTGAATCATTTGATGTTTGGGGATTTGATTACATGGGACCTTTTCCTTCCTCTAATGGGTATACACATATTTTGGTTGTTGTTGATTATGTTACTAAATGGGTAGAAGCTATTCCAACCAGTAGTGCTGATCACAACACCTCTATTAAAATGCTTAAGGAAGTTATTTTCCCAAGGTTTGGAGTCCCTAGATATTTAATGACTGATGGTGGTTCACACTTTATTCATGGTGCTTTCCGTAAAATGCTTGCCAAGTATGATGTTAACCATAGAATTGCATCACCTTATCATCCTCAGTCTAGTGGTCAAGTTGAACTTAGCAATAGAGAAATAAAATTTATTTTGCAAAAGACTGTCAATAGGTCCGGGAAGAATTGGTCTAAGAAATTAGATGATGAACTTTGGGGTTATATAACAGCATATAAAAGTCCTATGGGTATGTCTCCTTATAAAATGGTTTATGGAAAAGCTTGTCATTTACCTCTTGAGTTAGAACATAAAGCATATTGGGCAGTCAAAGAACTCAACTATGATTTCAAACTTGCTGGTGAAAAGAGGCTATTTGATATTAGCTCATTAGATGAATGGAGAACCCAAGCTAATGAAAATGCAAAGTTATTTAAAGAAAAAGTTAAAAGATGGCATGACAAAAGAATCCAAAAGCGCGAGTTTAAAGTTGGGGAATATGTTCTTTTGTACAACTCTCGTTTTAGATTCTTTGCAGGAAAAATCCTCTCAAAATGGGAAGGCACATATATTATCGAGGAGGTTTATCAGTCTGGAGCCATCAAAATAAATAATTCCGAAGGTACTAACCCGAAGGTTGTCAATGGGCAACGAATAAAGCATTATTTCTCAGGTACGCCCATTAATGTTGAAAGTAATATCATCCAAACTTTGACACCGGAAGAACACATAGAAGAGTCCTTCCGGAGCACTCCAGAAACGTGAAAATAAGGAGGTACGTGATACGGTAAGTAAACGGACTCCGAAAAATCCGCAAAAATATTTTTTATCAGTTTTGGAATATTTAAGAATTTTGGAAATAAAGAAACTTCCAGGAAGCGTCCCCTGGTGGGCACAAGACACCAGGGCGCGCTAGGCTTGGCGCGCCCTTGTGTCTTGTGCCCACCTGGGACACCTTCCGGACTTTGTTTTACTTCCGTATGCTTGTCCTCCAAGATAAAAAAATCTATATATACTTCGCTAACCTGTTGATCACCGTATCGCGAAGAAATCCTCTGTTCTCTTTTCTTGCTGTTTCCGGTCAGATTTATCAAGCCAAGCATCATGTCTTCTTGCTCCTCCAACATCATGGAAGAAGATGCTTGGCTGATGAAGATCGAGATGAAGAGGGAGGAGCCTACGGACGCCATCAAGGGGTACAAGGGCAAGGAAGCTACCATAGATCCATCCCCGGTGGCAGCACAAGCAATGTTGGCTGAAGAGGAGGAACAAGATATCCTTAAGCCCTACCTTACTCATCTTACTCCTGCTGAGATTGAAGCTTTTCGCATCATTGAAATAGTTCGCATACAAAATAAGTATCTCACTCGCAAAAATATTCTGCATCAAGAGCATATCATCCATCTCCGGAGTGTCATCTGTCGATTGGAGGATCTTCTGATCCTTAAGGATAGGATCGCTTCATCACCACCATCATCTTCTTCACCACCAAAAGAGAATTGAGTATCGGGTATGGGCACTCCCCTTGGCTTCCTCCAAGCTTGGGGGAGGTGCCCCGGTATCGTATCGTCCCACTATCTTATTACTTTTACTTATTTTAGTTCGATCTTTTGCTTTAGATGAATACAAGTTTAGTTTGATCCTTCCTTCTTTGACAGTTTGCTTAGTGATCTATCCTTGTAATCGTGTGCAAGTTATATAATAAAGTTTAGTTTGAGTTTTTGCTTCTTTACTTTCATGTTGCAAATAAAGAAAAGAAATAAGGAAGTAAATAAAAGAAAGGAAATAAATTAATAAGATCATATACTAATCCTATGGTAGGTGATGGCACCACATAAGGAAAAGTATAAGTAGAAAATTCTATTATAGATTGACAAACATAGTATTAGTCAATGATGCAACTCATGGAAGAATTAATAAGGGAAGAGAAGATTCACATATAAATATACTATCCTATAAATATTTTGTGATTGTGAGCCCTCATCAGAATATTATATGCCAAAATTGTTGACGTTGGACAAGGAAGACAACTTAATGGTTTATGTTTGTTTATATTCACATAGAAGTCATATTGTCATAGATCCTTCAACATGTGGTGCTTTCCCCTATCTTTGCTAGTCAAAAATTCTGCACTAAGTAGAGATACTACTTGTGCATCTGAAAACCCTTAAACCCAAATCCTATTTTCGAGAGTCCACCATACCTACCTATGGATTGAGTAAGATCCTTCAAGTAAGTTGTCATCGGTGCAATAAGGCAATAAAAATTGCTTCTAAAAGTGTGAGATCATTTAGTGTAAGAGAAAATTGAGCGTTGTACGAACTTGGATGACAAAGAATAAAAGCGACAGACTGCATAATAAAGGTTGTCATCTTAAGGGGCAATACAACGTGACGTTCTTTTGCACTAAGGGATTGAGCATACAAACAAATAAGCACAGGGCAACCTCTGCTTCCCTCTGCGAAGGGCCTATCTTTTACTTTTATGCAAAGAGTCAAAGTTTTCCTTCTATTCCTTTTTATTTTTCTCCTTTGGCAAGCATCATGTGGTGAGGAAAGATCTAGGCACATATGTCCAGTTGAATATAGATAGCATGTGTTATTATTGTTGATACCACCCTTGAGGTGAATTTGTTGGGAGGCGAAACTATAAGCCCCTATCTTTCTATGTGTCTGGTTGAAATGTTTTGCTCATGTGTACGCGGTGAGTGTTAGCAATCACAGAAGACTATATGATGGTTGAGTATGTGGACTTGCCTAAAGGCTCCGACAGGTGACCCTTCTGTTGGAAATATGCCCTAGAGGCAATAATAAATGGTTATTATTATATTTCTTTGTTCATGATAATAGTCTATTGTTCATGCTATAATTGTATTGTCCGGAAATCGTAATACATGTGTGAATACATAGACCACAATATGTCCCTAGTAAGCCTCTAGTTGACTAGCTCGTTGATCAACAGATAGTCATGGTTTCCTGACTATGGACATTGGATGTCATTGATAACGGGATCACATCATTGGGAGAATGATGTGATGGACAAGACCCAATCCTAAGCATAGCATAAAAGATCGTGTAGTTTCGTTTGCTAGAGCTTTTCCAATGTCAAGTATCTTTTCCTTAGACCATGAGATCGTGCAACTCCCGGATACCGTAGGAGTGCTTTGGGTGTGCCAAATGTCACAACGTAACTGGGTGACTATAAAGGTGCACTACGGGTATCTCCGAAAGTGTCTGTTGGGTTGGCACGGATCGAGACTGGGATTTGTCACTCCGTGTGACGGAGAGGTATCTCTGGGCCCACTCGGTAATGCATCATCATAATGAGCTCAATGTGACTAAGGCGTTAGTCACGGGATCATGCATTGCGGTACGAGTAAAGAGACTTGCCGGTAACGAGATTGAACAAGGTATTGGAATACGGACGATCGAATCTCGGGCAAGTAACATACCGATTGACAAAGGGAATTGCATACGGATTGATTGAATCCTCGACACCGTGGTTCATCCGATGAGATCATCGTGGAACATGTGGGAGCCAACATGGGTATCCAGATCCCGCTGTTGGTTATTGACCGGAGAGGCGTCTCGGTCATGTCTGCATGTCTCCCGAACCCGTAGGGTCTACACACTTAAGGTTTGGTGACGCTAGGGTTGTATAGATATATGTATGCGGAAACCCGAAAGTTGTTCGGAGTCCTGGATGAGATCCCGGACATCACGAGAGGTTCCAGAATGGTCCGGAAATGAAGAATTATATATAGGAAGTCAAGTTTCGGCCACCGGGAAAGTTTCGGGGGTTACCGGTATTGTACCGGGACCACCGGAAGGGTCCCGGGGGTCCACCGGGTGGGGCCACCTATCCCGGAGGGCCCCGTGGGCTGAAAGTGGAAGGGAACAAGCCCTTAGTGGGCTGGGGCGCCCCCCTTGGGCCTCCCCCCATGCGCCTAGGGTTGGGAACCCTAGGGGGGAGCTTCCCCCTTGCCTTGGGGGGCAAGGCACCCCTTCCCCCCTTTGGCCGCCGCCCCCCCCCCCCTTGGAGATCCCATCTCCCTGGGCCGGCGCCCCCCCAGGGGGCCTATATAAAGGGGGGAGGGAGGGCAGCAACCTACAGCCTTGGGCGCCTCCCTCCTCCCCTGCAACACCTCTCTCTCTCGCAGAAGCTTGGCGAAGCCCTGCCGAGACCCGCTACATCCACCACCACGCCGTCGTGCTGCTGGATCTCCATCAACCTCTCCTTCCCCCTTGCTGGATCAAGAAGGAGGAGACGTCGCTGCACCGTACGTGTGTTGAACGCGGAGGTGCTGTCCATTCGGCACTCGGTCATCGGTGATTTGGATCACGGCGAGTACGACTCCGTCATCCACGTTCATTGGAACGCTTCCACTCGTGATCTACAAGGGTATGTAGATGCACCCCTTTCCCCTCGTTGCTAGTAGACTCCATAGACGCATCTTGGTGAGCGTAGGAAAATTTTAAATTATGCTACGATTCCCAACAGTGGTATCAGAGCCAGGCCTATGCGTAGTTACTATGCACGAGTAGAACACAAAGCAGTTGTGGGCGTTGAGTTTGCCAATTCTTCTTGCCGCTACTAGTCGTTTCTTGTTTCGGCGGCATTGTAGGATGAAGCGGCCCGGACCGACCTTACACGTACGCTTACGTGAGACAGGTTCCACCGACTGACATGCACTAGTTGCATAAGGTGGCTAGCGGGTGTCTGTCTCTCTTACTTTAGTCGGAACGGATTCGATGAAAAGGGTCCTTATGAAGGGTAAATAGAAATTGGCAAATCACGTTGTGGTCATACGTAGGTAAGAAAACGTTCTTGCTAGAGACCTACAAACCACGTAAAAACTTGCAACAACAATTAGAGGACGTCTAACTTGCTTTTGCAGCAAGTGCTATGTGATGTGATATGGCCAGAAGATGTGATGAATGATATATGTGATGTATGAGATTGATCATATTCTTGTAATAGGAATCACGACTTGCATGTCGATGAGTATGACAACCGGCAGGAGCCATAGGAGTTGTCTTTATTATTTTGCATGACCTGCGTGTCATTGAATAACGCCATGTAATTTACTTTACTTTGTTGCTAAACGCGTTAGCCATACAAGTAGAAGTAATCATTGGCGTGACGACTTCATGAAGACACAATGATGGAGATCATGATGATGGAGATCATGGTGTCATGCCGGTGACGAAGATGATCATGGTGCCCCGAAGATGGAGATCAAAGGAGCATGATGATATTGGCCATATCATGTCACTATTTGATTGAATGTGATGTTTATCATGTTTTTGCATCTTATTTGCTTAGAACGACGGTAGTAAGTAAGATGATCCCTTATAATAATTTCAAGAAAGTGTTCACCCTAACTGTGCACCGTTGCGAAGGTTCGTTGTTTCGAAGCACCACGTGATGATCGGGTGTGATAGATTCTAACGTTCGAATACAACGGGTGTTGACGAGCCTAGCATGTACAGACATGGCCTCGGAACACACGCAATACACTTAGGTTGACTTGACGAGCCTAGCATGTACAGACATGGCCTCGGAACACGGAGGACCGAAAGGTCGAGCATGAGTCGTATAGAAGATACGATCAACATGGAGATGTTCACCGATCTTGACTAGTCCGTCTCACGTGATGATCGGACACGGCCTAGTTAAATTCGGATCATGTTTCACTTAGATGACTAGAGGGATGTCTATCTGAGTGGGAGTTCATTAAAAATTTGATTAGATGAACTCAATTATCATGAACTTAGTCTAAAATCTTTACACTATGTATTGTAGATCAAATGGCCAACGTTGTCCTCAATTTCAACGCGTTCCTAGAGAAAACCAAGCTGAAAGATGATGGCAGCAACTATACTGACTGGGTCCGGAACCTGAGGCTCATCCTCATAGTAGCCAAGAAAGATTATGTCTTAGAAGCACCGCTAGGTGAAGCACCAATCCCAGAGAACCAAGACGTTATGAACGCTTGGCAATCATGTGCTGATGATTACTCCCTCGTTCAGTGCGGCATGCTTTACAGCCTAGTACCGGGTCTCCAAAAGCGGTTTGAGAAACATGGAGCATATGAGATGTTCGAGGAGCTGAAATTAGTTTTTCAAGCTCATGCCCGGGTCGAGAGATATGATGTCTCCGACAAGTTCTTCAGCTGTAAAATGGAGGAGAACAGTTCTGTTAGTGAGCACATACTCAGAATGTCTGGGTTGCACAACCGCTTGTGTCAGCTGGGAGTTAATCTCCCGGATGACGCGGTCATTGACAGAATCCTCTAGTCGCTTCCACCAAGCTACAAGAGCTTTGTGATGAACTACAATATGCAGGGGATGGAAAAGACCATTCCCGAGGTATATTCAATGCTGAAATCAGCGGAAGCGGAGATCAGAAAAGAACATCAAGTGTTGATGGTGAATAAAACCACTAAGTTAAAGAAGGGCAAGGGTAAGAAGAACTTCAAGAAGGACGGCAAGGGAGTTGCCGCGCCCGGTAAACCAGTTACTGGGAAGAAGTCAAAGCATGGACCCAAGCCCGAGACTGAGTGCTTTTATTGCAAGGGAAGTGGTCGCTGGAAGCGGAACTGCCCCAAATACTTAGCGGACAAGAAGGCCGGCAACGCCAAAGGTATATGTGATATACATGTAATTGATGTGTACCTTACCAGTACTCGTAGTAGCTCCTGGGTATTTGATACCGGTGCGGTTGCTCATATTTGTAACTCAAAACAGGAACTACGGAATAAACGGTGACTGGCGAAGGATGAGGTGACGATGCGCGTCGGGAATGGTTCCAAGGTCGATGTGATCGCCGTCGGCACGCTACCTCTGCATCTACCTACGGGATTAGTTTTAAACCTCAATAATTGTTATTTAGTGCCAGCTTTGAGCATGAACATTGTATCTGGATCTCGTTTAATTCGAGATGGCTACTCATTTAAATCCGAGAATAATGGTTGTTCTGTTTATTTGAGAAATATGTTTTATGGTCATGCCCCGCTGGTCAATGGTTTATTTTTGATGAATCTCGAACGTGATGTTACACATGTTCATAGTGTGAATACCAAAAGATGTAAAGTTGATAACGATAGTCCCACATACTTGTGGCACTGCCGCCTTGGTCACATTGGTGTCAAGCGCATGAAGAAGCTCCATGCAGATGGACTTTTGGAGTCTCTTGATTACGAATCATTTGACACATGCGAACCATGCCTCATGGGTAAGATAACCAAGACTCCGTTCTCCGGAACAATGGAGCGAGCAACCAACTTATTGGAAATCATACATACCGATGTGTGCGGTCCAATGAGTGTTGAGGCTCGCGGAGGATATCGTTATGTTCTCACTCTCACTGATGATTTAAGTAGATATGGGTATGTCTACCTAATGAAACACAAGTCTGAAACCTTTGAAAAGTTCAAGGAATTTCAGAGTGAAGTTGAGAATCAACGTGACAGGAAAATAAAATTCTTACAATCAGATCGTGGTGGAGAATATTGAAGTCACGAGTTTGGTGCACACTTAAGGAAATGTGGAATAGTTTCACAACTCACGCCGCCTGGAACACCTTAGAGAAATGGTGTGTCCGAACGTCGTAATCGCACTCTATTGGATATGGTGCGATCTATGATGTCTCTTACCGATTTACCGCTCTCATTTTGGGGTTATGCTTTAGAGACTGCCGCATTCACTTTAAATAGGGCACCGTCTAAATCCGTTGAGACGACACCGTATGAATTATGGTTTGGGAAGAAACCTAAGCTGTCGTTTCTAAAAGTTTGGGGATGCGATGCTTATGTCAAGAAACTTCAACCTGAAAAGGTCGAACCCAAGTCGGAAAAATGCGTCTTCATAGGATACCCTAAGGAAACTATTGGGTATACCTTATACCTCAGATCCGAGGGCAAGATCTTCGTTGCCAAGAACGGGTCCTTTCTAGAGAAGGAGTTTCTCTCAAAAGAATTGAGTGGGAGGAAAGTGGAACTTGATGAGGTGATAGTCACCCCGTCCGAACCGGAAAGTAGCGCAGCGCGGGAAAATGTTCCTGTGGTGCCTACCCTGACTGGGGAGGAAGTTAATGATGATGATCATGAAGCTCCGGATCAAGTTACTGAACTTCGTAGGTCCACAAGGACACGTTCCGCACCAGAGTGGTATGGCAACCCTGTCCTGGAAATCATGTTGTTAGACAACGGTGAACCTTCGAACTATGAAGAAGCGATGGCGGGCCCGGATTCCGACAAATGGCTAGAAGCCATGAAATCCGAGATAGAATCCATGTATGAAAACAAAGTATGGACTTTGACTGACTTGCCCGATGAGTGGCGAGCCATAGAAAACAAATGGATCTTTAAGAAGAAGACGGACGCAGATGGTAATGTGACCATCTACAAAGCTCGACTTGTCGCTAAGGGTTATCGACAAGTTCAAGGGGTTGACTACGATGAGACTTTCTCACCCGTAGCGAAGCTGAAGTCCGTCCGAATCATGTTAGCAATTGCCGCATACTATGATTATGAGATATGGCAGATGGACGTCAAAACGGCATTCCTTAACGGCTTCCTTAAGGAAGAGTTGTATATGATGCAGCCGGAAGGTTTTGTCGATCCTAAGAATGCTAACAAAGTATGCAAGCTCCAGCGCTCAATCTATGGGCTGGTGCAAGCATCTCGGAGTTGGAACATTCGCTTTGATGAGATGATCAAAGCGTTTGGGTTTACACAGAGTTATGGAGAAGCCTGTGTTTACAAGAAAGTGAGTGGGAGCTCTGTAGCATTTCTCATATTATATGTGGATGACATACTATTTATGGGAAATGATATAGAATTCTTGGAAAGTATAAAGGCCTAATTGAATAAGTGTTTTTCAATGAAGGACCTTGGAGAAGCTGCTTATATATTAGGCATCAAGATCTATAGATATAGATCAAGACGCCTCATTGGTCTTTCACAGAGTACGTACCTTGACAAGATATTGAAGAAGTTCAATATGGATCAGTCCAAGAAGGGGTTCTTGCCTGTATTGCAAGGTGTGCGATTGAGCACGGCTCAATGCCCGACCACGTAAGAAGATATAGAAGAGATGAGTGTCATCCCCTATGCCTCGGCCATAGGGTCTATTATGTATGCCATGCTGTGTACCAGACCTGATGTAAACCTTGCCGTAAGTTTGGTAGGAAGGTACCAAAGTAATCCCGACAAGGAACACTGGACAGCGGTCAAGAATATCCTGAAGTACCTGAAGAGGACTAAGGATATGTTTCTCGTTTATGGAGGTGACGAAGAGCTCGTCGTAAAGGGTTACGTCGACGCTAGCTTCGACACAGATCTGGATGACTCGAAGTCACAGACCGGATACGTGTATATATTGAATGGAGGAGCAGTAAGCTGGTGCAGTTGCAAGCAAAGCGTCGTGGCGGGATCTACATGTGAAGCGGAGTACATGGCAGCCTCGGAGGCAGCACAGGAAGCAGTCTGGATGAAGGAGTTCATTACCGACCTAGGGGTGATTCCCAATGCGTCGGGCCCGATGACTCTCTTCTGTGACAACACTGGAGCTATTGCCCTTGCGAAGGAGCCCAGGTTTCATAGGAAGACCAGGCATATCAAGCGTCGCTTCAACTCCATTCGTGAAAGTGTTCAAAATGAAGACATAGATATTTGTAAAGTACATACGGACCTGAATGTAGCAGATCCGTTGACTAAACCTCTCCCTAGAGCAAAACATGATCAACACCAGGACGCAATGGGTGTTCGATTCATCACAATGTAACTAGATTATTGACTCTAGTGCAAGTGGGAGACTGTTGGAAATATGCCCTAGAGGCAATAATAAATGGTTATTATTATATTTCTTTGTTCATGATAATAGTCTATTGTTCATGCTATAATTGTATTGTCCGGAAATCGTAATACATGTGTGAATACATAGACCACAATATGTCCCTAGTAAGCCTCTAGTTGACTAGCTCGTTGATCAACAGATAGTCATGGTTTCCTGACTATGGACATTGGATGTCATTGATAACGGGATCACATCATTGGGAGAATGATGTGATGCACAAGACCCAATCCTAAGCATAGCATAAAAGATCGTGTAGTTTCGTTTGCTAGAGATTTTCCAATGTCAAGTATCTTTTCCTTAGACCATGAGATCGTGTAACTCCCGGATACCGTAGGAGTGCTTTGGGTGTGCCAAACGTCACAACATAACTGGGTGACTATAAAGGTGCACTACGGGTATCTCCGAAAGTGTCTGTTGGGTTGGCACGGATCGAGACTGGGATTTGTCACTCCGTGTGACGGAGAGGTATCTCTGGGCCCACTCGGTAATGCATCATCATAATGAGCTCAATGTGACTAAGGCGTTAGTCACGGGATCATGCATTGCGGTACGAGTAAAGAGACTTGCCGGTAACGAGATTGAACAAGGTATTGGGATACCGACGATCGAATCTCGGGCAAGTAACATACCGATTGACAAAGGGAATTGCATACGGATTGATTGAATCCTCGACACCGTGGTTCATCCGATGAGATCATCGTGGAACATGTGGGAGCCAACATGGGTATCCAGATCCCGCTGTTGGTTATTGACCGGAGAGGCGTCTCGGTCATGTCTGCATGTCTCCCGAACCCGTAGGGTCTACACACTTAAGGTTTGGTGACGCTAGGGTTGTAGAGATATATGTATGCGGAAACCCGAAAGTTGTTCGGAGTCCTGGATGAGATCCCGGACATCACGAGAGGTTCCAGAATGGTCCGGAAATGAAGAATTATATATAGGAAGTCAAGTTTCGGCCACCGGGAAAGTTTCGGGGGTTACCGGTATTGTACCGGGACCACCGGAAGGGTCCCGGGGGTCCACCGGGTGGGGCCACCTATCCCGGAGGGCCCCGTGGGCTGAAAGTGGAAGGGAACAAGCCCTTAGTGGGCTGGGGCGCCCCCCTTGGGCCTCCCCCCATGCGCCTAGGGTTGGGAACCCTAGGGGGGAGCTTCCCCCTTGCCTTGGGGGGCAAGGCACCCCTTCCCCCCTTTGGCCGCCGCCCCCCCCCCTTGGAGATCCCATCTCCCTGGGCCGGCGCCCCCCCAGGGGGCCTATATAAAGGGGGGAGGGAGGGCAGCAACCTACAGCCTTGGGCGCCTCCCTCCTCCCCTGCAACAGCTCTCTCTCTCGCAGAAGCTTGGCGAAGCCCTGCCGAGACCCGCTACATCCACCACCACGCCGTCGTGCTGCTGGATCTCCATCAACCTCTCCTTCCCCCTTGCTGGATCAAGAAGGAGGAGACGTCGCTGCACCGTACGTGTGTTGAACGCGGAGGTGTCGTCCGTTCGACACTCGGTCATCGGTGATTTGGATCACGGCAAGTACGACTCCGTCATCCACGTTCATTGGAACGCTTCCGCTCGCGATCTACAAGGGTATGTAGATGCACTCCTTTCCCCTCGTTGCTAGTAGACTCCATAGATGCATCTTGGTGAGCGTAGGAAAATTTTAAATTATGCTACGATTCCCAACACCTTCCTGAAAAGATGATGAATTGTAGTTGCAAAGTTGGCTGAGAACATAGTTTGTCGGTTTCTAATAGAGTTTTTGCTTTATACTTCGATTGTGTGATGAACTGTTACTTATTCATGAGAAGTATATGATAAAAGTCTTATGTCTAATTTTGTTGCTGTTATAATAACCAACATGATGCTTCTATGTCCGTATTTTGTTTTTATCGACACCTCTCTCTCAAAGCATGTGGACATGTTTTTCGATTTCGGTTTTCGCTTGAGGATAAGCGAGGTCTAAGCTTGGGGGAGTTGATATGTCCATTTTGCATCATGTTTTCTTACTGTTATTTATGATGATTTTATCCATAATAATGCTTTTTGGAGTAATTCTAATGCCTTTTCTCACATAATTTGCAAGGAACCAACAAACGGGGAGAATTCCGGCAGCTGGAAATCTAGACCTGGAAAAGCTACGTCAGGCCACCTATTCTGCACAACTCCAAACAAGATGAAACTTGACAGAGATTTTTTATGGAATATTTAAGAAATACGGGAGAAAATAACTACTAGAGGGGGGCCACTAGGTGGGCACAACCCACCTGGGCGCGCCAGGGAGCCCATGCGCGCCCTGGTGGGTTGTGCTCACCCAGGCCCACCTCCGGTGCCCATCTTCTGGTATATAAGTCATTTTGACCTAGAAAAAATAGGGAGAGGACTTTCCGGACGAAGCGCCGCCGCCTCGAGGCGGAACTTGGGCAGGAGCACTTTTGCCCTCCGGCGGAGCGATTCCACCAGGGGAACTTCCCTCTCGGAGGGGGAAATCATCGTCATCATCATCACCAACAACTCTCCCATCTTGGGGAGGGAAATCTCCATCAACATCTTCAACAACACCAACTCCTCTCAAACCCTAGTTCATCTCTTGTGTTCAATCTTGTTACCGGAACTATAGATTGGTGCTTGTGGGTGACTAGTAGTGTTGAGTACATCTTGTAGTTGATCACTATATGGTTTATTTGGTGGAAGATTATATGTTCAGATCCATTATGCTATTTAATACTCCTCTGATCTTGAGCATGTTTATTACTTGTGGGTAGTTACTTTTGTTCTTGAGGTCACGGGAGAAATCATGTTGCAAGTAATCATGTGAATTTGATATGTGTTCGATATTTTGACAGTATGTATGTTGTTATTCCCTTAGTGGTGTCATGTGAACGTCGACTACATGACACTTCACCATATTTGTGCCTAAGGGAATGCATTGTGGTGTAGCAATTAGATGATGGGTTGCGAGAGTGACAGAAGCTTAAACTCCAGTTTATGCGCTATTCCATAAGGGACCGATTGGATCCAAAAGTTTAATGCAATGGTTAGAATTTATTCTTAATACTTTTCTCGTAGTTGCGCATGCTTGCGGGAGGGTTAATCATAAGTAGGAGGTTATTCAAGTAAGAACAGCACCTAAGCACCGGTCCACCCACATATCAAATTATCAAAGTAGCGAACACGAATTAAGCCAACATGATGAAAGTGACTAGATGAAATTCCCGTGTACCCTTAAGAACGCTTTGCTTATCATAAGAGACCATTTTGGCCTGTCCTTTGCCTCAAAAGGATTGGGCTACATTGCTGCACTTTTGTTACTACTATCGTTACTTGCTCGTTACAATTTATCTTGCTATCAAACTACTCCGCTACTTACAGTTTCAGCACTTGCAGACATTACCTTACTGAAATCTACTTGTCATTTCCTTCTGCTCCTCGTTGGGTTCGACACTCTTACTTATCGAAAAGACCTACAATTGATCCCCTATACTTGTGGGTCATCAATGGAATCCGAGGATCTTCCCAAATATTAATTTGCGAGCCGTCACTCACCAAATACATCCTCTTTTGAAAATTTGGATACCTCCAACAATGCTTTTCCATGTATATGAAGAAGCCTTCTCTGACACTGCTTTCAGTATGTCACCATCGGGATAATATTTAGTGCCCTCAAAACTCACGGACATAAAGATTCAGGATTCTAGAGAAGTCGCCAACACTACTTTACTAACATAGCCAGATTAAAATTGTGAAGGTCCCTAAACCCCATACTACCCTTCTTCTTCGGAACGCACATTTTCCACCAGGCAAACCAAATGCATCTTCTTCTTTTCTTCCCAATCTCCCCACCAGTGACCGGCTATCTCATCGGTAATTGTCTTGCATACTCTTTTTGGTAATTAAAAAACAGACATAGCATATGGTGGAATGCTTGAGCCACTGATTTTAATAAAATTACTTTACCGTCCCAGTTGATTATGTTTTCTTTTAGATGATAGAAGATCAAGATTCCATTACTCGGAAGATGTATTTATCGTACCTTTGATTATGTATGATGATGATGCCAGGTTTACCCATCAAAAAAGTTTTTACTTGAAACAAAAACATAGTAGAGTTCAAAGTTAGTTAAAGTACAAAAAGAAAAAAATTGTTCAACCCTGTAGGCAATCTAACAACGCATACAGTGAGGGAAAGCCAAAGAAACAACACGAGATCACAACTGCACCACATGATCGTAGAAGTCTTGGTCTTTTTGCAGGCGTTGCTTAAGACATCGACGGTCAACATGTCGTCTCCAGGATAGGCGTCCGGCTCAAGAACAAGTGTTTGCCACCATTCTTGCACCCCCGGGAGGAGAAGGTGGTTCCTCGTCGTTAGTGATCTTTTGCCTCCAGGATATGGACAAAGATACTTGAAGTATCACTAGGAGTAGAGGCCACTAGTTTGAAACACCAGGAGTTGATGGAATCAGATTTCAACCACTCCTGAGCATAAGGGGTGCCTTCAGCCACTGACGACAAGTGTGAGTAGAAGCGGTTCATATCCTAGTTCTCTTGCAAAGGGCAAAGAATTGCCCAATTCTTGATTGTTCTCAAAACCCTCCACAAAATTTGTTTGGCATCGTTCCAGATACTCTATATTTCCATAAAACATGTTATTTCTATATTTCTTGATTCTCTAAAAAACATCAACAATAATTGAATTAAGCAGTAATGCTTCTTATAACAAATCCTCAACCTAGCTACATTTTTAAAAGAACTTCTGATAGAAATGTTGAAATGGATTGATATGACTAATTACACATTTGGCATTCTGAATTGACACATGTTTTGTTCAATTATAATTTAATTTCCACGGTGAGCCTATAGAAAACTAAGACACGTATGAAAAATAAACTTGGCTAATTTCAGTATGTCAAGAGAAGTGCTACTTGATATTCACGACTAATATCCATGCGAGTTAGATGAATATTTGTTGGGCTCCGAAGCACAAGGGTTTGCAGTAAGCAATCGGTTTTACCTTAGTGAAGAACCAAGGTACAATATGTCTCCTAACAAGTCAGTGATCAATACTACACTCAATTAAGAAACTTGCACTTGATCCCCAACAATTCTAGTGAGGTTGCCATCTCACAAATATTTTTAAGTTTTAAAAACCAAATTCATATTCTTTTTCATAGGCAAACATTTTTTATAATTGGTTTATAAATTTTAGACACTTTTGAAGATTCATAAACTTGTTTAAAATTCATGAACATTTTTTAAATCAAGGATTTTTTATTTCCTGGACATTTTTTAAATTCATAAAAAATGAAATTTGTGAAATTTTATAAATTCACAATCATTTTTATATTTACTAAAAATATTTAAAAATTCCTGAACATTTTTATATTTAGTAACAATTTAAAATTCCTGAATATCTTTTAAATTCATGAAAGTTTTTACAAGGTCATTATTATGTTAAGATTTGTTACAGTTTTTTAAATTTTGGGTTCATGTTTTTAGTCAAGGAGCATTTTTTCAGTCAGACACATTTTTTAAGATTTTAAACGTTTTTAATAATTTGCAAACATTTTTTAAAAATTCAGGAACATTTTTTAAATTCATGATTGTTTGTTTAAATGGGGGAACATTGTTTTAATTCAGGAACATTCTTTTAATTTGTGAAGATTTTTGTATATTATCAAACATTTTTTAAATTTGCGAACATTCTTTCAAATTTTTAAATATTTGTAAATTCACGCACATTTTTTTAAATTGGCAACATGTTTGAAATTCTCTAACTCCTAGTTCACATAGAACTACAAAAATGTTTTTGCCACTCTAGACTGATGTACTTCAACTATTAGTTTGTGTACTACTATTAAATTTAAGAAACAAGAAATCCCTTATTTAGTTGGAAAACAGGAAACATCTATTCCTTCCATTTCCCTGCATTTAGCATTTTGTGCCGAAATTTTCTTGAAAATGTAATTCTAAACTAACGGGATGCCAAATTTCTTTTTCCAGCTACAACGGGAAGACCAACCAAAGATTAAAAAAATAATTCAATTCATGTGTTGTTTTTTGCAACCTTTAAATGTATTCTTACTCAAGTTAAATAACCAGTCAGGAGGAGGCGGCTGCGTAACTGTACGTTCCTGCAGCTAGGGTTCACTCGTCGACGTCATGGGGGGCATAGTGGATCTTGACAAAGGCCGGCGGGAGGGCTTCGTTTTTACCCGTTCCTTTGAGTTTTGTTAGGTTTTGTGTCCTGCTCAGGAAGACGAGACGACAGTGGCTCCCTGAAGATGAAAAAAAGGTCTCCCTGCTTGGCCCCTATTTCGGTGGTGCGTCTAGCATCGTTGGTGGGCGTGTGGAGGTGTGTCTCCGATGGATCTATTCTCGGTGGATTTGCTCGGATCTGATTATTGTTCGTCTATGTTTGTGTGTCTTCGAATTGGATCCCCTCGATTTACGTTATTCTTCATCGACGACGGTTGCTGTTCTGGTGCGCTGGATCGCAAAGAAAGTTCGACTACATCAACCGCGTTGTGAAATGCTTCCGCTTACGGTCTACGAGGGCATGTAGACACACTGTCCCCTCTCGTTGCTATGCATCTCCTTGATTGATCTTGCGTGGGCGTAGAATTTTTTTCGTTTTCGTGCAACGTTCCCCAACACATTTACATATGGATTGGCATTGTATGAGTCTTTGGTGCATGTATTTTGGCTGGTGTTAACTTCCTTTCCCCTCCCTTCCATTAACTTTGCAGACTTATGTAAGAGATGACGAGACAAAACTTGAGACCACAAAGACTTCACATCCACTGTACGTCGTTCGCTTGGTTGCCGCCATGGGAAAGGTACGTTCTTCTTTCGTTTCTTAGTCCTTCCAGTTTTCCTGCTCGCTGTGCACCCAAGCGTGGCTCACCATTCTTTTCGGATGAATAGGGGTTAGTTAGGGTTTGTTGTCAGGGTCTATTCCTCCTTCGGATAGGCCATCCTTCCTCTTTCAGGTGCATATCTGGACCATCCACTTGGTTTGCTAATTTATAAATTTTTGTTTATACATGTTTGATAATCTGCTTTGACTTTTCTAGCAGTTCTACAATGATATACAAATGTTTGATTATCTGCTTTCAAATGTATGCCTGCTTTGACCTTTGTTGTATCCTTGGAAAATGAATGTTTGGTTTATACATGTTTGATTATCAAAGCCTTCAACTATATAGATAAATGTTTATTAGTGCTTCGGTCGTGGCTGGCTGCATAAGCATGATTCAGTAAGGCATTGTGTATTTGCTCCCTGGGAATACTACCTGCTAATTTTTACTAGCACATCGGTCATGGAAGGTTTGGACCTGGCTGAGTAGTGTTTGCCATGTATTACATTTAGTTTAGTTTTATTTATTGCATATACTTTTGATTTCAGTTTAGTTTTTTTTTCCACTATGTATCCTTCCGATTTATATTACATGATTGATTTACTAAACTGTTACATTCAGTTTAGTTTTGTTTACTGTGCATAATTCTGGGTTCTCTGAGAAGATATGTATTATGTTCCTCTTATCAACCATATCTATGATTTTATTATTACTAGACTAGGTACAATCTCAGGTAGACTACGGATTACAAAGAGATTAAAATTTCAAACCCAAAACCGAGCTTGATTGATACATAGATATGGTTCTGTGCTGCATAATTTTTCTGTTTGTTTGCTGCCTAGACTCCAGTACGCAGATGGTGTAATGCGAATTGTCAATTGTAAGCATTCAAACCATGGTTCCTTTTTTTATTACTTTGTTAGTGCATTCAGAGTATGGTATGTGTTCCATAAACCATAAAAACCAAAAAAAGAACCTATCTGAAACTGCTTTGTTAGTGCAAATTTTTAGAATTATCAAGCATATGCTTATTCAGGACTGAAACTTCTTCAGCTTCTTCTGATGCTAGGACATGATGCTGGTTTTGAACTTAGTGTTTCTAGAGATGAAGCTTGGCGGAATGAGTAAGGTGGGATTCTGTCTATTGGTGTTCTTGTGTTGCTTTCTCTTATCTCATGGTTGCCTCTTGGGCGCAGGAAAATGTCTCAGTTAATTAGTTTGGTGCCCCGGTGGTCGCCATTGCACTTCCATTGAGCTATCGGCCTGGTTGCTGGCATTGGTTCTCCTATTGTACTGCTTACTGCAATTTTGTTGTTGATGTGGTAATAAATAGTTTAAAATCTCGCTTTGTCTTCTTGCACCATGGTTCTGTTTCTGTGTAATTATTTTGCATTGTTCCAGTTTGTTGTATGCGGATGCCTATTTTATAGTCGCACAAAATCCAAGTAAATGTAGGGAGAGAGATGATGCTACCGTGCTTTATATCATAGTTTAAAATCTAGAGTCACACTTTTTGTTGAGTAATCTTTATCTCATATTTTTCTGTATGGTATTATGCGAGCTATTTCTAAAGCATCTTGATCTTATTTTAGAATCATCTGACTAGAGTCCTCTGGTCCTTGAGCTTAGTTAGCTAAACCATCTTTTATACCAAATATCAAAGTATCTACACTTGTACTAAGATATAATGTATTAAACTAGATTTTCACTCCTTTAATAGAGCTTAGTTAGCATTCAGGTTTGTTTTTAGAATCGTTGCTGCTATATTTTCATGCTTGATATACCTTTTTAAGTGTTTCTTCTTGGTACCGTCGGATCGCCCCGGCTCCCCTGTTGTCACCGGTGCTTGTTACCGCCACCGTCTCAATGTCTGCTCCTCCTCCCCGTCCCTGTCGCCCCTCCTATCGAGCCACAGTCTGACGCTCTCCTTTCGCCGGAGGATTGACGGCTATGGCCCTAGGCCCCCCTGATAACCCACAAGTATAGGGGATCAATTGTAGCCTCTTTTGATAAGTAAGAGTGTCGAACCCAATGAGGAGCTAAAGGTAGAACAAATATTCCCTCAAGTTCTAACGACCACCGATACAACTCTACACACGCTTGACGTTCGCTTTACCTAGAACAAGTAGGAAACTAGAAGTACTTTGTAGGTGTTTTTGGATAGTTTTGCAAGAATATAAAGAGCGAGTAAATAAAAAGTAGGGGCTGTTTAGATAAAGACACGACTAAATTAGTTTTAGTAGAGAGCTTTTTGTTACGAGAAAGTTATTTGTCCCTAGGCAATCGATAACTAGACCGGTAATCATTATTGCAATTTTATTGAGGGAGAGGCATAAGCTAACATACTTTCTCTACTTGGGTCATATGCACTTATGATTGGAACTCTAGCAAACATCCGCAACTACTAAAGATCATTAAGGTAAAACCCAACCATAGCATTAAAGTATCAAGTCCTCTTTATTCCCATACGCAAACAACCTACTTACTCGGGTATATGCTTCTATCACTCACGCCACTATTACGCCCAATATGCGATACTATCATTACATCAACATTACATAATATATGGGGATACATACAAAAGGCACAAATGCCCCAAGAATACATCAACATCATACAAGAGATCAACATCCGACTACGGATGAAACACAAACACAAACTCAAACAATATCCACCCTGCTAGCCCAGGCTGCCGACCCGGAACCTAACCCAAGATCAACGAAGAGGAAGAAGAACTCCAACACGAGTAAACATTGCTCTCGTGTCATGATCATCGCATAACCTGTACCTGCAACTGGTGTTGTAGTAATCTGTGAGCCACGAGGACTCAACAATCCCATTACCATGGGTATCAAGACTAGCAAAGCTTAATGGGTATGGAAGGGGTAAAGTCGTGAGGTTGCAGCAGCGACTAAGCAAAGCTATGGTGGCTAACTTACGAAACAAGAGCGAGAAGAGGAGCTAAGCAAACGGTCGCCAACTAGTAATGATCAAGAAGTGATCCTGAACTCCTACTTATGTCAAACATAACACAAACCGTGTTCTCCTCCCGAACTTCCTCGAAAAGAGACAATCACGGGTACGCACGCGGTTGGTGTATTTTAATAAAGTTTACTTCAAGTTTACTACAACCAGATATTAACAAATTCTCATCTGCCACATAACCGCGGGCACGGCTCTCGAAAGTTTATACCCTGCAGGGGTGTCCCAACTTAGCCCATCACAAGCTCTCACGGTCAACGAAGGATATTCCTTCTCCTGGGAAGACCCGATCAGTCTCGGAATCCCGGTTACAAGACATTTCGACAATGGTAAAACAAGACCAGCAAAGCCGCCCGATGTGCCGACAATCCCGATAGGAGCTGCACATATCTCGTTCTCAGGGCAACACCGGATGAGACATCCTACGAGTAAAACCAGCCCTCAAGTTTCCCCGAGGTGGCCCCGCAGTCTGCTCGTTTCGGACCAACACTTAGAGAAGCATTGGCCTGGGGGGGTTAAAATAAAGATGACCCTCGGGTTGGCCGACCCACGGGAAGGGTAATATGTTGTTAGGCAAATGTAAAACCAAGGTTGGGCCTTGCTGGAGGAGTTTTATTCAAAGCGAACTGTCAAGGGGTTCCCATAACACCCAACCGCATAAGGAACGCAAAATCAAGGAACATAACACCGGTATGACGGAAACTAGGGCGGCAAGAGTGGAACAAAACACCAGGCATAAGGCCGAGCCTTCCATCCTTTACCAAGTATATAGATGCATTAATTAAATATAAGAGATATTGTGATATCCCAACATAAACATGTTTCAACATGGAGCAATCTTCAACTTCACCTGCAACTAGCAACGCTATAAGAGGGGCTGAGCAAAGCGGTAACATAGCCAAACAACGGTTTGATAGGAAGGGTGAAAAAAGTTAGAGGTGGTTTCATGGCAATTTGGGAGGCTTGATAAACAAGTGGTAGGTAGCGCGACATAGCGATAGCATAGAGACAACTGCTATGATAGTAATGAGATCCAAGGTGACGGTCATCTTGCCTGAAATCCCGCTAGGAAGAAGAACGAGTCCATGAAGTAGATGAAGCAACGTAGCCGAACGAATCCTCACAATCGCAACGTTAACAGAACTATCGAGAAGAAGAAGCACCGGAAACAAGCAAACAACATGGTAAACAACCATCACATAAACATGGCATGATGCACAATCAAGTACGATGCATGTCCGGTTTAAAGAGTCATGGCAAGAGATGATGCATAATAAAACTACCTATCTAGGCAAGTTTAAATGAGGCCGGAACAACAAACAACAATTCTGGAAAATCCTCATATGCATATTTCGAATTTGGTACTGTTCTGCTCTATACACAATTTTAATGTTGTTAAACAGCCAAATAAAATGCAGCAAGTTAATCTATGCATTTTTCTACCCCATTTACATATTAAGTTTATGAAATTTGGAGCTACGATTATTTAGATATGAATTAAACCATTTTAGCAAGTGATTTATGCAAATTAAATCAAACAGCAATTTGAATATTTTTAAACATGGATGGAAGTTGCATATTGTTAAAGAACATGAAAATCTGAGCAAGATGCATATATGACATGTTTCATTTGGATGCATGGGTACTTAGATATGAGCATTAGAAAACAGTGGCAAAACTGTAATTATGCAATGCACTGGAAAATAACGAAATCCACAGGCAGAGGAAAAAAATGCACAGGCCAGAAGCATTAGAGTGCAGCGGCCCAGAAGTGGAATCGGGCCAACCGGCTATGTGTGTGTGTGCTCGAATTAAAACAGAGAAGCAGGGATAAAAAGAAATCGAGAGAGCCATGGGTCGAACACTGATCCTCCTGGAATTGGAGTGGCTGCGCTAGCCAGTTGGATGGATCAGTTCCAGTGTTCTGCTATGGGCTCGACTTCTTCTGAAATAGGAAAAGGGCTGCTACTCTGTGTAAGCAAAAAAAACACAGAACAAAAGGAGCAACCGTGGGGATTTGATCTCTGGTCACCCGGGTGCAAACCTGGTAGTCTAACCAGTAGCAACAGAAGTGCACTTGAGACAAAACGCAT
This sequence comes from Aegilops tauschii subsp. strangulata, assembly GCF_002575655.3. Classification (NCBI taxonomy): domain Eukaryota; kingdom Viridiplantae; phylum Streptophyta; class Magnoliopsida; order Poales; family Poaceae; genus Aegilops; species Aegilops tauschii. The sequence continues at coordinate 74,520,845 of NC_053040.3, read as the reverse complement.
TTAAACTCTAACTGAACCAATAGTCCGAGCGAACCTGACAGAAACAAGATGAAAAAGAAACACGACAAAATAACAGGGGCGCCTGGGTTTTGATCCCCAGACACCTCGGTAGGATAGTGGCTGCTCTAGCCACTGAGCTAGCTGTCTCCTTGTGATACACTTGGAGATCAGCGGGACAAATAGCATGTGCGCATCGCGACCAGGACCAAAACTGAAGCGTGCGCAAGGGCGGGGACTCGCCGGCGACGGGAGCCAACAGCAATAGCTGCCGTGGACCCGTGGTTGCAGAGGACCGGCGGGGATGCAGAAACGTGCCAGGGTGCGTGTGGTGGCGCAGCGGATGCGAGGGTGCATGTGCAAGGGGCCGAGCAGAGGAGCTAACGAAGCTGCTACCGTGGCGTTCATGGAGATCGAACTCTTGCTCGCGTGGATCAGGACCTAGAGGATGAAAAAGAGCGCTAGGTAAAGGCCAGGAGGGTGAGGAGCTCACGGTGGGTAGGATGGTGGTGTCGATCGTGCTCGGGGACGAACGGAGGCGACGAGGAAAGGCGCCGACCGGCGCTGTCCATGAAGTACCAGGAAGCAGGGGAGAAGATGACGATGAACTTGGCGACGTAGTGGAGGTGACCTAGTGCGGGGAAGACGCCTGAACGGACGTAGTGGACGTCGAGGAAGAAGATGGACATGTCGGAGACGAGCTTGACGCCCTCCGGCTGCGAGCACGACGAGGGACGCCGGTGGGGTTTTCTCTTGGGTGCTCTATCCTTGAAGAAGAAGAAGAACCAGAGGAAGTGGAGGCCTTGTGGCGGCGGGGAGAGGGGGAAGAGGGAAACCCTAGGGCGCGGGGCTGCGGCTTTATAGATGCACGGATGGACAACTCGGCCACGGGGGCGTCGCGGTGGCCATGTGCTCTGAATTTACTATGAGGAGGAAGAACGAGGGGAAGGAGAAAGGTGAAGGAGAGAGAGACTGACAGGTGGGGTCGCCTAGGTGATCCACGTAGGATTTACCAGCGAGAGGGAGAGAAGGGGCACGCTGGCGCTGGCTGGGCTCAAGGAAGGGAGGAGGCCCAAGTGCAGCGCCCAGGTCCTGCTTTAAATACTTTCTGCAAGTAAACAATCCATAGAATAGAAGAGGGAAATGGCCAGGGGTTTAGGGGATGAATTTGAAAGAAGTACCAATATTTTTGTACTTCTGGCAATTTTTAGAGGTAGAAAAATAATCCAAGTTTGAAAAAAAATCAAACTTGAGCCATTTTTGAACCCAACCAAAACAACTCCAAAGGATCTGAAATTTGGCAGAGAGGGTGTAGGCATGGTGTAAGATTCACAGAAAATAAGTGAACATTTTACTGGGACAGGAAAATGCCACTTGCAATAAATGTGTGAGAATTGAAAGGAAGAAGCTAGTCATGGGGTGTTGCACTTGATGATGGTTTAGATGGAAGGGCAAGATGGAGCAGCAAAGAAGATGAGGAGAAGGAGTTCACAAAGATAAAAAGCTCACCACAAATATACACACGATAAATATGCACACTACAATGATGATCATGATGCAAATGCAACATAAATGACAAAGGCAACATCACATCATGAAGCATATAACAAGGCAAGGATAGCGCAATGCAATATAATAAAAGATGAACATGAAGCAAGAAGCAAAACGACAATGGCACTCATCATGATCATGGCAACAACAAAGGGAAAATAAATATGGAAAACAATTATGATAATGCACAAACATAATAAACACACGTCAACAACTAAACTAAATGGAAGGGCAACTGAAGCATCGGTCTCGGGGCGTTACAGCCACCCACCATAAGCAAATTATGAACATATTGCAAACCCTACAGCGGGGATCCCTCATGCTTGCGCGACACGGAGAGCACCATAGGACAACACCAATAATAAAACATGCAACTCAAACCAATCATGATCATCAATTAACCCATAGGACAAAACAGATCTACTCAAACATTATAGGATAGCCATACATCATAGGGAAATAATATATAGCGTTGAGCACCATGTTTAAGTAGAGATTACAACGGGTAAAAGAGGGGTTACACCGCTGCATAGAGGGGGGAAGAGTTGGTGATGATGGCGGTGAAGTTGTTGGTGAAGATTGTGGTGATGATGATGGCCCCCGGTGGCACTCCGGCGCCACCGGAAGCGAGGGGGAGAGAGCCCCCCTCCTCCTTCTTCTTCCTTGACCTCATTCCTAGATGGGAGAAGGGTTTCCCCTCTGGTCCCTAGTCTCCATGGCAAGGGAGGGGCGCCCATCCGAGATTGGATATGTCTCTCTGTCTCTCTCTGTTTCTGCGTTCTAGATTCTGCCCTTTCACCGTTTCTTTTATAACCGGAGATCCGTAACTCCAATTGGGCTGAATTTTGGACACGATCTCTATCCGGATATTAGCTTTCTTGCGACGAAAGAAGGGCACCAACCGTCTTATGGGGTGCCCACGGGGGTCCAAGGCGCGCCTGACCCCCTGGGGCGCGCCCCCCTGCCTCATGCCCCCCTCGGGCGTCGTATCGCGTTGATTCTTCTTCCCAAAAATCACATATATTCCGGAAAAAATCTCCGTCAGTTTTTATCCCGTTTGGACTCTGTTTGATATGGATTTTCTGCGAAACAAAAAACATGCAACAAACAGGAACTGGCACTGGGCACTGGATCAATATGGTAGTCCCAAAAAATAGTATAAAAAGATGCCAAAAGTATATGAAAGTTGTATAATATTGGCATGGAACAATCAAAAATGATAGATACGACGGAGACGTATCAGCATCCCCAAGCTTAATTCCTACTCGTCCTCGAGTAGGTAAATGATAAAAAAGATAATTTTTGATGTGGAATGCTACCTAGCATAATCTTGATCACATAATCTAATCATGGCATGAATATTAAGACACGAGTGATTCAAAGCAATAGTCTATCATTTGACATTAAGACAATAATACTTCAAGCATACTAATAAAGCAATCATGTCTTTTCAAAATAACATGGCCAAAGAAAGTTATCCCTACAAAATCATATAGTCTGGCTATGCTCCATCTTCACCACACAAAATATTCAAATCATGCACAACCCCGATGACAAGCCGAGCAATTGGTTCATACTTTTTAACGCGCTTCAGCCTTTTCAACCCTCACACAATACATGAGCGTGAGCCATGAACATAGCACTATAGGTGGAATAGAATATGATGGTGTTGGTTGTGTGGAGAAGACAAAAAAGGAGAAAGTCTCACATCGATGCGGCTAATCAACGGGCTATGGAGATGCACATCAATTGATGTCAATGTGAGGAGTAGGGATTGCCATGCAATGGATGCACTAGAGCTATAAGTATATGAAAGCTCAAACTGAAATTAAGTGGGTGTGCATCCAACTTGCTTGCTCATGAAGACCTAGGGCATTTGAAGAAGCCCATCGTTGGAATATACAAGCCAAGTTCTATAATGAAAATTCCCACTAGTATATGAAAGTGATAACTCAAGAGACTCTCTATATGAAGAACATGGTGCTACTTTGAAGCACAAGTGTGGTAAAAGGATAGTAACATTGCCCCCTCTTTTTTTTGTTGGCGGGCTTCTTTGGCCCCCTTTTTTTATTTAGGCTTCTTTGGCCTCTTTTTTTTGGCGGGCAATGCTCTAATAATGATGATCATCACACTTTTATTCACTTACAACTCAATATTACAACTCGATACTAGAACAAAGATATGACTCTATATGAATGCCTCCGGCGGTGTACCGGGATGTGCAATGATCTAGCGTAGCAATGACATCAAAAAATGGACAAGCCATGAAAACATCATGCTAGCTATCTTACGATCATGCAAAGCAATATGACAATAAATGCTCAAGTCATGTATATGACGATGATGGAAGTTGCATGGCAATATATCTCGGAATGGCTATGGAAATGCCATGATAGGTAGCTATGGTGGCTGTTTTGAGGAAGATATAAGGAGGTTTATGTGTGATAGAGCGTATCGTATCACGGGGTTTGGATGCACCGACGAAGTTGCACCAACTCTCAAGGTGAGAAAGGGCAATGCACGGTACCGAAGAGGCTAGCAATGATGGAAGGGTGAGAGTGCGTATAATCCATGGACTCACATTAGTCATAAAGAACTCATATACTTATTGCAAAAGTTTATTAGCCCTCGAAGCAAAGTACTACTATGCATGCCCCTAGGGGGATAGATTGGTAGGAAAAGACCATCGCTCGTCCCCGACCGCCAATAAGGAAGACAATCAATAAATACCTCATGCTCCAACTTCGTTACATAACGGTTCACTATACGTGCATGCTACGGGAATCACAAACTTCAACACAAGTATTTCTACAATCCACAACTACCCACTAGCATGACTCTAATATCACCATCTTTATATCGCAAAACTATTGCAAGGAATCAAACATATCATATTCAGTGATCTACAAGTTTATGTAGGATTTTATGACAAACCATGTGAATGACCAATTCCTGTCATCTCTCTAAATAGATATAAGTGAAGCAAGAGAGTTTAATTCTTTCTACAAAAGATATGCCCACGCTCTAACAAGTATAAGTGAAGCAAAAGAGCATTCTACAAATGGCGGTTTTCTATGTGAAGAGAAACAGGCAATCCAAACTTCAAATGATATAAGTGAAGCACAAGAAGCATTCTATAAAGTCATACTCAAAAGATATAAGTGAAGTGCAAAGAGCATTCTATAAATCAACCATGGACTATCTCATACCAGCATGGTGCATAAAAGAAAAGTGAAAACTAATGCAAAATACGCTCTAAGATTTGCACATATCGTATGAACGAAACGAATCCGAAAACATACCGATACTTGTTGAAGAAAGATGGGATGCCTTCCGGGGCATCCCCAAGCTTAGATGCTTGAGTCTCCTTGATTATTTACTTGGGGTGCCTTGGGAATCCCCAAGCTTGAGCTCTTGCCTCTCCTCCTTATCCTCATATCGAGACATCCTCGATCTTCGAACACTTCATCCACACAAAACTCAACAGAAAGCTCGGTAAGATCCGTTAGTATAATAAAACAAATCACTACTCTAAGTACTGTTGCAAACCAATTCATATTTTGTTTTTGCATTTCAGCTACTTTAATATAACTTTTCCGTGGCTTAATCCACTGATAGGAATTGATGGTTTCATCAAAACAAGCAAACTACGCATCAAAAACAGAATCTGTCTTAAACAGGAAAGTCTGTAATAATCTGAACATTCACCATACCTCTGGCACTTAAAAAATTCGGCCAAAATTAGTAAAAATAAAAAATTTGTATATAAAGACAGTGCAAAAAGAATCAGAACCGTTTGACGTTCCAGTACAAACTGTAAAATCGTGCACTACAGCCAAAGTTTCTGTTCTGCACCGCACAAACCAACAAGCAATGTAAACATCCTAAAGGCAAACCTTGGCACATTATTTTTATAATACAATGGAATTGTACAAGGGGATAATTATTTTTGTTGAAAAGTTTCTGTAATCAAGATTCACAAAGTTTCTGTGAGCATGAACAAAGTTCAAGGAGCTCCCCCACTTCAACAATGCTTGTCTCTCTCACTTTCACTTTCCGTTTTGAAAAGTTTTGGGTTCCCCTCTTTATTTTATTTTTGTTTTTAAACTTTATAAAAGCACTCAACAGAAATAAATTACTCTCTAAAACTTCCGGGTTGTCTCCCTGGCAGCGCTTTCTTTAAAGCCATTAAGCTAGGCATATAGTGCTCAAGTAGTGGATCCACCCGGATCCCAAGGTATATCAAAGCCAATTTTAATTAGCAATGATTTGTGATTTAGTAGTGAGCACAAAGTAACATATATCATGCAACAACTAAGTCAACTCTCTTCCTATGCATCGGCATGTCATAAAAGAACAATTCATGCACACATAGTAAAGGCCAATGCATAGTATAAGCAGTTTCTTGCAATTTTATCATGCGGGAAACATAGAGAGGTGGAGATATAGTTCCTCTCTCATAATAATTGCAAGTAGGAGCAGCAAGCACATGCATATTATATCTATCAAAATCATCATGTGTAGTAGTAAAACGCAACCCATCAATATAATCCTTAATAAGTGCAAACTTCTCCAATATAGTGTAGTTTGGAGAATTCAAAAAGGTAATAGGACTATCATGCGTGGGTGCAATAGCAACAATTTCATGTTTAACATAAGGAACTATAGAAAGTTCATATCCATAAGCATCATTAATATTGGCATCATGGCCACAAGCATAGCAAGCATCAAGTTCATCAAAAAGGGGTATTTCAAGAGAATCAACGGGATTATAGCAATCATCATAGCATTCATCCTTCGGTAAGCATGAAGAGAAATAAAACAATGTATGAGTTGAAGAGTTACTCTCATTAGAAGGTGGGCACGGGTGATCAATCCGCTCTTCCTCCTTTTGTTCTTCACTCTCCTCCTCATCTTTTTCATATAATGAGCTCATCGTTTCAGTAATTTCTTCTTCCATAGTTTCCTGCAAAATATTAGTCTCTTCTTGTATAGCGGAGACTTTCTCAATAAATGCATCAATATCGGAATTGTATTCATAATTTTCATAACAATATTTAAGGATAGCTAAATTTTTAGGTCTATAAACAGCATCATAAAGATTTTCACACTCTTTAAACAAAGATTCAATTTCATAAGCGCCCATAAAAGCAACAAATTCTTCTATTTGTTCCACATCATAGTAATCATATATACCATTAGCATAAGAAGCTAAAGTTTTATTATCATTAAATTTGCATGAAAAGGGAAGGTGTGGAGCCTTCATCCTAGAGCAACAAGTATAATCATATCTCAAGCATACTTGCCGAGCATACCACTTCAAGATATAAATTTGATCCCATAATAGTTTCCATTTTTGAGTCAAGCGATAATCCCTAAAGTATTCATGTTGATCCAACGTGTCTCCCATTACAAAATTGAATGGGGTTTTCTCAGGATTATCAAAGTAGTACATAATATCTATCACATAACGAGCATCGAGGGTTTTAGGAGGTTCCCCATCTCCATGAGTAGCAAGTGAACCTAATTTTTTTGGTATTTCGTGTTCCATATCCATAACTAAAGATAGAGAACAACTAAGAACAGCAAATAAAAATTACTTAGTGATAAAGCAAACAAGCACACACGAGAATATTCACCCCACGCTAAAACTCCCCGGCAACGGCGCCAGAAAAAGGTCTTGATAACCCACAAGTATAGGGGATCAATTGTAGCCTCTTTCGATAAGTAAGAGTGTCGAACCCAACGAGGAGCTAAAGGTAGAACAAATATTCCCTCAAGTTCTAACGACCACCGATACAACTCTACGCATGCTTGGCGTTCGCTTTACCTAGAACAAGTAGGAAACTAGAAGTACTTTGTAGGTGTTTTTGGATAGGTTTGCAAGAATATAAAGAGCGAGTAAATAAAAAGTAGGTGCTGTTTAGATAAAGACACGACTAAATTAGTTTTAGTAGAGAGCTTCTTGTTACGAGAAAGTTATTTGTCCCTAGGCAATCGATAACTAGACCGGTAATCATTATTGCAATTTTATTGAGGGAGAGGCATAAGCTAACATACTTTCTCTACTTGGATCATATGCACTTATGATTGGAACTCTAGAAAGCATCCGCAACTACTAAAGATCATTAAGGTAAAACCCAACCATAGCATTAAAGTATCAAGTCCTCTTTATTCCCATACGCAAACAACCTACTTACTCGGGTATATGCTTCTGTCACTCACGCCACCCACCATAAGCAAATCATGAACATATTGCAAACCCTACAGCGGGGATCCCTCACGCTTGCGCGACACGGAGAGCACCATAGGACAGCACCAATAATAAAACATGCAACTCAAACCAATCACGATCATCAATTAACCCATAGGACAAAACGGATCTACTCAAACATTATAGGATAGCCATACATCATTGGGAAATAATATATAGCGTTGAGCACCATGTTTAAGTAGAGATTACAGTGGGTAAAAGAGGGGTTACACCGCTGCATAGAGGGTGGAAGAGTTGGTGATGATGGCGGTGAAGTTGTTGGTGAAGATTGTGGTGATGATGATGGCCCCCGGTGGCACTCTGGCGCCACCAGAAGCGAGGGGGAGAGAGCCCCCCTCCTCCTTATTCTTCCTTGACCTCCTCCCTAGATGGGAGAAGGGTTTCCCCTCTGGTACTTGGTCTCCATGGCATGGGAGGGGCAAGAGCCCCTCCGAGATTGGATTTGTCTCTCTGTCTCTCTCTGTTTCTGCGTTCTAGATTCTGGCCCTTCACCGTTTCTTATATTCCCGGAGATCCGTAACTCCGATTGGGCTGAATTTTGGACGATCTCTATCCGGATATTAGATTTATTGCCGCGAAAGAACGGCACCAACCGTCTTATGGGGTGTCCACGAGGGTCCAGGGCGCGCCCCCTGCCTCGTGGCCCCCTCAGGCATCGTATCGCGTTGATTCTTCTTCCCAAAAATCACATATATTCCGAAAAAAATCTCCGTCAGTTTTTATCCCCTTTGGACTCCGTTTGATATGGATTTTCTGCGAAACAAAAAACATGCAACAAACAGGAACTGGCACTGGGCACTGGATCAATATGTTAGTCCCAAAAAATAGTATAGAAAGTTGCTAAAAGTATATGAAAGTTGTATAATATTGGCATGGAACAATCAAAAATTATAGATACGACGGAGACGTATCACCCCCTGCACCTTTTGGAGACGAAAAAGCTGAGGAAGAACCCGATGGCTCTACACAGGGGTGTAGGGGGCAAAGGCGCATGGTGAGGAGCGGCTGTCGCAAACCCTCAATGTGGCGCACCGCCGTCAGTCCATTGCCATGAGGGACGCGACCTGCTACTTGTTGGGAATCATTGCATGGAAAACAAAAAAAATTCTACGCACACGCAATGATCTATCCATAGAGATGCGTAGCAACGAGGGGGAGAGTGTGTCTACGTACCCTTGTAGACCGTAAGCAGAAGCGTTTCTCAACGCGGTTGACGTAGTCGAACTTCTTCGCACTTCAACCGATCAAGTACCGAGCGCACGACACCTCCGCGTTCTGCACACGTTCAGCTCGGAGATATCCCTCGCCTTCTTGATCCAGCAAGATGTCGAGGTAGTAGATGAGTTCCGTCAGCACGGCGGCATGGTGACGGCGATGGTGAAGTGATCCTCGCAAGGCTTTGCCTAAGCACTACAAAAATATGACCGGGGGTGTAAACGGTGGAGGGGGACGCCGTACATGGCTAGGCAATTGTGTGGGGTGTGCTCGGTGCCCCCTCCTCATATATATAGGTGGGAGGGAGAGGGGAGAGGCCAAGGGGCGCCCCGAGTAGGTCCGAATCCTACTTGGGCTCATGCCCTTGGCCGCGCCCCCCTGCCATGTTTGTCGGAGGGGAAGGAAAGAGGGGGGTGAGGGAGTCCTGGATTAGGGGGTCCTCGGACAGCCGGATTATGTACTTTGGCCGGACTGTTGGACTATGAAGATACAAGATTGAAGACTTCGTCCCGTGTCCGGATGGGACTCTCCTTTGCGTGAAAGGAAAGCTTGGCAATTCGGATATGTAGATCTCCTCCCTTGTAACCGACTCTGTGTAACCCTAGCTCCCTCCGGTGTCTATATAAACCAGAGGGTTTAGTCCGTAGGACAAGAACAACAATCATAACCATAGGCTAGCTTCTAGGGTTTAGCCTCTACGATCTCGTGGTAGATCAACTCTTGTAATACTCATATCATCAAGATCAATCAAGCAAGAAGTAGGGTATTACCTCCATCGAGAGGGCCCGAACCTAGGTAAACATCGTGTCCCCCACCTCCTGTTACCATCCGCCTTAGACGCACAGTTCGGGACCCCCTACCCGAGATCCGCCGGTTTTGACACCGACATTGGTGCTTTCATTGAGAGTTCCACTGTGCCGTCACCATAAAGGCTTGATGGCCCCTTCAATCATCGGTAACGATGCGATCCAGGGTGAGGTTTTCCTCCCTGGACAAATCTTCGTATTCGGTGGCTTCGTACTGCGGGCCAACTCGCTTGGCCATCTGGAGCAGATCGAAAGCTACGCCCCTGGACATCAGGTTAGGTTTGGAAGCTTGAACTATACTGCCGACATCCGCAGAGACTTGATCTTCGACGGATTCGAGCCCATGTCAGGTGCGCCGCACAGTCACGACGAGCATGACTTAGCTCTGTCGTCGGACGGTGTTCGGGAGATCGCACCTGTAGCTACTCTGGCCCTCAAGCCGGAGCAGATCGCGCCGTTCGAGGACGGGTGGATGGACCCCGCCACGGAGGCTGTACACTCAGCGGCGATAGAGCCAAATACTAACCTTACCTCTTATGAGACCTGTGTTGCCGAACACTTGGATTCGTCCCCGGCCACGGGCTCCGAACCGCCTGCGTCCGTGCCTATCGAAACTGATTGGGCACTGATCATGGAGTTTTCCTCTGCGGATATCTTTCAGCACTCACCCCTGGGCGACGTGCTAAACTCATTAAGGTCTCTCTCTTTTTCAGGAGACTCTTGGCCGAACTATGTCCGGCTGGAGTGGGATGCGGACGACGAAGAAATTCGTTCCACACCCACCAACCACTTAATAGCCACTATTGACGACTTAACCGACATGCTCGATTTCGGCTCTGAAGACATCGGCGGTATGGACGACAATGCAGGAGACGAACAGGAACCACCGCCCAGCTGGACCGCCACCTCATCATATGATATATACATGGTGGACACTCCCAAAGAAGGCGATGGCGATAAGGCAACGGAGGATAATCCCTCCGAGAAGCAACCCAAGCACCGGCGTCAGCGGCGCCGCTCTAAGCCCCGCCATAGCAAAAGCAGCGATACCAGCACAAGAGACAATAACGCTGCGGATAGTGCCGAAGACGAAGACAATCCCCTCCAGCCAGGTTTCGAGCGGGAGGATGGGCAAGCTAGCCCTAAGGAACAGGCAGCAGACGGAGAAACAGAGGATGACAATTACATGCCTCTCTCCGAAGACGAGGCGAGCCTCAGCGACGAAGAATTTATCGTGCCCGAGGATCCCGTCGAACAGGAGCGCTTCAAGCGCCGGCTTATAGCCAGAGCAAAAAGCCTGAAGAAAAAGCAGCAGCAGCTTCAAGCTGATCAAGATCTGCTAGCGGATAGATGGACCGAGGTCATGGCGGCTGAGGAATACGAACTCGAACGCCCAACCAAAAGTTACCCAGAGCGCAGGTTGCTACCCCAACTCGAGGAGGAAGCATTAAAACCTACATTACCAGCGTACGATGCAGCTGATCGGCCACCTCGTGGCCGAGACAGAGCGGCATATCAGCCCAAAGTCCAGCCCGCACCCCGCCGCCAGTCAAACAAAAACACCAAGGCCCGGGGCAACACGCAGGACCTGCGAGACGTATTGGAAAACAAAGCAGGACATACAAGATCGATCTACGGATCACGGGGACGTGCCCCAACGCATGACGATGATCGTCACACCGGACATACTAAAAGCAAATCCGGCCGGGCCGAACACAGCAGACAAGACTCATATGAAGTGCGTCGCGACATAGCCCGGCACAGAGGCGCCGCACACCCCCTATGCTTCACTGATGAAGCAATGGATCATGAATTCCGAGAAGGGTTTAAACCCATGAACATTGAATCATATGATGGCACTACAGACCCCGCGGTATGGATAGAGGACTTCTTCCTCCACATTCACATGGCCCGCGGGGATGATCTGCACGCGATCAAGTATCTCCCACTAAAACTCAAAGGGCCAGCTCAACATTGGCTGAATAGCTTGCCAGCAAACTCCATCGGAAGTTGGGAGAACCTAGCAGACGCATTCCCGGACAACTTCCAGGGCACTTATGTGCGACCACCGGATGCTGATGATTTAAGTCATATAATACAACAGCCCGGAGAGTCAGCCAGGAAATTCAGGACTCGGTTCCTAACTAAAAAGAACCAAATTGTCGATTCTTCGGATGCCGAAGCCCTAGCAGCCTTTAAACATAACATCCGTGACGAGTGGCTCGCCCGACATCTCGGCCAGGAGAAGCCAAAATCCATGACAGCCCTCACAACACTTATGACCCGCTTTTGCGCGGGCGAAGATAGCTGGTTGGCCTGTAGCAACAACACAGCAAGCAACCCTGGCACATCAGAGGCCAGAGATAGCAACGGCAAACCCCGACGCAACAAACATAAGTGCCGCAAATATGGTGACAACGCCGAAGATACGACAGTTAATGCCGGATTTAGTGGCTCTAAGTCCGGTTAGCGGAAAGGGCCACTCAAAAATAACAGTTCGGGTCCGTCCAGTCTGGACCGCATACTCGACCGCCAATGCCAAATTCATGGCACCCCAGGAACGCCAGCCACCCATACCAACAGAGAATGCTGGGTGTTCAAACAAGCCGGCAGGGCAGGCGCCAAAAACAAAGACGAGGAGCCTCAAAGCGATGATGGCGATGAGGAGCCCAGAGCACCGAATACAAGAGGGCAAAAGAAATTTCCCCCGCAAATCCAAACGGTGAACGTTGTAAACAACACCCGCATTCCCAACCCGGACCGGATGCGCACCCTTAAGGATGCCAACTTAACGGAACTAGTCGTCCCAAAATACAAACTAGGGCCGGTCATCTTCAACCGCATGGATCGTTCGGTTAACGCCAATCAGGGCAATCCAGCCGCACTAGTCCTCGACCCAATAATTGACGGGTTCCACCTCACTCTAGTCCTGATGGACGGTGGCAGCAGTCTAAACCTGCTTTACCAGGACACAGTGCGCAATATGGGCATCGATCATTCGGTGATCAAACCCACTAAAGCCACTTTCAGAGGCATTATACCAGGTGTGGAAGCCAGCTGTACAGGCTCCATCGCCCTTGAGGTAGTCTACGGATCACCAGACAATCACCGTACCGAAGAGTTAATCTTCGAAATCGCACCTTTTCGCAGTGACTATCAGGCACTGCTCGGGCGAACCGTGTTCGCTCGATTCAACGCGGTGCCACATTATGCCTACCGCAAGCTCAAGATGCCCGATCCACGTGGTGTCATCACGGTTAATGGCAAGGCCGAACTTTCCTTCGGCACCAACGAGTACACCCTGCCTTAACAGCAGAAGTAACGAGCGGCACCTTGCAGCCGAACCTCGAGTCAATGGCCAGGCTCCCGGACACCGCCAAAGGACTCTGAACTACTTCGCGGCAGGATAGCCCGGCTCGTCTAGAGCTCAATTAAACACTCTGGCAAAGGCCAGGACAGGCCGCATACAGCGGCTTAACCGCTCTTCGGCACATAAATATTTTTTACATCTCCTTTGCAGGTTCTCCTTTGCGCCGACCAGGACGGGTGATATGGAGACAGCTCGAACGCGCAAGGGAATCCTTACATATCCCCCTCGATGACCATCCGACTATACTCCGGATCCGCAGACAGCTTCTTCCCCCCGGTCTCAGCAGGTTCCACAGTCATATTTCCTTTTTATCACATTACCTGTATTCATACGCATCGACGTACTATTCAAATACAACATGTGGATTTATATGATGCTTATCTGCTGTTATTTCTTATCGAAATTCTTTTGTCAAGTGGCATTTGTACATCGCGATATGGCCTAAATATGCCAGGGGCTTCGTTTTACCCATAATACGGCAATAAAGTCCGAACACCTTCATGGAAGTTCGGCACCCCGAACCTATAGCATTATATGCATCAGCTCCGAATCATGTCTTGGGTCAAATGTTGGGTTTGCCCGGCTCCCATGTTTTGCTGCCTTACGTTCCGCTATATCGGCTAAGGCGGCACAGGGAGAACTACTGCGATTGTGTCCCGGTTCTTCCAGACGAGCACCTCAGTAGAGAAAGCCGAAAACTGACTATCATGATACGGCGAGAGCTGGTCAGCTGTTCGAGAGGTTGTAAAATCTTTGAGGATTTCTCCCGCATAATGCCATAACCAATGCCACGTGCGATGGATCGGTTTTTCTTCCGATCAGGTGCTTATAAGAGCCCCTCGTGCGGTCCTCCGAACACCAGGGGCTGCGCCTACCTTCCTAAAGCTCCTATGGCTAAGTGAGAGTGATAAAGCCATATAGTCCGATTGCCTGGTTCGTTGCGCTGAACACCTCCTTCGAAGGACCCAGAACTGGGATAAAGAGTGATTAGGTTTATCCCGAACACCCCCGTACTTCCTACGTGGGGGCAGAAGCCGACGACTGGCTAACTCTCAGGATTAATATATAAAATGGTCGCGAAGGAGGATAAACTTTCTTATAACAGGCAATAAATAATAGAAATGACCTTGTTCAAAATTACAAAGGATAGCATGATTGTATTCATGGAAATATAATCTCCTTGGCACATTGCTCTGCCGCAAGGTAGGATCCTTTCAGGACTCCTTCATAATATAATTCGGGCTTGCGGTGCTCCTTCCCCTCTGGCGGTCCCCCGATCATCAGCTTTTCAGCATCCATCTTCCCCCAGTGCACCTTTGCGTGGGCGAAGGCCATTCGCGCACCCTCTATACAGACCGACCACTTGATGACGTCAAGTCGAGGGCTGACACTTACAAGCCGCTTCACGAGCCCGAAGTAGCTGCTTGGAATCGGCTCGGCGGGCCATAGCCGGATAATCAAATCCTTCATGGCTAGTTCCGCCGCCTTACGCAGTTCGATCAGCTGTTTCAGTTGATCGACAAAAGGCACCAGATAATTCGGTGCCAGATACTGCGACCAGAAGAGCCTATCCGCAGTGTTCCTTTCTTCGGCTCGGTAGAATTGGGCGGCATCCGATATGCTGCGGGGCAGCTCTGCAAATACCCCTGGAGAAGTCCAAATTCAAAATTAGAAACATAACTTTTTCCTGAAATACTTGCTTTACATGAAAAAAGCCTTACCCGCCGCGATGTTCTGCGCCTCTTGGATCTCCTGCAGGGCGCTTTGGGTTTCCTCCCGGGCCTCGCTCGTGGCCTGATGAGCCTTGGTGAGTTCGGATTCTTTCTCCGTTAAACTCTGCTCCAAGGTCTCGCATTTCTTCACGGCCTCTTGAAGCTCCTGTTCAGCCTCAATAACCCTGGCCTCGTGCTTCTCACGAAGAGCCTGCTCTGCGGCTGCCTTTTTCTAGACCTCGGCCACAACCTTCTTCAGAGCCTCGACTTCGGTCATCATCCCTAGCGCAAATCATGAAACATATTTCATCATACTAAAAATTCGTTCGCAATAAACGCGAACAAGACCCGCGCATACCTTGTTTATCTCCCAACTGCATTTTCAACTGGCCAAGTTCTTCTTTGGCCCGCTCCAGACTTTGATTCAGTCCGGAGACCTCCGCAGTATGAGAGGCAGCAGCCGCTACAGACGCCTGCTTGTAAAAGAAGAGAGATAGATGTCATCAAGTGAGTCTTCCTGCGAATATAAATTTGATCCTCAGTCCGGTTCTTTCCTTTCACCGAACAGTGTATCAGGGGCTACTATCTATACCATGACACTCTTCGAAAACTCATAAAACATACCTCAAAGCCTCATATAAGGCTAATACAGGCTTCATTCAGTCCACTCTCAGCAGACTGAATCTTCTCAATCACCGCACCCATAAGGGCACGGTGTTCATCGACGATGGAGGTGCTCTTCAGCGCCACCAACAAAGCATCCGACACCTCTGGTTGGACAGAGGTTGCCGGTGGAACAGGCACGCCCCCTCCAGCTGAGGGAGGCTGCTTGCTTGATTCTGGAGCCGTATAGGTCTCCGAAATTGCATCCGGCTTGGAGCCGAATTCAAGATGGCCCCCGCCGTCAGCTCCCATGGGAATCTTCTCCCCCATGTGTCCGGCCCCTGAAGTTTGACCTCCAGGCGCCGCCTTCACGGTCTTTTCCTCTCCTCCTTGGCCGGGGTCCTTCTGGGAAAAAGCCTTGGTGTTATCCACTTGTTTGGGGGAAGAGGCCTTCGGAGGCGTCCCGCTCTCCATAGCATCCGAGCTCAGCAAATCCTCTGATGAGGATTGTTTGGTACGGGACCTCGCCGGACTGCAAAAAATATGGCTCAGGTTAAAATATTATGCCATGGTGAGTCTGGACGCATAAACGTAGGCAGACTTTATATACTCACGAGTTCACCAGGGGCTGGGCCCTGGGATCCCACGCCGGGCCGCTGTCGGCGGCGGCAGTGGACTCTTGCGGAAGAGGAGCTTTTCCCCTTTTAGGCGACTCGGCCTCCAAGTGTACGGAGGTCGTCCTCTTCTTTCTTTCCCCCGTGGGGGACTCATCTTCCTCCTCCTCGTCGTCCTCTTCGGAGGTGGAACGGGCATTGGAGCCTTCGGATATTGTGTCTGAAGTGCCATGGCGACGAAGGCCGCCCTGGGTCTTTTTGGCCTCCTTCTCGGCCGTCTTCTTCGGCACCTTGTAAGGCGCCGGGACCAGCATCTTCGTCAAAAGCAGGACGGACGGTTCTTCGGGCAGCGGGGCCGGATAGTGGATCCGCTCCGCCTTCTTCGTCCAGCCCTAGGAGAGTTGTGGAAAACACATTAAGCATTTTCCTTTGGGTTATGTGGATAAAATGTATGATGACTTACCGAGCTTGCAGGGCGGGACAGTTGGTACCCGCGGTCCTCGGCTGAGTCCGGCCATGATTTGCCGGACTTGAAAAGCACCTTCCAGATGTCTTTGTGCGAGGAGCCAAAGAACTCTCGCAGGGTTTGGTGCTTGGCCGGATCGAATTCCCAGAGATTGCAAGTCCGGTGTTAACAAGGCAGGATCCGGTGAACTAACATCACTTGGACTACATTGACAAGTTCGATGTTCTTGTCCTCCATATCTTTAACGCGCGTCTGGAGCGCCGACAGTTCGTCGGACGAGGACCAGTTCAGGCCCTTCTTGACCCAGGATGTAAGCCGCGGAGGGGCTCCGGATCGAAACTCGGGAGTAGCGGCCCATTCCGTGCCGCGCGGCTCGGTGATGTAAAACCACTGCTGTTGCCACTCCTTGACGGAATCATTGAAGGTACCTATTGGCCATGTGACGTTGGGCATCTTGCTCACCATGGCACCCCGGCACTCGGCGTGCTCGCCACCCACTACCTTGGGCTTCACATTAAAAATCTTCAGCCATAAGCCGAAGTGTGGAGAGATGCGGAGAAAAGCCTTGCACACGACGATGAATGTCGAGATGTTGAGGAAGGAATTGGGGGATAGATCGTGAAGATCGATCCCATAATAATACATGATGCCGTGAACGAATGGGTGGAGGGGAAACCCAAGCCCGCGGACAAAGTGAGGGAGGAATACAACCCTCTCGTGGGGTTCCAGAGTAGGGACGATCTGTCTCACCGCCGGGAGACGGTGGCTGATTTTCTTGGCCAGCCCGGCCTCCCGAAGCTTTTTGATATCCTTCTCTCGGACGGTTGAGGCCATCCACTTGCCTCCTGCTCCGGACCCGGACATTTTCGGAAGGCCTTTGTGGGCGGAAAAGGTGAATGCTTGGGCCTTGGGGCTCGAGCGAAGGGGAATGGGTCGGGAAGAAGAAAGCGTGGGTGCGAAAGGGAGTCCTTATCCCCTTATAAAGGCCAGCAGGGATTCTGCGCCTCCCCACTTGCCTGGTAAACTCGCTTATTCCCCAAGCGCCGTGATTAATGGCACGGTTGGGTTACCCACACCCGTATTGATGAGAATCCCGTGATGAGGGGACACGATCTCTGCTTCGACAAGACGTGCCAAGAAAACCGCCTCACAATATGTGCAGTAGCTGATTGAGAAAAATGGTTAGAATAATGACCGGGCCGTGGCGTGGAGTCACGCTCTAAAATTCTTCAGCAGATTAGATTTGTGGAATATTATACTCTCTACGGTGGTATGTGGAAGTTATTTTGCAGATCCGGACACTATCCTTGTGTTCAAAATCTTCTATGGAATATTCAGAGGAGGAACCCGCCTTGCAATGCCGAAGACAATCTGCGCACCGGACTCATCGTCATTGAAGCCTGGTTCAGGGGCTACTGAGGCAGTCCTGGATTAGGGGGTCCTCGGACAGCCGGACTATGTACTTTGCCCGTACTGTTGGACTATGAAGATACAAGATTGAAGACTTCGTCCCGTGTCCGGATGGGACTCTCCTTTGCGTGTAAGGCAAGCTTGGCAATTCGGATATGTAGATCTCCTCCCTTATAACCGACTCTGTGTAACCCTAGCCCCCTTTGGTGTCTATATAAACCGGAGGGTTTAGTCCGTAGGACAAGCACAACAATCATAACCATAGGCTAGCTTCTAGGGTTTAGCCTCTACGATCTCGTGGTAGTTCAACTCTTGTAATACTCATATCATCAAGATCAATCAAGCAGGAAGTAGGGTATTACCTCCATCGAGAGGGCCCGAACCTGGGTAAACATCGTGTCCCCCGCCTCCTGTTACCATCCGCCTTAGACGCACAGTTCGGGACCTCCTACCCGAGATCCGCCGGTTTTGACACCGACAGGGGGGAGAGGGAAGGAAGTGGGAATCCTAATCCACACTTACCTTTCCCTTCTTCACTTTCCTTCTCCTCCTTAGGCCGGCCCGCATGGGGGGCGCACCAGCCCCTTGTGGCTGGTGCGTTTCCCCTCTTGGCTCATCAGGCCCATATCTTTTGTCGGGGTTGCCCGAAACCCCTTCTAGTGACCCGATAAGTATCCGGTACCCCCCGAAACACTTCCGGTTTCCGAATACCATCGTCCTATATATCATTCTTTACCCCTCGACCATTTTGAGACTCCTCGTCAGATCATTGATCTCAGCCGGGACTCCGAGCAACATTCGGTCACCTAATCACATAACTCATATAATATTATATCATCATCGAACGTTAAGCGTGCGGACCCTACGGGTTCGAGAACTATGTAGACATGACTGAGACACCTCTCCGGTCAATAACCAATAGCGGAACCTGGATGCCCATATTGGCTCCTACATATTCTACGAAGATCTTTATCGGTTGAACCCTTATGACAACCTACGTAATTCCCTTTGTCCATGGGTATGTTACTTGCCCGAGATTCGATCGTCGGTATCTTCATACCTAGTTCAATCTCGTTACCGTCAAGTCTCTTTACTCGTTCCGTAATACATCACCTCGTGACTAACTCCTTAGTCGTTTGCTTGCAAGCTTATGATGTGTATTACTGAGAGGGCCGAGAGATAGCTCTCCGATACTCGGAGTGACAAATCCTAATCTCGATCTATGCCAACTCAACAAACACCTTCGGAGATACCTATAGATCATCTTTATAATCACCCAGTTACGTTGTGACATTTGATAGCACACAAGGCATTCCTCTGGTATCCGGGAGTTGCATAATCTCATAGTCGAAGGAATATGTATTTTTCATGAAGAAAGCAATAGCAATAAAACTGAACGATCATTATGCTAAGCTAACGGATGGGTCTTGTCCATCACATCATTCTCCTAATGATGTGATCCCGTTATCAAATGACAACTCATGTCCATGGTTAGGAAACCTTAACCATCTTTGATCACAGAGCTAGCCTAGTAGAGGCTCACTAGGGACATAGTGTTTGTTTATGTATTCACACATGTATTAAGGTTTCCGATCAATACAATTCTAGCATGATAATAAACCTTTATCATGAATAAGGAAATATAAAATAACAACTTTATTATTGCCTCTAGGGCATATTTCCTTCACTACTCGCACCGCTGCTCCAGGTTCACCTCTCTCTCTCTCTCTCTCTCTCTAACTGAACACTGAATGGATAGGCTTGACATTCTTGATGGGCAGTAATTCATGCATTGGTTTTAACCAGTTGGCTAGATATTCTTATCCCTTGGTGATGCAAATTTATTTTTATTTTACTTGATTGTGCAATTTCTGTGCCTCGCGGCATTAAAATTCACACAACTAGCATGTAGCAGAAGTAATTTGTGTTGTTTCATAGAAGTTAGAAATTAGTTCTATGACACTTTCAAACACATGGGGTGTAGATATTCATCAGTACATGAAGTTTTTCTATTTGCATGCTGCTGAATTTGTTCCATTCCCACTTCAGTTATAAATGTATCATATGATTATTATTTTGATCAGACCATGCTTTTCCTTGCATACCCTTTGTACATGTATGTTTGAAAGTAGCTTTTGCACCCGATTCTGATTTGCATGTGCAAGCTAAAGTCCATTGAGCTAACCATTTTCTAACTTTGTGCCCAAATATGCTTGATCTCATGAGCATGTGGAATCCAGTGATATGGAAAATGATAAGATCATTGATGAACCAAATGATGATCTGGAGGGGCAATAGTCACTGTGGTTAACAATATGGAATTTTTTAAATGTTTGAATTGTCTGGAGGGGGCAAAGGCGCAGGGTGAGGAGCGCCCGTCGCAGGCCCTTGATGTGGCACTCCCACGTTAGTCCTTTGCCATGAGGGACGCGACCTGCGAATCGCACCGCTACTCCAGGTTCACCTCTCTCTCTCTCTCTCTGCTGCTCATCTCATATATTGGCTTTTAGGTTGCCGCTGTCACGACATTGGATGACGTCTCACGCCGCGTAGCTTGCAGTAGCTTTAATGGTATCTCCACTGCTTGATCTACTTCTCCGCTATAAGGGGGGCTTGATCTCATGAGTTATTTTTGTTTACACATCCTTTTTTCTAGTGTGCGTTAAATATTTTATAGATTTTCTTCTGCGTATCATACTAAATTTCCACTATGGGTCAGACTCTTCAAAATTTGTTACATTCCTTCTATGTATCATACTAGATTTTCACTCCTTTAATAGATCCTAGTTAGCATTCAGATTAGAATAGCTGCTCCTATATTTTTGTCAATTTCGGAATATATAGTACAATTTACTTTCTGTCATCATGTAGCCGCTAACTAAATCTTTTGTGTTGTCTTCTTCTTTTGCTCAGGGCCCTATGCTCCTATCACTTGAATTAGAGTAGTGCCAGTGATTCACAAGGTAATTTCACCTCATTTGAAAATAAAGTGCATCACTTTTGGCTACTTTGATTCTAATGCACATATGTGCATTCCTTTTGTCGTTTATCCAAATTGTGTACTTCTACAATGATAACCTGGTATATCTTTGCTGCATGTTGTTGATTCATTTAAAATGGATGCAGTTGCTGGCACTTTAGAATATATTGGATCCAATTGATTGCTTTCATATTTCCATTTCTTCAACTCTCTAAGCATGAAATTTTGAATGTCGCAAGTAAATAAAATTGGGAAGTATTATAGTAAATATAACAAAAAATAAGACCATTCTGTTGCCAACCAAAAACATTATTGACAAGCATATAAAATAAAATAAAATAGAGCTATTGTTTGTTTCCTCGAATTTCGTCCAACGCGAACTGGAACAACGTGGAAAGTGTAGTAGCTCATACATCTAGCCCAATTTTGGTAGTATTGTTTACTAATTTTCTTGCCTCCAATTCTTGCTTCTTCCTTTTCCTGTTTATTAGATGCATGTTACCCTCACTAGAAGCTATGTTGGTTCATCGGTGATATTGAGTGTTCAGTGGCAACTGTTATACTCACATTTGATAATCTACGGTAAACTCCCACAAACCAGATCAGTTTGATAAAACTATGCTGCATTGTTGCTTGCTAGGCATATCTTTTTATAGGCTTTGTTGCCTATTATGCCAGTTTCTAGGTATTTGTACCGAATATGCTATCTCTAAGAACCCAACATGTTGGCAATGTCACCAATTAAGACTGGCGGTGTTAGGTTTTACTGAGCTTTCACCTACATGGTGGATATGCATTTCATTCTTGTACATGTATCTTGTGTAAATTATTTTAGTCTATTATTTCTTATTATTTGTAGAGCCTTTCGATTTCTACCTTTTGAACTCACTCTCATTAACTATTTTTCCTTGGTGCCTTGACCTGTCCATTTACCATTGTTGCACTGTTTTACCTGAGTGAAATTGCTTAAGAAATTGAATTTGTAGAAATTGACTTGCCGGATAATTATTGGCAGTGTTGACATAAGGGTTTTCAGGGGATATTGTATAGGCTGTTTATGCTAAGTACTTGTGGGCAATATGCCCATCCTGGTTGATTCTATTTTTTACCACCGCAAATGATGTCAGATGATACAGATTCTATCGTCTTATTTGGCTTGTGATGCACTAGTGCAGAACCGGGCTTTAGCGCCGGTTCGTAAGGGCCTTTAGTGCCGGTTCTGCAACCGGCACTAAAGAGTGGAGACTAAAGGCCCCCCCTTTAGTACCGGTTCGGCATGAACCGGCGCTAACGTGCCACCACGTGGCACGAGCCAGGCCCGGGTGCGTGTAGGACATTAGTACCGGTTGGTAACACCAACCGTTACTAAATGTTTGGGTGTGTTTTGGTTTTAATTTTTATTTTTCCTTTAGTTCTGTGTTTTCAATTTAATTTAGCGATTGTTTTATTATAATGAGTTGTTAAATCATTAGCTGAAAGTACCGCAGATTAGTTTCGACTGGATGCATGTGGATCCTAGCTAAGTGATCAAGTATATGCCATATCCATATTACTTGATCACTTAGTGATCATCTAAGTAATATGGATATGGCATATACTTGATCACTTAGCTAGGATCCATCCAGTTGAAACTAATGTGCGGTTTCTTTCATAAATGATATAATAACTCATCATCATCATCATCATCATCATCATATTAATATAAAAACTCTTGCATCATATCATCACCAACAACAGTATATACTAGCTAGCAAAGATATCATCAAGTTCAACATGGTCATGATATTATAAGCGTTCATAACACCACAAAAGCAAATCACACTTTGAGATTAAGTTCAGGACGAAGAACACGGACACGCATGAGAGGACAACAAGTACTAAGAGCATGATAACTAACTAAATCACTCCTGCTGCTCTCTCTCAGGTAAAATAGCATAGAACATGTATAGCTCTCCTGATTCATCATATTGGAGCAGGCAGAGGAACCTGTCTCCTAATCGTGGGATGCGCTTCTGATTGCTGCCCCCTAGTACTTCTCTACGATCGTTAACAATTTTGCTCCAATCTTTCACTATTAAGCATTCATCACTTTCAGAAATCCTGAATGCACTCATGTGCACTGTAGGATATCTTGGCCGTAAGCTAACAATTGACATGCGACCTTTAGTCTCGATCCACAGAGGCATAACTGTCATCGGGAGTCCCTGTTGAAGAACATCGTATAGTAATTAATATACTTAGCAATGAAAGTTTAGCTTGAAAAACAATGTATGCAAAAGATGCACTGAGGACTAATAGTAAAAATCTTACCATCTTTCCTAAATACATGTGACCGTAGTTCAATACGATCACTATTGGTCGCACGTTTTGAGTACTA
This sequence comes from Aegilops tauschii subsp. strangulata, assembly GCF_002575655.3. Lineage (NCBI taxonomy): Eukaryota > Viridiplantae > Streptophyta > Magnoliopsida > Poales > Poaceae > Aegilops > Aegilops tauschii. The sequence continues at coordinate 74,497,470 of NC_053040.3, read as the reverse complement.
AGATTTTCAAATTCAGGAAAATGATTTCTCTTAACAACATCAAGATCCTCAAGCCATGAAACATAATGACTTATCTCCTCCCAGTTTAGTTCAGCTCCGGGACAGTAGTAGGTCCTGTCTACCAAGCACCGGACATGTTTGCTTGAATGGAAATAAGCTGTCAATAGAAATTAGTTGTCAACTTTTTTTGAATAAACAATATCAAAGACATAAATATGGTTGAGAAACTCACAAAATGGTAGAACTGGAGGCGTCTGCACATCGACCCAGATGTCTCTGTTACCTTCAATATCATCTTCCGGACGAATATCAAAGGTGATAACCATATCAGGCTCAAATGCATAAGCCTTGCATAGTGCTTGCCAAGTTTTGCATTTAAAATAGGTGTACGTGTCTGCATTGTATAATTTGACGTTGAAAGTATAACCATGCTCGGTCTTTAGGTAAACTCTCTTTAGCTCCATAGTTTCCATAGCACTGAAACCTATCTTATCCAAGACAAAAATTCTTGCATGGCAGGGGATGCGCTAGTAGAATAGTGAAAATTTAAAATTATAAGTTGAAGCAAATGAAGCATATATAAGTCATGCTTAATTACGAAAAAAGACTTGTCGTTGTGACTTACTGTATCCACTTCGAAGGTCTCATCCAGCTTGATGCTGAAGCGCCTATCATCAACAAGGAAATTTCTGTCGCACAGGCCGCGCTGGTCTTCACAGAATTCGCACTTAATGAAATCTTTTTCGTCGTCAGACGACATTTCCTATGTTCATATAGGTGAAACATTAAACACTTACTAGTTCTATTAATTCAACTAATTCAACTACTTCTATTAGTTCAACTAGTTCTATTAATTCAACTAATTCAACTAAGCATTTAATAAAAATAAACTTGTTCTATTAATTTTCTTACTAAAATAAAGTAGCTAGTTCTATATAGTAATATTTTAATTAGATCATCAAATCTCAGATATCAAAATTTCTTACTAAAAATAAACTAGTTGTATTAATTCAACTAAGAATTTACTAAAAATAAACTAGTTCTATTAATTTTCTTACTAAAAAATATATATAAAGTAGCTATATATAGTAATATTTTAATTAGATCATCAAATCTCAGATATGTAAATTTTCTTACTAAAAATAAACTAGTTCTATTAATTCAACTAATTCAACTAAGAATTTACTAAAAATAAACTAGTTCTATTAATTTTCTTACTAAAATATATAAAGTAGCTATATATATAGTAATATTTTAATTATATCATCAAATCTCATATACCTAAATTTTCTTACTAAAAATAAACTAGTTCTACTAATTCAACTAGTTCAACTAAGCATTTACTACAAATAAACTAGTTATATTAATTCAACTAGTTCAAATAATCTCATATACCTAAATTTTCTTACTAAAAATAAACTTGTTCTATTAATTTTCATACTAAAAATAAACTCATTATATTAATTCAACTAGTTCAAATCTCATATATATACCTAATTAATATCTAGCTAATTCATCTAAAATTGACATTAATATTTAACATCTTTTCCATATAATTCATCTAACATTAACATTCTAACATTCTTATCTACGTAATTTGTCTAACATTAATCTAAACAACAGAAAACAGAAAATAAGTAAAAAGAATATGTGTGTGTGTATGTGTGTGTGTACGAGCGGGGGGCGGCGGCGTACGGGCGGCGGCACGAGACGGCGATGCGACGGGGACGGCGCGACGACGAGCGGCGGGCCGGGGCGACGGCGCGATCGAGACGACGACGTAGTACGGGGCGGCGGCGACGGGCGGCGGGGGCGACGGCGGTGACGGCGACGATGGGCGGCGGGGGCGACGGCGGTGACGGCAACGACGGGCGGCGAGGGTGGCGGGGCCTGCGAGGGCGGCGCGCGATGGATGACGGCGCGGCGGCGGCGGCGGCGGCGATGTCGCGCGAAGTAGTTGGAGAAGAAGTGGTGGTCGATGAAACTGAACTTTTCGTAAGTGCCATATATATAGGAGGGGCCATTACTACCGGTTGGAGCTACCAACCGGTACTAAAGACCAATTTTCGCCAGGCCAAGGGGCGGGAAACTGCCCCTTTAGTACCGGTTCGTGGCTCCAACCGGTACTAAAGGCCCCCCCTTTAGTATCGGTTGGAGCCACGACCCGGTACTAAAGGGGTGCGCTGGCGCAGGAGCGGTGCGGGCAAGTTTAGTCCCACCTCGCTAGCCAAGGGGCGTCCGCACCAGTTTAAAAGCCCCGGCGGGGCTACTTTCTCGAACTCCTCTCTATAGCAGGCTTTTGGGCCTAACTTTGGCGCGCTGCCCTGTGAGCCTGCTGGCCCTTCTGGGCCTGTATTTGCAAACCCTAGGTCTGGCAGGCCCACTGGACAGCGCCCCAACAATTTTTTATATAATTTTCTTCTATTTATTTCTGAGTAGTTTTTTTGCTGTATTTAGTTTCTTTGTGAAGAAAAAAATTATATAGTTTTTTTTCTTTTCTGCATTATTTATTTTCTGCTATTTATTTTTGAGTAATTTTTTTATATAGTTTTTGTCTTTTCTGTTTTATTTATTTCCTGTTTTGTCTTTTGAACATCCTATGTGGGTGAAATGATGATACCATGCCAAGTTTCGACATTTTCAGAGTTCATTTTGTAGTGATTTTTAATTTCACGGTCATTTAGCTCTCTAAACAAATCGGTAAATGACTGAAAAATAGCAAATGATGTCAGAAAGAGTTGAAAATTGATGACGTCGCTTTGAATGGTGCGTACGGAACGCAAAAAAAGTCTGGAGTTGTAATGAGTTTAAAAAAATGAAGTGCCAGTGTAACAGATGAGTTCTCGTCCGAAACCCTGATACTCCGAAAGAGATTGTCCAGTTTGTACACGAAGTACGTCCAGTTTTTGCCGTAACCCTCTCTACTCTTTTGCATATGCTATGTGGGTGAAATGATGATACCATGCCAAGTTTTGACAATTTCAGAGTTCATTTTTTTAGTGATTTTCAATTTTACGGTCATTTAGCTCTCTAAACAAATCGGTAAATGACTAAAAAATAGCAAATGATGTCAGAAAGTTTTGAAAATTGATGACGTTGCTTTGAATGGTGTGTACGGAACGCAAAAAAGTCTGGAGTTGTAATAAGTTTAAAAAAATGAAGTGCCCATGTAACAGATGAGTTCTCGTCAGAAACCCTGATACTTCGAAAGAGATTGTCCAGTTTGTACACGAAGTGCGTCCAGTTTTTGCCGTAACCCACTCTACTCTTTTGCACATGCTATGTGGGTGAAATGATGATACCATGCCAAGTTTCGACATTTTCAGAGTTCATTTTGTAGTGATTTTCAATTTCACGGTCATTTAGCTCTCTAAACAAATCGGTAAATGACTAAAAATAGCAAATGATGTCAGAAAGTTTTGAAAATTGATGACGCCGCTTTGAATGGTCTGTACGGAACGCAAAAATGTCTGGAGTTGTAATAAGTTTAAAAAAATGAAGTGCTCATGTAACAGATGAGTTTTTATCAGAAACCCTGATACTTCGAAAGAGATTGTCCAGTTTGTACACGAAGTGCGTCCAGTTTTTGTCGTAACCCTCTCTACTCTTTTGCACATGCTATGTGGGTGAAATGATGATACCATGCCAAGTTTCGACATTTTCAGAGTTCATTTTGTAGTGATTTTCAATTTCACGGTCATTTAGCTCTCTAAACAAATCGGTAAATGACTGAAAAATAGCAAATGATGTCAGAAAGTGTTGAAAATTGATGACGTCGCTTTGAATGGTGCGTACGGAACGCAAAAAAAGTCTGGAGTTGTAATAAGTTTAAAAAATGAAGTGCCAGTGTAACAGATGAGTTCTCGTCCGAAACCCTGATACTCCGGAAGAGATTGTCCAGTTTGTACACGAAGTGCGTCTAGTTTTTGCCGTAACCCTCTCTACTCTTTTGCACATGCTATGTGTGTGAAATGATGATACCATGCCAAGTTTCGACATTTTCAGAGTTCATTTTGTAGTGATTTTCAATTTCACGGTCATTTAGCTCTCTAAACAAATCGGTAAATGACTGAAAAATAGCAAATGATGTCAGAAAATGTTAAAAATTGATGACGTCGCTTTGAATGGTGCGTACGGAACGCAAAAAAAGTCTGGAGTTGTAATAAGTATAAAAATAAAGTGCCAGTGTAACAGATGAGTTCTCGTCCGAAACGCTGATACTCCGAAAGAGATTGTCCAGTTTGTACACGAAGTGTGTCCAGTTTTTGCCCTAACCCTCTCTACTCTTTTGCACATACTATGTGGGTGAAATGATGATACCATGCCAAGTTTCGACATTTTCAGAGTTCATTTTGTAGTGATTTTCAATTTTACGGTCATTTAGCTCTCTAAAGAAATCGGTAAATGACTAAAAAATAGCAAATGATGTCAGAAAATGTTAAAAATTGATGACGTCGCTTTGAATGGTGCGTACGGAACGCAAAAAAAGTCTGGAGTTGTAATAAGTTTAAAAAAATAAAGTGCCAGTGTAACAGATGAGTTCTCGTCCGAAACGCTGATACTCCGAAAGAGATTGTCCAGTTTGTACACGAAGTGCATCCAGTTTTTGCCGTAACCCTCTCTACTCTTTTGCACATGCTATGTGGGTGAAATGATGATACCATGCCAAGTTTTGACATTTTCAGAGTTCATTTTGTAGTGATTTTCAATTTCACGGTCATTTAGCTCTCTAAACAAATCGGTAAATGACTGAAAAATAGCAAATGATGTCAGAAAGTGTTGAAAATTGATGACGTCGCTTTGAATGGTGCGTACGGAACGCAAAAAAAGTCTGGAGTTGTAATAAGTTTAAAAAAATGAAGTGCCAGCGTAACAGATGAGTTCTCGTCCGAAACCCTGATACTCCGAAAGAGATTGTCCAGTTTGTACACGAAGTGCATCCAGTTTTTGCCGTAACCCTCTCTACTCTTTTGCACATGCTATGTGGGTGAAATGATGATACCATGCCAAGTTTCGACATTTTCAGAGTTCATTTTGTAGTGATTTTCAATTTCACGGTCATTTAGCTCTCTAAACAAATTGGTAAATGACTAAAAAATAGCAAATGATGTCAGAAAGTTTTGAAAATTGATGACGTCGCTTTGAATGGTGTGTACGGAACGCAAAAAAGTCTGGAGTTGTAATAAGTTTAAAAAAATGAAGATCCCATGTAATAGATGAGTTCTCGTCAGAAACCCTGATACTTCGAAAGAGATTGTCCAGTTTGTACATGAAGTGCGTCCAGTTTTTGCCGTAACACAAGAAGTCCGGAGTTGTAATAAGTTATTAAAGATAAAAAGACGCACAATGCTCGTTAATTAGCTTCAAGCCTTTCGGAATAGTGCAAACTGCACTGCACATAGCTCCGTGCAGTCTACACTATTCCTCAAGGCTTAAAGCTAAGCAACGTGCAGATGAGCATTGCACCTCTCCTTCATCGTCTCTGCACTCAGGGCTTATAAACCGCTCCTAGTGCCTCTCTCTTCGCGAGGTGGGACTAAAAAATAGCTTACTAAGAAACTATAGTACCGGTTCATGGCACGAACCGGTACTAAAGGTGCCCGTGGGGCCCCAGCCTGACCACAGCCTGACGCAACCTCATTAGTACCGGTCCGTGACACGAACCGGTACTAATGATCTCCGCCCGCCTAGCCGTTGGAACCGGCACTAATGGACACATTAGTGCCGACTCAAATCAAACCGGCACTAATGTGCTTCACATTTGACCCTTTTTCTACTAGTGATGGTTGATAATATTAATGCTTCCATTCTTCCGTGGATCAGGTCGATGGTGCCCTTTTGAGTATCTTCATAAAAGAAACAAAAGCATGATATCTAGGGAAGGAAGGCAAAACAGTGTGTCTCGTTTTTATATTTTGAAGAACATGTCTCAGCGCTTTGATTGAAAATGTCGGATGCAAACTCGCTTCATGTAGCTAACTAATTTATTTTGCCGGGTACATCATGGAAGGATGACCTATGTAGTTCTCTATCTAAGATCCACTGTGTACTCTTTTGCCCAATATGCTCTATAGAAATAGATTACATTAGTCATTATTTGGATGAATGGGTTATATCGGTGATGTAAACTCACTTCATGTATAATCAAAGTGACTTAGTGTGGACATATAAGCCCTAATGTATTGTTCATAAGGTTCTTATTTCTGTGACTCATCATTTGAACAGTAGATGAATGATGAATGATTAGTTGCGATTTAGTGTGAACCTTTATCCTTTATCCTTTTGGTATATTACAATTGAATGTTTCTTCTTCACTTTATTTCTATCTTGTATTAAGGGTATTAATGCATCTGCTAAATCTGAATTCCTACTAACTTACCATTACCTACTTTATCAAAATGTTGGGACCGGCACCCTCACGCCAAGGCCCGATCCCGATCTAGTTACTAACATAAGACGGGCATATGGGGGGCACCGGGGAGGGCGACTAGTTTGCACTACTCTTTCTACCTTGACCATCAGGCAATTGTGCTTTCGGTATCACAGAATTTAGTCCAGCACTACAAAAGAATGACTGCAGTTTGAAAACATAAATATGAAATGTCATAATCATTTTTTTTAAATAGAGGGAAAATTTCCTCATCAATTAATTAAGTAGAAAAGACTTGCCCAGTTAATGAACCAAAAAACAAGCAAAAAACATTAGAAACGAGAGCACATGCAAACTACTCCCAAAACATGAAACCCCGCTACCACAAACGCGGCTCCTGAAACACTACCAACATGCCACAACTGCAAGCTATCAGCATAAGGGACAAAACATGACATATCAACCCTAGCGAGAACCCCTCGACCCGGACACTCGAAAAATCACCATGACAACCAAACCCATGATGATCTTCAAGAGAATTAAGGTCATCCATCAAGCAGGCACACAGACGACTTTCCTATACCGCCACTTAATCAATCTTTGGATTGAATAAAGCTGACCAAACAACCTTAATCTGCATCATGTAACCAGCACAAGGAACGACCGCGCGCCCTTCACCGTAGACAAGAGGCGCGAAGACGAAGGATGACTTTGTGTGCAAGTCACCACAGTCACCATCCCACGTCTCAACTGTAATCACCAAAGAATCCCCTACCGACACCGCCACGACGCGACGCGACAGCTCGAGCACACCATCGTCCCCGACTGTGATCACCGCGCCAGATGCGTTGCTGTCGAACAACACCATCTCCTCCGGGATCTTGGTTGTGCGTGCGTGCACCGAGATCTTCCTATACAGTCCGTCGTCAACAACACAAAGATCCTTTTTCTGGTTTCCGTCTTTGGTGGAATTCTTCAGGATCTGGATCTCGACGGTGGACTCGATAGCGCCCCGGACCGCCATGTAGCACAGCTCGACGGCGCCGAGCGGCGACGAGAGGCTGTCGGAGATGTGGGTGTGCTGGTTCATGTGTCTGTTGTACTCCATCATGTCTTGGATGAACTCTATGTCATCCTCGACACGACCCGTCTTGAGCTTGAGGTTAAAGTCGAAGAAGAGGAAACCAAAAACCACGAGGCCGCGGGTTGGACCTGTCAGCAACAACGGCTCGCCCTGCGAGGTGATGAGCTGGGGGTCGTCGCGCTCGCGGTGGAAGAGGCAGATCCCCTCATCGTCGAGGGCGTCTCTCACAACGACGGAGCCGTACAGGCTGAGGGGGAAGCTGGCAACGCCGGAGCTGGTCACCTTGATGGAGAGGACGTTGGCCGATCGCTCGAGGGGTGCCCCGATGGCGTCGGTGTGGCGACCGGGCTGGAGCGGCGACTCCTCCTCCGTGTCGAAGTCGATCGGCGGGGAGAAGAACTGGTAGTCCACACGGCCTCCGTGATTCACATCGTGTCCTTCCAGTCGCGCGGAGCGGAAATTGGCGCGGATTTTGGAGGATGGTGGTGGTTGCTCAGCTTTGCCTCCGGGCTCCCACAGGAGGAGCACCTCGTCCTCGGTCTCCGCCTGCATCTTCAGCTTCGCCATTGGCACACCTGACAAGTCCGCCACCATCGATTTGAGGTCGAACGTCTCCATGTGAAAAGGGGTCACAAGGCCACCAACGGCAGCTGCCACGGCCGCCGCCGTGTCGTTCCTCAAAACAGGCGTATTTGGACCCGCCGGCAGCTGGAGGCCGGGTTGTTGATCCTCCTCGGCACCATCATCGTTCGGGGCAATCTGCCCGGCCTCCTCTCCCGCCATGATGTCCTTCACGATCTGATCGACGCTCGAGTCCACGAGCGTCCGGCGGCCGCCGTCCACCGCCGTTTTCTCCTCGAAGAGCCGGAGGCGCTCTACGTGGCCTCTCAGCTCCAGCAAGGTCTCGCTCTGTCGACAACAAAGCTCTTTGGACGGAGTGTTCCAAAGGCCAAGCTTCTCGACGATTTCCTCCAGGTAGGTCCGCCAGCCTCGGAGCTCCGCCAGCAGCTGCGCCTTGCCGTGGATGCTCTCGTCGAGGAGGAAGACATAGCCCGGGGCGACGCCACGGACGCGGTCGCAGAGGGAGTCTGTGGTACGCCTTATCCACGACATGAAGCTCCCGTCGCCGCTGGCCGTCGCCATTAATACCTTCTGTCCGCGCGGTAGTAATGGTCAAGGGCGAGTTTTCGGGGATTGCTCAGCGCGAGAACCACCTTTTATATTGATCATCAGAATCGGTCGGTACGAGTCCCAACCCAACATGAAACACGATGCCGACTCGAAGTCCTAAAGAAAAAGGAGGTCAACGTACCTCATACAGTCATACTACAACTGGGGTTAATCCTGTGTAAGTGGCCGCGTAATCCGGCCGATATGCAAACCAAATGTAAACCGCCTTGTCTACCGTTAGATGAGATAGATCCGCCTCCGCAAAAAAAGAAAAAAAGAAAAAAAAGAAATATGAGATAGATCCGAGCCCGTCTGCTCGTCTGTCTCCAACTCCTCCAGCACACGCCCGCAACAGTGTCTCAGCTCCTGCATCTAGCGCTTCACAACAGACGCTCCTCGTAACATAACTCTAGACGTGGCAGCCCGGAAGCCCGGCAGCTCCGACGAGCTGTAGCCGACGGCCGGCTCGCAACAGCAACAGGCAACACCTGCACCACCGCACGCTGTCTCCCCGGTTTCGCTGCAAAGTTATCATCCCTGGAGCTAGCTTGCACGCACAGGCTTGAAGGCTTGAAGCAGTGTGTTGTTCTTCATGGTAGCACAGGCGTGCAGGTGCAGCTTCGGCGGCGCCTCATAGCGAAAGCTTCATAATACGGCGACGACCATCACAAACATCAGGCCCACAGCTTTGAACGTCCATTGTCATGAGTTATCATCCCTTGGACGGCCACGAGGAAGGTTATTTGGCGGCAACTTTGGCATTGATTTCCGCGGGAACCGAGACGATGAGAACGACGAAGGTTCTTGGCGTCGCCCAGTCGCTGACTCGGCGGGTCCACGCGGTACGATTTTGTTTTCGCGTCAAATTCATTTCCCTAGGCGCCCCCCAACGCACTGGGTTCGGCCTGGGTCCGCTGGTGCCAACTTCGGCCATAACCGGCGAAATTTAGGCTCCGAGGGCGCAACTAGGCCGAGCATAATACACTTATGCTCTTAGATACATCAACCTGAATTGCTTAGTTCTAACTTTGATAAGGAGTAGCTGCAAACGAGCATAATACACTTCATTATAACCATCAAATAGCCAAATAGGATGGTTGTCGAACCATAGGCGAATAGCAAACTGCATTAAAACAAAGGAACATGACCGCATGAAGCTTGCACACAAGGCAAAATAGTTCAATAATTTCCGAAATTGATGGTATTGCCTGAGATATGATGCTTGCACACAAGAGAAGTTCATGCTTGTGATTGCAAAATCGGTGTATATGTAAAGATCTTGTCCTGGTTTCATGAATTGGCTCAGATTTTTGGAAAGTCTCACTTGGGCAGGACAACCATGGTCTTGATTATATGTATGTTGACTTTCCCACTTTTCTTTTGAGCAGGCTATTTCAATTTTAGGTGAGCTGGCGGGGATCACAAGCATCGGTGTTGCATTCCTGAATCTCACACACACAGGTAAGTATATTCTCCCTCACATAAAGTCCTTTTAATGCATGTATAGAGTTTTGCTCACTTTCTTTCTGTTGGAAATATTAGCACTTTTCCGATTAGACTTATCCACGAGTAAACAGTAAGCATGGCATAAAAGGTATGCATCTCATAGCTATACCTAAGCATACTAGCACGTACAGAAATAGAATCGAACCATCTATGAGCAGCACATATACGGCTAGCATAAGTACGAGTAAATGAGGGATGAACATATCATACCCTCCGGTTGGCTAGGCCAACACGGCGGCGGCAGCAGCAGCCTCGGCGTCGTCTGTGGCCTTCTTCTTAGCGGCGGCGTCGTCGGCCATGGTGTCGATGCAGGGGAAGTAGTGGAAGCAGAGGCGGACAGAGTTGGGAATGGATCGGGAGCAGTCGCGTCGAGACACTCCCCAAAAACCTTATTGCTGTTCTCCCGGGCAGGATCTCGAACGACAGGGTTCCGGAGGCACCTGCTCTCCCGACCGGCCGTGCACGCGGTCGTCGGGATGGGGTCGCCGGAGACAGCACAGAGTGAGGAACAGTAGATGACGGCTAGGTCACGCGAGAGGGAGTGAGTGAACCGAACTAGGTCACTCCACTGGGCAGAGCTTTCTTATATAGGTCGTCGGGCAGGAAGTCGTGGGCCTGGGCGGAGGCCCACGACCGACTCCCGGCAAGGGAGTCGTCGTTCCCGGGAAGGGTGGCACACCCGCGAACAGAGTCGACGAGTCCTGGCAACGCAAGTCAGCCCACAGTCCAACGTCTTGGACAGTGGCCCACCTGTTAGCGACTCGTTAATTAAGCTTCGGCTCGGCTCATTCCCGCAACCCGCGGCGCGCGCGCGTCGTGACGAGGCGAGGCGAGGCGAGGCGAGGCGTGGCGAGGCGGGCGGCGGAGGAGGAGGAGCGCGCGTGTACCACTCCTCTTCCCAAGCTCCCAATGGCAAGTGGTAGAGCAGCCCTTATAAAGGGGTCTCAACTCTCCTCAACTAGCAAGGTGGGACTAAACTTCCCACCACCTGCCATCTCATACATGGGCCTCAAGATTAACCAGGAATCATTGTTCATATGGGCCTAAAGCCCATCTATGATTCAACAATCCCCCACCAGATCTCGAGGCACATAAGTTTGTCAACTATTCCAAACAATGTTTGATATATCAGAAATTTCAGTGGAGACTGTTAAGTTGAACTTCCACCTAGAGCAACAGGATTAGACTTCTTCACAACTGAACAATGGACTATGCCTTGAATTGTCAGTTTGGCGTGCAGAAGTTTCACCTATTGTCAGCTGATACGTGGCTGCCGAAGGCTAAACCCCACGGGTGGAGCTTATTAGTCATACTCCGTACCTTCTCATGAGCTTACTAGAGATTACCCAATCTCATAGACTGTGACCAGCAGTCGGGCTCACATAGGTGTTTTCCTCCAAAGAATGCTCTGTAGGTTAGCATCTTGCTTACACAAGCTTTGGAACCACATTAAGACAAAAGTCAGCCTGCCTTACAGAATTGAGAGTATTACTGCATCTCCAACGGAGTGGGTTTATTAAGGATACTCTCCTCAGTTGACCGCTGGATTGTTTTCCCAGGTCCTAATTCACGGGATCTCCGATCACATAGGTTGGGTTACCCCCATGGCAACTTACGTGGGTCTCATACCCATCCCCCTCGATGCATTCTCTATCACTATCCGTGATAGCCCTTTCGTAAAAGGGTCTGCCAGATTCTTAGCCGTCTGGATATAATCCAACGCTATCACTCCGGAGTTTCTTGATTTTCTGACAGATTTCAATCTTCTTCTTATGTGCTTTGTGGATTTCATGTTGTCCTTTGAACTCTTAGCCTTGGCAATCACCGTTTGATTGTCACAGTTCATAAGGACAGCTGGCACTGGTTTATCAACCACCGGCAAGTCCATCAAAAGCTCTCGGAGCCATTCTGCTTCGAGCATGATGTGTCTAATGCTGTGAGTTCTGCTTCCATGGTTGATCTGGTTAAAATCGTCTGCTTGCAAGACTTCTAGGAAACAACACCACCACCAAGTGCGAAGACATGTCCACTTGTGGCTTTCATCTCATCAGCATCAGATATCCAATTCGAATCACTATATCCCTCAAGTACCGTCGGGTACCCAGTATAGTGAATTCCATAGTTCGCAGTATCTTGCAAGTAACGCATCACTCGCTCAACAGCATGCCAATGCACATCTCCCGGATTGGAAACAAACCGGCTCAGTTTGCACACAGCAAATGAGATGTCAGGACGAGTAGCACATGCTAGGTACATCAGTGAACCAACCACTTGAGAATATCTCAATTGATATATAGCCGTGCCTTCGAACTTTCGAATCCGCACGCTAGGATCATATGGTGTTGCAGAAGGTTTGCAGTCCGAATATCCAAAACGGCTCAAAATCTTCTCAACTAGTGGGATTGCAAAAGTGTAATTCCACCCTCAGAATTTCTCAGTAGCTTGATGTTCAAGATAACATCAGCCACGCCCAGGTCTTTCATCTCAAAGTTATGAGATAGAAAAGCCTTGACCTCCTCAATGACTTTGAGGTGGGTCCCAAATATCAGTATGTCATCGACATACAAACACAGTATAACTCCTTCGCCCCCACCATAGCGATAGTATACACATCTGTCAGCTTCGTTCACAACAAAGCCAGCAGATGTCAGAGTAGTGTTGAACTTCTGATGTCATTGCTTAGGCGCTTGTTTCAGGCCATACAAATATTTCACTAGCTTGCACACCTTTCTTTCCTGACCATTTACTACAAATCCATCCGGCTGTTGCATGTAAATTTCCTCGTCTAGCTCTCCGTTAAGGAAAGTCGTCTTAACGTCCATCTGATGAACGAGAAGACCATGCAAGGCAGCCAAAGCGAGTAACACTCGAATGGTTGTCAGCCTAGCCACAGGTGAGTAAGTGTCGAAGAAATCATCTTCTTCCTTTTGGGTATAACCCTTGGCCACAAGCCTAGCCTTGTACTTCTCAACAGTACCATCGGGCCTAAGCTTCTTCTTGAACACCCACTTACATCCCAATGGTTGACAACCATAAGGACGATCAGTGATTTCCATGTCCCGTTAGCCAAGATGGAATCCATCTCGCTACGGACTGCATCCTTCCAGTAGTCAGCATCCGGAGATGCATAAGCTTCTGAAATGGAACTGGGAGTATCATCATCCACGAGGTACACGAGGAAATCATCACCAAAAGACTTTGCAGTCCTTTGTCTCTTGCTCCTAACAGGAGCTTCTTCGTCATCCTTCGTGGAACTCTTGTTACTTTTATGTTCATAATATTCCATCAGAATGGCAGGTTCAGGAGTCGCATCAGATTCCAGTCTAGAAATGCTTTGCATATCTCTCATGGGGGAAATATCCTCAAAGAATGTAGCATTCCTAGACACTATAATTGTACCGACCTTCTGGTCAGGTACCTCAGATTTCACCACCAGAAATCTATAGCCAACGCTATGCTTGGCATAGCCAAGAAAAACACAGTCCACGGTATTTGGTCCTAACTTGCGCTTTTTGATTATCGGCACGTTGACTTTCGCCAAACAGCCCCAAGTGCGCAAGTAAGAGAGTGTAGTTCTTTTCTTTTCCCATTGCTCATAGGGAGTAGTCTCATTATCCTTTGTGGGGACTTTACACAGGACATGACATGATGTCAATACAGCCTCCCCCCACCATGCCTTGGATAAACCCGATGTATCTAACATGGCGTTAACCAAATCAGTTAGAGTACGGTTTTTCCGTTCGGCAACCCCGTTTGACTGCGGTGAGTAGGGAGGCGTCCTCTCATGAATAATACCATGTTCCGCACAGAATAAATCAAACTCATTAGAAAAGTACTCTCCACCACGATCAGATCGGACTCGTTTTATTTTCTTCTGAAGTTGGTTCTCAACTTCAGCCTTATAGACTTTAAAGTAGTGTAGAGCCTCATCCTTAGTATTTAACAAATACACATAGCAGAATCTAGTGGAATCATCAATCATCCACCTTTATTCAACACACCATTCATCTCACAAAGATCTGAATGTATGAGCTCTAATGGTGCCAGGTGTCTCTCCTTCGCAAGCTTGTGAGGCTTACGAGGTTGCTTTGCTTGCACACACGCATGGCACTTAGAGCCTTTGGCTAAAGTGAAACTCGAGATTAAGTCCATCTTAGCTAGCCGCGTCATACAACCAAAATTTATGTGACAAAGACGTGCATGCCAAACCTCAGATTCGTTCACATTAGAATGAATTTGGTTCACGACTTTATTACAGAAATCCTCCAGGGAAAGGCGGAACAAACCACCAAAATCATATCCTTTTCCAACAAACAGTCCATACCGAGATACGACTACTTTGTTAGACTCAAATACTAACTTAAACCCTTCTTTACATAGAAGGGAGCCACTAATGAGATTCTTCTTTATGGCGGTGACATGTTGCACGTTCTTCAGTTGCACGATCTTTCCCGAAGTAAACTTCTAATCTACCGTGCCAACACCAACAGAAGCATGCGAGCCATTCCCCATCAGGACGGAACAATCTCGTGTGACCTGATAAGAAGAAAACAAAGACACATCAGCACACACATGAATATTGGCCCCAGTGTCAACCCACCAATCGGTGGACTGACAAACTGAAAGTATGGTAAACAGATTACCATACTCAGATGCCGCATCATTGTTGCTCAGAGTGACATTCACAGACTTGGAGTCCTGTGCTGGCTTCTTGTACTTGTTTGGGCACTTGTTTGCCCAATGTTCATCTGAACCACAAGTAAAGCAGCCATCTTTCTTTTTGTCTTTCTTCTTACCCTTCTTCTTAAAGGTAGTATTCTGCCGGACAGAGTTCTTTCCCTTGAACTTGTGGAAGTTCTTCTGCACCACATTGGCGCTAGAAGAACCCTCTGCCCCTTTCACGTGTGAGTCCTTTGCTCTTGAGTTCTGCTCAACACTGAGATGACCGATGACATCCTCAACAAAGAATTCACATCTCAAGTGCTTGAGAGAAGTAGCAAAGTTCCTCCAACTAGGAGGGAGTTTTGCAATAATGCAACCCACGACAAACTTGTCCGGTAACTCACACTTAGCAATGCACTGTATCTCATGAGCCTGGTCCAATACAGAATGGTTATCGACCATCCTGTAATCATGAAACTGCTCCATGGCATACCGCTCACTGCCGGCATCAGTTGCGCCGAATTTGACTTTGAGCGCATCCCACAAGTTTTTGGCAACCCCCATATGAATATGGGTTAATTATCCTTTTGCCCTCAGTGGTGTCCATGTGCTCAGTTTTGCCCCTAGTCCATGCACAGCAACTATGACGAGGCCAAACGACCATATTTGAGTCCATTCCGTCCGCCGACGTTAGTGGTTGTGGGTCCGAAGCTTACACGTGGGACCGCGTGGACGTGGGTCCGGAGCTGACATGTAGGCCCGTGCAACTAAATCCCCAAATCATTCTAGCTCACTCTGCCCATCCGCCGGCCGGCTGTCCTGCGCCGCCGCCGCCGCCACCTGCGCCGCGGCAAGCACCTGCCCCGCCACCAGCTGCACGGCCTGCTCCGCCGCTACCGTCCTGCGCCTACACTCCATGGCTACCTGCGACGCCCGCCACCTTCGTGCGACGCCACGGGTGGGGCGCCCGCCACCTGCTCGACCCGCGGCACGGCCTCCTTCCGTGCGCCCGGCCGGAGCGCTTAAAGGTGGGGGGCTGCCGGAGCTATTTGAACTAGGAGGAAGAACCCTAGGGCGAAATGGCGAGCAGCGGCGACCCCAGAGTATTTGGCGAGGCAGGGATCGGGCCGGAGATCCTCCGCGTCGACGACTGGGTTCCCGAGGGGTAAGTCTCCCCTCTTGTTAGATTGAGCTTAGTTATGCATTTGAACACTCGATTCGAGTAGGTTTGCCCAATTAGTGTGCTGATTGCGTCTCTGTTTTTCACCGTTTAGGATGGAGTTGCGGTTTGCTTTCATGGTGCACATTAGAAGGGACCGGTACATGTTCGATGCAAAGGATAAGAAGAAATACCAAGGAGGTTTTGATTATCGGTTGCCAATGGCTAGTAATTGGAGTTTCAGACAATTTGGGGAGGTAATTTGTAGCCAATATCCTTGGGGTTTGCTTGATGAAGTGGTATACAAATACTATGATGGGGAAAAGAATTGGGTGACGGTTACTAATGATGAAGAGCTAGCCAAGTTGATGTGCTTGAGCAGGCATTTGGACCTAGGATGACGGGTGCAACATCTCGGGGAGAACCAAGTCGTCGTAATGGCATCTCTAGCCAGAATAGTTCAGTTGGTGCACGGCAACGTGGTGGCTCGACAAGTGTGGGCAACAGCAGTAGGGTCCCCCTTGAAGTGGAGCCTGATGACTACAATTCTGGGGTTGATGAAGAGAAGCTATATTCTGATGTTATTCGGAATTTACGACGGGCACCTCGGACTGAAAACCAAGATGAGCTCACAATGCAGTCCGTGTGGATGATGACGCGGTGGGTGAGGACGAAGACCTTGCAGCTGTTGAATGGGACCCTTTGATGTTGGAAATATGCCCTAGACGCAATAATAAAATGGTTATTATTGTATGTCCTTGTTCATGATAATTGTCTGTTGTTCATGCTATAATTGTATTAACTGGAAACCGTAATACATGTGTGAATACATAGACCACAACATGTCCCTAGTAAGCCTCTAGTTGACTAGCTCGTTGATCAATAGATGGTTATGGTTTCCTGACCATGGACATTGGATGTCATTGATAACGGGATCACATCATTAGGAGAATGATGTGATGGACAAGACCCAATCCTAAGCATAGCACAAGATCGTGTAGTTCGTTTGCTAGAGCTTTTCTAATGTCAAGTATCATTTCCTTAGACCATGAGATTGTGCAACTCCCGGATACCGTAGGAATGCTTTGGGTGTACCAAACGTCACAACGTAACTGGGTGGCTATAAAGGTGCACTACAGGTATCTCCGAAAGTGTCTGTTGGGTTGGCACGAATCGAGACTGGGATTTGTCACTCCGTATGAGGGAGAGGTATCTCTGGGCCCACTCGGTAATGCATCATCATAATGAGCTCAATGTGACTAAGGAGTTAGCCACGGGATCATGCGTTACGGTACGAGTAAAGTGACTTGCCGGTAACGAGATTGAACAAGGTATTGGGATACCGACGATCGAATCTCGGGCAAGTAACGTACCGATTGACAAAGGGAATTGTATACGGGATTGATTGAATCCTCGACATCGTGGTTCAACCGATGAGATCATCGTGGAACATGTGGGAGCCAACATGGCTACCCAGATCCCGCTATTGGTTATTGACCGGAGAGTCGTCTCGGTCATGTCTGCATGTCTCCCGAACCCGTAGGGTCTACACACTTAAGGTTCGGTGACGCTAGAGTTGTAGAGATATTAGTATGCGGTTAACCGAAAGTTGTTCGGAGTCCCGGATGAGATCCCGGACGTCACGAGGAGTTCCGGAATGGTCCGGAGGTAAAGATTTATATATGGGAAGTCCTATTTTGGCCACCGGAAAATGTTCGGGATTTTTCGGTATTGTACTGGGAAGGTTCTAGAAGGTTCCGAAGTGGGGCCCACCTGCATGGGGGGACCCACATGAACGTGGGTAGTGGGGGCAAGGCCCCACACCCCTGGTAAAGGCGCACCAAGATCCCACCTTAGAAGGAATAAGATCATATTCCGAAGGGATAAGATCAAGATCCCTAAAAAAGGGGGATAACAATCGGTGGGGAAGGGAAATGATGGGATTTCTTTCCCCCACCTTTGCCAACACCCCAATGGACTTGGAGGGCAAGAAACCAGCCCCCTCCACCCCTTTATATAGTGGGGAGGCGCATGGGAGCAGCACCCCAAGCCCTGGCGCCTCCCTCCCTCCCGTGACACCTCTTCCTCCCCGCTTGCGCTTGGCGAAGCCCTGCCGGGATCCCGCTACTTCCACCACCACGCCGTCGTGCTGCTGGATCTCCATCAACTTCTCCTCCCCCCTTGCTGGATCAAGAAGGAGGAGACGTCCCCGCTCCGTACGTGTGTTGAACGCGGAGGTGCCGTCCGTTCGGCGCTAGGATCATCGGTGATTTGGATCACGACGAGTACGACTCCATCAACCCCGTTCTCTTGAACGCTTTCGCGCGCGATCTACAAGGGTATGTAGATGCACTCCCCTCTCTCTCGTTGCTAGATGACTCCATAGATTGATCTTGGTGATACGTAGAAAATTTTAAATTTCTGCTACGTTCCCCTACAGTGGCATCATGAGCCAGGTTTATGCGTAGAATTTTTTCACGAGTAGAACACAAAGTAGTTGTGGGCGAAGATTTGTTCAATTTGCTTATCGTTACTAGTCTTATCTTGATTCGGCGGCATTGTGGGATGAATCGGCCCGGACCGACCTTACACGTACTCTTACGTGAGACAGGTTCCACCGACTGACATGCACTTGATGCATAAGGTGGCTAGCGGGTGTCTGTCTCTCCCACTTTAGTCGGATCGGATTCAATGAAAAGGGTCCTTATGAAGGGTAAATAGCAATTGGCATATCACCGTTGTGGCTTTTGCGTAGGTAAGAAACGTTCTTGCTAGAAACCCATAGCAGCCACGTAAAACATGCAACAACAATTAGAGGACGTCTAACTTGTTTTTGCAGGGTATGCTATGTGACGTGATATGGCCAATAGGATGCGATGAATGATATATGTGATGTATGAGATTGATCATGTTCTTGTAATAGGAATCACGACTTGCATGTCGATGAGTATGACAACCGGCAGGAGCCATAGGAGTTGTCTTAATTTATTGTATGACCTGCGTGTCAATGAAAAACGCCATGTAATTACTTTACTTTATTGCTAACCGTTAGCCATAGTAGTAGAAGTAATAGTTGGTGAGACAACTTCATGAAGACACGATGATGGAGATCATGATGATGGAGATCATGGTGTCATGCCGGTGACGAAGGTGATCATGCCGTGCCTCGAAGATGGAGATCAAAAGGCGCAAGATGATATTGGCCATATCATGTCACTTTATGATTTGCATGTGATGTTTGTCATGTTTACATCTTATTTGCTTAGAACGACGGTAGCATAAATAAGATGATCCCTCACTAAAATTTCAAGAGATGTGTTCCCCCTAACTGTGCACCGTTGCGAAGGTTCGTTGTTTCGAAGCACCACGTGATGATCGGGTGTGATAGATTCTAACGTTCGCATACAACGGGTGTTGACGAGCCTAGCATGTACAGACATGGCCTCGGAACACAAGCAAAACACTTAGGTTGACTTTACGAGCCTAGCATGTACAGACATGTCCTCGGAACACAAGAGACCGAAAGGTCGAACATGAGTCGTATAGTAGATACGATCAACATGGAGATGTTCACCGATGATGACTAGTCCGTCTCACGTGATGATCGGACACGGCCTAGTCGATTCGGATCATGTATCACTTAGATGACTAGAGGGATGTCTATCTAAGTGGGAGTTCATTAAATAATCAGATGAACTTAATTATCATGAACATAGTCAAAAGGTCTTTGCAAATAATGTCGTAGCTTACGCTTTAGTTCTACTAAGATATGTTCCTAGAGAAAATTTAGTTGAAAGTTGATAGTAGAAATTATGCGTACTGGGTCCGTAAACTGAGGATTGTCCTCATTGCTGCACAGAAGGCTTATGTCCTTAATGCACCGCTCGGTGTGCTGAACCTCGAGCGTCGTCTGTAGATGTTACGAAACATCTGACATACACGTTTTGATGACTACGTGATAGTTCAGTGTGTGATGCTAACGGTTTAAAATTGTGGCACCAAAGACGGTTTTGAAACGTCGCAGAACATATGAGATGTTCCAAAGACTGAAATTGGGATTTCAGACTAATGCCCACGTCAAGAGGTATGAGACCTCTGACAAGTTTCTTAAGCCTGCAAACTAAGGGAGAAAATCTCAGTCGTTGAGCATGTGCTCAGATTGTCTGAGTACTACAATCACTTGAATCGAGTGGGAGTTAATCTTCCAGATGAGATAGTGATGGTTCTCCATAGTCACTGCCACCAAGCTATTAGAGCTTCATGATGAACTATAACATATCAGGGATAGACATGATGATCCTTGAGCAACTCGCGATGTTTGACACCGCGAAAGTAGAAATCAAGAAGGAGCATCAATTGTTGATGGTTAGTAAAACCACTAGTTTCTAGAAGGGCAAGGGCAAGAAGGGATACTTCATGAAACGGCAAATCAGTTGCTGCTCTAGTGAAGAAACCCAAGGTTGAACCCAAACCCGAGACTAAGTGCTTCTGAAATGAGGGGAACGGTCACTGAAGCAGAACTACCCTAGATACTTCGTAGATGAGAAGGCTGGCAAGGTCGACAGAAGTATATTGGATATACATTATATTAATGTGTACTTTACTAGTACTCCTAGTAGCACCAGGGTATTAGATACCGGTTCGGTTGCTAAGTGTTAGTAACTCGAAATAAAAGCTGCGGAATAAACGAAGACTAGCTAAAGGTGAGATGACGATATGTGTTGGAAGTGTTTCCAAGGTTGATGTGATCAAGCATCGCATGCTCCCTCTACCATCGAGATTGGGGTTAAACCTGAATAATAATTATTTGGTGTTTGCGTTGAGCATAGACATGATTGGATTATGTTTATCGCAATACGGTTATTCATTAAAGGAGAATAATGGTTACTCTGTCTATTTGAATAATACCTTCAATGGTCTTGCACCTAAAATGAATGGTTTATTGAATCTCGATCGTAGTGATACACATGTTCATGCCAAAAGATATAAGATAGTAATGATAGTACCACATACTTGTGGCACTGCCACTTGAGTCATATTGGTATAAAACGCATGAAGAAGCTCCATGTTGATGGATCTTTGGACTCACTCATTTTTGAAAAGATTGAGACATGCGAACCATGTCTATTAGTATATATGCATGAAGAAAGTCCATAGAGATGGATCATTTGGACTCACTTGATTTTGAATCACTTGAGACATGCAAATCATACCACATGGGCAAGATGACTGAAAGGCCTCGTTTTCAGTAAGATGGAACAAGAGAGCAACTTGTTGGAAGTAATACATTTGATGTGTGCAGTCCAATGAGTGCTGACGCACGCAGTGGATATCGTTATGTTCTTACTTCACAGATGATTTGAGTAGATGCTGAGAATATTTACTTGATGAAACACAAGTCTGAATTATTGAAAGGTTCAAGTAATTTCAGAGTGAAGTTGAAGATCGTCGTGACAAGAGGATAAAATGTCTGTGATATGATCATAGAGATGAATATCTGAGTTACGAGTTTGGCACACAATTAAGAAATTGTGGAAATTGTTTCACGACTAATACCGCCTGGAACACCATATTGTGATGGTGTGTCCGAACATCATAACTGCACCCTATTGGATATGGTGCATACCATGATGTCTCTTATCGAATTACAACTATCGTTTATGGGTTAGGCATTAGAGACAACCGCATTCACTTTAAATAGGGGACCACGCAATTCCGTTGAGACGACACCGTATGAACTATGGTTTAGAGAAACCTAAGCTGCCGTTTCTTAAAAGTTTGGGGCTGCGACGCTTATGTGAAAAAGTTTCAGGCTGATAAGCTCGAACCCAAAGCGGATAAATGCATCTTCATAGAATACCCAAAACAGTTGGGTATACCTCCTATTTCAGATCTGGAAGCAAAAGTGATTGTTTCTAGAAACGGGTCCTTTCTCGAGGAAAAGTTTCTCTCGAAAGAATTGAGTGGGAGGATGGTGGAGACTTGATGAGGTCATTGAACCGTCACTTCAACTAATGTGTAGCACGGCACATGAAGTTGTTCCTGTGGCACCTACACCAATTGAAGTGGAAGCTTATGATAGTGATCATGAAACTTCAGATAAAGTCACTACCAAACCTCATAGGACGACAAGGATGCGTACTACTTCAGAGTGGTACGTAATCCTGTCTTGGAAGTCATGTTGCTAGACAACAATGAACCTACGAGCTATGGAGAAGCGATGGTGGGTCCGGATTCCGACGAATGGCTCGAGGCCATAAAATCCGAGAGGATCCATGTATGAAAACAAAGTATAGACTTTGAAAGAACTACTTGATGGTCGTAAGGCTGTTGGGTACAGATGGATTTTAAAGGGAAGACAAACAATGATGGTAAGTGTCACCATTAAGAAAGCTCGACTTGTCGTTAAGATGTTTTCCCGCAAGTTCAAGGAGTTGACTGCGATGAGACTTTCTCACTCGTAGCGATGCTAAGAGTCTGTTAGAATTATATTAGCAGTTACTGCATTATTTATGAAATCTTGCAGATAGGATGTCAAAACATTGTTTCCTCGACGATTTTCTTGAGGAAAGGTTGTATGTGATACAACCAGAAGGTTTTGTCAATCCTGAAAGATGCTAACAAGTATGCAAAGCTCCAGCAATCCTTCTAAGGATTGGAGTAAGCATCTCGGAGTTGGAATGAATGCTTTGATGTGATGATCAAAGATTTTGGGTTTATACAAAGTTCATGAGAAACTTGTATTTCCAAAGAAGTGAGTGGGAGCACTATAGAATTTTTGATGAGTATATGTTGTTAACATATTGTTGATCAGAAATGATGTAGAATTTCTGGAAGCATCCAGGGTTATTTGAAAAGTGTTTTTAATGGAAAACCTGGATTAAGCTACTTGAACATTGAGCATCAAGATCTATAAGGATAGATCAAAAACGCTTAATAGTACTTTCAAATGAATACATACCGTGACAAGATTTTGAAGGAGTTCAAAATAGATCAGCAAAGAAGGAGTTCTTGGCTGTGTTACAAGGTGTGAGTATTGAGTAAGACTCAAGACCTGACCACGGCAGAAGAAAGAGAAAGGACGAAGGTCGTCCCCTATGCTTTAGACGTAGGCTCTACAATATGCTATGCTGTGTACCGCACCTGAAGTGTGCCTTGCCATGAGTTAGTCAAGGGGTACAATAGTGATCCAGGAAGGGATCACATGACAGCGGTCGAACTTATCCTTTGTATCTAGTGGACTAAGGAATTTTCTCGATTATGGAGGTGGAAAGGGGGTTCGTCGTAAAGGGTTACGTCGATGCAAACTTTGACACTAATCCGGATGACTCTGAGTAGTGAACCGGATTCGTATAGTAGAGCAGTTATTTGGAATAGCTCCAAGTAGCGCGTGGTAGCTACATCTACAAGATGACATAGAGATTTGTAAAGCACACACGGATCTGAATGTTGCAGACCCGTTGACTAACCTCTCTCGTAAGCATAACATGATCAAACCCTAGAACTCATTGAGTTTTAATCACATGGTGATGTGAACTAGATTATTGACTCTAGTAAACTCTTGGGTATTAGTCACATGGCGATGTGAACTTTGAGTGTTAATCACATGGTGATGTGAACTACATTATTGACTCTAGTGCAAGTGGGAGACTATTGGAAATATGCCCTAGAGGCAATAATAAAATGGTTATTATTGTATTTCCTTGTTCATGATAATTGTCTGTTGTTCATGCTATAATTGTATTAACTGGAAACCGTAATACATGTGTGAATACATAGACCACAACATGTCCCTAGTAAGCCTCTAGTTGACTAGCTCGTTGATCAATAGATGGTTATGGTTTCCTGACCATGGACATTGGATGTCATTGATAACGGGATCACATCATTAGGAGAATGATGTGATGGACAAGACCCAATCCTAAGCATAGCACAAGATCGTGTAGTTCGTTTGCTAGAGCTTTTCTAATGTCAAGTATCATTTCCTTAGACCATGAGATTGTGCAACTCCCGGATACCGTAGGAATGCTTTGGGTGTACCAAACGTCACAACGTAACTGGGTGGCTATAAAGGTGCACTACAGGTATCTCCGAAAGTGTCTGTTGGGTTGGCATGAATCGAGACTGGGATTTGTCACTCCGTATGACGGAGAGGTATCTCTGGGCCCACTCGGTAATGCATCATCATAATGAGCTCAATGTGACTAAGGAGTTAGCCACGGGATCATGCGTTACAGTACGAGTAAAGTGACTTGCCGGTAACGAGATTGAACAAGGTATTGGGATACCGACGATCGAAACTCGGGCAAGTAACGTACCGATTGACAAAGGGAATTGTATACGGGATTGATTGAATCCTCGACATCATGGTTCATCCGATGAGATCATCGTGGAACATGTGGGAGCCAACATGGGTATCCAGATCCCGCCGTTGGTTATTGACCGGAGAGTCGTCTCGGTCATGTCTGCATGTCTCCCGAACCCGTAGGGTCTACACACTTAAGGTTCGGTGATGCTAGAGTTGTAGAGATATTAGTATGCGGTTAACCGAAAGTTGTTCGGAGTCCCGGATGAGATCCCGGACGTCACGAGGAGTTCCGGAATGGTCCGGAGGTAAAGATTTATATATGGGAAGTCCTATTTTGGCCACCGGAAAATGTTCGGGATTTTTCGGTATTGTACTGGGAAGGTTCTAGAAGGTTCCGAAGTGGGGCCCACCTGCATGGGGGGACCCACATGAACGTGGGTAGTGGGGGCAAGGCCCCACACCCCTGGTCAAGGCGCACCAAGATCCCACCTTAGAAGGAATAAGATCATATCCCGAAGGGATAAGATCAAGATCCCTAAAAAAGGGGGATAACAATCGGTGGGGAAGGGAAATGATGGGATTTCTTTCCCTCACCTTTGCCAACGCCCCAATGGACTTGGAGGGCAAGAAACCAGCCCCCTCCACCCCTATATATAGTGGGGAGGCGCATGGGAGCAGCACCCCAAGCCCTGGCGCCTCCCTCCCTCCCGTGGCACCTCTTCCTCCCCGCTTGCGCTTGGCGAAGCCCTGCCGGGATCCCGCTACTTCCACCACCACGCCGTCGTGCTGCTGGATCTCCATCAACTTCTCCTCCCCCCTTGCTGGATCAAGAAGGAGGAGACGTCCCCGCTCCATACGTGTGTTGAACGCGGAGGTGCCGTCGGTTCGGCGCTAGGATCATCGGTGATTTGGATCACGACGAGTACGACTCCATCAACCCCGTTCTCTTGAACGCTTCCGCGCGCGATCTACAAGGGTATGTAGATGCACTCCCCTCTCTCTCGTTGCTAGATGACTCCATAGATTGATCTTGGTGATACGTAGAAAATTTTAAATTTCTGCTACGTTCCCCTACATTTGAACCCTCATATGGAAGAAGGTACAGTTTTTGCATCCATGAATGAGTGTAGAAATGCACTTGTGATATACTGCATCAAGGTAGAACGTACTTTCAAAGTTGACAAGAGCGATCAAGTACGTTACAGAGTGCACTGTCCGACTGAGGGTTGTCCATGGAGGCTGCTCGCATCTAAAATGCGGAATAGCACTAATGTTCAGGTCAAAGTGAACCCTTTTAAGCACACATGCCAGGAATCAACCCTTAGGAAGGATACAATCAGTAGAGCCAAGTCAAGATGGGTGGCAGAAGAAGTGAAGAAGTGGGTGAAAGAAAACCAACAAGTGGGTCCAAAGGAATTGCAGAAGAACATCAAAGATAAGTTCAAGATAGATTTACCATACATGAGGTTGTTCAATGGTAAACAACATGCTATGGATTCTATTTATGGTAACTGGCAGGAAAGTTTTCAATTGTTGTATTCATTCAAAGGTGAGGTAGAGAGGACAAGCCCAGGTAGTATTGTAGATATTCATTACCACACCGTGGAGTACACATTCAGGGGAGTGACAAAGACCAAGGAATGCTTTAGGAGGGTTTTTGTCTGTTTTGAGGCTTGTCGCCAGGGTTTTTTGGCAGGCTGCAGGCCTTATTTGGCTATTGATGCCACTTCTCTCACAGGGAGGTTTAAAGGACAGTTAGTAGCAGCTTGTGCAGTTGATGCACACAGTTTTGTATTTCCAGTTGCCTACGGTGTGCTGGAGATAGAGTCTGAGGAGAGCTGGACTTGGTTTTTGCATAATCTGCGCCGGGCTATTGCACGTCCCAATGGGTTGGTCATTCATACAGATGCCTGCAAAGGTTTAGAAGTGGCCATGGACAATGTGTTCCCTGGAGTAGAGCATAGGGAATGCATGCGTCACCTTGCTGCAAATTTCATGAAGAAATTCAAAGGAAAGGTGTATACCGGCAATTTATGGCCAGCATCTTTGACTTGCAGTGTGAAGAAGCACAACTACCACTTGAGGCAGTTATACATGAATCCCAAAGTGAAAGAATACTTGGAAACACACCACTCCAAGTTATGGGCCAGAAGCCAATTCAGTGAAGTGAGCAAAGTTGACTGTGTGCACAATAATCTAGCAGAGTCTTTCAACTCAACGATCCGGAAACTAAAGGGTCATTATGTGGTGGATTTGCTTGACAGGATAAGGATAGAATACATGCAGAAATTTCATTATCGTGCAGGAATAGCCGAGGCAAAATTCATGGGCCACATTATCATACCTGCCATGATGAATGAACTGAAGCAGAAGACAACAGGCTTGGAAATGAACATGACTCTTTGCTCGGGTACCACAGCAGAGATATCATATTTGGATAAAGAGAAGAGGGAATGGAGATATCCAGTGGATTTAGAAGCTAGAACTTGCAGTTGTAGGCAATGGCAGATAACTGGGTTGCCATGCATTCATGCCTTGTTTTTCATCACTTCTCTCCCAGGTCCAGCAGGGAACATACAGCAGTATGTGCATGATTACTACTCTGTTGCAAGGTTCAAAGCCACATATGCTTATGCCTTGCCTGCTATGGAGGGAAAACAACAATGGGACATGGTGGACCCTGGATTCAAGCTTTGCGCTCCAGTTCTGAAGAGAGCAGCAGGTAGACCAAGGAAGAGTCGAATCAGACCTCGCAGCGAAGGAGCTGGACTTGGAGCGAGGAAGCGTAAGTGCACAAGGTGTGGTGGGTCTGGTCATTTCGGTAAGTATTGTGATAACACAGTAGATCCAGCGTTCAGAGAGAGTTTTGATGAAGGCTTCGATGAAAATGTTGGTCAGCAGCCGGTTGCCTCAACAGATGATGAAAATGATAGTCAACAGATGGTTGCATCAGATGAGGATTTTGACGAGGTTCCAAATGATGATGGTCAACAGCCGCATGATTTTGACGATGATCCAAAATATCCTCCAAATAATGATTCAAGTGAGGCTCCAAATGGTGATCCAAGTGAGGCTCCAAATAGTGATCATGGTGATACAAGTGAGGCTCCAAATGGTGACCAACCTTCTGTTGTTGTGAGTTCTGCTAGGTATGTAAATCTTGCAAGGGTCAAATACTACTGTACATTTATCACTTGACATGATCTCATTACCGTTTATGTTTTGCACAACTCTATGATAGCTTTGAAGAAGACGCGCAAGGTACCGACAACCAAGAGGAGAAGAGAAGAAGCAATGAGCACAAGGTGCACGAGGAGCAAAGTGATGGCAAGAAGCTCAAGGAACAGACAGAAGCCCCAACGCTATATATGAATAATTATGAAACATTATGAATAAGGGATGATGTTGTATTATGAAACATTTATCACTTGACATGTTGTATTTCTGTTGGATGATGTTGGACCTATGTTAGAAGTATGTTTGACATGATGTTTAAATAGCTATTGGATGATGTTTGAATGAGCACATGGTTTTTCCTTTTTTTGATTTTTTTGAATTCTGCTTTGCTCATTTAAATTCTGGTCAAACCTAACTTTGACCAAGATTTAAACAAGTCCAAAACATCAAAATGAAAAACTAAGCCTGGATCCTTCTTAGTCAATCCAAAATGAAGCTGTGGTGAGGTTTTTGAAATTTTCATGAAAAATGTGCTAAAAAGAGGGGTCCAAAGGTAGGGTAAACGACCTCATTTCTAAGCAAGTTTATTTTCGACCTTGTCTAAATCAGCCAAATAACTTTCTTACACATATATTCTATATATACAGACTATGTGCGCTGGTTTTTCCATTTTTTGATTTTTTTTAATTTGTTTTGCTCATTTGAATTCTGGTCAAACTTAACTTTGACCAAGATTTAAACAAGTGTAAAACATCAAAATGAAAAACTAAGCCTAGATCCTTCTTAGTCACTCCAAAATGAAGCTGCGGTGAGTTTTTTGAAATTTTCATGTTCATTTCCCCAAAACACTTCTCTTCACTTCATACAAGAGAGTTTGAGATACTCGAGATATCACACAATACACATGAACTTATCGTTTAAATGTATGTAAACCTTGTTTATCAACTTAAATCGTTAGTATATGACATAAGAAGACTATGTGCGCAGGTTTTTTATTTTTCTGATTTTTATTTAATTTATTATGCTCATTTGAAATCTGGTCAAACATAGCTTTGACTGCTCCAAACCCCTCCCAAACCCCGCTAACCCTAGCGCTGAACAAGGACCGTCCATCTAACCCTAGCGGCGATCAAGGGTCGTCGATCTAACCCTTCTAGAAGGAATCTGCGGGGAGGAGGGGGGCGATCCGCGAGATGCAATCTGATTGGCTGGGAGATTGTTTTTTTAACAAATACCGGGCACGCTGGATGGACCGTTGGGCCGTCTCGTTGTCTGGGCCTGAGACCGCAGTAAATAGCCCGTCTCAGCCTTTCCAGGCCTTGCATGCATGGGAGGCGGCGACGTGGGTTTGCATGCGCGGGAGGCGGCGACATGCATGCATGCGAGCGAGGCGAGCGAGGCGCGCTAGGTGAGCTAGGTGGTTCAGGAGTGGTTCAGGGCAGCGATTCACATGCACCGCCCGGTCAAAGAGCTATGCAGTGATTCAGATGCACGCACGCACCCCATGCATCGTTTTCGTGCAAAAATTTAAGAGTGCAAAACGTAACGGATACACACACGCGTCCGGATACACACACGCGTCCGGATTCACACACGCACCGTTCTCATCCTTTCTCTCTTCCTCTCCCACCCACAGGCCTATAAATGGGGTGCCTCTCTTCCTCTCCCACCCACAAGCCAGATCCGATCATCTCCAACTTCAAACACCCAAGCGACCGAGCCCTCCCCAAGCAAGACCAAGTGAAGATGCAGTTCAACGGGCCGACCTTCAACCGTCCGCCTATCGTGCCGGAGCTGCGCTACCCACCGGGCGTGCTCGTGGAGAGGGAGCTCCGTGTGTGGGCTATTTCAAGGTGGAGAGGTTCCGTCGAACTCACCCGCGCCTTCCTCAGAGCCGGCTATGCCCACCTCCCACGGGGCTCGCCGAGGATGTTCACCCTCAACGAGGTTCGTGACCGCGGCGGCATCCTCCTACTGCTCACGGTCACCTTCACCAACCCGTTTGACGCGCGCGAGCTCCTCGGCCAAGTCTTTTGGTGCGGCTGCGAGGCCATCTTCTTCACCGTCTACAACATCTACACCAACTACGAGCGCATCTTCCCCGCTCCAGGCCAGATGCACTCCCTTCCCTACGACGAGGAGGAGGAGGTGTGAAGATGAAGACGGTGTTGAAGGGGCGCGCGCGGCCAAGGTGGAAGAAGGAGGTCAAGATGAAGATGTTCAAGCCCGGAGTCAAGCTCGTCATGTTTCGTTTTTTATTTTGTTGCTTTTTTATGTCGTGTCGTGTCATGTTTCATCATGTGTCCGTGAACTGTCCGTGAACTTATTATTGTTGCTTTTCTATTGTAATGGTGTGTTGCATCTTATCTAAGTTATTAGGGTTTATTATGCGTGTTAAAAATGTCTGTGCCCAAACATATCATTTCTTCCCTAAACCAAGTCATGAAGTTCGAGAACTTGTGGTTTTCATTAATGAAAATCGGAGGGGGTGAGAAGCCCTCTGTTTCATTCAAAAAAATTCATGAACTAACATGCAAATTTATTCCCTATAAATCCTAAACCAAGTGTCACTCTAACCCTAAACCAAGTGCCACTCTAACCAAAATCATGTGGCAGTGCAAACATACGTTTTCAACCTTCCAACCCTCCAAAATTTCAATGCAAAACAAAGGAAAACCACTCTCACGCGTGTGCAAACATTCACGGTCTCACTATTTTTTTTTAAATCACAGTCTCCCTATGTATACCTTCCTTCCCTACCCATGTCAAAGTCTTGCCATCTGTCCTAGTGGTTACCAGCGCAGCCCTAAACACCGCAAACCCACGCGGTCCTGGGTTCGAGTCCCTAGTCGCACCAATTTTTTGTGCATTTTCCACCCTTCATTTTTTTAGACAAATTATTTTTTTCTCAATGTAATGCCCTTAAAAAATGTTCATTTATTTTGGCACCAGGTGTAAACCTCTACCAGAGCAGAGGCACATTTTCCATGACATTTTGGTCTTTGATTTAAATCACGGTGTATTTGAATTGGATTAATTAACAGCTCCAAAAAATTTCTAACCATAATTGTTTGGCTCCGGAATAATTCAATTAGCTTCCACAAAAAGTTTCACCATTATGATTTACTGCCTAAATTAAATCAGAACAGAAAACAGAAAAATACGCATGTGAACCCCCGAATGGGCCTAATTGGATGCAGTTGGCCCATTAGTCTAGCCTGCACTTGGCTCTACGCTCTGAATTTGGCCCAAGAGCAACCTTTTTTTGGACAGAAAGGCAGAGCAGAGAGCTGCATTTCATTGATCAAAAGTTTCTGAATTCCTCATTTCTTCTCTTTTTTTCAACATATTTAAATGTTGGTCACTTCTTCTCTTTTTGTTTCAACATTTAAACAACTTTAACCAACATTTAAACTAGGTGATTTTCTCATACAATTTCAATATTACAAATTCCTCCATAATTCATGCCTTTCCATACATTTTCAATATTACAACCAGTGTGATTACCATACCTACAAATGCCCAAAAGTATTTGCAAATGGGTATTGGTAGTGCTTGATCTTCAAGATTCCTAACCTTCTTCTTCAACATCCTAAGCTCAACAGCTAGCTCTCTGTCAGTGCGTGCTTCGCCCTCCATCTCTTCTTCCGGAGCTCGTGATGTGGCCACTGCCGTTCGTGGCAGCATGCGCAACCATTCTTCATGCTCTTCTTGCAGTTCATTCATCAGAGTCTTGGCCAGAGCATCGACCCAAAGAAAGAAGCATGTCACCTGCATGAACACCAAACAAATCAACCCATTGCTCAAAGATCCCGACCATGAAAATGGTGCAATTACCCCAATTCTTACCCCATTCTTGCTGCACGTAGAACGGATGATTTTGGTTCCTCGGTGTGTGAGAAACCCTCCGATCAACGCCCGCCCGGCACCGCAGACAGACGAAGACAGGCATGTCCACACGCGCCCGGCTGTGCATCCGCGAGGTGGCGCGGGAGCTTGAGGAAGACATGGAGCTCGGAGCCGAAGGGGATCTCAATGCCACCGTGCCCTCCACAGCTAGCTTCCCACCGCCGCGCCCTCCACAGCTAGCTTCCCACCGCCGTGCTCTCTCTCTCTCTCGCCGTGGTCACCGCCGTGCTCTCTGTCGCCGTGGTCACCGCCGCTGTCGCCCGCTTATATAGCACACCTGCAACGGCCCTCTGCTCAACGGCTCTCTGCTGGGTCCCACAAGCCACGCGTGCAACGGTCGGAATAAAATTGGTCGTCCCTGCCACCTGGTCCCACCTGTAAGGGCCGAGTCAAAAGGTTGACCTGATGGAGACGGCTGAGTTCACGGAACGAGTCGGTGCGCTCGGACTAGGGGCAAAACTAAGCACAATTCGCATCTGAGGGCAAAACTGAGCACATGGACACTACTGAGGTTTTTGAGTGGCGGTCGAGTATGCGGTCCAGACTGGACGGACCCGAATTGTCGGTTTTGAGTGGCTCCTTCCACTGACTGGACGTAGAGCCACTAAATCCGGCATTGACTGCCGTATCTTCAGCGTTTTCACCATGTTTGCGCGCTTGTGTTTGTTGCGCCGGGGTTTGCCGTTGCTATCTCTGGCCTTTGACGTGCCAGGGTTGCTTGCTGTGTTGTTGCTACAGGCCAACCGGCTGTCTTCGCCCACGCAAAAGCGGGTCATGAATGGGCTGCCATGGATTTTGGCTTCTCTTGGCCGAGATGTCGGGAGAGCCACTCGTCGCGGATGTTATGTTTAAAGGCTGCTAGGGCTTCGGCATCCGGACAGTCGACAATTTGGTTCTTTTTAGTTAGGAACCGAGTCCAGAATTTCCTGGCTGACTCTCCGGACTGTTGTGTTATGTGACTTAAATCGTCAGCGTCCGGTGGCCGCACATAAGTGCCCTGGAAGTTGTCCAGGAATGCGTCTGCCAGGTTCTCCCTGAAGGAAATATGCCCTAGAGGAAATAATAAAGTATTATATATTTCCTTATATCATGATAAATGTTTATTATTCATGCTAGAATTGTATTAACCGGAAACATAATACATGTGTGAATACATAGACAAACAGAGTGTCACTAGTATGCCTCTACTTGACTAGCTCGTTAATCGAAGATGGTTATGTTTCCTAGCCATAGACATGAGTTGTCATTTGATTAACGGGATCACCTCATTAGGAGAATGACGTGATTGACATGACCCATTCCGTTAGCTTAGCACTCGATCGTTTAGTATGTTGCTATTGCTTTCTTCATGACTTATACATGTTCCTATGACTATGAGATTATGCAACTCCCGTTTACCAGAGGAACACTTTGTGTGCTACCAAACGTCACAACGTAAATGGGTGATTATAAAGGTGCTCTACAGGTGTCTCCCAAGGTACTTGTTGGGTTGGCGTATTTCGAGATTAGGATTTGTCACTCCGATTGTCGGAGAGGTATCTCTGGGCCCACTCGGTAATGCACATCACTATAAGCCTTGCAAGCATTGTGACTAATGAGTTAGTTGCGGGATGATGTATTACGGAACGAGTAAAGAGACTTGCCGGTAACGAGATTGAACTAGGTATCGAGATACCGACGATCGAATCTCGGGCAAGTAACATACCGATGACAAAGGGAACAACATATGTTGTTATGCGGTCTGACCGATAAAGATCTTCATAGAATATGTGGGAGCCAATATGGGCATCCAGGTCCCACTATTGGTTATTGACTGGAGAGGTGTCTCGATCATGTCTACATAGTTCTCGAACCCGTAGGGTCCGCACGCTTAACGTTACGATGACAGTTATATTATGAGTTTATATGTTTTGATGTACCGAAGGTTGGTCGGAGTCCTGGATGTGATCACGGACATGACGAGGAGTCTCGAAATGGTCGAGACATAAAGATTGATATATTGGAAGCCTATGTTTGGACATCGGAAGTGTTCCGGGTGAAATCGGGATTTTTCCTGAGTACCGGGAGGTTACCGGAACCCCCCGATAACTTAATGGGCCTTATTGGGCCTAGGTGGAAGAGAGGAGAGGAGGCTAGGGCAGGGCCGCGCCCCCTTCCCCCCAGTCCGAATAGGACAAGGAGAGGGGGGGCGCCCCGCCTTCCTTCCTCCCCTCCACCTCTTCCCCCTTCCACTCCTAGTCCAACATGGAAAGGGGGGGAGTCCTACTCCCGGTAGGAGTAGGACTGCTCCTGGCGCGCCTCTACCTCCTAGGCCGGCGGCCTCCCCCTTGCACCTTTATATACGGGGGCAGGGGGCACCTCTAGACACACAATTGATCAACGATCTTTTAGCCGTGTGCGATGCCCCCCTCCACCATATTACACCTCGATAATATCGTAGCGGAGCTTAGGCGAAGACCTGCGTCGGTAGAACATCATCATCGTCACCACGCCGTCGTGCTGACAAAACTCTCCCTCAACACTCGGCTGGATCGGAGTTCGAGGGACGTCATCGAGCTGAACGTGTGCTGAACTCGGAGGTGCCGTGCGTTCGGTACTTGATCGGTCGGATCATGAAGACGTACGACTACATCAACCGCGTTGTGTTAATGCTTCCGCTTTCGGTCTATGAGGGTACGTGGACAACACTCTCCCCTCTCGTTGCTATGCATCACCATGATCTTGCGTGTGCATAGAATTTTTTTGAAATTACTACGTTCCCCAACAGTGGTATCAGAGCCAGGTTTTATGCGTTGGTGTTATGCACGAGTAGAACACAAGTGAGTTGTGGGCGATATAAGTCATACTGCTTACCAGCATGTCATACTTTGGTTCAGCGGTATTGTGAGATGAAGCGGCCCGGACCGACATTACGCGTACGCTTGCGCGAGACTGGTTTGACCGTTGCGAGCACTCATTGCTTAAAGGTGACTGGCGGGTGTCTGTCTCTCTCACTTTAGCTGAACCGAGTGTGGCTACGCCCGGTCCTTGCGAAGGTTAAAACAACACTAACTTGACAAACTATCGTTGTGGTTTTGATGCGTAGGTAAGAACGGTTCTTGCTAAGCCCGTAGCAGCCACGTAAAACTTGCAACAACAAAGTAGAGGACGTCTAACTTGTTTTTGCAGGGCATGTTGTGATGTGATATGGTCAAGACACGATGCTATATTTTATTGTATGAGATGATCATATTTTGTAACCGAGTTATCGGCAACTGGCAGGAGCCATATGGTTGTCGCTTTATTGTATGCAATGCAATCGCCATGTAATTGTTTTACTTTATCACTAAGCGGTAGCGATAGTCGTAAAAGCAATAGTTGGCGAGACGACAATGATGCTACGATGGAGATCAAGGTGTCGAGCTGGTGACGATGGTGATCATGACGGTGCTTCGGAGATGGAGATCACAAGCACAAGATGATGATGGCCATATCATATCATTGATATTCATTGCATGTGATGTTTATCTTTTATGCATCTTATCTTGCTTTGATTGACAGTAGCATTATAAGATGATCTCTCACTAAAATTTCAAGATAAAAGTGTTCTCCCTGAGTATGCACCGTTGCGGAAATTCTTCATGCTGAGACACCACGTGATGATCGGGTGTGATAGGCTCTACGTTCAAATACAACGGGTGCAAAACAGTTGCACACGCGGAATACTCAGGTTAAACTTGACGAGCCTATCATATGCAGATATGGCCTCAGAACACGGAGACCGAAAGGTCGAGCGTGAGTCATATAGTAGATATGATCAACATAGTGATGTTCACCATTGAAAAACTACTCCATCTCACGTGATGATCAGACATGGTTTAGTTGATTTGGATCACGTAATCACTTAGATGATTAGAGGGATGTCTATCTAAGTGGGAGTTCTTAAGTAATATGATTAATTGAACTTGAATTTATCATGAACTTAGTACCTGATAGTATCTTGCTTGTCTATGTTAATTGTAGATAAATGGCCCGTGCTGTTGTTCCGTTGAATTTTAATGCGTTCCTTGAGAAAGCAAAGTTGAAAGATGATGGTAGAAATTACATAGACTGGGTCCGTAACTTGAGGATTATCCTCATTGCTGCACAGAAGAATTACGTCCTGGAAGCACCGCTAGGTGCCAGGCCTCCTGCAAGAGCAACACCAGAAGTTATGAACGTCTGGCAGAGCAAAGCTGATGACTACTCGATAGTTCAGTGTGCCATGCTTTACGGCTTAGAACCGGGTCTTCAACGACGTTTTGTACGTCATGGAGCATATGAGATGTTCCAGGAATTGAAGTTAATATTTCAAGCAAATGCCCGGATTGAGAGATATGAAGTCTCCAATAAGTTCTACAGCTGCAAGATGGAAGAGAATAGTTCTGTCAGTGAGCATATACTCAAAATGTCTGGGTATAATAATCACTTGATTACACTGGGAGTTAATCTTCCGGATGATAGCGTCATTGACAGAATTCTTCAATCACTGCCACCAAGCTACAAGAGCTTCGTGATGAACTATAACATGCAAGGGATGAATAAGACAATTCCCGAGCTCTTCGCAATGCTAAAGGCAGCGGAGGTAGAAATCAAAAAGGAGCATCAAGTGTTGATGGTCAGTAAGACCACTAGTTTCAAGAAAAAGGGCAAAGGGAAGAAGAAGGGGAAATTCAAGAAGAACAGCAAGCAAGTTGCTGTTCAGGAGAAGAAACCCAAGTCTGGACCTAAGCCTGAAACTGAGTGCTTCTACTGCAAGCAGACTGGTCACTGGAAGCGGAACTGCCCCAAGTATTTGGCGGATAAGACGGATGGCAAGGTTAACAAAGGTATATGTGATATACATGTTATTGATGTGTACCTTACTAATGCTCGCAGTAGCACCTGGGTATTTGATACTGGTTCTGTTGCTAATATTTGCAACTCGAAACAGGGGCTACGGATTAAGCGAAGATTGGCTAAGGACGAGGTGACGATGCGCGTGGGAAATGGTTCCAAAGTCGATGTGATCGCGGTCGGCACGCTACCTCTACATCTACCTTCGGGATTAGTTTTAGACCTAAATAATTGTTATTTGGTGCCACCGTTAAGCATGAACATTATATCTGGATCTTGTTTGATGCGAGACGGTTATTCATTTAAATCAAAGAATAATGGTTGTTCTATTTATATGAATAATATCTTTTATGGTCATGCACCCTTGAAGAATGGTCTATTTTTGTTGAATCTCGATAGTAGTGATACACATATTCATAATGTTGAAGCCAAAAGATGCAGAGTTGATAATGACAGTGCAACTTATTTGTGGCACTGCCGTTTAGGTCATATCAGTGTAAAGCGCATGAAGAAACTCCATACTGATGGACTTTTGGAATCACTTGATTATGAATCACTTGGTACTTGCGAACCGTGCCTCATGGGCAAGATGACTAAAACACCGTTCTCCGGAACTATGGAGATAGCAATAGATTTATTGGAAATCATACATACAGATGTATGTGGTCCGATGAATATTGAGGCTCATGGCGGATATCGTTATTTTCTCACCTTCACATATGATTTGAGCAGATATGGGTATATCTACTTAATGAAACATAAGTCTGAAACATTTGAAAAGTTCAAAGAATTTCAGAGTGAAGTTGAAAATCATCGTAACAAGATAATAAAATTTCTCGATCTGATCGTGGAGGAGAATATTTGAGTTATGAGTTTGGTCTTCATTTGAAACAATGCGGAATAGTTTCGCAACTCACGCCACCCGGAACACCACAGCGTAATGGTGTGTCCGAACGTCGTAATCGTACTTTACTAGATATGGTGCGATCTATGATATCTCTTACTGATTTACCGCTGTCGTTTTGGGGTTATGCTTTAGAGACGGCTGCATTCACTCTAAATAGGGCACCATCAAAATCCGTTGAAACGACACCTTATGAACTATGGTTTGGCAAGAAACCAAAGTTGTCGTATCTTAAAGTTTCGGGTTGCGATGCTTATGTGAAGAAACTTCAACCTGATAAGCTCGAACCTAAATCGGAGAAATGTGTCTTCATAGGATACCCAAAGGAGACTGTTGGGTACACCTTCTATCACAGATCCGAAGGCAAGACATTCGTTGCTAAGAATGGATCCTTTCTAGAGAAGGAGTTTCTCTCGAAAGAAGTGAGTGGGAGGAAAGTAGAACTTGATGAGGTAACTGTACCTGCTCCCTTATTGGAAAGTAGATCATCACAGAAACCATTTTCTACGACACCTACGCCAATTAGTGGGGAAGTTAATGATAATGATCATGAAACTTCCGATCAAGTTATTACTGAACCTCGGAGGTCAACCAGATTAAGATCCGCACCAGAGAGGTACGGTAATCCTGTTCTGGAGGTTATGTTACTAGACCATGACGAACCTACGAACTATGAAGAAGCGATGGTGAGCCCAGATTCCGCAAAATGGCTTGAGGCCATGAAATCCGAGATGGGATCCATGTATTAGAACAAAGTATGGAATTTGGTTGACTTGCCCGATGATCGGCAAGCCATTGAAAATAAATGGATCTTTAAGAAGAAGACTGACGCTGACGGTAATGTTACTGTCTATAAAGCTCGACTTGTTGCAAAAGGTTTTTGACAAGTTCAAGGGATTGACTACGATGAGACCTTCTCACCCGTAGCGATGCTTAAGTCTGTCCGAATCATGTTAGCAATTGCCGCATTTTATGATTATGAAATTTGGCAAATGGATGTCAAACCTGCATTCCTGAATGGATTTCTGGAAGAAGAGTTGTATATGATGCAAGCGGAAGGTTTTGTTGATCCAAAGGGAGCTAACAAAGTGTGCAAGCTCCAGCGATCCATTTATGGACTGGTGCAAGCCTCTCGGAGTTGGAATAAACGCTTTGATAGTGTGATCAAAGAATTTGGCTTTATACAGACTTTTGGAGAAGCCTGTATTTACAAGAAAGTGGTGGGAGCTCAGTAGCATTTCTGATATTATATGTGGATGACATATTGCTAATTGGAAATGATATAGAATTTCTGGATAGCATAAAGGGATACTTGAATAAGAGTTTTTCAATGAAAGACCTCGGTGAAGCTGCATATATATTAGGCATCAAGATCTATAGAGATAGATCAAGACGCTTAATTGGACTTTCACAAAGCACATACCTTGACAAAGTTTTGAAGAAGTTCAAAATGGATCAAGCAAAGAAAGGGTTCTTGCCTATACTACAAGGTTTGAGATTGAGTAAGACTCAATGCCCGACCACTACAGAAGATAGAGAGAAGATCAAAGATGTTCCCTATGCTTCAGCCATAGGCTCTATCATGTATGCAATGCTGTGTACCAGACCTGATGTGTGCCTTGCTATAAGTTTAGCAGGGAGGTACCAAAGTAATCCAGGAGTGGATCACTAGACAGCGGTCAAGAACATCCTGAAATACCTGAAAAGGACTAAGGATATGTTTCTCGTTTATGGAGGTGACAAAGAGCTCATCGTAAATGGTTACGTTGATGCAAGCTTTGACACTGATCCGGACGATTCTAAATCGCAAACCGGATACGTATTTACTTTGAACGGTGGAGCTGTCAGTTGGTGCAGTTCTAAGCAAAGTGTCGTGGCGGGATCTACGTGTGAAGCGGAGTACATAGCTGCTTCGGAAGCAGCAAATGAAGGAGTCTGGATGAAGGAGTTCATATCCGATCTAGGTGTCATACCTAGTGCATCGGGACCAATGAAAATCTTTTGTGACAATACTGGTGCAATTTCCTTAGCAAAGGAATCCAGATTTCACAAGAGAACCAAGCACATCAAAAGACGCTTCAATTCCATCCGGGATTTAGTCCAGGTGGGAGACATAGAAACTTGCAAGATACATACGGATCTGAATGTTGCAGATCCGTTGACTAAGCCTCTTCCACGAGCAAAACATGATCAGCACCAAGACTCCATGGGTGTAAGAATCATTACTGTGTAATCTAGATTATTGACTCTAGTGCAAGTGGGAGACTGAAGGAAATATGCCCTAGAGGCAATAATAAAGTATTATTTATTTCCTTATATCATGATAAATGTTTATTATTCATGCTAGAATTGTATTAACCGGAAACATAATACATGTGTGAATACATAGACAAACAGAGTGTCACTAGTATGCCTCTACTTGACTAGCTCGTTGATCAAAGATGGTTATGTTCCTAGCCATAGACATGAGTTGTCATTTGATTAACGGGATCACATCATTAGGAGAATGATGTGATTGACTTGACCCATTCCGTTAGCTTAGCACTCGATGGTTTAGTATGTTGCTATTGCTTTCTTCATGACTTATACATGTTCCTATGACTATGAGATTATGCAACTCCCGTTTACCGGAGGAACACTTTGTGTGCTACCAAACGTCACAACGTAACTGGGTGATTATAAAGGTGCTCTACAGGTGTCTCCAAAGGTACTTGTCGGGTTGGCGTATTTCGAGATTAGGATTTGTCACTCCGATTGTCGGAGAGGTATCTTTGGGCCCACTCGGTAATGCACATCACTATAAGCCTTGCAAGCATTGTAACTAATGAGTTAGTTGCGGGATGATGTATTACGGAACGAGTAAAGAGACTTGCCGGTAACGAGATTGAACTAGGTATCGAGATACCGACGATCGAATCTCGGGCAAGTAACATACCGATGACAAAGGGAACAACGTATGTTGTTATGCGGTCTGACCGATAAAAATCTTCGTAGAATATGTGGGAACTAATATGAGCATCCAGGTTCCGCTATTGGTTATTGACCGGAGAGGTGTCTCGGTCATGTCTACATAGTTCTCGAACCCGTAGGGTCCGCACGCTTAACGTTACGATGATAGTTATATTATGAGTTTATATGTTTTGATGTACCGAAGGTTGTTCGGAGTCCCGGATGTGATCACGGACATGACGAGGAGTCTCGAAATGGTCGAGACATAAAGATTGATATATTGGAAGCCTATGTTTGGACATCGGAAGTGTTCCGGGTGAAATCGGGATTTTTCCGGAGTACCGGGAGGTTACCGGAACCCCTCGGTAACTTAATGGGCCTTATTGGGCCTAGGTGGATGAGAGGAGAGAAGGCTAGGGCAGGGCCGCGCCCCCCTTCCCCCCAGTCCGAATAGGACAAGGAGAGGGGGGGCGCCCCCCCCCCCCCCTTCCTTCCTCCCCTCCACCTCTTCCCCCTTCCACTCCTAGTCCAACATGGAAAGGGGGGAGTCCTACTCCCGGTAGGAGTAGGACTCCTCCTGGCGCGCCTCTACCTCCTAGGCCGGCGGCCTCCCCCTTGCACCTTTATATACGGGGGCAGGGGGCACCTCTAGACACACAATTGATCAACGATCTTTTAGCCGTGTGTGATGCCCCCCTCCACCATATTACACCTCGATAATATCGTAGCGGAGCTTAGGCGAAGACCTGCGTCGGTAGAACATCATCATCGTCACCACGCCGTCGTGCTGATGAAACTCTCCCTCAACACTCGGCTGGATCGGAGTTCGAGGGACGTCATCGAGCTGAACGTGTGCTGAACTCGGAGGTGCCGTGCGTTCGGTACTTGATCGGTCGGATCGTGAAGACGTACGTCTACATCAACCGCGTTGTGTTAACGCTTCCGCGTTCGGTCTACGAGGGTACGTGGACAACACTCTCCCTTCTCGTTGCTATGCGTCACCATGATCTTGCGTGTGCGTAGAATTTTTTTGAAATTACTACGTTCCCCAACAGTCTGCCAACGCTTAAAATGCGTCCCGGTAAACTTTTCCGGTTTCAGAGTAGCAGCAAAGCCTTGAATCGAAAAGTGCCTAAAATAAGGTTTTTGGATTGTTGGAAATATTAGCACTTTTCCGATTAGACTTATCCACGAGTAAACAGTAAGCATGGCATAAAAGGTATGCATCTCATAGCTATACCTAAGCATACTAGCATGTACAAAACATAGAATCAAACCATCTATGAGCAGCACATATACGGCTAGCATAAGTACGAGTAAACGAGGGATGAACATATCATACCCTCCGGTTGGCCAGGCCAACGCGGCGGCGGCAGCAGCAGCCTCGGCGTCGTCCATGGCCTTCTTCTTAGCGGTGGCGGCGTCGGCCATGGTGTCGATGCAGGGGAAGTAGTGGAAGCAGAGGCGGACAGAGTTGGGAACGAATCGGGAGCAGTCGCGTTGAGACGCTCCCCAAAAACCTTATTGCCGTTCTCCCGGGCAGGATCTCGAACGACAGGGTTCCGGAGGCACCTGCTCTCCCGGCCGGCCGTGCATGCGGTCGTCGGGATGGGGTCGCCGGAGACAGCACAGAGTGAGGAACAGTAGATGACGGCTAGGTCACGCGAGAGGGAGTGAGTGAACCGAACTAGGTCACTCCACTGGGCAGAGCTTTCTTATATAGGTCGTCGGGTAGGAAGTCGTGGCCCTGGGCGGAGGCCCACGACCGACTCCCGGAAAGGAGTCGTCGTTCCCGGGAAGGGTCGCACACCCGCGAACGGAGTCGACGAATCCCGGCAACACAAGTCAGCCCAATTAATCCCTGATTAATTAATTCATTCCTGAGCGGTAAAAATAAGCTTCGGCTCATTCCCGCAACCCAGGCGTGGCGAGGCGGGCGGCGGAGGAGGAGGAGCGCGCGTGTACCACTCCTCTTCCCAAGCTCCCAATGGCAAGTGGTAGAGCAGCCCTTATAAAGGGGTCTCAACTCTCCTCAACTAGCAAGGTGGGACTAAACTTCCCACCACCTGCCATCTCATACATGGGCCTCAAGATTAACCAGGAATCATTGTTCATACGGGCCTAAAGCCCATCTATGATTCAACACTTTCTAGCTAGCTGCTGCATTAATTTCTTTCACCGTATAGTTTATACCTCAGAGAGGTCATTTTAGTGCATGATGTTCTGGTGTAGCTACCATTAGCTTTACTGGAGCAGAGCAACATTTAATAGGAATTCCACCATAAATATTTACCCAGATACAACATTCTTCTGTGGAATTTGAGTTTTTTTCCAGAAGGTTTAGGATCTAAGGATGAGCTATCAGTGGTACTGATTATACAACGAGTTTGTACAAAATGTTCGCTGGTGTTGGGTGTTTACTTTTATAACTTCTATATCCCCTTATTGTGTTTCTCTGTTTCTAGAAAGTAAGCCATTTGTTCCAGGATTTCAAGTTTGTGCTATAACGTGAAGGAGAAAGAGTTCATTATTGGCCAACAGTTTTTTTTTGAAAGACCCGGCAAATCACCGGCTTCATTGATTTAGCAGAAAGCAGTGGAAACATGTAGATCAAGTGATCAAGTGGATGAAATTAGAAAAGTACAGCTATCTCCCCTCTGATTAGGCTAATTTTCACTAATTGTGTCCCCGAAGGGAGGCTCTATGAATTTGGCTCCGGCCAATCTCCATTGCTCGATATTGGTCCTAATCGCCATGATGACATCTTCCACCCGAGGTGTTTTTGCCCGGAAAACACAGTGGTTTCTTTCCC
The DNA here is from genome assembly GCF_002575655.3 of Aegilops tauschii subsp. strangulata. Classification (NCBI taxonomy): domain Eukaryota; kingdom Viridiplantae; phylum Streptophyta; class Magnoliopsida; order Poales; family Poaceae; genus Aegilops; species Aegilops tauschii. The sequence goes on along the minus strand of NC_053040.3, from coordinate 74,454,606 downwards.
TCCATAATTCCCAGGCGATCATGATGATCAGAGTTCTGATTCCGCGCCTGTTTGCGGTAGTAGTCTTGTTGATGAGGAGTTGGCAAGTCTGAGCCGAGCTGAGCGGAGACCTCGTGTCTGGTGCGAGCGAAGAGCAGCCCGACCATCTGGCACATTTCCCCCAAACCTGTTGCGAGAAACTGCAGCCCCAAATCAGATGGGTAGATGTTTCCAAATTTCTGGTGCATAGAGGGCAGAAATAGCCATTGGGCCAGCCTCTTCTCTGCAATCTGTCATTGCACCACAGGCGGTCTCTGACTAGGAGCCACGTGAACATTTTGAGCTTGTTGGGAGCCCAGACCTTCCAGATGAAGCTGTTGTAAACTGAGTTGGGGGCCTGCTGACATTGCATTTGGTAAGCCGATTTGGCAGTGTATGTACCTTCGCGAGTGAGCTTCCAAGTGATTTCATCTTCTTGGTCAGAAGCCATGGTAATGCGTGCTGCGTCAATGAGCCGCCACATCTGTAGAAACTGAGGTGCTATTGCGGCAGTATCTCCATGTTGCAAATCTGAAATCCACTGATCATTGGCTAGAGCCACCCGAATGGACCTGTTTTTGCGCCTCGCGTGACTGAACAGAGCAGGGAAGACTGTGGACAGTGGCTCGTCACCGATCCAGCTATCTTTCCAGAAGTTGGTCTTGTTTCCATTGCCAACTTGGATTGATGTCGCTTTGCCGAACAGAGCCCTTTCATGATCGTCAGGAGTAGGGGTCACGGCAACCCAAGGCTTATCCGGCCGCGCCAATGCGAGCCACTGCCATCGTAATCTCAGCGCACGGTTGAATATGTGCAAGTCTAGTAAACCAAGGCCTCCACAGTCTAGAGGGGAGCAAACCTTTTCCCAGGAGACCTTGCACTTTCCACCAGAGAGCTCATCGTCTTGTGCCCATAGGAAGCGTCTTTGAGATTTGTCCATTTCCTTCAGGATTTTCTTTGGTATCTTCAGTGCAGTCATCGCAAAAGTTGGTAGGGCAGAGAGGACGCATCTGACGAGGACTCTTCTCCCAGCGATATTAAGGAGCTTGCCCTTCCAGCCGGCCAGCCGTGCTTTCAATCTATCGATCAGGAATTGGAAATGCGCCATTCTGAGGCGAGTTGGCGAGATTGGGAGCCCCAGGTAAATTATCGGGAAACTGACAATCTGTCCACCAAAACCCTGTAGCAAATCCGGCACATTCAGATCTTCACAGCAGATTGCAACAACTGATGATTTTCTTTGATTCAGTTTCAGTCCGGTGGCTTGTCCAAAACTGTCCAACAGATCAAGCAACTTGCCCACCTCCTGAGCAGATGGATATGCGAAGATAACTGCGTCAACGGCGTATAAACTAACCCGCAAGCTTGGACCGTGGCCCGGCATAGGCGCCAGGACCCCAAGATCGGACGCAGCAGTTAAATCAGTTAAATAAGTTTTTTACCTCATTTTCCATCTCCACGGTAGCACTTTCTATTAGTTCGAACAATATCTCAATGCATTATTTACACACCTAGCTTGTGCTCTCTGACCAGAATTGGTAAACTGTAGCCGTGATAATACTACACTGTATTCAGAAATAGCAGGAGGAGATAAAGCTAGGTGTTGCATATAGGCCAGTGGTGAACCCTTTTAGAGCTGACCTTCCTTCAAAGTTGGATATCATCTACAGTAACCTCACCGCATCCATAGATCAACTGAACAAACAAAAGGCACTTAAGACCTATACTGGTATCCAGGATGTGTTGTCTGACCATCTAAGCAAACTGGCCCAGTATGCTAAGGAATTAGGACAGTTCAGTTACTTGATCGGACTGTTTAGCATGCAGAAATTGGAAGCGGGCTTAGAAAAACACCACCAAGCTTGAAAGCAGAAAAAGATGCACACACTCACCATTATTATCTTCCTGTCATAATTTTAGGCTTGTACCAGGAAACTTGAAGAGGCAATTTTAGTTGGTGGTGTGCTTTAAAATTTCATATTGATGTTCGATGTTTCTCCATAATCGTGTCTTCTATTTTTTTTAGAATTTTATAGCATATGAACTATCACATGAATTTTCCTAGCTCCGGTGGTCGCACCGCCCAGGACGCCGGCGGCGGAGACGAAGGCAATTTGTACTGGGACGTCGTGGCCGAGCCGCAGGTCCTCCGCCTTGACGAGCTGCTGGACCTAGGCCTCGACGAGACGCCGGACCTCGGCCTCTCTCTGGTTTTCATGGTACGGTCCCTTCCCCTCTCCACCAAATCTTGACTTGTGTGTTGTTCTGCTCTGCACTGATTGTATTGCCATTGTTATAACTCTTCTAAATCCATTTTTTATATGGTGGCCCGCTCCAGCTGGAATAGTTTTGTAGAGACAAATTGGAAGAGTGCAGCTGCCCTGGCTCATGGAACTGGAAAAAATTATGCTTTTTTCTACTCAGAAAGGAAGCTATTTTTTTCTGGATCGTAGATAGAAAGGATGCAACTTTGTCAGGGGTAGTAGATACAAAGTTCAGTGTCTACAGCATATAAACCGGAAGCCGTGCTTCCGGTTTCAGCATATAAACTTTTTTGGTCATACAATCTGAATTTTTACCATTTCACATAGACAACCTATCATTTGTGGTTCACCACATTTACATGCTCTGATTCCCACGCTCATGTGAATAAGTATATGACAGAAATTTCAAAGTATCGTGTCAGTTAGAATTATCACATGGGTACCCATTTTTCTCCATGAAAATACCTCATGTAATGCTATGTTCCATATTTCCTACATTATGATAAGTTCATAGTTTATATATTGTTTCAACATTTTTTTTGTACTGAGACATGCAGCCATATATTCTTTTTTTTAAAGGAGGATGACCCCCGGCCTCTGCATCTGGGAGATGCATACGGCCACTTTATTGATTATTCTCAAGGACCATACAAAGTATTACAACAATGTGTCTGAATCCACCATCTTGGCAACATATACCGCTACTCCTATCCAATATGATGAAGGGGTGCTAGCTGGGCCACTACCCAAACCACTCACCTAAGCCTAACATCAAAAGCCGGAAGCCGAAACTCATTCGGAAGCCCCAGCCGAGCCACATACCGGGTCTAGGGCACAATCCGGTCAGACGCACTCGTGTGTCATCGCCGCCATCTTCCACAGGTCTTCAGATCATATTGAGGCTTCTACCTTGTCTGGCCACTCTGTCATCGACGTCACCATGACGCCAGACAACAACCTCCTCCTGGGCGAGCCCATCTCCGTGCATCGGACGCCGAGTCTCCACAGCGCCATGCCATCGATCTCCGCCGCCATCAATATGTGAGATGAAGCACCGCTCCACCATCCCTCCAGCCAGCACTTGCTCCAAAACGATGCCCCCAGAAGGGAAAGCGATAGAACGCCATCATCATCCGATCCGGAAGACCCAGATCTGAGGTTTCCCCCTGAGCACCCCGAGCCTGATGGCGCAGACTGTCGACGATGCCTCGACTATCGGCAGTAGCTCCACCAGACGAGCGTCGCCTACGTCGCCGCAGCCTCCAAGATGAAGCTGACCAGAATGCATGTGTCGACCCCGAACCGCCACCACTTCCACCGCCGCTTGAGCAGCCCCCGAGCAACGCCTTCAGGAAGGAGCACGCCACCGTGGTGTCGTCGTTGCTTGGAACAGGGGGGTCTGAGGTTTTCACCTGAGCTCCTGGGAGGGGTGGAAGGAAGGAGGTCCTCTCCGAAGCCTCCAACGAGGGAAGCAACACCCAAAGGCACTGCCATCGGAGTGGCCGCCACGCCGGCCAAGAGATTCCCCCGGAACCCTTCCAGCCACCGGATCTGCAAGGCGAGCACCCAAGAACGGTGACGGAAGCCACCAAGGGCCGGATCCGCTACAGATCGGAGTAGATCAGGGTCGAGGACGAACATCACCATGGCCACCAACATCCAGCGAAGAACCGCCGCCGCAGCCGAAGCCCACCACCTCCCCGCCATCCACATGGCCAGGGAAGTGGCCCACCTGTCCACGCCGGCGCCGCCCGCCGAAGCTGCACCGCGTGCCACCAGCCAGGGCCGCCGCCATGGATCCAAGGCTCCCCACGAGGGGCGCGCCCGACCAGCGCGAGCGCCAGATCCCGCCGCCGCCGGCCGCCAACGGGCTTTGCCCGCCGACGAGCGCCGACGGCGGCGAGGGGGTGAGAAGGAAAGAGGGCGGCGGCGGCGTGTAGGGTTCCGCCCGAGATTCGGTAATAATTTATTTTACATTGCCATCTTTCTTGATTACGTACCGTGTCGTTGCAGATGATCTCAGGTAATCAGATCCAACACTCAAATTCAATTTGAGTTGCTTTTAAATGCTTCTGGGAGGCACATGATGTTGATATGCTACATTGTAGTTTATGTTTGGTAGGCTATGATATTTTTGCCCTAAATGTCACATTTCTTAATTCCAAATTTTAATTTTTGTAGGCTGAACATGAGCATGTCTGTTTGTGGTGTTGAGGTAAAGCTCAGTTTGTTACACAGCAGAGCCAAGGGCATGCCGTGGACCAAGTATAGCAAGCTGGGTAGCGTGTGCAGGTTGACATGCTACAGTAATATGCTTTTTAAACTGCTACAACGCATGGCCATTCGGCTATTCTCTAAATTAATGCTTATATTGTTAGCATAGACCTTTCAGGTAAACATGGTTATGGTTAGAAAGAAAAAGAGTGCTATTAAACCTTACTGATTTATTTCATATAACCGTTTATTTTAGTGAGGACAATACTTTTGTAAAGTCTACACTGCTCATTTGCATATTTTCAACTATATACGACAGACTAAAGTTCAGATTATGTTTGGGCAACCTAATATGAGGTTTAGACTATATGTGTCATGATATAGACTGCATTGCTCATCCTTCCACTTTTCTTTATTTTTTTTCTTGTTCGACAGCTAGCTTCAGGAGTGAAATGAGATAATACAGAGCATGACATGTGCTGATAGCATGTAAGTTGTTTCTTATTTGTTACCTAATTTCCAGTCTCATTTTCTATTCCAAGATATGTTTTACTTCTCGCCACTTCCAGTATGCAAGTACTGTTAATCAGCTATTGCTCTATCTTATTTTGATCAGTTTATCTCATAGCATTGGTCGCAAATGACTTCTAGCTAATTTAATAGCACGTTGTCAGTTCGTAAGGTTCCCATGACCAATTGTAATGAGCGGGCCCCATTAGCATCTGCAGGTACGAGAACCATGTAACAATAATAACATGCACCTGGGTGCTCATACAGTACACATGCAGCAACAAAAGCTCCTTGAAACACACACTCAATGGCCTGCAAATTAGTTTTTTTGAAGAAATCAGCTTTGCTGGTTTGAGTATGCGTCAACGGCATTCCTAGCTAGGGCCAACAACAATAAGGTGAGAACTATCACAGTGGCATAATGCTAGAGGAGCTGAATTGCTTACCTTCTGATGATATTCTAATGAGGGATCCGTAGTTTGTTTCTAGCAATCTTTGTATCATTTCCTTAATTCCATGGTTATGTATTTATAACTACTCTCTTGTATTCCATATACGTTCGTCTAGGAAATTGGAGGAGCTGAATTCTATATTGGTTCCTTGTTGACCTCTGACCCTGCTGATGCAGTTCTGTATTGTATAGGTATAAATTCCAAATCTCAAACTTCCAACAATATTTAAATTCTTTAGTAATAACTCTGCATTAATGTCATCTTTAATGCTCAGAAACTGGTACTAAAAAAATTGCTTGGTCATACGATCTGAATTTTGACCATTTCACACACACAACCTATCGTTTGTGGTTCCGTCAATATCACATATAATCCAATAATTGGACAATATATACTTATACAAGACAATGCCTTTTAGTTGGGCTGAATTATACGATATTTACATATCAATGTTATTGCTCATAGTCATTTGCCAACATTGTGCAAATGGTTTCCACCAAAGAACATGTAGTATTATTTTTAAAATTGTGATGGGTTATGTTCTTCTTTCTTACTCGCTTCCTCGTCTCATTCTTGATAATCGAAACGCCATTGCTTTCCTTTCAAGTAATGTATGTTGGCAAAAAGAAGGTTTTATAGCTCTCGAATCCTTGCCAGTTGTGTTCTTCTTTTATGTTTTTAATAGCATGAACAAATATATGTTCAGGTGATTGCACTTGTGGAAGGATTACCCCACCAGTGCTCAGAGGGAACGTGCATTCTAAGCCAGATTCAGGTGCTCTGCTCCAGCCTTCAACAAGTCAATCTTGTTTAGTACTATGGAGCGCAAACTATGCAGATGATGTTTATGTTTAGAAGTTTCTACTAAAGCACATATAACTCTTTGGGTGGGTCAGGTGCCCCCTTTCTCATACAATTGAGCAGTGTTCACTTTGAGTGTAACTTGTAGCCTTGTAAATTAAAGAGAACATCTGTTGATTCCCCAGTTTATAGCTGAAACCTTGCACGCCAAAGTTGGACAAATATGATTGAGCTAAAGATATTCAAATCCAATGCTGAGGCTAATATCGTAGCTATGCCCAAGGCTTTGAATAAAATAATCGACAGATGGGTGGTGGCTTGTGGTCCGTGTGGTGGCGTGGAGGTTCGGCAGGGTGGCCGTAGGGCGGTGGCACCCGCCGGCGAGGCGGCCACTGCGGCTTGGGTGGCGGTGGTTGGCGTTCGGCTGTGGGGTGCGGGTGGTGGTGCTCCTCTCTTCTCTTAGGTCCGGGTTGGTGGCGATTGTTGGGGAACGTAGTAATTTCAAAAAAATTCCTACGCACACATACAGGATCATGGTGATGCATAGCAACGAGAAGGGAGAGTGTGTCCACGTACCCTCGTAGACCGAAAGTGGAAGCGTTAGCACAACGCGGTTGATGTAGTCGTACGTCTTCACGATCCGACCGATCCAAGTACCGAACGCACGGCACCTCCGAGTTCAGCACACGTTCAACTCGATGACGTCCCGCGAGCTCCGATCCAGCAAAGCTTCGCTGGAGAGTTTCGTCAGCACGACGGCGTGGCGATGTTGATGATGATGCTACCGACGCAGGGCTTCGCCTAAGCACCGCCACGATATGATCGAGGTGGATTATGGTGGAGAGGGGCACCGCACACGACTGGGAGAGATCAACAGATCAACTTGTGTGTCTAGAGGTGCCCCCATGCCCCCATATATAAAGGAGCAAGGGGGAGGCCGGCCGGGCCCTGTAGGCGCGTCAGGAGGAGGGGTCCTCCTGCTAGTAGGAGTAGGACTCCCCTCTTTCCTACTCCTACTAGGAGGAGGAAAGGAAGGGGGAGAGGGAGAAGGAAAAGGCCCCCCCTCCACTAGTCCAATTCGGACCAGAGGGGGAGGGGCGCGCGGCCTACCCTAGGCCAGCCCTCTCTCTCCACTAAGGTCCATAAGGCCCATTTTATCTCCCGGGGTGGTTCCGGTAACCCTCTGGCACTCCGGTTTTCTCTGAAACCATCCGGAACACTTCCAGTGTCCGAATATAGTCGTCCAATATATCGATCTTTATGTCTCAATCATTTCGAGACTCCTCGTATTGACGGTGAACATATTCGGGACTCCGAACTACCTTCGGTACATCAGAACACAAAAACTCATAATACCGATCGTCACCGAACTTTAAGCGTGCGGACCCTACGGGTTCGAGAACTATGTAGACATGACCGAGACACGTCTCCGGTCAATAACCAATAGCGGAACCTGGATGCTCATATTGGCTCCCACATACTCTACGAAGATCTTTATCGGTCAAACCGCATAACAACATAGGTTGTTCCCTTTGTCATCGGTATGTTACTTGCCCGAGATTCGATCGTCGGTATCTTAATACCTAGCTCAATCTCGTTACCGGCAAGTCTCTTTACTCGTTACGTAATGCATCATTCCACAACTAACTCATTAGTTACATTGCTTGCAAGGCTTATTGTGATGTGCATTACCGAGAGGGCCCAGAGATACCTCTCCGACAATCAGAGTGACAAATCCTAATCTCGATCTATGCCAACTCAACAAGTACCATCGGTGACACCTATAGAGCACCTTTATAATCACCTAGTTACGTTGTGACGTTTGGTAGCACACAAAATGTTCCTCCGGTAATCGGGAGTTGCATAGTCTCATAGTCATAGGAACATGTATAAGTCATGAAGAAAAGCAATAGCAGTAAACTAAACGATCAAGTGCTAAGCTAACGGAATGGGTCAAGTCAATCACATCATTCTCCTAATGATGTGATCTTGTTAATCAAATGACAACTCATGTCTATGGTTAGGAAACTTAACCATCTTTGGTTAATGAGCTAGTCAAGTAGAGGCATACTAGTGACACTATGTTTGTCTATGTATTCACACATGTATTATGTTTCCGGTTAATACAATTCTAGCATGAATAATAAACATTTACCATGATATGAGGAAATAAATAATAACTTTATTATTGCCTCTAGGGCATATTTCCTTCAGTCTCCCACTTGCACTAGAGTCAATAATCTAGATTACACAGTAATGATTCTAACACCCATGGAGTTTTGGTGTTGATCATGTTTTGCTCATGGAAGAGGCTTAGTCAATGGGTCTGCAACATTCAGATCTGTATGTTTTTTCCAAATCTCTATGTCTCCCACCTGGACATGATCCCTGATGGAATTGAAGCGTCTCTTGATGTGCTTGGTTCTCTTGTGAAATCTGAATTCCTTTGCCAAGGCAATTGCACCAGTATTGTCACAAAAGATTTTCATTGGTCCCGATGCACTAGGTATGACACCTAGATCGGATATGAACTCCTTCATCCAGACTCCTTCATTTGCTGCTTCCGAAGCAGCTATGTACTCTGCTTCACACGTAGATCCCGCCACGACGCTTTGTTTAGAACTGCACCAACTGACAGCTCCACCGTTGAATGTAAACACGTATCCGGTTTGCGATTTAGAATCGTCCGGATCAGTGTCAAAGCTTGCATCGACGTAACACTTTACGACGAGCTCTTTGTCACCTCCATAAACGAGAAACATATCCTTAGTCCTTTTCAGGTATTTCAGGATATTCTTGACCGCTGTCCAGTGATCCACTCCTGGATTACTTTGGTACCTCCCTGCTAAGCTAATAGCAAGGCACACATCAGGTCTAGTACACATCATTGCATACATGATAGAGCCTATGGCTGAAGCATAGGGAACATCTTTCGTTTTCTCTCTATCTTCTGTAGTGGTCGGGCATTGAGTCTGACTCAACTTCACACCTTGTAACACAGGCAAGAACCCTTTCTTTGCTTGATCCATTTTGAACTTTTTCAAAACTTCGTCAAGGTATGTGCTTTGTGAAAGTCCTCTCAAGTGTCTTGATCTATCTCTATAGATCTTGATGCCCAATATGTAAGTAGCTTCACCGAGGTCTTTCATTGAAAAACTCTTATTCAAGTATCCTTTTATGCTATCCAGAAATTCTATATCATTTCCAATCAGCAATATGTCATCCACATATAATATTAGAAATGCTACAGAGCTCCCACTCACTTTCTTGTAAATACAGGCTTCTGCAAAAGTCTGTATAAATCCATATGCTTTGATCACACTATCAAAACGTTTATTCCAACTCCGAGAGGCTTGCACCAGTCCATAAATGGATCGCTGGAGCTTGCACACTTTGTTAGCTCCCTTTGGATCGACAAAACCTTTCGGTTGCATCATATACAACTCTTCTTCCAGAAATCCATTCTAGAATGCAGTTTTGACATCCATTTGCCAAATTTCATAATCATAAAATGCGGCAATTGCTAACATGATTCGGACAGACTTAAGCATCGCTACGGGTGAGAAAGTCTCATCGTAGTCAACCCCTTGAACTTGTCGAAAACCTTTCGCAACAAGTCAAGCTTTGTAGACAGTAACATTACCGTCAGCGTCAGTGTTCTTCTTGAAGATCCATTTATTCTCTATGTCTTGCCGATCATAGGGCAAGTCAACCAAAGTCCACACTTTGTTCTCATACATAGATCCCATCTCAGATTTCATGGCCTCAAGCCATTTTGCGGAATCTGGGCTCACCATCGCTTCTTCATAGTTCGTAGGTTCGCCTTGGTCAAGTAACATGACCTCCAGAACAGGATTACCGTACCACTCTGGTGCGGATCTTACTCTGGTTGACCTACGAGGTTCAGTAGTAACTTGATCTGAAGTTACATGATCATCATCATTAGCTTCCTCACTAATTGTTGTAGGAGTCACAGGAACAGATTTCTGTGATGAACTTCTTTCCAATAAGGGAGCAGGTACAGTTACCTCATCAAGTTCTACTTTCCTCCCACTCACTTCTTTCGAGAGAAACTCCTTCTCTAGAAAGGATCCATTCTTAGCAACGAATATCTTGCCTTCGGATCTGTGATAGAAGGTGTACCCAACAGTTTACTTTGGGTATCCTATGAAGACACATTTCTCCGATTTGGGTTCGAGCTTATCAGGTTGAAGCTTTTTCACATAAGCATCGCAGCCCCAAAATTTAAGAAATGACAACTTTGGTTTCTTGCCAAACCACAGTTCATAAGGCGTCGTCTCAACGGATTTCGATGGTGTCCTATTTAACGTGAATGCAACCGTCTCTAAAGCATAACCCCAAAACGATAGTGGTAAATCAGTAAGAGACATCATAGATCGCACCATATCTAGTAAAGTACGATTACGACGTTCGGACACACCATTACGTTGTGGTGTTCTGGGTGGCGTGAGTTGCAAAACTATTCCGCATTGTTTCAAATGTAGACCAAACTCGTAACTCAGATATTCTCCTCCACGATCAGATCATAGAAACTTTATTTTCTTATTACGATGATTTTCCACTTCACGCTGAAATTCTTTGAACTTTTCAAATGTTTCAGACTTATGTTTCATTAAGTAGATATACCCATATCTGCTCAAATCATCTGTGAAGGTGAGAAAATAACGATACCCGCCGCGAGCCTCAATATTCATCGGACCACATACATCAGTATGTATGATTTCCAACAAATCTGTTGCTCGCTCCATTGTTCCGGAGAACGGCGTTTTAGTCATCTTGCCCATGAGGCATGGTTCGCAAGTACCAAGTGATTCATAATCAAGTGATTCCAAAAGTCCATCAGTATGGAGTTTCTTCATGCGCTTTACACCAATATGACCCAAACGGCAGTGCCACAAATAAGTTGCACTATCATTATCAACTCTGCATCTTTTGGCTTCAACATTATGAATATGTGTATCACTACGAGATTCATAACAAATAGACCACTCTTCAAGGGTGCATGACCATAAAAGATATTACTCATATAAATAGAACAACCATTATTCTCAGATTTAAATGAATAACCGTCTCGCATAAAACAAGATCCAGATACAATGTTCATGCTTAACGCTGGCATCAAATAACAATTATTTAGGTCTAAAACTAATCCCGAAGGTAGATGTAGAGGTAGCGTGCCGACGGCGATCACATCGACTTACGAACCATTTCCCACGCGCATCGTCACCTCGTCCTTAGCCAGTCTTCGCTTAATCCGTAGTCCCTGTTTCGAGTTGCAAATATTAGCAACAGAACCAGTATCAAATACCCAGGTGCTACTGCGAGCTCTAGTAAGGTACACATCAATAATATGTATATCGCATATACCTTTATTCACCTTGCCATCCTTCTTATCCGCCGAATACTTGGGGCAGTTCCGCTTCCAGTGACCAGTCTGTTTGTAGTAGAAGCACTCAGTCTCAGGCTTAGGTCCAGACTTGGGTTTCTTCTCTTGAGCAGCAACTTGTTTGTTGTTCTTCTTAAAGTTCCCCTTCTTCTTCCCTTTACCCTTTTTCTTGAAACTGGTGGTCTTGTTGACCATCAATACTTGATGCTCCTTTTTGATTTCTACCTCCGCAGCCTTTAGCATTGCGAAGAGCTCTGGAATTGTCTTATCCATCCCTTGCATATTATAGTTCATCACGAAGCTCTTGTAGCTTGGTGGTAGTGATTGAAGAATTCTGTCAATGACACTATCATCCGGAAGATTAACTCCCAGTTGAATCAAGTGATTGCAGTACCCAGACATTCTGAGTATATGCTCACTGACATCACTATTCTCCTCCATCTTGCTGTTGTAGAACTTATTGAAGACTTCATATCTCTCAATCCGGGCATTTTCTTGAAATATCAACTTCAACTCCTGGAACATCTCATATGCTCCATGACGTTCAAAACGTCGTTGAAGTCCAGGTTCTAAGCCGTAAAGCATGGCACACTGAACTATCGAGTAGTCATCAACACGCGACTGCCAGGCATTCACAATGTCTGTAGTTGCCAGCGCAGGTGGTACACCTAGCGGTGCTTCCAGGACGTAATTTTTCTGTGCAGCAATGAGGATAATCCTCAAGTTACGGACCCAGTCCGTGTAATTGCTACCATCATCTTTCAACTTTGCTTTCTCAAGGAACGCATTAAAATTCAATGGAACAACAGCACGGGCCATCTATCTACAACAACATAGACAAGCAAAATACTATCAGGTACTAAGTTCATGATAAATTTAAGTTCAATTAATGATATTACTTAAGAACTCCCACTTAGATAGACATCCCTCTAGTTATCTAAGTGATCACGTGATCCATATCAACTAAACCATAACCGATCATCACGTGAAATGGAGTAGTTTTCAATGGTGAACATCACTATGTTGATCATATCTACTATATGATTCACGCTCGACCTTTCGGTCTCAGTGTTCCGAGGCCATATCTGCATATGCTAGGCTCGTCAAGTTTAACCCGAGTATTCTGCGTGTGTAAAACTGTCTTACACCCGTTGTAGATGAACGTTGAGCTTATCACACCCGATCATCACGTGGTGTCTCGGCACGAAGAACTTTGGCAACGGTGCATACTCAGGGAGAACACTTTTACCTTGAAATGTAGTGAGAGATCATCTTATAATGCTACCGTCAAACAAACCATAATAAGATGCATAAAGGATAAACATCACATGCAATCAATATAAGTGATATGATATGGCCATCATCATCTTATGCCTTTGATCTCCATCTCCAAAGCACCGTCATGATCACCATCGTCACCGGCGCGACACCTTGATCTCCATTGTAGCATCGTTGTTGTCTCGCCAACTATTGCTTCTACGACTATCGCTACCGCTTAGTGGTAAAGTAAAGCAATTACAGGGCGATTGCATTGCATACAATAAAGCGACAACCATATGGCTCCTGCCAGTTGCCGATAACTTCGTTACAAAACATGATCATCTCATACAATAAATATAGCATCATGTCTTGACCATATCACATCACAACATGCCCTGCAAAAACAAGTTAGACGTCCTCTACTTTGTTGTTGCAAGTTTTACGTGGCTGCTACGGGCTGAGCAAGAACCGTTCTTACCTACGCATCAAAACCACAACGATAGTTCGTCAAGTTAGTGTTGTTTTAACCTTCTCAAGGACCGGGCATAGCCACACTCGGTTCAACTAAAGTTGGAGAAACTGACACCCGCCAGCCACCTATGTGCAAAGCACGTCGGTAGAACCAGTCTCGCGTAAGCGTACGCGTAATGTCGGTCCGGGACGCTTCATCCAACAATACCGCCGAACCAAAGTATGACATGCTGGTAAGCATTATGACTTGTATCGCCCACAACTCACTTGTGTTCTACTCGTGCATATAACATCTACGCATAAACCTGGCTTGGATGCCACTGTTGGGGAACGTAGTAATTTCAAAAAAATCCTACGCACACATACAGGATCATGGTGATGCATAGCAACGACAGGGGAGAGTGTGTCCACGTACCCTCGTAGACCGAAAGCGGAAGCGTTAGCACAACGCGGTTGATGTAGTCGTACGTCTTCACGATCCGACCGATCCAAGTACCGAACGCACGGCACCTCCGAGTTCAGCACACGTTCAACTCGATGACGTCCCGCGAGCTCCGATCCAGCAAAGCTTTGCCGGAGAGTTTCGTCAACACGACGGCGTGGCGACGGTGATGATGATGCTACCGATGCAGGGCTTCGCCTAAGCACCACTATGATATGACCGAGGTGGATTATGGTGGAGAGGGGCACCGCACACGGCTGGGAGAGATCAACAGATCAACTTGTGTGTCTAGAGGTGCCCCCCTGCCCCCGTATATAAAGGACAAAGGGGGGAGGCCGGCCGGCCCCTGTAGGCGCGCCAGGAGGATGAGTCCTCCTCCTAGTAGGAGTAGGACTCCCCTCTTTCCTACTCCTACTAGGAGGGGGAAAGGAAGGGGGAGAGGGAGAAGGAAAAGGGGGGCGCCACCCCCCTCTCCTAGTCCAATTCGGACCAGAGGGGGAGGGGCGCGCGGCCTGCCCTAGGCCAGCCCTCTCTCTCCCCACTAAGGCCCATAAGGCCCATTATTTCTCTCGGGGGGGTTCCGGTAACCCTCCGGCACTCCGGTTTTCTCCGAAACCAGCCGGAACACTTCCGGTGTCCAAATATAGTCGTCCAATATATCAATCTTTACGTCTCGACCATTTCGAGACTCCTCATCATGTCCGTGATCATATTCGGGACTCCGAACTACCTTCGGTACATCAAAACACAAAAACTCATAATACCGATCGTCAACGAACTTTAAGCGTGCGGACCCTACGGGTTCGAGAACTATGTAGACATGACCGAGACACGTCTCCGGTCAATAACCAATAGCGGAACCTGGATGCTCATATTGGCTCCCACATACTCTACGAAGATCTTTATCAGTCAAAATGCATAACAACATACGTTGTTCCCTTTGTCATCGGTATGTTACTTGCCCGAGATTCGATCGTCGGTATCTTAATACCTAGCTCAATCTCGTTACCGGCAAGTCTCTTTACTCGTTACGTAATGCATCATTCCACAACTAACTCATTAGTTACATTGCTTGCAAGGCTTATTGTGATGTGCATTACCGAGAGGGCCCAGAGATACCTCTCCGACAATAGGAGTGACAAATCCTAATATCGATCTATGCCAACTCAACAAGTACCATTGGAGACACCTGTAGAGCACCTCTATAATCACCCAGTTACGTTGTGACGTTTGGTAGCACACAAAGTGTTCCTCCGGTAATCGGGAGTTGCATAGTCTCATAGTCATAGGAACATGTATAAGTCATGAAGAAAAGCAATAGAAGTAAACTAAACGATCAAGTGCTAAGCTAACGGAATGGGTCAAGTCAATCACATCATTGTCCTAATGATGTGATCCCGTTAATCAAATGACAACTCATGTCTATGGTTAGGAAACTTAACCATCTTTGATTAACGAGCTAGGCAAGTAGAGGCATACTAGTGACACTATGTTTGTCTATGTATTCACACATGTATTATGTTTCCGGTTAATACAATTCTAGCATGAATAATAAACATTTATCATGATATGAGGAAATAAATAATAACTTTATTATTGCCTCTAGGGCATATTTCCTTCAGCGATGGCCAGGACTTGGGGCTCGTGCTCGGGCGGACCAGCTTGGGGCCCGGGGCGGGTCGGAGCTTCGGCTCCGGGTAGGCGATGGTGGGTGCGGTATGGGCGGTGCCTGAAGGAAATATGCCCTAGAGGCAATAATAAAATTGTTATTTATATTTCCTTATATCATGATAAATGTTTATTATTCATGCTAGAATTGTATTAACCGGAAACTTAGTACATGTGTGAATACATAGACAAACAGAGTGTCCCTAGTATGCCTCTACTTGACTAGCTCGTTAATCAAAGATGGTTAAGTTTCCTAGCCATAGACAAGTGTTGTCATTTGATAAACGGGATCACATCATTAGAGAATGATGTGATGGACAAGACCCATCCGTTAGCTTAGCATAATGATCGTTTAGTTCTTCTGCTATGCTTTCTTCATGACTTATACATGTTCCTCAGACTATGAGATTATGCAACTCTCGAATACCGGAGGAACTCCTTGTGTGCTATCAAACGTCACAACGTAACTGGGTGATTATAAAGATGCTCTACAGGTGTCTCCGATGGTGTTTGTTGAGTTGGCATAGATCGAGATTAGGATTTGTCACTCCGTGTATCGGAGAGGTATCTCTGGGCCCTCTCGGTAATGCACATCACTATGAGCCTTGCAAGCAATGTGACTAATGAGTTAGTCACGGGATGATGCATTACGGAACAAGTAAAGAGACTTGCTGGTAACGAGATTGAACTAGGTATGATGATACCGACGATCGAATCTCGGGCAAGTAACATACCGATGACAAAGGGAACAACTTATGTTGTTATGCGGTTTGACCGATAAAGATCTTCGTAGAATATGTAGGAACCAATATGAGCATCTAGGTTCCGCTATTGGTTATTGACCGGAGATGTGTCTCGGTCATGTCTACATAGTTCTCGAACCCGTAGGGTCCGCACGCTTAACGTTCGATGATGATTTTGAAGGAAATATGCCCTAGAGGCAATAATAAAGTTGCTATTTGTATTTCCTTATATCAGGATAAATGTTTATTATTCATGCTAGAATTGTATTAACTGGAAACTTAGTACATGTGTGAATACATAGACAAACGAAGTGTCACTAGTATGCCTCTATGATACGTCTCCGTCGTATCTATAATTTTTTATTGTTCCATGCCAATATTGTACAACTTCCATATACTTTTGGCAACTTTTTATACTATTTTTGGGACTAACATATTGATCCAGTGCCTAGTGCCAGTTCCTGTTTGTTGCATGTTTTTTGTTTCGCAGAAAATCCATATCAAACGGAGTCCAAACGGAATAAAAACTGACGGAGATTTTTTTGGAATATATGTGATTTTTGGGAAGAAGAATCAACGCGATACGATGCCCGAGGGGGCCACGAGGCAGGGGGCGCGCCCCAGGGGTCAGGCGTGCCCTGGACCCTCGTGACCACCCCATAAGGCGGTTGGAGCCCTTCTTTCTCCGCAAGAAAGCTAATTTCCGGATAGAGATCGTGTCCAAAATTCAGCCCAATCGGAGTTATGGATCTCCAGTTATAAAAGAAACGGTGAAAGGCCAGATCTAGGAACGCAGAAACAGAGAGAGACAGAGAGACAGATCCAATCTCGGAGGGGATCTCGCCCCTCCCATGCCATGTAGGCCAAGGACCAGAGGGGAAACCCTTCTCCCATCTAGGGAGGAGGTCAAGGAAGAAGAAGAAGAAGGGGGCCCCTCTCCCCCTCTCTTCCGGTGGCGCCGGAACGCTGCCGTGGCCACCGTCATCATCACCGCGATCTTCACCAACACCTCCGCCATCTTCACCAACATCTCCATCACATTCCCCCTCTATCTACAACGGTCCACTCTCCCACAACCCGATGTACCCTCTACTTGAACATGGTGCTCTATGCTTCATATTATTATCCAATGATGTGTTGCCATCCTATGATGTTTGAGTAGATTTTCGTTGTCCTATTGGTGGTTGATGAATTGCTCTGATTGATTTAATTTGCTTGTGGTTATGTTGCTGTCCTTTGGTGCCCATCATATGATCGCGCGCGTGGATCACACCATAGGGTTAGTTGTATGTTGATAGGACTATGTATTGGAGGGCAAGAGTGACAGAAGCTTCAACCTAGCATAGAAATTGATGCATACGGGATTGAAGGGGGGCCAATATATCTTAATGCTATGGTTGGGTTTTACCTTAATGAACGTTAGTAGTTGCGGATGCTTGCTAATAATTCCAATCATAAGTGCATAGAATTCCAAGTCAGGGATGACATGCTAGCAAGGGCCTCTCCCACATAAAACTTGCTATCGGTCTAGTAAAGTAGTCAATTGCTTAAGGGACAATTTCGCAACTCCTACCACCACTTTTCCACACTCGCTATACTAACTTTATTGCTTCTTTACCTAAACAGCCCCTACTTTTTATTTACGCGCTCTTTATTTTCTTGCAAACCTATCCCACAACACCTACAAAGTACTTCTAGTTTCATACTTGTTCCAGGTAAAGCGAACGTCAAGCGTGCGTAGAGTTGTATCGGTGGTCGATAGAACTTGAGGGAATATTTGTTCTACCTTTAGCTCCCGTTGGGTTCGACACTCTTACTTATAGAAAGAGGCTACAATTGATCCCCTATACTTGTGGGTTATCAAGACCTTTTTCTGGCGCCGTTGCCGGGGAGTCATAGTGTGGGGTGAATATTCTCGTGTGTGCTTGTTTGCTTTATCACTAAGTAATTTTTATTTG
Organism: Aegilops tauschii subsp. strangulata; assembly: GCF_002575655.3. NCBI lineage: Eukaryota > Viridiplantae > Streptophyta > Magnoliopsida > Poales > Poaceae > Aegilops > Aegilops tauschii. Next base: position 74,436,398 of record NC_053040.3, on the reverse strand, counting down.
TTGTTCTCAGTTGTTCTTTATCTTTAGTTATGGATATGGAACATGAAATACAAAAAAATAGGTTTACTTGCTACTCATGGAGAAGGGGAACCTCCTAAAACCCTCGATGATCATTATGTGAGAAATATTATGTACTACTTTGATAATTGATACGTCTCCAACGTATCTATAATTTTTTATTGTTCCATGCTATATTATATTCTGTTTTGGATGTTTAATGGGCTTTATTATACACTTTTATATTATTTTTGGGACTAACCTATTAACCGGAGGCCCAGCCCAAATTGCTGTTTTTTTTCCTATTTCAGTGTTTTGCAGAAAAAGAATATTAAACGGAGTCCAAACGGAATGAAACCTTCGGGCACGTGATTTTCGGAACAAACGTGATCCAGAGGACTTGGAGTCTACGTAAAGCAATCAACGAGGAGAGCACGAGGCAGGTGGCGCGCCTACCCCCCCCCCCAAGCGCGCCCTCCACCCTCGTGGGGCCCATGTTGCTCCACCGACGTACTTTTTCCTCCTATATATACCTACGTACCCCCAAACCATCAGAGGCATCCACGAAAACCTAATTCCACCGCCGCAACCTTCTGTACCCGTGAGATCCCATCTTGGGGCCTTTTCCGGCGCTCCGCCGGAGGGGGCATTGATCACGGAGGGCTTCTACATCAACACCATAGCCTCTCCGATGATGTGTGAGTAGTTTACCTCAGACCTTCGGGTCCATAGTTATTAGCTAGATGGCTTCTTCTCTCTCTTTGGATCTCAATACAAAGTTCTCCTCGATTCTCTTGGAGATCTATCCGATGTAATCTTCTTTTGCGGTGTGTTTGTCGAGACCGGTGAATTGTGGATTTATGATCAAGTTTATCTATGTACAATATTTGAATCTCCTCTGAATTCTTTTATGTATGATTGGTTATCTTTGCAAGTCTCTTCGAATTATCAGTTTGGTTTGGCCTACTAGATTGATCTTTCTTGCAATGGGAGAGGTGCTTAGCTTTGGGTTCAATCTTGCGGTGTCCTTTCCCAGTGACAGCAGGGGCAGCAAGGCACATATTGTATTGTTGCCATCGAGGATAACAAGATGGGGTTTATATCATATTGCATGAGTTTATCCCTCTACATCATGTCATCTTACTTAAAGCATTACTCTGTTCTTATGAACTTAATACTCTAGATGCATGCTGGATAGCGGTCGATGTGTGGAGTAATAGTAGTAGATGCAGAATCGTTTCGGTCTATTTGTCACGGACATGATGCCTATATACATGATCATACCTATATATTCTCATAACTATGCTCAATTCTATCAATTGCTTGATAGTAATTTGTACACCCACCGTAATACTTATGCTCTTGAGAGAAGCCATTAGTGAAACCTATGGCCCCCGGGTCTATTCTCCATCATATTAATCTTCCAATACTTAGTTATTTTTATTGCCATTTACTTTACTTGCATCTTTATCATAAAAATACCAAAAATATTATCTTATCATATCAATCAGATCTCACTCTCGTAAGTGACCGTGAAGGGATTGACAACCCCTTAATCGCGTTGGTTGCGACGTTCTTATTTGTTTGTGTAGGTGCGCGGGACTTGAGCGTGGTCTCCTACTGGATTGATACCTTGGTTCTCAAAAACTGAGGGAAATACTTACGCTACTTTACTGCATCACCCTTTCCTCTTCAAGGGAAAACCAACGCAGTGCTCAAGAGGTAGCAATAATCCTGAGAAAACCTCATTCAATTATGTAATGGGAGACACATTGGACCAACGTGAATACTTTAGGGATTATCGCTTGACTCAAAAACGGAAACTATTATGGGATCAAATTTATATGTTGAAGTGGTATGCTCGGCAAGTATGCTTGAGATATGATTATACTTGTTGCTCTAGGATGAAGGCTCCACACCTTCCCTTTTCATGCAAATTTAATGATAATAAAACCTTAGCTTCTTATGCTAATGGTACATACTATTACTATGATGTGGAACAAATAGAAGAATTTGTTGCTTTTATGGGTGCTTATGAAATTGAATCTATGTTCAAAGAGTTCGAATGTATATAGACCTGAAAATTTAGCTATCCTTAAATATTGCTATGAGAATTATGAATACAATGCCGATATTGAAGCATTTATTGAGAAAGTCTCCGCTGTCCAAGAAGAGATTAATATTTTGCAGGAGTCTATGGAAGAAGAAATTGATGAAACTGTGAGCTCATTGGATGAAAAAGATGATGAAGAGAGCGAAGAACAAAAGGAGGAAGAGCAGATTAGCTACCCGTGCCCACCTTCTAATGAGAGTAACTCTTCAACTCATACATTGTTTAATTTCCCTTCGTGCTTACCGAAGGATGATTGCTATGATGATTGTTATGATCTCGTTGATTCTTTTGAAATATCCCTTTTTGATGATGCTTGCTATGCTTGTGGCCATGATGCCAATATGAATGATACTTATGGAGATGAACTTGCTATAGTTCCTTATGTAAAACATGAAATTGTTACTATTGCACCCACACATGATAGTCCTATTATCTTTTTGAATTCTCCAAACTACACTATATCGGAGAAGTTTGCTTTTATTAAGGATTATATTGATGGGTTGCCTTTTACCCTTGCACATGATGATTTTGATGAATATAATATGCATGTGCTTGCTGCTCCTACTTGCAATTATTATGAGAGAGGAACAAAATATGAATTGGTTTGCAACAGTACTTAGAGTAGTGATTTGCTTTATTATACTAACGGATCTTACCGAGTTTTCTGTTGAAGTTTTGTGTGGATGAAGTGTTCGATGATTGAGAAGGTCTCGATGTGAGAAGAAGGAGGAGAGACAAGAGCTCAAGATTGGGGATTCCCAAGGCACCCCAAGTAAATATTCAAGGAGACTCAAGCGTCTAAGCTTGGGGATGCCCCGGAAGGCATCCCATCTTTCTTCAACAAATATCGGTATGTTTTCGGATTCGTTTCGTTCATGCGATATGTGCAAATCTTGGAGCGTCTTTTGCATTTAGTTTTCATTTTTATTTTATGCACCATGCTGGTATGAGATAGTCCTTGGTTGATTTATAGAATGTTCTTTGCACTTCACTTATATCTTTTGAGTATGGCTTTATAGAATGCTTCATGTGCTTCACTTATATCATTTGAAGTTTGGATTGCCTGTTTCTCTTCACATAGAAAACCACCATTTGTAGAATGCTCTTTTGCTTCACTTATATTTGTTAGAGCGTGGGCATATCTTTTGTAGAAAGAATTAAACTCTCTTGCTTCACTTATATCTATTTAGAGAGATGACAGGAACTGGTCATTCACATGGTTAGTCATAAAATCCTACATAAAACTTGTAGATCACTGAATATGATATGTTTGATTCCTTGCAATAGTTTTGCGATATAAAGATGGTGATATTAGAGTCATGCTAGTGGGTAGTTGTGGATTAGTAGAAATACTTGTGTTGAGGTTTGTGATTCCCGTAACATGCACGTATGGTGAACCGTTATGTAACGAAGTCGGAGCATGATTTATTTATTGATTGTCTTCCTTATGAGTGGCGGTCGGGGACGAGCGATGGTCTTTTCCTACCAATCTATCCCCCTAGGGGCATGCGTAGTAGTACTTTGTTTCGAGGGCTAATAAACTTTTACAATAATTATATGAGTTCTTTATGACTAATGTGAGTCCATGGATTATACGCACTCTCACCCTTCCATCATTGCTAGCCTCTTCGGTACCGTGCATTGCCCTTTCTCACCTCGAGAGTTGGTGCAAACTTCGCCGGTGCATCCAAACCCCGTGATACGATACGCTCTATCACACATAAACCTCCTTATATCTTCCTCAAAACAGCCACCATACCTACCTATCATGGCATTTCCATAGCCATTCTGAGATATATTGCCATGCAACTTCCATCATCATCATATACATGACTTGAGCATTTATTGTCATATTGCTTTGCATGATCGTAAGATAGCTAGCATGATGTTTTCATGGCTTGTCCGTTTTTTGATGTCATTGCTATGCTAGATCATTGCACATCCCGGTACATCGCAGGAGGCATTCATATAGAGTCATATCTCTGTTCTAGTATCGAGTTGTAATATGGAGTTGTAAGTAAATAAAAGTGTGATGATCATCGTTATTAGAGCATTGCCCGCCAAAAAAAGAGAGGCCAAAGAAGCCTAAATAAAAAAAGGGGGCCAAAGAAGCCCGCCAAAAAAAGAAGAAGAAGAAGAAGGGGGCAATGTTACTATCATTTTACCACACTTGTGCTTCAAAGTAGCACCATGTTCTTCATATAGAGAGTCTCTTGAGTTATCACTTTCATATACTAGTGGGAATTTTCATTATAGAACTTGGCTTGTATATTCCAACGATGGGCTTCCTCAAATGCCCTAGGTCTTCATGAGCAAGCAAGTTGGATGCACACCCACTTAGTTTCAGTTTGAGATTTCATATACTTATAGCTTTAGTGCATCCGTTGCATGGCAATCCCTACTCCTCACATTGACATCAATTGATGGGCATCTCCATAGCCCGTTGATTAGCCGCGTCGATGTGAGACTTTCTTCTTTTTTGTCTTCTCCACACAACCTCCACCATCATATTCTATTCCACCTATAGTGCTATGTCCATGGCTCACACTCATGTATTGCGTGAGGGTTGAAAAGGCTGAAGCGCGTTAAAAATTATGAACCAATTGCTCGGCTTGTCATCGGGGTTGTGCATGATTTGAATATTTTCTGTAGTGAAGATGGAGCATAGCCAGACTATATGATTTTGTAGGGATAACTTTCTTTGGCCTTGTTATTTTGAAAAGACATGATTGCTTTATTAGAATGCCTGAAGTATTATTGTCTTAATGTCAAATGATAGACTATTGCTTTGAATCACTCGTGTCTTAATATTCATGCCATGATTAGATTATGTGATCAAGATTATGCTAGGTAGCATTCCACATCAAAAATTATCTTTTTTATCATTTACCTACTCGAGGACGAGCAGGAATTAAGCTTGGGGATGCTGATACGTCTCCGTCGTATCTATAATTTTTTATTGTTCCATGACAATATTGTACAACTTCCATATACTTTTGGCAACTTTGTATACTATTTTTGGGATTAACATATTGATCCAGTGCCCAGTGCCAGTTCCTGTTTGTTGCATGTTTTTCGTTTCGCAGAAAATCCATATCAAACGGAGTCCAAGTGGAATAAAAACTGACGGAGATTTTTTTTGGAATATATGTGATTTTTGGGGAGAAGAATCAACGCGATACGATGCCCGAGGGGGCCACGAGGCAGGGGGCGCGCCCCAGGGGGCCAGGCGCGCCCTGGACCCTCGTTGCCACCCCGAAAGGCGGTTGGAGTGAGGGAGTCCTGGATTAGGGGGTCCTCGGACTGCTGGACTATATACTTTGGCCGGACTATTGGACTATGAAGATACAAGATTGAAGACTTCGTCCCGTGTCCGGGTGGGACTCTCCTTTGCATGGAAGGCAAGCTTGGCAAATACGGATATGTAGATCTCCTCCCTTGTAATCGACTCTGTGTAACCCTAGCCCCCTCCGGTGTCTATATGAACCGGAGGGTTTAGTCCGTAGGACAAGGACAATCATAATCATAGGCTAGCTTCTAGGGTTTAGCCTCTACGATCTCGTGGTAGATCAACTCTTGTAATACTCATATCATCAAGATCAATCAAGCAGGAAGTAGGGTATTACCTCCATCGAGAGGGCCCGAACCTGGGTAAACATTGTGTCCCCGCCTCCTGTTACCATCCGCTTTAAACGCACAGTTCGGGACCCCCAACCCGAGATCCGCCGGTTTTAACACCGACATTGGTGCTTTCACTGAGAGTTCCACTGTGCCATCACCATAAGGCTTGATGGCTCCTTCGATCATCGACAACGATGTGATCCAGGGCGAGGTTTTTCTCCCCGAACAAATCTTCGTATTCGGCGGCTTCGTACTGCGGGCCAACTCGCTTGGCCATCTAGAGCAGATCGAGAACTACGCCCCTAGCCGTCAGGTCAGGTTTGGAAATTTAGACTATACTGCTGACATCCGCGGAGACTTGATCTTTGACGGATTCGAGCCTATGTCAGGTGCGCCGCACAGTCATGATGGGCATGACTTAGCTCTGTCGTCAGACAGTGTTCGGGAGATCACACCTGCGGCTACTCCGGCCCCCAATCCGGAGCAGATTGCGCCGTCCGAGGACGGGTGGATGGACTCCGCCACGGAGGCGCACACTCGGCGGCGATAAAGCCGAATACTGACTTCACCTCCTACGAGACATGTGTTGCCGGATCCTTGGATTCGTCCCCGGCCATGGGCTCCGAACCGCCTGCGTCCGTGCCTATTGAATCGGGGTGGGCGCCGATCATGGAGTTCTCCTCCGCGGATATCTTTCAGCACTCGCCCCTGGGTGATGTGTTAAATTCATTTAGGTCTCTCTCCTTGTCAGGAGGCCCCTGGACGAACTGTGTTCGGCTTGAGTGGGAAGCGGACGACGAAGAAATTCGTTCCCCACCCACCACCCACTTAATAGCCACTGTCGACGACTTAACCGACATGCTCGATTTCGGCTCCGAAGACATCGACGGTATGGACGACGATGCAGGAGAAGAACATGAACCACCGCCCACAGGGCGCTGGACTGCCACCTCATCATATGATATATACATGGTGGACACCCCCAAAGAAAGCCATGGAAATAAGGCAACGGAGGATAATCCCCCCGAGAAGCAATCTAAGCACCGGCGTCATCGGCGCCGCTCTAGGCCCCGCCATAGCAAAAGCAGCGGTACCGGCACAAGAGACAATAACGCTGCGGTAGTGCCGAAGACGAAGACAATCCCCTCCAACCAGGCCTCGAGCGGGAGGACGGGCAAGCTAGCCCTAAGGAACAGGCAGCAAACGGAGAATCAGAGGACGACAGTTACATGCCTCTCTCCGAAGACGAGGTGAGCCTCGGCGACGAAGAATTTACCGTGCCTGAGGATCCCTTCGAATAGGAGTGCTTCAAGCTCCGGCTTATAGCCATAGCAAATAGCTTGAAGAAAAAGCAACAGCAGCTTCAAGGACCAAGATCTACTAGCGGATAGATGGACTGAGGTCCTCGCGGCCGAGAAATACGAACTCGAGCTCCCAAAGAAAAGTTACCCAAAGCGCAGGTTGCTACCCCAACTCGAGGAGGAAGCATTAAAGCCTACGCTTCCAGCGTAAGATGTGGCCGACCGGCCACCTCGTGGCCGAGACAAAGTGGCATATCAGGCCGAAGTCCAGCCCGCACCCCGTCGCCAGTTAAACAAAAATACTAAGGCCCGGGGTAATACGCAGGACCTGCGAGACGTATGGGAAAATAAAGCAGGACATGCAAGATCGATCTACGGATCACGGGGGCGCACCTCAATGCGTGATGACAACCGTCACGCCGGATATACTAAAAGCAAATCCAGCCGGGCCGAACACAGCAGACAAGACTCGTATGAACTGCGTCGTGATATAGCCCAGCACAGAGGCGCCGCACACCCCCTATGCTTCACTGATGAAGTAATGGATCATGAATTCCCAGAAGGGTTTAAACCTGTGAACATTGAATCATATGACGGCACTACAAACCCTGCGGTATGGATAGAGGATTTCTTCCTCCACATTCACATGGCCCGCGGGGATGATCTACACGCCATCAAGTATCTCCCGCTAAAACTCAAAGGGTCGGCTCGGCATTGGCTGAATAGCTTGCCGGCAAACTCCATCGGAAGTTGGGAGTGTTGGGGAACGTAGTAATTTCAAAAAAATTCCTACGCACACGCAAGATCATGGTGATGCATAGCAACGAGAGGGGAGAGTGTTGTCCATGTACCCTCGTAGACCGACAGCAGAAGCGTTATCACAACGCGGTTGATGTAGTCGTACGTCTTCACGATCCGACCGATCAAGTACCAAACTCACGGCACCTCCGAGTTCTACACACGTTCAGCTCGATGACGTCCCTCGAACTCCGATCCAGCCGAGTGTTGAGGGAGAGTTTCGTCAGCACGACGGCGTGGTGACGATGATGATGTTCCACCGACGCAGGGCTTCGCCTAAGCTCCGCAACGGTATTATCGAGGTGTAATCTGGTGGAGGGGGGCACCGCACACGGCTAAAATATCGTATATCCAGTGTCTAGAGGTGCCCCCCTGCCCACGTATATAAAGGAGCAAGGGGGAGGCCGGCTGCCCTAGGCGCGCCAAGGAGAGAGGGGGGAGTCCTCCTCCTAGTAGGAGTAGGACTCCCCTTTCCTAGTCCTACTAGGAAAAGAGGGGGGAAGGAAAGAGAGGGAGAGGGAGAGGGAAAGGGGGCTGCTCCCCCCTCTCCTAGTCCAACTAGGATTCCTCCTGGGAGGGGGCGCACCACCTCCTGGCTGCTGCCCTCTCTCTCCCCTCAAGGCCCACTAAGGCCCAATACTTCCCCGGGGGGTTCCGATAACCCTCCGGCACTCCGGTTTAATCCGAAACTTTTCCGGAACACTTCCGGTGTCCGAATATAGTCGTCCAATATATCAATCTTTATGTCTCGACCATTTCGAGACTCCTCGTCATGTCCGTGATCACATCCGGGACTCCGAACAACCTTCGGTACATCAAAACATATAAACTCATAATATAACTGTCATCGTAACTTTAAGCGTGCGGACCCTTCGGGTTCGAGAACTATGTAGACATGATCGAGACACCTCTCCGGTCAATAACCAATAGCGGGACCTAGATGCCCATATTGGCTCCCACATATTCTACGAAGATCTTTATCGGTCAGACCGCATAACAACATACGTTGTTCCCTTTGTCATCGGTATGTTACTTGCCCGAGATTTGATCGTCGGTATCTCAATACCTAGTTCAATCTCGTTACCGGCAATCTCTTTACTCGTTCCGTAATACATCATCCCGCAACTAACTCATTAGTCACAATGCTTGCAAGGCTTATAGTGATGTGCATTACCGAGTGGGCCCAGAGATACCTCTCCGACAATCGGAGTGACAAATCCTAATCTCGAAATACGCCAACCCAACAAGTACCTTTGGAGACACCTGTAGAGCACCTTTATAATCACCCATTTACGTTGTGACGTTTGTTAGCACACAAAGTGTTCCTCCGGTAAACGGGAGTTGCATAATCTCATAGTCATAGGAACATGTATAAGTCATGAAGAAAGCAATAGCAACATACTAAACGATCGAGTGCTAAGCTAACGGAATGGGTCATGTCAATCACGTCATTCTCCTAATGAGGTGATCCCGTTAATCAAATGACAACTCATGTCTATGGCTAGGAAACATAACCATCTTCGATTAACGAGCTAGTCAAGTAGAGGCATACTAGTGACACTCTGTTTGTCTATGTATTCACACATGTATTATGTTTCCGGTTAATACAATTCTAGCATGAATAATAAACATTTATCATGATATAAGGAAATATATAATACTTTATTATTGCCTCTAGGGCATATTTCCTTCAGTCTCCCACTTGCACTAGAGTCAATAATCTAGTTCACATCGCCATGTGATTTAACATCAATAATTCACATCACCATGTGATTAACACCCATAGTTCACATCTCTATGTGACCAACACTCAAAGGGTTTACTAGAGTCAATAATCTAGTTCACATCGCTATGTGATTAACACCCAAAGAGTACTAAGGTGTGATCATGTTTTGATTGTGAGATAATTTTAGTCAACGGGTCTGTCACATTCAGATCCGTAACTATTTTGCAAATTTCTGTGTTTACAATGCTCTGCACGGAGCTACTCTTAGCTAACTGCTCCCACTTTCAGTATGTATCTAGACCGAGACTTAGAGTCATCTAGATTAGTGTCAAAACTTGCATCGACGTAACCCTTTACGACGAACCTTTTGTTACTTCCATAATCGAGAAACATATCCTTATTCCACTAAGGATAATTTTGACCGCTGTCCAGTGATCTACTCCTAGATCACTATTGTACTCCCTTGCCAACAGTGTAGGGTATACAATAGATCTGGTACACAGCGTGGCATACTTTATAGAACCTATGGCCAAGGCATGGGGAATGACTTTCATTCTCTTTCTATCTTCTGCCGTGGTCGGGCTTTGAGTCTTACTCAATTTCACACCTTGTAACACAGGCAAGAACTCTTTCTTTGACTTTTCTATTTTGAACTACTTCAAAATCTTGTTAAGGTATGTACTCATTGAAAAACTTATCAAGCGTCTTCATCTATCTCTATAGATCTTGATGCTCAATATGTAAGCAGCTTCACTGAGGTCTTTCTTTGAAAAACTCCTTTCAAACACTCCTTTATGCTTTGCAGAATAATTCTACATTATTTTCGATCAACAATATGTCATTCACATATACTTATCAGAAATGCTGTAGTGCTCCCACTCACTTTCTTGTAAATACAGGCTTCTTCAAAAGTCTGTATAAAACCAAATGCTTTGATCACACTATCAAAGTGTTTATTCCAACTCCGAGAGGCTTGCACCAGTCCATAGATGGATCGCTGGAGCTTGCATATTTTGTTAGCACCTTTAGGATTGACAAAACCTTCTGGTTGCATCATATACAACTCTTCTTTAATAAATCCATTAAGGAATGCAGTTTTGTTTATCCATTTGCCATATTTCATAAAATGCGGCAATTGCTAACATGATTCAGATAGATGTAAGCATAGATACGAGTGAGAAACTCTCATCGTAGTCAACACCTTGAACTTGTCGAAAACCTTTTTGCGACAATTCTAGCTTTGTAGATAGTAACACTACTATCACTGTCTGTCTTCCTCTTGAAGATCCATTTAATCTCAATGGCTCGCCGATCATTGGGCAAGTCAATCAAAGTCCATACTTTGTTCTCATATATGGATCTCATCTCAGATTTCATGGCCTCAAGACATTTTGCGGAATCTTGGCTCATCATCGCTTCCTCATAGTTCGTAGGTTCGTCATGGTCTAGTAACATAACCTCCAGAACAGGATTACCGTACCACTCTGGTGCGGATCTTAATCTGGTTGACCTACGAGGTTCAGTAATAACTTGATCTGAAGTTTCATGATCATTATCATTAACTTCCTCACTAATTGGTGTAGGTGTCGCAGAAAATGGTTTCTGTGATGATCTACTTTCCAATAAGGAAGCAGGTACAATTACCTCATCAAGTTCTACTTTCCTCCCACTCACTTCTTTCGAGAGAAACTCCTTCTCTAGAAAGGATCCATTCTTAGCAACGAATATCTTGCCTTCGGATCTGTGATAGAAGGTGTACCCAACAATCTCCTTTGGGTATCCTATGAAGACACATTTCTCCGATTTAGGTTCGAGCTTATCAGGTTGAAGTTTCTTCACATAAGCATCGCAACCCCAAACTTTAAGATACGACAACTTTGGTTTCTTGCCAAACCATAGTTCATAAGGCGTCGTCTCAACGGATTTCGATCGTGTCCTATTTAGAGTGAATGCAGCCGTCTCTAAAGCATAACCCCAAAACGATAGCGGTAAATCAGTAAGAGACATCATAGATCGCACCGTATCTAATAAAGTACGATTACGACGTTCGGACACACCATTATGCTGTGGTGTCCCGGGTGGCGTGAGTAGTGAAACTATTTCACATTGTTTTAAATGAAGGCCAAACTCGTAACTCAAATATTTTACCTCTGCGATCATATCATAGAAAATTTTATTTTCTTGTTACGATGATTCTCCACTTCACTCTGAAATTCTTTGAACTTTTCAAATGTTTCAGACTTGTGTTTCATCAAGTAGATATACCCATATCTGCTCAAATCATCTGTGAAGGTCAGAAAATAATGATACCTGCTACGAGCCTCAATATTCATCGGACCTCATACATCTGTATGTATGATTTCCAACAAATCTGTTGCTCTCTCCATAGTTCCGGAGAATGGCGTTTCAGTCATCTTGCCCATGAGGCACGGTTCGCAAGCATCAAGTGATTCATAATCAAGTGATTACAAAATCCCATCAGCATGGAGTTTCTTCATGCGGTTTACACCAATATGACCTAAACGGCAGTGCCACAAATAAGTTGCATTATCATTATTAACTTTGCATCTTTTGGCTTCAATATTATGAATATGTGTATCACTACGATCGAGATCCAACAAACCATTTTCGTTGGTGTGTATGACCATAGAAGGTTTTTATTCATGTAAACAGAACAACAATTGTTCTCTAACTTAAATGAATAACCGTATTGCAATAAACATGATCAAATCATATTCATGCTCAATGCAAACACCAAATAACACTTATTTAGTTTCAACACTAATCCCGAAAGTACAGGGAGTGTGCGATGATGATCATATCAATCTTGGAACTACTTCCAACACACATCGTCACCTCGCCTTTTTACTGGTCTCTGTTTATTCTGCAACTCCCGTTTCGAGTTACTACTCTTAGCAACTGAACCAGTATCAAATACCGAGGGGTTGCTATAAACACTAGTAAAGTACACATCAATAACATGTATATCCAATATACCTTTGTTCACTTTGCCATCCTTCTTATCCACCAAATAGTTGGGGTAGTTCCGCTTCCAGTGACCAGTCCCTTTGCAGTAGAAGCACTTAGTCTCAGGCTTAGGACCAGACTTAGGCTTCTTCACTTGAGCAGCAACTTGCTTGCCATTCTTCTTGAAGTTCCCCTTCTTCCCTTTGCCCTTTTCTTGAAACTAGTGGTCTCGTCAACCATCAACACTTGATGTTTTTCTTGATTTCTACCTTCGTCGATTTCAGCATCACGAAGAGCTCGGGAATTACTTTCGTCATCCCTTGCATACTGTAGTTCATCACGAAGTTCTACTAACTTGGTGATGATGACTAGAGAATTCTGTCAATCACTATTTTATCTGGAAGATTAACTCCCACTTGATTCAAGCGATTGTAGTACCCAGACAATCTGAGCACATGCTCACTAGTTGAGCGATTCTCCTCCATCTTTTAGCTATAGAACTTGTTGCAGACTTCATATCTCTCAACTCGGGTATTTGCTTGAAATATTAACTTCAACTCCTGGAACATCTCATATGATCCATGACGTTCAAAACGTCTTTGAAGTCCCGATTCTAAGCTGTTAAGCATGGTGCACTAAACTATCAAGTAGTCGTCATATTGAGCTAGCCAAACGTTCATAACGTCTGCATCTGCTCCTGCAATAGGTCTGTCACCTAGCGGTGCATTAAGGACATAATTCTTCTGTGCAGCAATGAGGATAATCCTCAGATCACGGATCCAATCCGCATCTTTGCTACTAACATCTTTCAACATAATTTTCACTAGGAACATAACAAAAATAAATACAGGGAAGCAACAACGCGAGCTATTGATCTACAACATAATTTGCAAAAATACTATTAGGACTAAGTTCATGATAAATTGAAGTTCAATTAATCATATTACTTAAGAACTCCCACTTAGATAGACATCCCTCTAATCCTCTAAGTGATCACGTGATCCATATCAACTAAACCATGTCCGATCATCACGTGAGATGGAGTAGTTTCAATGGTGAACATCACTATGTTGATCATATCTACTATATGATTCACGCTCGACCTTTCGGTCTCCGTGTTCCGAGGCCATATCTGCATATGCTAGGCTCGTCAAGTTTAACCTGAGTATTCCGTGTGTGCAACTGTTTTGCACCCGTTGTATTTGAACGTAGAGCCTATCACACCCGATCATCACGTGGTGTCTCAGCACGAAGAACTTTCGCAACAGTGCATACTCAGGGAGAACACTTTTATCTTGAAATTTTAGTGAGAGATCATCTTATAATGCTACCGTCAATCAAAGCAAGATAAGATGCATAAAGGATTAACATCACATGCAATCAATATAAGTGATATGATATGGCCATCAATATCTTGTGCTTGTGATCTCCATCTTCGAAGCACCGTGCTCGTGATCTCCATCTCCGAAGCACCGTCATGATCACCATCATCACCGGCGCGACACCTTGATCTCCATCATAGTATCGTTGTCGTCTCGCCAACTTGTTGCTTTTACGACTATCGCTACCGCTTAGTGATAAAGTAAAACTATTACAAGGCGATTGCATTTCATACAATAAAGCGACAACCATATGGCTCCTGCCAGTTGCCGATAACTCGGTTACAAAACATGATCATCTCAAACAACAAATTATATCACATCATGTCTTGACCATATCACATCACAACATGCCCTGCAAAAACAAGTTAGACGTCCTCTACTTTGTTGTTGCAAGTTTTACGTGGCTGCTACGGGCTTAGCAAGAACCGTTCTTACCTACGCATCAAAACCACAACGATAGTTTGTCAAGTTGGTGCTGTTTTAACCTTCGCAAGGACCGGGCGTAGCCACACTCGGTTCAACTAAAGTGAGAGAGACAGACACCCGCCAGTCACCTTTAAGCAACGAGTGCTCCGAACGGTGAAACCAGTCTCGCGTAAGCGTACGCGTAATGTCGGTCCGGGCCGCTTCATCTCACAATACCGCTGAACCAAAGTATGACATGCTGGTAAGCAGTATGACTTATATCGCCCACAAGTCACTTGTGTTCTACTCGTGCATAGCATCAACGCATAAAACCAGGCTCGGATGCCACTGTTGGGGAACGTGGTAATTTCAAAAAAATTCCTACGCACAAGCAAGATCATGGTGATGCATAGCAACGAGAGGGGAGAATGTTGTCCACGTACCCTCGTAGACCGACAGCGGAAGCGTTATCACAACGCGGTTGATGTAGTCATACGTCTTCACGATCCGACCGATCAAGTACCGAACTCACGGCACCTCCGAGTTCTACACACGTTCAGCTCGATGACGTCCCTCGAACTCCGATCCAGCCGAGTGTTGAGGGAGAGTTTCGTCAGCACGACGGCGTGGTGACGATGATGATGTTCCACCGACGCAGGGCTTCGCCTAAGCTCCGCAACGGTATTATCGAGGTGTAATCTGGTGGAGGGGGGCACCGCACACGGCTAAAATATCGTATATCCAGTGTCTAGAGGTGCCCCCTTGCCCCCGTATATAAAGGAGCAAGGGGGAGGCCGGCTGCCCTAGGCGCGCCAAGGAGAGAGGGGGGAGTCCTCCTCCTAGTAGGAGTAGGACTCCCCTTTCCTAGTCCTACTAGGAAAAGAGGGGGGGAAGGAAAGAGAGGGAGAGGGAGAGGGAAAGGGGGCTGCGCCCCCTCTCCTAGTCCAACTAGGATTCCTCCTGGGAGGGGGCGCACCACCTCCTGGCTGCTGCCCTCTCTCTCCCCTCAAGGCCCACTAAGGCCCAATACTTCCCCGGGGGGTTCCGGTAACCCTCCGGCACTCCGGTTTAATCCGAAACTTCTCCGAAACACTTCCGGTGTCCGAATATAGTCGTCCAATATATCAACCTTTATGTCTCGAGCATTTTGAGACTCCTCGTCATGTCCGTGATCACATCTGGGACTCCGAACAACCTTCGGTACATCAAAACATATAAACTCATAATATAACTGTCATCGTAACTTTAAGCGTGCGGACCCTTCGGGTTCGAGAACTATGTAGACATGATCGAGACACCTCTCCGGTCAATAACCAATAGCGGGACCTGGATGCCCATATTGGCTCCCACATATTCTATGAAGATCTTTATCGGTCAGACCGCATAACAACATACGTTGTTCCCTTTGTCATCGGTATGTTACTTGCCCGAGATTCGATCGTCGGTATCTCGATACCTAGTTCAATCTCGTTACCGGCAAGTCTCTTTACTCGTTCCGTAATACATCATCTCGCAACTAACTCATTAGTCACAATGCTTGCAAGGCTTATAGTGATGTGCATTACCGAGTGGGCCCAGAGATACCTCTCCGACAATCAGAGTGACAAATCCTAATCTCGAAATACGCCAACCCAACAAGTACCTTTGGAGACACCTGTAGAGCACCTTTATAATCACCCATTTACATTGTGACGTTTGGTAGCACACAAAGTGTTCCTCCGGTAAATGGGAGTTGCATAATCTCATAGTCATAGGAACATGTATAAGTCATGAACAAAGCAATAGCAACATACTAAACAATCGAGTGCTAAGCTAACGGAATGGGTCATGTCAATCACATCATTCTCCTAATGAGGTGATCCCGTTAATCAAATGACAACTCATGTCTATGGCTAGGAAACATAACCATCTTCGATTAACGAGCTAGTCAAGTAGAGGCATACTAGTGACACTCTGTTTGTCTATGTATTCACACATGTATTATGTTTCCGGTTAATACAATTCTAGCATGAATAATAAACATTTATCATGATATAAGGAAATATATAATACTTTATTATTGGCTCTAGGGCATATTTCCTTCAGGGAGAACCTGGCAGACGCATTCCTGGACAACTTCCAGGGCACTTATGTGCGGCCACCGGATGCTGATGATTTAAGTCACATAACACAACAGCCCGGAGAGTCAGCCAGGAAATTCTGGACTCGGTTCCTAACTAAAAAGAACCAAATTGTCGACTGTCCGGATGCCGAAGCCCTAGCAGCCTTTAAACATAACATCCGCGACGAGTGGCTCGCCCGACATCTCGGCCAAGAGAAGCCAAAATCCATGGCAGCCCACTCATGACCCGCTTTTGCGCGGGCGAAGACAGCCGGTTGGCCTGTAGCAACAACACAGCAAGCAACCCTGGCACGTCAAAGGCCAGAGATAGCAACGGCAAACCCCGGCGCAACAAACACAAGCGTCGCAAACATGGTGAAAACGCCAAAGATATGGCAGTCAATGCCGGATTTAGTGGCTCTAAGTCCAGTCAGCGGAAGGAGCCAGTCAAAAACGACAATTCGGGTCCGTCCAGTCTGGACCGCATACTCGACGCCAATGCCAAATTCATGGCACCCCGGGAACACCAGCCAATCATACCAACAGAGAATGCTGGGTCTTCAAACAAGCCAGTAGGTCAGGCGCCAAAAACAAAGATAAGGGGTCTCAAAGCGATGATGGCGACGAGGAGCCCAGACCACCGAGTATAGGAGGGCAAAAGAAATTTCCCCCGCAAATCCAAACGGTGAACATGGTAAACGGCACCCACACTCCCAACCCGGACCGGATGCGCATCCTTAGGGATGTCAACTTAACGGAATCAGTGGTCCCACAATACAAACTAGGGCCGATCACCTTCAACCGCATGGACCGTCCGGTTAACACCAATCAGGGCAGTCCAGCCGCACTAGTCCTCGACCCAATAATTGACGGGTTCCACCTCACACGAGACCTTTTGGACGGAGGCAGCAGTCTAAACCTGCTTTACCAGGACACGGTGTGCAAGATGGGCATCGATCATTCGGTGATCAAGCCCACTAAAGCCACCCTTAGAGGTATTATACCAGGTGTGGAGGCCAGCTGTACAGGCTCCATCGCCCTTGAGGTAGTCTTCGGATCACCAGACAATTACCGTACTGAAGAGTTAATCTTCGACATCGTCCCCTTTCGCAGTGATTATCAGGCACTGCTTAGACAAACCGCGTTCGCTCGATTCAACGCGGTGCCACATTATGCCTACCGTAAGCTCAAGATGCCCGGTCCGCGCGGCGTCATCATGGTTCATGGCAAGGCCAAACTTTCCCTCGGTACCAAAGAGTATACCGCTGCTCTAACAGCAGAAGCAACGAGTGGCACCTTTCAATCGAACCTCGAGTCGACTGCCAGGCCCCCGGACACCGCCAAAGGACTTCGAACTACTGCACGGCAGTATAGCCCGGCTCGTCCAGAACTCAATTAAACATTCCGGCGAAGGCCATGACAGGCCGCATACCGCGGCTCAACCGCTCTCCGGCACACAAACATTTTTTACATTTCCCTTGCAGGTTCAACTTTGCGTAGACCAGGACTGGCGATATGGAAGCAGCTCGAATGTGCAAGGGAATCCTTAGATATTCCCCGCGATGACCATCTGACTACAATCCGGATCCACACACAGCTTCTTCCCCCTGGTCTCAGCAGGTTCCACAGTCATATTTCTTTTTTATCACATTACCCGTATTCATACGCATCGACGTACTATTCAAACACAATATGTGGATTTATAAAATGCTTATCTGCTAATATTTTTTATTGAAATTCTTTTGTCAAGTGGCATCCGTACACCGTGATATGCCTTAAATATGCCAGGGGCTTCGTTTTACCCATAATACGGCAATAAAGTCCGAACGCCTTCATGGAAGTTCGGCACCCCGAACTTATAGCATTATATGCATCGGCTCCGAATCATGTCTTGGGTCAAATGTTGGGTTTGCCCGGCTCCCATGTTTTGCTGCCTTACATTCCGCTATATTGGCTAAGGCGGCACAGGGAGAACTACTGCGATTGTGTCCCGGTTCTTCCGGACGAGCACCTCAGTAGAGAAAGCCGAAAACTGACTGTCATGATACGGCGAGAGCTGGTCAGCTGTTCGAGAGGTTGTAAAATCTTTGAGGATTTCTCCCGCATAATGCCATAACCAATGCAGCGTGTGATGGATCGGTTTTTCTTCCGATCAGGTGCTTATAAGAGCCCCTCATGCAGTCCTCTGAACACCAGGGGATGCGCCTACCTTCCTAAAGCTCATATGGCTAAGTGAGAGTGATAAAGCCATATAGTCCGATTGCCTGGTTCGTTGCGCTGAACCTCCTTCGAAGGACCCAGAACTGGGATAAAGAGTGATCAGGTTTATCCCGAACACCCTCGTACTTCCTACATGGGGGCAGAAGCCGACGACTCGCCAACTCTCAAGATTAATATATAAAACGGCCGCGCAGGAGGATAAACTTTTATATAACAGGCAATAAATAATTGAAATGACCTTGTTCAACATTACAAAGGACAACATGATTGTATTCATGGAAATATAATGTCCTTGGTGCATTGCTCCACCGCAAGGCAGGATCCTTTCAGGACACTTTCATAATATAATTCGGGCTTGCGGTGCTCCTTCCCCTCTGGCGGTCCCTCGGTCATCAGCTTTTCAGCATCCATCTTCCCCCAGTGCACCTTTGCGCGGGCGAAGGCCATTCGCGCACCCTCTATACAGACCGACCGCTTGATGAGGACAAGTCAAGGGCAGGCACTCACAAGCCGCTTCACGAGCCCAAAGTAGTTGCTTGGAATCGGCTCGGCGGGCCATAGCCGGATAATCAAATCCTTCATGGCTAGTTCGGCCGCCCTATGCAGTTCGATCAGCTGTTTTAGTTGGTCGACGAAAGGCACCATATAATTCGGTGCCAGATACTGTGACCAGAAGAGCTTATCCGCAGTGTTCCTTTCTTCGGCTTGGTAGAATTGGGCGGCATCCGATATGCTGCGGGGCAGTTCCGTAAACACCCCTAGAGAAATCTGAACTCAAAATTAGAGACATGATTTTCTCCTCAGATATTTGATCTACATGGAGAAGAGCCTTACCCGCTGCGATCTTCCTTGCCTATTGGATCTCCTGCAGGGCGCCTTGGGTTTCCCCCTGGGCATCGCGTGCCTCCTGATGAGCCCTGGTGAGTTCGGATTCTTTCTTCGTTATACTCTGCTCCAAGGTCTCGCATCTCTTAACGGCCTCGTGAAGCTTCTGCTCAGCTTCCATAACCCTGGCCTCGTGCTTCTCATGAAGAGCCTGCTCGGTGGCTGCCTTTTCCTCGGCCTCGGCCACAGCCTTCTTAAGAGCCTCGACTTCGGTCATCGTCCCTAGAGAAAATCATGGAACATACTCTATCATATTGGAAATTCGTTCGCACCAAACGCGAACAAGGCTTGCCCATACCTTGCTTATCTTCCAACTGCCTTTTCAACTGGCCAAGTTCTTCTTTGGTCCGCTCCAGACTTTGATTAAGACCGGAGACCTCCGTAGTATGAGAGGCAGCAGCCGCGGCAGATGCCTGCTTATAAAAGAGAGATAGATGTCACCAAATGAGTCTTCCTGCGAACATACAATTTGATCCTCTGTCCGGTTCTTTCTTTCACCGAACAGTGTATCAGGGGCTACTATCCATACTATGACATTCTTATAAACCTCATAAAACATACCTCAAAGCCTCTTATAAGGCTGATGCAGGCTTCATTCAGTCCACTCTCAGCAGACTGAATCTTCTCAATCACCGCACCCATAAGGGCACGGTGTTCATCAACGACGGAGGCGCTCTTCAGCGCCGCCAACAAAGCATCCGACACCTCTGGTTGGACAGAGATTGCCGGTGGAACAGGCACGCCCCCTCCAGCCGAGGGAGGCCGCCTGCTTGATTCTGGAGCCGTATTGGTCTCCGGAATTGCGTCCGGCTGGGAGCCGAATTCAAGATGGCCCCCGCCGACGACTCCCATGGGAATCTTCTCCCCCATGTCTCCGGCCCCTGAAGTTTGACCTCCAGGCGCTGCTTTCACGATCTCTTCCTCCCCTCCTTGGCCGGGGTCCTTCTGGGACAAAGCCTCGGTGTTATCCGCATGTTTCGGGGAAGGGGCCTTCGGGGGCGTCCCGCTCTCCATAGCATCCGAGCTCAACAAGTCCTCTGATGAGGATTGTTCGGTGCGGGACCTCGCCGGACTACAAAAAATATGGCTCAGGTCAAAATATGACGCCATGATGACACTGGACGCATAAATGTGTTCGGATTTTATACTCACAAGGTCACCAGGGGATGGACCCTGGGATCCCACGCCGGGCTGCTGTCGGCGGCGGCAGTGGGCTCTTCCGGAAGAAGAGCCTTTCCCCTTTTAGGCGACTCGGCCTCCAAGTGTATGGAGGCCGCCCTCTTCTTTCTTCCCCCCGCTGGGGATTCGTCTTCCTCCTCCTCGTCGTCCTCCCCGGAGGCAGAACGGTCGTTGGAGCCTTCAGATATTGTGTCCGAAGTGCCGCGGCGACGAAGGCCGCCCCGGGTCTTTTTGGCCTCCTCCTCGGCCTTCTTCTTCGGCGCCTTGTACGGCGCCGGGACCAGCATCTTCGTCAGAAGTGGGCCGGCCGGCTCTTCGGGCAGCGGGGCCGGACAGTGGATTCATCCCGCCTTCTTCGTCCAGCCCTAAGGAAGTTGAGGAAAACACATTAAGCATTTCCCTTGGGTTATGCGGATAAAACATATAATAACTTACCGAGCTTGCAGGGCGGGACAGTTGGTACCCGCGATCCTCGGCCGAGTCCGGCCATGATTTGCCGGACTTGAAAAGCACCTTCCAAATGACTTTGTGCGAGGAGCCAAAGAGCTCTCGCAGGGTCTGGTGCTTGGCCGGATCGAATTCCCATAGATTGCAAGTCCGGTGTTGACAAGGCAGGATCCGGCGAACTAACATCACATGGACTACATTGACAAGTTCGATGTTCTTGTCTTCCATATCCTTAACACGCGTCTGGAGCACCGACAGTTCGTCGGACGAAGACCAGTTCAGGCCTTTCTTAGGCCAGGATGTAAGCCGCAGAGGGGCTCCGGATCAGAACTCGGGAGCGGCGGCCCATTCCGTGTCGTGCGGCTCAGTGATGTAAAACCACTGCTGTTGCCACTCTTTGACGGAATCATTAAAAGTACCTGTCGGCCATGTGACGTTGGGCATCCTGCTCACCATAGCGCCACCGCACTCGGCATGCTCGCCGCTTACTACCTTGGGCTTCACATTAAAGATCTTCAGCCATAAGCCGAAGTGTAGCGCGATGCAGAGAAAAGCCTCGCACACGACGATGAATGTCGAGATGTTGAGGAAGCAATTGGGGGATAGATCATGAAAATCGATCCCGTAATAATACATGATGCCGCGAATGAACGGGTGGAGGGGAAACCCTAGCCCGCGGACAAAATGAGGGAGGAATACAACCCTCTCGTGGGGTTCCGGAGTAGGGACGATCTGTCCCGCCGTCGGGAGACGGTGGCTGATTTTCCTGGCCAGGTACCCGGCCTCCCGAAGCTTTTTGATATCCTTCTCCCGGACGGTAGAGGCCATCCACTTGCCTCCTGCTCCGGATCTGGACATTTTCGGAAGACCTTTGTGGGCGGAGAAGACGAATGCTCGGGCGCTGGATCTCGAGCGATGGGGAATGGATCGGGAAGAAGAAAGCGTGGGTGCGAAAGGGAGTCATTATCCCCTTATAAAGGCAGCAGCGCCTCCCCACTTGCCTGGTAAACTCCCTTATTCCCCAAGTGCCGTGATTGATGGCGCGGTTGGATTACCCATACCCGTATTGATGAGAATCCCGTGATAAGGGGACACATGTTGGAAATATGCCCTAGAGGCAATAATAAAATGGTTATTATTATATTTCCTTGTTCATGATAATTGTCTATTGTTCATGCTATAATTGTGTTATCCGGAAATCATAATACATGTGTGAACACATAGACCATAACATGTCCCTAGTGAGCCTCTAGTTGACTAGCTCGTTGATCAATAGATGGTTACGGTTTCCTGATCATGGACATTGGATGTCATTGATAACGGGATCACATCATTAGGAGAATGATGTGATGGACAAGACCCAATCCTAAGCATAGCACTAGATCGTGTAGTTCGTTTGCTAAAGCTTTTCTAATGTCAAGTATCATTTCCTTAGACCATGAGATCGTGCAACTCCCGGATACCGTAGGAATGCTTTGGGTGTACCAAACGTCACAACTTAACTGGGTGGCTATAAAGTTGCACTACAGGTATCTCCAAAAGTGTCTGTTGGGTTGGCACGGATCGAGACTGGGATTTGTCACTCTGTATGACGGAGAGGTATCTTTGGGCCCAATCGGTAATGAGTCATCATAATGAGCTCAATCTTACTAAGTAGTTAGTCACGGGATCATGCATTACGGAACGAGTAAAGTGACTTGCCGGTAAAGAGATTGAATGAGGTATTGGGATACCGACGATCGAATCTCGGGCAAGTAACGTACCGATTGACAAAGGGAATTGTATATGGGATTGCTTGAATCCTCGACATCGTGGTTCATCCGATGAGATCATCATGGAACATGTGGGAGCCAACATGGGTATCCAGATCCCGCTGTTGGTTATTGGCTAGAGATCTGTCTCGGTCATGTCTGCATGATTCCCGAACCCGTAGGGTCTACACACTTAAGGTTCGATGACGCTAGGGTTATAAGGAAGATTTGTATGTGATTACCGAATGTTGTTCGGAGTCCCGGATGAGATCCCGGACGTCGCGAGGAGTTCCGGAATGGTCCGGAGGTGAAGATTTATATATGGGAAGTCATCATACGGTCACCGGAAGTGTTCGGGGGTATGCCGGTATTGTACCGGGGCCACCGAAGGGGTTCCGGGGGTCCACCGGGAGGGTCCACCTGCCCCGGAGGGCCCTATGGGCTGTATGTGGAAGGGAACCAGCCCCTAAGTGGGCTGGGCACCATCCCCCCTAGGGCCCATGCGCCTAGGGTTGGGGGAACCCTAAAGGGGGAGCCCCCCTTGCTTAGGGGGCAAGCCCCCTCCCCCTTGGCCGCCGCCCCCCCTCTAGATCTCATCTAGAGGGGCCGGCCCCCTTCCCCCTTCTCCCTATAAATAGAGGGGTGGAGGGAGGTCTGCAGCACCACATCCAAGGCGCAGCCCCTCCCCTCCCCAACACCTCTCCTCCTCCGCGTGAGCTTGGCGAAGCCCTGCCGGAGAACTGCCACTCCATCACCACCACGCCGCCGTGCTGCTCTTGGAGCCCTCTTCCTCAACCTCTCCCTCCTCCTTGCTGGATCAAGGTGCGGGAGACGTCACCGGGCTGCACGTGTGTTGAACGCGGAGGTGCCGTTGTTCGGCGCTAGGATCGGAATCTACCGCTATCTGAATCTCTACGAGTATGACTCCCTCATCCGCGTTCTTGCAACGCTTCTGTCTCGCGATCATCAACGGTATGAAGATACACTCCCCTCTCTCTCGTTGCTAGTTACTCCATAGATTGATCTTGGTGATGCGTAGATTTTTTTTAATTTCTGCAATGATCCCCAACAGTGGCATCATGAGCTAGGTCTATGCGTATTTTCTATGCACGAGTAGAACACAAGTTGTTGTGGGCGTCGAATTTGTCAATATACTTGCCGTTACTAGTCTTATCTTGATTCGGCGGCATCGTGGGATGAAGCAGCCCGGACCGACCTTACACGTACGCTTACGTGAGACAGGTTCCACCGACTGACATGCACTAGTTGCATAAGGTGGCTAGCGGGTGTCTGTCTCTCCCACTTTAGTCGGATCGGATTCGATGAAAAGGGTCCTTATGAAGGGTAAATAGAAATTGGCATATCACGTTGTGGTTTTGGCGTAGGTAAGAAACATTCTTGCTAGAAACCAATAGCAGCCACGTAAAAATTTGCAACAACAATTAGAGGACGTCTAACTTGTTTTTGCAGCATGTGTCATGTGATGTGATATGGCCAGAAGAATGTGATGAATGATATATGTGATGTATGAGATTGATCATGTTCTTGTAATAGGAATCATGACTTGCATGTCGATGAGTATGACAACCGGCAGGAGCCATAGGAGTTGTCTTAATTTATTTATGACCTGCGTGTCAACTGAAACGTCATGTAATTACTTTACTTTATTGCTAACCGTTAGCCATAGTAGTAGAAGTAATAGTTGGCGAGACAACTTCATGAAGACACGATGATGGAGATCATGATGATGGAGATCATGGTGTCATGCCGGTGACGATGATGATCATGGCGCCCCGAAGATGGAGATCAAAAGGAGCAAAATGATATTGGCCATATCATGTCACTATTTGATTGCATGTGATGTTTATCATGTTTTTACATCTTATTTGCTTAGAACGACGGTAGCATAAATAAGATGATCCCTCGCTAAAATTTCAAGAAAGTGATTCCCCTAACTGTGCACCGTTGCGAAGGTTCGTTGTTCCGAAGCACCACGCGATGATCGGGTGTGATAGGTTCTAACGTTCGCATACAACGGGTGTAAGCCAGATTTACACACGCAATACACTTAGGTTGACTTGACGAGCCTAGCATGTACAGACATGGCCTCGGAACACAAGAGACCGAAAGGTCAAACATGAGTCGTATAGCAGATACGATCAACATGAAGATGTTCACCGATGATGACTAGTCCGTCTCACGTGATGATCGGACACGGCCTAGTTGACTCGGATCATGTATCACTTAGATGACTAGAGGGATGTCTGTCTGAGTGGGAGTTCATTAATAATTTGATTAGATGAACTTAATTATCATGAACTTAGTCTAAAATCTTTACAATATGTCTTGTAGATCAAATGGCCCATGCTAATGTCAACCTCAACTTCAACGCGTTCCTAGAGAAAACCAAGCTGAAAGACGATGGTAGCAACTATATGGACTGGGTCCAGAACTTGAGGATCATCCTCATAGCTGCCAAGAAAGCATATGTCCTTGAAGCATCGCTAGGTGAAGCACCCGTCCCAGCAAACCAAGACGTTATGAACGCCTGGCAAACACGTGTTGATGATTACTCCCTGGTTCAGTGCGGCATGCTTTACAGCTTAGAACCGGGGCTCCAAAAGCGTTTCGAGCAGCACGATCATATGAGATGTTCCAAGAGCTGAAAATGGTTTTCCAAGCTCATGCCCGGGTGGAGAGATATGAAGTCTCCGACAAGTTCTACAGTTGTAAGATGGAGGAGAATAGTTCCGTCAGCGAACACATACTCAAAATGTCTGGGTTGCACAACCGCTTATCTCAGCTGGGAGTTAATCTTTCGGATGATGCGGTCGTTGACAGAATCCTTCAGTCGCTGCTACCTAGCTACAAGAGCTTTGTGATGAACTTCAATATGCACGGGAAGGAAAAGACCATTCCTGAGGTATATTCAATGCTGAAATCAGCGGAGGTGGAGATCAAAAAGGAACATCAAGTGTTGATGGTGAACACTACAGGAATCAGCTATTTTGCCGTCTGCCACGGCGAACGGCAAAGACATGAACGGCGGACGGCAAAGACCTTTGCCGTCAGCCGCGGACGGCAAAAGGCTCCGGCAAAGTAGGCTACGGTAAACAGCTACTTTGTCGTCTGCTTCCTGGCGGCTGACGGCAAAGGCCCTTTCCCGTCTGCCGCGGACGGCAAAGAGAGCGGACGGCAAAAATTGCGCTGTCAGTCCGTTAAGTGGCTAACGGCAGGCCTTTGCCGTCCACCGCTGACGGTAAACTTTCTAGTGCCTTTGCCGTCCGCAGCTGACGGCAATAACAGTTTGTTTTTTTTTCAAGACAAATTACCTAAACATCATAAAAAACTACTCGGTGTCGCTATCGAGGTCAATCACGGCCGGGCCGTTGCCGCCGTCATCGACGCTGCTGGACCGGTTCGCGACGTCGTCCCAGTCCACCGGGACGTCGTCCGAATCCTCTTCCTCCTCCCCCATCGTCGCCTGCGGCGCCGCCATCGCCTCGGCCGCCTGGATTGCGGCCGCAATCTCGGAGGCTTCCTCGGCCTCCCGCGCCGCCGCCGCGGCGGCTTCTTCCGCTGACCGCGCTAGGGCCGCGAGCAGTCCGGGCGTGTCCTCCGGGTCGCCGTCCTGTCGGAGCGCCGTCACCTCCGGCGGGATCACGGCCTCGGCCGGGGCTGGTGGGGCGGGGCCAGGAGGCGGGGCGCGCCCGCGCCCGCGCAGGCCGGAGGGCCCGGCTTCGCCTGTGATGTCGCCGACGGGGAGTCCACGGGCGGCGCGCTTGAAGGCGCCGATAACGTCGTTGAACCGCTTGCCCTTCCAAAATCGGCGGCGGTTCTTACGGTTGAACCGCCCACCGGGGTGCGCGCTCAGCTCGGCGTTCGTCGCCGGCAGGCCCTGCGTGGGGTAGCCGTCGGCGGAGATCCTCCACGGCCGCGGCACCTTCGCCGCCGCCGGCACGAACAGCCCGAACCGGAAGAGATCTTCCGTCTGCCCTTGTATGAGGCTCGAAGGCCAGACGCCGCCCGGTGCCGCGCCGTCGGAGTCCGAGTCGCTGGACGCCATCCCGCGCAGATCGATGAAGAAACGCGCGTGTGAAGTGGGAGAGGAGGGATGGACGGGCGGTGTGATCAAACTCGCCGCGCAGGGCGGGTTTTATAGCGCCGGGTCGGAGCGGGGCATTAAACTGCGGCAGGTGAGGCGACGGGCCGCGGTAGCGGTGGCGTGCGGCAGGTGAGGCGCCGTGGCGGGGCGGAGCGGGGCATTAAACTGCGGCAAGGAGGCGACGGGCCGCGGCAGCGGTGGCGTGCGGCAGGCGCGGTCTCCGACGTCGTGGCGGGGCGGAGCGGGGCATTAAACTGCGGCAGGGAGGCGACGGGCAGCGGCAGTGCTGCCGTGCGGCAGCGGCGCGGTCTCCGACGGCGCGACGCGGTCTCCGACGGTGGCAGCGGCGCAAGATGGGACGGGGCGGCGCGCGGAAGACGAGATCCCATGCAGCCGCGTTGACCGCGAGCTGCCGCGTTGATCGCGGGCGAGTGGATAGACCGTGTGCGCAGTGGCCGACCGGGTCGGTTGGACTACTAAATATCTACGCGTGGGCAGGCGGGTTGACCAGACGAAAAAACTAAACTAAAAGTAATCTAAACTAAAAAACAGAAAAAACAGAAGAAAAAAAAAGGAGAAGAGGGGTGGGGCTCACCTGCGGCAGGGGTGGGGCGCTCGCCGACGGAGGGGCGCTCGCCGACGGCGGGGCGGCGGGGCGGCGCTCGCCGACGGAGGGGCGGCGGGGTGGCGCTGACCGGGCGTAGGGGTGGGGGGCGACGGGGTGGCGCCGGGCGGCGGGTGGCGGGGCGACGGGGCGGCGGCGGGCGGCGGCGGTGGGGTGGGATGTGGTGGCGGGGCGCGTCGGGGAGGAGAGAGAGGGAGAGAACAGAGAGTAACGGGCGGGGGGGTACGGGCCGTTAGTTACTCTCCTCTTTGCCGTCCGCCAGTCTTTGTCGTCCGCCTTTTTGCCTCTTTGCCGTCTGCTAGCAGACGGCAAAGAGGTGGGGCGTTAAGTTTTTTCCAAACGGGCGGGGGGTGGGGGCCACCTCTCTCTTTGTCGTCTGCCAGCGGACGGCAAAGAGCTCGCGGATGGCAAAGAGCTTCTTTGCCATCCGCCATTTCTTTGCCGTCTGCTTTTAGGCAGTTGATGGCAAAGAGCTTCTTTGCCGTCAGCTAGCAGACGGCAAAGAGCTGGCAGATGGCAAATTAGCTGATTCCAGTAGTGGAATAAGACCACTAAGTTCAAGAAAGGCAAGGGCAAAAAGAGCTTCAAAAAAGACGGCAAGGGAGTTGCCGCGCCCGGTAAGCAAGCTGCCGGGAAGAAGACAAAGAATGGACCCAAGCCTGAGACTGAGTGCTTTTATTGCAAGGGAAACGGTCACTGGAAGCGGAACTGCCCCAAGTACTTAGCGGATAAGAAGGCCGGCAATACCAAAGGTATATGTGATATACATTTTATTGATGTGTACCTAACCAGCGCTCGTAGTAGCTCCTGGGTATTTGATGCCGGTGCGGTTGCTCATATTTGTAACTCAAAGCAGGAGTTGCGGAATAAGCGGAGACTGGCGAAGGACGAGGTGACGATGCGTGTCGGGAATGGTTCCAAGGTCGATGTGATCACCGTCGGCATGCTACCTCTACATTTACCTACGGGATTAGTTTTAAACCTCAATAATTGTTATTTAGTGCCAGCTTTGAGCATGAACATTGTATCTGGATCTCGTTTGATGCGAGATGGCTACTCATTTAAATCCGAGAATAATGGTTGTTCTATTTATATGAGAGATATGTTTTATGGTCATGCCCCGCTGGTCAATGGTTTATTCTTAATGAATCTCAAACGTGATGTTACACATATTCATAGTGTGAATGCCAAGAAATGTAAGGTTGATAATGATAGTCCCACATACTTGTGGCACTGCCACCTTGGTCACATTGGTGTCAAACGCATGAAGAAACTCCATGCAGATGGACTTTTGGAGTCTCTTGATTATGAATCATTTGACACGTGCGAACCATGCCTCATGGGCAAAATGACCAAGACTCCGTTCTCCGGAACAATGGAGCGAGCAACCAACTTATTGGAAATCATACATACTGATGTGTGCGGTCCAATGAGCGTTGAGGCTCGCGGTGGCTATCGTTATGTTCTCACCCTCACTGATGACTTGAGTAGATATGGGTATGTCTACTTAATGAAACACAAGTCTGAGACCTTTGAAAAGTTCAAGGAATTTCAGAGTGAGGTTGAGAATCAACGTGATAGGAAAATAAAGTTCTTACGATCAGATCGTGGAGGGGAATATTTGAGTCACGAATTTGGCACACACATAAGGAAATGTGGAATTGTTTCGCAACTCACGCCGCCTGGAACACCTCAGCGTAATGGTGTGTCCGAACGCCGTAATCGCACTCTATTGGATATGGTGCGATCTATGATGTCTCTTACCGATCTACCGCTATCATTTTGGGGTTATGCTTTAGAGACTGCCGCATTCACTTTAAATAGGGCTCCGTCGGAATCCGTTGAGACGGCACCGTATGAATTATGGTTTGGAAAGAAACCTAAGCTGTCGTTTCTTAAAGTTTGGGGATGCGATGCTTATGTCAAGAAACTTCAACCTGAAAAGCTTGAACCCAAGTCGGAAAAATGCGTCTTCATAGGATACCCTAAGGAAACCATTGGGTATAGTTCTACCCCAGATCCGAAGGCAAGATCTTCGTTACCAAGAATGGGTCCTTTCTAGAGAAAGAGTTTCTCTCGAAAGAAGTAAGTGGGAGGAAAGTGGAACTTGATGAGATGACCCCTCTCGAACCAGAAAGTAGCGCAGCACAAGAAAATGTTTCTATGGTGCCTGCACCGACTAGAGAGGAAGTTAATGATGACGATCATGATCAAGTTACCACTGAACTTCATAGGTCCACAAGGACACGTTCCGCACTAGAGTGGTATGGCAACCCTGTCATGGAAATCATGTTGTTGGACAACAGTGAACCTTCGAACTATGAAGAAGCAATGGCGGGCCCAGATTCCAACAAATGGCTTGAAGCCATGCAATCCGAGATAGGATCCATGTATGAAAACAAAGTATGGACTTTGACAGACTTGCCCGATGATCGGCGAGCGATAGAAAATAAATGGATCTTTAAGAAGAAGACGGACGCGGATGGAAATGTTACCATCTATAAAGCTCGACTTGTCGCTAAGTGGTATCGACAAGTTCAAGGAGTTGACTACGATGAGACCTTCTCACCCGTAGCGAAGCTGAAGTCCGTCCGAATCATGTTAGCAATTGCCGCATTCTACGATTATGAAATATGGCAAATGGACGTCAAACGGCATTCCTTAATGGCTTCCTTAAGGAAGAATTGTATATGATGCAACCGGAAGGTTTTGTCGATCCTAAGAATGCTGACAAAGTATGCAAGCTCCAGCGCTCAATCTATGGGCTGGTGCAGGCATCTCGGAGTTGGAACATTCGCTTTGACGAGATGATCAAAGCGTTTGGGTTTACACAAACTTATGGAGAAGCCTGTGTTTACAAGAAAGTGAGTGGGAGCTCCATAGCATTTCTCATATTATATGTTGATGACATACTATTGATGGGAAATTATATAGAATTCTTCGAAAGCATAAAGGCCTACTTGAATAAGTGTTTTTCAATGAAGGACCTTGGAGAAGCTGCTTACATATTAGGCATCAAGATCTATAGAGATAGATCGAGACGCCTCATAGGTCTTTCACAAAGCACATACCTTGACAAGATATTGAAGAAGTTCAATATGGATCAGTCCAAGAAGGGGTTCTTGCCTGTATTGCAAGGTGTGAGATTGAGCACGGCTCAATGCCCGACCAGGGCAGAAGATAGAGAAAAGATGAGTGTCATCCCCTATGCCTCGGCCATAATGTCTATTATGTATGCCATGCTGTGTACCAGACCTGATGTAAACCTTGCCGTAAGTTTGGTAGGAAGGTACCAAAGTAATCCCGGCATGGAACACTGGACAGCGGTCAAGAACATCCTGAAGTACCTGAAAAGGACTAAGGATATGTTTCTCGTCTATGGAGGTGACGAAGAGCTCGTCGTAAAGGGTTACGACGATGCTAGCTTCGACACAGATCTGGATGACTCTAAGTCACAAACCGGATACGTGTATATTTTGAATGGTGGGGCGGTCAGCTGGTGCAGTTGCAAGCAAAGCGTCGTGGCGGGATCTACATGTGAAGCGGAGTACATGGTAGCCTCGGAGGAAGCACATGAAGCAATCTGGATGAAGGAGTTCATTGCCGGCCTAGGAGTTATTCCCAATGCATCGGGGCCAATGACTCTCTTCTGTGACAACACTGGAGCTATTGCCCTTGCCAAGGAGCCCAGGTTTCACAAGAAGACCAGGCACATCAAGCGTCGCTTCAACTCCATTTGTGAAAATGTTCAAAATGGAGACATAGATATTTGTAAAGTGCATACGGAATTGAATGTCGCAGATCCGTTGACTAAACCTCTTCCACGGGTGAAACATGATCAACACCAGAACTCTATGGCTGTACGATTCATCACAATGTAACTAGATTATTGACTCTAGTGCAAGTGGGAGACTGTTGGAAATATGCCCTAGAGGCAATAATAAAATGGTTATTATTATATTTCCTTGTTCATGATAATTGTCTATTGTTCATGCTATAATTGTGTTATCTTGAAATCGTAATACATGTGTGAACACACAGACCATAACATGTCCCTAGTGAGCCTCTAGTTGACTAGCTCGTTGATCAATAGATGGTTACGGTTTCCTGACCATGGACATTGGATTTCATTCATAACGGGATCACATCATTAGGAGAATGATGTGATGGACAAGACCCAATCCTAAGCATAGCACTAGATCGTGTAGTTCGTTTGCTAAAGCTTTTCTAATGTCAAGTATCATTTCCTTAGACCATGAGATCGTGCAACTCCCGGTACCGTAGGAATGCTTTGGGTGTACCAAACGTCACAACGTAACTGGGTGGCTATAAAGGTGCACTACAGGTATCTCCGAAAGTGTATGTTGGGTTGTCACGGATCGAGACTGGGATTTGTCACTCTGTATGACGGAGAGGTATCTCTGGGCCCACTCGGTAATGCGTCATCATAATGAGCTCAATGTGACTAAGTAGTTAGTCACGGGATCATGCATTACGGAACGAGTAAAGTGACTTGCTCGTAACAAGATTGAACGAGGTATTGGGATACCGATGATCGAATCTCGGGCAAGTAACGTACCGATTGACAAAGGGAATTGTATACGGGATTGCTTGAATCCTCGACATCGTGGTTCATCCGATGAGATCATCGTGGAACATGAGGGAGCCAACATGGGTATCCAGATCCCGCTGTTGGTTATTGGCTAGAGATCTGTCTCGGTCATGTCTGCATGATTCCCGAACCCGTAGGGTCTACACACTTAAGGTTCGATGACGCTAGGGTTATAAGGAAGATTTGTATGTGATTACCGAAAGCTGTTCGGAGACCCGGATGAGATCCCGAACGTCATGAGGAGTTCCGGAATGGTCCGGAGGTGAAGATTTATATATGGGAAGTCATCATACGGTCACCAGAGGTGTTCGGGGGTGTGCCGGTATTGTACCGAGGCCACCGAAGGGGTTCCGGGGGTCCACCTTCCCCGGAGGGCCCTATGGGCTGTATGTGGAAGGGAACTAGCCCCTAAGTGGGCTGGGCGCCATCCCCCCTAGGGCCCATGCGCCTAGGGTTGGGGGGGAACCCTAAAGGGGGCGCCCCCCTTGCTTAGGGGGCAAACCCCCTCCCCCTTGGCCGCCGCCCCCCCTCTAGATCTCATCTAGAGGGGCTGGCCCCCTTCCCCCTTCTCCCTATAAATAGAGGGGTGGAGGGAGGGCTGCAGCACCACATCCAAGGCGCAGCCCCTCCCCTCCCCAACACCTCTCCTCCTCCGCGTGAGCTTGGCGAAGCCCTGCCGGAGAACTGCCACTCCATCACCACCACGTCGTCGTGCTGCTGTTGGAGCCCTCTTCCTCAACCTCTCCCTCCTCCTTGCTGGATCAAGGTGCGGGAGACGTCACCGGGCTGCACGTGTGTTGAACGCAGAGGTGCCGTTGTTCGGCGCTAGGATCGGAATCTACCGCGATCTGAATCGCTATGAGTACGACTCCCTCATCCGCGTTCTTGCAACGCTTCCATCTCGCGATCTTCAACGGTATGAAGATGCACTCCCCTCTCTCTCGTTGCTAGTTACTCCATAGATTGATCTTGGTGATGCGTAGAAATTTTTTTAATTTCTGGAACGATCCCCAATAACACGATCTCTGCTTCGACGAGACGTGCCAAGAAAACCGCCTCGCAATATGTGCAGTAGCTGGTTGAGAAAAACAGTTCGAATAATGACCGGGCTGTGGCGTGGTGTCACGTTATGAAAGTTGTCAGTAGATTAGATTTGTGGAATATTATACTCTCTACGGTGGTATGTGGAAATTGTTTTGCAGAGCCGGACACGATCCTAGTGTTCAAAATCTTCTATGGAGTATTCGGAGGAGGAACCTGCCTTCCAATGCTGAAGACAATCTGCGCGCCGGACTCGTCGTCATTGAAGCCTGGTTCAAGGGCTACTAAGGGAGTCCTGGATTAGGGGGTCCTCGGACTGCCGGACTATATACTTTGGCCGGACTATTGGACTATGAAGATACAAGATTGAAGACTTTGTCCCGTCTCCGGGTGGGACTCTCCTTTGTGTGGAAGGCAAGCTTGGCAAATACGGATATGTAGATCTCCTCCCTTGTAACCGACTCTGTGTAACCCTAGCCCCCTCCGGTGTCTATATAAACCGGAGGGTTTAGTCCGTAGGACATGGACAATCATAATCATAGGCTAGCTTCTAGGGTTTAGCCTCTTCGATCTCGTGGTAGATCAACTCTTGTAATACTCATATCATCAAGATCAATCAAGCAGGAAGTAGGGTATTACCTCCATCGAGAGGGCCCGAACCTGGGTAAACATTGTGTCCCCCGCCTCCTGTTACCATCCACTTTAGACGCACAGTTCGGGACCCCCTACCCGAGATCCACCGGTTTTGACACCGACATGGAGCCCTTCTTTCGCCGCAAGAAAGCTAATTTCCGGATAGAGATCGTGTCCAAAATTCAGCCCAATCGGAGTTACGGATCTCCGGTTATAAAAGAAATGGTGAAAGGCCAGATCTGGGAACGCAGAAACAGAGAGAGACAGATCCAATCTCGGAGGGGCAGGCTCTCGCCCCTCCCATGCCATGGAGGCCAAGGACCAGAGGGGAAACCCTTCTCCCATCTAGGGAGGAGGTCAAGGAAGAAGAAGAAGAAGAAGAAGGGGGCCCCTCTCCCCCTCTCTTCCGGTGGCGCCGGAACGCTGTCGTGGCCACCGTCATCATCACCGCGATCTTCACCAACACCTCCGCCATGTTCACCAACATCTCCATCACCTTCCCCCCTCTATCTGCTACAGCGGTCCACTCTCCCGCAACCCACTATACCCTCTACTTGAACATGGTGCTCTATGCTTCATATTATTATCCAATGATGTGTTGCCATCCTATGATGTCTGAGTAGATTTTGGTTGTCCTATCGGTGGTTGATGAATTGCTCTAATTGATTTAATTTTCTTGTGGTTATGTTGCTGTCCTTTGGTGCCCATCATATGATCGCGCGCGTGGATCACACCATAGGGTTAGTTGTATGTTGATAGGACTATGTATTGGAGGGCAAGAGTGACAGAAGCTTCAACCTAGCATAGAAATTGATGCATACGGGATTGAAGGGGGACCAATATATCTTAATGCTATGGTTGGGTTTTACCTTAATGAACATTAGTAGTTGCGGATGCTTGCTAATAGTTCCAATCATAAGTGCATAGAATTCCAAGTCAGGGATGACATGCTAGCAGTGGCCTCTCCCACATAAAACTTGCTATCGGTCTAGTAAAGTAGTCAATTGCTTAAGGGACAATTTCGCAACTCCTACCACCACTTTTCCACACTCTCTATACTAACTTTATTGCTTCTTTACCTAAACAACCCCTACTTTTTATTTACGCGCTCTTTATTTTCTTGCAAACCTATCCCACAACACCTACAAAGTACTTCTAGTTTCATACTTGTTCTAGGTAAAGCGAATGTCAAGCGTGTGTAGAGTTGTATCGGTGGTCGATAGAACTTGAGGGAATATTTGTTCTACCTTTAGCTCCTCGTTGGGTTCGACACTCTTACTTATCAAAAGAGGCTACAATTGATCCCCTATACTTGTGGGTTATCACTCTACTTGACTAGCTCTTCAATCAAAGATGGTTAAGTTTCCTAGCCATAGACAAGAGTTATCATTTGATGAACGGGATCACATCATTAGAGAATGATGTGATTGACTTGACCCATCCGTTAGCTTAGCACTATGATCGTTTAGTTTATTGCTAATGCTTTCTTCATAACTTATACATGTTCCTATGACTATGGGATTATGCAACTCCCGAATACCGGAGGAACACTTAGTGTGCTATCAAACGTCACAATGTAACTGGGTGATTACAAAGATGCTCTACAGGTGTCTCCGATGGTGTTTGTTGAGTTGGCATAGATCAAGATTAGGATTTGTCACTCCGATTGTCGGAGAGGTATCTCTAGGCCCTCTCGGTAATGCACATCACTATAAGCCTTGCAAGCAATGTGACTAATGAGTTAGTTGCAGGATGATGCATTAAGGAATGAGTAAAGGGACTTGCCGGTAACGAGATTGAACTAGGTATTGAGATACCGACGATCGAATATTGGGCAAGTAACATACCGATGACAAAGGGAACAACATATGTTGGTATGCGGTTTGACCGATAAAGATCTTCGAAGAATATGTAGGAACCAATATGAGCATCCAGGTTCCGCTATTGGTTATTGACCGGAAGTGAGTCTCAGTCATGTATACATAGTTCTCGAACCTGTAGGGTCCGCATGCTTAACATTCAATGATGATCGGTATTAGTTTATGTGTTTTGATGTACCGAAGGTTGTTCGGAGTCCCGGATGTGATCACGGGCATGATGAGGAGTCTCGAAATGGTCGAGACATAAAGATCGATATATTGGAAGGCTATGTTTGGACATCGGAAGGGTTCCGGATGAGTTCGTGCATTTACTGGAGTATCGGGGGGTTACCGGAACCCCCCGGCGAGTCAATGGGCCTTAGTGGGAGAGAGGAGGAGGCGGCCAGGTGGAGGGCGCCCTCCCCCCAAGCCCAATCCGAATTGGGTGGGGGGCCGACCCCCCCTTTCCATCCCTCTCTCTCCCTCTTCCTTCTTCTCCTACTCCAACAAGGGAAGGGGGAAACCTACTCCTACTGGGAGTAGGACTCCCCCTTGGGCGTGCCCTATGAGGGTCGTGTCGGTGTCAAAACCGGCGGATCTCGGGTAGGGGGTCCCGAACTATACGTCTAAGGCGGATGGTAACAGGAGCCGGGGGACACAATGTTTACCCAGGTTCGGACCCTCTCGATGGAGGTAATACCCTACTTCCTGCTTGATTGATCTTGATGATATGAGTATTACAAGAGTTGATCTACCACGAGATCAAAGAGGCTAAACCCTAGAAGCTAGCCTATGGTTATGATTGTAGTTGTCCTACGGACTAAACCCTTCGGTTTATATAGACACCGGAGGGGGCTAGGGTTACATAGAGTCGGTTACAAGGGAGGAGATCTACATATCCGTATTGCCAAGCTTGCCTTCCACGCAAAGGAGAGTCCCATCCGAACACGGGACGAAGTCTTCAATCGTGTATCTTCATAGTCCAACAGTCCAGCAGAAGTACATAGTCCGACTGTCCGAGGACCCCCTAATCCAGGACTCCCTCAGTAGCCCCGAACCAGGCTTCAATGACGATGAGTCCGGCGCGCAAATTGTCTTCGGCGTTGCAAGGCGGGTTCTTCTCCAAATTCTGAGTACCTGTTGAGTAGTGTCCGGCTTCCCATAAATGTTGCGCTCCTTGGCTTCCGCGCCTAATAATGGCTATCTTCCACGTGTCGAGCGAATGCGAGAAGCCGACGCATTTTTACACTTGCCACCCTAACCATGTGAGTAAATCGTCTATTTAAGGGGTCGGGGATCCTCAGATCCAGATCACACCATCCTCCCTCGGCGAGTATCCATCGGAGCGCGCCCGAAAAAATCCATCCCATCATGGCCGGCCATCGCAGCTCCTCCTCTCGCTCCCGTAGCCCTAAGCCAGGCAATTGGAAGAAGTGTTCCGTCTCCCACAGACAGTTAGTAGAGTTACAGACCCAGGGGTTTCTCCCTCCCGCGTATATGGTCCCTGTCCGAGCCGAACTAGCCACTTGCAATGGCGGGGAGCAAGCGGAGAGCTTTCCCAATCCATCAATGGGGGAGCGGGTATGCCTTGTCCCTTACTTATTAAGGGGACTTGGATTTCCAATCCATCCGTTCCTCTGCGGGCTCCTGGAGTTCTACGGCCTCCAGCTGCATACTTTTACTCCCGCCTCCATATTACACATCGCTGGCTATGTCGCTGATACGTCTCCGTCGTATCTACTTTTCCAAACACTTTTGCCCTTGTTTTGGACTCTAACTTGCATGATTTGAATGGAACTAACCCGGACTGACGCTGTTTTTAGCAGACTTTCCATGGTGTTATTTATGTGCAGAAACAAAAGTTCTCGGAATGACCTGAAACTCCACGGAACATCTATTTGGAAAATAAGAAAAATACCGGAAGAAAAATCCACGTCAGGGGGCCCACACCCTGTCCACGAGGGTGGAGGGCGCGCCTGCCCCCCTAGGGCGCACCCCCTACCTCGTGGGCCCCCTGACGCTCCACCGACCTCAACTCCAACTCCATATATTCACTTTCGGGGAGAAAAAAACAAAGAGAAGGATTCATCGCGTTTTACAATACGGAGCCGCCGCCAAGCCCTAAAACCTCTTGGGAGGGCTGATCTGGAGTCCGTTCGGGGCTCCGAAGAGGGGAATTCGTCGCCGTCGTCATCATCAACCATCCTCCATCACCAATTTCATGATGCTCACCGCCGTGCGTGAGTAATTCCATCGTAGGCTTGCTGGACGGTGATGGGTTGGATGAGATCTGTCATGTAATCGAGTTAGTTTTGTTAGTGTTTGATCCCTAGTATCCACTGTGTTCTGAGATTGATGTTGCTATGACTTTGCTATTCTTAATGCTTGTCACTAGGGCCCGAGTGCCATGATTTCAGATCTGAACCTATTATGTTTTAATGAATATATGTGAGTTCTTGATCCTATCTTGCAAGTCTATAGTCACCTACTATGTGTTATGATCCGGCAACCCCGAAGTGACAATAATCGGGACCACTCCCGGTGATGACCGTAGTTTGAGGAGTTCATGTATTCACTATGTGTTAATGCTTTGGTCCGGTACTCTATTAAAAGGAGGCCTTAATATCCTTAGTTTCCGCTAGGACCCCGCTGCCACGGGAGGGTAGGACAAAAGATGTCATGCAAGTTCTTTTCCATAAGCACGTATGACTATATTCGGAATACATGCCTACATTACATTGATGAATTGGAGCTAGTTCTGTGTCACCCTATGTAATGATTGTTACATGATGAACCGCATCCGGCATAATTCTCCATCACTGAACCAATGCCTACGAGATTTTCATATATTGTTCTCCGCTTATTTACTTTTCCGTTGCTACTGTTATAAACACTACAAAACACCAAAAATATTATTTTTGCTACTATTACCTTTGTTACCGTTACCACTACTATCATACTACTTTGCCACTAAATACTTTGCTGCAGATACTAAGTTATCCAGGTGTGGTTGAATTGACAACTCAA
Organism: Aegilops tauschii subsp. strangulata; assembly: GCF_002575655.3. Lineage (NCBI taxonomy): Eukaryota > Viridiplantae > Streptophyta > Magnoliopsida > Poales > Poaceae > Aegilops > Aegilops tauschii. The sequence continues at coordinate 74,397,603 of NC_053040.3, read as the reverse complement.
CTGCTAATACTTGAGAATATTCTTTGGCTCCCCTTGTGTCGAATCAATAAATTTGGGTTGAATACTCTACCCTCGAAAACTGTTGCGATCCCCTATACTTGTGGGTTATCAAGACTATTTTCTGGCGCCGTTGCCGGGGAGCATAGCTCTATTCTTTGAGTCACTTGGGATTTATATCTTCTGGTCACTATGAAGAACTTGAAAGACGCAAAAACAACAATTTATCCCTCAACTACGAGGGGAGGTAAGGAACTGCCATCTAGCTCTACACTTGATTCACCTTCTGTTTTGAGTAAGCTTGCAACACCTAAACCTGCTTCTGCTATTCGTTCTGATATGTCGCATGTTATTGATGATGCCACTTCTACTATGCATGATACTTATGATGAAACTACTTCTATGCGTGATACTACTGTGCCACTTGGTGAATTTCTTGATGAACAAATTGCTAGGGTTAGAGAGAAAGAAATTATTGAAACTGATAATATTGATAGTGATGATGAAGACTCTCCTGTTATTCCTGAGGGTTATGTTTTTGAAAAAGAAGCTGCTTTAGCTATTTTAGCTTGCAAAGATAGATATGAGCTCAAGAGGTTATTAGCTAAATGGAAGCAGCAATCTCTTAATGCTAGAATGAAGCCTGACCCTGCTTTTGCTACTTCACCTATATGTGTTACTGATAAGGATTATGAATTCTCTGTTGATCCTGATATAATTACTTTGGTTGAATCTGATCCTTTTCATGGCTATGAATCTGAAACTGTTGTGGCACATCTTACTAAATTAAATGATATAGCTACCCTATTTACTAATGATGAGAGATCTCGCTACTTTTATATCCTTAAAATATTTCCGTTCTCATTAAAGGGTGATGCTAAGATAAGGTTTAATTCTCTTGATTCTGGTTGTGTGCGTAGTCCTCAGGATATGATTTATTACTTCTCTGCTAAATATTTCCCTGCTCATAAGAAACAAGCTGCTTTAAGGGATATATATAATTTTGTGCAAATTGAAGAAGAGAGTCTCCCACAAGCTTGGGGGAGACTTCTCCAACTACTTAATGCTTTGCCTGATCATCCTCTTAAGAAAAATGAAATACTTGATATCTTTTATAATGGACTAACCGATGCTTCCAGAGATTACCTGGATAGTTGTGCTAGTTCTGTTTTCAGGGAAAGAACACCGGATGAAGCTGAAATTCTATTGAATAATATGTTGACAAATGAAAATAATTGGACACCTCCTGAGCCAGCTCCTGAGCCAATTCCTGAGCCTATTCCTAAACCAACTCCGAAGAAGAGAGGTGTTCTATTTCTCAGTCCTGAAGATATGCAAGAGGCAAAGAAATCTATGAAAGAAAGGGTATTAAAGCTGAAGATGTTAAGAATTTACCTCCTATTGAAGAAATACATGGTCTTAATTTACCGCCTGTTGAAGAAATACATGGTCTTAATCCTCCACCTATTGAAGAAACTCATGGTCTTGATAACCCGACACAGGTAGTAAAGGTAAATTCTCTCTATAGATATGATAAAGCTGAAATCCCTCCTACTAAAATTGCTAGCCAATGCTTGGATGAGTTTGATAACTTCATGGTTAGGCAAGAAGATTTTAATGCTTATTTCGGTAGACAATTAAACCAAAATGCTTATATGATTGAGCACTTGGGTGATTATATGGCTAGAGTTAAAGGTGAACTTAAACTCATTAGTAAACATGCTTCTATGGTCACCACTCAAGTAGAACAAGTACTTAAAGCTCAAAATGATTTGCTCAATGAATTGAATAGTAAGAAAAATGACTATGCTGTTAGAGTGGCTACTAGAACTGGTAGAATGACTCAGGAACCTTTGTATCCTGAAGGCCACCCTAGGAGAATTGAACAAGATTCTCAGAGAAATAATATTGATGCACCTAATCCTTCTAAAAAGAAGAAAAAGAAAAATGATAGGACTTTGCATGCTTCTAGTGAACCTATTGCTGAACCGCCTGAGAATCCAAATGATATCTCTATTTCTGATGCTGAAACACAATCTGGTAATGAACATGAGCCTAGTGATAATATTAATGAAGATGTTCATGATGATGCTCAACCTAGTAATGATAATGATGTAGAAATTGAACCTGCTGTTGATCTTGATAACCCACAATCAAAGAATCAACGTTATGATAAGAGAGACTTTGTTGCTAGGAAGCATGGTAAAGAAAGAGAACCATGGGTTTAGAAACCCATGCCTTTTCCTCCCAAACCATCCAAGAAAAAGGATGATGAAGATTTTGAGCGCTTTGCTGAAATGATTAGACCTATCTTCTTGCGTATGCATTTGACTGACATGCTCAAAATGAATCCTTATGCTAAGTATATGAAAGATATTGTTACAAATAAAAGAAAGATACCAGAAGCTGAAATTTCCACCATGCTTTCTAATTACACTTTTAAGGGTGGAATACCAAAGAAACTTGGAGATCCAGGAGTACCCACTATACCATGCTCCATTAAAAGAAACCATGTTAAAACTGCTTTATGTGATCTTGGAGCCGGTGTTAGTGTTATGCCTCTCTCCTTATATCGTAGACTTGATTTGAATAAGTTGACACCTACTGAAATATCTTTGCAAATGGCTGATAAATCAACTGCTATACCTGTCGGTATTTGTGAGGATGTGCCTGTTGTGGTTGCAAACGTTACTATTTTAATGGACTTTGTTATTCTTGATATTCCCGAGGACGATAGTATGTCTATTATTCTTGGAAGACCTTTTTTGAATACTGCAGGGGCTGTTATTGATTGCAACAAAGGCAATGTCACTTTTCATGTTAATGGTAATGAGCATACGATACACTTTCCAAGGAAACAACCTCAAGTTCATAGTATCAATTCTATTGGAAAAATTCCATCGATTATTTTTGGAGGTTTTGAATTTCCTCTTCCTACTGTCAAGAAGAAATATGATATTCTTATTATTGGGGATGTGCATATCCCCGTTGAGGTAACATAGTGTTATTCGAAATTTCTCCGGTTCCATGTTATTCGGAATGAGTTTGTTAACAAGACTTGATCAACGTTGTTAGTGGATTCCTTTTGATGAGCATGAGATGGATGAAACAAGAAGGCACAACCTTCTGTACCCTCTTTCTACTTTCTGTTATTTAGTTGAAATAAAGTAAAAATAGTATTTTTTCTGTCTTTTTTCTGATTTATCCGTGCAATATAAAAATACCCCGAAAATAAAAGTTCTCCAAATGCCCTGAAAATGGAATATGATTTTTTCTAGAATTTTTGAGAATATCTGGCACTGAGAACACAGCAGGAGGGGCAAGCACCTGGCCAACGAGGGTGGAGGGTGCGCCCTACCCCCTGGGCGCGCCCCCTGCCTCGTGGGCCCATGGTGGCCCCCCTCCACTTATTCCTGCACCACACACTTCTTCTTCCTCCCAAAAAATCACCATCCAGCTCAAGCACGAGTTCTAGCTCATTTTGCTGCGATTTTCGATCTCCTTGCTCAAAGCACCTCTCACAAAACTGCTTGGGGAGATTGTTCCTTGGTATGTGACTCCTCCATTGGTCCAATTAGTTTTTGCTCTAGTGCTTTATTCATTGCAAATTTGTGCTACCTAGGTGACCATGTTCTTGAGCTTGCATGTCAAATTTATATGGTTCCAAGTAGTTCTAATGCTTGATATAGGCTCTAGGCACTTGTAGGAGTAGTTGCTATCAATTTGTTGAGTTTGATTCACTTTTATTGGAAGTTACTAAAAATTTCAGAAATTTTTCAGATGAAGAAATATGCTTAGGAAAATGTTCCAAGGTGGTTCTTCAAGGAAGCAAGGACCCAGGCTTGCAATGCGTGATGCTGACGATGAGCCACCAAGGGACGCTCCAGTGCGGCCTTGTGAATGGCCTTCAGAGAACTTTATGGATCGAGCGGGAATCAAGGAAGAATTTAACGCATATTTGCGTAACGCTGATCTTGTGAGCTTCGAGGCAGAGAAGTGCCGCCAATACCACTATCTCACTAGTTCATTTGTGAGGAGGTTTGAATTTTCATCTTCATGTAATTCTCCAACTGTCCTGTTTGATCTTTATGAAAAATCTTACACTATCGACTTAGAGGATTTTACCACTGCTTGCAAACTTCCACTATGGGGTAGTGCTAGTGAACCCCGCAAATCTGAATTTAGAAATTTTCTTGCTAGTATAACTGTGGGGGGATCTAGAGACATAGCACAAGCTACCATAGGGAGCATTCATTTTCCTTCTATACATTATTTTGCTCTCTTCATAGGTAGGTGCATAAATGGTAAAGATGAAGCATGTCACATGTGTGTCCCTGATCTCAGTATTCTTAGGAGTGCTATGTTAGGAGACAAATCTTATAATTTGGGAGCCATTGTTGCACGTAGGTTGCATCATAATAGATTTAATGGAGATTTCTTTGGAGGAATTTATGCAACCCGCTTAGCTGATTTTCTTGGTGTGGACATTCGTGAGGATGATATTGAGTTGCCTCCTACTTATTTAGACTATAATGCTATGGTCCACCACCAGTTTGTCGAGAGGAATGAATCACCTCTCCGGTATCGCTTAATCTTTGACAGATGTCGTGCTGTCCGTATTACTCTCCTTGCTCCTGCCTTCTTTGATTATCAGGCAAAAGGAAGATATGTTATTACCATATAGGAGGCATATGAGTACGAGAGGAGTGCGGAGGCAGCTCGCCGCCACGCTGCAGCCCAGGAGGCAATAACTGCCGCAGCTCAGTACGACCCCAGCTACAACTATGGATATCCGCCAGGCCATCTGTGGCAATAAACCAACTTAGGCCAAAAGCCTAAGCTTGGGGGAGTACGTATCTCTCACCGACATTACATTTATGTTTACACACTCATTGCTAAATGTTGGTGCTCGTACTTTTTCACTGTAATATCCATGCTAGTTTATTTTCTTTTTCTTGCTTTCTTCTTGTGTGTTTGATAAACCTTAAGAAAAAAACAAAAAAATTAGTTGTAGCTTTTAGCTAGTTTACTTTTCTTGCTGTAGTAGTAATAATTAAAAAGAAAACCCAAAAAAGATTTCCTGTTCTTCTTTTGCTTGTTGGGAGCTTTCCTGTGTAAATAGTTTTATTTCTTTTCTTTGGGGGTCGATAGGAGAAGACCATAATTAAAATTGTTGAAGTGGCTCTTATATGCATTATTGTTGATTTAACCAAGAGCCCATATTGCCTTGTCTTCTCTTGTTTATTGAATGCTCGCAGATTCCAGCTTAGTCCAATGCACGTGCACTCTTATTATTATTCACTTCGTTCGGTCGTGCAAGTGAAAGGCAATTATGACGATATATGATGGACTGACTGAGATGGGAGAAGCTGGTATGAACTCGACCTCTCTTGTTTTTGTAAATATGATGAGTTCATCATTCCTGATTCAGCCTATTATGAATAAACATGTTTGCAATGACAATTAGAGATCATAGTTGCTTATGACATGCTTGATTAGCTATGAGTTATAATGGTTTACCTTGCGTGCCAACATGCTATTAAAATGGTTGTGATGTGGTATAATGGGGTGGTATCCTCCTTTGAATGATTTAAGTGACTCGACTTGGCACATGTTCACACATGTAGTTGAAACAAATCAACATAGCCTTCACGATATTTATGTTCATGATGGATTATATCCTACTCATGCTCGTACTCAATGTCTATTAATTTTAATGCATGTTCATGACTGTTGTCGCTCTCTAGTTGGTCGCTTCCCAGTCTTTTGCTAGCCTTCACTTGTACTAAGCGGGAATACTGCTTGTGCATCCAATCCCTTAAACCCCAAAGTTATTCCATATGAGTCCACCATACCTTCCTATATGTTGTATCTACCTGCCGTTCCAAGTAAATTTGTATGTGCCAAACTCTAAACCTTCAAATGAAATTCTGTTTTGTATGCTCGAATAGCTCATGTATCAACAAGGGTTGTCCGTATCTTCCATGCTAGGCGGGTTATTCTCAAGAGGAGTGGACTCCGCTCCTCACTCACGAGAAAATGGCTGGTCACCGGGATGCCCAGTCCCATGCTTTATGCAAACTAAATCAAAATAATTGCAAACAAAACTCCCCCTGGGACTGTTGCTAGTTGGAGGCACTCGTTGTTTCGAGCAAGCCATGGATTGATGCTTGTTGGTGGAGGGGGAATATAAACTTTACCATTCTGTTTGGGAACCGCCTATAATGTGTGTAGCATGGAAGATATCGCCATCTCTTGGTTGTTATGTTGACAATGAAAGTATGCCGCTCAAAATATTATTTATCTCTATTTCAAAACCGAGCTCTAGCACCTCTACAAATCCCTGCTTCCCTCTGCGAAGGGCCTATCTATTTACTTTTATGTTGAGTAATCACCCTCTTATTAAAAGCACTAGCTGGAGAGCACTGTTGTCATTTGCATCCATTACTATTAATTTATATTGGGTATGACTATGACTGGATCTCTTTTACCATGAATTACAATGTCTAGTCAGTCCTTGATCTTTAAAGGTGCTCTGCATTTATGTTTTGCGGTCTCAGAAAGGGCTAGCGAGATACCATATTATTATATCATATCATGATTGTTTTGAGAAAGTGTTGTCATCCGAGATTTATTATTATGGCTCGCTAGTTGATTATGCCATTGATATGAGTAAACATGAGACCTAAGAGTTATTGCAAATGTGGTTAGTCATAATCTTTGCTGAAAACTTGAATGCCGGCTTTACATATTTACAACAACAAGAGCAAACAGAGTTTGTAATAGTTTTTCTTTATCACTTTCAGTTTATCAACTGGATTGCTTGGGGACAAGCAAAGGTTTAAGCTTGGGGGAGTTGATACGTCTCCGTCGTATCTACTTTTCCAAACACTTTTGCCCTTGTTTTGGACTCTAACTTGCATGATTTGAATGGAACTAACCCGGACTGACGCTGTTTTCAGCAGACTTTCCATGGCGTTATTTATGTGCAGAAACAAAAGTTCTCGGAATGACCTGAAACTCCACGGAACATCTATTTGGAAAATAAGAAAAATACCGGAAGAAAAATCCACGTCAGGGGGCCCACACCCTGTCCACGAGGGTGGAGGGCGCGCCTGCCCCCCTAGGGCGCACCCCCTACCTCGTGGGCCCCCTGACGCTCCACCGACCTCAACTCCAACTCCATATATTCACTTTCGGGGAGAAAAAAACAAAGAGAAGGATTCATCGCGTTTTACAATACGGAGCCGCCGCCAAGCCCTAAAACCTCTTGGGAGGGCTGATCTGGAGTCCGTTCGGGGCTCCGAAGAGGGGAATCCGTCGCCGTCGTCATCATCAACCATCCTCCATCACCAATTTCATGATGCTCACCGCCGTGCGTGAGTAATTCCATCGTAGGCTTGCTGGACGGTGATGGGTTGGTGAGATCTATCATGTAATCGAGTTAGTTTTGTTAGCGTCTGATCCCTAGTATCCACTATGTTCTGAGATTGATGTTGCTATGACTTTGTTATGCTTAATGCTTGTCACTAGGGCCCGAGTGCCATGATTTCATATCTGAACCTATTATGTTTTAATGAATATATGTGAGTTCTTGATCCTATCTTGCAAGTCTATAGTTACCTACTATGTGTTATGATCCGGCAACCCCGAAGTGACAATAATCGGGACCACTCCCGGTGATGACCGTAGTTTGAGGAGTTCATGTATTCACTATGTGTTAATGCTTTGGTCCGGTAATCTATTAAAGGAGGCCTTAATATCCCTTAGTTTCCGCTGGGACCCCGCTGCCACGGGAGGGTAGGACAAAAGATGTCATGCAAGTTCTTTTCCATAAGCACGTATGACTATAGTCGGAATACATGCCTACATTACATTGATGAATTGGAGCTAGTTTTGTGTCACCCTATGTTATGATTGTTACATGATGAACCGCATCCGGCATAATTCTCCATCACTGAACCAATGCCTACGAGATTTTCATATATTGTTCTCCGCTTATTTACTTTTCCGTTGCTACTGTTATAAACACTACAAAACACCAAAAATATTATTTTTGCTACTATTACCTTTGTTACCGTTACCACTACTATCATACTACTTTGCCACTAAATACTTTGCTGCAGATACTAAGTTATCCAGGTGTGGTTGAATTGACAACTCAACTGCTAATACTTGAGAATATTCTTTGGCTCCCCTTGTGTCGAATCAATAAATTTGGGTTGAATACTCTACCCTCGAAAACTGTTGCGATCCCCTATACTTGTGGGTTATCAGTCGCCCTTTGTGAGTTGTTTTTGGGCTGTGAAGCTCATTTCGAGCTATGGAAGAGGCTATTCTGCCTCATACCCCGTACACAGGAGGGGTCAATATATCAAGTGGGTGGAGCCGAGATATGGCGCATCGCCGGGAGCGGATACCTGTCCGGTACTCCGAAGAAGACATCCGAAGACTGGCCTTCGGAGTGGTTTTATATGGAGGACGTCCCCCTTCCGGACCCTATTCAGATGGGCCTTCCTGAGTTTAATAACGCCCCTTTGAAGAAACGCCGCAGCTGGCGCCCTCGGAGCCCCCAGGAGGAAGACAACAGAGAGGTCCTTTACCTGATGGGCCGGATACAAACGCTGGCCAAATCAGGATTGACAATAATCGAGGTTATGTCAATATGTATAATGCGGGGGGTGCAGCCACTTCAGTATCGGGGACAACCCATGTGGCACTTCAATGGAGAATAAGATGCCACCCGCTGTGGTCGTAAAGGTCTGGACTACGTCGCTGCTCTAGCAAAAATACTGTCTGATTTATATAAAGGAGAGGAAGAGGAGTTCATCCGCATCAAGCCACGGGATGGATTCTCCGTGTACAACCCCCCAAACTGGGTGAGCTGCTACTTTTTACTCCAGACCTTTCCGCATTCTTTGTCATAAATATTTACCTTGCTATTTCATAGCAGGAACTGCGAAAAGCTGTGAGGGAGGTCCACAGCCCGTCTCCACAACCAGAGGACCCTGACCGGGCCCTCGACCCCGGACTCGAAGAAGATCCAGACACATTTGTGGAGCTCATCGATAGGACGTTCTATCAGTTAAGCTGCGACGGTGTCTCGGTGGCCATCATAGCCGATTATCCCGGACTGCTCCCTCCATCGCATGTAAGTAAAACCAGAGTCCCAACTTCCGAGAAGGATCCCGTTTTTTGCACTTCTCCTACCACACACATTTGGTGTCTTACAGGGAAGGCCCTCGGGATGCCATGCCGAACCCGTAGTGACTCACCAACAAGGGGCACCGAAACCGGGTAGGCTTAAAAGGAAGGCGGTCAGGACTGAGATGCCATCGTAGAGGTATGGAAAAGGACCCTGCTTCGTGGTTATCGTCTTTAAAATACAATAACGTCCATGGTTCCTGGCAGAAAAAATGCTCGTCGGACTATATCCGGAGAGCCTGCCGGCCACGCCTCCACCAGTCGGGCTCCAGAGCCGGACTTAGAGGCAGATGCTAACGTGGGTCCAACGCCGGATGTTCCTCCTACAGAGGATGCGGATAGGCTGTCCGCTACGAATTCCGAAGTGGAGAGTGCCACGAATCACCGGCGTCGCCGGGCCGTACTCCGTGACGCTTGTTTCTCTCAAGAGGCGTTCGATGCCTTCAACTCAGGAGATGCGTACATTCGAGCTGCTCAAAATGGTCTTGCCATAGCCACGGACCAGTATGTAAAGGATATACGGGTAAGAAGATCTGATAATTATGTATATCAGTAGCCCCTGAGACTTGAAACAGTTGACACAACTGATTTAAGGATCATTATTTGTGTAGGTTCTTATGGAGAAGAATACCCAGTTGTCTCAAGAGATGGAGGAGTGCAAAGCCCAGCTACGGGCCGCAATTGCCGCAATGAAGGAGTCCGAGAAGGCCCCATCTGGTAACACTTGTTTCTATCAAAAAGAATGGCATGTACTGATTTAGTGTGCGGCATGTATGCAAATCCAACAATAGATTCTGTAGATGATCCGAAATGAATCCGGAGGTCGTGCGAGGGGATGAGCAACATTCTCAACGACAGTTAAAGGCTGGCGAGCGCGTGCTTAAGAAAGTTAGGCAGGAGAAAAATGATCTCCAAGATGCCAATATCCGGCTCAGTGTTGAACTGAAAGATGTTCGGGCCCAGCTTGCTGACTCCGTAAAGGAGAATAAGAGGCTTCGATGCGGCATTTTTAGTAAGTGCTTAAACGAACTTTTATAGAGTTCGGCGAAGATACCAGCTAACAGAGTTATATCTGTAGGTATGTTGACGGGTCGTCCCGCAGAAGAGATGCCCGGGTCTGCAGGTGATCTTCTGCCCGAGCTCTCACAACTGCACGAACAAGTTCGGCAGGCGATGCAGGGCATTGCCCAGGCCTTGTGGCCATCCGCCTCCCTGCCAGGAGGCATGGGGGAGCTCGTAGAGATGCTCAGGGGAGCGCGGTGGCCCTTCCAATTATGGAAGATATCTGCCTGCCGACAAGGTGCGAGGGAAGCCTGGGCCATGGTGAAGACTCGATATACCAAGGCTGACCCGAACCATATGGCCGAAGTCGGACCTGTGGGGTCTGATGGGAAAGAAATCCCCGTCAGTTTGGTGTATGACCAGGTGAAATTAGCCGCAGAGTATTCCCAATAGGATTGTAGGCTAGACAGCCTGTTGGATGGTATAGAAGAAGAATTTAGTCAGTCTAAGTGATTGTGTACTTCAGTTGACATATATTGTCCCTAGCCGGATTGTAAATCATTTGTCATGGCGGACCTTTTCGCTTCGACCTCCGGACCCGACAGTCCGGAGTGTATCCGAATACCCGCTCAGTTATGTAAAAACCGGGGTACGCGTGGAAACCAGGCGTAGGGGTCATAAGTGCTTGAACAGACAAGTACCCAACTAGCTATGGTATATTACATGGATAGTAAGAAACATCTTCTAGGGAGAATAGTTCTGTTAAGGGTTCCTTTCCCTGGGTACGCATGCATTAATGTGCATGTCTGAACTGCGAAAGGAGACGCATGATATAAACATCTGGGGGCATGTTATTACAATAAATAAAAGTCATCTTTTGTTCACCGACCGAATATTCCCTTAAGAACGCTAGCTTTCGGCTTCATCCAGTCTGAGGTACACATCCGGCTGACCTGGCAGTAACAATCGCAAAGGTGCTCCCCTTATGCCCTAGCCGAATTAACGGGAACGTAGGGCATAAACACAAGAGCCAGGCAACCCAGCTTGGCCAAAACTTAAGTCATATCGATGCATATAATGGCGAAGAAAAGGTACATGTGGAAAAGTAACACATGTGCGGGGGGCATAAAGCCCGGAACATAATTATATTAAGCTTCTGTATAAGAAGCCCCCAGGTATAATGAGCATGCCTAGCGCGTCAAGATTGTGTAGTCAAGACACATTTTAACCTTGTAAGGCTGTGAATAAAAAAGGGAAGAAAGAAAGAAAAGACAGATAGCTGATATATAAAAAATTGACGGAGGTAAGGAGACGAACACATAGTCCGGAACTAGGCGTAGAACCTTCGGAGTCTGGCTGCGTTCCATGGGTTTGGCTCGAGTCGATTGTCCGATGCATCCCGCAGACGGTACGCTCCACCGGTCAGAACTTGGTCGATAACGAAGGGACCTTCCCATTTGGGCTCAAGTTTGTTCTTTTTCTTCTCTGGTAGGCGTAGAACTAGTTCGCCAACATTATAAGTTTTGTCCCGTACTTCTCTACTCTGATACCGTCGAGCCTGTTGCTGATAGAATGCGGAGCGGGCTTTTGCCACATCATGCTCCTCCTCCAGGGCGTCGAAACTGTCCTGCCGATCAAGCTCGGCTTCTTTCTCTTTGTACATGCGCACTCGAGGTGAGTCATGAATGATGTCGCAGGGCAGTACCGCCTCTGCGCCGTACACCATGAAAAAGGGTGTGGATCCGGTAGTGCGATTCGGCGTGGTCCGCAGCCCCCATAGTACGGAGTCGAGCTCCTCTACCCAGTGCGTATCTGATTCCTTTAAGGATCGCACTAATCTGGGTTTAATGCCGCTCATGATAAGACCATTTGCCCGTTCGACCTGACCGTTTGTTTGGGGGTGATAGACGGAGGCATAATCGAGCTTAATGCCCATGTTGCTGCACCAAGTTTTTACCTCATCGGCTGTAAAGTTTGAGCCGTTATCGGTGATGATGCTGTGGGGGACGCCGTAACGGTGTACAACCCCGGATATGAAGTCTATCACTGGTCCAGATTCGGCCATTTTAACTGGTTTGGCTTCTATCCATTTGGTGAATTTATCCACCATGACCAATAGGTATTTTTTCTTATGGCTTCCCCCTTGAAGGGGTCCGACCATATCAAGCCCCCAGACTGCAAAGGGCCAAGTAATGGGGGTTGTTTGGAGAGCGGTAGGTGGCATATGGCTTTGGTTTGCGAAAAGCTGGCTACCGACGCAACGGTGAACGAGGTCCTGTGCGTCTGCTCGGGCCGTCGGCCAGTAAAAACCTGTTCAGAAGGCCTTGCTTACAAGTGTAGGAGATATGCCCTAGAGGCAATAATAAATGATATTATTTATCTCCGAGTTCATATTATGTTTATGTTCCATGCTATAACTGCAATGATTCTCGAGTCTGCAATATCCACGAGGCTCGGAGGAAGACTCATATGCACGTGTGGAATAATAAACGGTAAGAAGTATTCCTAGTCTGGCCTCTAAGACTAGCTCAAGTGTTGCATGATGGTTCTGCTTTCCTGATCATGGGCATGTCTATGCCAGCAACTTTGAGGGCAAAATGTTAAGAGAACATTTGTGTTGAATCGACCCGGATTGATGTTATGCTATGAGATTCATTCATCACAAGTTAATGGTACATAACACAGAGATGGTTAACGTTTGCATGATTCCTTAGACCATGAGAGTATCGAGTTTCTTCATGCTTGCTTCATGAACTTTGGGGTTTGTTAAACGTCATCCGTAAATGGGTGGCTATTACGGCGGCTTACGGGTTCATGGAAAAGTGTGTCAAGTAACTTGATAGCTCAAGATTGGGATTTGCTCCTCCGACGATGGAGAGATATCTCTGGGCCCTCTCGGTGTTACGGTATCCATCATCGTCTGGCCAGACACTTTGTGATTTGATCACGGGGATACCGGAACACGATAACGAGAAAAGAGAACAATACCGGTAATGAGGTAACTAGCATAGTGGACAAGTTGTTGATCCACGGGAATGCCAACATGTCTCACCTCGGGTATTTGTAACATATCGCGAAGCAACAGGAATAGCACACGGCAACTGGAGGTTCACTCGAATATTTATTCGTGTGGGTATAGGGGTCAATATGGGTGTCCACGGCTCCGATGTTGATCATTGATCGGAAAGGGTTCCAGTCATGTCTATACTTCACCGAACCTATAGGGTCACACGCTTAAGGGTCATCTATCTGCTGAATACTAGACAAGGAGTCTGAGAGAAAATCACCGAAAAAGTTTCGGACACCGGAAAAGTTTCGGACAGCGGAAAAGGTTCCGCAGAAAGAGGTCATCGGATGAGTTTCGATGAAACTGAAAAGTTGTTTCAGGGGATACCATAAAGTCAAATTGGTTTCGGCACATGCCTGATAATTCTTGGAGGGTGCCAGAATCATTCTGGAAGCTTTCTGGGATTTTCCGGGATAATAACCGGATATGCTCCGGAGCTGCCGGAACCACTTCAGATGCTTTTCGCAGATGAAAATCACTAAACCAGAATTGTTTCGGAACGCATTGAAAATAATTTTGGCGGGTACTTGAAATGTTCTAAGCCCACACAAATATTTTCAGTTCGAACAGACGCTGAAAAATGTCGTCATGAATAGTGAAAGTGGTTTTTGGGATATTTTATGGTGAGTCACCTTTTGGGATATTTCCAAAAGGCTTCTAGAAGGGCTTGGGGGCCAAGCATGCTCCTCATGGGGGTCCCCCAAGGGGGTTGGCCGGCCACATGTGTGGGGCTCCATGGAGCTCCACTTCCCTCCCCATTATGCCCTTCATGTGTGACATTTACATGGGCATTTTGGGTTTTTGTGAGCCATCCCTACCCCTTGGCTTTCCTATAAATAGAGGAGGAGTGGGCAGCACAAACCTCATCCCTTCTCACATACAAGTTGAAGGAAATATGCCCTAGAGGCAATAATAAAGTATTATTTATTTCCTTGCATCATGATAAATGTTTATTATTCATGCTAGAATTGTATTAACCGGAAACATAATACATGTGTGAATATATAGACAAACAGAGTGTCACTAGTATGCCTCTACTTGACTAGCTCGTTAATCAAAGATGGTTATGTTTCCTAGCCATAGACATAAGTTGTCATTTGATTAACGAGATCACCTCATTAGGAGAATGACGTGATTGACTTGACCCATTCCGTTAGCTTAGCACTCGATCGTTTAGTATGTTGCTATTGCTTTCTTCATGACTTATACATGTTCCTATGACTATGAGATTATGCAACTCCCGTTTACCGGAGGAACACTTTGTGTGCTACCAAACGTCACAACGTAAATGGGTGATTATAAAGGTGCTCTACAGGTGTCTCCAAAGGTACTTGTTGGGTTGGCGTATTTCGAGATTAGGATTTGTCACTCCAATTGTCGGAGAGGTATCTCTGGGCCCACTCGGTAATGCACATCACTATAAGCCTTGCAAGCATTGTGACTAATGAGTTAGTTGCGGGATGATGTGTTACGGAACGAGTAAAGAGACTTGCCGGTAACGAGATTGAACTAGGTATCGAGATACCGACGATCAAATCTCGGGCAAGTAACATACCGGTGACAAAGGAAACAACGTATGTTGTTATGCGGTCTGACCGATAAAGATCTTCGTAGAATATGTGGGAGCCAATATGGGCATCCAGGTCCCGCTATTGGTTATTGACCGGAGACGTGTCTCGGTCATGTCTACATAGTTCTCGAACCCGTAGGGTCCGCACGCTTAACGTTACGATGACAGTTTTATTGAGTTTTGATGTACCGAAGGAGTTCGGAGTCCCGGATGAGATCGGGGATATGACGAGGAGTCTCGAAATGGTCGAGACGTAAAAATCGATATATTGGACGACTATATTCGGACTTCGGAAAGGTTCCGAGTGATTCGGGTATTTTTCGGAGTACCGGAGAGTTACGGGAATTCGTATTGGGCCTTAATGGGCCATACGGGAAAGGAGAGAAAGGCCTCAAAAGGTGGCCGCACCCCTCCCCATGGTCGGGTCCGAATTGGACTAGGGAAGGGGGGCGCACCCTTCCTTCTTTCTCCTTCCCCCTTCCCATCTCCTACTCCCACAAGGAAAGGAGGAGTCCTACTCCCCCCCTATGGTGCGCCTCTCCCCTTGGCCGGCTGCCTCCCCCTTGCTCCTTTATATACGGGGGCAGGGGGGCACCCCAGAGGACACAACAATTGATCCTTGAGATCTCTTAGCCGTGTGCGGTGCCCCCCTCCACCGTATTACACCTCGATAATACCGTTGCGGAGCTTAGGCGAAGCCCTGCGTCGGTGGAACATCATCATCGTCACCACGCCGTCGTGCTGACGAAACTCTCCCTCAACACTCGGCTGGATCGGAGTTCGAGGGACGTCATCGAGCTGAACGTGTGCTGAACTCGGAGGTGCCGTGCGTTCGGTACTTGATCGGTCGGATCATGAAGACGTACGACTACATCAACCGCGTTGTGATAACGCTTCCGCTTTCGGTCTACGAGGGTACGTGGACAACACTCTCCCCTCTCGTTGCTATGCATCACCATGATCTTGCGTGTGCGTAGGAAATTTTTTGAAATTACTACGTTCCCCAACAGTGGCATCCGAGCCTGGTTTTATGCGTTGATGCTATGCACGAGTAGAACACAAGTGAGTTGTGGGCGATATAAGTCATACTGCTTACCAGCATGTCATACTTTGGTTCAGCGGTATTGTGAGATGAAGCGGCCCGGACCGACATTACGCATACACTTACGCGAGACTGGTTTCACCGTTGCGAGCACTCGTTGCTTAAAGGTGACTGGCGGGTGTCTGTCTCTCTCACTTTAGTTGAACCGAGTGTGGCTACGCCCGGTCCTTGCGAAGGTTAAAACAGCACCAACTTGACAAACTATCGTTGTGGTTTTGATGCGTAGGTAAGAACGGTTCTTGCTAAGCCCGTAGCAGCCACGTAAAACTTGCAACAACAAAGTAGAGGACGTCTAACTTGTTTTTGCAGGGCATGTTGTGATGTGATATGGTCAAGACATGATGTGATATAATTTGTTGTATGAGATGATCATGTTTTGTAACCGAGTTATCGGCAACTGGCAGGAGCCATATGGTTGTCGTTTTATTGTATGCAATGCAATCGCC
Source organism: Aegilops tauschii subsp. strangulata (assembly GCF_002575655.3). Taxonomy (NCBI): domain Eukaryota; kingdom Viridiplantae; phylum Streptophyta; class Magnoliopsida; order Poales; family Poaceae; genus Aegilops; species Aegilops tauschii. Next base: position 74,381,215 of record NC_053040.3, on the reverse strand, counting down.
ATGTAATGCTTTACTTTATCACTAAGCGGTAGCGATAGTCGTAGAAGCATAAGATTGACGAGATGACAACGATGCTACGATGGAGATCAAGGTGTCGCGCCGGTGACGATGGTGATCATGACGGTGCTTCGGAGATGGAGATCACAAGCACGGTGCTTCGGAGATGGAGATCACAAGCACAAGATGATGATGGCCATATCATATCACTTATATTGATTGCATGTGATGTTAATCCTTTATGCATCTTATCTTGCTTTGTTTGACGGTAGCATTATAAGATGATCCTTCACTAAATTATCAAAGTATAAGTGTTCTCCCTGAGTATGCACCGTTGCGAAAGTTCTTCGTGCTGAGACACCACGTGATGATCGGGTGTGATAGGCTCTACGTTCAAATACAACGGGTGCAAAACAGTTGCACACGCGGAATACTCAGGTTAAACTTGACGAGCCTAGCATATAACAGATATGGCCTCGGAACACGGAGACCGAAAGGTCGAGCGTGAATCATATAGTAGATATGATCAACATAGTGATGTTCACCATTGAAACTACTCCATCTCACGTGATGATCGGACATGGTTTAGTTGATATGGATCACGTGATCACTTAGAGGATTAGAGGGATGTCTATCTAAGTGGGAGTTCTTAACTCATATGACTAATTGAACTTTAATTTATCATGAACTTAGTACCTGATAGTATTTTGCTTGTCTATGTTAATTGTAGATAGATGGCCCGTGCTGTTGTTCCGTTGAATTTTAATGCGTTTCTTGAGAAAGCAAAGTTGAAAGATGATGGTAGCAAAGATGCGGATTGGATCCGTGATCTGAGGATTATCCTCATTGCTGCGCAGAAAAATTATGTCCTTGATGCACCGCTAGGTGACAGACCTATTGCAGGAGCAGATGCAGACGTTATGAACGTTTAGCTAGCTCAATATGATGACTACTTGATAGTTTAGTGCACCATGCTTAACGGCTTAGAATCGGGACTTCAAAGACGTTTTGAACGTCATGGACCATATAAGATGTTCCAGGAGTTGAAGTTAATATTTCAAGCAAATACCCGAGTTGAGAGATATGAAGTCTCCAACAAGTTCTATAGCTAAAAGATGGAGGAGAATCGCTCAACTAGTGAGCATGTGCTCAGATTGTCTGGGTACTACAATCGCTTGAATCAAGTGGGAGTTAATCTTCCAGATAAAATAGTGATTGACAGAATTCTCTAGTCACCATCACCAAGTTAGTAGAACTTCGTGATGAACTATAATATGCAAGGGATGACGAAAGTAATTCCCGAGCTCTTCGTGATGCTGAAATCGATGAAGGTAGAAATCAAGAAAAACATCAAGTGTTGATGGTTAACAAGACCACTAGTTTCAAGAAAAGGGCAAAGGGATAGAAGGGGAACTTCAAGAAGAATGGCAAGCAAGTTGCTGCTCAAGTGAAGAAGCCTAAGTCTGGTCCTAAGCCTGAGACTAAGTGCTTCTACTGCAAAGGGACTGGTCACTGGAAGCGGAACTACCCCAATTATTTGGTGGATAAGAAGGATGGCAAAGTGAACAAAGGTATATTGGATATACGTGTTATTGATGTGTACTTTACTAGTGTTTATAGCAACCCTTCGGTATTTTGATACTGGTTCAGTTGCTAAGAGTAGTGACTCGAAACGGGAGTTGCAGAATAAACAGAGACTAGTAAAAGGAGAGGTGACGATGTGTGTTGGAAGTAGTTCCAAGATTGATATGATCATCATCGCACACTCCCTATACTTTCGGGATTAGTGTTGAAACTAAATAAGTGTTATTTGGTGTTTGCGTTGAGCATGAATATGATTTGATCATGTTTATTGCAATGCGGTTATTCATTTAAATTAGAGAACAATTGTTGTTCTGTTTAACATGAATAAAAACCTTCTATGGTCATACACACCAACGAAAATGGTTTGTTGGATCTCGATCGTAGTGATACACATATTCATAATAATGAAGCCAAAAGATGCAAAGTTAATAATGATAGTGCAACTTATTTATGGCACTGCCGTTTAGGTCATATTGGTGTAAAGCGCATGAAGAAACTCCATACTGATGGGTTTTTGGAATCACTTGATTATGAATCACTTGATGCTTGCGAACCGTGCCTCATGGGCAAGATGACTAAAACGCCGTTCTCTGGAACTATGGAGAGAGCAATAGATTTGTTAGAAATCATACATACAGATGTATGTGGTCCGATGAATATTGAGGCTCGTAGCAGGTATCATTATTTTCTGACCTTCACAGATGATTTGAGCAGATATGGGTATATCTACTTAATGAAACAGAAGTCTGAAACATTTGAAAAGTTCATATAATTTCAGAGTGAAGCGAAAATCATCGTAACAAGAAAATAAAGTTTCTACGATTTGATCGTGGAAAAGAGTATTTTAGTTACGAGTTTGGCCTTCAGTTAAAACAATGTCAAATAGTTTCACTACTCACGCCACCTGGAACACCACAGCATAATGGTGTGTCTGAACGTCATAACCATACTTCATTGGATATAGTGCAATCTATGATGTCTCTTACCAATTTACCACTATCGTTTTGGGGTTATGCATTAGAGACAGCTGCATTCACGTTAAATAGGGCACCATCAAAATCCGTTGAGACGACGCCTTATGAACTGTGGTTTGGCAAGAAACCAAAGTTGTCGTTTCTTAAAGTTTGGGGCTGTGATGCTTATGTGAAGAAACTTCAACCTGATAAGCTCGAACCCAAATCAGAGAAATGTGTCTTCATAGGATACCCAAAGGAGACTGTTGGGTATACCTTCTATCACAGATCCGAAGGCAAAACTTTTGTTGCTAAATTCGGAAATTTTCTAGAGAAGGAGTTTCTCTCGAAAGAAGTGAGTGGGAGGAAAGTAGAACTTAATGAGGTAACTATACCTGCTCCCTTATTGGAAAGTAGTTCATCATAGAAACCAGTTTCTGAGACACCTACACCAATTAGTGAGGAAGTTAATGATGATGATCATGAAACTTCAGATCAAGTTATTACTGAACCTCGTAGAAGATGTCCCCTATGCTTCAGCCATAGGCTCTATCATGTATGCAATGCTGTGTACCAGACCTGATGTATGCCTTGCTATAAGTCTAGCAGGAAGGTACCAAAGTAATCCAGGAGTGGATCACTAGACAGCGGTCAAGAACATCCTGAAATACCTGAAAAGGACTAAGGATATGTTTCTCGTATATGGAGGTGACAAAGAGCTCATCGTAAATGGTTACGTTGATGCAAGCTTTGACACTGATCCGGACGATTCTAAATCGCAAACCGGATACGTATTTACATTGAACGGTGGAGCTGTCAGTTGGTGCAGTTCTAAACAAAGCGTCGTGGCGGGATCTACATGTGAAGCGGAGTACATAGCTGCTTCGGAAGCAGCAAATGAAGGAGTCTGGATGAAGGAGTTCATATCCGATCTAGGTGTCATACCTAGTGCATCGGGTCCTATGAAAATCTTTTGTGACAATACTGGTGCAATTGCCTTGGCAAAGGAATCCAGATTTCAAAAGAGAACCAAGCACATCAAAAGACGCTTCAATTCCATCCGGGATTTAGTCCAGGTGGGAGACATAGAAATTTGCAAGATACATACGGATCTGAATGTTGCAGACCCGTTGACTAAGCCTCTTCCACGAGCAAAACATGATCAGCACCAAGGCTCCATGGGTGTGAGAATCATTACTGTGTAATCTAGATTATTGACTCTAGTGCAAGTGGGAGACTGAAGGAAATATGCCCTAGAGGCAATAATAAAGTATTATTTATTTCCTTGTATCATGATAAATGTTTATTGTTCATGCTAGAATTGTATTAACCGGAAACATAATACATGTGTGAATATATAGACAAACAAAGTGTCACTAGTATGCCTCTACTTGACTAGCTCGTTAATCAAAGATGGTTATGTTTCCTAGCCATAGACATAAGTTGTCATTTGATTAACGAGATCACCTCATTAGGAGAATGACGTGATTGACTTGACCCATTCCGTTAGCTTAGCACTCGATCGTTTAGTATGTTGCTATTGCTTTCTTCATGACTTATACATGTTCCTATGACTATGAGATTATGCAACTCCCGTTTACCGGAGGAACACTTTGTGTGCTACCAAACGTCACAACGTAAATGGGTGATTATAAAGGTGCTCTACAGGTGTCTCCAAAGGTACTTGTTGGGTTGGCGTATTTCGAGATTAGGATTTGTCACTCCAATTGTCGGAGAGGTATCTCTGGGCCCACTCGGTAATGCACATCACTATAAGCCTTGCAAGCATTGTGACTAATGAGTTAGTTGCGGGATGATGTGTTACGGAACGAGTAAAGAGACTTGCCGGTAACGAGATTGAACTAGGTATCGAGATACCGACGATCAAATCTCGGGCAAGTAACATACCGGTGACAAAGGAAACAACGTATGTTGTTATGCGGTCTGACCGATAAAGATCTTCATAGAATATGTGGGAGCCAATATGGGCATCCAGGTCCCGCTATTGGTTATTGACCGGAGACGTGTCTCGGTCATGTCTACATAGTTCTCGAACCCGTAGGGTCCGCACGCTTAACGTTACGATGACAGTTTTATTGAGTTTTGATGTACCGAAGGAGTTCGGAGTCCCGGATGAGATCGGGGATATGACGAGGAGTCTCGAAATGGTCGAGACGTAAAAATCAATATATTGGACGACTATATTCGGACTTCGGAAAGGTTCCGAGTGATTCGGGTATTTTTCGGAGTACCGGAGAGTTACGGGAATTCGTATTGGGCCTTAATGGGCCATACGGGAAAGGAGAGAAAGGCCTCAAAAGGTGGCCGCACCCCTCCACATGGTCTGGTCCGAATTGGACTAGGGAAGGGGGCGCACCCTTCCTTCTTTCTCCTTCCCCCTTCCCTTCTCCTACTCCCACAAGGAAAGGAGGAGTCCTACTCCCGGTGGGAGTAGGACTCCCCCCTATGGCGCGCCTCTCCCCTTGGCCGGCTGCCTCCCCCTTGCTCCTTTATATACGGGGGCAGGGGGCACCCCAGAGGACACAACAATTGATCCTTAAGATCTCTTAGCCGTGTGCGGTGCCCCGTCCACCATATTACACCTCGATAATACCGTTGCGGAGCTTAGGCGAAGCCCTGCGTCGGTGGAACATCATCATCGTCACCACGCCGTCGTGCTGACGAAACTCTCCCTCAACACTCGGCTGGATCGGAGTTCGAGGGACGTCATCGAGCTGAACGTGTGCTGAACTCGGAGGTGCCGTGCGTTCGGTACTTGATCGGTCGGATCGTGAAGACGTACGACTACATCAACCGCGTTGTGATAACGCTTCCGCTTTCGGTCTACGAGGGTACATGGACAACACTCTCCCCTCTCGTTGCTATGCATCACCATGATCTTGCGTGTGCCTAGGAAATTTTTTGAAATTACTACGTTCCCCAACACAAGTGCCATGCAATGATCTGGCTTCTCTCTCCCTCCCCGCGAAATAGTTTCGTAGAGCCGAAAGGTTGTCTGGGTTCCGGCAGGAACTAGTTCTGGACGGCGAAGCCCTGCCGGATAGATGACACCGTATGTGTGCAACTCTGTAGAGAGATCGTAGTTTCGGTCTTAGTTCGTGAGTGCCTCCCGAAGGGCTGTCCATGTGACCGTCCGAGTTTCGAAGGTCCTCCCGAAGGGCTGTCCGAGTGACCGTTTGAGTTTCGAAGGTCCTCCCGAAGGGCTGTCCGCGACACCGTCCGGGGGGCTGTTCGACCGCCTCCCGGAGGGCTGTCTGAGGAGCAGATGAGGGTATACATCCTCGCGGTTGGGAGGTTGTAAATCCTAGCTGCGGGGATCTGCACCGCCGATCGTCATCGACTCTACTTCCCGCTGCGCTACGAGTCGGTAACGAAAAAGATCAAACCATGTATGCAGTCTCCATAGTGGTCCTGGGCTGGTGCGTAGGTCGGAAAATTTTTGTTTTCTACTGCGTTACCCTACAGTGGCATCATGAGCCGTGCTATGCGTAGATGCAGGTTGCGATCTAGAATACATGGAGATGTATGGGTATTGCATAATATAATTAGGTAGTAGATGAGATCTATTGCTGAAAATTATTTATGCGGGTGACAGATGAAAGCTGTTACCCGACGTTCTTGTTGTTTCCCTAGAATTTGCGTTTGCTCAATCTCGAGACAGCATGGTGGAATTTGACAAAGTTCTGGCAATCCGTGATCCTGATTGATCATGGAAGTGCTATCAGTTCTTTGGGTTCTGCCGTAGTCAAAAGAAAGATGAAATTCGCAGATGAAAGGGCATTGCAGATATGATCTGCACGGGGGTCATGCGTATGACGAAGTTTAGTATGGGGCTCGAGATTTAATTATCTCATGTTTCATACACCCCAAGATGTTAATCTAGCAACTTGAATAATCATACTTGATGATAAAACGTTGGTAGCTGCGGTTTAAGTCAAAACCTTAGAAGCCACGTAAAATAAAATTTTGCATAAACCGATTAGAGGCGTCTAACTTGGTTTTGCAGGATGTGCATGTGATGTGGTATGGCAATTCTCATATTCAATTTGATTATGTATGAGATGACTACATGATGTAATTAACATGACCTGCGTGTCATGATTTGGCATGATGGCTGGAGCCATATGATTGTCACTTTAATGACCTGCGTGTCAACCTTAAGTAATGCACTTATTTTATTAGCTATAGAGATAGCAATATTATCTGGTGCATCGACAAGGTGGTGGCAATCTTCGTGAAGGTGAACACTGACGCGAATGCCGAAGACGAAGAAATGAAAGACTTCTCCGTCAGAAAGGGCTATACCATATCATGCTATTATGAATTGCCTGAGATGTTTATCCCTTATGATGCACCCTTCTTGATTGCACGGTAGTCGCTTTTTATTAGGGTGATCTCTCACTTAAAATATCAAAGTAGTTAGTGTTCACCCAAGTGTAGCACCGTCTGAAATTCGTATCTTTTCGGGGTGCGCCATGTACACATGAGCATGAACGAATCGAGAGGAATGAGGCGGGTGAGGTCAGACCTCGCAGCAAGATCACTTGGTTGTCTTTGACGTTCAGGCAGGAGAGTCCTGAGCTCGGAACACGCCCATCGAAAGATGAACAAGAATCACATAGAGATGTGATCGGCAAGTTGGCCTACCGATTGAAATTCGTGTCATTAGTGATGAACCTGTCAATGGCATCGAATAGAAATATGGATCTTGAATCACTCTAAATCAATTATGAGAGATATTGATTTGAGTGGGAGCGCACTGTTGAATTAACATGTTTAATTCTCAGTGCAATTAATTATGAACACTGTCTCTAAGTGTTTCTTGCAAATAGTTGTAGAATAATGGCTCGCGTTTCCACCTTCCCTGTTAAAATTGAATAGCTGTTAAATATCTGGTTAAAACTTTACGATTGGTAACGTAATATGAGGATTGTCCTCAAAAGTGCCGAGAAGGACTTTGTCCTATCGCATGCTTTCCGTATCCTCCCGCTAATGCTATGGATCATGTGACTCTCGTCCTTCGATCCAAAAGCTAGAATTCTGTTACGGTCAAGTGGAATATGTTTGCTTCCATGAAACCCAAACTTCGAAAGTTGGGATAGTTATATGATATTCATGGAACTGAAAATTATTTTTAGATACAAACAAAGCAATGTTTGTTTGCAAGTATTAGTAAAAGTGTTTACTATGCATTTGACTGTTGGGAAAGGGATCCAGAAGAACGCCTGTCATATAATGAAAGGTGAATAAAACAACAACTTAAAGAGAAAGGAAGTGTCCAAAGGGTGTTAGTATGACTTACACACCTAGGAAGTCTGGGGCTAATGCCACTCTTAAGTTGGGGCTTCTTTTGCGAGTAGGAGAAATACTAAAAGTTAAACTGTTAGAAGTATAAAGGCAGAAAGAAAGATGACTGGAATATCCAGCTCATGTATGAATGTCATACAAGTTTTTGATGTATAGTAGGCTGGTCAAAGACATAGTTCTTGGGAATTATGGTTAAACATGTTAATCACTAATTCTTGGGTATTGTGAGTTAATCACAAAGATACCCGCTCGATTGCATTCTGTTGCGAATCAATGTAAGAGCTACTATGGCCTAAAAAGACTAGCCAGAAATGAGGTTAAGGTATACACAGGGAACATAGTAAATGTTACTATACCTTCCATCGGTGTATTGCCGTCTATATTTATTTTCATAATTCATTTAGAGTTTTACAAACTCTAGCCCATTGCATAAGGTATCTTGCAAGAAGGTTGTTCATAAGAGAAATTTTTATGTTCGATGTTATGAATAACACAAGGGCCATACATTCATTATGAATGAGTTGTATGTTATGAATATTGATAATAATACAATACCTCTGGGTTTACTTTCATAATTCATTTTAGAGTGTCATACACTCTAGCCCATTGCACATTGTTTGTTGCAAAAGAGTTGTTCATAAAAACAACAATTGTTGTTAAGTATTATGAATAACATGAAGGGCCATGCTTCCATCCAAGATGGGATGTATGTTACGAATATTGATGGTAATATGATACATCCATAACACTGACGCTAAATGTCACAAGACTAAAAGAATACCACACAAGTGTGGCACTACATTTGGTCACATTGGAGAAACCCGCATGGAAAATTCCATTATGATGGATTTTGAAGTCTTTTTGATTTTGAATCATCTGACACTTGCAACTTTCCTCCGAAAAGTGAAGTGACTAAAATACCGTTCACAGGCCATAAGGAACGAACAACAAACTTATCAGTGATCATACATTTGATGTTTGTAGTCCGATAAGTGTTGTTAGTGGTGGATTTATTTATCTTCAGAAATGACTCAAGTAGATATGTGGATATTTACTTGATGAGACGTAAGTCTGGATCTTTTGAAATCATTCGAAAGGTTTTCAAAAATGAAGTAGAAGTTATTGTAACAAGAAAATTATGTTTCTGCAATTTGATTGCACAAAGGAATATTTGAGTTACATGTTTAGCGAATGTCTGATGAGTTGTGAAAAGAGTTTCATAACTTACACCTTTCGGAACACCACTATGAGTGAAAAGTCCGTAGAGATGTAATCTAACCATTTATGACATGGTAAGGTCAAAGATGACATAAATAAATTTGCCATTATCCTTTTTAAAGTGATGCTTTAGAGACTGCGGCTTTTACACTGAAAAGAGCTACATCGGGTCTGTTGAAATGAAGCCATGGTATGGTACGCCCAACCATGTTATATCTTTTCTTAACATTTGGAATATGGGGCTTGTGTAAAAGGTTACAAACCTATTCCAAATCAGACAAGTGCTACTTTGTAGGTTATACCAAAATGATGGGTATTCCTCCCTCACTATACCGAGGCAAATAGTTTTGCCGCGAAACGGTGTGCTTTTAGAGAGAATGGTTCTTTCAAAAAGGTGAGTGGGAGAATAGTGCAACTCGACGAGATAAACAGTATCTTCGTCATCAGATCAAAGGAAAGAGACCTTGGAAGTAATTCCAGGGTTTCCTACTGCGACTAATACGGAAGTCTCTACAATAAAATGTATGAACTTCGGTCGAACTTGCAGCTGAACCATGTAGGCAAGGCTCGTGCAAACCTCTCAGGTGCGCAAACGAGATATTGTTGTTAGACAACATTATACCTACGATACACAAGGAAGCGTTGATGGGCCCTGACTCCGGAATTGGCTAAATGCCAATACAACCTGAGTTAGTTTCCATATAAGTGATTCAAGATTAAAACCTTGATACACCTTTCGGAAGACTTAGAGTCTAACGAATATTTCTGGAACTTAAAACTGATACGGATAAAAATGTTTTATCCATCAAGCTCGACTTGTTGAAATGACAAGTTCAAGAGTTGACTACGATGAGGTTGTTTTCATCGTAGCGACGCTTAAAGTCGGTTCGGGTTGAACTAGCAATTAATACATATTTCAATCATGAGATATGAAACATGGATGACAATAGGATTTCCATCTGATGGAAATGAAACCAAGGACTTGCATGTATTATAGTCCAAGGCATTTTGTCTATCCAGAGGATGCTAGTAAGGGTGCAAACTTCAGAGTTCCAGCGATGGACAGAAGAGAGCAAAATGGAGTTGGAATCTTCGTGCTTTGATGAAATGGTCAAAGGGGTTTGACTTCATCAAAGGGTAACGAAGATGCTTGTAATTCAAGAAAGTAAGTGGGAGCGTAATAATATTTCTAAAAACCTTGTGTGCTTGACACATTGTTAATTGGAAATAAATTTCTTGACACGAATTAGGACTTCATTTGAAATTAGTTTTTTGATGAAGTGCTTAGGCTAAATAGCCTCAATATTAGGCATAATGATCTATGGAGATAGATTTACCTAATAGGGCTAAGCAATGAATACATATTGACAAGGTGCTAAAACCTTTTAGCATTTAAAACCGCCAAGGAGTGATTCTTGCCGGAGTCACATGGAAGAGTTTTTTGCAAGACTCGGTGTCCCAAAATACTGATGAGAAAAATACATGATGCAGATTCCACACACTTTTGTGTTTGGTCATGTATTCCATGGTATGTAAAACAACCAGATATGTCCGATACTCCCAAGGTGTTGCGAGTATGGATACTAAAGTGATCAAAGTACTGATTGTGGGACAACAGTGAAAGATGTCATTGAGTACTAGAGTAAGTACTGATGATATGTTTTCTTGCAAGCGGAGATCATGAAGAGTTCGTTGTAAAATGTTACATCGATACAGTCTTCATCTTTTCTCCATGCGATTTTCGATTTAAGTTAACGGTTTTGTGTAATACACAATATGGTGGCACGGTAGTTGGAAATTGTTCCCAACAGGATACTGTGGCGAATTCTATAACAAATGACTAAGTATGTTGATGCTTTAGAAGCGACAAAAGAAGATGTTGAATCATATAGTTCATTCATGAACTTAGTATGGTTCCAAGATGGCTTTTGTCAATGGGACACTACTGCAGGTAGTTGCTCCATAACTCAGTCTGAGGAATCCAGGTTCGACCTATGATTCACATACATACAACGCCAAGTCCACACAAAATATGAATTTTGTGAAAGCATGAAAATGCGAGGATATGCAGAGATACACACGGAGCTGAAATTGTTAGATCCGATGGACATCAGGCTATACCACATGCGAAGCATTTTTTACACCAGTATGCCATAGGTGTAAAGTGCATTAGCATTAACTAGATTATTGACTCTAGTGCAAGTGGGAGTCTGTAGGAGATATACCCTAGAGGCAATAATAAATGATATTATTTATCTCCGAGTTCATATTATGTTTATGTTCCATGCTATAACTGCAATGATTCTCGAGTCTGCAATATCCACGAGGCTCGGAGGAAGACTCATATGCATGTGTGGAATAATAAACGGTAAGAAGTATTCCTAGTCTGGCCTCTAAGACTAGCTCAAGTGTTGCATGATGGTTCTGTTTTCCTGATCATGGGCATGTCTATGCCAGCAACTTTCAGGGCAAAATGTTAAGAGAACATTTGTGTTGAATCGACCCGGATTGATGTTATGCTATGAGATTCATTCATCACAAGTTAATGGTACATAACACAGAGATGGTTAACGTTTGCATGATTCCTTAGACCATGAGAGTATCGAGTTTCTTCATGCTTGCTTCATGAACTTTGGGGTTTGTTAAACGTCATCCGTAAATGGGTGGCTATTACGGCGGCTTACGGGTTCATGGAAAAGTGTGTCAAGTAACTTGATAGCTCAAGATTGGGATTTGCTCCTCCGACGATGGAGAGATATCTCTGGGCCCTCTCGGTGTTACGGTATCCATCATCGTCTGGCCAGACACTTTGTGATTTGATCACGGGGATGCCGGAACACGATAACGAGAAAAGAGAACAATACAGGTAACGAGGTAACTAGCATAGTGGACAAGTTGTTGATCCACGGGAATGCCAACATGTCTCACCTCGGGTATTTGTAACATATCGCGAAGCAACAGGAATAGCACACGGCAACTGGGGGTTCACTCGAATATTTATTCGTGTGGGTATAGGGGTCAATATGGGTGTCCACGGCTCCGATGTTGATCATTGATCGGAAAGGGTTCCAGTCATGTCTATACTTCACCGAACCTATAGGGTCACACGCTTAAGGGTCATCTATCTACTGAATACTAGACAAGGAGTCTGAGAGAAAATCACCGAAAAAGTTTCGGACAGCGGAAAAGGTTCCGCAGAAAGAGGTCATCAGATAAGTTTCGATGAAACTGAAAAGTTGTTTCAGGGGATACCATAAAGTCAAATTGGTTTCGGCACATGCCTGATAATTCTTGGAGGGTGCCAGAATCATTCTGGAAGCTTTCTGGAATTTTCCGGGATAATAACCGGATATGCTACGGAGCTGCCGGAACCACTTCAGATGCTTTTCGCAAATGAAAATCACTAAACCGGAATTGTTTCGGAACGCGTTGAAAATAATTTTGGTGGGTACTGGAAATGTTCTAAGCCCACACAAATATTTTCAGTTCGAACAGACGCTGAAAAATGTCGTCGTGAATAGTGAAAGTGCTTTTCGGGATATTTTATGGTGAGACACCTTTTGGGATATTTCAAAAAGGCTTCTAGAAGGGCTTGGGGGCCAAGCATGCTCCTCATGGGGGTCCCCCAAGGGGGTTGTGTTGGGAATCGTAGCATAATTTTAAAATTTTCCTACGTTCACCAAGATGCATCTATGGAGTATACTAGCAACGAGGGGAAAGGAGTGCATCTACATACCCTTGTAGATCGCGAGCGGAAGCGTTCCAATGAACGTGGATGACGGAGTCGTACTCGTCGTGATCCAAATCACCGATGACCGAGTGCCGAACGGACGGCACCTCCGCGTTCAACACACGTACGGTGCAGCGACGTCTCCTCCTTCTTGATCCAGCAAGGGGGAAGGAGAGGTTGATGGAGATCCAGCAGCACGACGGCGTGGTGGTGGATGTAGCGGGTCTCGGCAGGGCTTCGCCGAGCTTCTGCGAGAGGGAGAGGTGTAGCAGGGGGAGAGGGAGGCGCCCAAGGCTGTCATGTTGCTGCCCTCCCCCCCCCCTTTATATAGGCCCCCTGGGAGGGGGGCGCCGGCCAGATCCCATCTAGGATGGGGGCGGCGGCCAAGGGGGTGCCTTGCCCCCCAAGGCAAGTGGGAAGCCCCCCACCCTAGGGTTCCCAACCCTAGGCTCATGGGGGGAGGCCCATGGGGGGGCGCCCGGCCCACTAGGGGCTGGTTCCCTTCCCACTTCAGCCCATGGGGTCCTCCGGGATAGGTGGCCCCACCCGGTGGACCCCCGGGACCCTTCCGGTGATCCCGGTACAATACCGGTAACCCCCGAAACTTTCCCGGTGGCCGAAACTTGACTTCCTATATATAATTCTTCACCTCCGGACCATTCCGGAACCTCTCGTGACGTCCGGGATCTCATCCGGGACTCCAAACAACTTTCGGGTTTCCGCATACACATATCTCTACAACCCTAGCGTCACCGAACCTTAAGTGTGTAGACCCTATGGGTTCGGGAGACATGCAGACATGACCGAGATGTCTCTCCGGTCAATAACCAACAGCGGGATCTGGATACCCATGTTGGCTCCCACATGTTCCACGATGATCTCATCGGATGAACCACGGTGTCGAGGATTCAATCAATCCCGTATGCAATTCCCTTTGTTAATCGGTATGTTACTTGCCCGAGATTCGATCGTCGGTATCCCAATACCTTGTTCAATCTCGTTACCGGCAAGTCTCTTTACTCGTACCGCAATGCATGATCCCGTGACTAACGCCTTAGTCACATAGAGCTCATTATGATGATGCATTACCGAGTGGGCCCAGAGATACCTCTCCGTCATACGGAGTGACAAATCCCAGTCTCGATCCGTGCCAACCCAACAGACACTTTCGGAGATACCCGTAGTGCACCTTTATAGTCACCCAGTTACGTTGTGACGTTTGGCACACCCAAAGCACTCCTACGGTATCCGGGAGTTGCACGATCTCATGGTCTAAGGAAAAGATACTTGACATTGGAAAAGCTCTAGCAAACGAAACTACACGATCTTTTATGCTATGCTTAGGATTGGGTCTTGTCCATCACATCATTCTCCTAATGATGTGATCCCGTTATCAATGACATCCAATGTCCATAGTCAGGAAACCATGACTATCTATTGATCAATGAGCTAGTCAACTAGAGGCTTACTAGGGACACGTTGTGGTCTATGTATTCACACATGTATTACGATTTCCGGACAATACAATTATAGCATGAACAATAGACAATTACCATGAACAAAGAAATATAATAATAACCATTTATTATTGCCTCTAGGGCATATTTCCAACAGTCTCCCACTTGCACTAGAGTCAATAATCTAGTTACATTGTGATGAATCGAACACCCATTGTGTCCTGGTGTTGATCATGTTTTGCTCTAGGGAGAGGTTTAGTCAACGGATCTGCTACATTCAGGTTCGTATGTACTTTACAAATATCTATGTCTCCATTCTGAACACTTTCACGAATGGAGTTGAAGCGACGCTTGATATGCCTGGTCTTCCTGTGAAACCTGAGCTCCTTGGCAAGGGCAATAGCTCCAGTGTTGTCACAGAAGAGAGTCATCGGGCCCGACGCATTGGGAATCACCCCTAGGTCGGTAATGAACTCCTTCATCCAGACTGCTTCCTGTGCTGCCTCCGAGGCTGCCATGTACTCCGCTTCACATGTAGATCCCGCCACGACGCTTTGCTTGCAACTGCACCAGCTTACTGCTCCTCCATTCAAAATATACACGTATCCGGTATGTGACGTCGAGTCATCCAGATCTGTGTCGAAGCTAGCGTCGACGTAACCCTTTACGACGAGCTCTTCGTCACCTCCATAAACGAGAAACATGTCCTTAGTCCTCTTCAGGTACTTCAGGATATTCTTGACCGCTGTCCAGTGTTCCATGCCGGGATTACTTTGGTACCTTCCTACCAAACTTACGGCAAGGTTTACATCAGGTCTGGTACACAGCATGGCATACATAATAGACCCTATGGCCGAGGCATAGGGGATGACACTCATCTTTTCTATATCTTCTGCCGTGGTCGGGCATTGAGCCGTGCTCAATTGCACACCTTGCAATACAGGCAAGAACCCCTTCTTGGACTGATCCATATTGAACTTCTTCAATATCTTGTCAAGGTATGTACTCTGTGAAAGACCAATGAGGCGTCTCGATCTATCTCTATAGATCTTGATGCCTAATATATAAGCAGCTTCTCCAAGGTCCTTCATTGAAAAACACTTATTCAAATAGGCCTTTATACTTTCCAAGAATTCTATATCATTTCCCATCAATAGTATGTCATCCACATATAATATGAGAAATGCTACAGAGCTCCCACTCACTTTCTTGTAAACACAGGCTTCTCCATAAGTCTGTGTAAACCCAAACGCTTTGATCATCTCATCAAAGCGAATGTTCCAACTCCGAGATGCTTGCACCAGCCCATAGATAGAGCGCTGGAGCTTGCATACTTTGTTAGCATTCTTAGGATCGACAAAACCTTCCGGCTGCATCATATACAACTCTTCCTTAAGGAAGCCGTTAAGGAATGCCGTTTTGACGTCCATCTGCCATATCTCATAATCATAGTATGCGGCAATTGCTAACATGATTCGGACGGACTTCAGCTTCGCTACGGGTGAGAAAGTCTCATCGTAGTCAACCCCTTGAACTTGTCGATAACCCTTAGCGACAAGTCGAGCTTTGTAGATGGTCACATTACCATCCGCGTCCGTCTTCTTCTTAAAGATCCATTTGTTTTCTATGGCTCGCCGCTCATCGGGCAAGTCAGTCAAAGTCCATACTTTGTTTTCATACATGGATTCTATGTCGGATTTCATGGCTTCTAGCCATTTATCGGAATCCGGGCCCGCCATCACTTCTTCATAGTTCGAAGGTTCATCGTTGTCTAACAACATGATTTCCAGGACAGGGTTGTCGTACCACTCTGGTGCGGAACGTGTCCTTGTGGACCTACGAAGTTCAGTAACTTGATCCGAAGCTTCATGATCATCATCATTAACTTCCTCCCCAGTCGGTGTAGGCACCACAGGAACATTTTCTCGCGCTGCGCTACTTTCCGGTTCGGAAGGGGTGACTATCACCTCATCAAGTTCCACTTTCCTCCCACTCAATTCTTTCGAGAGAAACTCCTTCTCCAGAAAGGACCCGTTCTTGGCAACGAAGATCTTGCCTTCGGATCTGAGGTAGAAGGTATACCCAATAGTTTCCTTAGGGTATCCTATGAAGACGCATTTTTCCGACTTGGGTTCGAGCTTTTCAGGTTGAAGTTTCTTGACATAAGCATCGCATCCCCAAACTTTTAGAAACGACAGCTTAGGTTTCTTCCCAAACCATAATTCATACGGTGTCGTCTCAACGGATTTCGACGGAGCCCTATTTAAAGTGAATGCGGCAGTCTCTAAAGCATATCCCCAAAATGAGAGCGGTAAATCGGTAAGAGACATCATAGATCGCACCATATCCAATAGAGTGTGATTACGATGTTCGGACACACCGTTTCTCTGAGGTGTTCCAGGCGGCGTGAGTTGTGAAACTATTCCACATTTCCTTAAGTGTGTACCAAACTCGTGACTTAAATATTCTCCACCACGATCTGATCGTAAGAATTTTATTTTCCTGTCACGTTGATTCTCAACCTCACTCTGAAATTCCTTGAACTTTTCAAAGGTTTCAGACTTGTGTTTCATTAGGTAGACATACCCATATCTACTTAAGTCATCAGTAAGAGTGAGAACATAACGATATTCTCCGCGAGCCTCAACACTCATTGGACCGCACACATCGGTATGTATGATTTCCAATAAGTTGGTTGCTCGCTCCATTGTTCCGGAGAACGGAGTCTTGGTCATCTTACCCATGAGGCATGGTTCGCACGTGTCAAATGATTCGTAATCAAGAGACTCCAAAAGTCCATCTGCATGGAGCTTCTTCATGCGCTTGACACCAATGTGACCAAGGCGGCAGTGCCACAAGTATGTGGGACTATCGTTATCAACTTTACATCTTTTGGTATTCACACTATGAACATGTGTAACATCACGTTCGAGATTCATCAAAAATAAACCATTGACCAGCGGGGCATGACCATAAAACATATCTCTCAAATAAATAGAACAACCATTATTCTCGTATTTAAATGAGTAGCCATCTCGAATTAAACGAGATCCAGATACAATGTTCATGCTCAAAGCTGGCACTAAATAACAATTATTGAGGTTTAAAACTAATCCCGTGGGTAGATGCAGAGGTAGCGTGCCGACGGCGATCACATCGACCTTGGAACCATTCCCGACGCGCATCGTCACCTCGTCCTTTGCCAGTCTCCGTTTATTCCGTAGTTCCTGTTTTGAGTTACAAATATGAGCAACCGCACCGGTATCAAATACCCAGGAGCTACTACGAGTACTGGTAAGGTACACATCAATTACATGTATATCACATATACCTTTGGTGTTGCCGGCCTTCTTCTTGTCCGCTAAGTATTTGGGGCAGTTCCGCTTCCAGTGACCACTTCCCTTGCAATAAAAGCACTCTGTTTCAGGCTTGGGTCCATTCTTCGACTTCTTCCCGGCAACTGGCTTACCGGGCGCGGCAACTCCCTTGCCGTCCTTCTTGAAGTTCTTCTTACCCTTGCCCTTCTTGAACTTAGTGGTTTTATTCACCATCAACACTTGATGTTCTTTTCTGATTTCCACCTCCGCTGATTTCAGCATCGAATATACCTCAGGAATGGTCTTTTCCATCCCCTCCATATTGTAGTTCATCACAAAGCTCTTCAAGCTTGGTGGAAGCGACTGAAGGATTCTGTCAATGACCGCGTCATCCGGAAGATTAACTCCCAGCTGAGTCAAGCGGTTGTGCAACCCAGACATTCTGAGTATGTGCTCACTAACAGAATTATTCTCCTCCATTTTACAGTTGAAGAACTTGTCGGAGACTTCATATCTCTCGACCCGGGCATGAGCTTGAAAAACCAGTTTCAGCTCCTCGAACATCTCATATGCTCCATGTTTCTCAAAACGCTTTTGGAGACCCTGTTCTAAGCTGTAAAGCATGCCGCACTGAACGAGGGAGTAATCATCAGCACGTGATTGCCAAGTGTTCATAACGTCTTGGTTTTCAGGGATTGGTGCATCACCTAGCGGTGCTTCTAAGACATAATCTTTCTTGGCTACTATGAGGATGATCCTCAGGTTCCGGACCCAGTCCGTATAGTTGCTGCCATCATCTTTCAGCTTGGTTTTCTCTAGGAACGCGTTGAAATTGAGGACAACGTTGGCCATTTGATCTACAAGACATAGTGTAAAGATTTTAGACTAAGTTCATGATAATTAAGTTCATCTAATCAAATTATTTAATGAACTCCCACTCAGATAGACATCCCTCTAGTCATCTAAGTGAAACATGATCCGAGTTAACTAGGCCGTGTCCGATCATCACGTGAGACGGACTAGTCAAGATCGGTGAACATCTCCATGTTGATCGTATCTTCTATACGACTCATGCTCGACCTTTCGGTCCTCCGTGTTCCGAGGCCATGTCTGTACATGCTAGGCTCGTCAAGTCAACCTAAGTGTATTGCGTGTGTTCCGAGGCCATGTCTGTACATGCTAGGCTCGTCAACATCCGTTGTATGCGAACGTTAGAATCTATCACACCCGATCATCACGTGGTGCTTCGAAACAACGAACCTTCGCAACGGTGCACAGTTAGGGTGAACACTTTTCTTGAAATTATCATAAGGGATCATCTTACTTACTACCGTCGTTCTAAGCAAATAAGATGCATAAACATGATAAACATCACATGCAATCAAATAGTGACATGATATGGCCAATATCATCATGCTCCTTTGATCTCCATCTTCGGGGCACCATGATCATCTTCGTCACCGGCATGACACCATGATCTCCATCATCATGATCTCCATCATTGTGTCTTCATGAAGTCGTCACGCCAACGATTACTTCTACTTCTATGGCTAACGCGTTTAGCAACAAAGTAAAGTAAATTACATGGCGTTATTCAATGACACGCAGGTCATACAAAATAATAAAGACAACTCCTATGGCTCCTGCCGGTTGTCATACTCATCGACATGCAAGTCGTGATTCCTATTAAAAGAATATGATCAATCTCATACATCACATATATCATTCATCACATCTTCTGGCCATATCACATCACATAGCACTTGCTGCAAAAACAAGTTAGACGTCCTCTAATTGTTGTTGCATGTTTTTTTACGTGGTTTGTAGGTTTCTTGCAAGAACGTTTTCTTACCTACGTATGACCACAACGTGATTTGCCAATTTCTATTTACCCTTCATAAGGACCCTTTTCATCGAATCCGTTCCGACTAAAGTAGGAGAGACAGACACCCGCTAGCCACCTTATGCATCTAGTGCATGTCAGTCGGTGGAACCTGTCTCACGTAAGCGTACGTGTAAGGTTGGTCCGGGCCGCTTCATCCTACAATGCCGCCGAAACAAGAAACGACTAGTAGCGGCAAGAAGAATTGGCAACATCAACGCCCACAACTTCTTTGTGTTCTACTCGTGCATAGTAACTACGCATAGGCCTGGCTCATGATGCCACTGTTGGGAATCGTAGCATAATTTTAAAATTTTCCTATGTTCACCAAGATGCATCTATGGAGTATACTAGCAACGAGGGGAAAGGAGTGCATCTACATACCCTTGTAGATCGCGAGCGGAAGCGTTCCAATGAACGTGGATGACGGAGTCGTACTCGCCGTAATCCAAATCACCGATGACCGAGTGCCGAACGGACGGCACCTCCGCGTTCAACATACGTATGGTGCAGCGACGTCTCCTCCTTCTTGATCCAGCAAGGGGGAAGGAGAGGTTGATGGAGATCCAGCAGCACGACGGCGTGGTGGTGGATGTAGCGGGTCTCGGCAAGGCTTCGCCGAGCTTCTGCGAGAGGGAGAGGTGTAGCAGGGGGAGAGGGAGGCGCCCAAGGCTGTCATGTTGCTGCCCTCCCTCCCCCCCCTTTATATAGGCCCCCTGGGAGGGGGGCGCCGGCCAGATCCCATCTAGGGTGGGGGGCGGCGGCCAAGGGGGTGCCTTGCCCCCCAAGGCAAGTGGGAAGCCCCCCACCCTAGGGTTCCCAACCCTAGGCGCATGGGGGGAGGCCCATGGGGGGCGCCCAGCCCACTAGGGGCTGGTTCCCTTCCCACTTCAGCCCATGGGGCCCTCCGGGATAGGTGGCCCCACCCGGTGGACCCCCGGGACCCTTCCGGTGGTCCCAGTACAATACCGGTAACCCCCGAAACTTTCCCGGTGGCCGAAACTTGACTTCCTATATATAATTCTTCACCTCCGGACCATTCCGGAACCTCTCGTGACGTCCGGGATCTCATCCGGGACTCCGAACAACTTTCGGGTTTCCGCATACACATATCTCTACAACCCTAGCGTCACCGAACCTTAAGTGTGTAGACCCTACGGGTTCGGGAGACATGCAGACATGACCGAGACGCCTCTCCGGTCAATAACCAACAGCGGGATCTGGATACCCATGTTGGCTCCCACATGTTCCACGATGATCTCATCGGATGAACCACGGTGTCGAGGATTCAATCAATCCCGTATGCAATTCCCTTTGTTAATCGGTATGTTACTTGCCCGAGATTCGATCGTCGGTATCCCAATACCTTGTTCAATCTCGTTACCGGCAAGTCTCTTTACTCGTACCGCAATGCATGATCCCGTGACTAACGCCTTAGTCACATAGAGCTCATTATGATGATGCATTACCGAGTGGGCCCAGAGATACCTCTCCGTCATACGGAGTGACAAATCCCAGTCTCGATCCGTGCCAACCCAACAGACACTTTCGGAGATACCCGTAGTGCACCTTTATAGTCACCCAGTTACGTTGTGACGTTTGGCACACCCAAAGCACTCCTACGGTATCCGGGAGTTGCACGATCTCATGGTCTAAGGAAAAGATACTTGACATTGGAAAAGCTCTAGCAAACGAAACTACACGATCTTTTATGCTATGCTTAGGATTGGGTCTTGTCCATCACATCATTCTCCTAATGATGTGATCCCGTTATCAATGACATCCAATGTCCATAGTCAGGAAACCATGACTATCTGTTGATCAACGAGCTAGTCAACTAGAGGCTTACTAGGGACACGTTGTGGTCTATGTATTCACACATGTATTACGATTTCCAGACAATACAATTATAGCATGAACAATAGACAATTACCATGAACAAAGAAATATAATAATAACCATTTATTATTGCCTCTAGGGCATATTTCCAACAGGTTGGGCGGCCACATGTGTGGGGCTCCATGGAGCTCCACTTCCCTCCCCATTATGCCCTTCATGTGTGACATTTACATGGGCATTTTGGGTTTTTGTGAGCCATCCCTACCCCTTGGCTTTCCTATAAATAGAGGAGGAGTGGGCAGCCCAAACCTCATCCCTTCTCACATACAAGTGCCATGCAATGATCTGGCTTCTCTCTTCCTCCCCGCGAAATAGTTTCGTAGAGCCGAAAGGCTGTCTGGGTTCCAGCAGGAACTAGTTCTGGACGGCGAAGCCCTGCCGGATAGATGACACCGTATGTGTGCAACTCTGTAGAGAGATCGTAGTTTCGGTCTTAGTTCGTGAGTGCCTCCCGAAGGGCTATCCATGTGACCGTCCGAGTTTCGAAGGTCCTCCGGAAGGGCTGTCCGAGTGACCGTTCGAGTTTCGAAGGTCCTCCCGAAGGGCTGTCCGCGACACCGTCCGGGGGGTATTTCGACCGCCTCTCGGAGGGCTGTCTGAGGAGCAGATGAGGGTATACATCCTCGCGGTTGGGAGGTTGTAAATCCTAGCTGCAGGGATCTGCACCACCGATCGTCATCGACTCTACTTCCCGCTACGCTACGAGTCGGTAACGAAAAAGATCAAACCATGTATGCAGTCTCCATATTGGTCCTGGGCTGGTGCGTAGGCCGGAAAATTTTTGTTTTCTGCTGCATTACCCTACAACAAGGGCCCGGGCTGCGGCGTGATGGCCGCCAAGTCCAGCATGAATTTCTGCCAATAGTTGTCGTCCTTCCTCTTCGGAGATGCACCTTTGAAGTACTCCGGTAGCGCTTTTCTTATAAAGCTCTCCCTCGTGGACCTTGTAGGATTTAGACCGCCGCACAATGCAACGTGCCTCGTTTGGGTCCTCGGGGAGTTCTTGCCTAGTTAGGTAAGCCAAGAAGGGTTCTCTCCACGGGGCGATGACGGCCATAATCACGTGGGCCGAAGGTGTTATTTCGGTGGCTGAGCCTTCGATTACGTGAGAGTGTTCGGGATCTGGCGTTGTGGCCGGGTCCGGATTGTTGCCGGTCTCTCCTTCCCATACCACGGATGGCTTAAACAGCCTTTCCAAGAACATATTAGGTGGGACAGGGTCGCGCTTAGCGCCGATGCGGGCGAGGATATCCGCCGCCTGATTGTTTTCCCGGACCACATGGTGGAATTCAAGCCCCTCGAACCGAGCTGACATCTTGAGGACGGCGTTGCGGTAAGCCGCCATTTTCGGATCCTTGGCGTCGAAGTCTCCATTTATTTGAGATATTGCGAGGTTCGAATCCCCACGCACCTCTAGGCATTGAATGCCCATGGAGACTGCCATCCGGAGACCATGTAACAGGGCCTCATATTCTGATGCATTGTTGGAGTCTGTGTATAGTATTTGGAGTACGTATTGGACTGTATCACCGGTGGGGGATGTCAGGACGACACCAGCCCCCAGACCAGCCAGCATTTTAGAGTCGTCAAAATGCATGATCCAATTGGAGTACGCGCCGTACTCTTTAGGGAGCTCGGCTTCTGTCCATTCGGCAACGAAATCAGCCAGTACTTGTGACTTAATGGCTCATCGTGGTTTGTATATTATGTCGAACGGGAGGAGCTCAATAGCCCATTTGGCAATCCGGCCCGTGGCATCGCGGTTGTTTATTATGTCGTTGAGTGGTACTTCAGAGGCCACCGTAATTGAACACTCTTGAAAGTAGTGTCGTAGTTTTCGGGATGCCATGAAGACCGCGTATGCTATCTTTTGATAATGTGGGTACTGTGATTTGCATGGAGTGAGGACAGTGGATACATAGTATACCGGCTTTTGAAGTGGGAACTTATGTCCGTCCGTCTCTCGTTCGACGACGAGCACTGCGCTTACAACTTGGTGTGTTGCCGCTATATATAACAGCATTGGTTCGCCGACATTTGGCGCGGCCAAGATTGGGTTGGTGGCCAACACGGATTTTATTTCTTCCAATCCGGCCGTGGCCGCATCCATCCACTCGAAGTGTTCGGTGCGTCGAAGAAGGCGATAAAGAGGTAGTGCCTTTTCTCGTAATCGGGAGATAAAGCGTCTTAAGGCAGCCACACATCCAGTTAGTTTCTGGATTTGCTTGAGGTCAGTTGGGATAGCCAACTGTGACAGAGCTCTGATTTTAGCCGGATTTGCTTCAATTCCTCTATTGGAGACGATGAAGCCTAGGAGCTTTCCGGCGGGCACGCCGAAGACGCATTTTTCTGGATTGAGCTTGATGTCGTATGTTCGGAGATTGTCGAACGTGAGCCTCAAGTCGTCTATTAAGGATTCTACGTGTCTGGTTTTAATGACCACATCGTCTACATATGCCTCCACTGTTTTGCCGATCTGTGTTTCCAAGCATGTCTGAATCATGCGTTGATAGGTTGCACCGGCGTTTTTGAGCCCGAAAGGCATGGTGTTAAAACAGAAGGGGTCGTATGGGGTGATAAATGTCGTTGCGGCCTGATCGGACTCCGCCATCTTAATTTGATGGTATCCAGAGTATGCGTCGAGGAAACACAATGAATCATGTCCTGCAATAGCGTCGATAATTTGGTCGATGCGGGGGAGGGGGAAGGGATCCTTGGGGCAAGCCTTGTTAAGGTCCTTGAAATCGACACATAGGCGCCAGGATTTGTCCTTCTTTGGTACCATCACCAGGTTTGCTAGCCAGTCCGGATGTTTTATTTCTCTGATGAATCCGGCCTCAAGTAACTTGGCTAGCTCTTCTTCCATGGCTTGTCGCTTAGGCTCGGAGAAACGCCGGAGAGTCTGCTTGACCGGCTTGAACCCCTTTAGAATGTTAAGGCTGTGCTCGGCCAGCCTGCGTGGGATTCCTGGCATGTCTGAAGGATGCCAGGCGAATATGTCCCAATTTTCGCGCAAGAACTCCCGCAATGTGGCGTCAGTTGTGGGGTCCAGTTGTGCCCCGATGGATGCTATTTTTGTGGGGTCCGTTGGTGGACCTGGAATTTGACTATTTCGTCCGCTGGTTTAAAAGAGGTGGACTTGGGTCTTTTGTCGAGTATCACGTCGTCCCTGTCCACTGTGGAGCGCAACACAGTTAGTTCTTCGGCCGCGAGGGCTTCGGATAACGCTTCGAGGGCTAGTGCGGCGGTTTTATTTTCGGCGCGGAGTGCTATGTCAGGATCACTAGCTAGAGTGATGATTCCGTTGGACCCGGGCATTTTGAGCTTCATGTACCCGTATGGGGTATAGCTTGGAAGATCGTGAATGCCTCCCGCCCTAAAAGGGCGTGGTATCCGCTACTGAACGGGGCCACTTGGAATGTGATTTCTTCGGACCTATAATTCTCCGGTGTGCCGAATACCACATCTAGTGTGATTTTTCCCACACATCGTGCCTCCCGACTAGGGATGATTCCTCTAAAGGTCGTGCTGCTTTGCTTAATGCGGCTCTTGTCTATTTCCATTTTGTTAAGGGTCTCCTCGTAGATGAGGTTTAATCCGCCGCCACCGTCCATGAGCACTTTAGTAAGCCGGAAGCCGTCCACAATTGGACTAAGGACCAAGGCGGCTGGTGCTCGGGTTGTTCAGAGTTAAGGTTCGTCACTGGCATTGAAGGTTATAGCCGTGTCGTTCCAAGGATTTATTGCTGCGACGTGGCAGACTTCGGCAAGGCTGCGGAGTGCTCGCTTGCGCCTATTGTTTGAGGCGAAGGTCTCGAAGACTATCAATACTGTATTGTTATTTTCCACGGGAAGGTGCTCTGCGGTATTGTTGATGAGGAGATCCTCATCGCTCTTGGCCACCTGCCGGAGTATCCAACATGCTCTAAGGCTGTGTGTTGGAATGGTATCCGGTGTGCTGTGAATTTTGCATGGCCCATTGAGCCATCCCTCCAATATAGTTCCACGCCTTGTAGTGGGCTTTGGTTTCTTTGTGATTGGATCGGGTGACTTACGAGAGTATACCCTTTTAGTTCGGACGGGGGATCTAATGAGAGCCGGGGGATCCCAGAATTTTTCTTGGGTTTTCCAGGCGCTTTCCATCGCAGAGTACTTCCGTACTATGGCCGCCAAGTCAGCAAAGTGTGTTAAGTCACGGAAACTTATGGCGTTGAGGATTCCCTTGTCCATGCAATTTTTGCAAAAGAATGAAATTGCTTCTTCCTCGCAACAGTCCTTGACCTTGTTCATTACAAGGAGGAATCTGGCCCAATGGTGATGTACTGTCTCTTGGGGCTCTTGTCTAATGTGGGAAAGATCACTTATGTCTGGGTGGGTGGGTAGATTTAGGTCCAAACCCTGACCCGATCTGGAACCCAGGGGCGGAGGAGCTTCCGAGCTTGGAAGTTCGGGCTCCGGGATGTTGCCCAATAGTTCTGGCCCCATGCCTGATTCTAAGTTCGAAGCTTGGGCCATGTCCTCCCGTAGACGGGTATCCGGCTCGGAGAGCTCAGGAATCTGGACATAGTTCGTCCTCAAAATAGAGGAAGAATCGCTACATTGCTCCTCCACCACCTCTATCTGATGGGTGACCGGCGGAGAGTTAATCTCCCTTTGGTCGGGTTTGAGCCCGATCTGTTCATAGTCCGTAGCGACTCCCAGGGCGGCGATGCGATCCAAGAGCTCATTCAAAGAAGAGAGCTCCATTGGGTCCATCTGCTCGGCGAATTCCGAGCCGACGTGGAGGCTGTTTTTGATGACCTGAGAAGTCATCGTCGGCGCGACGGCCGAACGGGCGGTCATGACGAAGCCGCCTAGTCGGAGAGTTTGGCCTGCAGCCAGGGCTCTCCCAGAGGTAATGCTGTCCTTGACGACAAGGCGAGCATCCAGCCTTATCGTGACGACACAGTGGAACTCTCAATGAAAGCACCAATGTCGGTGTCAAAACCGGCGGATCTCGGGTAGGGGGTCCCGAACTGTACGTCTAAGGCGCATGGTAACAGGAGGCGGGGGACACAATGTTTACCCAGGTTCGGGCCCTCTCGATGGAGGTAATACCCTACTTCCTGCTTGATTGATCTTGATGATATGAGTATTACAAGAGTTGATCTACCACGAGATCGAAGAGGCTAAACCCTAGAAGCTAGCCTATGGTTATGATTGTAGTTGTCCTACGGACTAAACCCTCCGATTTATATAGACATCGAAGGGGGCTAGGGTTACACAGAGTCGGTTACAAGGGAGGAGATCTACATATCCGTATTGCCAAGCTTGCCTTCCACGCAAAGGAGAGTCCCATCCGAACATGGGACGAAGTCTTCAATCTTGTATCTTCATAGTCCAACAGTCCGGCAGAAGTACATAGTCCGGCTGTCCGAGGACCCCCTAATCCAGGACTCCCTCAGGTTGGCCCTCCCCTCCTCCACTCCTTTATATACGGGGGAGGGGGCACCCCATAGACACACAAGTTGACAGTTGTCTTAGCCATGTGCGGTGCCCCCCTCCACAGATTTCCACCTCGGTCATATCGTTGTAGTGCATAGGCGAAGCCCTGCGTCGGTAACTTCATCATCACCGTCACCACGCCATCGTGCTGACGAAACTCTCCCTCGGCCTCAGCTGGATCAAGAGTACGAGGGACGTCACCGAGCTGAACGTGTGCAGATCGCGGAGGTGCCGTGTGTTTGGTACTTGGATCGGTTGGATCGCGAAGACGTTCGACTACATCAACCGGGTTACTAAACGCTTCCGCTTTCGGTCTACAAGGGTACGTGGACACACTCTCCCACTCGTTGCTATGCATCACCTAGATAGATCTTGCGTGTGCGTAGGATTTTTTTTTGAAATTACTGCGTTCCCCAACAGTGGCATCCGAGCCAGGTCTATGCGTAGATGTTATATGCATGAGTAGAACACAAAGAGTTGTGGCCGATAATAGTCATACTGCTTACCAGCATGTCATACTTTGATTCGGCGGTATTATTGGATGAAGCGGCTCAGACCGACATTACGCGTACGCTTACACGAGACTGGTTCTACCGACGTGCTTCGCACACAGGTGGCTAGTGGGTGTCTGTTTCTCCAACTTTAGTTGAATCGAGTGTGACTACGCCCGGTCCTTGTTGAAGGTTAAAACAGCAAACTTGATAAAAAAATTGTTGTAGTTTTGATGCGTAGGTAAGAACGGTTCTTGCTAAGCCCGTAGCAGCCACGTAAAACTTGCAACAACAAAGTAGAGGACGTCTAACTTGTTTTTGCAGGGCATGTTGTGATGTGATATGGTCAAGACGTGATTATATAAATTGTTGTATGAGATGATCATGTTTTGCAACACAGTTATTGGCAACTGGCAGGAGCCATATGGTTGTCGCTTTATTGTATGAAATGCAATCGCCATGTAATTGCTTTACTTTATCACTAAGCGGTAGCGATAATCGTAGAAGCAATAGTTGGCGAGACGACAACGATGCTTCGATGGAGATCAAGGTGTCAAGCCAGTGACGATGGTGATCATGACGGTGCTTTGGAGATGGAGACCAAAGGCACAAGATGATGATGGCCATATCATATCACTTATATTGATTGCATGTGATGTTTATCTTTTATACATCTTATTTTGCTTAGTTCGGCGGTAGCTTTATAAGATGATCCCTTACTAAAATTTCGAGGTATAAGTGTTCTCCCTGAGTATGCACCGTTGCGACAGTTCTTCATGCTGAAACACCACGTGATGATCGGGTGTGATAAGCTCTACGTTCACATACAACGGGTGCAAGCTGATACGTCTCCGTCGTATCTATAATTTTTTATTGTTCCATGCCAATATTCTACAACTTTCATATATTTTTGGCAACTTTTTATACTATTTTTTGGGACTAACATATTGATCCAGTGCCCAGTGCTAGTTCCTGTTTGTTGCATGTTTTATGTTTCGCAGAAACCCCATATCAAACAGAATCCAAACAGGATAAAAACAGACGGAGAACATTTTTGGAATATTTGGAGAATATGGGAAGAAGAATCAACGCGAGACGGTGCCCGAGGGGGGCACGAGGCAGGGGGAGCGCCTGCCCCCTCGTGGGCCCCCCGTAAAGCGGTTGCTGCTCTTCTTTGGCCGCAAGAAAGCTAATTTTCGGAAAAAATTCTCGGCGAAGGTTTCAATCCAATCGGAGTTACGGATCTCCAAATATATACGAAACGGTGAAAGGGCAGAATACCATAACAGAAACAGAGAGAGACAGAGAGACAGATCCAATCTCGGAGGGGCTCTCGCCCCTCCCATGCCATGGAGGCCAAGGACCAGAGGGGAAACCCCTCTCCCATCTAGGGAGGAGGTCAAGGAAGAAGAAGAAGAAGAAGGGGCCCCCTTTCCCCTTCTCTTCCGGTGGCGCCGGAACGCTGCCGTGGCCATAATCATCACCGCAATCTTCACCAACAACTTCACCGCCATCATCACCAACTCTTCCCCCCTCTATGCAGCGGTGTAACCTCTCTCTTACCCGCTGTAATCTCTACTTAAACATGGTGCTCAATGCTATATATTATTTCCCAATGATGTATGGCTATCCTATGATGTTTGAGTAGATCCGTTTTGTCTTATGGGTTATTTGATGATCAAGATGGGTTTGAGTTGCATGTTTTATTATTGGTGCTGTCCTATGGTGCTCTCCATGTCGCGCAAGTGTGAGGGATCCCCGCTGTAGGGTGTTGCTATACGTTCATGATTCGCTTATAGTGGGTTGCGTGTGTGACTGAAACACAAACTCGAGTAAGGGGGTTGTTGCGTATGGGATAAAGAGGACTTGATGCTTTAATGCTATGGTTGGGTTTTACCTTAATGATCTTTAGTAGTTGCGGATGCTTGCTATAGTTCCAATCATAAGCGCATATGATCCAAGTAGAGAAAGTATGTTAGCTTATGCCTCTCCCTCAAATAAAATTGCAATAATGATTACTGGTCTAGTTATCGATTGCCTAGGGACAAATAACTTTCTCGTGATAAAAAGCTCTTTACTAAAACTAATTTAGTTGTGTCTTTATCTAAACAGCCCCTAGTTTTTATTTACGTCCTCTTTATATTCTTGCAAACCTATCCATCAATACCTACAAAGTACTTCTAGTTTCATACTTGTTTCCGGTAAAGCGAACGTCAAGTGTGCGTAGAGTTGTATCGGTGGTCGATAGAACTTGAGGGAATATTTGTTCTACCTTTAGCTCCTCGTTGGGTTCGACACTCTTACTTATCGAAAGAGGCTACAATTGATCCCCTATACTTGTGGGTTATCAAGACCTTTTTCTGGCGCCGTTGCCGGGGAGCAATAGCGTGGGGTGAATATTCTCGTGTGTGCTTGTTTGCTTTATCACTAAGTAATTTTTATTTGATGTTCTTAGTTGTTCTTTATCTTTAGTTATGGATATGGAACACGAAATACCAAAAAAAATTAGGTGTACTTGCTACTCATGGAGATGGGGAACCTCCTAAAACCCTCGGCGCTCATTATGTGAAAGATATTATGTACTACTTTGATAATCCCGAGAAAACCCCATTCAATTATGTAATGGGAGACACGTTGGATCAATGTGAATGCTTTAGGGATTATCGCTTGACTCAAAAAGGGAAATTATTATGGGATCAAATTCATATGTTGAAGTGGTATGCTAGGCAACTATGCTTGAGATATGATTATACTTGTTGCTCTAGGATGAAGTCTCCACACCTTCCCTTTTCATGTGAATTTAATGATAATTAAACCTTGGCTTCTGATGCTAGAGGTATATATGATTACTATGATGTGGAACAAATAGAAGAATTTGTTGCTTTTATGGGTGCTTATGAAATTGAATCTATGTTCAAAGATTTTGAAAATCTTTATGATGCTGTTTATAGACCTAAAAATTTAGCTATCCTGAAATATTGCTATGCCAATTATGAATTCAATTCCGATATTGATGCATTTATTGAGAAAGTCTCCACTGTCCAAGAAGAGACTAATATTTTGCAGGAGTCTATGGAAGAAGAAATTGATGAAACTATGAGCTCATTGGATGAAAAAGATGATGAGGAGAGCGAGGAACAAAAGGAGGAAGAGCGGATTAGCTACCCGTGCCCACCTTCTAATGAGAGTAACTCTTCAACTCATACATTGTTTAATTTCCCTTCGTGCTTACCGAAGGATGATTGCTATGATGACTATTATGATCCCGTTGATTCACTTGAAATATCCCTTTTTGATGACGCTTGCTATGCTTGTGGACAAGATGCCAATATGAATTATGCTTATGGAGATGAACTTGCTATAGTTCCTTATGTTAAACATGAAATTGTTGCTATTGCACCCACGCATGATAGTCCTATTATCTTTTTGAATTCTCCCAACTACACTATATCGGAGAAGTTTACCCTTATTAAGGATTATATTGATGGGTTGCCTTTTACCGTTGCACATGATGATTTTGATGAATATAATATGCATGTGCTTGCTGCTCCTACTTGCAATTATTATGAGAGAGGAACTATACCTCCACCTCTCTATGTTTCCCACACGATAAAATTGCAAGAAACTGCTTATACTATGCATTGGCCTTTACTATGTGTGCATGAATTGTTCTTTTATGACATGCCGATGCATAGGAAGAGAGTTAGACTTCGTCATTGCTTGATATATGTTGCCGAGTGCTCACTACTAAATGCCAAATCATTGTTAATTAAAATTGGCTTTGATATACCTTGGGATCCGGGTGGATCCATTACTTGAGCACTATATGCCTAGCTTAATGGCTTTAAAGAAAGCGCTGCCAGGGAGACAACCCGGAAGTTTTAGAGAGTCATTTATTTCTGTTGATTGCTTTCATATAGTTTAAAAACAAAAAAATAAAGAGGGGAACCCTAAACTTTTCAAAAAGAAAAGCGAAAGTGAGAAAGACGAGCATTGTTGAAGTGGGAGCTAGCCTTGAACTTTGTTCATGCTCACGGAAACTTTGTGAATCTTGATTACAGAAATTTTTCAACAAAAATAATTATCCCCTTTTAAAATTCCATTGTATTATAAAAATAATGTGCCAAGGTTTGCCTTTAGGATGTTTACAATGCTTGTTGGTTTGTACGGTGCAGGACAGAAACTTTGGGTGTAGTGCTCGATTTTACATTTTTTACTGGAACGTCAAATGGTTCTGATTCTTTTTGCACTGTCTTTCTATACAAATTGTTTATTTTTCCAAATTTTTGTAGAATTTTTGGAGTACCATAGGTATGGTGAATGTTCAGATTATTACAGACTGTTCTGTTTTAGACAGCTTCTGTTTTTGATGCATAGTTTGCTTGTTTTGATGAAACTATCGATTTATATCAGTGGATTAAGCCATGAAAAAGTTATACTACAGTAGACACAATGCAAAAACAAAACATGAATTGGTTTTCAACAGTACTTAGAGTAGTGATTTGCTTTATTATACTAACGGATCTTACCGAGTTTTCTGTTGAAGTTTTGTGTGGATGAAGTGTTCGATCATCGAGAAGGTCTCGATGTGAGAAGAAGGAAGAGAGGCAAGAGCTCAAGCTTGGGGATGTCCAAGGCACCCCAAGTAAATATTCAAGGAGACTCAAGCATCTAAGCTTGGGGATGCCCCGGAAGGCATCCCCTCTTTCTTCAACAAGTATCGGTATGTTTTCGGATTCGTTTCGTTCATGCGATATGTGCAAATCTTGGAGCGTCTTTTGCATTTAGTTTTCATTTTTATTTTATGCACCATGCTGGTATGAGATAGTCCTGGGTTGATTTATAGAATGCTCTTTGCACTTCACTTATATCTTTTGAGTATGGCTTTATAGAATGCTTCATGTGCTTCACTTATATCATTTGAAGTTCGGATTGCCTATTTCTCTTCACATAGAAAACCGCCATTTGTAGAATGGTCTTTTTCTTCACTTATATTTGTTAGAGCGTGGGCATATCTTTTGTAGAAAGAATGAAACTCTCTTGCTTCACTTATATCTATTTAGAGAGATGACAGGAACTGGTCATTCACATGGTTAGTCATAAAATCCTACATAAAAACTTGTAGATCACTGAATATGATATGTTTGATTCCTTGCAATAGTTTTGCGATATAAAGATGGTGATATTAGAGTCATGCTAGTGGGTAGTTGTGGATTAGCAGAAATACTTGTGTTGAGGTTTGTGATTCCCGTAGCATGCACGTATGGTGAACCGTTATGTGATGAAGTCGGAGCATGATTTATTTATTGATTGTCTTCGTTATGAGTGGCGGTCGGGGACGAGAGATGGTCTTTTCCTACCAATCTATCCCCCTAGGAGCATGCGCGTAGTACTTTGTTTCGATGACTAATAGATTTTTTCAATAAGTATGTGAGTTCTTTATGACTAATGTTGAGTCCATGGATTATACCCACTCTCACCCTTCCATCATTGCTAGCCTCTTCGGTACCGTGCATTGCCCTTTCTCACCTCGAGAGTTGGTGCAAACTTCGCCGGTGCATCCAAACCCCGTTATACGATACGCTCTATCACACATAAGCCTCATTATATCTTCCTCAAAACAGCCACCATACCTACCTATCATGGCATTTCCATAGCCATTCCGAGATACATTGCCATGCAACTTCCATCATCATCATATACATGACTTGAGCATTCATTGTCATATTGCTTTGCATGATCGTAAGATAGCTAGCATGATATTTTCATGGCTTGTCCGTTTTTTGATATCTTTGCTACGCTAGATCATTGCACATCCTGGTACACCGCCGGAGGCATCCATATAGAGTCATACTTTGTTCTAGACATTGAGTTGTAATATTGAGTTGTAAGTAAATAAAAGTGTGATGATCATCATTATTAGAACATTGTCCCATGTGAGGTTATCAAAATAAAAGAGGCCAAAGAAGCCCAAATAGAAAAGGCCAAAGAAGCCCACCAAAAAAAGAGAAAAAAAATAAAAAAATGAGAGAAAAGAGAGAAGGGACAATGTTACTATCCTTTTACCACGCTTGTGCTTCAGAGTAGCACCATGTTCTTCATATAGAGAGTCTCTTGAGTTATCACTTTCATATACTAGTGGGATTTTCATTATAGAACTTGGCTTGTATATTACGATGATGGGCTTCCTCAAATGCCCGAGGTCTTCATGAGCAAGCAAGTTGGATGCACACCCACTTAGTTTTCAGTCTGAGCTTTCATACACTTATAGCTCTTAGTGCATCCGTTGCATGGCAATCCCTACTCACTCACATTGATATCGATTGATGGGCATATCCATAGCCCGTTTATACGCCTAGTTGATGTGAGACTATCTTCTCCTTTTTGTCTTCTCCACAACCACCATTCTATTCCACCTATAGTGCTATGTCCATGGCTCACGCTCATGTATTCGGTGAAAGTTGAAAAGTTTTGAGAACGTCAAAAGTATGAAACAATTGCTTGGCTTGTCATTGGGGTTGTGCATGATTTGAATATTTTGTGTGGTGAAGATGGAGCATAGCCAGACTATATGATTTTGTAGGGATAACTTTCTTTGGCCTTGTTATTTTGAAAAGACATGGTTGCTTTATTAGTAGGCTTGAAGTATTATTGTTTTTATGTCAAATGATAGACTATTGCTTTGAATCACTCGTGTCTTAATATTCATGCCATGATTAGATACATGATCAAGATTATGCTAGGTAGCATTCCACATCAAAAATTATCTTTTTTTATCATTTACCTACTCGGGGACGAGCAGGAATTAAGCTTGGGGATGCTGATACGTCTCCGTCGTATCTATAATTTTTGATTGTTCCATGCCAATATTCTACAACTTTCATATATTTTTGGCAACTTTTTATACTTTTTTTGGGACTAACATATTGATCCAGTGCCCAGTGCCTGTTCCTGTTTGTTGCATGTTTTATGTTTTGCAGAAACCCCATATCAAACGGAATCCAAACGGGATAAAAACGGACGGAGAATATTTTTGGAATATTTGGAGAATATGGGAAGAAGAATCAACGCGAGACGGTGCTCGAGGGGGGCACGAGGCAGGGGGCGCGCCTGCCCCCCTCGTGGGCCCCCCGTAAGGCGGTTGCTGCTCTTCTTTGGCCACAAGAAAGCTAATTTTCGGAGAGAGAAAATCTCGGCGAAGGTTTCAATCCAATCAGAGTTACGGATCTCCATATATATACGAGACAGTGAAAGGGCAGAATACCAGAACGCAGAAACAGAGAGAGACAGAGAGACAGATCCAATCTCGGTCTCGCCCCTCCCATGGCATGGAGGCCAAGGACCAGAGGGGAAACCCTTCTCCCATCTAGGGAGGAGGTCAAGGAAGAAGAAGAAGAAGGGGCCCCCTCTCCCCTTCTCTTCTGGTGGTGCCGGAACCCTGCCGTGGCCATCATCATCACCGCAATCTTCACCAACAACTTCACCGCCATCATCACCAACTCTTCCCCCCTCTATGCAGCGGTGTAACCTCTCTCTTACCCGCTGTAATCTCTACTTAAACATGGTGCTCAACGCTATATATTATTTCCCAATGATGTATGGCTATCCTATGATGTTTGAGTAGATCCATTTTGTCTTATGGGTTATTTGATGATCAATATGGGTTTGAGTTGCATGTTTTATTATTGGTGCTGTCCTATGGTTCCCTCTGTGTCGCGCAAGCGTGAGGGATCCCCGCTGTAGGGTGTTGCAATACGTTCATGATTCGCTTATAGTGGGTTGCGTGAGTGACTGAAACACAAACCCGAGTAAGGGGGTTGTTGCGTATGGGATAAAGAGGACTTGATGCTTTAATGCTATGGTTGGGTTTTACCTTAATGATCTTTAGTAGTTGCGGATGCTTTCTATAGTTCCAATCATAAGTGCATATGATCCAAGTAGAGAAAGTATGTTAGCTTATGCCTCTCCCTCAAATAAAATTGCAATAATGATTACCGGTCTAGTTATCGATTGCCTAGGGACAAATAAATTTCTCATGATAAAAAGCTCTTTACTAAAACTAATTTAGTTGTGTCTTTATCTAAACAGCCCCTAGTTTTTATTTACGTCCTCTTTATATTGTTGCAAACCTATCCATCAATACCTACAAAGTACTTCTAGTTTCATACTTGCTTCCGGTAAAGCGAACGTCAAGTGTGCGTAGAGTTGTATTGGTGATCGATAGAACTTGAGGGAATATTTGTTCTAACTTTAGCTCCTCGTTGGGTTCGACACTCTTACTTATCGAAAGAGGCTACAATTGATCCCCTATACTTGTGGGTTATCACAAGCCAGTTTTGCACACGCAGAATACTCGGGTTAAACTTGACGAGCCTAGCATATGCAGATATGGCCGGCCTCGGAACACTGAGACCGAAAGGTCGAGCATGAATCATATACTATATATGATCAACATAGTGATGTTCACCATTGAAAACTACTCCATCTCACGTGATGATCGGACATGGTTTAGTTGATTTGGATCACGTGATCACTTAGATGATTAGAGGGATGTCTATCTAAGTGGGAGTTCTTAAGTAATATGATTAATTGAACTTTAATTTATCATGAACGTAGTCCTGTTAGTATTAGCATATCTATGTTGTAGATCAATAGCTCGCGATGTAGCTCCCCGTTTATTTTTTATATGTTCCTAGAGAAATATAAGTTGGAAGATGATAGTAGCAATGATGCGGACTTGGTCCGTGATCTAAGGATTTTCCTCATTGCTGCACAGAAAATTTATGTCCTTGATGCACCTCTAGGTGACAGAACTATTGCAGGAGCAGATGCAGACGTTATGAACATTTTGACAAGCTCAGTATGATGACTACTTGATAATTTAGTGCACCATGCTTTACGGCTTAGAACCGGGACTTCAAAAATGTTTTGAACGCCACAGAGCATATAAGATGTTCCAAGAGTTGAAATTGGTATTTCATACTCATGCCCGTGTCAAGAGGTATGAGACCTCTGACAGTACTTTGCCTACAAGATGGAGGAGAATAGCTCAACCAGTGAGCATGTGCTCAGATTGTCTGGGTACTACAATTGCTTGAATCAAGTGGGAGTTAATCTTCCACATAACATAGTAATTGACAAAGTTCTCTAGTCACTATCACCAAGTTACTAGAACTTCGTGATGAACTATAATATGCAAGGGATAACAAAAACAATTCCCAAGCTCTTCGCGATGCCAAAATCGGCAAAGGTAGTAATCAAGAAAAGCATCAAGTGTTGATGGTTAACAAGACCACTAGTTTCAAGAAAAGGGCAAAGGGATAGAAAGGGAACTTCAAGAAGAATGACAAACAAGTTGTCATCCCCGTGAATAAGCAGGAGGGGCGGTGCCCCCCTCTTTCCTTCTCCCCCCTTCTCCCTTCCCTTCCTTCTCCTAGTTGGAATAGGAAAGGGCGGGGGTGGGCGAATCCTACTTGGACCGGGAGTCCAAGTAGGACTCCCCCCTTGGCACGCCCCCTCTAGGGCCGGCCTCCTCTCCTCCCCCTTTATATACGTGGGAGGGGGCACCCCAAAGGCACACCAAGTCTTCTCTTAGCCTGTGCGGTGCCCCCCTCCATAGTTACACACCTCGGTCATATCGTCGTAGTGCTTAGGCGAAGCCCTGCGCTGGTAACTTCATCATCCCCGTCACCACGCCGTCGTGCTGATGGAACTCTCCCTCGGCCTCAACTGGATCAAGAGCTCGAGGGACGTCATTGAGCTGAACATGTGCTGAACACGGATGTGCCATACGTTTGATGCTAGGATCAGTTCAATTGCGAAGACGTTCAACTACATCAACCGCGTTACTAAATGCTTCCGCTTTCGGTCTACGAGGGTACGTGGACACACTCTCCCGTCTCATTGCTATGCATCTCTTAGATAGATCTTGCGTGATCGTAGGTAAATTTTTGAAATACTGCGTTTCCCAACAGTGGCATCAGAGCCAGGTCTATGCGTAGATGTTATATGCACGAGTAGAACACAATGAGTTTTGGGCGATAATAGTCATACTGCTTACCAGCAACGTCTTACTTTGATTCGGCGGTATTGTTGGATGAAGCGGCCCAGACCGACATTACATGACCACGTTCATGAGACTGGTTCTACCGACGTGCTTCGCACACAGGTGGCTAGCGGGTGTCTGTTTGTCCAACTTTAGTTGAATCGAGTTTGACTACGCCTGGTCCTTGTTGAAGGTTAAAACAACACGCTTGATGAAAAATCGTTGTGGTTTTGATGCGTAGGTAAGAACGGTTCTTGCTAGAAGCCCGTAGCAGCCACGTAAAACTTGCAACAACAAAGTAGAGGACGTCTAACTTGTTTTTGCAGGGCGTGTTGTGATGTGATATGGTCAAGACGTGATGAGATATAAATTGTTGTATGAGATGATCATGTTTTGTAACAGATATCGGCAACTGGCAGGAGCCTTATGGTTGTCGCTTCATTGTATGAAATGCAATCGCCATGTAATTGCTTTACTTTATCACTAAGCGGTAGTGATAGTCGTAGAAGCAATAGTTGGCGAGACGACAACGATGTGACGATGGAGATCAAGGTGTCAAGCCGGTGACGATGGTGATCATGGCAGTGCTTTGGAGATGGAGATCAAAGGCACAAGATGATGATGGCCATATCGTATCACTTATCTTGATTGCATGTGATGTTTATCCTTTATGCATCTTATTTTGCTTAGTATGGCGGTAGCATTATAAGATGATCCCTCACTAAATTTCAAGGTACAAGTGTTCTCCCTGAGTATGCAACGTTGCTACAGTTCGTCGTGCCGAGACACCACATGATGATCGGGTGTGATAAGCTCTACGTTCACATACAACGGGTGCAAGCCAGTTTTGCACACGCAGAATACTCGGGTTAAACTTGACAAGCCTAGCATATGCAGATATGGCCTCGGAACACTGAGACCGAAAGGTCGAACGTGAATCATATAGTAGATATGATCAACATAGTGATGTTCACCATTGAAAACTACTCCATCTCACGTGATGATCGGACATGGTTTAGTTGCTATGGATCACGTGATCATTTAGATGACTAGAGGGATGTCTATCTAAGTGGGAGTTCTTAAGTAATATGATTAATTGAACTTTAATTTATCATGAACTTAGTACCTGATAGTGTTTTGCATGTCTATGTTGTTGTAGATCAATGGCCCGTGCCACCGTTCCCTTGAATTTTAATGCGTTCCTAGAGAAAGCTAAGTTGAAAGATGATGGTAGCAACTACACGGACTGGGTCCGTAACTTGAGGATTATCCACATTGCTGCACAGAAGAATTACGTCCTCGAAGCACCGCTAGGTGCAAGACCCGCTGTAGGAGCAACTCCGGACGTTATGAACGTCTGGCAAAGCAAAGCTGATGACTACTCGATAGTTCAGTGTGCCATGCTTTACGGCTTAGAATCGGGACTTCAATGACGTTTTGAACGTCATGGAGCATATGAGATGTTCCAGGAGTTGAAGTTAATATTTCAAGCAAATGCCCGAATTGAGAGATATGAAGTCTCCAGTAAGTTCTATAGCTGCAAGATGGAGGAGAATAGTTCTGTCAGTGAACATATACTCAGAATGTCTGGGTACCACAACCACTTGACTCAACTGGGAGTTAATCTTCCTGATGATAGTGTCATTGATAGAGTTCTTCAATCACTACCACCAAGCTACAAAAGCTTCGTGATGAACTATAATATGCAAGGGATGGATAAGACAATTCCCGAGCTCTTCGCGATGCTAAAGACTGCGGAGGTAGAAATCAAGAAGGAGCATCAAGTGTTGATAGTTAACAAGACCACTAGTTTCAAGAAGAAGGGGAACTTCAAGAAGAACGGCAAGCAAGTTGCTGCTCAAGTAAAGAAGCCCAAGTCTGGACCTAAGCCTGAGACTGAGTGCTTCTACTGCAAAGGGACTGGTCACTGGAAGCGGAACTGCCCCAAGTATTTGGCAGATAAGACGGATGGCAAAGTGAAAGGTATATTTGATATACATGTTATTGATGTGTACCTTAATTACTAATGCTTGTAGTAGTGCCTGGGTATTTGATATTGGTTCTGTTTCTCATATTTGTAACTCAAAACAGGGGCTACGGATTAAGCGAAGATTGGCTAAGGACAAGGTGACGATGCGCGTGGGAAATGGTTCCAAAGTCGATGTGATCGCGGTCGGCACGCTACCTCTACATCTACCGTCGGGATTAGTTTTAGACCTGAATAATTGTTATTTGGTGCCAGCGTTAAGCATGAACATTATATCTGGATCTTGTTTGATGCGAGACGGTTATTCATTTAAATCAGAGAATAATGGTTGTTCTATTTATATCAGTAATTTCTTTTATGGTCATGCACCCTTGTTGAGTGGTCTATTTTTGTTGAATCTCGATAGTACTGATATACATATGAAGCCAAAAGATGCAAGGTTAATAATGATAGTGCAACTTATTTGTGGCACTATCGTTTAGGTCATATTGGTGTAAAACGCATGAAGAAACTCCATGTTGATGGGCTTTTGGAATCACTTGATTATGAATTACTTGATGCTTGCGAACCATGCCTCATGGGCAAGATGACTAAGACTCCCTTCTCCGGAACAATGGAGCGAGAAACTGACTTGTTGGAAATAATACATACTGATGTATGCGGTCCGATGAGTGTTGAGGCTTGCGGCGGGTATCGTTATTTTCTGACCTTCACAGATGATTTGAGCAGATATGGGTATATCTACTTGATGAAACATAAGTCTGAAACATTTGAAAAGTTCAAAGAATTTCAGAGTGAAGTGGAAAATCATCGTAACAAGAAAATAAAGTCTCTGTGATTTGATCGTGGAGGTGAATATTTGAGTTATGAGTTTGGTCTTCATTTGAAACAATGTGGAATAGTTTCGCAACTCACGCCACCTGGAACACCACAGCATAATGGTGTGTCCGAAAGTCGTAATCGTACTTTATTAGATATGGTGCGATCTATGATGTCGCTTACTGATTTACCGCTATCATTTTGGGGTTATGCTTTAGAGACAGCTGCATTCACGTTAAATAGGGCACCATCTAAATCCGTTGAGACGACACCATATGAAGTGTGGTTTGGCAAGAAACCCAAGTTGTCGTTTCTTAAAGTTTGGGGCTGCGATGCTTATGTGAAAAAGCTTCAACCTGATAAACTCGAACCCAATCGGAGAAATGTGTCTTCATAGGATACCCAAAGGAAACTGTTGGGTACACCTTCTATCACAGATCTGAAGGCAAGATATTCGTTGCTAAGAATGGATCCTTTCTAGAGAAAGAGTTTCTCTCGAAAGAAGTGAGTGGGAGGAAAGTAGAACTTGATGAGGTAATTGTACCTGCTCCCGAATTGGAAAGTAGTACATCACAGAAATCAGTTCCAGTGATTCCTACACCGATCAGTGAGGAAGCTGACGATGATGATCATGAAACTTCGGATCAAGTTATTACTGAACCTCATAGGTCAACCAGAGTAAGATCCGCACCAGAGTAATACGGTAATCCTGTTCTGGAAGTCATGTTACTTGACCATGACGAACCTATGAACTATGAGGAAGCGATGATGAGCCCAGATTCCGCAAAATGGCTTGAGGCCATGAAATCTGAGATGGGATCCATGTATGAGAACAAAGTATGGACTTTGGTTGACTTGCCCGATGATCGGCGAGCCATAGAAAATAAATGGATCTTCAAGAAGAAGACTGACACTGACGGTAATGTTACTGTCTACAAAGCTCGACTTGTTGCAAAAGGTTTTCGACAAGTTCAAGGAGTTGACTATGATGAGACTTTCTCACCCGTAGCGATGCTTACATCTGTCCGAATCATGTTAGCACTTGCCGCATTTTATGATTATGAAATTTGGCAAATGGATGTCAAAATTGCATTCCTTAATGGATATCTTAAAGAAGAGTTGTATATGATGCAATCAGGAGGTTTTGTCGATCCAAAAGGTGCTAACAAAGTGTGCAAGCTCCAGCGATCCATTTATGGACTGGTGCAAGCCTCTTAGAGTTGGAATATA
Organism: Aegilops tauschii subsp. strangulata; assembly: GCF_002575655.3. Taxonomy (NCBI): domain Eukaryota; kingdom Viridiplantae; phylum Streptophyta; class Magnoliopsida; order Poales; family Poaceae; genus Aegilops; species Aegilops tauschii. The sequence goes on along the minus strand of NC_053040.3, from coordinate 74,339,795 downwards.
CGCTTTGATAGTGTGATCAAAGCATATGGTTTTATACAGACTTTTGGAGAAGCCTGTATTTACAAGAAAGTGAGTGGGAGCTCCTGCTACCTCTTGAGCGTGCGTTGGTTTTCCCTTGAAGAGGAAAGGGTGATGCATCAAAGTAGCATAAGTATTTCCCTCAGTTTTTGAGAACCAAGGTATCAATCCAGTAGGAGACTACACGCAAGTTGCCTAGTACCTGCACAAACAAATAAGAACCTTGCAACCAACGCGATAAAGGGGTTGTCAATCCCTTCACGGCCACTTGCAAAAGTGAGATCTGATAAAGATAATAAGATAAATATTTTTGGTATTTTTGTTGTATAGATTGGAAAATAAAGATTGCAAAATAAACCGCGACAGAAATAGCTAGTTGACGGGAAACTAATATGATGTAAAGTAGACCCGGGGGGCATAGGTTTCACTAGTGGCTTCTCTCAAGATAGCATATATTACGGTGGGTGAACAAATTACTGTCGAACAATTGATAGAAAAGCGCATAGTTATGATGATATCTAAGGCAATGATCATGAATATAGGCATCACGTCCGTGTCAAGTAGACCGAAACGATTCTGCATCTACTACTATTACTCCACACATCGACCGCTATCCAGCATGCATCTAGAGTATTAAGTTCATAAGAACGGAGTAACGCATTAGGCAAGATGACATGATGTAGAGGGATAAACTCAAGCAATATGATATAAACCCCATCTTTTTATCCTCGATGGCAACAATACAATACGTGCCTTGCTGCCCCTGCTGTCACTGAGAAAGGACACCGCAAGATTGAACCCAAAGCTAAGCACTTCTCCCATTGCAAGAAAGATCAATCTAGTAGGCCAAACTAAACCGATAATTCGAAGAGACTTGCAAAGATATCAAATCATGCATATAAGAATTCAGAGAAGAATCAAATAATATTCATAGATAATCAAGTTCATAAACCCACAATTCATCGGATCTCGACAAACACACTGCAAAAAGAGTTACATCAAATAGATCTCCAAGAAGATCGAGGAGAACTTTGTATTGAGATCCAAAGGAGAGAAGAAGCCATCTAGCTAATAACTATGGACCCGAAGGTCTGTGGTAAATTACTCACACATCATCGGAGAGGCTATGGTGTTGATGTAGAAGCCCTCCGTGATCGAATCCCCCTCTGGCGGAGCGCCGGAAAAGGCCCCAAGATGGGATCTCACGGGTACAGAGGGTTGCGGCGGTGGAGAAGGTGTTTCGTGGCTCTCCCCGATGGTTTCAGGGTATAAGAGTATATATAGGCGAAAGAAGTAGGTCGGTGGAGCTGCGAGGGGCCCACGAGGGTGGAGGCGCGCCCACCCCCCTGGGGCGCGCCCTCCTGCCTCGTGGCTTCCTCGCTGCTTCCTGGACGTCCACTCCAAGTCTCCTGGATTGCGTTTGTTCCAAAAAAGATCCTCGCAAAGGTTTCATTCTGTTTGGATTCCGTTTGATATTCCTTTTCTGCGAAACACTGAAATAGGCAAAAATAACAACAATTTGCACAGGGCCTTCGGTTAATCGGTTAGTCCCAAAAATAATATAAAAAGGTATATTAAAGCCCATTAAACATCCAAAACAGATAATATAATAGCATGGAACAATCAAAAACTATAGATACGTTGGAGACGTATCAGCTCCGTAGCATTTCTAATATTACATGTGGATGACATATTGTTGATTGGAAATAATACAGAATTTCTGGATAGCATAAAAGGATACTTGAATAAGAATTTTTCAATGAAGGACCTCGGTGAAGCTGCTTATATATTGGGCATCAAGATCTATAGAGATAGATCAAGACGCTTAATTGGACTTTCACAAAGCACATACCTTGATAAAGTGTTGAAGAAGTTCAAAATGGATCAGTCAAAGAAAGGGTTCTTGCCTGTGTGACAAGGTGTGAAGTTGAATCAGACTCAATGCTGGACCACTACAGAAGATAGAGAGAAAATGAAAGTCATTCCCTATGCTTCAGCCATAGGTTCTATCATGTATGCAATGCTGTGTACCAAACCTGATGTGTGCCTTGCTATTAGTTTAGCGGGGAGGTACCAAAGTAATCCAGGACTGGATCACTGTACAACGGTCAAGAACATCCTGAAATACCTGAAAAGGACTAAGTATATGTTTCTCGTTTATGGAGGTGACAAAGAGCTCGTCTTAAATGGTTACGTCGATGCAAGCTTTGACACTAATCCGGATGACTCTAAGTCACAAACCGGATACGTATTTATATTGAATGGTGGAGCTGTCAGTTGGTGCAGTTCTAAGCAGAACATCGTGGCGGGATCTATGTGTGAAGTGGAGTGCATAGCTGCTTCGAAAGCAGCAAATGAAGGAGTCTGGATGAAGGAGTTCATATCTGATCTAGGTGTAATACCTAGTGCATCGGGTCCAATGAAAATCTTTTGTGACAATACTGGTGCAATTGTCTCGGCAAAGGAATCCAGATTTCACAAGAGACGCTTCAATTCCATTCGCGATCAAGTCAAGGAGGGAGACATAGAGATTTACAAGATACATACGGATCTGAATGTTGTAGACCCGTTAACTAAGCCTCTCTCACGAGCAAAACATGATCAGCACCAAGACTCCATGGGTGTTAGAATCATTACTATGTAATCTAGATTATTGACACTAGTGCAAGTGGGAGACTGAAGGAAATATGCCCTAGAGGCAATAATAAAGTTGTTATTTATATTTCCTTATATCATGACAAATGTTTATTATTCATGCTAGAATTGTATTAACCGGAAACTTAGTACATGTGTGAATAGATAGACAAACAGAGTGTCCCTAGTATGCCTCTACTTGACTAGCTCTTTAATCAAAGATGGTTAAGTTCCCTAGCCATAGACATGTGTTGTCATTTGATAAACGGGATCACATCATTAGAGAATGATGTGATGGACAAGACCCATCCGTTAGCTTAGCCTAATGATCGTTTATTTTTTCTGCTATTGCTTTCTTCATGACTTATACATGTTCCTCAGATTATGAGATTATGCAACTCCCGAATACCGGAGGAACACCTTGTGAGCTATCGAACGTCACAACGTAACTTGGTGATTATAAAGATGCTCTACAGGTGTCTCCGATGGTGTTTGTTGAGTTGGCATAGATCGAGATTAGGATTTGTCACTCCGTGTATCGGAGAGGTATCTCTGGGCCCTCTCAGTAATGCACATCACTATGAGCCTTGCAAGCAATGTGACTAATGAGTTAGTCACGGGATGATGCATTACAGAACGAGTAAAGAGACTTGCCGGTAACGAGATTGAACTAGGTATGATGATACCGACGATCGAATCTCGGGCAAGTAACATACCGATGACAAAGGGAACAACGTATGTTGTTATGCGGTTTGACCGATAAAGATCTTCGTAGAATATGTAGGAACCAATATGAGCATCCAGGTTCCGCTTTTGGTTATTGACCGGAGATGTGTCTCGGTCATTTCTACATAGTTCTCGAACCCGCAGGGTCCGCACGCTTAACGTTCGATGACGATTTGTCTTATGAGTTATGTGATTTGATGAACCGAAGTTTGTTTAGAGTCCCGGATGAGATCATGGACATGACGAGGAGTCTCGAAATGGTAGAGAGGTAAATATTCATGTATTGGAAGGTTACATTTGGACACCGGAATGGTTCGGGTTGTTTCGGGTGAATTTCAGAGTACCGGGAGGTTACCGGAACCCCCCGAGGAAGTAATGGGTCTTAATGGGCTTTAGTGGAAAGGAGAGGAGGGCCTCAAGGGGTGGTCGCGCCCCCCCCCCCATGGGCTGGTCCGAATTGGACTAGGAGGGGGCGGCACCCCCCTCTTTCCTTCTCCCCCCTTCTCCCTTCCCTTGCTTCTCCTAGTTGGAATAGGAAAGGGGGGATCCTACTTGGACCGGGAGTCCAAGTAGGACTCCCCCCTTGGCACGCCCCCTCTAGGGTCGGCCTCCTCTCCTTCCCCCCTTTATATACGTGGGAGGGGGCACCCCAAAGGCACACCAAGTCTTATCTTAGCCGTGTGCGGTGCCCCCCTCCACAGTTACACATCTCGGTCATATCGTTGTAGTGCTTAGGAGAAACCCTGCGCCGGTAACTTCATCATCACCGTCACCATGCTGTCGTGCTGATGGAACTATCCCTCGGCCTCAACTGGATCAAGAGCTCGAGGGACGTCATCGAGCTGAACGTGTGCTAAACACGGATGTGTCGTACGTCGGTGCTAGGATCGGTTGAATCGCGAAGACGTTCGACTACATCAATCGCGTTACTAAACGCTGAAAGGATCGATATAGTTGACTAGAGGGGGGTGAATAGGCAACTAACAATTTTTAGCTTTTCTTTACCAATTTAAACTTTGCATCAAAGTAGGTTATCTAGATATGCAACTAGGTGAGCAACCTATATGATGCAACAACAACAAGCACACAAGCAAGCAATGGATATAACACAAATAAGCTTGCACAAGTAAAGGCACGAGATAACCAAGAGTGGAGCCGGTGAAGACGAGGATGTGTTACCGAAGTTCCTTCCTTTTGAGGGGAAGTACGTCTCCGTTGGAGCAGTGTAGAGGCACAATGCTCCCCAAAAAGCCATTGGGGCCACCGTATTCTCCTCACGTCCTCACACAATGCAAGATGTCGTGATTCCACTATTGGTGCCCTTGGAGGCGGCAACCGAACCTTTACAAACAAGGTTGGGGCTCTCTCCACAACTGAATTGGAGGCTCCCAATGAAACCACAGAGCTTCACCACAATGGAGTGTGGCTCGAGGTGACCTCAACCGTCTAGGGTGCTCAAACACCCAAGAGTAACAAAATCCACACAAGAAAGTATGGGGGAATCAAATTTCCTTTGGTAGGAGTGTAGATCTAGGTCTCCTCCTTCAATCCCTAGCAAATCAACAAGTTTGAGTGGCTAGGGAGAGAGATCAGGCTAGAGAGCTTGAGTGGCATTAATGGTAGAGTGAGAGAGGTGAGAGGTAAATGTGGTAGGTGGAAGAACCACCCTTATATAGCAACCCTAAAAATCCAACCGTTACTGCGTTTTTTGTACTGCAGCGGTACAACCGCTCCTTGTCCCGGTACAACTGGGACTCACGGTTTACCTGCAGAACCCTACCACGCGGTACAACCGGGCGACCAGGCGGTAGTACCGGTTTATGTGAACAACCGGACCAACCGCCCAGCCACCGCTCAACCACCGCATTGAAACAGTAGGGAGTCACCCCTGAGTGTGGTAGTCGAGCGGTACAGGACCGGTACAACCGCTTGTCCTTGGGCGCTGGGGCGGCTAAGTCCTGAGCGGTAGAACCGCTCAAGGCACCGGTGGTACCGGTAAGCGGGGAACGACCGGACCAACCGGGCCACCACCGCCCAAGTACCGCATCAAAACAGAAGTTTGACCGGTAGTTGGGTGGTACTTGGCCGGAACAACCGCCGCAGTCTTTGTTGAGCATGGTGGCCGTACCGCCGCCCGGGAGCAGCGGTACAACCGCTCGATCAAGACTGGTTAAGCGCCAAGAGCCAGCGGTACAACCGCTCCAGCGAGCGGTACAACCGCTGGGAAACCACAGCAAGCAGTAAGATAAGAAGGGAAGCACTCTCTCTCAAAACTAAGGAAGGCAAAAGAGGGGTGAGGCAAGTGTACGTGAAAAGATTCCCCAACTCCTTCGATGGATTCCCTCTTGATAGTACGGGTTTCCTACGACCAAAAGGATAAAAGCGAAGAAACCTCGTCTTCGATCTTTTCCTTCCGAAGAGAGTGACTAACCGTTGTAAGCATAATCACGGAGAACCTGAAGCACTTAGCACACGATTAGACCAACAAAGGGTTGTCATCATCATCCAAAACACAAAGTAGGGAAATGCCCTTACAATCTCCCCCTTTTTGGTGGATGATGACAACAACACAATTTGCAGGAGAGAAGTCTAGAAAATATAGACGGGACTCCCCCTAGATGTGTGCCCCAATTTGAGATGGTTATTCACATATCAAGGGCGAGGCCCCCCTAGATTTTATAGACTCACCACTCCTACTAGACAAGAAGATATGCGAAGATAAGCAATAAGCACATAAAATGAAGGTAAGGACTACAACGAATAAAACAACAATATCACCGATAATAATGAGAGATAGATAGATAAGCGCATGTTTTACACCATGCAAGTTGAGATAAGCAACAAGGTTCACAAGCTAAAGTTCCACACGACAAAACACAAAAACACAAACCCAAGCACAGCAAAGCAAATCAAATCCAAATCCCATGCAAATCCCGAGACCTAATATAGAACTCTCTCCCCCTTTGGCATCAAGACACCAAAAAGGAAAAGAGTGAAGCTAGCGCCCGAGAGCTCAGGCGTCTTCCTCTGACTCCTCAGTAGCACCGGGATCCTCATCATCATCAGACTCATCATCGTCGTCCCGATCTGTGTCCTCCATGATGTCATCAGCAGCAGCAAAGGAGGTGGAGGGTTGGCGAGGAGCCTCATCATCAGACCAAGTGCTGTGTGTAGAGATCCAGCGCTCCTCCGGTGTGATGCTCTTCTCAAAACCACTCTGAACAGGCATATTGAGGTGCTTCATCATTGCAATTTGACGACGCCGGGCATGCTTCTCATTGACATGGGCCTCATACATCCGCTTCTGAATGTTAGACTGGAGGTAGAAGGTATTCTTCACCTTAGCAGTGAGCTTGGTCACCCAAGAAGGCTTGGCCCCTGGCTCCATCTCAAAGTCCTCATCCTCAGAAGTGGCATAGACATCCTCATGAGCATTAGCAGGAAAGCGAGGCTCGACATGCTTCTTTTTCTTGAGTAGCTTGACCTCATGAACAGTGAGATTATCTGGAGAAGTGAGAAGCTCTCCAGGACGGCGAACAACCCAAACTGAGTTCAGAAAGCACATGACAAACGGAGCATAAATGGGGACCTTCCTGTAGATGACCATGTTGTACATCTCGTGCCACAGCCAGTTGGACACATCAAACGTTTCACCAGAGCCCACCTTGGTCTTCATTGCAACCATCAAGTCAACAAGATAGCCATGAATTTCATCTTGATTCCCCACCTTGGGCAGAAGCACATTGCGAAACACTCGATGCATGATGTCATAGACCTTCACCAAGTCCTTGGATTCTCCAATAATACCACGGCCCCGAATGTACAGAGGGGCAAGCTTCTCCTTAGGCATGGACTCAGGATGGTCGTGAGGACGAATGCCACCCCTCCCTTCCAGACCGGTATCGTCATACCCAATAGCATTAAAAAAGGCCCTCCAGGGAACTTGAAAGAGCTCATCACGACACATGAATGTGAGAGTGCGCTCGTCATCTTCTCCAAAATGAAAAGTGGCATAGAACTGATGGACGAGTTGAACATCAAAGTCACAGTTGACTAACATGAGCTTGACAAGATCAAACTCCTCACAGAGAGCCAAGGCCTCACCAAAATAGTCCAAGTTGCTCCTCCAATGGTCAAGATCAATGGTCCACTGCTTGGCGTACCTGTTCTTGTTGTGCTCAAAGAGTTCATGAACAATCCGTACTTGCATCTCATTCCGGAACTGAACGGTGGTCCAACGAGGTGCAATGGGAACCTCGTAAGGATTCTTTGAGCGGAAAGCTTCCCAATCCTTGGCTTTCCAACGGTGCAAGGGCAAGACCACACGTTGCTTGGCAGTGGCAGACTTCTCACGGCGAGTGGGCTTGGTGGGGATTACAACCTCTTCTTCTTCATCAGACGCGGCCGGGCGATGGCACCTCCGAGCCCTCTTCTTGGTCTTGCGAGGAGCAGAGCGAGAACCACCTGAACACATACACGAGGAGAACACACGAAACCCAGCAAAGATGAGAGGATTGCACACACGAGCAGAGGAATAGATAGATTGCACAAACATAGAAGACAGAACAGGGCTACGTGGTGCAGATATCCCGGTAGTACCGCTCTAGCGGTTGTACCGCCCGTAGAGGCGGTAGAACCGCTGAACAGTGACACTACCAGTAGGAAATAGATCTAACCGCAGAATATGAATCACACTAGCCATATTCTAACCTCTAAGAAATGTAATCTAAGCAGGAGGAAAATATAGATCTCTTCCACCCAATAGTTTAAACAATAAACGCGGAATGTCAAGTAATGCCCTAGGAGGAGGGAAAGAACCCTAGAACAAAGAACGAAGGACATGGGGCATTACCGGCATCCATGGGAAGAGATCGGGAAGGAGGAGGCCTCCTTGGAGAGGATCCACGGAGAACCACGGATCCGAAGCGCGAGAAGCACTCCGGGGCAGGGGCAATGGCGACCGGCGGCTAGGGCACAAGATGGGAAGGACAGGGGATGAGGGGAAAAAGAAACTCCCTTCAGCCTCGTGGGCTACATATAGGCCCATAGACACGCGGCGGTTGTACCGCTCAAGGGAGCGGTTGTACCACTACCTGGTACAAGCCAGTGGTTGCGGGCGGTACTTCTCTCGCCAAGAAGGCAGCGGTAGTACCGCCTGTAACCAACCGGTAGTACCGGCCAGACGGGCACCCTAGTGGTTGAGCGGTGGAACCGCTCAAGCACCGCTGGGAGTCCTCCTGAGGCGGGACAACCCGAGTGTAGCAGTGGTAGAACCGCCCGTAACACCGGTTGTACCGCCCTGTCACCATCACCGAAGCCAAGATCAAGTGGGTGCAATTGGACTAGATGGTTCGTAAGGGAAGGGGAAGGCTTGGGATAGAGAAGACACTGGAATAAGGTGTGAGGATCTCCAAGAGACTAAAAGGAAGACTGTTGGAAATATGCCCTAGAGGCAATAATAAATGGTTATTATTATATTTCTTTGTTCATGGTAATTGTCTATTGTTCATGCTATAATTGTATTGTCCGAAAATCGTAATACATGTGTGAATACATAGACCACAACGTGTCCCTAGTAAGCCTCTAGTTGACTAGCTCGTTGATCAATAGATAGTCATGGTTTCCTGACTATGGACATTGGATGTCGTTGATAACGGGATCACATCATTAGGAGAATGATGTGATGGACAAGACCCAATCCTAAGCATAGCATAAAAGATCGTGTAGTTTCGTTTGCTAGAGATTTTCCAATGTCAAGCATCTTTTCCTTAGACCATGAGATCGTGCAACTCCCGGATACCGTAGGAGTGCTTTGGGTGTGCCAAACGTCACAACGTAACTGGGTGACTATAAAGGTGCACTACGGGTATCTCCGAAAGTGTCTGTTGGGTTGGCACGGATCGAGACTGGGATTTGTCACTCCGTGTGACGGAGAGGTATCTCTGGGCCCACTCGGTAATGCATCATCATAATGAGCTCTATGTGACTAAGGCGTTAGTCACGGGATCATGCATTGCGGTACGAGTAAAGAGACTTGCCGGTAACGAGATTGAACAAGGTATTGGGATACCGACGATCGAATCTCGGGCAAGTAACATACCGATGGACAAAGGGAATTGTATACGGGATTGATTGAATCCTCGACATCGTGGTTCATCCGATGAGATCATCGTGGAACATGTGGGAGCCAACATGGGTATCCAGATCCCGCTGTTGGTTATTGACCGGAGAGGCGTCTCGGTCATGTCTGCATGTCTCCCGAACCCGTAGGGTCTACACACTTAAGGTTCGGTGACGCTAGGGTTGTAGAGATATGTGTATGCGGAAACCCGAAAGTTGTTCGGAGTCCCGGATGAGATCCCGGATGTCACGAGGAGTTCCGGAATGGTCAGGAGGTAAAGAATTATATATAGGAAGTCAAGTTTCGGCCATCGGGAAAGTTTCGGGGGTTACCGGTATTGTACCGGGACCACCGGAAGGGTCCCGGGGGTCCACCTATACCGGAGGGCCCCGTGGGCTGAAGTGGGAAGGGAACCAGCCCCTAGTGGGCTGGGCGCCCCCCCATGGGCCTCCCCCCATGCGCCTAGGGTTGGAAACCCTAGGGTGGGGGGGCTTCCCACTTGCCTTGGGGGGCAAGGCACCCCCTTGGCCGCCGCCCCCCACCCTAGATGGGTTTGGCCGGCGCCCCCCTCCCAAGGGGGCCTATATAAAGGGGGGAGGGAGGGCAGCGATATCTCAGCCTTGGGCGCCTCCCTCCTCCCCTGCTACACCTCTCTCTCTCGTAGAAGCTCGGCGAAGCCCTGCCGGCATCCCGCTACATCCACCACCACGCCGTCGTGCTGCTGGATCTCCATCAACCTCTCCTTCCCCCTTGCTGGATCAAGAAGGAGGAGACGTCGCTGCACCGTACGTGTGTTGAACGCGGAGGTGCCGTCCGTTCGGCACTCGGTCATCGGTGATTTGGATCACGGCGAGTACGACTCCGTCATCCACGTTCATTGGAACGCTTCCGCTCGCGATCTACAAGGGTATGTAGATGCACTCCTTTCCCCTCGTTGCTAGTATACTCCATAGATTCATCTTGGTGAGCGTAGGAAAATTTTAAAATTATGCTACGATTCCCAACAAAGACAATGAAGGAAAAACCACACTTGGAGACCACAACACCTAGAGCCAAAGAAAACCAACGAGGGCAAAAACAACAAGGACAAAACACTAAGCACAAACTCTCCCAAGAGAGGTCGGTGGCCGGAGCCACCTATGTTTGAGTCAATTGGTATGGCACCACGAAGATTTATCCTTGGGCCCATGACCAAAACTCGTCTTTTAGGCACAAGTACCATTGCAAATGGCTAATGTGGAAGAGTTGATCAATATATGCATAATGGGGGAGGAAGAGTTCATTGAGAGAACAACACTCCCCCTATGTCCATGCCTACACCTAGAACAAGATAACAAGATGAGTGTGGAGTGGTGTGCACGGGTTCAAGCAACATTGCTCGAATCAATGATATTTAGCTGATGCCTTAACTCGTGAAATCTTGCTTCATCCAAGGGCTTCGTGAAAATATCTGCAAGGTTATCATGAGTGTTGACGTAGTTGAGCTCGAACTCCCCTCGCCTAATGTGATCCCGGATGAAGTGATACCGAATCTCAATATGCTTCGTCTTGAAGTGTTGCGTCGGGTTGAGAGAAATCTTGATGGCACTTTCGTTGTCACACCAAAAAGGCACTTTGTCACAAATGACACCGTAATCCTTCAAATTTTGCCTCATCCATAGGAGTTGTGCACAACAACTACCGGCGGCCACATACTCCGCTTTGGTGGACGAGAGAATTACACAACTTTGCTTTCTTGGAAGACCAACTTACCAAAGAGCAACCAAGAAATTGGCACCCTCCGGAAGTGGACTTCCTATCCACTTTGTCTCCCGCCCAATCGGAGTCCGAATATCCCACAAGCTTGAAGTTTGATCCTCTTGGGTACCATAAGCCAAAGTTTGGGGTATGAGCCAAATATCAAAAGATTCGCTTGACCGCCACAAAGTGGCTTTCCTTAGGTGCGGCTTGAAACCGTGCACAAATTCCCACACTCAACATGATATCCGGTCTAGATGCACAAAGGTAAAGCAAGGAGCCAATCATGGAGCGATATACCTTTTGATCCACTGCTTTACCATTGGGATCTATGTCAAGTTGGCATTTGAGGGGCATTGGAGTGGAAGCCGGCTTGACATCACTTAGCTTGAATCTCTTGAGCATGTCTTGAGTATATTTGGCTTGCTTGATGAAGGTTCCTTCTATTCTTTTCTTGATTTCGAACCCGAGAAAGAACTTCAACTCTCCCATCGAAGACATCTTGAACTTTTAGGTCATGAGAGCGGCAAATTGCTCATTGAAAGCTTTGTTAGGGGAACCAAAGATAATATCATCAACATGTAGTTGGCACACAAACAACTCCCCTTTGACCTTCTTAGTAAAAAGAGTGGGGTCGATTTTCCCAACTTCAAATCCACGATCTTGCAACAACTCGGTAAGGTGGTCATACCACGCACGTGGGGCTTGTTTAAGGCCATATAGTGCCTTATCGAGTTGATACACATGATCGGGGAAGTAGGGATCCTCAAACTCGGGGGGTTGTTTGACATACACCAACTCATTAATAGGACCATTAAGAAAAGCACTCTTCACATCCATTTGTTGCAACTTAAAGTTATGATGAGAAGCATAAGCAATCAACAAACGAACAGATTCAAGGCGAGTAACGGGAGCAAAGGTTTCACCGTAGTCGATACCCTCGACTTGGGAGTAGCCTTGTGCTACCAATCTTGCCTTGTTACGAACGATGATCCCATGAGCATCTTGCTTATTCTTGAATATCCACTTGGTTCCAATGACATTGTGGTTCCCCGTTGGCCTTGGCACCAATCTCCACACTTTGTTGTACTCGAAGTTATTGAGTTCGTCATGCATGGCATTGAGCTAATATGGATCTTCGAGCGCCTCATAGACCTTTTGGGGTTCAACACAAGAGACAAACGTGTGATGTTCACAATAGTTTGCCAATTGTCTACGAGTGCTTACCCCCTTTTGAATGCTTCCAAGCACATTCTTCATGAGATGACCCTTGGTAGAGAGCTTGGATGCAATCTTGGCGGCACGACGCTCCAATTCCTCCTCGGGGGTGAGTTGAGGAGCGGTCACTTGATCATCTTGAGCGCCGTCTTGAGCTTGTTCTTGATCTTGAGGTTGCTCTTGATCTTGAACTTGCTCGGAGGAGAGAACTTGACCTTGGGTATCACTTGGTGATTCAACACCGTCTTGAGATTGATCTTGCCCTTGGTCTTGTTCATGAGGTTGAGGGCCTTCACTTTGTTCTTCGGAAGCGTGTGGGCCTTGGGTTGGTGATGGCTCCACTTGAGTGGAGCATTGTCCTTCTCCTTCGGCCACAAGGGGTTCCTCAATGGGTAGGATAAAACCAACTCCCATTCTTCTTATGGCTTGAGGAGGAATTTCATCACCTACATCACAAGTGCCACTTTGCTCCACTTGGGAGCCGTTATTCTCATCAAACTCCATGTTAGACGTCTCCTCAATAAGTCCCGTGGACTTATTGAGGACACGGTAAGCATGAGAGTTTTTAGCATAACCAACAAATATGCCCTCATAAGCTCTAGCCTCAAATTTAGTCAACCGTACACCTTTCTTGAGAATGAAACACTTACACCCGAACACCCGAAAGTACTTGAGGTTGGGCTTGTTACCGGTGATTATCTCATATGGAGTCTTGTTCAAGCCTTTGCGGAGATAAAGCCAATTTGATGCATGACACGCGGTGTTGATGGCTTCGGCCCAAAAGTTGTATGGAGACTTGAACTCCGCCATCATGGTCCTTGCCGCATCCATCAATGTCCGGTTCTTCCTCTCCGCTACACCATTTTGTTGAGGGGTGTATGGTGCGGAATATTGATGCTTGATCCCCTCATCACTAAGAAACTCATCCAAGGTGTAGTTCTTGAACTCGGTGTCGTTGTCACTTCTTATCGTCAAGATCTTTGCATTGTGTTGGCGTTGAGCTTCATTTGCAAAGTCAATGACGGTTTGTTGGGTCTCGCTCTTCCTCTTGAAGAAGTATACCCAAGTGTATCTTGAATAATCATCCACAATCACCAAGCAATACTTTCTACCCCCAATACTATCAAAGGATGGAGGCCCAAAGAGATCCAGGTGAAGGAGCTCCAAAGGCCTCTTCGAGTAGATGATAGTCGTGGGAGGGTGAGCCTTTTCATGTAGCTTTCCCTCGATACAAGCACTGCAAGCACGATCTTTAGCAAAACTAACATTTATTAGTCCACGGACATGGTCCCCCTTGAGAAGACTTTGCAAAGATCTCATATTGACATGGGCTAAACGGCGATGCCAAAGCCATCCCACGTCAACTTTAGCCATTAGGCATGTCGCGATCTTAGTGGGTCGCTCCGAAAAGTTAATCACATAGAGACCGTTCTCGGCATGCCCAGCAAAGGCCACTTTAAGGGTCTTGCTCCACAAGAGGACCACAGTATCAACATCAAAGAAAGTGGCAAATCCCATGAGTGCAAGTTGACGAACGGAAAGTAAATTGAACGCAAGGGACTCAACAAGCATGACCTTCTTGATCGTGAGATCATGAGAAATGACAACCTTGCCGAGTCCCAATACCTTAGAGGACGAGGCATCACCCCACTCGACATTGGTGGGCATAGATGGAATCTTGTGCACGTCCACCACCAAGTCCTTGCTTCCGGTCATATGATTTGTAGCTCCACTATCGAGCAACCATGATCCCCCACCGGAAGCAAACACCTACAAGAGATCAATGCTTGGTTTTAGGTACCCATTTTGTAATGGGTCCTTTGATGTTAGTGACAAGGGTCTTAGGAACCCAAATAGACCATTCAATGTACTCATAGGGAGAACTAACAAATTTGGCATAAACATGCCCATCACTAGCACGGCACAACACATAAGAAGGGTTAAAGTCGCCGCCTTTGTTGGAAGGGGTGGCATTGTCCTTCTTGACACCACCACCCTTCACATTGTTCTTCTTCTCCTTGGAAGCACCCTCTCCCTCCTTCACAAAAGTTTTCTTGAGAGGAGGAGGTCGTTTGGTCTTGTCATTCTTCTTCTTGTTCTTGGACACGGGTGCGAACCCAATACCTTCCTTGGCCACAACTTCCTTTTGATTGCTCAAAAGGTTGTTGAGGTTCTTCTCGCCTTGTATGCACGACACAAGGCCTTTCTCAAGTTGCTTCTTCAACTTTGCATTCTCCTCAACAAGACGCACATGCTCACAACATGGGTTAGTAGCATTTGCATTATCAATTAAAACCATGTGAGGAAACGTGGTATTCTCCTTGGTTAGCTTCACTTGGAGTTGATAATGAGACTCCTTGAGGCTAGCATGAACACCTTTCAAGGCCTTGTGAGCCTTGTCAAGTATATCAAACTCCTCCTTGAGTCTAGCAAGATCAACCCCAAGCTTGGCCTTCTCGGAGTTTAGCACACGAGATACAACAAGTGCATGATCAAGATCTTTCTTTAATTTAGCGTGGTCATCGTTGTATGACTCCTCAAGAGCCAAACGAAGACCTCGCTCTTCCTCAAGAGCATTGGAAAGATCCGGAATCTCATCGGCATAGTCACAACTATACCCTTCCATCTTAGAGATGGTATCTTCGTGAGCCTCGATCATGTCATTGGCTTCACCAAGTTGTTCCAAGAGAGCAACGAAGTGCTTCTTGGATTTACCCTTGAGCTTACTCATAAAGGACTCAAATTCATTCTCCTCCACATTAGTCCCCTCATGTTCATCAATGCAATCCGTCAAAGAAGGATTATTAATGATGGTAGTTTTGATGTTGGGGGTTACCTTGTTGGTGGCTTTAGCCATGAGGCACTTAGCGGTGATGTTCTCATTGGGTGAGTCGAAGAGAGACACCCGTGGAGTTTTCGCAATGGCAATGGAGGCCACGGCTACCGACTCACCGTCTTCATCATCATCATCATCCTCATTGTACTCTTCTTGTGCCACCAACCCCTTGGGAGGAGTCTTCTTGGTGAAGTTGCTCTTGTTGGGGAAAGTCTTGGCCTTGTCCTTTCGGATGAGCTTGCCACCATTGTCTTCCCTCTTCTCATAAGGACATTCCGCAACAAAGTGGCTCACGTTGCCACAATTATAGCAAGTCCTCACTCGTTGCTTGACCTTCGCGCCACTTGAGTTGTTCTTGTTGAAGTTGGGCCTTGTGTTCTTCTTGCTCCAAAATTGCCTTGAAGCAAGAGCCATGTGTTCATGATAAGCATACTTTGTATCTTCGGGATTGCTCTCCTCTTCTTCCTCTTCTTACACGCTAACCTTGGCCTTCAAGGCAAGGTTGGGCTTCTTTGCTCTTTGTGAGCGTAACACCGCATTGTCGGCGGTCTTGTCCAAGATGCTCATAGCCACAAACTCATCCAACACTTCACTTGAGGACAAGGTGTGGAAGTCCGGCCTTTGACGAATGACGGAGGACATTGCCTTGTGATAACGCATCATGGCCTTGAGGAATTTGCGCTTGATCCAATTGTCATCCATATCCTTGCTCCCATGATCTCGGAGTGAGACCGCGAGTTTGGTTAATCTCCGATAAAGCTCATGAGGTTCTTCATCTTCTTTCATTGCAAACTCATCGGCTTCATCTTGCACCACTTCATAGTTGGAGCGTTGAATGCTTGCGCTTCCCCTGTAGAGGGAAACAACATGGCGCCATGCATCCTTGGCCATGGTGAAGGGCCGGAGATGAGCAAGATCTTCGGGTGGAATTGCATCTTGGATGATGAAGAGAGCATTCTCATTGAATTGATTATCCGCGGCTTCTCTAGGGGTGAAGTTGCTTCGGTCATGCGGATAGAAACCTTCTTTAATGATTCTCCAAAGATTAGTATTCACATGATTTAAATGACGCTTAAAGTGATAAACCCAAGAATCAAAGTCCTCATTTTTCACAATCTTAGGGGGAGGACCGGCATGATTCAAATGAGTTGAAGGAATTGGTCCACCATAAGTAAGTGGATGTTCCACATGGGCAAAGATGCCGGTGCCATTTTTACCACTAGAAGAAGGAGCCTTTTCACTAGTAGATTCCCCCTTGTCGGAGCTAGCATCCGACACCTTGTTAGTGGGATCACCCACTTTCATCGGTGCGGTGGATAGTTTAAGCCCTTCTATGAATTTGTTAAACATGCTTTCAACCTCGGTCGTCATGGAGGTTTTCAATGTGTCCAAGGCCACATTGAATTCCTCACGAGAGACCGCGGTTCCCCCATCGGCCGTAGACGAGATTGGATTCGCACCGGAGTGCTCCTTACCACCGTCTACGGTGTCAACCATACTCTTCGGACGGCAAAGTCCTTAATAAAGAGACGAGGCTCTGATACCAATTGAAAGGATCGATATAGTTGACTAGAGGGGGGGGGTGAATAGGCAACTAACAATTTTTATTTTTTCTTTACCAATTTAAACTTTGCATCAAAGTAGGTTGTCTAGATATGCAACTAGGTGAGCAACCTATATGATGCAACAACAACAAGCACACAAGCAAGCAATGGATATAACACAAATAAGCTTGCACAAGTAAAAGCACGAGATAACCAAGAGTGGAGCCGGTGAAGACGAGGATGTGTTACCGAAGTTCCTTCCTTTTGAGGGGAAGTACATCTCCGTTGGAGCGGTGTGGAGGCACAATGCTCCCCAAAAAGCCACTAGGGCCACCGTATTCTCCTCACGCCCTCACACAATGTGAGATGCCGTGATTCCACTATTGGTGCCCTTGGAGGCGGCAACCGGACCTTTACAAACAAGGTTGGGGCTCTCTCCACAACTGAATTGGAGGCTCCCAACGAAACCACGGAGCTTCACCACTTTGGAATGTGGCTCCGAGGTGACCTCAACCGTCTAGGGTGCTCAAACACCTAAGAGTAACAAAATCCACACAAGAAAGTATGGGGGAATCAAATTTCCTTTGGTGGGAGTGTAGATCTAGGTCTCCTCCTTCAATCCCTAGCAAATCAACAAGTTTGAGTGGCTAGGGAGAGAGATCGGGCTAGAGAGCTTGAGTGGCATTAATGGTGGAGTGAGAGAGGTGAGAGGTAAATGTGGTAGGTGGAAGAACCACCCTTATATAGCAACCCTAAAAATCCAACCGTTACTGCGTTTTCTGTACTGCAGCGGTACAACCGGGCGACCAGGCGGTAGTGCCGGTTCATGTGAACAACCGGACCAACCGCCCAACCACCGCTCAACCACCGCATTGAAACAGTAGGGAATCACCCCTGAGTGCGCTAGTCTAGCGGTACAGGACCGGTGCAACCGGGCGCTTGGGCTGCTAAGTCCTGAGCGGTAGAACCGCTCAGGGCACCGGTGGTACCGGTAAGCAGGGAACGACCCGAGTACCGCATCAAAATAGAAGTTTGACCGGTAGTTGGGCGGTACTTGTCCGGAACAACCGCCGCAGTCTTTGTTGAGCATGGTGGCGGTACCACCGCCCGGGAGCAGCGGTACAACCGCTCAATCAAGACTGGTTAAGCGCCAAGAGCCAGCGGTACAACCGCTCCAGTGAGCGGTACAACCGCCGGGAAACCACAGCAAGCAGTAAGATAAGAAGGGAAGCACTCTCTCTCAAAACTAAGGAAGGCAAGAGAGGGGTGAGGCAAGTGTACGTGAAAAGATTCCCCAACTCCTTCCGATGGATTCCCTCTTGATAGTACGGGTTTCCTACGACCAAAAGGATAAAAGCGAAGAAACCTCGTCTTCGATCTTTTCCTTCCGAAGAGAGTGACTAACCGTTGTAAGCCTAATCACGAAGAACCTGAAGCACTTAGCACACGATTAGACCAACAAAGGGTTGTCATCATCATCCAAAACACAAAGTAGGGAAATGCCCTTACAAACGCTTCCGCTTTCGGTTTACGAGGGTACGTGGACACACTATCCCGTCTCGTTGCTATGCATCTCTTAGATAGATCTTGCATGATGATAGGTAAATTTTTGAAATAGTGCGTTCCCCAACTGCGTTCACTAACCTATGATCTTGCGTGATCATAGGTTAACGCTCGACGATAGATGAAGCGCCGGCTCTATTCTCTCTCCCGCTTTCTCTCCCCTCCAAATATGATTTCGCTGACATGGGATATCTTATAGCCAGCTGATTAGGACCTATTATACTTGATTTAATGGATTATAGATTAACTCATATTCCAACGGGAATAGTCTCAAACACTAGATTTACTGGGCAAAACTGTAATTCAGAGAAAGGATATAATAATAACATGAAAAAAATATGGTGAGACCCACATTCCGTCTCCCGGTTTATTTACCTTTTTTTGTAAGACTACCCATAGTGGGAGTAACATAAGTGGTAACATCACAATTATCTAGGCGAAATAGATGATGTGGCACGTAATTAATGAAAAAAGAGCGGCATGTGGTAGCATAGCTAGTTACTGTAACATCACACATATCAAGAAAAGATGAGTCTAAACCATAGTTAGTTACTGTAACATGTGGAGGTAGTAACATAGACTAGTACATTTAGCTTTTGTCTTAAGTCAAAATTTTAATACTTTAACCATCTTTCTAGAAAAAAGTATAAGCATTTATGGCACCAAATTAGTATCACTAGATTCGTTTTGAAATGTACTTTAATAATATATCACTTTGATGTCATATATGTTACTATTATTTTCTGTAAAGTTGGTCAAAATTTTAAAATTTTGACTTAGAACAAAAGCTAGATGTACACTTATTCGCGGACGGAGGAAGTATGCATGTTACTACTATAAGTTACTCCCCGCCGTGACTAGTCTAAGCAAAGCCCGGTTTATTTACCGCTTGGAGCCACGTGGCAGACGCTGTCGTGGCGTCGAACGTGCCACGCGACCCGGCCTAGCCGCCTAGGACGGTCTCCAAAATTTGTTGCCTTTTCCCTCCCAAAGCCCGAAACCAAAATCCCCATTTTCCCTCTCTCCCTTCCAAATCTTCCCCGGCAAGGCGCCGCCCCTCCAACACACCCACCACCGCAAACCGCAGCAGCAATCCCCCCAACCCAAGAGGCACCCCCTCCTCCGATCCAGACCCCCCCCCCCCCCCCCCCTCCCCCTCCCTCCCCCTCCGTTGGCCCTGACCGCCCGCCATGGCATCCCCCGGCGGCGACGACGACTTCGACGACCACGACCTCTTCGCCGGCGTCCGCTTCTTCCTCGTCGGCTTCGACAGCGTCTCCGAGTCCCAGGTGCGCCCCCCCGTCCCCCTCCCCTCCGTCTCCCATTTCGCCTCGCGAACCCGGCCCTTCTCTCTCGGACGCTAACCTCCGTTGCCGCCTTTCCTGCAGTACCGGTCGGAGATGGTGCGGCGCGGCGGCGCCGACGCCGGGCGGCTCGGCGGCGGGTGCACCCACGTCGTCGCGTGCGGCCGCGTCTACGTGAGTCTCGCATACCACGCCTCCCACGCTTCTTGTTTCTTCGCGGTGGCTTTCTTGGGGATCTGGGACCGATTTGGGCTCTGCGTGTGCAGGACGACCCCGTGTGCGTGGCGGCGCGGGCGCAAGGGAGCAAGGTCGTCAGCGAGCTCTGGGTGGACGATAGCCTCGACCGGGGTTTTCTCGCCGACGCTGACAGGGTCCGTTTCCTTGCTAGTAATATATTTGGCCACGCCTCTGTCACTGGTTTAGTTTCCTGATGAAGCAGGTTTTTTTCTCTGCCAGGTTATTTACTGGCCAACGAAAGATCTGAACGGAATACCAGGCAGCGACTCGCTGCAGATTTGTCTGACGGGGTACCAAAGGAATGACCGTGAAGATATAATGGTAACGGCTTGCCACTCTGATCTCCCTAGTCAAAAACTCTGAAACATGAGTTATGTCAACCTTTAGTTGATCCCCTTTAAACATGACTCCATCAAGGTGGAGTTTTTGTCGCATCGTGTTGTTCCCTTTTTGACTTATAATCCCATTGTAGAGCTTCCTTTCGAATTCATAGCATCATGACCCATGACCCATGACCTGTAAGGTATTTTCATCATTGCAGTACCAATTTAAGTGGAAGTGCATGCAACATTGAGCGCACATGCTTCAGAATTGAATTTTGTTTTTGTTGGGTCAGCTCAACCCAAAAGAACTGTGTCACACTCATGATTAGCCATAGAATACACTAGCCTCACATTTCTGATTTCTTTGTGGCATTCAAGGAGTTGAGTGACTGCTTTAGATGGTGAAATGTTAACTACTATTTAGTTCATTTGACCATAGCATATAACCCAATTGCTTTTCTTTTTTTCTATAGCAAATAGTTCCTATTTGGTTTGTACCCATCACATGTGTGTCATATATGTAGTCTTGAGGATAATTTTTTTACCTGTCCTTATGCTGATGCCACAGTACCTTGTTTTTGTGGAATTTGTTGGCAGATTCTTGATATGTAGTCGAGTTCATGGATTTTGTGGTTCACCAGTTATATATATTGACTTACAATGTTCCTTTTTTCATTCTAAATGCAGAAAATGGTCTCTTTGATGGGCGCACAATTCTCCAAGCCTTTGTTAGGGCATGTAGTCACTCATCTTGTGTGCTATAAATTTGAAGGTTTGTTACTTTTGGCAGCCAGTCAGTTCCATAAATATGCATATATAAGTCTTTTTTTTTTGTTGCTTTTCCCTCCACGCACTTTCATTGCTATTGTTTTTCAGTAGTGACCATACATTTGTGAGAGCTGACATCAAAACTTTATTTCTTACTGTTATTTGCGGCTCTTTGTTTTGGATATGATGCTTATAATTTTGTTGCTAGAACTAACTCTATGGACCAGTAAGATTCTTATACCAAAAATTGGTATCTTGGTGTCACATATATTCCTCAAGTTCGTCATCAGATTAGGATTTTGGGTGAATTAGTTGGAGTGTAAACCTCAATATGACATCTTGAGTTCGAGACTTAGCTAGCCAATTTAATAAAAATAATACCAGCCCCTCTGGTTCACGTTTTAGGCCAGAGGGAGCCGACGCAAGTGGAAATGGCGAGTAAGAATTTTTGATGTCATTTGGTGGTTGAACACTACTTGAACGCATAGATGGCATCACACTGTCAATATTTGCTTTTCTTGTCTTTATGTGAGCCATATAAAAGTAATCTCATGATCATAGACAACCTTTGATATGTGTGGTGTACAAAACATGATGCCCGCATGCTCCTGATCTTTCCTTTTCCATTTTGGTTTCTTCCTTTTCTGTTTTTGGTCCTTGGTAGTTTGAACTGCTGGTTTGTGATAATAGAAATCGGAGAGGAAGATCTTTATATAGTGTTTTATGATGAGCATAAGAAGTTGTGAGATTTGGTAGAAAGTGTGCCGCGTATCTTGTAAAGAAAAATTACTCTTTGTATTGTTTAGAAAGCCTCTGATGAAACATAGGTTTCTCAGTAACTTAAAATAAATCGCAACATGCCTATCGAATGTCTGTTTTGGATCATTTTTTTGTGCATGAATATATCATGACGCGAGAAATTGTTATATGCTCCTTGAATGTGACATCTTGGTTTTTCAAATGAACCAGGTGAGAAGTATGAGCTTGCCAAAAGGCTGGGGATCAAGCTTGCTAATCACCGGTGGCTGGAAGATTGGTACTACACATTAGCTTTTCTTTATAATAATCTTAACTATAAAGCTCACATGTTAAATATTGTTATATTATTGATTTTTTTTTCCTTTGCAGCTTAAAGTCATGGGAAATTCTTCCAGTAGATGATTATAACAAGAGGCAAGTAAAAGTACAGTTGCATACTTCTTTTGTTGTATCCATGTTCTGATTTAATCTTCTCACTATAATGCTTGCTAGGGAAATTAATTCTGTCTATTTATTTATTCAGTAGTTGGGAACTAGAGATAATGGAGGTGCAAGCCAAGGATTCAGAAGATGAAGTAGAAGATGATCGAAAGCCATTCAACAACAGATCTGGAGTTAAGCACACTCCCAACCCAAAAAACAGCATAGGAACTTCTCACAATCCTGAGGTTGATGTACCTATTATTCCCAGTGACAATCAAAATATGGCTGTGGATAGACATCTGAACACTCCAGGTCAGATCAGAAATGAAGAAAGTGTTGTCAACAATACACATGATATCGCAGCTCAAGGCACTCCTAACATTAGTAGGTTGGCAAGTTCTGATAACACTGATAGTGGTGCTCCCGTTCAAACTCCTCCTGTCATCAGTGGCAATAGAGAGGAAGTTGCAGTAAGAAATTTGAACAGTCCAAATCAGGTCCAGCCAGCAGAATACAAATATGTTGGTACAGACATTGCAACTGGTGCATTGGGGACCCCAAGCTCAAGCAGGATGACAGTTTCTGCTAACCATCATTCCCATTCCCCAGATGAGACCCTCACGGTACCAAAGAACATAGCAACTCCTATAGCAATGAATGCAGGTGCCCACAGTGCTAGCATGGAGGTTGATGGATCAGTGGTTAACAATGGCAATGCAGAAGTTTCTGAATCAGGGATTGAAAAAACGATTCCTCACCAGTATGCTGGTGTGACCTCTAAAAAGGGCTCCAGTAGTACCACAACAGAAAAACAAACAACACCACTGAAGAAGGTTCCACTTAGCAGAGTGGCGAGTGCCCTTGCTAAGAAGCAACAGAGTGTTCCCTCTAAGTTAAATGATGCACATGTAGGATCCAGTGTGGAGTTGACTAAGGTGACTTCTCAGGAAAATATTGAGACCCATTCCTCAGATGAGACCCTGATGGTACAAACGAACATAGCAACTCCTAGGGCAAAGAACCCAGGTGCCAAGAGGCTCCACAGTGCTAACATGGAGGTTGATGGTTCAGTGGTTGACAATGGCAAGGCAGTAATTTCTGAATCAGAGACTGACAAAACGATTCCTCACCAGCATGCTGGTGCAACCTCTGAAAAGGGCACCAGTAGTGCAAGTGCAACAGAAAGAAAAGCGAAGTCCCCAAAGAAGGCTCCAGTTGGTGGAATGAGAAGAAGTGCTCTTGCGAAGAGGCAACAGGGTGTTCACACTAAGACAAATGATGCACAAGTAGGATCTGATTTGGAGTTGGGTAAGGTGACTACTCAGGAAAATATCGAGATCCATTCCTCAAGTGAGGCTCTCATGGTACCACAGAACATAGCAACTCCTAAAGCAAAAAATGCAGGTGCCAAGAGGCCCCGTGGTGCTAGCATGGAGGTTGATGTATCAGTGGTTGGCAATGGTAAGGCAGTAGTTTCTGAATCAGAGACTGGCAAAATGATTCCTCGCCCGCATGCTGGTGCAACCTCTGAAAAGGACACCAGTAGTGCAAGTGCAACAGAAAGAAAGACAACACCTCCAAAGAAGGTTCCAGTTGGTGGAGCGAGAAGAAGTGCCCTTGCGAAGAGACAACAGAGTGTTCGCACTGAGTTAAATGATGCACATGTAGAATCTGATTTGGAGTTGAGTAAGGTGATTTCTCAGGAAAATATCGAGACAGACCCTAAGAGGTTTTGTAGCGGCGCAAATGATGATGAACATGGAAGAAAGTCACCCAAGAAGTTGCCTAATACAAGAGTGAAAAATACAGTTGTTAAGAAGTCTCGAAAATCTGACACCAGCACGACCATTGAACCACCAGTTGATAAAGCTGAAACAGTCCCTGCAGAGTCACTGTTTGATGACTTGTTTCCTTCAGAAAATGTTAAAGATGACCCCAAAAAGCTTTCAAGCAGTGCAAGTGTGGATGGTTGTGGCACAGTTTCCCCTGAGAACATATTGAGAACTAGAGTTAGGAAAGTGGTTGCCAAGAGGAAAATAAAAAATGTGGAAGA
Source organism: Aegilops tauschii subsp. strangulata (assembly GCF_002575655.3). NCBI lineage: Eukaryota > Viridiplantae > Streptophyta > Magnoliopsida > Poales > Poaceae > Aegilops > Aegilops tauschii. The sequence continues at coordinate 74,315,531 of NC_053040.3, read as the reverse complement.
CAAGTCAGGCAGCAAGCATTGCAAAATTGGTAGTAGCATTGTATCTGCAGCTAAAACATTCTCATCAAAGAGAATGAAAAGTGAATGCAATATTGAGAAAGCAACTGCTGACAAAGACTCCCTGAAGGGCAATAATGATGGTATGAGAGATGTATCTGAATTGTCTCGCGAAGATACTGTCACAGTAGACAAGTCAGAAGGAATGCACAATTCCAAGTTGAGAAGTAGTGGAAGAAATAAAGCTCCTGCTTCGGAGCATGACAATCATAACCAACAAGACCATGGTGATCTCAGTTCTAAAACCAGTTGTGGAAATGGTGGTTTGGATTCCAAATTTGCTTTGAAATCAAAGAAGAACAAAGCAGATATGCTTGACAAGCATGGAGGGATAGACAAGTCAGAAGGAATGCACACTTCTAAGTTGAGATGCAGTAAAAGAAATCAAGCTCCTGCTTCTGACCATGACAACGATAACCAACAAGACCATGGTAGCAAAGATACTGTCACTGTGGACAAGTCAGAAGGAACTCACAATTCTAAGTTGAGATCTAGTGCAAGAAATAAAGCTCCTGCTTCAGAATATGCCAATGAGAACCAGCAAGACCATGGTGGCAAAGATACTGTCACCGTAGAGAAGTCAGAAGGACTGCACAATTCTAAGTTGAGAAGTAGGAGAAGAAATAAAGCTCCTGCTTCAGACCATGACACTGAGAACCGACAAGACCATGGTGGCAAAGATACTGTCACCGTAGACAATTCAGAAGGAATACACAATTCTAAGCTGAGATCTAGTGCAAGAAATAAAACTCCTTCAGACCATGACAATGAGAACCGACAAAACCATGATCTGAATTCCAAATTTGCCTTGGAATCCAATTGTGGAAATGGTGATCTGAATTCCAAATTTGCTTTGGAATCAATGAAGAACAACACAGATGTTCTTGACAAGCATGGAGGGATAGAAGGAAATGGAGCCGGAACCTTGATCACATTGGACCCTGCATGCTTTATTTTAAGTGGACATCGTCATCAGAGAAAAGATTATCGGTCAATACTTAGACGTCTGAAGGCACGAGTTTGCAGGGATTCACATCATTGGTCATATCAAGCAACACATTTTATTGCCCCGAACCCCCTCAGGAGAACTGAGAAGTTCTTTGCAGCAGCTGCTGCAGGCAGGTACAAACTGTGATCTAGATCCGCAGGAACTTAAATTTTGCAGTATAGTTAATAGTTTCTTATTGGCTTAGTTTATAGCCCCTCATCAATGAGACCAGAAAGAAAATAATATACTGCTTAATTGGACAAATAGAAATGTTTGCCAAATATGTACGTGACTTGCATTTTGTCTTACCTACTTACTAATCTTGCTAAAGTCTGCCATGTCACAAATTTAAATGTTAGCTCTTTTTCTCCCGAAATAGGTGGATCCTCAAGAGTGATTACTTGACCTCTTGCAATGAGGCTGGCAAGTTATTGGCTGAAGAGCCGTTTGAATGGTCTGGTACGGGCCTCAATGAGGGTGAAACGATTAGCTTCGAAGCTCCCAGGAAATGGCGTGTTCTAAGGCAGCAGATGGGTCATGGTGCCTTCTACGGAATGCAGATAGTCGTCTACGGACAGCTCATTGCTCCGTCACTGGTGAGTCTTGTTTGTCAATCAACTTACCTGCCAAAATGATCAGTGATAAAGTATTTCTGACAAAGCAATGCATGCATTGTGAGCTTATCTAGCACCTGCATATTTGGAGGTTCCATGGTTCTTTATCCTCCAGTTCATCTTAAGAACTTCCTGTTCTTCCCTACCAGGATACGGTGAAGCGCGCGGTGCGTGCAGGCGACGGCAACATCCTAGCAACCGCACCGCCATACACTAAGTTCCTGAACTCCGGCGTCGACTTCGCCGTGATCTCAGCGGGCATGCCCAGCGCGGACGCATGGGTCCAAGAGTTCATCCGTCACGACATCCCGTGCGTCAGCGCCGACTATCTGGTCGAGTACGTCTGCAAGCCCGGCTACCCCCTGGACACGCATGTCCTCTTCAAGACGAACCGTCTGGCCAACAAGTCCCTGGACAAGCTGCTGAAGAACCAGCAGGAGGTGGCCACGGATAACCTGGAAGCATCCGAGGACGACGACGACGATGACCTGAGCTGTGCAGCCTGCGGAAGCACGGACCGGGCAGAGGTGATGCTGATCTGCGGTAGCGAGGACGGCACGGTTGGCTGCGGGGCCGGCATGCACATCGACTGCTGCGACCCTCCCCTGGACCGCGTCCCAGACGACGACTGGCTGTGCCCCAAGTGCGAGGCGCCCAAGGCCAAGAAGAAGCCCCCGAGGGGCGCGGCCAGCAAGTCGAGAGGATCATCCAAGCAGCGGAGGTGATTCTGGTTCTCTCGCCTTGTGTAGTACACTCCTTGTTTTATCGAACACAGACAGAATAAATAGTGTATTACAGTTAGCACCAGTGTAATATAAGCTTTGGTATCGACAGAAATGCCGCCTCAGCATTTCTCTTGTAATAGTTGCTCTTTTTCCATCCACAGCTGTTTTCACTTGGCTTCATCAGTGTGCAGTGATAGTGATTATGATTTGCTGTAAAGCCTTCCGAATCTAGCAGTGTTTTCTGCATCTTCCATTTCATTTGTTTTTTTGGTGTATGCCACTTCCATTCAATTTCCCTCTGTTCCCAGATATAGGATGTTTTGGATATTTTAATATGGACTATATGCATTGAAATGGGTGAATAAACACACTAAAGCATGTCTATATATATATCCGATTCACAAAATTTAGAACAACTTGTACTAATGGTTGATGGTATAATACCAATATCGTGGGACATGACACTACAGGGAAGACTATGAGCGGGTGATGTCCATGAATGCACAAGGAGGTTTCAAAGTGGAAGTTGCTGTCCTCCTCCTACCTTGCTTCACAACCGGAGCAACATACTTTGCTATCTTCCGAACGAAGGAGGTTGGTTTTTTTTAATTCTAATATCTCTATTTCCTGACTCTTATATTTGTGCGTCTGGTGATACAAATGAACGGTTGATGGCCATTTAAGGGAGAGTGAGAGTGGCAAGGATGTCACCGAAACCGAGAAAGTTGATACTCTCTCCAATTCATAAGTGTCGTCGGTTTAGACAAGAGTAGTTAGTACCGGGCCTTGTCGTCGTCTGCGGCGTCATTACCATGGTGCCACCGGCGGAGCTTCGGCAATGCTGAGACGGCCATGGCCCGCCCTAGGCTGGAACAAAAAAAAGTTCTACATGAATGATACTATGTTTATCTTCTCTGACTCAGTTGTTGTGAGCAGTAGCAGAGCTAGGGGTGGATAGATCATATAATAGCAAATAATAATAATTGAAATATAAATATAAATTATAAATAAATTGAGAACTATTATAAAAAGATAAATCCATGAACTAGTTCCACGATGGATAATCTCGTGGCCATTATGATGGATCCGCCACTGGTTGGGAGGTAGCGGATCAGATCTTACAGATACGCGATAAACCACATTAACGACGATTCTACTACCTGTAACATGCCATTTGTGAGGAACACAAAGTTGATGTCCTGCGATGGTGCCTCCTCGAAGCTTGGGCTGCTGGATCTGCATCATTCCCCTTACGCGTCGACGGATTTCAAGTGGCGTTTGATGACAAACACATGGACTTTGAAGGGTTTCAATATAACTTTTTGCAGGGGCAATTTTTTGTCTTACACCAGAATAACAATCTATTTTAAACTTTGCAATGACAACATTTATTTTCTCTTACACTGTAATAACAAAGGCATTTTTTAATGAACTTCACAATAACAAAGCCAAGGCAAAGGAATGTGGAGGAATTGTGGGCATGGTCTAGAGTTGTTAAAAACCAGTTACAATGTAGGAATGTAGAGTTGGCAATGTAGGAATTTTTGGGATAACTGGTTGGCAATGGTGAGATCATCAGAACATGGAGGGACCCGTGGGTTCCTAAGGGCCCTGTGTTCAAACCAGTTACCCCGAAAATAAATTGTAGGCTAAATCATGTGACATTTTTTTAATGAACAAGGAGCATGGAACACACAACTTAGGGGACATCTTTGGCCGATGGATGTGGATGAAATGTTAAGGTTCGTACGTCTCCGCGTCAACGCCAGGATTTTGTTGGCGCTTATAAGCTTGCCACGATGAAGCTTTTGCTGCTGGTGCATCAAGTGGTAGCCCGAACGGTGAGAGGCAGCTGTGGAGGTTGATTTGGAGTGCTATGGTTCCTCAAAAGTTGAAACTTATGGCTTGGGAAGCATATGTGGGTGTGCCTGCCACCATGAAGGGCAAGGCCCCACATGAACGTTTGTGCGACGTGTTCCATATGCGGGATCGATGAGGAGTGCAATTTCCATGCTGTGGTGACCTGTGGTCACGTCAAGGCTCTCTGGGACTGCATGTGTGACGTATGGCCGTTGCCATCTAAGGAGTGCCTTCTCCACACAAGCAATGATTGACTCCTGACAATTCATCTGAGTTTAGAAGCATGACGATTCTTTTGATTTGGCAAATCCGGCAGTTAAGGAGTGATATATCCACAAAAGATGCTAAACCGATGAATGTTTTCGGTTGATTTCTTGCAAAGTTATTGGCAGTCCCTTAATAACGCTAAAAAATGCTTGTCCGAGGAGATAATTAAGAGGAAGATGCCGATGTTTAATATTGCTGCAATACTTGTTCATCCTACTAGATGACCCGGTGCGCCAAATGGCGCAGAGACCCATTTGAAACCATGTTCGTGTTGAGAAATATTTGCCTTTTTTAGTAACTTTATGTTTGATCAAGGATAGAGACCATGTCAAACTCGAAGTGTTTTGAACGTGTATTTGGACAATGTGCCATTTGGCTCTATGTTACCCAAGTAAGGTGCAAGGTCCAAATTCAAGCATGAAGGATAATGATTCTAAACCTTTTGTAATAGAAACCTTTGCATTTGTTAGTAACTTCGAGTTTTAGCAAGCACTGAGGGTAATAATTCTAAACCTTCTATATGAAAAATTAAGGAATACCTATGTTCAAACTATATACTTTAGCATGTGAAACTAATTCAAACTGTGCAAGTTGAAATATTTAGAGACCGATCATAAAATTGCCGGCTCCTCTCTACTGCAACGCGAGGGCCAGCTTGCTGCACCTTCCCCACATAACTGGCCAGAAGGTATTTTAAAATTTTCGATTATCTACATTAGTATTTCTTAGACACCATATAGGAGATGAGAGAACAATAAAAAAATTGTTAAATGAAAACTATGTACCTTAGCTATCTAAGGCTTATGAAAACTGCAATCTTGAAAGAGGAAAACAACATTAGAAATCTTAATGTTCCTGGTCCTGAATAGTGTATTCGTCTAAATATGTAGTTGATCACCCGGTGCAAAGTAAAAAACTTCTCATGATATACGCTGGGAACCTAAAAGTAAGTGATCACACATACAAACATTCCAAGGGAAAATGCGTAAACTCACAACTCAAACAAACTACTAACAGGACCATGTATGATTTTGCAGCTTAGAATCTACATAAAACAGAACAGTGCAAGTAACCTCTACCTAAATCTCACTACTAACTTTATTCAAACATTTATTCTTAGATAATCCGTACTCCTTTTATGTACAAATCATGCAATATCTCTGTCTAAATTCATCTGAGTTTAGAAGCATGACTATTCTTTTGATTTGGCAAATCCGGCACAATAAAGATGCTAGTTTTCGGTTGATTTCTTGCAAAGTTATTGGCAGTCCCTTAATAACGCTAAAAAATGCTTGTCCGAGGAGATAATTAAGAGGAAGATGCCGATGTTTAATATTGCTGCAATACTTGTTCATCCTATTGTCGCACCAGTACTATCGTGGCCACCACCGCCGTGTGACAAGACCTGGTAATCTGCTGATGGATCCTTTTCGGCATCTGACAGAACAACGACAACATATATGATCTTGAGAAGGCACGACCGGAGTGTTATCTTTGTGGCTTATAGGTTCTTATTCCATTGCAACGATGCACTTGAGGCAGAGATCCATGATTTAATCCAAGACAATGTGTTTGCAATCCAGCATACAGGTCTTCTGGTTATTATTCAACCAGACTTGTCGTGAGCTCTTTCGGTCCTCAGATTTTCTCGACCGTTCTGCTTACAGTCACTTGGCTTTGGAGATTAAAGCCCTTTTGGTTGATAGGGGTTTGACAGGATATGTAGTCTTCACTCGCAAAAAAGAAAAGAAAAGAAAAGACAAGATATAATTCCCATGTATTGAGGAAATCTTGCCTCTTGATTGTAACTCTAAAATTATGGAATTTTTTTTGTCCTTGCAAAAAAAGGAAAAAGAAAGTCAATGCACATAGGTAAAAAAAAACACGAATAGAAGAGACCAACGAGGCAACGAGGCACCGAATGAACCAAACCAACCACCTCTTTTCCCACGGCGGCCCCACCCGTCCCCGCCTCCAGTCAGTCTCCGTCCTTCCAGAAGGCCGCCGGAGTAGACGCGCTCCGGCCACTCCCCCTCAGATCCCGCCGCCGCGCCCCAGCCCCCATTGCCGCGGGGTTGCACTGGTAAGCCGTGGCCCGCCCTGCATATTTACACCCCCGGGACACGTAGATAGGAGGATCGCGGATTCGTTTCCACGGGAGCCCGCCCAGGCGACGACCGAGGTCAGTCAGCGGCGCCGAATGCGCGCGGCGCCGCGCCGTCGTTAACCGTGCACCAGTCGGTGGTGATTAGGCAGGGACCGAGAATCGCTGTGGAGCCGCGGGGAATCCGCCGCGGGGATTGGATTCGGTTCCTGCCTTTTGGTATCGTTGCTTGCTTTTACTGGGTCACTCGGAGGGGAGTTGCGTCAGCCCTTGTAGTCGCTGATTCACAGTTGCCGGCTGTTGCTTGTTTTGAATTCTCAATTGATGTTCCCAGGTTTGCTGCGCTGGATTTGTTGGGATTGGTACCTAAATGCAATAATGTAACAGTCCCCCCAACCTGGGACCATAACTGATTCTGCACTTTGTATGGTTATTAAGGAGGCTAATGGAACAGTCCCAAGCAGAGAAACCCAGCAATCATCCCATGTTTCAGTTTACAGGATTCCTTTATGAACCAATTCTAGTTCGCGTAAAACTGTAAACTGTTAAAAACATTTGCTAAGAAAATTTTAAAATAGCACGTGGTCTGATAACATGTCCAATATAACTCATCACTCCCCCACGTTCTTCATTGTCAACCAAATAGGAGGTTACCAGTATACATACTTCAAAATTTCATGGTAAATTTTATGGAATTTACCCTAAATGGCCTTTCGTTTTTATGTTGTGTTATGTTATTATATCCATCTATTAATTCGTTCCACCCTTTCTTTCAAAATCATGCTTATTATATAGTTGACTTGTACTTTATTATTCTGCAGGACTTGCATATGATCGGCAACATGTTGCCTCAGTGATATCCAGGCATGATTTGGGTACTGTTCATAATGCAGTTGGCTTCTCATGGCACCCGAGATGAAGAAGGAATGCAGCTGGTGCCCCGTTGTGATCAGGAAGAAGTGTCAGATTCGCAGGAGATATTTTCACAATCTGACACCGCAGGAAGCTCCACCGAGTATCTGGGCTCATGTGAAATTAAGCCATTAATTGTTGAGGATGAAGATCACAATATCGATGAGAGTGAAGAAACCCATCTTGTCATTCAAGACTTTCCACAATGCCGGATTTGCCTTGATAATGAAGGTGCACACTACACTATGACCTGAAATACCCTTTTCTTAGATAACACCTTAAGGGCTTTTATATATCTCGTTATATTTTATATCAAGTAGGTGTTTACCATGTTGCATTTCTGCTGCAAGCAGGTGATGACTTAATTGCACCATGCAACTGCAAGGGCACACAAAAGTATGTCCACAGGTCCTGTCTTGATAACTGGAGATCAACAAAGGTATTGATTCACGAGCATTTCGTCATTTACACCACACTTGTACAGTGTAGACGCTCAAGTGCTCAATCATCCTGAAATCCACCCAAAACACCTGACATGCTAACACGCAATATCGTCACATTATTCTCGTTCTGACCTAGTTTCTTTGTTACACATCACCCAGGAAGGTTTTGCATTTTCACATTGCACTGAGTGTCGGGCAGCATTCTTACTTCGTGCAAATGTTCCTCCAGATCGATGGTGGCTAAGGCTCAAGTTTCAACTTCTGGTTGCTAGAGATCACACATTGATCTTTTTCATTGTACAACTGGTAAGATGTTCACACCTTATATTAGTGCCATGAACTGATTTTCTTACCAAGTTGATTGTTTTGTTACCAAGTTGATTTATTTTCTTTTTGCCTGATAGGTTGTTGTTTTATTGGGTATGCTGGTATACAGATTTTATGGAGATGAGCTGCGAGAAATGTTTGGCTATGAACAGCATCCTTATGCTTTTTATGCATTGGCAAGTAAGCTCAATTTTCATAGTGATGTCTACTATCCTTGCGCATGTTACAAAATATCTTCCTCTATAATTCAAGAAATTTCTTGATTTGCCATTTACCTAAAATGTCGAATGAGAACTAACTTATGCCTTTTATTAGTACTGCATTTCTTCCTATTCAGTGCTGTCAATATGGTTTGGCATGTAGTACTTTAAAAGAGCCACTTCATTATTTGCTTCTTTCATTTTTAATTTTGTAGCCAGTATTAAGCTATATGGTGTTGAAATGATCTTATGCTTGCACAACCTCTTATGTATTTCTGTATCTATGAGAATATAGATCATCATCGTGTAATTTATGGTCCCAGCAACACCTTTGGTCCTTTGAGTTCAAAGTTACATAACCTAAATAGTACTCCCTCCGTCCTAAAATTCTTGTCTTAGATTTGTCTACATACGGATGTATCTATTCACATTTTAGTGTTAGATACATCCGTATCTAGATAAATCTATGACAAGAATTTTGGGACGGAGGGAGTATTTCATATAGGATGAGGCATGGTTATCTAAGTGTGGTTTGTGCTTTAGGCAAACATGGAAAGACCTGTCATATGGATTTATTTTCATAGTTCAGATGATCGTCTAGACTAGTTCTCAAATTGTAGACAAAACATCTCTGATAGAGAGAAGTGCACATGCTCAATGGGAGCTACATGATAACTCATGTTTGTACTTTGGCTCCAAAAATATGTAAATTGTAAAGACAGCACAGGCTTGATGAGAATGTAATGACATTTGTCTATCTGCTTTTGGCATTTAGCGTAGCATTTTGTGATTGTACAAGTATTTGCATTGCCTGTGCTGTATATGGAACACTTGCTCAGATTGTTTCCTAATATTTATAATAATTTCTCAAACTGCAGTACTGGCTGTTATTTTGGTTGGTTTGCTATATGGATTCTTCATAGCTATTATATGTGGACAGAGGATCACTGAACGGCACTACCATGTTCTTGCAAAGCAAGAGTTAACCAAGGTTGGTGAAAGAAAGAGAAACAGAAACATCAAGTTTGTTGATTGATCTCCATCCCAAGAAGTGCATTTCCTGATTAATAATCTGTTTCTGTAACTGATTAATGAACTGTTAGTTGCGCCACCAAGTACTCTCGTCACCAACAGTCCAATTTGTTGCGAAAATCTGAATGCCAGTTTCAACATAGAGTGTCCCAATTGGTTCTGTATCATGGTTGAGGTTTCCCGTGTTGTCCTTGCATGATCCCAGTGGGCTATACTAGAGCATGAAGTCCCATGTGAGATGATTTTTTTTTGGGTGTTTCTTGTTAGTTACACGTGCCTTTGTTTTTTGGCAAAGAATAGCTTCTTAGCAGTACAACTTTCGAAATTATAGCACCTTCTCTTTCTTATGATAAACTTACGCTAAAAGATTTGCTCATACCGTGATGTTCTTCTTATGGCAGGAGTATATCGTAGAGGATCTTGAAGGAGCTGATCCAGTGGCAGACCTTGATCCTAGCCATGTTACGGAGCTGAGGACGCTGGGGCTCTATTGAGCATAGCCGCATATAGCATCAGGTTGGCAGTTTAAGTTGCTGTTGATTTACAGCATTCTCTTAGTCGTTATGGGTGCACTCTCTACTCGTCTAGAAATCACTCTTCGCAGCTTGCAGAAGTATATGTAACAGCTCGTACAAAACGCTGTAACAAACATCCCCTTCCACGGTTCAAATTTCATAATGGCCATTCCATTATCACACAAAAAATGCCCCTTTTCGCTATCATTTCGTAAGCAGCTAGTACCGGGTTTCCATATCCCTTCCAGACCGCAAGGCCCTGAAATCCTGCGCTCTGGGCGTTCCGTGCTGTGTCGCCGTGTAATTTCGTTTGGGCTGAGCTGGGTGGTTCCTCCAATCAAATGGCAACGCCACTCTATGCATGGACCCCATCCATCCATCTCTCCTTTTTCTTTTGTCCCTAAGGTTCTGATCCCTCTTGATCTTTCTCGTATCCCCTCGGTTTCTTCCTTGCGCTCACTTCGATTGGCTTGGTGGCGCCTGTCATCGCCCCTATTTTGCCTGGCCGGGCGAAGGAAAATTCTGCTGCGCCATTGTTGTGCTGGAGGCCGGTCAACACTGCCATCACAGGTGAGAAATGTCACTGTCTCCCCAGCCCACCATTTCCTCGATTTAGAAGAAGGATCAGTACGGGTGTGTTTGGTAGAGTGCATGAGCTCAAGAGTTCCTTCCTCGACCCACTTTTGGGTGGCCGACTCAGCATGCACGAGCTCAGCCTAAATACCCTCTTAGCATGCACGAAGAGAGAACGCCCCATGCACGAGCGAAGCGAGCGACAATGTGTTTCAAAAAATGTTCAGAATTTCTAAAAAATAATTTGATTTTCAGAAAATGTTCAAATTTTCGAAAAATGTCCAGATTTTCAAAATTTGTTAAAATTTTCGAAAAATGTCCACATTTTCAAGATTTGTTAAGATTTTTATTTTTTTTTCAGATTTTAAATTTTGTTGCAATTTTTAAAAAAGTTCGGATTTTCAAATTTTGTTTAAATTTTAAAAGACCAAACTTTCATTTTTAAAATTAATAAAAAACTTTAGAATTTCAAAAAATGTTATTTTTCCATGTTTAAGAAAACTGTTAACATTTTTGAAATGTTTTGTTCACTTATTTGAAAATACCGGTTGCTACAGTGCCGACCGACATGTCTAAATAGATGGAAGCTGCCAAACAGAGTCTTAACTTAGCATGTCTCAGCACATACACTGCTATCAAACAACAGCAAATGCATGTACTCAGCATGTCTACACCGAGCATGTATCAGATGAGAGCAACCATGATAGGTTGGGAATGCTACCGAACACACGCGTGTGGGCATTCTGTTGTTCTTGTTGGTCTTTCGTGCTTGGACCGACGAGTGATAGATAAGGTTTTCACTGTTTTGTATTACTACCATGTGGTTTTGCTCAGCTGCATCGAGCGTCCACGAAATGAGATGCTCTAGCAAAGACCACTCCTACCCTTTTTTTTTGTGAGCGGTACTCCTACTATTAGCCAGGCCTTATTTTTGTGTCCGTATTACAACTAAAGTGGGCTCACGACAAAGGGCCCAGTAACTCGTCTGGGCGGCGTATTGGGCTTCCGTAACGCCATCTCGGCTTCCAGGGGGTCCGCAATCCACACGACACGCTGAAGAAAACTAGGGCGGGCCCAGTAGCTGGGCCTTTTTCCTTAGGAATTTACACCTAAAGTGGGCCCAGTGGCTCGTGTGACCGGGGTTGGGCTTTGATAACGCCAGCCCGGCTTTCCGGGTCCGCAAGAAACTAGGGTTAAAGGGCACCACTATATAAGCCGCCACATACCCTCCCCTTCCAACACCGCAAGCCGCCGCCGCCGTGACGGCTCGCCTCGCCGCAAGATGTGTTCCCTCGCTCGCCGCAAGATGTGTTCGCTCGTCGCCGCCGGCTCGTTTCTTCTTCCTCGAGTTTCCCCTCTCGTTTCGATCAAATATTCGATCTTTCTTTGTTTGGGGCCTGTGATGTGAACAATTTGTCCGTACCATCTGACATCTCTGATGATCCACATTTGCTAATGTATCTCTGAGGTCCCCCTTCTGGTTCTTCCCCATCTTGTTTTGGTTTCGATCTTGATTTTTTTACCTATGGATCTCTGTTTTATCTGTCGCTCAGCCATGGAAAGGCAACAAATTAGAGTCTCTGATGCGCTAAACTCCATAGCGACTTTGGTGCTGTACGTTGCCGAGAGCGACCCCGGCGACAGTTATCATGCGTGCGCCGTCTTCTCGTACGGCATGCGCATCCCTGTCCCCTACATCTCCTTTGTATGAATGAGTCTTGTAGTCCTTCGAGGCAAACAAATTAGAGTCTCTGATGCGCTAAACTCTGTAGCGACTTCGGTGCTATACGTTGCCGAGAGTGATTTTGGAACGAGGTATCATGCGTTCGGCGGCTCGCGTACGGCGTGCGCATCCCTATGTTCCACACTTTTTAGCTTTGCCTTCTTAATCACAAAACAAAAAACATGTGAAAATGATGGGTCTGAATTCTTTGATTTTTTTGTTGCGCTTTCCTGTTTACTTGAACCTTTTGTGCTTGTGTTTGGAATCAGTCCGTTATGTCTACTAAACGAACTCTCTTCACTAGACGTAAGGTCTAATTCCAGGACTGCATGGCAACAATGAAAATGAGTGAATGAACATAAGTGCTTGCACGTTCTCTTTTAAAAAGAGAAGATTAAGGAACGAAAGCAGCGTGTTAAGTTCATTACAGGCCGTTGATACCGTTCAAATACCACAACATCAACAGCCAGGAAAATTTATATCAGCCAGCCGCACATCACCAAACTGAAATGAAATAGAATCTGTGCCAGAATGGTTGATGTTCTGTTTTTAGCTGGGCTGGAGAGTGGGCAGAGCCCTTTCGTCCATGAATAGCAATCTATACTAGTAGAAACAATGGAACCCAACTCTTTTGTCCATGAATAGCAATCTATACTGAAACAATGGAACCCAAAGCTTGCCTAATTAGTTTGACAAGCAAGTTACATTTTCACTGAGAGCAGGCAACTCTTGGTTAGTATAGCAGTTTACTAAAAACATAAATAGATGGGAGTCATTCTCCAGAACTATGCAAATAACAGACAAGTAGAGACGAGAAACCACCTGTTTCTATCTTGTAGTACATGCTGAGGATCAAACGCAAAGAGTGATTTCCGGATCAAACGCCTGTAGCAAACAGGAAACAGCTTGAACTGCTTTTCCCCCGAATTAGAAGCATCACAGAGTATTGAAGGTGAAATTTCACATTTTTTCTCTCGATATTGTTGAGTCTGTCTATGTTTGTGGTCTATTTTTTTGTCCTAGTTTTTTTTCTAGTTGCTGTATTATATATTTGTGGGAGCTTAGATGTGACATCCTTAAAAAACATTTAGATGTGAATTAGACAAACTTTCTAAGGCTGGAGCTACTCCAGAAACGGCTGGAGCTTAGCCGCCACGCTATCAATCAGGAGTTCCTTCTTTCATTGTTGCCTCACGAGCATCAATCTACTTTTTTTGGGGCCTGTGATGTGAACAATTTGTCCGTACCATCTGACATCTGTGATGTTCCACATTTGCTAATGTTTCTCTGAGTCCCCCCTTCTGGTTCTTTCTCATCTGGTTTTGGTTTATGAATTTTTCCTCATTGCTGTTTTTATTGATATCTGTTTTTGCTGACGCTCAGCCATGGAAAGGCAACAAATTATAGTCTCTGATGCGCTAAATTCCATAGCGACTTTGGTGCTGTACGATGCCCAGAGCGACCCCGGCGATAGTTATCATGCGTGTGCTGTCTTCTCGTGCGGCATGCGCATCCTTATCCCCTACACCTCCTGAGTTTCGTGTGAATTGATCTTTTGTTTTTCGAGGCAACAAATTAGAGTCTCTGATGCGCTAAACTCTGTCGTGACTTCGGTGCTGTACGTTGCCGAGAGCCAGCTGGGAACGGGTTCACGTACGGCGTACTCGAACTCTTTTTCATACATTTAGACCAGATAGGTTCACATGTTTACGAATATATATGAATTATTACAAAAGGTTGCAGTTTGATTTTTCCAGATTTTTTTAGATTTTCATTCGAGCTTACCCATCCTTTTAAGACGGGGCAAGTTAAAGCTTAGTTTTTATTTTGTGTCGTGCAAAAATATGACTCTGACGATTGTTATCAGTGTCAGATAAAAAATGCTTAATGGAAAATAAACAAAACCAGTGTCACAACAGTTGTAAGATCATTACAGGCCTTTATTTATAAAACCTGTGGCAGCCAGTTAAGCTCATGAGAAACTGAAACTGCATCTGGACTTATGGGGCCTGCATGGACGATGTTCTGTTATTATGACAACAATTTTCATTTGAGAGCAGGCGTGCTCCTTGTTCATGGGATGAGATGGACAGTGGATTGACAGTATCCGAATCAAATAACGAAATAAAATGTAGCTATTTTATCAAATCCTGATTTGTCAATTTCTAGTTACAAAGATGGTCAGGCGTCCAGAAACCGCCTGGTTCATCCTTGCCACTGCCAGTCAAATGGTTGAATTTTATAGGACTAGATAATATGTTATCAGAAGCCTGAACTGGTGGTTCCTAGCATTAGAAGCATCAGAGAATATTGTGAAATACGTTCTCTTTACCAACTTAGTATGATATCCAAGACATTCAGGCTCACTTCCTTTTGGCTGGAGCTTCTCCAAACATGCCTGGAGTTATGTGCGCACAGAAACAATGTTATCTTCCATCTCTCGAGCATCAATCCATCTACCTTTGGGGCCTGTGATGTGAACGATTTGTCTGTACCATCTGACATCTCTGATGAACCACATTTGCTAATGTATCTCTGAGGTCCCCTTGTGTTTCTTACCCATCTGGTTTTGGTTTTGATCTTTATCTTCCCCACATTGTTTCTCCGATTGCCGTAGTCGATTTATATCTCTGATTTAACAATGGAAGGAAGGCAACAAATTAGAGTCTCTGATAGTTATCATCCATGACCCGTCTTCTCGTATGTCCTGTGCATCCCTATCCCGAACACCTTCTTCAGTATGACTTCGAGGCAACAAATTAGAGTCTAAACTCCGGACTTCGTGCTATACGTTGCTGAGAGCAATTTTGGAACGAGTTTTCATGTGGGCGCCGTTGCGGGCTAGTGGCTACACATCCCTTTGTCCCATGCTTTTACCTTTTTAACCCAAAATATAGAAAATTGTTTCATTTGGGTCCCTCCTTTTTTAGGGATGTTCCTGTTTACAAGGCCTTTTCTTTATAACAGTAATTAAATAAAAAATTATTCACCCTAAAAAATATATTTAATGCCCAAACCTTTGAAGACAACTTAGACTTTACTCCATCTGTTTCAAAATATTGAAGTTCTAGGTTTGTCCTAAGTCAAACTTCTTAATTACTGTTAAGTCATGGAAACTAATTTTGTTACAAGAACCTAGAACTTCAAAATATAGAAAGTTGCGGGCTAGTTTCATCTACAACATGAATCTAAGAACTGCAAGGCAGCAAATTAGAGTCTCAGATGCGCTAAATTCTGTAGTGCCTTCAGTGCTGTACTCTGCTTAGTGAGTTGAGAACAAGTTATTGCCCTGTCTCGCATCCCTTTGACCTTGTTTTTTCAAAACTATTGGGACATGCAAGAACAACAATCCAATCTTTCTGTATGGAATTAATGCAGGGATAAATAGTGATGCTTTAATCCAAAAACATTATCTGACAATGTATCTCAGTATGGGATCCACTATGCCCAAAACGATTCTTTGCAAAGAACTTTGGATGCATACTATACTAGTACAAGACTTCAGGTCCAATCCTTTGCATATCCATGACCGCGTTGCTGTCTGCATGCAGACACTGGAAATGAGTGACTGATGAAAATAAATGTCTGCATTGTTCTTTTCCATGTAAAAAGATGGAGGAAACTTATACCGTAGAAGCTAATTTTGGGACTACCAAATGATTGAATATACCTTGGACTCTAGCAATAATCCTCTAACTATTGGCTCACATACATATTGAGGATCATCCACCTGTTGCAATCTGCAAACTATTTTGAATGTTGGTTCCCAGAATTAGTCATAAGAGAATATTAAAGGTGAATTATGAGCTCTACTTGATCCAGAAACGAGAAAACACGGTTATTTGCATCAATCCAACAGAAGTATGATTTCTCAAACATTTTAGTGACATAGTTTTCTTGATGAAAAAAATGTGCAGATATGAAGTACTTAACTCAAAAGCTTCAGCTATTGCAAGCCTTCTCATCTGAGTTTTTGAGGCCTTGAAGATCAAGCAGACAAGTGGTCTAGAGTAGAACAACCAACGGGCAGTTCAGCTACCCTAAGACAGTAGTTAGACTGTCATGCAATGCCTTGCCTTGTCATTTTGTTTCAGCTCTTCGCTGCAATTGTAGGCTGCAGTCTGCAGAGCCGTCATCCTGTAGATACCTGGTCATCTTGTTTCCTACCTGAACCTCCAATAGTCCTACTATTCTCTCTTAATTGATTAAGCTGAACTGCTGCCACTATTCTTAATACAAAAAGGAAAATGTAATTAGTTGATGTTGATTATTGAGACAACTGAGTTGCGATTCAAAGTCACACGGAGTAAGGAGTTTGAACTTTGAAATTACAGTCTTGCCCATATGAGTTGTCTTGCCTGAATCAAACTTCCTATTTTCATTGCCTCCTTTTGAAGCCAAGAATATATGCTCCATTTTGTATGCTTATAGACATAGACTTCTTGCATATATCTTTCTGAAAGTAACAGAATATATGGGGAGATATTACTTTGTCCACTAACCAAGCATCTCCCTCTTAGCAGTTAACTTCTTACCAGTTTGTTTGATGGTCTACTTATTGGTGCTCCATTAGTTCGTCTTCTTTTTTCTTTCCACCTCCCATCAATTTCTTTGATTTCCCAAATGACATCCTCCAAATTTTCGTATTTCCCAGGTGTTGGTATTTTTTCTACCAATTTCCCTCCAAATTAATATGATATTTGTATTTGCTTCAGACAACATGAAATTGGAGTTTAAATTCTTTTCTGTAGACAATTCATTCTTCCAGCCTACTGACTGTAATGGATCAATAATGATTATTCTCCTAGGTTGGCAACCAGGACACCAGAGTGAAAGTGACATGGGAATTTATGCTGGTTGGGGTGCAAAAGAATGCACTCCACTCCTGTCGATGCACCAAGCTTCATGTTTTGGAGGGGTACCTCTTGCTCATGGTGTCCTTATTCGTGTATTGATGGAGAGAGTTCGATGTACAAGTGTGACTTACGTGCAATATCTTGTGGCCCTTTACAGAGTAGGATGCCCCTTGGCGCTGTCACAAAAGCAGGGGCAGACTTGTTCTTGGCTCTCTATGTTGTGGGGTCTCTGACTGTAGGTTCTACCGGGGGAGGTTGTCCCATGAGCCAACTAAAGTAGGGTCCCTGGGAAGATGGATCTCTCCTTGGGCCATAAGGGGGGTTTCTTCCCTCCGAGGCCACCAAGGGATCTTCTTGGAGGTGTTAAGTGGGTCTCTTCTATCACCCCTCTGTGGGAGATGCCAGGGACCTATTAGAGGCGTAAGGAGGCGACCTGCTATGGATCGTCCTTGCCTCATTATTTGCATAAGACTTCTTGAAAACAGTACATCCTCATAACCATGTGAGGTTATCATCCTCGAACTCCTGAAGTGTGGAAAATGTTCTTTCGATGTGTCCTCTCCAGGCTACTGTTACCTAGTCCTAAACCTTCTGTCTTAGAAAATTGGCAAGTACATGACCAAAGGTCCCCACTTTCATCTAACAAGGCAATATGATCACACTATGAGTGCCAGTTCTTGTTTGCTAACCGTTTTTAAAACTCTTAATCATTAACAGAAGCCATCCTGAGTTCCTGACAATGACCTGAAACATCTGATGACGTGTATATGAAGGATATTCGATGTTGTGAGTGGTAGACATCATGTACATGTTCTCTTAATTCAACTCATTTTTTTGTGATGCAAAAAATTGCCTGCACTACCTGTATGCAAAGTCTGGTGGCAACAACTCAAACAATGATACGAGTAGTCTTCATAACATTAGGCATGCCATTATTTTGCAGTTCAGGACCCTACAGATTCTTTACTTTTTTCTTTTTTATGAACAAAAATGTAAGCGAGCATAGCTTTGGTAATCTGAGTTATGAAGTCACGAGTCATCAGCTGTAACACTTCCCGACAAATGGCAACACATCAAATTGGGGAATTTATGGACAACTAGAATAGAACACATGTTCGAGAATTTGAATAGAACAGATCCAGAAGGTGTGAGACTGCTGACTCCTTCATCAGTTGCAGCTATTTCCAGTTACGCCGTGTCATGGTCATGGGTCGGTGCCATTATTGTGTCTAGAGAAGTCATCTAATGTTCTTGAGATGATGTATCTATGCATCTGATGACCGAGCATTCATTTCCCTGTGATCCAACACAAGGCACTATCTTCTGGACAGCTGTTTAAGCATGGGCATAGTTGGTGAAGCTACCAAAAATGTGTTGGGTGATAGTTCAGGAATCAGCTCTGTCCCAAGCCTGTTTACCACAAATTCATCTCTTGAAGCCCTGAATTGCGCTCATGATTAAGTTGTGGGGAGATTACTAGCACCAGTTACACCGCCTCACCACCTGGGGACCTCTCCCCCATGTGACTGTTTTATCCATCTACATAGTATATCATAGTACAAAGTTTCATGGCTAAGTAAACCAAGAGAATAATTAACTTACTGAAAACTGAAATGCCTAGAGATTATGTGAGCTAAAGCATACCATAGTTGAAATTATATTTGTGATTTAACCTCCAACATTTTTTTTCCAGGTAAACAGCAATGATGAAATGGGGAAACCAGCCTATTTCAGCATAATTTGGAAGGCTGATGTTGCAGGAATATTATCACACTTTTCATCACGAGGAATGAAAAATGGGCCTTTATGTGGCGCATATGTGTATATTTTCAAAAGGAAAACAGGTCGTTCCTTTCTAGCCACCAAATAGAATTCATGTTTCTTTTTTGTTTCATGTAGGGTAGTTTGCTCTCAAAATATAGGAGAATAAGGTGAGTTGCCTTCCACACATTCTCAACAGAGAGGTTGCAGAAATGCTAGGATGCTATGCTGAATGTACTTTTTTTGTTAGATACATTTCTTTTGTTTCCTTTTCCAGGTTCGTAATAAAATGTAACATTTAAAGTTGGAAATTTGTTCTCTATTGTGCATATGTTGCAACTCTGTGCTTGGCTATGCTTCATCCTTCAATTATTTTCATCAAATTTATGAACCAATTGATATCTCTGAAGGTGTACACAAGTTTGTACGCCTAGCATCCCTGTTCAGAAAATGAACTAGAGGTTTATGTCGTATTGCTTGAACTGTCTGCACCATCATAATTTGCACTGCACATGCTGCTCTTGTACTGGAGGATCTTTTTAATTGTTTCTTCCATTTCTATTTTTCTATGATTGCTAGTACCTTGGGACTTGTGATGCGCTACTGAAATCAAGGACAAACACGTATGCCAGTATGTGCCTTGCTGCTGAACTGTTAATAATGCAACAAACACCTGAAGGTGGCGATCATTAGCAAACCAGCATGTGCAAGGGCAGTCAAGGTTCTAAATTTCCAGTGTATGGTTGAAATGGCCTGGATTTTTGAAAGCTCTTGCTAGCAATACTAACTATAATTAAATATCATAATGTCAAGCGAAACTGATCTTCTTTGCACGTGAAGCTCTATGCTAAGTGTGAATGACCCTATGGCATTGCGTGAACTTGATCATCATGCCCTTCCAGTCTTTGCTTTCTAATTGTTTTGCTCTCACCATATTCATTGCAAGAACTGAATTATTAGAGAGAGAGAACATCCGTGAATTGTTGATAATATTTTTTTCTTGGATTTTGTTTGGTAATGGGCCCCTTAGGAGTCCATAAAACCTACCCTGGGTTCAAAATCTGTGTTCACGTGGGGTTACAAAAATATCTTCGCAAAAGAAGAAGGGTTAGGCCTTGTTTGAATTGAGTGTAATTTCTGTGTGCTCCCTGGTATTTAGCTACCTTATCTATTTTTCTTGGTTGGGTGATTGGAGAAGCAACACACTTTTTAATATAATGCGAGGAGCAACATTTTTTTTGACTACTAGTAGTCCCTCATATTTGGTCAACTTCACAGGTTACAGCCTTGCCATAGGGTTCCTTTTTTTATGTTGAAACGGATGCCATAGGGTTCCTTCACTTAGTTGCACTTGACAAATTAATTATTTGGGTTCTTCCATCAACGCGTGTGCACTGCGAAGCAATGGTAAAACCATTTTAATGTAAGATGAGGGTAGCAAGTGCCAATAACACAAGCAACCATGTGTGCTCAATTTGGCAATTAAACATGGCTGAATTATTTGATATTTATTTCTGATTGGCCTAAACTACTAGTTGCTGGATGGGACGCCAATGTGGATGGTGACACACGATGATGACGGTGACGTTGCTGGAAGGAAGGAGTCCCAGTAGGCAGTTAGTTGTCCAGTGAGTGGCAAGGAGTCCCATTGGAATTCTCCTTGATTAGGTGAGAAGTCGTCTCTATTTTTGGATGTTAATTAATAAATATGCATGCATTGGGCTGCTGTTTGTTGCATACCTGATGTTATGAAAATGACAGAAGCAACTATCAGACGCTTCTAAGTGAGGAAAAAGCTACCTAAATCAAGTTTGGTCGGCAGCTCAGCTGTTCTCCAGTTGAATTTCTGTTGAATGAAGCTAATTGTTGGTGTGCATGGGTGAAGGGAACTGGATCTTTGAAAGTTATTGCTAACAGAACTACTCCCTCCGTTCGGAAATAAGTGTCGTGGTTTTTGTTCAAATTTGAACCACAACCGTGTTATTTCCGAAAGAGTGAGTACTTTTAGTTTTAGCATTATCAAATATATATCATAATGTCAGGTGAAAATGGCCCTCTTTCCATGCAGAGCTATATTGGCAAGTGTGAATGACCCTATGGCACTGGATGGACTTGATCCTGATACCCTGCCAGTCTTTGCTTTCTATTTATCTTTTTTGCTCTCATCGCATGCATTGCATGAACTGGCTTTTTAGAGAGAGCATCCGTGAATTGTTTAGCATATATAATAAATATCCTGGATTTTGTTTGGTAAAGGGGGCCCTCAGGAGTCGATCGAAGCTATCCTGGGTTCAGAATCGGTGTTCACCAGAGGTATCAAATATCTTCGCAAAATAAGAGTTAGCCCTTGCTTGGCTTGAGTGTAATTTTTGTGTGCTACCCAGTATCTAGCTATCTTGTCTAGTTTTTTCCTTGGTTGGGTGATAGGAGAAGCAACACGTGTTTTTATTTATTCGAGGAGCAACACAATTGTTGACCCTAGTTTCTTATAGTTGGTCAACCGCACAGCCTCACCATAGAGCTCCTTGACCTTATTGCACTAGAACAAATTAATTATTATGTGGGTTCTACCATCACACTAGTAGAAAAATGGTCATCTGTCCCGGTTGGTAAGGGCCTTTTGTCCCGGTTGTTGAACTGGGACTAAAGGGTCGTTACTAATGCCCTAGCCCTTTAGTCCTGGTTCTTACACGAACCGGGACAGATGGGCCTCCACGTGGCCGCTGTGGCCAGCCCAGGCAGGAGGGCCTTTGGTCCCGGTTGGTGACACCAACCGGGATCAAAAGGCATCCACGCGTCAGCATTTCAGTGGCTGGGGTTTTTGTTTTTTTAAAAGGGGGAGGGTTTAGGGGGTAATTTAGGGTGTGTAAGCTAGCTAACAGAGAGAACTGTCCTCTCTTATTTCCGTGCTTGATTTACCAACGCTATTGCTATGCCTAAACATGGCTTAGATTAAAGTGAAGGCAACATGTGGTGCATGTCGAAAGTAATATTAATCCTAACTTGATCAAGTTTGGATTAGTACTATTTTCGACATGCACCACATGCTTGTTGCCTTCACTTCATTCCAATCCATGTTCATTTCACCCACTGATATATAATAACTCTTAATGCCCGCATCATGCATCATCATAATAACAAGTCCTACTAATTATCATCATACAACTTCTACTCGTTATTAATAACAAGTCATATGATCATCATCCTCATAGTCATCGAACCAACCTTACTTAATTGTTCTTAGCACATGATCATCAGTATTAGGTAGGACCTAAATACCTTCTTTAAGGTAAAATAGCATAAAACAATATAGACCCCGACTCTCCATTATGGAGAATGGAGATCATCCTGTCTCCAATTTTTGCGCTTCACTTCCTTTTGCTTCCAAGAACCTTCTTGCGACTGTCCATACATTTTTTTCATTCTTTGATTTTCATGTCTCCACTTATTTTAGAAATCCGGTATGGACAGTTGAGATTCGTAGGATGACCTGGTTGTATTCAAAACATCAAGGCTACCATTCTGATACATTAAATGAGGCACACAATCCTCTGGGATTATCTGTTGAAAAACATAGTAATAACTTCATAGTTAGCAATGATGTACTAGTTTTAGAAGTATGCAAAAGATGCATGGATGTCGTAATAGTAAGAAATCTTACCAGGGCATCTCCATAGTAGTTACCGTAGTTCAGCACGTGCACTAGTGGCATGTATTGACCATAATGTGGAGGAGTTTTACAATAGATATTGTAATTCTCAAGATCAGTACAAAATCCGACCAGATGAGTTTTCCCCTTATAAGTTAACTCAGAGCCATCGGTGTAGTAGGTTCTGTCTACCATGTTCCGCACATTGTTTGAACAATCAAAATAAGCTATCAATGAAAATAAGCTGTCAACTATTTTGAAATGAACAATATAAATTAGCTAATAACTATGTTTGAGAAACTCACATAGCGGTAGAATTGGAGGCGTATCAACAAGGACCCAAATGTCCATATTGTCTTGCTCGATGTCAGGATCACCAAGATCCATGGTGACAAGCATACCCTCATCAAAACCATACATCTTGCAAAATGCTTCCCAATTTTTGCAACCAAAATGGGTTACGCTCTCAGAATTATACAGATTTACTTTAAAATCTATATCATGATGGGTCTTTAGGTGAATTTTCTTTGTTTTCATACTTTCATGGTCTTCAAAACCCATCCTCTTCAAGACGTAGCGTCTTGCATGACATGGGATAAGCTAGTCGAATTGTAAAAGATGAAAAGTACACGTTGAAATAGTTGAAGTCGTGCTTAATTACGAAAAAATAACACTTGTCGTCGTTGCGTACCGTTTCAACATCGAATGTCTCCTCCAGCTTAATACTGAAGCACCGATCTTCGTCCAGGTGAGGCCTGTCGCACAGACCTCGGTCGTCGTGGTACCAGTCGCACTCCCCCTGGAGACTTTTGTCGTCCGAGTACGACATTTCCTATGTTCATAATTCAAATATTAAACGTCTACAATTAAATATATGTACTAAAAAACCTAAGTTAGATCATTATTATTCATCACGGGTTGACTATCGGTTTGTCGAGTCTTTTCTTGAAAACTCTCAGCTCACGTGGTGTATACATTCGACCGTTGGTGATGGTCGCTCCTCCTTTCATCCCCGAGTGCATTACACCAAAATGTCTATCACACGGGAATGAAGGAGAAGCGACCCCCACGACAACAGTCGGGATTCTTCGTCCTCTCATATATATATGGTGGAACTCTTCCTCACTGATTCCTCTCAGAGATTTGCGACCGTCGGTGATGGTAGCTCCTTCCTTTCGTTCCCGAGTGCATTACACCAAATTGTCTAGCACACGGGAATGAAGGAGAAGCTACCCCCACGACAACAGTCGGGATTCTTCGTCCTCTCATATATGGTGGAGACTCAATAGACTTAAAGTCAACCTGAAATATCGTTTAATTATCTTTCTAAAACCGGTTCGTGGCTGGTCTCACCTTGAGGTCGGAGGGGGTCGGTGACGGGGACGACGACGGGGATGATGGAGGGGGGCTCCTAGATTTCTGCGAAAACAAAAACCCTATAAGCTATCAACTAATCATATGCATATGCCTTGCATACTGCTCTCCAATTTTAGCATTCAAAGTAGGAGTAGTTTTCCAATTTGAGCATTCAATAAGCAAAATCAAATCACAAAATAAAGTAGTATTCAAATTAGGATGCATTCAATTATAAGCAAAACTACATCATTTCCATGCGTCCGTACATCGTCGTATATTATCACTAATACACCTCGAATACTATCATACATATAGCATCGCTAGTACAGCTAGAACCGTAGCGCCCGACGGGTATCGGCGCGGGCGGTGGATACCCAAAGAGAAGGAACCATCACAGGATCATAGCTCCACTGAGATCCCTGAAGAACCTGCCAGGTATTGTCGAACCTGCACTCCAATGCAACCATGTAGCGACGGACGTGCTCGTCCTCCTCGCTGACACGGTGACGTACCACCTCCGCGGTGTCCGGAAGCCTCGGCACCATCACTGGCTCACGCGATCGCCACCAAACAAGGATCGGGTCACTGACGGGCTGGCTCCTCACCAACCTACGCCCCCCGGAAGGTAGCACCTCCCAAAACCAGCCCGGCGGAGCCCAGTCCCGGACATGGCCCCTCTGATCAAGCCGACCTCCTCCGCCGAGTCGACGACGAGGATGCGGGATTGGCATCGTCGACGTCGATGCGGAAATAATTGCTTTAACTAAAAAAATAAACTAGTTCTATTATTTTTCTTGCTAAAAATAAACTACTTCTATAGTAAAATAAACTAGTTTTATTAAATCAACTAGTTCAACTACTAAGCACTTACTATAAATAGAATAAAATAGTACTTACTAAGAATAAACTAGTTTAACTAGTTCTATTATTTTTCTAACTAATTCTATTAAACACTTTCTCTTCTTATTCTATGAACAAAATTACAACTGAAAAAAATCATAAAAATTCTATGAACAAGATAAAAATTCTATGAACAAAATTACAACAGAAAAAAATTATAAAAATTCTATGAAAAAATTGACATATTCTTTGCATATATATGAACACACAAACATTTGCATATTCAACAATAATATCACAAAAAAAATCTATGAACAGAAAATTTTTCTAACTTTTGCATATTCATTTATGAACAAATTACAACAACTCAATTAACTACACATCTAAATTAGGAAAATTCATATGAGCTCACTAAAGGGGCGGCGATCGACGAGGAGGCAGGGCATGGGGCCGACGGTGAGGGGCGCGGCCACGGGCGACGAGGAGGCAGGGGGCGGCGACGGCGACGGTGAGGGGCGCGGCGACGGGCGACGAGGAGGCAGGGGACGGAGGTGAGGGGCGCGGCGACGGGCGACGAGGAGGCAGGGGGGCGCGGGGCGGCGACGGCGTCTGGGCGGCGCGGGACGGCGTCGGAGGCAGGTGCGACGACGGCGACGGCGAGGCGCAGAGGGGCAGCCTGGCGGCGTCGCCGGGGCGGGAAAGACGAACTGAATGAAAAATTTCACAAGTGCTAGTTATATAGACGAAGCATTGGTCCCGGTTCGTGACAGCAACCGGGACGAATGCGACCTTTAGTCCCAGTTGGTGCCACCAACTGGGACCAAAGGCCTCTTTTCAGCAGCCCAAAGGGCGGGAAGCGGCGACCTTTGGTCCCGGTTGGTGGCACCAACCGGGACTAAAGGGGGGGCATTGGTACCGGTTAGTGCCACGAACCGGTACCAATGCACACCTTTAGTCTCGGTTGGTGCCACCAACCGGGATGAAAGGCCTTGTGCTGCTGCGCCCGCGTCGAAAGTTTAGTCCCACCTCGCTAGTTGAGAGGGGCCGCAGTGGTTTATAAGCCCCACTGCCGCACCCCTCTCGAGCTCCTCTCCATTGCAGGCTTACGGGCCTAATTGTCACTGCTATGCCTGATGGGCTTACTGGGCCTTCTGCGGGCCTGAATCCTGGCTCATTGATGGGTTTCTAGTCGTATTCAGGCCGTGGTGGCCCAGTAGGTGGCGTATTTTTTATTTTTTGCCTTTTTTTGTTTTCTTTTTTGCTTTATTTATTTTGTTTTGTTTCTACTTACAACAAAAAACTTATTTATTTTATTTTATTTTGTTTCTAATTACTTATTTATTTTACTTTATGATAATTCTTTTTGCTATTAAAGTTTCTAACAAAAAAAGTTCTTTATGAAAATTCCTTTTGCTTTTAATGATTTTGAACAAAAAATACTTCGATAATTTTAGTTGCATCAATTTTATATAATTTTAGTTTCAATAATACTAGAGGTTTCTTATAATGTTTTGAACAGAAAATACTTTGTTAATTTTAGTTTCATAAATTTTATTAAAGTTTATTTTATTTTGTTTCTACTTATATATTTTAATAAAGTTTATATTATTTTGTTTCTAATTACTTATTTATTTTATTTGTTATTTTTCATGCACCATTTTTCATGCATTTACTGATTATTTTGAGCTATAAGACCCTAAATTTGAAAAGCATTTCAAATGAACTCTGAAAAGGTTGAAAGTTGGCATGGTATCATCATTTCATCCACATAGCATGTGCAAGAAAGTTGAGAAGGTTACGGCAAAAACTGGATGCACTTCGTGTACAAAATGGACAATCTCTTTCAAAGTATCAGGATTTCATACGGAAACTCGTCTGTTACAAAAGGATTTTATTTTTTAAAACTTATTTGAACTCCTGACTTTTTGTGTGTTCAAAATGCACCATTCAAAGCCACATCATCATTTTTCAATCCTTTCTGACTTCATTTGTTATTTTTCATGCATTTACTAATTATTTTGAGCTATAAGACCCTAAAATTGAAAAGCATTTCAAATGAACCTGAAATTGAAAAACCCTACAAATGAACTCTGAAAAGGTTGAAAGTTGGCATGGTATCATCATTTCACCCACATAGCATGTGCTAAAAAGTTGAGAGGGTCTCGGCAAAAGCTGGATGCACTTCGTGAACAGAATGGACAATCTTTTTCGAAGTATGAGGGTTTCGGAGGAAAACTCATCTGTTACAAAGGGATTTCATTTTTTTAAACTTATTTGAACTCCAGACTTTTTGTGTGTTCAAAATGCACCATTCAAAGCCACATCATCAATCTTCAACCCTTTCTGACTTCATTTGTTATTTTTCATGCAATGACGGATTGTTTTGAGCTAAATGACCCTGAAATTGAAAAGCCCTATAAATGAGCTCTGAAAAGGTTGAAAGTTGGCATGGTATCATCATTTCACCCACATAGCATGTGCTAAAAAGTTGAGAGGGTTACGGCAAAAGCTGGATGCACTTCGTGAACAAAATGGACAATCTCTTTCGAAGTATCAGGGTTTCGGACGAAAACTCATCTGTTACAAAGGGATTTCATTTTCTTGAACTTATTTGAACTCTAGACTTTTTGTGTGTTCAAAATGAACCATTCAAAGCAGAGACTGATTTTGAATGGTGCATATTCAACACACAAAAAGTCTGTAAAGATCGCCAACCACAACATAAAAAAATGAGCATAGATGCGCCTATAGAGAGAATTCAACCTAAATTCATAATAAATTTCTATGAATTTTAAAGAAATTTACTCTGAATTTAGGTCAAATTCCCTGTATAAGGGCATCTATTTTCACTTTGAGAGGAGCTCAACAAAGCAGAGAGGGACGGGCTTATAAACCGGTGTGAGCGCCCACTAGTACAAAACAGGGCTTTCGTCACAGGGCAATTTTCACATTAGTCCCGGTTCAGTCACGAACCGGGACTAATGTGAGCATTGGTCCCGGTTCGTGCGGCTAAGATATTATTTCCGGTTCACCTGGGCCCTTTAGTCCCGGTTGGTGCCACGAACCGGGACTAAAGGGTGCGATGCCCATTAGTACCGGTTGGTGGCATCAACCAGGACTAAAGGTTAGTCTAACCTTTAGTCCCGGTTGGTGCCACCAACCGGTACTAATGGGCTTTGAGGCATTAGTACCGGTTCATGGCACGAACCGGTACTAAAGGGCTCATTTTCAAACTCTACCCCCCGGACCGCCTTTTCAGTTTTAGAAAAAACGAAAGAAAATGATGGAAATGTCAAAAAAATAAAATAAAATAAGTTTCCCATGTGATATGTGGTCTAGTTGTTGGGAAAATTAACAAATATGAATTTCGACTTTATTTGCAAAATCTCTCTGGAATTTCTTAAAATGGGCATAACTTTTGCATACGAACTCGGATGAAAAAGTTTTTTATATGAAAAATCATCTACTCGAAAAGTTACATCCGAATTTAACTGGGGAACCTTGTTAAACATTTTCAAAATCCTCAAAAACCTAACAGAAAAAAAGATACGGGGCTTTTAAGATCTGGAGAGGCAAAAAATTCAAAAAATTTCAAATTGTGGTCAAACTGTGGTCAAACAATGGTCAAACTAATTATTCTAGAATATTAGTGTTACTAAATAATTATTTTAGTTTTTTTTGAATTTTGGTCAAATCTGGTCAAACAGTGGTCAAACAATGGTCAAACTAATTATTCCAGAAATATTAGTGTTACTAAATAATTATTGATTTTTAAAACAATAGTTTCAAACTCAAACAGTGAAATGTGTCACTTCATGCTCAAGCTAAATTCCTGAGGGTTAATACAATTGACATCTTACTATTGTGAGGAAAACAACAAGTGCAGACTTGGAAACGAGGGAGAATAGAACCCGGAAGTTAAGCGTGCTCAGGCTGGAGTAGTGAGAGGATGGGTGACCGTTCGGGAAGTTAGATGATTTGGAATGATGAGGGGTGATTAGAGATTAGATGATAAATTGAGCAGTGATGAGGGGTGGTGATTAGAGATTAGAGGTTAAAATAATTCAGAAATTTGAAAATCAAATTTTTTTTTAAAAAAAATTCGCAAATTTTTTTTTCAAAAAAAAATCATAAAATTTCCTTTAGTCCCGGTTGGTAACACCAACCAGGACTAAAGGTGGAGCTCCAGGCTGCGTCCACGTGGACGGCCTTTAGTCCCGGTTCGTGTAAGAACCGGGACTAAAGGGGGGAGGCATTAGTAACGACCCTTATCAACCGGGACAAAAGCCCCCTTTTCTACTAGTGGCCCTTCAGTTGGCGAGGTGGGACTGAACTCTGACCGCAACAAGGACCAACCCTTTAGTCCCGGTTTGTGGCACAAACCGGGACTAATGGTCATGGGCCAGGGGCGAGGCGCATTGGTCTCGGTTCGTGCGTGGAACCGGGATCAAAAGGTCCAGACGAACTGGGACCAATGGCCCACATGGCCCGGCCGGCCCCGTGGGCTCACGAACCGGGACAGTTGCCTCCTTTGGTCAACTGTCCCGGTTCGTGAGCGAACCGGGATTAATGGTATTACGAGGGCCGAACCAATGCCCTGTTTTCTACTAGTGCTCAACACATGCACATCAATGAAAAAAAACGATTTTAATGCAAGATGAGGGTAGCAACATCCAAGAACACAAGCAACCATGTGTGTTTAATTCGGCAACTAACCATGGCCTATTTTTGTGTGATATTTATTTCTGATGGCCTGAATTACTAGTTGCTGGATGGAACGCCGATTTGGATGGTGGCGCCCCACGACGAACGGTGATGTTCCAGTAGGCAGTCAGTTGCAAGGAGTCCCATTGGAACTCTCCTTGATTAGGTGAGAAGTCATCCCTACATTTGGATGTTAATTAATAAATGTGCATGCCACTGCTGTTATGAAAATGACAGAAGCAGCTATCAGGCCCTTCTAAGTGAGGAAAAAGCCACCTAAATTATGTCTGGTCGGCGGAGCGCCGTTCTCCGGTTGAATTTCTGTTGAATGACACTGGTTGTTGCTGTGTCCAGGATTTTGCTATACTAGGAAACTAGGAAATACCTTGACGTATCAGAGAGATGGAAAACATCATCCACCGGTGCGCCACTGACACGCATTGGCCCTGGCTGTATCCCACATACCATTTTTCACCAGCATTATGTTTGTGCCTTCTCTTTTTGTGTGTGTTGGTACTCTAAATTTCCCCAAAATTAGATCAGCAGTGACAAGAGTCCTGCGGCCCTGATTGCGATAGAAGAATGACAAGTTTCATTTTGGGAGAACTAGACATGATGATATATTTTCGGATTGCAATCTGGTAGGTATGATCTTCACCAGTTAGCCTGTTCAGTCACTGCATTGTGAGCACCTGAAGGCTTCTCTCTAATATTGCTGTCAAGCACTGTAGCTTAGCAGCTGCCCCTTGCAATTACTTGCACTCCATCTGCTTAATAATGTGGAGAGAGACGGGGATGCCCGGTGGAATCAAATGGTGGTAGTTGGTTAGTGTTCCACTAATGACATTGCAAACAAGACTTGTCTTCCTAAGCATTTTTTGTGATTCCTATCTCAGATGAGCAAGAGAAGGTATCATTTGCCTCCTTTCTTGCAAGAATTTGTTAAGAATGCAAAAGGGTAAAAGGTTTACAGAAAGGCTTGGGGTGCAAGGATCCCATCAAGGGCGGGAAAGTGCATTTTTACAATCTGATGGCGACGCTTTAATCCTCCCTTCTGAAGTAAGGCAATTGCTGCTTTACCAGACTGTCAAAGAGGCTACTGCATTAAGAAAATGGCAGTCACATCACACCCATCAGATGCCTAGAAGCTTCATCAAGCTCTCAAAAAGGGCTGGTTAATCATGCTAATTAGCGCTAAACAACACGCAACCGCCTTCATCGAGCTGGGAGAAATACCCTCCGCGTTCCAAACGGGGCCTAACCTTTTCACATTCGAAAGGATCGTCGAGAAAAGGCCATGTTTATGCCCCTTAGCCACACAATAATGTGGAAGTCCCCTTCTGTAAATCCTGGCCTGGACTTTACATCCAGGCATCCAGCCAGTCAGCACATTCTCATTGGCTGTGGAGGGAGAACAGTCAGTCCCTGTTGGCTTACTGTTCCAGGAAAAACCCTATCCCTGCCTTTCACCTTCCATGAATGCACATGGCAAGCATTCCCATGGCAATGCAACAGCCTGCTTTTGACAACTTTGATTGCTCCCCCTAGAACATTACAAAACCCTGGCCTTCACTACAGATGCAGTGACCATGACAGGCTCTTTCACCGTCCATTGTGGCAATAATGCCTGCCTTTTTCGCACCTCGTTTTCTCGGCACGGCGCGTGAAAACATTATACTCCCTCCGTCCCGCAATATAAGATCGTTTTCCAAGCTACTACTAGTGTGAAAGAATGAGGGTAAGAACTAACAATGTGCATAAGCGGAGAGTTGTAGGGCTGCTTTACAGAGCGAGGGCAGTGTCTGTTCTTGTGTGTGTGCAAGATGTGGTGCATCTAGCAACATAAGCGAAGAGGAAATGTGTGTGACTGTACAATTATTTGGTTTTATCTTTTCCATTTGCAGAAAAGGTATTCCAAGAACAACATTAAAGCCGGGCGGCCACGCATATTTCCCTGTGGCTGATGGCTACCTCCAGCAATGGAAATGGAAGGGAAGGCAGACAAGTGCAATCAGATTCTTGCCAATTGTCTATGCAATTCTCAGGTAAGAAAAGAATCAGATGGTCCAAAATTTCGAATTTTCAATACTCGCTGCGCCTTTATGCTCTTCGGTGGAAATGTCCTCGAAAATTCATGGCAATTCGGCATCCGGTGCTGCTACGCGTGAGAATGGAGGACGATGCTTGTTTAGTAAAAGCATGGTTCATAATCATACCAGGTTCTTCATGAACATGTTTCATGGACAGTGCTTGTTCATGAAATCCGGGATCTGTTACAATCCATCCGATGTTGACCTATACGCTTTCGAAGATGTGATTCTATTCAAATCTCTGAACCAAGAAACATAATTTCCACTTGCATTTGCATCTTGTACAATTTGTAAAAAAAAAGAAGCTAAATCAATTTCTCCAATTAGCAATGACTGAATCTGATCTGGGGCTCCATGGACCTTGCACTGTGCAACTACTGATGGAGCAATGTGGCTGAACATGAGCACAGCAGCCTTTGCCCCCACCGACCACATGGGCTTAAGGAACACAGAAAGCAGGTTAGTGCATGCATTAGCCCATATGCAGCTGCTCATAACCACTATTCAATTGAGCACAAGTACAAACCGGCCGAGGTTTAATTTAAGAGGGGCAGATCCTTAGTCTTGGTTTCTGCAAGAAGGAATCAAAAGAACGATTGTTTAATTTCCGTGCGCGATCGGTAGATCGCGTTTGCGATGCCCACCATGCTTTTGGTAAGATCTGAATTACATCTCAAACTGTTAGGAAATTCTCTTCTTTGATGTGAAATAGTTTTTGGCTGCATTTAGCGTGCTTCGAATGATAAAATTCCGCTCTTTATTCTCTGGAGAATTGTTTAGTGTGGCCTTTTGTTCCCATATAGCTCTGCTTTTTATTCACCTTCTTTGGATGATAAGATCTGAATTACATTTCCACTGTTAAGAGATTCTCTTCTTTGGTATGAAATAGTTGTTGGCCACATTTAGCGTGCTTCGGATGATAAAATTCTGCTCTTTATTCTCTGGGAGAATTATTTAGGGTGGCCTTTGTTCCAATATAGTTATGCTTTTTAGTCACCTCCTTTTATATTTAGTATAAAGTGTTTATTCTGTATAACCTTTGCATCTCCCATAAAGGATATTTCTGGTCTTGTTTATGGTCAAGGACTACTCACTTTGTATGAGAGAATTTATTGGCTAATATATATAAAGCTGCAAACCTGCCATACATCAAAACAATAATCTGAAATTCCATAACCTCTAATTAAGGCCCTAATTGATTGTAGCTTATGGAGCATTGTCAAGCTCCAAGGGACATTATGTCCTATCTAACCACATGCACAGGCTGCTGTCTCACTAATTCCATGTATAATGCATGAGCCAACCTTTGGACTCAGGTGACCCTATGATCCAAAAGCCACAATCAATGGCAAACAAGATCCCTTTTCCTCTTATCATTTTCTTCTTCTCTTTCCTCCTGTTAGATCTTCATGTTCACAAATTATCAAGAGGTGACAGATGTACACCAGCAGAACAACCTCACAATAATAAAGATACATTGGAGAAAAATATGTACTTTCTCTCTTCTCCACACACACATACAGAAAAGCAGAGAACGCCTTGGACGCAACAGCTCATGTTAAAAGTACAACTAAGTACTCTAGCTCTGTTGAGTGCCTCAAGATTCTTGAGAGGCGCCACCAAGAACACCAAGGTCCATGGCGCTTTTCCCTCGAGGTGCATTGCCCGATATGCCTTGTATTTCTCTTTTCTGATGAGTTTTCATGCTGCAAGCAACGTCTACTTTTTAAAGCTGTAATGTGCAAATTATGTATGTGCACATCATGCAACCAGATCAGGCAGAAGGATGGCCTGGGCGGTTCACTTGACCGACGAGAAGGAAAATTTAGCGTTTGTGTGATTTAAAAACTGCACTGTCAATTCAAACCAATCATGCTCATATAGTCATATACACACCAGGATGTGGCTCATTTTTTTGTCATGGCCAGGAGCAACTGAGCAAGCAACCCCTCAATGCATCCACACCTGGAGCATCAGGTTGCTTCCACTGATGGTAACTCCCAAGACACTCAAACATGCAAAATATTTTCTTGTGCCTACGGAAATCTCCGACGATCGCCGTCGCCTGCCTCCCGGGACCGGAGCACCGGAGCGGCTGACCGGAGATGGAGAGGTTGTTCTCGCCTAGAAAGGTGGTGGCTGGCTGAGGAGGGGGAAGTGAGTGACCACCATGGCCGTCCTTGATTCCCTGCCATTTGCAGCATGGATGGCCTCTGCAATGTCTCCACTGTGTGGGAGGGCCGGCTCTACTCTACTCCACTCCCATGAATGCAGCTAAGCTACCTCCAGGCCCAGTGCACCAAATTGCACACCTCTTGCAGCCAGTGGTCCTCCATTGGCACCCCATATGTGTGCAAGCATGTGTGTGTGCACTGGTACAAGTGCTAACCAAAGTTACACAAGGGATGCAAGACCAAGATGCAGATCACATCCTGTGGTGGCAGCTGCTGATCCTGGCACTCCTGTTAGGATCATGCCTGCATGCATGCATGAGATTCATGTGTGTGTGATAGCTAGCAGAAGGATCATCATCAATCAGGCTGCTGCTGCATGTGGTTTGGTGGGTAGGTACCAGTACCAGTACCAGTACCATACCATACCAAGAAGATATCATGTGAGCTGGAGCCAGATGAAAAATGCATGGTTTTGAGTCCATTTTCATCATTTTCTGAAGGAAAAGGAGAATGGGTTTGAGGTGAAATATCATCAGTGAGTGAGCTAGCTAGCTATGCCATGAGAGGCTACTGGCAGTGGTAGTGCTGCTGCCATTAGTTTTGCAGAGATGGAGATGCAGTAGCAGTACATGCATGCACTGTGCCTGTGTACAACAGAGTTGGTCCATGCATGCATGACAACCAGGAAAAAGTGCCCTGTGGTACAATCAGAATTCTCGGGAATCAATAGTGGAGGGGAACATAGAGGGTAAATTGGAGAATCTCTTTCTGTGGGCATGCACAACCGTCCACCTGTTGGTGCTGTGTACTGAGAAAATTCTGAGAAATATTGTCAAAATTGGTGAATGAAGAAAAAAACCTATGGGCCAGTTGTTTTTATTCCATTCTCAATATATTCCAGTCACAAAAGACTGGCTGCTATCACTCTCTGGTTATTCCCTTCCCACTCTACCCTGTGGGTGGAATATCATGAGGATTTCCAGAACATTGTGCATTGATTGGCATCACATGAATGTACTATGCAGTAGCTGTGAAATGTGAATCTAGTTTTCTTTTTTGAAATGAGAATGTGAAGCTAGTTTAAGCCAGGCAGAGCAAGATAGTAATTAGTGGCATTATTTACCAGAGCACATCACAATTGAAAGACAGAAGAAAAAAAGTTGCTCCAAGGTAGCAGAAATAAGACATTCATGGCAGTAAAAGGCACTTTAGCAGAGCACATCACAATTCAGAGTCGGAGAAGGAAAAACCTGCTCCAAAGTAGCAGAAATAAGAGAAATACATTCATGACAGTGAAAAAGGAAATCATGAGATGATGAGTAAGTAAGTAGAGTAATTATATATGGCACTTGCTTTGTCTGAACAACAACAGCACAGGGAGAGAGAGCTTACTGCTTCTTCCTTCTTACATAGGGGATCACATGATGGTGATGCATGCTAAGCTTAAGAACCATCATCACTTGGTAAACACACCAGTTCAGATTACACATGATAATTATAAACTAATTAACCCCAGCAGCTAGCTTAGTTAGGTGCGGTAAAAACTCCACGGCTCTCCAGTTTTTGTAGTACTAGTAATTAACCTGAAACACCAGAAGCATCAGGAAAAAAGATGGATGATCTCTTTTGTTGCGCTCGCTCTTGTGCTGCTGCCATGGCCGTGGCGTGGGTGCTAGCTTTGCAGGGCTGGGAACATGAACATCTCGGGGGAGGATCTGAAGAGGAAGTCCTCGAATGACGCGCCGTCGAAGCCGAGCGGGTCGGCGGTGGTGGCGGTGGCTGCTGCGGCGACGGTGAGCGCGACGGCGGCGGCGGTGTTGTTGCTGGCGCTCATGCAGGCGATGATGTCGTTGAGCGAGTGGAGGCGCGCGGCGAGCTCGGCGGCCTGGGTGCGGAGGACGGCGTTCTCGGCGTCGACGGCCTGGAGGCCCCGCGCGGTGAGCCCGAGCGCGGCGGCGACGTGCGCGTTCTCGCGGCGCAGGTGCGCCGCCTGCGCGGCGAGGTCGTCGAGGTGGCGCTGCTTGCGCATCCGCGAGCGGCGCGCCGACTCCCGGTTGGAGAGCATCCGCTTGGCCCGGCGCTGCTCCATGAGCGCCCGCATCTCCTCCTCCGTGCCCGACGCGGCCGCCATCGCCATGGCCGCCGCCGTCGACAGCGAGCCCGTGCTCCCGCTCCCGCTCCCGCTGGAGGACGCCATCACCTCACCACCAAGCGAGCAGGCAAGCACTCTCTGCTTTCCTTTGTTGTTGTTGCAAGAACCAAAGATCGACTTGATTACCAGCTACGGACTGACTCTAGAGAGGCAACGACGACGACGACGAGAGAGTAAGCGAGTGTGTGGGACGAGGGGAGCTTGAAGGGATGAGCAGGGGGGCTAAAGGAGGAGGAGGAGGGAGAGGAGGGGGAGGGCGGCGGCGGGGGCGAGTAATTTATGAGAAGACATAGAACCAGTAGAGGAAGACGACGGAGAAGGACTGGACGAGGTGGGTTCGGCGCCGGAGTGTGGAGTTGATCATAAACCCGGAGAGTAGGATCTCGCTGATCACCGGCGACATCGGGGGACTCTGAGGCGGACCCGGGGAAGCATGTGCGCTCCGCTTTCTTGGGTTGCCTCCGGGGGGAAGAGAAGCAACCAACCAAGCTAGGCGGCAATGGATGAGTGAGACCGACCTCTTTCTTCCTAGCTCTCGTACTGCTTGCTTCTCCTCCTCACTTTCTCTCTCTCTCTCTCTCTCTCTAGACGGACTCTGCTCGCTGCGGTGCAGGGGAGGGATGGAGTGGAGGAGGAGGAAGAA
This sequence comes from Aegilops tauschii subsp. strangulata, assembly GCF_002575655.3. Classification (NCBI taxonomy): domain Eukaryota; kingdom Viridiplantae; phylum Streptophyta; class Magnoliopsida; order Poales; family Poaceae; genus Aegilops; species Aegilops tauschii. The sequence continues at coordinate 74,278,966 of NC_053040.3, read as the reverse complement.
GAGTGGAGGAGGAGGAGGAGGGGGGTGTTGGGGCAGGGAGCGGGGAGGGATTTATAGAGCCGGCCGGTGGCTCAGGGGAGGACGAACGGGAATGCAATTCCGTGGGTGGAGGGTGGGAATGGGAATCCGATCTGAGTGCAGCGGTGCAGAGCACAGCAGAGCGGGCATGCAGGAATGGCTGAGTGAGAGCGCGGGGAGCGCAGGCGGGCAGGGCGGTCGCACGTGCGGGCGGTCGGAGTGGATCCGAGGCTGAAGCAGCTCAGCTGGAAATCACGCTGACCTCACTTGGCCTCACGCGCCCATGCCGCCGTACGTATGTGCAGGCGCGTTCACTTCACTTGGCTCGGCGCCACTGCTGTAGCTCGGGTAGCCGGTAGGCCCCGTGGGGTGACCGGCGGATGCGTCTAGAGAGGAGGCCTCCGTGGCGAAACCTCTCGAACTTACCGGCCCGCGCCGGCGCCGGCGCCTCTCTGCCACGAGAAGATGCGCCGAAAGCAGGCGGGCGGTGAAAAGGGAAAATCATGCTACCCAGCCGGCCCGGCGGTAGTTCAAAAGCGGAGAGAATCTGGCTCTACTGCGGCCGCCCGCCATTGATCCGCCGCCTCTGTCTGGGCTCCGAGGCGCACGTCTTTCGCAGCATCAATTGCAAGCGCAGAATGTAGATGGTACTAGTATTCAAGATGACTGGTGCGCGGGTCTTGCCGGCGGGCTACGATTTGAATCACGGGCGGTGCTAGTCTAGCAACGGGCCAGGGGGCGGGCCTTCCAAATTTCACGAGGCTCGTCGTCCTTTTTTCCGTCCTAGGACCTCATTTTGATTCGTGGGAATCTGGAAAATTGTAGGAACAAGAAACACATTTATCTGTTGCCAGCCAAGGTATTTTCCCGGTATTTTTAGGGGAAAAAAGGGGTCGGCTGAGTCCAATAGAAGGCTGGAGCGTAGTCCGACTCTAAATTAACAAAACCATCAATCTGCCAGGGTTACAAAGACACCACGATATAGAGAAAATGGAAACAGAGCGGAACGTAGATGCAAGGTGCTAGGGGGAACAAGTCAAAGCCAACAACAACCACCGTTGCAACCAACCACCGCTACGCCAAAACTAGCCAACCTAACGAAGGCCTCCGGAGGAGGGCAACACCGACATGTGTATCATGCCGCTGACTGCATCCAAAGAGTCAGACATGAGTAAGACTAGGCCTTGTCTCCGTGGACCTTAGGGCCACGACACTTTCACCCAGGTTTGACGGGTGCCACACCGGTGGGCGACAGAGAGCTTCCCACTAGAACCTAGACCAACACGCCCAAGCTACCAAAGGGGAGCAGTAGAAGCAGACCCACAGGCACAGGTAACCGACCACAAGAACATAGTTGCCGGTAGCGACAACACAAAGTCGGTTGAGAGTTGTCGGTCGAAGCCGAAGAACCATGGAGAAGGCCAAAAAGGGGACAACTGATGCGGAGCATCCCAAGGTCATCCCCATGGACCTACCTACGTCTCCCACGACACCATTTTGACCAATGACAAGAGCTCGAGCAAAGGCTATCGAAGATAAGGTGAACTCGCTCCTCTCCGAACTGCCACTTACTACATGTGAGACATGGCTACTACCTCAAGTGGAAACACTATGCGTGATCAGGTACTTGGAGGAAGGCCATGGAGTAGCTACACCCAACGGACAAGACGGCGAGGACACCAAGTACAAGGAGCGAGAAGAAGAGCAGCCTGAAAGTCCCTAGCCGTCGGACGACCGACCCCGGCCGGACGACCGACGCCTGGAGCATCAGCCAGCCGACCAAGTCCCAGCCAGAAGACGCCCCAGCGGCCGGACGACCGACACCGACCGGACGTCCGACACACTCCAGGTCCCAGGCGACCGACCCCCTCCGGACGACTGTCACCACCATCACCGAGCCAAAACGTCGAAAGAATGGAAGCCTCCAGACGACCGACGCACCGGATAGCCGACCGCGACCGGACGTCTTACAAAGCCCCAACAGAGCCAAAACATCGGACGTCCGATCCTGCCCGGACGACCGATCACCCGCGAGCCTCCGGACGACCGATGATCGTCGGACGTCCGACGCCTGTATGCCGCCCGCGTGTTGGGCCGAAGCATTATTGAGGCTCACTAACAATTGCATCAAATTTTGTGCCACCATCCTAACCGAGCTCCACCATAAGCTTTCCTTGTGTAGGTGTGAGAACCGACAAGAATTGGTACCAATTGTGCTATTTCCTTGTTCCAAATTTGAGTGATCATTGATCCATCTTCAACATTGGTCATGGTACATTTGGTATAAGTTCTTCTCTTTCTCCCACTCACATATTTGCTTGAAATGATGGATAGGCCAAATACTTCTACCAACCCACTCTTCATCAAGCAAGACGACGACATGACTTCCCACGTCACCAAGAACCACCTCTTCGGTGCACAATGAGCTTTGCATCAAGAACAACAAGCAATGAGCGACCGCATCGACCATCTCGCCACCGACTTGTGACTCTCCGAGCAACGTACAAGAGACTACTTCGACAACAAGCTCGACGAACAAAAACAAGAAAGCAACGCAAGAATGGACGAGATTCGTGCCTTGTTGGTCAACCGTTCTTCTACCTCTTCGTCCTACTCAAGATGGAGCCGCTCGAGTCGACACTCCGATGACACCATCTCTGGCTCAAGTATCCGACATCAAACACTCTTCGACGAGCCGCGCGCCAAGACCGTCAAGCTAACCGCAATCCTCTACACGGAACCGATTCTCAAGAGCAACTTCGAGCGCAAGAGCATCGACATCGTCAAAACCAAGCTACATTCGCGCAAGCACAAGAACGGCAACGTCTACACCAACAAGACGAAGAACGAGCGAGACAACATCAAAACGAGCAAGATGCCGAGGCACAACGTCAAGAACAACTACGGCGAGAAGCTCAAGCACTTGAGGCGCAACGTGCACTCCACAACACAAGTCGCGCCGTTGCCGCACGCAACCGCCATAGGCGCGAACAAGAAGAAGCACTTCGCGATGAAGTTCAAGAGAGGATTTATCAATCACGAGTGCATCGTAAAGTTCCTCAAGCTCCTCCACAAGCTCGACAAGAACCTCCACTACAAAAAAAGACACTTCCGTGATGATACGTGTTTGTCACAGTAGGTCGCGTTTTTTGTCATGCATGTACATCCATGACAAATTTATGACAGAATCAAGATAGTCATACCTGTGCTGCCGTAGAAGTGTTCCATGACATTACCAAAATTATCATCACGGAAGTGAACACTTCCATGACGATAAATCGCGCGTCACAGAAGTGCTTTCGTCAAGGGTGACCGACACGTGGCATCCACCGTAACGGAACACCGTTAAGCTATCGGGTCCGGTTTTGGATCCGATAACCCGTTAACAGCCCCGACCAATGGGGATTTTCCACGTGTAAAATCATCATTGGCTGGAGGAAACACGTGTCGGCTCACCGTTGGGACAGATGTCATCCACTCATTGGACCCAAAGCGCCTATGATACGTCGACACATGGCACGGCCCAACAGAGGCCCATTCCTGTGAAAAGGCCGGCCCGTTTGACTTGGTCAAAAGGTGGCGGGCCGGCCCACGGCAAGCCTGTTAACGGCCTATTCGCATATAGCCCATTTACAACCCGCTAACCCAGGGCCCGTTTACGGCCTATCCGAATTAGGCCCAGTAGCGTCATCTGGGCCGTCCAATATAATTCCAGCCCATTGTAACTTCCGGCCCATGTATGGCCCATGACGTCTTTTGGCCCATCTGAGGCCCTTAGTAACCCTCGGCCCGTTAACGACCCGTGGTAAAACTGGCCCGTAATGAACAGTGTATCACTTTATACCCATTAACGACCCATTATTCCGTTGGGCCGTTTCTAGCCCATGTTATCTTTCGGCCTTCTCAGGGCCCATTTATGGGCTCATTTCCAGCATTCGGTTACTTATGGCCCGTTACTGTCATTTTCTGCTTGTGGGCCAAATTCAGCCCGTGCTTATAGTCGGCCCGTTTGTGGCCCGTTAATACGTTGGGCCGTTTTCATAGCGTCATCAAATATGGCAGATTAATGACGGCCCATTATGGTCGGCCCATGAACAGACGATTCCAACTCTAGCCCGTTTACGGCCATAAAGCGGTATGTTATTGGCCCATATTTGGGCAATCGATCATACGGCCCGTAGAAGGCCCATTGATAATACAGCCCGTAGAAGGCCCATTGATGATACGGCCCGTAGAAGACCCATTGTTTCTATGCCCCGTAGAAGGCCCATTGTTTCTACGGCCCGTAGAAGGCCCAGTGTCACTATAGTAAAAATGTAGCCCATGGTTATTGTGGCCTAGTTTAAAAAAAAGGTTATTGCGGCCACTAGCAAACCGCGGAAAAAGAACAGCACTGACTACAAGCAAACAAATAAACAAGACAACAAGGAAATAAATAAGCAAGCAACTTACGCTAGGCTATCACGACTATTACACATATTACATCCACTGGGCATCATAGTTCGCCACCAGTGCAAATATAGGGAACAAAGCAGCATATCATATACACTAGTTGTCAAAGTTGGCGACCAGTGCAAATAAATGCCGCAACAAAACATGTCTAGAACTGAAACCACTTCAGAAGATCTCAAGAAACAATATCCTGGGTACCCATAATGCTGGCAAGATGCTTAGTAAGCTTATTAACTTTCTCTTGTTTGGCGCTTAAATCCTCCAGCGCTTGCTGTTGCACCAGAAAGTATGCATCTGAATTCTGCAGGGACTTCCTCAGTCCTTCAGCTTCCTGTCACAACACATCTGATCGATGTCTTTCAACTTGAAGCTGAGACTCAAGAAGACAAACTGATTCAGGCAGCGAGTTCGAAGAGCTTGTGCCAGCGGTAGTGGCCAGTAACTCGAACACTACATCAAGACAAGACTTCTGGGTTCTCTCACTGTCGTCAAGGTAGTTTTTATCAGCTTTCTTGGAGATCAACAGGGATGTCTCACTATCTTGAACCTTATCTGCATTACTTCCTTCACCATTGCATAACGGGGTACTGTTCTCCAATATTTTGTCCGCATTCTAAAAGAGAAACAAGCAGACACATCACAGGTTTACCATGTTGTATATGAAACTCATTTTGGTAAATCAGTTCAGTAGTAAAGTGCACAGGATAACAGCATGAAACAAACATATATCTATGTACCATGGTCACTTTATGGTCTATATCATTCTAGTTTTTGTTGCCAAATCAAGATAGAGACATAGTTCAAATAATATTTGTTCAAGACAAAGCAGAATAGACAGAATATAAGTGTGGGAAACTATAGAGACACTTGTAATGTGCATGACATGAGAACATAACTGTTTATTCAATTGAAACTGAAATCAATATAGAGCAAGTTACAACAGCAAACCAGTTAAAGAAACAAGTTTAAAACATACCTGTTGCGCCATTGGAGTTTCAATTTCATCCTTCAAATTTGAAAATAGTTGGTCTGAGTAAATACAATGATGCAAGAGCAAAGGAGTATGAACCATAGCTACAGAACCTGACCTGAGAACAATTCTTCTTCTCCTTTAAGCATTGAGTTGGGATTCGGAGTGGTGGTCCTCGTGCTTTGGGCACTGCAGTTCCCTTACTAACTGCTCGTGTTTGGGTGCTCTGTGGTGGAGACGGTGCTGTGTCAACTGGAACTGGGTTACTATCTGCTAGGGTTGGGGTTAGAAGGGGTGTAGCTGGTTCTCTGTCCAACTGGGTAGGGGTACAATCTGCGAGAGTCTGGGTTATGTGTGGTGGGGCTGGTTCTTGGGCAATTACAACCGTGGTTCTATCTGCATCAACTGGTAGCACTATCTTTTCTGAAGACCGTGTTGTTACTCCCTTAGATACTGCCATCACCCTCTCCAATTCAAATGGCTGATAAACAAGAAAAGTAATTGAATGTACAGACATTGTATGATAGACAGGTGCAATGGATAGTGGGGAATAAAAGAGGGCATGAAATAATTCACATTTATGTTGTCTAACCAAACAGGATAGCATGACACAATTTCACATATATGATGGCTAACTAAACAGGATAGCATGATACAATTTCACATTAGGATGGCTAACTAAAAAAGATGGAAAGACATAGTTCAAAATATGATGACTATGTAAACAGGATGACATGATATAACTATATAATGTGTTTATTAAATAGGTTGGCATGCCATAATTCACATACATGCCGCCTATGGAAACATGATAGCATGATATAATTCCCGGATAGAATGACACAATTCAAAATATGATGACTGTAAACACTAAACAGGATGAGATGATATAACTATATGATGTCTTTATTAAATGGGTTGCCATGCCATCATTCAGATAGATGTTGTGTATGTAAACATGATGGCATGATATAATTCAAATATATGATTTATATAGTAAGCAAGTAAGCAGATGGCAATCCATATATGATGTAAAAACTAAGCAATGCAAGGCAACATGCATGACATGGGTAATATAACCCTGCCAAGTTTGAGCATAGACCTCAGGGGGGAAATAGGACTGGTCATCAGTCTCTGAATCCTCCTCCGAGGAGCTCTCTGTATCCAGCAAGATGTCTGCTTCAGCAGGTAGCATTGTCTGCTCTGAATACCTTGTTTTCACTCCAGATACTTCCATCACCGCTTCAAATGGCTGATGCACAGGAATAGTAGTTGAATATACAAACGTTGTCGACAAATGGAGCACGTAATACAAAAAAATGATAGCATGATATAATTCACATACATGATGATTGGCTCAACAGCATGGCATTGCATAATTCACATATATAATGCCTTTGCAACAAGATAGCATTGCATAATTCACATATATAATGTCTTGCAACAAGATGGCAATGCATAATTCACATATATGGTAATTAGACACTAAATAGGTGGCATTCACACAAAGCATGTCTAAACTAATCAAATGACATCGCAATGCAAGACACCATACACATGATATGAGCAACATAACCCTGCCAAGTTAATTAGAGCATACACCTCGGGGGGGGGGGGATAGGACTGGTCATCTGTCTCTGAATCCTCCTCTGAGGAGCTATCCGTAACCAGCGAGATATGCGCTTCGTCAGATAGCATAGTCTGCTATGAAGACCTTGTTTTCACTCCAGAATTTTCCATCACCGTGTCAAATGGCTGATGCACACGAAGAGTAGTTGAATGTACTAACATTGTTGACAAATGTAATACGTAACAAAAAAAAAGGATGGCCTGATATAATTCACATATAAGATGACTGGCTAAGCAGGATGGCATTGCAAAATTCACATATATGATGCCTGGCTAAACAAGATGGCATTGCATAATTCACATAAACGATGAATAAACTAAACAGATGGCATTCACATAAAGCATGTCTAAACTAAGCAGTTGACATATTTGATGTATAAAGTAAGCAATGCAAGGCACCATATGCATGATATAACCAAACATGCCAAGTTAGAGCGAAGACCTCATGGGGTAAATAGGAGTGGTCTTCTACTTCTGAATCCCCCTCAGAACAGTTATCTTCCTCTTGATTACGATCCGAAATGGGTCGAGGGGGGCTGCCTTTGCGCCCACCATGGAGCGACGTCTGCATGAAATTTTATTGCCACGCAAGGCTCGTCTCTTTTGCTCTACATGTTCAGTTCCATTCTGTAAAATAACTGACATGCATAGGAATAAAACATAGTGAAATTATGTAAGGAGTGCATGCACAAATCCAGAGTGATGGTAGCAAACTGTGGATAGACCCAAAACCAATGATAGCAGGCAGATAATAGCTTTAGTTAAAAAATACAGATAATGGCTCCTTTAATGTTTGTTTGCACCCAACATGAAACTCATAGTAGACACCCGAGATTAACTAGATAGTAGACATATAGTACTAATTGCTGCCCCAATATGTACCCCACAACCATTTAAAAACTCAAGTTTCAGCATAAGTTTGGACCTGACTCAGAGTCTAATAGGTGAACACGACGATAAAGTAGCATATCATCATATTAAGTGATGCATAACGTAAGCAGACACGGAAGAGTGCGACCTCTCTTGCGTGTAGTCCTCAAGGTGATCTGCTCAGTTGATGATGGTAATGCAGTTGTCGTGGCTGCCAGCGGCGGGGAAGAAGATCTGAGGCGGCGAAAGACAGTCTGGAGAGCGGATCCCTACTGTGGTGAACCTTTCCGTCGTTGGAGCAGCTGAGCTGGGGTGGAACACAGCACCGCAGGAGCAGGACAAACCACACAAGGTTTTCTTTGACACATATCTGTAATAGAAGTAATTGTGTAAGGGCTTGTTTGAATTTGAGGATTCTAACAATGCAGGGATAGGAAATAGACAGGAATAGGATAGGAATGCACGTGCAAAACAGAGAATTTAAAAACACAGGATTTCTGCCAATCTGGGTGTTTGGTTCACAAGAATTGGAAGATCACAGGATGCAAAGAAGCATGGTGAGATTAAGTCAAACCACAAGAAAATGTACGGTTATAATGCTATTATGCTACTATCTCTTAGTCTTGTGCTTCATGAATAGGAATTTGAAAAGGAGGACAAGTGGAAATTAAAATTCCTACGGTTTTTCTTTCAAGGAGACACTAAAGGAACAAATCCTACAGTTTTCCTTTGCTCCATTCCTTTGCACCAAATTCATGAAAAGTAGTACCATACGAAACTTTCCAATTCCTATGTTTTTCATTCACTTTTCCTTTCAAGCACTGGCAATTCCAGTAGGCAGGCTTGAGCAAGGAAAAGCCTACACTAAAAAAATGTTTTTGTGCTACTTCTATTACTTTGGACCCAGGCCACTACCCTACTAGCTCAACTCCCAGGGCCATCGACAAATGCACAACTCAAATGCGCAGAGATAAATAATGATGGCGTTCAAGAGAGTCCATCACAGATAGCTAACTTGCCTGGTACCTCACTGCTTGTCATAAAGTAGGATAAAATAATCGTATTTCCCGTTACTCCGTGTGCTCAGTGGACAATATATATAACATGTAGAGTAAAAAAGATATGCAACAAGTGTACAACCTCTTTGGCGAAGCCATGTCGATCTCAGCGTGATTGGGTTGGCCGGAGAGGATGCTCCGGCTGACTTGGCTGTCGGAGGAGGTGAAGAAGATCTTAGGCGTCTAGAGATGGAGCCCGAGGTACTGCTCTGCTGTGATGGAGGGTTTCGTTGTTGGAGCAGCTCCGGTGAGTTGTACGACGCCGAGGCTGAAGCAGGACAAGAGAGACAACGTTAACCTGAGTGGAATTCTAATAGCATCTCCAATAGATGACGTAAAATACATAACCACAAAGTGCTAGATGTATACATCAGCCGCTCATCTCTGAACTTAACTATCGAAACTGAATTTAACTGTCGAAACTGAACTTTACTGTCAAAACTGAATTTTGATGTTTTACCGTCGAAACTGAACGCACTAGAGGTGAGGCTACACATCAGTTGACTGACTTTTTCATCTCTGGTCAGTCGATTTTGCAGCCGTTGGATACGAAATCAAGGGCTTGCAGTTCATCTTCAACCTCTACCCCCCTGAGCCGCCAGCCACCACCGGCCAAACAACCGCCCCGCCCGCCCCGAAAACACTCCCCACCGCCGGTCCGCCGCCGCCTCGGCCATCCCTCTAGGCCCCCCCGTGCCGAGCTTTTTCTCCGGCGATCCGCACGCCACCGCCACACCATCGCCGGCGACCACCGCCCCCACCTGAACCCTAGGATAGATAGTGGGGTACTTCTCCGGCGAGCCCCCCTCCCCGCTGCGGCTGGTTCTTCCTTAACTCCGGCGAGCCCCCCACCCCCTGAAAATCGACTGACCCAAAAGTCGATTCAGTTGACTGAAGTGTAGCTAAATCGGAGCAGCATCGCAAGCAAGAGCAAGAGCGAGAGCAGCAGCGCGAGCAAGAGCAAGAGCAAGAGCAAGAGCAGAGCAGTAGCGCGAGCGAGAGCTAAAGCAGCAGCAGCTCCTACTGATGTGGACGTCGCCGCTGAGGGAGCGACGCCGTGGAGGATGGAGCCATGCCGTGTCGGCTCGGGACCGAGCGCCGACAGCACCGTGAGATCGAATCAAGAAGAAAATGCGGCGATTAGTGTACAACCTCTTTGGTGGCGCCGATTAGGCCGCAGCTTCATCCGAGGAAACGGTGAAGCTGATGCTCTTCCGGTGGTGTAGGTGAAGACGGCGATGTGGGAATGGAGGTGGCGCAAAAGACGAGGGGAACGTCAGGGCAGCTCCTTGGAGGTGGAGGACGGGGTGGCTGAACCAGCGGGACGACCAGATCGACGACGGATCCTCATCCGGTATGGTGGATGAGGGACGTCGAGGTGTTGTTGTGGACGACATCGTCGGGGAAGAGGCTCCGGCTGGGTGGCGGACGGAGGAGGGTGCGGGGCTTCGCGGGTTTTCCTGGCCTCAGTGTACGAATGGGTGGGCGGATGGGATGGGGGTGGGGAACCATGGCTTAGGGACGCGCTTGTCCGAAATGTGGGGTAAGTTACGAAAGTACCCCCACTGATTTGAGGCGGTTCTTTTGGTTCAGGGGTATCACGGGCATTTCGCGTGTCGGGATTTCATAGGAGGTGGGAGTTTTCACGCGCGTTGTAATTTTGGAATAGCAAGGCGCGGGTTGAGATGGAGGGAGTTGTCGGAGAACAACGAGACAAAGATATATCTTAAATATTTCGGGCTAACAAGGCGCGGGTTGAAGAGGCGGGAGTTTCGCAGCACGATAGACAGAGACGCTAGCTTGAAATTTCGGCATAACAAGGCGCGACTTGAAATTTCGGGAGAACAAGCTTAACGTGTACCCAAAAGAAAAAAGACAATTTAGACTAGTATGATATACTACGTACAATGTGTTCAACACGCACAACACACACACAAACACCATTTAGTCTAGTAAGGTACACGTGCATTGCACACATGAGATTTGGCAACCAAATTATGAATAAATACCACATTATAGCATGTAAGCTTTGAGTCATATATGCATGATGTAGATGTTCGTTTAATTCTTATAGTTCATTTCATTCAAAATCATCTAGTTTTTATAAGAAAGCTAATCTATTTTAAGATTCATGGAATTGTGCATAGTAAGGCATAAAGTAAAAACAAATCATGTAGAAAAACATTTGGGCAATTCTGATACGGAAGATTCTAGAACAAAGAAGAAGTGCTTGTGTTTTGAGGTTTGTGCATTATGCTTAAGTCCAACCATAGAGTCTTCTAGATTGTACATGTGGCAAAATCTGGTGGAATCTAGATGATATCCAACGGCCAGTAGTAAATTTGCCAGCTCTGCACCATCGGATTGGCCTCATCCAACGACCATCTTTCAAAGTTAAAGTTATCCGCACACTATATAAAAAAATATAAAATACAATATATATAGGGGTATAGATATCGATATGTGATGCGAAAGCCACCCATCATCTCCAGTTAGAATAGTTTGTCCATGCACGGATGCAATGTGGCCAAACGATGTCTGCCATCGGTATCTCAAATTCAAACCAATCTGACCTTGTTCAATGTGTATACATTGCAACATGCTCGTTTCCAAACCACACCGCGCAGATCTCCGTTATATTCATGCATGCATGGGTTTCAAACATCATGATCTCTTATTCAAATATTTGAATTCAACTTTACATTGATTATGACCTCACCTAGTCTTTTACACCCACACATTGGTCTTCTCTTTATAATTGTACCACTAACTTTCTCTCGTGCATGCATGCACACACACTACCAATCGGCATTATCCATCGCACACATGCAATCTTTTTCTTCAGGTCGGTATCCCATGAAGGCACACACACACACACATCCCCCTCTCCATCATATCGGGCATTCTTTATCTCTGACGTGCATGCGCAACGATCGATGTTCCTCTATGTGTGTGTGTGTGTGTATAGCTAGGTCTTTCATAGTTTTCCACATAAAACCGATCAATCTATATATCTAGTGAGGTCTCACCCTCTTTCCCACGTCCACATCGATCAATCTATACCTCTCTATATAGGATTACATATATAGCTAATACATCCACATTAATTATATATCCAACGCCCCCCTCTCATCATCCATGCCTTTCGCTTCATCTCTCAGAGGCGCGCACAATGGCCAAGACAGGGGGCAGCAAGGGCCCTGTCCCCCCTAACATCACTATATACCGAGGCTAATATGAATGTGATCATTAGACAATTGCTGGTAAAAATGGTTTAAGTTGATGAATTGGCCCTCCTCGTAAAGGATTAGCAATGCTTGGCCCCCTAGCTCATGGGACATTTTTCATGGCTCCGCCACTGCGCACAACAGTGCACGTTCTCGCCCCCTCTCTCTAAATATCGATCTCGCAGTTGTGCACTCCTTCATAGTCTTCCTCCACTCGGCCCCTCGCACCATCTTCTAGCCCCCTACCGGATTTTGCCACATGTACAATCTAGCAGACTCCATGGTTGAACTTAAGCATAATGCACAAATCTCAAAACGAAAGTGGTTCTCCTTTGTTCTAGAATCTTCCGCATCGTAACTGCTCAAACTTTTTTTCTAGTTGAATTGCCATTCTTTGTTTGTACTTTATGCTTTACAACGCACAATCCCATGAATCATAAAATAGATTAAGGGCTTCTTTGATTCAAAGGATTCTCGAAGGAATTTTGGAGGATTCTAATCCTTAGGAATTTTTCCTATCTTGGTTGTTTGATTCGTAGGATTGTAAACCATAGGAATTTTTCCATATGATTCATTTGCACTAGATTTCATAGGAAACATCCCATCCACTCAAACCTCTTTGAAAGAATTCTGCGTTTTTTCTACACAATCAAACACTCGTACCATCCTGTAGGATTCAAGACGACATTCCACTCTAATCCCATGTTCTTCCTATTCCCGCGTTTTGGAAATCCTACGAATCAAAGAGGCCCTAGGTTTTTTATAAAAACTAATTGATTTTGAATGAGATGAACTATAAGAATTAAACGAAGGTCTACATCAGGCATATATGACTCAGAGCTTACATGCTACAGTGTGGTATTTATTCGTAATTTGGTCGCAAAATCTGACGCGTGCAATGCATGTGTGCCTTACTAGTACTTCGAGTATGTGCAAAACACAATGGCACGCTACACAGTGTCTCTCTTACAGTTCATGAAGCCACGTGGGCACGTGGCACATGTGGAGGCGTTGTCGCGACATCCTTGTGTGGGTTGATCACAGTGACGTGCTACTAGTTCCAGAAGAATGTACTCGTCCTCCCTGAGCCGCACTGGCGGTACATGCACGAAGCGAAGATGTGCACGCACGCCACGCACGCACTCATTCCCTCGCACGCACATGCGGGTACACGGGCGGATGCAATTTTGTACCAAGATCCACCCCATGTGATAATTTGACGCGTGTAAAGTCCTTCACTTCATTGATGGTCAATTAATACAGCGCATGCAAATTGAGTGGACGTGAGGGCGGAAGAAAGACATTACTACTCCACTGCGCGCACGCGAGTAGTTAAATCATGGGTTGCTAGTAGTACTTCCATTGGTCTCCTTCATATTTTGTGCCAATTTTTGACAGTAACATAATATTTACGCATCTGAGCAGTGCAGTCTACTTGAAATTTATGTTCCACTAAACTCATCGGGAGCCGTTTCGGGCCTCGAAACCAAAAACCATCAATTAATCTTTACCTTGTTCCCATCACATTCGAAAGTACTAGTGCTACAATTAAGTGCAAGCCTGCTCACACCTACTAGCACGTACCAAACCTGAACGTGTTCCCACTATGCAGGTTTTAGTACTAGTGCTAGTACTTAGGCTATAAAAAGGGGAACTACCTAACCGAAAATTACTCTACCTTCCTCCTCATAAGTCCTGCTTCTTCGTCCGTCCTTGCCATGGCCGGTGTGCAGAGCTCTAGGTCGAGAACTACTCATAACAAGGGACCGGCAACCAAGGCTGTGGAAAATAAGAGAGGGCTCGCCGCCACGCAAAGACCTAGAAAGATCTCTCACGGGCAGGCGATGGCTCTCAGGAGCGCCCTAGACGCGGAGGCGAACATGCCGAGCTGGCGGCGCTGGAGTCGTTATCCCTCGACAGCATGCCCGATCAGCTCAATAAGCACCTCAATAAGCAGAAGGAGTTCATTCACGGCTTGGTGGAGCTGCTAAAGGAGAGCGTCGACGACATGCCCGCTGAGCTCAATGAGCAGGGGGAGTTGACCGCCGGCTTGGTGATGCTGCTGAAGAAGAGCATTGCCTCGGAGAAGAAGGTGACCGGTGAAATCCTGCAACTTCAGGAGGACAACGCGAAGCTCTGCCATGAGCTCGACCTGCTGAAGGAGGAGAACGCTGGCTGGAAGAAGCTGCATGAGAATAGTAGTTCCTCGATGAAGATGTTGCAGGCCCTCGTCATGGAACAGAAGGAGGAGTTGGCGAAGTTCCGCATCGAGCACCCGGCTGCTGTCAAGGTACGTAATGCGGCCGTGGAACAGATGATGAAGGCTCGCATCGAGAAATCCCGCGTCATGGACACAATGATGAAGATGGCGGAGGAGACGCGCAAGGAGATGGAGGTCGTGGAGGCGATGAAGAAGCAGTTACGACTCCACGGCCAGCAACCCTTCATGTAGTGAGAGTAGCGCCCCAGACTTGTGTGTGCGTCTTCCTTTTTTTTGGGGTGATAATCCTCCTTCTTCTTTTGCTCCTGTGTTTCTTATTTTGCTTCGGGTGTTTTGCCGCACGTGTCACCTTCTCTGCGAGGCATGAATAGAACAATGCTAAAAATGAGATGGCTAGCAAATTAAATCATTCTTTATTGCCAATATAATAATGCCTCTTGCTAGTAATATATAATAAGAGTAGAGAGTAGAGGATATGGCACTGGGCTGCCGTGTTTCGTGCTCCTCCGTCGTACTCCAGTGGAAAACTTGAGTATACCGCACGGTTCTTTGCTCCTCCTCAGGTCGTCGGCACATTTATACGAGCAGTCAAATCACAAGGCCCCGCCTTCCAGCAGTAATGAGCCGTCAAATCACAAAGGCCCTCGCCTCTCGTAAAAAGGACTAAGCTAGACTGCCCCGCGCTCTAGCCTTTTAAAAAATGTATACATTGTGCAGTAGTAGTATCAATGGATTGCGCCATGGAGCAAAACTAGTCTATAGCTCGCCACGAGGCTATTCCTGTCGAACGCCAAGCGTAAGATATGTATCCGACGGTGCCAGTTTTTGCACGTACACAACAGTAGAAAAAGAACTAGTAGTACCATGGCATATGCTACACCACGGCCGAGAAAACGTGCCGACGTTACGCCATCCGGGAATAGTGCCACACTTTGAAACTAGAACCGTCAATAAATCTTGAGTGTGTCTCGTCAGATTCCAAATTACTACTACTACCACGCTATATTTAATTGCAAACCTGTTCACACCGATCACAACCTAAATGGTTTCCCACTTAGGAGCGTATTAGTAGTACTCGGTTATAAATACTACTATGCTAAGATGACTGCACATTCCTCCTCAACTCCTCATCCACAAGAAACAATCAAGCCATAGCCAGCGTGAGTTCTGGGTCGAGAGATTTCCACCAGGGAGAGGTGAGCATGGAAGAGGAAGCACGAGAGATGTCCCGCCTCGCCGCGAAAGCAGCCGACATGTCCAGCCGCGCAGCAGTAGCAGCAGAGAGGTCCCGCCGCGCCGCCGAAGTAGCACAGAGGTCCCGCCACGCCGTCGATGTAGCAGACTGGTCCGGCCACGCCGCGGAAGCAGCAGAGATGTCCCGCCGCGCCACCGAAGCAGCAGGGAGGTCCCGCCGCGCCGTGGCGGCCTAGGAAAATTTCTCGCGGGCAGGCGAGGACTCTTACAGGCGCATGCATGCGATAGTCCATAGCTAGATGGATCGGATCTCCGGCTGGGCGAGGATGCAGGACGAGGCTACCGGCGTCATCCGGCAACTCGGGGAGGGCAATGCGAAGCTCCGGGGCAAGTGCGACCTGCTGAGGGTGAAGATCGCCTTTAGGGCGAAGCAGGAAGAGGAGACCGCTGCCGTGTTGCAGAGGACGGGCGTCCTCATCAAGAAACTTATGGACGAGAATGCCATGCTCCGCATCGAGCGCAATAGGCTGGTGGAGGAATCCATGGATGCTGCCAAGCAGCGTATTAAGGACATGAAACTGATGAAAGAGATCATCGCCCGCCGCGAGAACTAGTCTCCGACCTGCAACGCATAAAGGAAGTAGAGATCAGCGAACCAGATCATTGTATGCATCTTCCTTCTTCTTTTGCCCTTGTGTATTTCGGGCGTAGCAGCATGTGGCTTTTTAATTATCTTCCTAATTATGTAAGACAATTATTATCCACTCTCGTCGTCCTTATATATATTCATCAGTCTTGCTATAAGTCGCAGTAGATGCTATATAGGTCCGTCGGATCTTACATCAAGATCCGTGCAAAATTTTCTTTTCAGATTTTCTTTTCTCTTTCTTAAATCTCAGTCGAGTGAGACATTGCCACGCCATTAAACAGAGGCTCGGGCGCAATTAATGGTACCTTGGGACAGAGGTGGACGGCAGATGGAGGTCAAAGGGCTCTCCTCCCGATAAGCACGCGCAGGGGTCTGATCGCACGCCTCCCGTACTCAAATAGCTACCCTGCACGGCACCTCCTAGCTAATAAAAAAGGGGACGCGTGGCGGCACGTAAATGGTAAATAGAACGCGCACGGTTTCAATAATACTTGTGTTTCCGATTGTAACATGACAACATTTGTTCCAAAATGACTTTGTTGATTGTTAATGTGTGCGCCTTCGCAAATCGGACAACAAAATTACCACAACATGTTGGTGCCATGTCATGGCACCAAGCCAAGTTTCATGATTTTCATGCGTGTTTCGGATTTACAGGAATTAAAAAACCAAGTTTCTCAATGTTTCCAGCCGAGCCATGACGCCCAGATGTTTGAATTTCATTCCCATTTCTGGCATGGGACCTAGAAATTTACCCGAGGACACACATGTGATTTTTCAACCAGCTTTGGTGCACTGGAGCATGTGCTTGTATTTAAAATTTGAATTATGCACACAAAGGTGACATGTTCCCTCTCAGAACCACGAGCCTTCTTGAGAGAAGCTCCGGTTTGCAAGAAACCTATACCAAAACTTGTTCCTATTCTGCATTTGTTTTACCACAGCATGGTAGTACCTTGACATGACACCATGCCAAGTTTCATGATTTTCAGGCGTGTTTTGGATTTACAAGAATTTTAAAACCAAGCTTCTCAATGTTCTCGGCCGAACCACGATGCCCAGATGTTTGAATTTCATTCCCATTTCTTGCATGGGACCTAGAAATTCACCCGAGGACACACATGTGATTTTTCAGTCAACTTTGGTGCACGGGAGGATGTGCTTGTAGTTCAAATTTGAATTATGCACATTAAATGACCAGAAACTCAATTAATGTATAAAAAAGGCCAAACGAACCCAGAATAATTCCAAAATTTAACAGGGCACTCATATAGTTCTATGTTGCCTCTGTAAAGAAAATCTGGCGGTAGGCAGCGTATATTGTTTCGCACACAAAGGTATAAAGAAATAAAGAAATAAAGAAATTAGCCCTATTTAATTCTTGGGTTCTTATTATTTATGCCACTAGTTGTGTATCACTACTCAGTTTTGCCATTAGAAGTTACATCTACTCAAAAAATGCCATCGATCCGTGAGATGCCTGCTCAAAAATGCAATTGGATATCTAAAAAATGCCATCGTTAAGTTAGATGTTTGCTCAGAAATGCCATTAAACATTGTTATTTTCACGTCAAACCCCGTTGACCATGTTACATGACAAAAATAAGCCGATTGTCACAATGATAAGTTAATGGTGTCCAGCACAACACACCCCTCAAATAAAACTAAGCACCCTGGAATTCTTTGACAAAACTAAGCACCCTGAAATTCTTTGACAACTAAACTGCTGGCTATATGATGTTGGCCATATATATTGTACGTATATAATGTCAAGAAATGAGTGGTAGTACTATACCAACTAAAAGATGAAATGTACGAAATATAACGAGAAGAAACATAACATAGTTCTGCTGGGGGCTGAGCACAACACACCCCTCAAATAAAACTAAGCACACCAGAAATTAAACTAAGCAACTAATCCGGTAGACACTGCATTAGAACCACCATGAGCAACGGCACTGCCACCTTACTCGGAGTCCCCGTCCACGTCCTCGACTTCGTCCTTCTCCCTCCTCCTCTTGGGCGATACTTCTTTGCTTGAACCGCACACTTGGCTCTTGCTCTTCATCCAACCCTTGTAGATATTGAAAAAAAGGTAGCCATCCATTGCAGCGTAGTGGATGTGGTCCATATCTAGTACATTCCACTGCCATGCATGACGATGAAACGTGTACGGAGGTTTCTCTAGTTTACCGTACGAAGGATGAACCCTGGCTCCTGCCAGGGTCAGCATTGAAGGTTGATCAAGGGAGGGCACCAGCCCTTCCTTCTGGAGGTCGAAGGGGTCGCCTACAACGAGGCCTATCCGACCCAGGATTTCCTTGTCGTTCGTAAAGTCTACAGTAACGAATTTGACTCGGTCGCCCTTGAGGAACTTCTTAAATTCCTCGCACTCAATGTCGGCATGGCATATGTGGTAGACCAAGCATAAGTCATGCACGCAAACCTGGATCACGGCGGGCTTCTTCTTCTCTGCCTCCTTTAGTTTCTTCTCGCTTCCCAGGACTGTGGTGTACTCAACATCTAGCCCAGTGACCCACTCATCATTTGAGTTTTCGAACATGCGTTTGAAGCGAGCAAGACATTCTTTCACCGTTGCGGAAGAACGGGTGTAGATGACGTCGAACTCATCACCAGTGATGGTTCTAATCTTGTACTCACCGCCGATCATGGAGATTTGGGACGCCATGGATTTGGGAGGAGGGTTAGTATTAGTGGAACTGCCGTAATGTGAAAGGACGGGACGACTAGGAGCGGTTTATCGATTGTAAAAATGTCGAGTGGGGGGGGGGGGGGGGGGGCGTGCGAATGGCAGGGTAGTGGCTTGCCTGGTGGATAAATGGATTCATGCACAGTACTATGGGGGCCCAATTAGATGTCATGTCTACTCGACGCCCAATTAAATGGCTTTCGATGTCATGTCAAGCGTCGGGAAAATTATAGGTGATACGAAGCTTTCCGTTCTCCCATGATACGGGCTTCTGAGAGCCCTTGGATCTGAGATCGAACGGTTGCATGGCGTGATTCTAGACCTATGGGTGAATATCCTACCCTAGAGGGTTATTCTGCAAATTTCCAGCAACTTAGCATGCGACCGTTCGATCTCAGATCCAAGGGCTGCCAGCAGCCCGTATCATGGTCGCGCCTGCCACCAAACTAGTCTATCATCTAGGTACACGCGCTTAGCGCCGTTTCTTCCTGGGGTCACCAAACTAGTCTCTCTCTTCTTAATTAACTTGCCACATCAGACTTTATGCCTATGTGGCAGGCTTAGCACCTGTAGGCTCAAGTACAATAGTGGGCTATAAGCCTGCTTTACATGGCATTTTTGCATATGTGGGGGAAAGAGGCAAGGAAAAAGTAGAGGAGTGGGCTCTCAAGCAAGAGCCAGCCTCTACATGGTGGAGCATCGGGAGAGGCACCTGTATGGAGATGGTCAGGAATCGGGAGACTCAAGACGGTCGTAGCGCCGCAGTTAAAATGATAATGGCAAGTCAAATCACCGGGCCCCACCTGTCCAGCAGTAACTCACTGTCAAATCACACAGCCATACGTTTGCAGCAGCCTACTCCCTCATCTTCTCGCGTCTCTGTCGAACCGACTAGGCGGAACTGCCCGACCTACCGCGCGGGAAAAGCCCCGCCCTCGACTTTTAAATAGTACAGTATACTAATTTTGTATCCATGGATTGCGCCATGGAGCAAAGCCTCAAGAAAACGGCGGTACACATGTACGGAGTATACAGCACGCCCGTCGCGTTCGCGTCGCACCATAGACGGTCGGTCGGTCTGGCACACTGCTCTCTGAATGGAACGCGCGTCATATTGCGTTTGCACACACATGTGGGACCGCAATTGAGAACCGACCATAGGCACACTCCCCGGCCCTGCAAGTCGGCTGAGTTAATAGAAGCACATACTCCACCTTGGTACATGGACGATCCCTGCAAGACACGGAAGATCAGTTCGTCCATGCATGTGACCAGACTCCAGCAGACACGCCTGGATTGGCTATCGTCTACATATCGTGCAGGCTGTGTTGTACAGGGCTGTGGTTCTGGTGAGAAATCTAAAAAAAGGTTTCTTGTCATCTCGCAAAATTAGGTGTCATGTGCTTCGGATCACTGCGAGGGTTAAACCGCAACAACTGAGTTGGGCTAGTCATTGGGGGCACATGCACGAAGACTACTATCGACGGACCCCTTTTCTACGAGTTTATCTTTAATTTGAGCTTTGATCCTCGTCTAGTTTGTCCGTCGGGCTTCATCTTGTCTCCTTTGGGTAGTGAGGCTATGATTTCTTGTCATGTGGCATTTTTTCATGTTATATGTTATAATCCGGTGCTTCAGATCAAAATGACGACAACTGCGCCTCCGGGGCACATGCATGAAGACTTCTCGACAGTCATTGCCGAGGTCAGCCGGCTCCGGCCGGTAGACAAAAGAAAACTAGTACTCCACTATATAGGCAGGAGCCTCCGCGCTTGCTTGCTAGTGTTGCTCTCTTCACACTGTCTCGTCCTCTCCAGATCTAAACACGATAGCGGTGGCCACACACTCTCTCTCTACTCACCGCTGGTCATAGATCCAGCCGGATCCTCTCCGCCGGGGAAGGTGAGAAGGTGCAACGTTCACGCGGTCGTCCTCGGCGACGGCTCTTACCCACTGCCGGCGCGTCCCGATCAGCGTGCCTTGCCGTTCTCTCCCAAGCATCGCTGGCGAGGGAGGGCCTCCCACCCCTTCTTCCTCGCTGCCATAGTGTGGGAAGATCCGGCCTCCCGCCGCCCACCTAGCGACATCCCGGCGACCCTCAGGTATAACTTCCTTCGAAACCGGCCTTGCTCTACTTCCCGAGCTCCTGACGTCGCTCCATTTGTATCTTTTACTATTTCTCAGGCCCCCTCGTGTAGATAGGATCGATCGGCTATTCGAAAACCACCTATTTTTTTAGTGTTAAGAGGTAAAACTAGTTCATGCACTCGAATCTAGTAGTACTTGGTTCAAATAAGGAAGAAAGGGGGTGGGGGTGGGGCAAGATTTGTTACCTGAATCTAGGACTTGGTCGAAAGAGGGAATAATGGGGGCGAAAAGTAGTAGAGACTGGCTATCCAACTGGTCTCTAGGTCTAATAGGGAAATAAAGGGAACGCAGTACAAACTCAATATAAACCCGATCTATTGGTTGAAAAAGGAAAGAAAGTGGGGACTGGGGGACAAGTCAACAGAGTAAGTCCAACACTAGATTTGCTAGCCTCACACAGTTATCCTCTTCTGATATCCTCTTCTGATGTTTATTGCCCCGAGCCGCTCTTATGTAATGCCACTGGTAAAATGTAGCAGTCGCACTGTTAAATGTAAGGACACGTTAAGCCAATGTTGTTTTCAATGTAATGCCTCCAGTAATATGAATCAATGGCACTTTTTTTATGTCCTGCTAAATTTCCCATTAAGATAAGTTGCTTCTTTTTGTTAGAGATGCAACTGTCCTGGTCCGCCTGCTCTCCCGTGCCCAAATACCGACTCTGTAGCAGCTGTTAATGTAATGTTGCTGGTAAAATGAAGCAATGGCACCATAAAGTAATGTCGTATTTAACGGTTGCCATAGTTAATCCTAATGCCCATAGTAATATCTAGCAATGCTGCTAGAAATTGCTACTGTCCTTGTATGATTGCCATTCAAATAAGGAACATGCTTTTTTCATTTGATGCATGTTTCATCACGTGTTAGTCACCCTCCTTTCCACCTTTTTTGTGCAAACAGAGATATACATTTCACGCTTGATCTTAGTTGAACTGCACAAATGATATCCAAATTATAGTTGAACATTCCAGGAGCTTCACGACCAACCTTGATGTTGCTCAATTTTATTGCAACTAATGAAGAAGCTCTGTGGGTTTCGTTTTCTGATGGAAATGGAACCGGGGCTGGAGCCCTTTTCTTAAAAAAAGGAGAAGAAGAAGCTGCTAGCTCATGGGACATTGCTTCATTTTAGGTGAACTGCACCAAAAGGTCCCATGAATTGAATCATCCATGTTGGTGACTGGTGCCATCCCTTCTACGATGGTGTTGACTGCAGATATGGTTCCCATCACGAGGTATGTTCCTTTTTGGTCTGACCGTTTGCCAAAGATCCTGCATGTTGATCATGCTCTTGTGCTACTGTTTTGGCACTGCCATGATAAAGCAGTAATGTTATTATTTTGCACCTTAATCTAGTGGCACTATTAATTTGAGGCAATGTTTTGGCACCGCTAGTGCCACTGTTTTTTTATATATCGAAAGAGGGGGTTCCCTCCGATTTCATTAAAGAAACCCAACCATAGAGAACCATTATCCGACAACATCTCAGTGTAAACGGGCAGTTATGCAACTACTACTAGAACGGACTGAGTACTAGCAGGAGACAAGTTTGCCACATAAGCTAGGCAGGTAGGGGGACGCAACACCAGCTCGACAAAGTTTGGATTACAACCCAAATGCTACCACAGAAACATCAGGGGGAAGATAGGGACTGAAAGAGCCAGCTTCAGCGTCCCAGTCTAAGCACCCCCGGCCTTCATCCTTGCGACGCACGGTACACCTTGTTTGCCACCTGCTTGACCCTAGTGTCACTGATAAAATGAAGTAATAATACAGTTAAAATAGAGCGAGTGTCCTCTCTATCATTTCATTTCCAATGTAGATAAAGAAAGTGCTTCTCTTTGTTAATGTATGTTTCATCAACTAGTCCCATTGTTAATGTTTAAGCGTTTCTGCAAACTGGGGTGCTTAATTTTAGTTGATGTGCAGAAAAATAGATATTTGAATGTCTCAAGGCCCCTCCTTGTACTACCGCTGTACACTGATGTTCATCACCGGCAGAAGGTGTATCGGGGAGACTTGGGTCGATTTCCAGTATGATGTAATATTTTCTTCTGTTTATTAGTGTATGTTTCATCAACTAGTGCCACTATAATGTAATCAGGCCTTTTCATTATCTGTGCAAACAGGGTTATTCAGCTGCATTTTGGTGGAACTGCACAAATGTACGGATGGAACCGACATATATGCAGAGTGCTAGGTGCCAAGTAAAAATTACCGACACCAACCCTGCTCCATCTAAGCATTGGCATCCACCACCATCAGTGGGATGTGTGGCGCTCACTGTGGACGGATCTTTCTCGGCACCAAATCCTCTAACCAAATACTAGTAGCTTAGACTTAAAAAAAATACCAGTAGCTTATATTGGCAGTTTTCTAGGGGTGTACTCTTTTCTGAAAGAAGCACCAATCTATTTTTCTTTATTTGTACACAGTGTCACAACTTTGACCCAAAGGTCCAGAGCTATTTTAGGGTGATTGGCGTAGTACTCGGAGACTGATTGTAAGCATGATTTTTATTAGTTGTCACACTGATTGTAAGCATGAGGAGATGGAAGATTAGGTTAGTGCGAAGCTTACCTTAAACCCTACCGACGCCGTTGAAACGAGGCGAGCGTCGAGGGAACCGTGGAGAACAGCGGGGAAGCGACGTCGCGCCATCCGGCCTCCTCTTGCGGTGGGAGAACGAATACTCCTGTGGCTCCGGCTGGCTCTGCACCCTCATGAACGACACACCGTACTCGATCGATTCGTTATCCTCTGGGTGCTCGACATTCGACCTGTACGCCCACCACCTCCGCCTGACTTTTGTCTCGGGCAAATCTGTCTGCTCCATCGCCCAGAGGAGATACTTGATGAACTCGAAGGACTGCGGCGTGACTGCCGCCGAGGAGTACATCGCCACCCTCATCGCCGTCGTCTCGCTCTTTCGCATACATTGCCACTTGGCCCTCACCGTCCTCGAAATGTCCCACTCATTGTCAAACCAAGGATCTCCTTCAACCTGGCTAACTTTGCCTGGTCGCCGCCGGCGATCTGCCAGATTCGCTGCTGCATCCCCTCCATAGATGTCCTTCTGAGTGGTCCGGTGCTAGCTTTGGAAGATGGGAGGAGAGACGGTGGTCTTGCAATAGAAAAGAGGGAGAGGCGAGACGGTGGTTTTGGAATGGAGATGATGGAGAGGAGAGGTTCCCCTGCCTTTCGGTCACTGACAGGTGGGCCCCGCGCTTGGTGGGACCCATGTGTTAGTGTCTCAATGGCAGGATGGGCTACGTCAGGGGATCCTCGTCCGGGGAGACAGGAGGTGGTTTTGCAATGGAGAAGAGGGAGAGGCGAGACGGTGGTTTTGGAATGGAGATGATGGAGAGGAGAGGAGGTGGTTTTGCAATGGAGAAGAGGGAGAGGAGCGTGCGGCAGCGATTTAGGATTGGACGAGAGGGCCGGCGCGCTGTGACTGGATCGAAATCAAAATCAATTTACCCTTCAATTAAGAAAGCGACCCCAAATTAACTAGTCTCCCTTTTATTCTGGGTCATAATTGACCATGATTTTCGCAAATAAAATATATGTTATACGTTGCAAAAATAATATAATTTGAAAGTACATTCAGATATGAACCAAACGATACAATTTTTGGTGACATGCATTCACATTTTGCTTGTCAAATATAGTACGTGGTCAAACTTTGACCCAAAATACGCAAAACAAAAAATACTTCCAAGACCAGCGCCGCTCTTCTGCTCTTCTCCTCTTAAACCACCGCCGCTCCTCTCCTGTTCCAATCTAAATCCAGCGCCGCTCCTCTCCTCTTCCATTTCAAAACCACCGCCCCTCCTCTCCTGTTCCAATCCAAAACCAGCATCGCTCCTCTCCCATTCTAAACCAAAACCAGCGCTGCTCCTCTCCTCTTCCATTCAAAATCCACCGCCGGCGAGTGAAGGTGCTGTGGAGAAGTAGATCGATGGAGGAGTATAACCGATACGTGAGGATCGCAGACGGCGACCCTGTGAAGCTAGCTAGGGATGTTGGAGATACAGTCTTGGTTTGACAACAAGGACCAACTAGCGGCGACGGCGACATCCATGGCCAAATATCTGCAACAGAGCGAAAAGGCGGCGATACTCCCGGAGGGAGTCGCGCGGGAGTACATAGAGCTGCTCCTCTGGGCCATGGAGCAAACAGATTCACCACATCCGATCGTGAGGGAGCGGTGGTGGGAGTATCGATCCCAGATGGAGCATCCACCAGAGATTGAAGGATCGAGCATCTACAGGGTGCCGTTTGTGAGGGTGACGTGCCAGAGCGAGCCGATGGAGTCTTCGTCGACCGAACCCAACATCAAGAGGAGAAAAACAGTTGGCCCGATGACGCTTCCCGCCATCCTCTCCCTTGCCGTTCACATCGTCTCACGGGGCGGCTGCCTGCTGCCGAGGAATAGGAGGGATTTGCCCCCCCAGACCAATAGTCGGGCAGGTTGTGAATTGTCAGGAGGAGCTTAGGGTTGTTAGTATTTGCAGGTTGTGAATTGTGTTTTGTGTTGTGTATTTTGAGAGTACTTTCAGATATGACTGTCTTTTGAATTTCAGATTTGCAGTATTGAGCATATGAAGTATTTTATGAATTCTAGAGATCTATTTTTAGCACTTAAAAATGTAGTTTCATAGGAGTATAAAAGTGCAGACAATGTGATTCTCAGAGAAGAAACTGCAAGTTTCAGTTTCAGATAAGAAACTCCAAGTTTAGTTTCAGATAGGAAACTACAACTTTCAGAGGCAGAGCATTTATATTAACACGGCCTTTTCAAACAGTGTTAACATCATGCTGGAAGTTTTATTCATGGTCGAAACTGGAACTACCAGCCAGTTAACATCATGCTGATCAACATTCATGCATAGCACATCTTCATATGATGCACAGTCAAAAAGATATGCTATTTTTAAAATGCTCACACAATGTCGAGTGTGCGAAAAACAGAGAAAACGAGGGACGAAGTTTTGACAAGTGTAGGACGTGGTGTGCGTAGATGACAATTGGGACCCACATGTCAATAAAGGCAGAGGCAAAAAATTTGGAGATATTTTCTCTGCACAGGTGGAATCGAACCCGGGCGGAACAGCTGCCCCATCTAGGCTATCTTTTTTAACATGCGCAGCCCACGACCTCGGGTGGGAGGTCCATAAGGCTGTTTGTATTTTCTTGAGGGCCGTCATGTATCGACCGGCCTATGGACCTCCCATCTGAGGTTTTATTTTTCCTGAAACATCGACAACCCAATTTATGTATTTTTTTTGAAGAAAACGCAGAGGTCTGTTCTATTTTTCTATATAAGAATAGGAACGTCTGGTCCAACTTATGTTTCCCTTCCAACTATATTATATATATTTAAATTATTTTATATGTTATTATATATTATTGTTATTGTCATCATATATTTAACAGATACTTACATATGTAAGAAAATAATATCCCACATCTTGTTAACTTATAGAAATAATTTCTTAATAATAAAATCCTGGAATTTTTTTTGGCAACGAAAATCCTAGTGATTGTGTACAAAAGCTTGGTAAGATTTAAGGACCAATGTAATAATAAATCACTTATTATATATATATATATATATAACAAAATGCTCAGCCCCTGTTTATTTTTTGATAACATTGCTGCGCCCACCCCAACATTATAATTAGAATTAGCCCAGCAAAATCGTGTATTTCGAGAAAGTGCAAATGGCCTGTAATTTTTTAGGAAAAACATAAATGGGCCGCACGGACGCTACATTATTTGTTCACCCAGCCCAGCTAATGGACTGTAATTCAAAAAAAAAGAGATCAAATGGACTGTAAATTCTACCCCGCAAAAAAAGACTGTAAATTCTGAAAAAATGGGCTGAATACGTGCCACATTTTTGGAGGCTGAAATGTGGGCCAATAGGCCGAAGCCAATGCAAGTTGTTGTCAACTTAGTCAACAAATGATCCTGACATCGTTAGCCGTTGGATTTATATCCAACGACCGGCATCCATCTTCAATCTCTCGTCTTCTTCCTCCAGCGCCGCCGGGACCACCTGCTCCCGCCTCCTGCTGCTAGCAGCTCTGCTTAGCACGCTTCGCCGTGAAGCGCTACTCCACCGTTGGCCAGACCATCCCTTCACCCCTCCAGACCTCCTGTTCTTCTCCACCGACTGCCGAACCACACCGCACCAGAACCAGTTAACCCTTGTACACCTCTCCGTCTGCGACTCTACTCCCGCGTCTTCCCATCTCCGGCTCGTTGCTGTCCGGGGCCTCGCCGTCGTCCACCACCTTGGATGCGCTCGGCGCGGAGTGGTCAACGTGGTCAACGAATGACACCATCCAAAGTAGTCTGTGCATGAAGAGGCTGGCAGCTGGGTCCACGGCCGCACCCAAGGAAATGCCTCCTTATTACGCACAAAATAATGATTCCTCCACCTCACAGCTGGGACCTATCGGAAGGGCCTCTATATTTCGCGAAAAAACATTCCCACCGCTGACAGGTCGAACCCACCAGCTATATCTTCGCACGCAAGGAAGTGCCTCCTTATTACGCACAAAAAAATGAATACTCCCCCTGCTAGTTGGGACCCACCTTAGTGGGAGGCCAGGGCCGGTCCTGAGAATTCAGGGGCCCGGGGCGAAACTATAACCTGGGGCCCCTTTAATGTAGACATCAAAATCATATTTAACATATGTATAGGCAAAATGTTACCAATAAACACTAAAAAATGCAGAGGCCGGGGTACACCCGCTTTGTGCAAAAAAAAAACACTAAAAATGCATCCCCACCTAAATAAGTATATAAATTACTATGAAATTTTCTCCTAAATGGGACGCAACCCCAAAACCTCGTAGATAATAGTTTTGCAGCATCAAAGCAATGACATTGATCATCAAGTTAAACAAAAAATTTATGAAGAATTCGACGCAATTTACTGGTTAATCCTGCTTTAGTATACATTGTCCAATAATTAATCATGGAACACAACTACGTAAACTCCTCACCTTCATTCAGATTTAGTAGGCGTTTTATCCTCGACAACATTTATTTCATGTGCTGATTTTGGGAATTTCTAAAATACAAGATGTCCATTATGATCTATTACTCGGAATCAAAATGTGCTTCTGACATATTTTGTGCTGCTAACGTTTGCTTAATTATGTAAGTGTCAACCATAGCGAGTTAAGAAAAAACATTGTGCGTCCTGACTTGCGTAACACATCGTGTTGACTAGTACGTATCTGATTTGCTACTAGAGTCAACAGTGCTGCCGGTAAATAATTCTTAATCAAGCAATAATATCACGGCTCCTTCTTTTGATTACCAAGGGAAAATCCTGCTCACGGTGACAACAATTACTTTTGCCGTGAGTAAGAAGGGGAGAAATCTCAAAATCGATACAATGATACAACCTCACAAGATTAGATCGAAAAGGAGCGAAGCATTCCTTACCGGAGCCTGATGACAATCCCTACTTGCGTGCTCCTTCGTCGGCCGCAGTACGTCGGTCAGCGGCAATTGCCGAGCTAGGATTAGGGATTGAAGTTTGATGTGAGCGATGGGCGTTGGCGGCGGAAAAAAACAAGACATGGGCGTTTCCTACCTGGACTCCTGGAGGGCTTCATCTCCTGCTGCCCGTGCGCTGGACCAGGCTCAGTATAACGTGGATGCGCTGCTGCTTTTTCTTTTGAGTCGTGGCCTCGTGGGCTACCTTGCGTAGTGTACCTTGTGGGAGGGGGCCCTTTGGATGTTGGGGCCCCGGGGTGGCCACCCCTGCTGCCCCCCTCAGGGCCGGCCCTGTGGGAGGCTGACTTGTGGGCCTACTAAGTTGACGGGGACGGAGTGCTTTGTCAACTTAGTCAATATGAACGATTCTAGCTCGAGTGACCGTACGCTGTCCATCCAACGGCCGTAGTGCTTGTTCAACCTCTGGTCTTGTTGCTCCAGCCGCCCAAAGCAGCGCCAGTCGTGCCGCATGCTCCTGCCTCCCGTGGCCGGCTGTGCTGCCGCGGAGGCCTCACCGCCCCCTACTATTCCCACCGCTGGCCAGGCCCTGCGGCGACGGCAGCCTCACACCGCAGCCGAACCAGTGAACCCTCGTACTCCTCTCCGCGCGGGCTTCCACTACCGCGTCTTCCCCGGCTCCGCGTCGTCCTCTTCCTAGGCCTCGCGGTCGTCCACCGCCCTGGTGCTCTCGGCGCGGCGTGGTCAACGTGGTCAAGGAACGGCTTCCATCGGACATGGACTGTACGTGAAGAGGCTGACAGCTGGGTCCACGGCCGCAGCAAGGAAGTGCCTCCTTATTACGCGCAAAATAATTATTCCTCCACCTGACAGCAGGGACCCACCGGACGGGCAACTGTATTTTGCAAAAAAAAACATTCCCCCCGACTGCTGGGAGCTACCAGCTACATCTTCGCACGCAAGGAAGTGCATTAAAAAAAACGATTCGCCCCCTGACTGCTGGGACCCACCAACTACATCTTCGCACGCAAGGAAGTGCCTGACAGTCGGGACCCACCTGGTCGAAGCGTACGTAGCGTTGTCATTCTGGTCGCGAACGTGTATGTACATACTGGTCGATGTAGAGGCGCGCACGTGTCGTAGTAGAGGCGCGCACGTGTCGTAGTAGAGGCGCGCACGTAGCATGTACACGTACGTACAACGACAGTGTGCAAGAAAGAAAATACGGCCACATACGTACATACGGGCTGGGTCTCGAACGCCTACTCGCGCATACGTACGACCAGGGCTCGTGTACATGGCTGGGTCGGAACGGAGAAACAACGTCATCGTCGTGTTCATGGGGAGCCAACCGGCTAGGTCGGAACGGAATGCGTCGTCGTGTTCATCGGGAGGGCTTGGACGGAACAGCTGATGGAAACGAGGCCTGGCGTACCGCAGAACGGAGGAAACGGCCTTGTGTGCGATCGGCCACGTTTGAAACAGGATCCTGTTCATCGGGAGGGGTCTGGCATACCGCAAAATGGAGGAAACGGACCTCCTACGGTCGAAACGGGGGTCCTGTTGATCGGGAGGAGTGTGGCGTACCGCAAAACGGAGGAAACAGACTTGTGTTGGAGCGCTACGGCCGAAACGGGGGTCCTGTTCATCGGGAGGGGTGTGGCGTACCGCAAAACGGGACTCCACGGGATACTGTTCATCTCCACCGTCGACCCCCTCCAGCCTCCATGGGCTACTGTTCATCCACTATCAACCTCCTTCAGCCTCCACCTGTGACTGTTCATCCACAGGCTCCTGTTCATCCAGCCTCCACCGCGCGCTACTCCACCGGCTACTGTTCAACCAGCCCTCTCCACGGGCTCCTCTTCAACCACCCCTCCACCGTCTACTGTTCATCCTGCCCTCCACCGTCTACTGTTCATCCTACCCTCCATGGGGTGGTCCTGTTCATCCTGCCCTCCACGGGGTCCTGTTCATCCAGCCCCAACCGGCTCGAACGATCGGGGTCCTGTTCATCCACCCCCACCAGGAACTGTTCATCCAAACCCCCCAGCAACGCTCACTGTTCATCCAGAGGCAATGCCACGGGGTCCTGTTCATCCACCCCCACCGGGAACTGTTCATCCAAACCCCCCAGCAACGCTCACTGTTCATCCAGAGGCAGCATCGATCGGCTTCAGTTAGCAGTAGTAGCGAAGGAATCGCTCGATCGGGTTCAGTTAACAGCCATCGATCGATCGCTCGGGTTCAGTAACGCGTAGCCTGCAGTGCAATCGCTCGGGTTCAGTTAGATCCCAACGCCTCGCTCGGGTTCGGTTAGATCCCAATGCCTCGCACACACGCACGTACGTACGAGAGAAACGCGCATCGCTCGGCCCCCGACCACCCACCGTAACCAGGGACTCCCCGATATTTTCCGCGCCCTCGCTTCTACAACGGGTTTTTCCGTCATGGACGGCCCAAAGAATGTCATGCAGCCGCGTCTCCGGCCCGCCCAAGACAAAAAGCCCATTTTCTGTCATGATTTTTTGTCATAGAAGTAGGACCCCACCACATCTATGATGATACCGGGTTTTGTCACAATTATCGTCATAGAAGTGTCATAAGTATGACATAATTTTTTTCGTTCGGCCCAAAATGTCATGGATGTGTCTTTTTTTGTAGTGCTCAAGTTCACCAAGAACAACAAGACAATGGAAATCCTCCACGACAAGAGCTAGTAGAGGGAGACAATCCTCCTCGTCAAGGACGTCATCACCCTCGACCCCAACACAATGAAGAGCAACGCTACGGCAAGCTAAAGTTCACCATGCCCTAGTTTTCCGGAAGCAATGATCCCGAAGAATACCTTTCATGGGCATTGAAGGTTGACAAAATCTTTCGCTCGCACAACTATGAGGAAGAGAGGAAGATCGCTATGGCATCCCTTGAGTTCCAAGACTATGTCCTCATATGCTGGGAACAAGTCATTTTGCGACGAGAAGCAAGAGGTGAACCATCCATCACCACTTGGGAGCAAATGAAGGATGTCATGAGAGCACGCTTCGTGCCAACCTACTACAACCGCGACCTCTTCAAGAAACTCTAACTCCTCAAGCAAGGAACAAAGAGTGTTGAAGAATACTACAAGGAAATGGAGATTGCCATGATAAGAGTCAATGTCATGGAAGATGATGAGCAAACTATGGCACGTTTCTTGAATGGACTCAACCATCCTATCAAGAAGATCGCCGATTTCCAACCATACTCGAACCTCATCGAGCTAGTGGATCAAGCTACCAAGGCGGAACGTCAAGTGCAAGATGACTTCAAGTATGCCAAGTACTCTTCCAAGAGCTACGGCTTCTCCAACAACCAAGCTTCAATGACTCCAACACCTTCTACCTCAATCAAGCCATCTACAAGCAATGGCGACAAGTCAAGTTACAAGAAAACTTTAACAAACTCAAGTCGTCCTCCTACTACAAGCAAATTCAAGCCCAGAGCTTCATCATCATCTACTCCAACCGATGAGACCATCAAGACAAGTTCCTTCAAATGCTTCACATGCGGCGGCCGAGGCCACAAATCCTTCGAGTGTACTAACAAGCGCACCATGATCCTCAATGACGACGGAACCTATGATTCCATGAGTGAAGAGGAAATGGAAGCCCTTGAGCAAGTGGCCATGCACCGACAAGTGAATGAAGATGAAGATGATCAAGTCTTCGTGACGAAGATTCGAGCCCCGCTCTTGTTGTCTCCAAGGTCTTGACACTTCAACATCAACAAGACGAAGACCAAAGATGTCATATCTTCCATACCAAGGCCAGCATTAATGGAAGGTCCGTCAAGGTCATCATCGACGGAGGGAGTTGCCATACTTGGCAAGTGAAGAACTATGCTCCAAGCTCCAATTGGTCAAGATGAAGCACCCGCATCCCTACAAGGTTCAATGGCTAAGCGACTCCGGCACTATCCAAGTCGAGCATATGGTACAAGTTTCCTTCAAGATCGGAGCATACGAAGACACTTTGGAATGTGATGTCGTTCCGATGTCTGTTTGCCACCTCCTTCTTGGACGGCCATGGCAATTTGAACGAGGTGTAATCCACAACGGGCGAACGAATAACTATAGCTTCAAGATGAAGGGAAAGGAGTATGTGCTACGTCCTATGTCTCCTAGCCAAGTGATCGCTGACAAGCAAGCCACCCATCATGGAGAAAATAGTGAGAGAGTGAACCACCAAAAAGAGAGTGAGCGCCACAAGCCCAAATTGAGTGCCTCCACGATGAGCGACAAGAAAAATCTAGTCCTATTTGCCACCAAAAGTGAGATGAGAGAAGTGTGTGAGAACCCATCAAGTGTCATGCACTATGTCCTTTTGTGCAAGGACGAGGCACCAAAAACTAACACCTCTCACAATCTACCTTTAGTATTATCTTCTCTATTGCAGGAATTCCAAGATGTTTTCCCCGACGAGCTACCTCCGGGTCTACCTCCACTACGAGGCATCGAGCACCGAATCGACCTCATCCCCGGAGCACCCCTTCCTAACAAGGCTCCCTACCGTGTCAACCCCAAGGAAACAAAGGAGATCCAACGGCAAGTACAACAACTCATCGACAATGGCCATGTATGAGAAAGTTTGAGCCCTTGTGCCGTACCGGTAATCCTTGTTCCCAAGAAAGATGGGAAATCTTGCGCCTACATGGAGTGCCAAAGACGATTGTCTCGGACCGCTACGTCAAGTTCTTGAGTTACTTTTGGAAGACCTTATGCGCCAAGCTCATAATCAAGCTACTATTCTCCACGGCATACCATCCACAAACCGACGGCCAAACGGAAGTGACGAACCAAGCGCTCTCCACTCTCCAACGCGTGTTGATCAAGGGGAACATCAAGGAGTGGGAGGAGTGCCTACCCATCGCCGAGTATGCCTACAACCGTGCAAGACATTCGACTACCGGCAAGTACCCTTCGAGGTCGTCTACGGCTTCAACCCGTTGTCCCCATTGGACATTCTCCCTCTAGCACTACAAGAGCGCATCAACATGGACGCGAGTGCCCGAGCGAGCGCATCAAGGAGTGGCACACCATCGAGCGCTAAGTATAACGACTCGCGACAAGCTCAACATCAACAAGCAACCCATAATATTCAACGTTGGAGATCTTGTGTGGCTACACCTTCGCAAGGACCGTTTCCCCAACGAACACAAGTCCAAACTTCTACCACAGGCCGATGGACCCTTCAAGGTGCTAGGACGCCACAACAACAACGCTTACAAGCTCGACCTCCCGCGCGACAAGTACAACGTGAGCGACGTCTTCAACGTCAAGGATCTCTCGCCCTACCATGGTGATGAAGATTTCGATCCGAGGTCGGATCTTTCCCAAGGGGGGGAGATGATGCAGAGCATCCCAAGGTCATCCCCATGGACCTACCTACGTCTCCCACGACACCACTTGGACAAATGGCAAGAGCTCGAGCAAAGGCTATCGAAGATAAGGTGAACTCACTCCTCTCCGAATTGCCACTTACTACATGTGAGACATGGCTACTACCTCAAGCAGAAACACTATGCATGATCAGGTACTTGGAGGAAGGCCATGGAGCAGCTACACCCAACGGACAAGACGGTGAGGACACCAAGTACAAGGAGCGAGAAGAACAGCAGCCTGAAAATCCCCAGCCGTCGAACGACCGACCCCGACCGGACGACCGATGCCTGGAGCATCAGCCAGCCAACCAAGTCCTAGCCAGAAGACACCCCAGCGGCTGGACGACCGAGGCCGACTGGACGTCCGACGCACTACAGGTCCCAGGCGACCGACCCCCTCCGGACGACCCTCACCACCATCACCGAGCCAAAACGTCGGAAGAACCGACGCACCGGATGACCGACACACTGGACGATCGACCTCGACCAGACATCCGGCAAAGCCCCAACAGAGCCAAAACATCGGACGTCCGACCCTGCCCGGATGACCGATCACCCGCGAGCCTCCAGATGATCGATGACCGTCGGACGTCCGACGCCTGTATGCCGCCCGCGTGTTGGGCCGAAGCCCACTTACCCTTTCGTGACTCTAGACTATAAATAGACCTCCTCCTCCCTCTTTCTAGGGTTAACAAAGGATTAGCTCATTTTAGAGATAGAGCTTTGCTCATCCACTTGGTTACTTCTCCATCGGAGTCCAAGACCTCTACGGAGAAGACCCCCAAGCGGATTCAAGACCCCTGACGGGAAGACCTCAAGACCTCCTCACGGAGAAGGACTAGTTACCCTATGTATTGTCCTTTGTCGGATTTGGATCGTGTGTCTCTTTGTGTTTCGAGAATCTAGCATATGTGTGACCGAATCTTTTTGGTTTGAGTGATTTCTCTTGTGTTTCCCCTCGTTCCCCTCTCGTGTTCTTCGTAGGATCCATTCCAATCGTGAAAGATCGGCCCGAGGGTTTCCACCCTACATCAACAACACTGTGCGACGGTAAAGGGTTTGAATCTCGGAGCCCAAGGCTCTTACTAGAGAACATACCGTCAGTGCCAGAGAAGGGATCCCGATCCCCTCGCACCCGCGCGCGGGCATTCGACATCAACGAAGGGGCCCACCGCACCAGGAACCGCGCAAGTTGCAACTGAGAAGATCATACCACCTCACGCCATCACCGAACCACCAACGACTCCACCACCACAAGAACAATCCATGTATGATGCCTTTAGGAAGGAGCACGCCACCATGCGCCCTCATTGCCCAAGCAGGGAAGAGCAAGTTTTCACTTGTGCTCGAGGGAGGGTGGGAGTGAGAGAATCCACACCAGAGCCTCAATGAAGGAGAATGACGCCGGAAGGTGTCGCCTTTGGTGTGGCCGCCGCGCCGGCGAGGGGTTTCCTTTGGAATCACACCTAGCCATCATATCTACTTGCCAGAGCCTAGGGGACGATGACCGCAGCTACCAGGGACCGGAGCTGACACGAATCAGAGCAGATCATGATCAGGAACAGAGCTTCTCCAGGATACGCTAGCACACCAGTGCGGGGTCGCCGCAACACAGACGACCGCCAATTCCATGTCGCCCGCACGGCCAGGGAAGGCAGCCCACCAGCACCCGCTGCACAGGCCGCACCACGCTCCACAAACCAAAGCCACCGCCCCAGACACTGAGGCCCTCCATATGAGATGGAGTTGCCAAATCCCCGATGCCACCTTCATAGGTGCCACCAGCTCTAAATCCCCAATGGCCATTTGCCGAATAGCATCCTAAATCGGTGGTTCAACTATCACATTAGGCAGGCGCTCCTTTTGGGAGCCATTAGATTCATCAAACCGCACATTTACCATTTCCATACCTTTCCCGTGGTAAGAGTTATAGACACAATAAGTATACGAGTTCGAGCCATAATCAAGAAGAAAACCTTCATGTGCCTTAGGTGCAAACTTGGAAATATGATTCATCTCACGAATATAGCAAGGTGCACCAAAAACACATAAATAAGAAACATTTGGTTTCTTGCTAGTGATGAGCTCGTATGAAGTTTTCTTAAGGAATCTGTGAAGATAAACACGACTCACAACATGACAAACAGTGTTAATAGCATCAGCCCAAAAGCAAATAAGAGTTTTATACTCATTGAGCATTGTTCTCGGCATTTTGATGAGAATTCTATTCTTTCGCTCAACGACTCCATTCTGTTGGGGAGTGTATGCGGCAGAGAACTCATGAGTTATGCAATTTTCGTCAAGAAAATCTTCGATATCAGTATTTTTGAACTCAGTACCTGATACGTCTCCAACGTATCTATAATTTTTGCTTGTTCCATGCTGTTATATTATCAATCTTGGATGTTTTATAATCATTTTATAGTCATTTTTGGTACTAACCTATTGACATAGTGCCAAGTGCCAGTTGCCGTGTTCTGCATGTTTTTTACATCGCAGGAAATCAATATCAGACGGAGTCCAAACGCAACAAAACTTTATGGAGATTTTTTGGACCAGAAGGAACATAATGGGCCCTGGCTGCGCCTGGGGGGTGCCCCGAGGAGGGCACAACCCACCAGGGCGCGCCAGGAGGCCCAGGCGCGCCCTGGTGGGTTGTGCCCACCTCGGGTGCCCCCCGGACCGCCTCTTTGCTCTATAAATACCCCAATATTCCCAAAAGACTAGGGGAGTCGACGAAATATTCATCCAGCCGTCGCAGAGTCCAGAACCACCAGATCCAATCTAGACACCATCTCAGATGGTGTTCACCACCTCCATTGGTGCCTCTCCGATGATGCGTGAGTAGTTCTTTGCAGACCTTCGGGTCCGTAGTTAGTAGCTAGATGGCTTCATCTCTCTCTCTGAATTCTCAATACAATGGTCTCTTGGAGATCTATATGACGTAACTCTTTTGCGGTGTGTTTGTTGGGATCGATAAACTTTGAGTTTATGATCAAATCTATCTTTTTATATCCATGAAAGTATTTGAGTTTCTTTGATCTCTTTTACACATGATCTCTTATAGCCTCGTATTTCTTCTACAATATTTGGGTTTTGTTTGGCCAACTTGATCTATTTATCTTGCAATGGGAACATGTGCTTTGTAGTGGGTTCGATCTTATGGTGCTTGATCCCAGTGACAGAAAGGGAATCGACACGTATGTATTGTTGCTACTAAGGATAAAACGATGGGGGTCTATCTCTACATACATAGATCTTGTCTACATCATGTCATCGTTCTTATTGCATTACCCCGTTTCTCCATGAACTTAATACACTAATGCATGCTGGATAGCAGTCGATGTGTGGAGTAATAGTAGTAGATGCAGGCAGGAGCCGGTCTACTAATCTTGGACGTGATGCCTATATAATGATCATTGTCTGGATATCGTCATGAGTATTTGAAGTTTTTTCAATTGCCCAATAGTAATTTGTTCACCCATCGTTTGCTATTTTTCTCGAGAGAAGCCACTAGTGAAACCTACGGCCCCCGGGTCTCTTTCTCATATATTTGCCTTTGTGATCTACTTTTTCCTTGCATTTATTTTCAGATCTATTAAACTAAAAATACAAAAATACCTTGCTGCAATTTTTCCTTATTTATTTTATTTGGCGTTCGATCTATCAATCTACTACAAGTTTATCTCACGTCCGTTTGCCTACTCCAGGCGCCGTACCCTGGAAGGGATTGACAACCCCTTTAACACGTCGGGTTGCAAGGATTTGTTATCTGTGTGCAGGGGCTGTTTACGTGGTGTTGCTTGGTTCTCCTACTGGTTCGATAACCTTGGTTTCATATCTGAGGGAAATACCTACCGCCGTTGTGCTGCATCATCCCTTCCTCTTTGGGGAAATACCGACGTAGCTTCAAGCGACATCAAAAGGAATTTCTGGCGCTGTTGCGGGGGAGGATCTTCAACATATACCAGGTTCCTAATCACAAATCTCATCTCCTTGCAATTTACATTATTTGCCATTTTCCTCTCATTTTCCTCTCCCCCACTTCACAAAAATTTGCCGTTTTATTCATCCCTCTTCTTCGTTCGCCATTTTCTCGTCAGATCTATCCTTTGTTTTGCAATCATGAGTGATTTCGGTATGGCACCAACAGATGATGTCCTTACTCCTAAGATTGGACGTACGGGCAATCTGTATGCTAAAACTTTTATCTTGGGGCAAGGGAACGTTATGGGAAAAGAACGTATCCAAGAATTTTTCAATTGTGTTGGGAATCTAAGTCTTGATGATGCTCCTATACTTAAAACTACTAGATCTTATTCGGATGCTATTTCAGCACTAGTTCTGAAACTTGAAAGTAAATTTATTCATACTCATCCTACTTTGCAAAGATTGTTTTTTGAGCTTCCCGCTATAAAGAATCCTAGGGCTAAAAACTTGGCCACTCTCGTTCTTATGAATGAGTTTGACTACATAATACAGGAAGCTAGGGAAATCTTTGATTTTTATGGTATGAATCGTGAAAAGCCGGTGATAGATGAAATCCTTTACAACCGTGACTATGCTTTAAGACATTTGCTTGGGATAATAAAATCTTTGATGAGAATCTTAAAAAGGAAGTCCCCGTTTTAGGTATAATCCAACAAGTTTTCAATAATGTTAATCAACATTACTCTTGGATTGTTGTGGGAATCAAAACGGTTATGATGAACACCAACTCAGGAACGCTAAGGTTTCTATGGATAATATGTTTTATGTTGTGTTTGCAAAACCCCATGATGAAAGCACCTCTAAGAAACTTAAGAAGAAGGATGACAAAACTTAGATCCTTGCTTTATGCCTAGCTAAGGGCGTAAAACTATAGCGCTTGTTGGGAGGCAACCCAATGAATAAAATTTATTTTTTCTTTTTGCTTTCTGTTCTTGAGTGTTAGCACAATTATGCTACTGTTATGATTGTGTTTTTGTGTTTTAATTAGTGTTTGTGCCAAGTAGAACCGATGGGATCTTCTTGGGTGATAGTTGTTTGATCTTGCTGAAAAACAGAAACTTTTGCGCTCACAAAAACAATTCTTATTTTTTATCGGAGCATTATAAAATGCCAATTATTTTTGCAGAAGATTAATATACAAATTTCTCAGGTCGTCCTATTTTTTCAGAATTTTTGGAGTTCCAGAAGTTTTCGAAATAGTCAGATTGCTACAGACTGTTCTGTTTTGACAGATTCTGTTTTCTTTCCGTTGTGTGGTTATTTTGATGGCTCTATGGTTTTCTTTGATGAGTTTTCGCCATAGAAAAGTTAGAATACAGTAGATATAATGCAAAAACAAAATATGAATTGGTTTGGTACAGTACTTATGGTAGTGATTTGCTTTCTTTTACTAACGGATCTCACGAAGGTTTTGTTGAGTTTTATGTGATTGAAGTTTTCAAATTTTGGGTTATCTTACGATGGATGAAGGAATACAGGATAGAAGAGACTAAGCTTGGGGATGCCCCGGCATCCCAAGCTATTATCCAAAAATGAGCAACCAACTAAGCTTGGGGATGCGCCCGAGTGGCATCCCCTCTTTCTTCTAACGACCATTGGTATTTTACTCGAAGCTATATTTTTATTCGTCACATGATATGTGTTTTGCTTGGAGCTTCTTGTATGATATGAGTCTTTGCTTGCTTTATTTTGTGTTTTAAGTCTTGATCCCTTGCGGGACACACCTATTTGGGGGAGCCAAAATTATGTCATGACTTGTTAGAATTGCTCTCTATGCTTCACTTAAATTTTTATGAGCAATGGACTTGCTCTAGTGCTTCACTTATATCTTTTTGAGCCCAGTGTGCTTTAGTATTTTTGAAGAAATGCTCTCTTGCTTCACTTAGATTTATTTGAGAGTTAGTGAAATTTTCAAGAAATTCTCTCTTGCTTCACTTAAATTAATTTGAGAGAAAGAAAATGTATGCTCATGATCTTCACTTATATTTGTTTGAGCTTATGAAAAGCAACACATGAAAATTAGTCCCAAAGTGATAGATATCCAAGAAGGATATATTAAAAACTTCCATGAAGATCATTGGACAAAATAAACTTGATTCTTAGTAATAGTTTTGAGATATGATGATGTGATATGTGAGTTATGTTGATGAGTAATTATGCTTTAGTAAGAATATTGGTGTTAAGGTTTGTGATTCCCTATGCAAGTACGAAAGTCAATAATTATGCAATGAAATTATATCTTACTTGTGGTGCATTATTCGGTGTTATTTATGCTTAACGCTTGCTTATGAGATTATCTGTTTCTTGGTTGGTCGCTTCTCAATCTTTTGCTAGCCTTCATTTTGCACTAAGTATGATCTCTACTTGTTCATCCAAAAACCTTTAAACCAGTTTTGCCACATGAGTCCACTATATCTACCTATATGCGGTATTCTTTTGCCATTCTAAGCAAATTTGTATGTGCCATCTCTAATTTTAAAAAAATACTTCTCTTTTGTGTGTTCGTTTCGCTCGCGGAGCGGTGAGGGGTGGCTAATATTTTCCATGCTAGATGTGTTATTCTCAAGATGATTGTTTATTCACTTGTCATTGCACGAGAGTAAGGCAAAGGTATTAGGGATGCCCAATCTCGAAATGAAAAATGAATTTACTTTATATTGTCAAATAATAAATTCCTTGGAAATTGTTGGTATGGAGGGCAACCGTGGATACGGCTAGCCATGGAAAGTGAAAGTATGGTTGAAAAAGGAATAAACTTTATTTTATGTTTGGGAACCGCCTATGATATATCTAGCATGGAAAGTGTTGGGAACTCTAAGTCGTTTTCGTTGGTGGGAAGGATACACCTCCCAAAATGTTTTTATCTCTAAGTTTTTCGCTTTGAGCTCTGGCACCTCTACAAATCCCTACTTCCCTCTGCGAAGGGCCTTTCTTTTACTATATGCAATTTTTATTTTGAATTTGAGTCTCCATCTTCTCTTATAAAAAGCACCAACTAGGAGGCAATATGTGAAGGAAATATGCCCTAGAGGCAATAATAAAGTTGTTATTTATATTTCCTTATATCATGATAAATGTTTATTATTCATGCTAGAATTGTATTAACCGGAAACTTAGTACATGTGTGGATACATAGACAAAACAGAGTGTCCCTAGTATGCCTCTACTTGACTAGCTCGTTAATCAAAGATGGTTATGTTTCCTGACCATAGACATGTGGTGTCATTTGATGAACGTGATCACGTCATTAGAGAATGATGTGATGGACAAGACCCACCCGCTAGCTTCGCATTATGATCGTTGAGTTTTATTGCTATTGCTTTCTTCATGATTTATACATGTTCCTCTCACTATGAGATTATGCAACTCCCGAATACCGGAGGAACACCTTGTGTGCTATCAAACGTCACAACGTAACTGGGTGATTATAAAGATGCTCTACAGGTGCCTCCGAAGGTGTTTGTTGGGTTGGCATAGATCGAGATTAGGATTTGTCACTCCGATTGTCGGAGAGGTATCTCTGGGCCCTCTCGGTAATGCACATCAGTATAAACCTTGCAAGCAATGTAACTAATGAGTTAGTTGCGGGATGATGCATTATGGAACGAGTAAAGAGACTTGCCGGTAACGAGATTGAACTAGGTATGATGATACCGACGATCGAATCTCGGGCAAGTAACATATCGATGACAAAGGGAACAATGTATGTTGTTATGCGGTTTGACTGATAAAGATCTTCGTAGAATATGTAGGAACCAATATGAGCATCCAGGTTCCGCTATTGGTTATTGACCGGAGATGAGTCTCGGACATGTCTACATAGTTCTCGATCCCGTAGGGTCCGCACGCTTAACGTTCGATGCTGATTGGTATTATGAGTTTATGTGTTTTGATGTACCGAAGGTAGTTCGGAGTCCCGGATGAGATCACGGACATGACTTGGAGCCTCGAAATGGTCGAGACATGAAGATTGATATATTGGATGACT
The DNA here is from genome assembly GCF_002575655.3 of Aegilops tauschii subsp. strangulata. NCBI lineage: Eukaryota > Viridiplantae > Streptophyta > Magnoliopsida > Poales > Poaceae > Aegilops > Aegilops tauschii. Next base: position 74,236,942 of record NC_053040.3, on the reverse strand, counting down.
ATATTCGGACACCGGAATGGTTCCGAGGTGTATCGAGTACTTACCGGAGTACCGTGGGGTTACCGGAACCCCCCGGGGGGTCAACGGGCCTTCATGGCCTTGGTGGAAGAGAGGAAGAGGCGGCCAACTGATCCCAAATCCGAATTGGGGAGGGGGGGCGGCCCCCCTTTCCTTCTTCCACTCTTCCCTTCCTTCCCCCTCCTAGTTGGACTAGGAAAGGGGGGAAACCTACTCCTAGTAGGAGTAGGAATCCCCCCTTTGGGGCGTACCCCATGAGCCGGCCGGCCCCCTCTTCCACTCCTTTATATACGGGGGAGGGGGCACCCCATAGACACACAAGTTGATTCTTAGCCGTGTGCAGTGCCCCCCTCTACATATTTCCACCTCGGTCATATTGTCGTAGTGCTTAGGCGAAGCCCTGTGTCGGTAACTTCATCATCACCGTCAACACGCCTTCGTGCTGACGAAACTCTCCCTTGACCTCAGCTGGAGCTAGAAGTTCGAGGGACGTCACCGAGTTGAACGTGTGCAGATCGCGGAGGTGTCGTGCGTTCGGTACTTGATCGATTGGATCGCAAAGACGTTCGACTACATCAACCGCGTTACTTAACGCTTCCGCTTTCGGTCTACGAGGGTACGTGGACACACTCTTCCCGCTCGTTGCTATGCTTCTCCTAGATAGATCTTGCGTGATCGTAGGATTTTTTTGAAATACTACGTTCCCCAACAATATGATCGTACTTAAGTATTGGGTGTAACTAATATGCGAGTGTGTTTCATGAATGGATTAATCGTTGAGCATGATGGGCTAGGGATAACTTATTTTAGCGTTGATATTTTGAAAGACAAGGTTGCTTGTCGATATGCTTGAGTATTTAAATTATCATGTCAAAACTAGACTATTGCTTTGAACAATATAAAAGTCCAAATGTCCATGCTATAAAGAAAGAATATGATATGACATATTAGGCAACATTCCACATAAAAAATTCTGTTTTTATCACTTACCTACTCGAGGACGAGTAGGAGTTAAGCTTGGAGATGCTGATACGTCTCCAACGTATCTATAATTTTTGCTTGTTCCATGCTGTTATATTATCAATCTTGGATGTTTTATAATCATTTTATATCACTTTTTGGTACTAACCTATTGACACAGTGCCAAGTGCCAGTTGTTGTTTTCTGCATGTTTTTTACATCGCAGGAAGTCAATATCAGACGGAGTCCAAACGCAACAAAACTTTACAGAGGTTTTTTTGGACCAGAAGGAACATAATGGGCCCTGGCTGCGCCTAGGGGGTGCCCCGAGGAGGGCACAACCCACCAGGGCGTGCCAGGAGGCCCAGGCGCGCCCTGGTGGGTTGTGCCCACCTCGGGTGCCCCCCGGACCGCCTCTTTGCTCTATAAATACCCCAATATTCCCAAAACGCTAGGGGAGTCGACGAAATATTCATCCAGCCATCGCAGAGTCCAGAACCACCAGATCCAATCTGGACACCATCTCAGATGGGGTTCACCACCTCCATTGGTGCCTCTCCAATGATGCGTGAGTAGTTCTTTGTAGACCTTCGGGTCCGTAGTTAGTAGCTAGATGGCTTCATCTCTCTCTCTGAATTCTCAATACAATGGTCTCTTGGAGATCCATAGATGTAACTCTTTTGTGGTGTGTTTGTTGGGATCGACGAACTTTGAGTTTATGATCAAATCTATCTTTATATATCCATGAAAGTATTTGAGTTTCTTTGATCTCTTTTATGCATGATCTCTTATAGCCTCATATTTCTTCTCCGATATTTGGGTTTTGTTTCGCCAACCTGATCTATTTATCTTGCAATGGGAACATGTGCTTTGTAGTGGGTTCGATCTTACGGTGCTTGATCCCAGTGACAGAAAGGGAACCGACACGTATGTATTGTTGCTACTAAGGATAAAACGATGGGGGTCTATCTCTACATACATAGATCTTGTCTACATCATGTCATCGTTCTTATTGCATTACTCCGTTTCTCCATGAACTTAATACACTAGATGCATGCTGGATAGCGGTCGATGTGTGGAGTAATAGTAGTAGTTGCAGGCAGGAGTCGGTCTACTAATCTTGGACGTGATGCCTATATAATGATCATTGCCTAGATATCGTCATGAGTATTGGAAGTTTTGTCAATTGCCCAACAGTAATTTGTTCACCCACCGTTTGCTATTTTTCTCGAGAGAAGCCACTAGTGAAACCTACGGCCCCCGGGTCTCTTTCTCATATATTTGCCTTTGTGATCTACTTTTTCCTTGCATTTATTTTCAGATCTATTAAACCAAAAATAAAAAATACTTGCTGCTATTTTTCCTTATTTATTTTATTTGGCGTTCGATCTATCAATCTACTACAAATTTATCTCACGTCCGTTTGCCTACTCCAGGCGCCGTACCCCGGAAGGGATTGACAACCCCTTTAACATGTCGGATTGCGAGGATTTGTTATTTGTGTGCAGGGGCTGTTTACGTTGTGTTGCTTGGTTCTCCTACTGGTTCGATAACCTTGGTTTCATATCTGAGGGAAATACCTACCACCGTTGTGCTGTATCATCACTTCCTCTTTGGGGAAATACCGACGTAGCTTCAAGCGACATCAGTACCATTGTCACTTCTGACATGCTTAATTCACACATCATATTCATTTTGGGCCTTCTTGGCGAATCTTTTGGAGATGTCTTGGGTGCAAGTTTTGTCTTCGAGAAAGAATACCCAAGTGTAACGATAGAAATCATCAAACCATAATGACTGCCTCCAAAACTTGCATAGTTTTGAGGTCCGAATAAATCCATATGAAGAATTTTCATAGGTCTAGTTGTGGTCATGACAGTCTTTGATGAATGATGCTTCTTGCCCAATTTATCGGCCTCACCCGCACCACAGAGGCGATCCTTGTTGAACTTTACATCAGGAATGCCACGAAGATGATTTTTCTTCACGAGAGTCTGCAAATTTCTCATACCTGCATGACCAAGTCTTCGGTGCCACAACCATCCTTCGGTTGCTTTTGCAAGCAAACAAGTTCGGACTAAGGGACCCTTAGATAAATCCACAATATATAAATCACCCTTTCTATTTCCCTCAAAGACGAAGGAATTGTCAGAGGCCATAAAGACGATGCATTTGGATATAGAAAATAGAACTAGCATGCATAGATCACAAATCTTGCCAACGGACATGAGATTGAATCCAAGAGACTGAACAAGTAAAACATCATCAATGTTCTTGTCTTTCGATATAACAAATTTATCTAACCCAATTACCTTTCCTTTGTTGTTGTCGCTGAAAGTAATATACTTCTGAGATGAAGCAGTTATGTTGGGGTTGACAAACAACAAATTGTCTCCACTCATATGACTAGTGCATACACTATCCATTATCCATTCGCTACACCCGGAGACATAGTCATGTAGAGGAATTAGGCTTTCTTAACTACCAACATCTTTGCATGTGGCTTCGAAAGAAGAGAGCGAGCAGGATATGATTTCTTTCGATAACCATGATTGTTACTCGAAGAAGTGCGAGCATAGTCAAAGTAATAGGCATTGAAATTCTTTCCACATGAATGAGTATAGTGATTGAATGAGGTATGCATGTACTCATTCTGCCGAACTTTTGTAAGGAAGTAACGAGCATTTTCTGCCTGCATGGTTAGTACAGAAGTAATAGGCAATGCTTTGATAGCTTTCCTTGGCACCCAAATAGCTTTCTTTGGGGGCCATTTCTGCTGTTTGGTCCAACATAGCGAGCAACAACCTCACCATGTTGGTTTTTGAACAGCTTATAGTTGTTCAGAGAATCATCATAGGAGTATTCAGGGATAAGAGAGTCATATCCCGAAAGTAGAGCTGGATCGAGCGTTTTGCTCTTGGCAGGCACCCACACAGTGCGAGGATATTGATCAGGTTCCTAGTAGGAGCCATTTCCATTCGGTTTCCTTTCGAAACCAATACCTTCCTTCCTGGGATTTTTGTGAAGAATGGATTTCTTAAGAACATTACAAAGGGTTTGATGCCCTTTGAGAGGCTTGAACATTCCTGTCTGAATAAGATCCTTCAACCTAGCATTCTCATGAGACGCAGAACCATTTTCTTTGACAAAGGGGTTAGCATTCACAGAAGAGTCAGCATTTCATTCAGCATTGTTGTGTTCAAGGTATTTTAAGCAAGGTGGAATAAACACTTCAGGTTTCTCTTTGAGTTGTTGGGTGAGAAGAGATTTTTCTCTGATCAAGTCATCATGAGCCTCTCTCAGCGACTCGAGTTCCTGTTTCCTTTTCAGGTAATCATAAGTTAATCTCCCATGGTCAGCCGAGAGAAAATCATGACGAGTTGATAGTTCTTTCATTCATGACTTGAGAGCGGAATAATCTTCTGTCAACGACTGATTTTTCTCCATCTCCTCAACCAACAACCATTCAGATTTCCTGAGGATTTTCTCAATTTTCTGAAGAGAGTTTGTTGTATATTAGCAATTTTGATCGGTTTAGCATGGTCATCCTCATCCGAAGAATATTGATCACAGGAGTGAACCTTGTGATGTTTGGAGGATACCTTTTCTTTCGAATCTTTGGCCATGAAGCGGTAAGAAGGAGATTCGTCATTGCTTGAATGATTCTCGAAGAAGTTTGATGTAGGGGTGGAGGCACATGCTATGCCTACCATGCCGGAGTCAGAATCCTCATCGGACTCATGAGCTCTCTGTTGCTTCGACGCCTTAGTAGAATGGTATCGTAGAGCGCAAGAACATGACACTCATCGATATGGCTCGCACTATGCTTGATGAATACAATAATCCTCGTCGATGGTGGCCTAAAGCTATTGATACTGCTTGTCACATCATCAACCGGGTATACCTTCACAAATTCCTCAAGAAGACCTCATATGATCTCCTCACTGACAAGAAACCCAATGTGAGTTATTTCAAAGTCTTTGGTGCTAAATGTTGGATTGGAGATCCTCACCACAATTTTGAATTTGCAACAAAAGCACATGAGGGTTTTATGCTTGGTTATGGAAAGGACTCACACACCTACAAAGTCTTCAACACGTACCACAACAAGGTTGTTGAAACTGTAGCTGTGCGGTTCGATGAAATTAACGGCTCGCAAAGAGAGCACCTACCTCCTGTGCTAGATGAAATGCCTCTTAAGGAATCTATCAAGCTGATGGGCACTGGCGAAATTACGCCCAGTGAAGAAATAGCTGCTGATGAAGTGATTATTCCTCGTCATGAAGAAACTGTTGATCCTGAAAAAAATGATACTGAGGAAAACGCTCAACAACAACAAGGCCCTCATCCTGCTCATCCACAAGTGGCAAAAGAAATGCAGATTGAGAAAATCCTCGATAACATCAATGCACCAGGTCCCCTCACTCACTCAAGAGCTTCACATTCTATCTCAGAGACCACCAAAGTTGATGAAGCCTTTCTGGAGCCTGGATGGATTGAAGACATGCAAGATGAATTGCATCAATTCTAGCTCAACAACGTGTAGTAGCTTGTCCAGCGCTCCGATCCACGTAAGCACAATGTCATCGGCGCCAAGTGGATCTACCGCAACAAACAAGACGAAAATGGCCAAGTGATGTGGAATAAGGCTCGTCTTGTAGCTCATGGTTAGACACATGTTGAGGAAATTGATTTTGATGAAACACTTGCACATGTTGCTAGGCTTGAGGTTATTCGTATATTGCTTGCATATGCTAACCATCATGATATCCTCTTATATCAAATAGATATGAAAAGTGCATTCCTCAATGGTAAGCTTGAGGAAGAAGTATATTTTGCTCAACCCCCAGGTTTTGAGGACCCAAAGCACCTTGACAAAGTTTTCAGACTCAACAAGGCTCTCTATGGTCTCAAGCAAGCCCCGAGGCTTGGTATGGCACGTTGAAGTAGTTCATGAAGAAACAGGGCTTCAGACCCTATTCACTTGACCCAACTCTTTTCACAAAATCTTATGATGGTGAGCTGTTCATATGCCAAATATATGTTGATGATATTATCTTTGGTTTCACTAACAAGTGATACAGTGACGAATTTTCTTATATGATGCATGAAGAATATAAGTTGTCTATGATGGGGGAGTTGAAATTTTTTCTCGGTCTTCAAATTCATCAACAACCCAATGGCATCTTCATCTCTCATGAGAAATATCTATAAGAATGCCTAAAGAAATTCAGCATGCAAGACTACAAAGGCCTCGAAATCCCAATGCCAACAAATGGTTAGCTTGAAGGAAATATGCCCTAGAGGCAATAATAAAGTTGTTATTTTATATTTCCTTATATCATGATAAATCTTTATTATTCATGCTAGAATTGTATTAACCGGAAACTTGATACATGTGTGGATACATAGACAGAACACCATGTCCCTAGTAAGCCTCTACTAGACTAGCTCGTTAATCAAAGATGGTTAAGTTTCCTAACCATAGACATGTGTTGTCATTTGATGAACGGGATCACATCATTAGGAGAATGATGTGATGGACAAGACCCATCTGTAGCTTCGCATATTGATCGTTCAGTTTTATTGCCATTGCTTTCTTCATGTCAAATACATATTCCTTCGGCTATGAGATTATGCAACTCCCGGATACCGGAGGAATACCTTGTGTGCTATCAAACGTCACAACATAACTGGGTGATTATAAAGATGCTCTACAGGTATCTCCAAAGGTGTTTGTTGAGTTGGCACAGATCGATATTAGGATTTGTCACTCCGAGTATCAGAGAGGTATCTCTGGGCCCTCTCAGTAATGCACATCATAATAAGCCTTGAAGCAATGTGACTAATGAGTTAGTTGCAGGATGATGCATTACGGAACGAGTAAAGAGACTTGCCAGTAACGAGATTGAACTAGGTATGAAGATACCGACGATCGAATCTCGGGCAAGTAACATACCGATGACAAAGGGAACAACGTATGTTGTCATTACGGTACGACCGATAAAGATCTTCATAGAATATGTGGGAACCGATATGAGCATCCAAGTTCCGCTGTTGGTTATTGACCTAAGAAGTGTCTCGGTCATGTCTACATAGTTCTCGAACCCGTAGGGTCCGCACGCTTAAACGTTCGACGACGATTTTGTATTATATGAGTTACGTGATTTGGTGACCGAATGTTGTTCGAAGTCTTGGATGAGATCATAGACATGACGAGGAGTCTCGAAATGATCGAGAGGTAAAGATTCATATATAGGACGATAGTATTCGGACACCAGAAATGTTCCGGGGGTACCGGGTACGTATCTGGTCACCGGAAGGGGTTCCGCCCCCCCCCCCCCCCCGGCAAAGATATGGGCCTTATTCGGCCAAGGGCGGGACAGACCAGCCCTAGTGGGCTCGTGCGCCCCCATATGGGCCGAATAGGAGGAGAAGGAAGGAGGGGAAGGGAGAAAGGAAAGGGGAGGATTCGGCCTCCCCCTTTCCTTCTCTCCCCCCTCTCTTTCCTTCCCCCTCCGACACATATGGAAGGGGGGAGGCCGACTTGTGGGAGGTGCCCAAGTAGGATTACTCCTACTTGGGGCGCCCCTTGCTGCCCCTCTCCCTCTCCCACCTGTATATATGTGGGGGGCACCGCTAGAACACACATCAATTGTTCTAACCCGTGTGCGGCGCCCCCTCCACAGTTTGCTCCTCCGGTCATATTCACGTAGTGCTTAGGCGAAGCCTTGCGGATAACTTCACCATCACCATCACCACGCCGTCGTGCTTACGGAACTCTCCCTGGACACTTTGCTGGATCAAGAGTTCGAGGGACGTCATCGAGCAGAACGTGTGCAGAACTCGGAGGTGCCATACGTTCGGTGCTTGATCGGTCGGAACGAGAAGAAGTTCGACTACATCAACCGAGTTGTCAAACGCCTCCCTTTCGGTCTACGAGGGTACGTGGACGGACTCTCGCCCTCTCGTTGCTATGCATCTCCTAGATAGATCTTGCGTGAGCGTAGGAATTTTTTTGAAATTGCATGCTACGTTCCCCAACATTGGCATCCGAGCAGGGTCTATGCGTAGATGATATGCACAAGTAGAACACAAAGAGTTGTGGGCGGTGATCATCATACTGCTTGCCACCAATGTCTTATTTTGATTCGGCGGTAATGTTGGATGAAGCGGCCCGGACCAACCTTACATGACCACGTTCATGAGACCGGTTCCACCGACACACATGCAACTAGTTTTTCATAACTGGCGGGTGTTTGTTTCTCCAACTTTAGTTGATTCGAATTTGACTGCGGCCGGTCCTTGTTGAAGGTTAAAACAACAAACTTGATAAATCACCGTTGTGGTTTTGATGCATAGGTAAGAACGGTTCTTACTAGAAGCCCGTAGCAGCCACGTAAAACTTGCAACAACAAAGTAGAGGATGTCTAACTTGTTTTTGCAGGGCATGTTGTGATGTGATATGGTCAAGACATGATGTGATATACGTTATTGTATGAGATGATCATGTTTTGTAAAAGTTATCGGCAACTGGCAGGAGCGTTATGGTTGTCACTTTATTGTATGAAATGCAAACACCATGTAATTGCTTTACTTTATCACTATGCGTTAGCGATAGTTGTAGAAGCAATAGTTGGCAAGACGACAACGACTCTACGGTGGAGATCAAGGTGTCAAGTCGGTGATGATGGAAATCATGATGGTGCTTTGGAGATGGAGATCAAAGGCACAAGATGATGATGGCCATATCATGTCACATATTTTGACTGCATGTGATGTTTATCTTTTATGCATCTTATTTTGCTTAGTATGGCGGTAGCATTATAAGATGATCCCTCACTAAAATTTCAAGGGATAAGTGTTCTCCCTGAGTATGCACTATTGTGACAGTTCGTCGTGCCGAGACACCACGTGATGATCGGGTGTGATAAGCTCTACGTTCACATACAAGGGGTGCAAGACAGTTTTGCACATGCGGAATACTCAGGTTAAACTTGACGAGCCTAGTATGTACAGACATGGCCTCGGAACACTGGAGACCGAAAGGTCGAACGTGAATCATATAGTAGATATGATCAACATAGAGATGTTCACCATTGAAAACTACTCCATCTCACGTGATGATCGGACATGGTTTAGTTGATATGGATCACGTGATCATTTAGATGACTCGAGGGATGTCTATCTAAGTGGGAGTTCTTAGGTAATATGATTAATTGAACTCAATTTATCATGAACTTAGTCCTGGTAGTTTTTACATATCTATGTTGTAGATCAATAGCTTACGATGTAGCTCCCCGTTTATTTTCGATATGTTCCTAGAGAAAAATAAGTTGAAAGATGATAGTAACAATGATGCGGACTGGGTCCGTGATCTGAGGATTATCCTCATTACTGCACAGAAGAATTATGTCCTTGATGCACCGCTAGGTGACGGACCTATTGCAGGAGCACATGCAGACGTTATGAACATTTGACAAGCTCGTTATGATGACTACTTGATAGTTTAGTGCGCCATGCTTTACGGCTTAGAACCGGGACTTCAAAAAATGTTTTGAACACCATGGAGCATATAAGATGTTCCAAGAGCTGAAATTGGTATTTCAGACTCATGCCCGAGTCGAGAGGTATGAGACCTCTGACAAGTACTTTGCCTACAAGATGGATGAGAATAGCTCCACCAGTGAGCATGTGCTTAGAATGTCTGAGTACTACAATCGCTTGAATCAAGTGGGAGTTAATCTTCCATATAAGATAGTGATTGACAGAGTTCTCTAGTCACTATCACCAAGTTACTGGAACTTCATGATGAACTATAATATGCAAGGGATGACGAAAACGATTCCCGAGCTCTTCGCGATGCTAAAATCGGCGAAGGTAGAAATCAAGAAAGAGCATCAAGTGTTGATGATTAACAAGACCACTAGTTTCAAGAAAAGGGGCAAAGGATAAGAAAGGGAACTTCAAGAAAGAATGGCAAGCAAGTTGCCACTCCCGTGAAGAAACCCAAAGCTAGACCTAAGCCTAAAACTGAGTGCTTCTACTGCAAAGGGAATGGTCACTCAAAGCGGAACTACCCCAAATACTTGGCGGATAAGAAGGATGGAAAAGTGAACAAAGGTATATTTGATATACATGTTATTGATGTGTACTTTACTAGTGTTCATAGTAACCCCAGGGTATTTGATACCGGTTCAGTTGCTAAGATTAGTAACTCGAAACAGGAATTGCAAAATGAACAGAGACTAGTTAAGGGCGAGGTGACGATGTGTGTTGGAAGTGATTCCAAGGTTGATAAGATCACCATCGCACACTCCCTCTGCCTTCGAGATTAGTGTCGGATAAAAATAAATGTTTTTTGGTGTTTGCGTTGAGCAAGAATATGATTGGATCATGTTTATTGCGATGCAGTTATTCATTTAAGTCGGAGAATAATTGTTGTTCTATTTACATGAGTAAAACCTTCTATGGTCATACGCCCAATGTAAATGGTTTATTGAATCTCGATCGTAGTGATACACATATTCGTAATATTGATGCCAAAAGATGCAAATTTGATAATGATAGTGCGACATATTTGTGGCACTGCCGTTTAGGTCATATTGGTGTAAAGAGCATGAAGAAACTCCATACGGATGGATTTTTGGAATCACTTGATTATGAATCATTTGATACTTGCGGACCATGCCTCATGGCCAAGATGACTAAAAATCCGTTCTCTAAAACAATGGAGCGAGCCACTGACTTATTGCAAATAATACATACCGATGTATGCGGTCCGATGAGTGTTGAGGCTCACGGCGGGTATCGTTATTTGCTGACCTTCATAGATGATTTGAGCAGATATGGCTATATCTACTTGATGAAACACAAGTCTGAAACATTTGAAAAGTTCAAAGAATTTTAGAGTGAAGTGGAGAATCATCGTAACAAGAAAATAAAGTTTCTATGATCTGATCGCGGAGGCGAATATTTGAGTTACGAGTTTGGCCTTCATTTAAAACAATGTGGAATAGTTCACAACTCACGCCACCTGGAACACCACAGCATAATGGTGTGTCCGAACGTCGTAACCGTACTTTATTGGATATGGTGCGATCTATGATGTCTCTTACCGATTTACCACTATTGTTTTGGGGTTATGCATTAGAGATAGCTGCATTCACGTTAAAGAGGGCACCGTCTAAATCTGTTGAGACGAGACCGTATGAACTGTGGTTTAGCAAGAAACCTAAGTTGTCGTTTCTTAAAGTTTGGGGTTGCGATGCTTATGTGAAAAAGCTTCAGCCTGATAAGCTCGAACCCAAATCAGAGAAGTGTGTCTTCATAGGATACCCAAAAGAAACTGTTGGGTACACCTTCTATCACAGATCCGAAGGCAAGATCTTTTTTGCTAAGAATGGATCCTTTCTAGAGAAGGAGTTTCTCTCGAAAGAAGTGAGTGGGAGGAAAGTAGAACTTAATGAGGTAACTGTACCTTCTCTCGAATTGGAAAGTAGCTCATCACAGAAAACCGTTCCCGTGATGCCTGCACCAACTAGTGAGGAAGCTAATGATAATGATCATGAAACTTCAGATCAAGTTACTACCGAACCTCGTAGGTCAACCAGAGCACGTTCCGCACCAGAGTGGTACGGTAATCCTGTTCTGGAAGTCATGTTACTAGATCATGATGAACCTACAAACTATGAGGAAGCGATGATGAGCCTAGATTCCGGTAAATGGCTTGAGGCCATGAAATCTGAGATAGGATCCATGTATGAGAACAAAGTATGGACTTTAATTGACTTGCCCGATGATCGGCGAGCCATTGAGAATAAATGGATCTTCAAGAGGAAACCGGACGCTGATAGTAGTGTTACTATCTACAAAGCTCGAATTGTCGCAAAAGGTTTTCGACAATTCAAGGTGTTGACTACGATGAGATTTTCTCACTTGTATCGATGCTTAAAGTCTGTCCCAATCATGTTAGCAATTGCCATATTTTATGAAATCTGGCAAATGGATGTCAAAACTGCATTCCTTATTGTATTTATCAAAGAGTTGTATATGATGCAACCAGAAGGTTCTCTCAATCCTAAAGGTGCTAAAAAAGTGTGCAAGCTCCAGCGATCCATCTGTGGACTGGTGCAAGCATCTCGAAGTTGGAATATACATTTTGATGAGTTGATCAAAGCATATAGTTTTATACAGACTTGTAGTGAAGCCTGTATTTACAAGAAAGTGAGTGGGAGCACTACAACCTTTCTGATAAGTATATGTGAATGACATATTGTTGATCGGAAATGATGTAGAATTTTCTGGAAAGCATAAAGAAGTGTTTGAAAGGAGTTTTTCAAAGAAAGACCTCAATGAAGCTACTTACATATTGGGCATCAAGATCTATAGAGATAGATCAAGACGCTTGATAGGACTTCCACAAAGCACATACCTTGATAAAGTTTTGAAGCAGTTCAAAATGATCAGTCATAGAAAGGGTTCTTGCCTGTGTTACAAGGTGTGAAGTTGAGTAAGACTCAAAACCCGACCACGGAAGAATATAGAGAGAGAATGAAATTCATTCCCTATGCCTCAGTCATAGGTTCTATAAAGTATGTCATGCTGTGTACTAGACCTGTTGTGTGCCTTGCCATGAGTTTGGCAAGGGGTACAATAGTGATCCAGGAGCAGATCACTGGACAACGGTTAAAATTATCCTTAGGTACCTAAAGAGGACTAAGGAAATGTTTCTCAGTTATGGAGGTGATAAAGAGTTCGTCGTAAAGAGTAATATGTTGATGCAAGCTTTGACACTGTTCTAGATGACTCTGAGTCTTGATCTGGATACATATTGAAAGTGGGAGCAATTAGCTAGAGTAGCTCCATGCCGAGCATTGTAGACATAGAAATTTGCAAAATACATATGGATTTGAATGTGGCAGACCCGTTGACTAAACTTCTCTCACAAGCAAAACATGATCACATCTTAGTGCTCTTTGGGTGTTAATCACGTAGTGATGTGAACTAGATTATTGACTCTAGTAAACCCTTTGGGTGTTGGTCACATGGTGATGTGAACTATGGGTGTTAATCACATAAAGATGTGAACTATTGGTGTTAAATCACATGGCGATGTGAACTAGATTATTGACTCTAGTGCAAGTGGGAGACTAAAGGAAATATGCCCTAGAGGCAATAATAAAGTTGTTATTTTATATTTCCTTATATCATGATAAATGTTTAACCGGAAACTTGATACATGTGTGGATACATAGACAAAACACCGTGTCCCTGGTAAGCCTCTACTAGACTAGCTCGTTAATCAAAGATGGTTAAGTTTCCTAACCATACACATGTGTTGTCATTTGATGAACGGGATCACATCATTAGGAGAATGATGTGATGGACAAGACCCATCTGTTAGCTTAGCATATTGATCGTTCAGTTTTATTGCTATTGCTTTCTTCATGTCAAATACATATTCCTTCGACTATGAGATTATGCAACTCCCGGATACCGGAGGAATACCTTGTGTGCTATCAAACGTCACAACATAACTGGGTGATTGTAAAGATGCTCTACAGGTATCTCCAAAGGTGTTTGTTGGGTTGGCATAGATCGAGATTAGGATTTGCCACTCTGAGTATCAGAGAGGTATCTCTGGGCCCTCTCGGTAATGCACATCATAATAGGCCTTTGCAAGCAATGTGACTAATGAGTTAGTCGTGGGATGATGCATTACGGAATGAGTAAAGAGTCTTGCCGGTAACGATATTGAACTAGGTATGAAGATACCGACGATCGAATCTCGGGCAAGTAACATACCGATGACAAAGGGAATAACGTATGTTGTCATTATGGTACGACCGATAAAGATTTTTGTAGAATATGTGGGAACCAATATGAGCATCCAGGTTCCGCTGTTGGTTATTGACCGGAGAAGTGTCTCAGTCATGTCTACATAGTTCTCGAACCCGTAGGGTCTGCACGCTTAAACGTTATATGAGTTATGTGATTTGGTGATCGAATGTTGTTCGGAGTCCCGGATGAGATCACGTACAAGATGAGGAGTCTCGAAATGGTTGAGAGGTAAAGATTCATATATAGGACGATAGTATTCGGACACCAGAAGTGTTCCGGGGGTACCGGGTATGCATCGGGTCACTCGAAGGGGTTCCGGGCACCCCCCCCCCCCCCCGGCAAAGATATAGGCCTTATTGGGCCAAGGGCGGGACAGACCAACCCTAGTGGGATGGTGCGCCCCCATATAGGCCGAATAGGAGGAGAAGGAAGGAGGGGAAGGGAGAAAGGAAACGGGAGGATTCGGCATCCCCCTTTCCTTCTCTCTCCCCCCCCCCTCTCTTTCCTTCCCCCTCCGACACATACGGAAGGGGGCGACTTGTGGGAGGCGCCCAAGTATGATTACTCCCATGATACGTCCATTTTGCATCATGTTTTCCTACTGTTATTTATGATGTTTTTATCCATAATAATGCTTTTTGGAGTAATTCTAATGCCTTTTCTCTCATAATATGCAAGGTATGCACAAAGAGGGAGAATTCCGGCAGCTGGAAATCTGGACCTGGAAAAGCTACGTCAGGCCACCTATTCCGCACAACTCCAAACAAGCTGAAACTTCACGGAGATTTTTTTTATCAAATATATGATGAATATTGGAGCAAATGACTACCAGATGGGGCCCACCAGGTGGGCACAACCCACCTGGGCGCGCCTAGGAGCCTAGGCGCGCCCTGGTGGGTTGTGCTCACTCAGGCCCACCTCCGGTGCCCATCTTCTGGTATATAAGTCATTTTGACCTAAAAAAATAAGGGGAGGACATTCGGGACAGAGCGCCGCCGTCTCGAGGCGGAACTTGGGCAGGAGCACTTTTGCCCTCCGGCGGAGCGATTTCGTCGGGGAACTTCCCTCCCGGAGGGGGAAATCATCGTCATCATCATCACTAACAACTCTCCCATCTTGGGGAGGGCTATCTCCATCAACATCTTCAACAGCACCATCTCATCTCAAACCCTAGTTCATCTCTTGTGTTCAATATTGTTACCGGAACTATAGATTGGTGCTTGTGTGTGACTAGTAGTGTTGATTACATCTTGTAGTTGATTACTATATGGTTTATTTGGTGGAAGATTATATGTTCAGATCCAATATGCTATTTAATACCCCTCTGATCTTGAGCATGATTATCATTTATGAGTAGTTACTTTTGTTCTTGAGGTCACGGGAGAAATCATGTTGCAAGTAATCATGTGAACTTGATATGTGTTCGATATTTTGATAGTATGTATGTTGTGATTCCCTTAGTGGTGTCATATGAACGTCGACTACATGACACTTCACCATATTTGGGCCTAAGGGAATGCATTGTGGAGTAGCAATTAGATGATGGGTTCCGAGAGTGACAGAAGCTTAAACCCCAGTTTATGCGCTATTCCGTAAGGGACCGATTGGGTCCAAAAGTTTAATGCTATGGTTAGAATTTATTCTTAATACTTTTCTCGTAGTTGCGAATGCTTGCAGGAGGGTTAATCAAGTAGGAGGTTTGTTCAAGTAAGAACAGCACCTAAGCACCGGTCCACCCACATATCAAATTATCAAAGTAGCAAACACAAATCGAACCAACATGGTGAAAGTGACTAGATGAAATTCCCGTGTACCCTCAAGAACGCTTTACTTATCATAAGAGACCATTTTGTCCTGTCATTTGCCTCGAAAGGATTGGGCTACCTTGCTGCACTTTTTCTACTACTATCGTTACTTGCTCGTTACAAATTATCTTGCTATCAAACTACTCTGCTACTTACAATTTCAGCACTTGCAGACATTACCTTGCTGAAAACCACTTGTCATTTCCTTCTGCTCCTCATTGGGTTCGTCACTCTTACTTATCGAAAAGAGCTACAATTGATCCCCTATACTTGTGGGTCATCAAGGCTATTTTCTGGCGTTGTTGTCGGGGAGTGAAGCACCTTTGGTAAGGAAACGTTTATATAGTGTGCTGAAATTTATTGTCACTTGTTACTATGGAAAACAATCATTTGAGAGGTTTGTTCGGGGTATCTTCACCTCAACCGGAATCACAATTAGCTACCCCTCAACCTACTAGACCTACTGAAAATATTGAATATGAAATTCCTTCGGGTATGATAGAACAACTGCTAGCTGATCCTTATGAAGGAGATGGAACCGAACATCCTGATATGCACTTGATATATGTGAAACAAATTTGTGGATTGCTTAAGCTTGCAGGTTTACCCGGAGATGAAGTTATGAAGAAGGTTTTCCCTTTATCTTTGAAGGGAAAAGCATTGGCATGGTATAGGTTATGCGATGATATTGGATCTTGGAATCGGAATCGCTTGAAATTGGAGTTCCATCAAAAAAATTACCCTATGCATCTAGTTCATCATGATCGGAATTTTATTTATATATATATATATATATATATATATATGTATGTATATATATATAGGCCTCGTGAAGGAGAAAGTATCGCTCTAGCTTGGGGGAGGCTTACGTCAATGTTATATTCATGCCCCAACCATGAGCTCTCAAGAGAAATTATTATCCAGAATTTTTATGCTCGGCTTTCTCGTAATGATCAAACCATGCTTGATACTTCTTGTGCTGGTTCTTTTATGAAGAAAACTATTGAATTCCGGTGGGATCTTTTGGAAAGAACTAAACGCAACTCTGAAGATTGGGAACTCGACAAAGGTAAAGAGTCAGGTATCAAACTTAAGTATGATTGTGTTAAATCTTTTATGAATACCGATGCTTTTCAAAAGTTTAGCACTAAATATGGACTTGACTCTGAGATAGTAGCCTCCTTTTGTGAATCGTTTGCTACTCATGTTGATCTCCCTAAAGAGAAGTGGTTTAAATATCACCCACATATTAAAGAAGAAATTAAAGAACTGGTACCAATCAAAGAAGAAACCATAATTTATAATGTTGACCCAGTTGTTCCTTCTGCTTATATTGAGAAACCACCTTTCCCTGTTAGGATAAAGGAACATGCTAAAGTTTCGACTATGGTCAACAAAAGCTATATTATAACACCTAAACCTGATGAACAAATCAAAGTAGAACCTAGTATTGCTATGGTTAAAGATCTCTTGGAAGAAGATATGGATGGGCATGTTATTTACTTCTGCGAAGAAGTTGCTAGAATTGCCAAATCTGATAAAAAGGATAAACATAGACATGTTGTTGGCATGCCCGTTGTCTCAGTTAAAATAGGAGATCACTGTTATCATGGTTTATGTGACATAGGTTCTAGTGTGAGTTCTATTCCTTACACCTTATATCAAGAAATTATGAATGACATAGCACCCGCAGAGATAGAAGACATAGATGTTACTATTAAACTTGCTAATAGAGACACTATATCACCAATTGGGATTGTTAGAGATGTTGAAGTCTTGTGTGGGAAAATAAAATACCCTACTGATTTTCTTGTTCTTGGTTCCCCACAACATGACTTTTGTCCCATTATCTTTGGTAGACCTTTCTTGAACACTGTTAATGCCAGAATAGACTATGAGAAACAAACTGTCGGTGTTAGTTTTGGTGATGAGAATTATGAGTTTAATTTTTCCAAGTTTAGTAGAAAGCTTCATGAAAAATAATTGCCTAGTAAGGATGAAATAATTGGTCTTGCTTCTATTGCTGTGCCACCTACTGATCCTTTAGAACAATATTTGCTAGACCATGAAAATGATTTACATATGCATGAAACAAATGAAATAGATAAGATTTTCTTTGAACAATGATGACCCACAAGTATAGGGGGTCTATCGTAGTCCTTCCGATAAGTAAGAGTGTCGAACCCAACGAGGAGCAGAAGGAAATGACAAGCGGTTTTCAGTAAGATATTCTCTGCAAGCACTGAAATTATCGGTAAAGTTTTGTGATAAGGTAATTTGTAACGGGTAACAAGTAATAAAAGTAAATAAGGTGCAGAAGGGTGGCCCAATCCTTTTTGTAGCAAAGGACAGCCTGTACAAACTCTTATATAAAGGAAAACGCTCCCGAGGACATATAGGAATTATCGTCAAGCTAGTTTTCATCACGCTCATATGATTCGCGTTCGTTACTTTGATAATTTGATATGTGGGTGGACCGGTGCTTGGGAACTGCCCTTCCTTGGACAAGCATCCCACTTATGATTAACCCCTATTGCAAGCATCCGCAACTACAAAAGAAGTATTAAGGTAAACCTAACCATAGCAAGAAGCATATGGATCCAAATCAGCCCCTTACGAAGCAACGCATAAACTAGGGTTTAAGCTTCTGTCACTTTAGCAACCCATCATCTACTTATTACTTCCCAATGCCTTCCTCTAGGCCCAAAAAATGGTGAAGTGTCATGCAATTGACGTTCACATAACACCACTAGAGGAAAGAGAACATACATCTCATCAAAATATCGAACGAATACCAAATTCACATGACTACATATAGCAAGACTTCTCCCATGTCCTCAGGAACAAACGTAACTACTCACAAATCATATTCATGTCCATAATCAAAGGGGTATTGATATGCATAAAGGATCCGAACATATGATCTCCCACCAAATAAACCAACTAGCATCAACTACAAGGAGTAATCAACACTACTAGCAACCCACAGGTACCAATCTGAGGTTTTGGGACAAAGATTGGGTACAAGAGATGAACTAGGGTTTGAGAGGAGATGGTGCTGGTGAAGATGTTGATGGAGATTGGCACCCTCCTGATGAGAGGATCGATGGTGATTACAATGGTGATGATTTCCCCCTCCCTGAGGGATGTTTCGCCGGCAGAACAGCTCCGCCGAAGCCCAAGATTGGTTTCGCCAGGTTCCGCCTCGTGGCGGCAGTGCTTCGTCCCGAAAGCCCCCCACCCTTGTGGACGGTGGGTGGCCCCCCTCTGGTGCTTTCTTCGCCCAATATTTTTTATATACTCCAAAACTGACTTCCATGGAGTTTCAGGACTTTTGCAGTTGTGAAGAATAGGTCTCTAATATTTGCTCCTTTTCTAGCCCAGAATTCCAGCTGTCATTATTCTCCCTATTCATGTAAACCTTGTAAAATAAGAGAGAATAGGCATAAGTATTGTGACATAATGTGTAATAACATCCCATAATGCAATAAATGTTGTTATAAAAGCATGATGCAAAATGGACGTATCAACTCCCCCAAGCTTAGACCTCGCTTGTCCTCAAGCGGAAGCCGATAACGAAAAAATATGTCCACATGTTTAGAGATAGAGGTGTCGATAAAATACAATACGGACATGAGGGCATCATGATCATTCTTATAACAGCAACATATATATATTGTCATATGATTTCTTATGCTAAAGCAGCAATCTATTCACCATGTCATGTATGAATCAGAAACTTTATTGAAAACTAACAAACTATGATCTCGATCATTGAAGCAATTGCAATTTATCATAACATCGGAAAGAGTCAATATAAGAGCTTTTCAGCAAGTCCACATACTCAACTATCATTTAGTCTTTCACAATTGCTAACACTCACGCAATACTTATGGGTATGGAGTTTTAATCGGACACAGAGAAAGATAGGGGCTTATAGTGTTGCCTCCCAACCTTTTACCTCAAGGGTAATGTCAACAATAATAGTTTATGATAACTTACATCCAATTGGATATATATATATATATATCAGGATCTTTCCAACACAATATGCTTGCCAAAGGATAAAAATGTAAAAAGGAAAGGTGAAGATCACCATGACTCTTGTATGAGGTATAAGGCAAGAATAAAAGATAGGCCCTTCGCAGAGGGAAGCAGAGGTTGTCATGTGCTTTTATGGTTGGATGCACGAAATCTTAATGCAAAAGAACGTCACTTTATATTGCCACTTGTGATATGGACCTTTATTATGCAGCCTGTCGCTTTTATTGCTTCCATATCGCAAGATCGTATAAAGCTTATTTTCTCCACACTAATAAATCATACATATTTAGAGAGCAATTTTTATTGCATGCAACAATGACAACTTACTTGAAGGATCTTACTCAATCCATAGGTAGATATAGTGGACTCTCATGGCAAAACCGGTTTTAAGGATATTTGAAAGCACAAGTAGTATCTCTACTTAGTGCAAAGAATTTTGCTAGCATGAGGGGGAAAGGCAAGCTCAACATGTTGGATGATCCATGACAATATACTTTATTTCGGATATAAGAAAACATAACCCATTACGTTGTCTTCCTTGTCCAACATCAACTTTTTAGCATGCCATATTTTAATGAGTGCTCACTATTACAAAAGATGTCCAAGATAGTGTATTTATATGTGAAAACCTCTCTTTCTGTACTACTTCCTATTAATTGCAACGATGACCAAAACTATCTTTGTCAACTCTCAACAACTTTTATTCATCATACTCTTTTATATGTGAAGTCATTACTCCCCATAAGGTCAATGTGATCTCTTTATTTTTATTCTTTCTCTTATTCCCTCAAGATCATATTAAGATAATCAAGTCCTTGACTCAAAACTAATCTTTATTATATATAGCTCATGGACTCGATTACATAGAAGGATCATAAAGCAAAGCTCACAACTAGATCATACTAAAACTTTATTCTACTAGATCAAGATATTACTAAAAGGATCGTACTAAGAAAAACGGTAAAGATAGGAGTTTGATGGTGATACGATACCGGGGCACCTCCCCCAAGCTTGGCAGTTGCCAAGGGGAGTGCCCATACCCGATACTCAATTCTCTTTCCTCGGAGGTGGTGATGATGGAGTTGTTGATGATGTACGCTTGTCGTCCAACATCGAGCATAGGAGGTGCTTCAACTTACGAATAATGCCCTTGAGTGCGGTGATATGCTCTTGCAACAGAATATTTTCACGAGTTAGATACTTGTTCTGCACCTGAACTATTTCAATCATGTTGAAAGCTTCAATTTCAATAGGGGTAAGAAGATTGTAACGAGGTTGAAGGATGTCTTCTTCTTCTGCTGCCGGAGCTTGATCCTCTGTGGCCTTCTTGATCCTATCATCCTTGTTGATCTTCCCGGGTTCTTCTCTCTTCAGCTCTATCTTCATTAGACAAGCATCGTCGCCCGTGTTGTTGGAGGAGGGGGACGACATGATGCTTGGCCTTGATGTAGCGATCCGACCTCAAACGGTCAAATCTCTGTGCTTAAGTGTCATCCCTAGATCGGTAATGCTGACACACACAGTACTTGAAGGATTTATAACATAGTAGCAATCACACACTTATTACATCGATAGTCTCAGGAGAGAACTTATTACAATAAATATGGCTTAAGGCCAACTAAATAAGATAACAGCGGAAGGCTTGGAAGATAAAGTGAGTCCATCAACTCCAACGGCATAGCTGAGTGCACGACAACGACCTAGCGCACCTTATTCTTTGTCTAAAAAGTCTGCAACATGATATGTTGCAGCCCGAAACGGGTCAGCACATGGAATATGCTGGCAATGTAACACATTAGAGCAATGAACAAGATAACTACTATCACTACATGCATATATGGCTGGTGGAGGCTCTATGGTTATAATGTTTTGTGAAAAGCCAATTTTTTCCTACAACAAAGGAATATGTTTTGTTTAACTATCATGGTAGTTGTTAAACATTGAGAAGGTTCCTCCAACTCAATCCCAATTAAGCAGTATTAATAACCCAACAAATTAATTTTGAGTGATGAGATCAACATGATAATCCAAGAACCAGATACTCAAGATGTCCATAACCGGGGACACGGCTAACCATGATTAGTTTGTACACTCTGCAGAGGTTTGCGCACTTTTCCCCACAAGACTCGATCTCCTCCGTTGGATTTCTCGCACTACATGGTGTTTGAGAAACGGATGACCGAGACATAGTCTTTCAGAAACATTAACTCTTTACTCTGGGTGGACAGTTACACCTACTTTCCCCTACATCTGCTAGCCCACCACTGAAAGAGGTCATGCAACATACTCAACTATGCTAGAGCCCATAATAGCTTGTGACTGCACACGGAAGTTTCTAGCATGAATAATCTTATGATCCCTTTGAGCCTGGGTGGCGAACCATAGGATGATCACACGGGTACTCCGGGATATCCTAGGACAACACTGGATTCTCCAGGTGCCCGCAACCAATCCACCCAGATGTGTATTTAAGTAGCCACCTTAAGTTAACCATTAATTAACAATCTCACATCTGTCATGGAATACACTCAAACCCAAACCACGTCTACGAGCATAGAATGGCAATATAAGCATAGCATAGAAGTAACTCCCAAGGGTTTGATAATAAAAGGGCAATAGGTTCTACCTCATCATCTACTTTCCAAAACCCACATGTTAAGAGATCCTACTCATGCAATATTTGAGGGTTGAAACTAATGCATAAAAACTGGGTATGGAAAGAGTATGATCAATGTGTTACTTGCCTTGCTGACGATCTGCAAACCCTAGAGACTCGTAGTAGCACGCTTCGCACTCCGGGAATTCTATCGCAAACAAACAATAGCATACATAAGCACTCAAGCAATGATGCACGGGTAAAACTCAAATAATAAGATCAAATCTAAAAGTTGAACTGAAGAGATTCGATCTGCAAAAAGAATTAATCTAATCGGAGCTACGGAACTGAAACTACGGTCAAAAGAACTTCGAAATCAAATCTGCTTGAAACCAAATTTTAAATTGTCAAAACCTTGTTCAAGATGATTAAACAGAAAGAGGGGCTCAAGATGTTCACTGGATTTGGACAAACGGTTAAGAAACGACGAGGGTTTGAAGATCAAGGGCTAATCTGCGATAAAAATAATCGCGGATAGGTCCTTGGCCTAAAATAAAATAAAAAGAAAACACTAACAAACGAACGTTCGCTGTCTGAACCTAACCGGTGAACAACGTTCGTTAAAACAAACGAACGGACGAATGTCCACTAAATAAAATAAACCGACGAAAACCGATCTAAGAAATTAAACCGGAAAACAAAAAACCGGGGTTTAACCGAGAAAACTGACCGGTCAAACGGGGTCAATGGCAGCGGCTTCGGCAAGATCCGCGGTGGCGGCGACGGCGGTCGACGGCGTCGGGTGGCTGCGGGACGCGGCGCGGCAGCTGCGAGGCGGCGGGTGGCTGCGGCGGCAAGGCGATGCGGCGGCGCGGGCGAGGGCAGGCGGCGGCGCGGCGGCTTGGGGCTCCAGGGGCGGCCGACTTTTAAAGGGGGCGGGCGGCGGCGTTGCTAGGGGTGGGGGCCGGCCCCGGGAGGAGTCCGGCTCGGACTCTCCTCGGCGTCCGTGCGCGGCACGGCGGCGGGGAAGGCGGCGGTGGCGTTGGGCTTCGGCCCGCTTGGCTGGGCCGTTGGCCCAGTCGGGCGCGCGACTTTTTTTAAACAATTCCGCCGAAAAGGAAAAATCCTAAATAGAAAAATATAAAAAAATTCTAAAAATGCCAAGTACAATTTTCACCGTCTAAATAAAATATTTAGAACAAAGTGAACATTTTCTTGGCCTAAAAAATGCAATTTTGATAAATGCATATTTTCTAATTCAAATAAAATAGCAATAAAATCCAAATAAATTTATTTATTTGATTTTAACATTTTTCCTCCATTATTTCTTTTATTTTGGAGAAGTCATATTATCTCCTCTCATTTATTTTTATATTGGAAATATTATTTGGAGAGAAAAATAATTAAAACCAAAATGATCCTCTTTTCAATATTTGAGAAAAAATTCAAATATGAAAAGAAAAGAAATCCCCAACTCTCTCTGTGGGTCCTTGAGTTGCTTAGGATTTTTTTAGGATCGCAAAGCAAAATGCAACAAAATATGATATGCATATAATGACCTATGTATAACATTCCAAATTGGAAATTTGGGATGTTACACTTGAAAACTCTGGCAGAAAACAGCTTGAAACAAAAACAGGAGATATTTGCGTGGTACAGTGGTCAAAACCTTCGGGAGAATATATAATGAATTTTTACCGACAAAGAGAAGTATTGTGCAAGAAAACGGAGTCCGGAGGGCACACGAGGTGCTCACAAGGCAGGGGCGCGCCCAGGGGGGTAGGGCGCGCCCTCCACCCTCACGCCTCGTGTCCCTTTCGGACTACTTCTCATTTTTCTATTTTCGTAAATATTCCAAAACGGAGAAAATTTGCCATTAGAACTGTTTTGGAGTCGGTTTACTTACCGTACGACATACCTATTCCTTTTCGGAGTCTGAAACATTCTGGAAAGTGTCCCTTATATATTCCTCCAGGGTTACGGTTTCAATAACATTAGTTTCAACATTTATGGGATTACCTGAGATATAATGTTTGATTCTTTGACCGTTCACCACCTTCGGATTTGTGCCTTTGAAGTTGTTGATTTTTATGGCACCGGAACGATAGACCTCCTCAATAACGTAAGGACCTTCCCATTTAGAGAGAAGTTTTCCTACAAAAAACCTTAAACGAGAGTTGTATAGCAGAACATAATCACCTACATTAAACTCACGCTTTTGTATCCTTTTGTCATGCCATATTTTAACTTTTTCTTTAAACAGTTTGGCATTCTCATAGGCCTGGGTTCTCCATTCATCAAGTGAGCTAATGTCAAATAGTCTCTTCTCACCAGCAAGTTTGAAATCATAATTGAGCTCTTTAATGGCCCAATATGCCTTATGTTCTAGTTCGAGAGGTAAGTGACATGCTTTTCCATAAACCATTGTATACGGAGACATACCCATAGGATTTTTATATGCAGTTCTATAGGCCCATAATGCATCATCAAGTTTTTTGGACCAATTCTTTCTAGATCTATTAACAGTCTTTTGCAAAATTAATTTGAGCTCTCTATTACTCAGTTCTACTTGACCACTAGACTGTGGGTGATATGGAGATGCCATTCTATGATTAACATCATACTTAGCAAGCATTTTACGAAAGGCACCATGAATAAAATGTGAACCACCTTCAGTCATTAAATATCTAGGGACTCCAAACCTCGGAAAAGAAACTTCTTTAAGCATCTTAATAGAAGTGTTATGATCAGCACTACTAGTTGGAATAGCTTCTACCCACTTAGTAACGTAATCAACAGCAACTAAAATATGTGTATATCCATTAGAGGAAGGAAACAGTCCCATATAATCAAAGCCCCAAACATCAAATGGTTCAATAACAAGTGAATAGTTCATAGGCATTTTTTGACGTCTACTAATATTACCAATTCTTTGACATTCATCACAAGACAAGAGAAACTTACGGGCATCTTTAAAAAGAGTAGGCCAATAAAAACCGGATTGCAATACCTTATGCGCAGTTCTATCTCCAGCATGATGTCCTCCATAAGCTTCGGAGTGACACTTGCGTAGGATCTGTTCCTGTTCATGCTCAGGTACACAACGTCTAATAACACCATCTACTCCTTCTTTATAAAGGTGTGGGTCATCCCATAAGTAATGTCTTAAATCATAGAAAAACTTTTTCTTTTGCTGGTGTGTGAAACTAGGTGGTATAAATTTAGCAACAATGTAATTGGCATAATCAGCATACCATGGAGCAGTACGAGAAGTATTTATGACAGCTAATTGTTCATCAGGAAAACTATCATCAATAGGTAGTGGGTCATCAAGAACATTCTCTAACCTAGACAAGTTGTCTGCAACGGGGTTCTCAGCTCCTTTTCTATCAATAATATGCAAATCAAATTCTTGTAGCAAGAGAACCCATCTAATAAGTCTAGGTTTAGCATCCTTCTTTTCCATAAGGTATTTAATAGCAGCATGATCAGTGTGAATAGTTACTTTAGAATCAACAATATAAGGTCTGAACTTATCACAAGCAAATACAACCGCTAAAAATTCTTTTTCAGTAGTAGCATAATTTCTCTGGGCACTGCTAGAGTTTTACTAGCATATTGGATAACATTTAATTTCTTATCAACTCTTTGTCCTAAAACAGCACCTATAGCATAATCACTAGCATCACACATAATTTCAAAGGGTAAATTCCAATCAGGTGGCTGAACAATAGGTGCAGAAATCAAGGCCTTCTTAAGTATTTCAAATGCTTCTACACAATCATCATCAAAGACAAAAGGAACATCTTTTTGTAAGCGATTAGTCAGAGGCCTAGAAATTTTTTAGCAGTCTTTAATGAACCTCCTATAAAAACCGGCATGACCAAGGAAACTTCTTATACCTTTAATGTCCTTAGGACACGACATCTTTTCAATAGCATCAACTTTAGCTTTATCAACTTCAATACCTCTTTCAAAAAATTTATGCCCCAAGACAATACCTTCATTAACCATAAAGTGGCACTTCTCCCAATTCAAGACACGATTAGTTTCTTCACATCTTTGCAAAACTCGGTTAAGGTTGCTTAAGCAATCATCAAAAGAAGTTCCATAAATGGAGAAATCATCCATGAAAACCTCAACAATCTTTTCACAAAAGTCAGAGAATATAGCAGTCATACATCTTTGAAAGGTAGCAAGTGCATTACATAAACCAAAAGGCATACGTAAGGTACCGAAAGGGCAAGTAAAAGTGGTCTTTTCCTGATCCTCTTTTGACACAGGTATTTGAGAGAAACCAGAATAACCGTCTAGAAAGCAAAAATGTGTATGTTTGGATAATCTTTCTAGCATTTGATCAATAAAAGGTAAAGGGTAATGATCCTTTTTAGTAGCTTTATTTAGTTTGCAAAAATCAATTACCATTCTATAACCTGTAACAATTCTTTGTGGGATCAATTCATCTTTATCATTAGGAACAACAGTAATACCTCCCTTCTTAGGGACACAACGAACAGGACTTACCCACTGACTATCAGCAACGGGATAAATTATACCTGCCTCCAGAAGCTTTAGTATTTCCTTTCTTACCACTTCTTTCATCTTAGGATTTAACCGTCGTTGGTGATCAACAACCGGTTTAGCATCTTTCTCCAATTTTATTTTGTGTTGGCATAGAGTGGGACTAATTCCCTTAATATCATCAAGAGTATATCCAATAGCAGCACGGTGCTTCTTCAGAGTTTTCAATAATTTCTCTTCTTCCTGCTCTGAAAGGTTAGCACTAATAATAACAGGATATATCTTCTTTTCATCAAGATAAGCATATTTAAGAGTATCAGGTAATGGTTTAAGCTCAAACACGGGATCGCCCTTGGGTGGAGGAGGATCCCCTAGAATTTCAACAGGCAAGTTGTGTTTCAAAATAGGTCCCTGTTTAAAGAATACTTCATCTATTTCCCTTCTTTCATTCATAAACATATCATTTTCATGGTCTAACAAATATTGCTCTAAAGGATCATTAGGAGGCACGACAATAGAAGCAAGACCAATAATTTCATCTTTACTAGGCAGTTCTTTATCATGGGGTTGTCTATGAAATTTAGCAAAATTAAAATCATGAGACATATCCCCTAATCCAATAGTAACAACATCCTTTTCGCAGTCTATCCTAGCATTAACAGTATTCAAGAAGGGTCTACCAAATATAATGGGACAAAAGTTATCTTGTGGGGAAGCAAGAACAAGAAAATCAGTAGGATATTTAATTTTCCCACACAAGACTTCAACATCTCTAACAATCCCAACCGGTGAGATAGTATCTCTATTGGCAAGCTTAATAGTAACATCGATATCTTCTATCTCAGCAGGTGCAATATCATGCATAATTTCTTCATATAAAGAATAAGGTATTGCACACGCGCTAGCACCCATATCACATAAACCATGATAGCAATGATCTCCTATTTTAACAGAAATAACAGGCATGCCTACAACAGGTCTATGTTTATTTTTAGTATCGGGTCTCGCAATTCTAGCAGCTTCATCACAGAGGTAAATAATATGCCCATCAATATTATTAACCAAGAGATCCTTAACCATAGCAATATTAGGTTCAACTTTGATTTGCTCAGAGGGTTTGGGTGTTCTAATATTACTTTTGTTGACCACAGTTGAAGCTTTAGCATGATCCTTTATTCTAACAGGGAAAGGTGGTTTCTCAATATAAGCGGTAGGAACAATAGGATCAACATTATAAGTGATAGTCTTTTCTTCAATCTTAATAGGTTCAACTACTTTTACTTCAACATGAGTAGCAAATGATTCACAGAAAGAAGCTACTATCTCAGAGTCAAGTCCATATTTAGTGCTAAATTCACGGAAAACATCGGTATCCATAAAAGATTTAACACAATCAAACTTAGGTGTTATACCCGACTCCTTACCTTCGTCGAGTTCCCAATCTTCAGAGTTGCGTTTAATTCTTTCCAATAAATCCCATCTGAATTCAATAGTCTTCATCATAAAAGAACCAGTACAAGAAGTATCGAGCATGGAGCGATTATTAAGAGAAAGCCGAGCATAAATTTTTTGAATAAAAATTTCTCTTGAGAGCTAATGATTGGGGCATGAATATAACATTGACTTAAGCCTCCCCCAAGCTTGAGTGATACTTTCTCCTTCGCGAGGCCAAAAATTATATATATAATTATGATCACGATGAACCAGATGCATAGGATAAAACTTCTGATGAAATTCCAATTTCAATCGGTTGTAGTTCCATGATCCAATATCATCACATAGCCTAAACTATGTCAATGCCTTTCCCTTCAAAGATAAAGGGAAGACCTTCTTCTTGATAACATCCTCGGGCATACCTGCAAGCTTAAATAATCCACAAACTTCATCCACATAGATTAGGTGCAAATCGGGATGTAATGTTCCATCTCCTGTAAAAGGATTAGCTAGCAGTTTCTCTATCATACCCAAAGGAATTTAAAAGTAAACATTTTCAGTAGGTTCAGTAGGTTGAGGAGCAATGCTTTGCTCTACTGGTCGGGGTGAACATACCCCGAACAAGCCCCTCAAAGGATTATGTTCCATAGTAACAAGTGACAGTAAATTTCAGCACACTATATAATTTTTTCCTTACCAGATTCCACCTACCAAAGGCGCTTCACTCCCCGGCAACGGCGCCAGAAAAGAGTTTTGATGACCCACAAGTATAGGGGATCTATCATAGTCCTTTCGATAAGTAAGAGTGTCAAACCCAACGAGCAGCAGAAGAAAATGACAAGCGGTTTTCAGTAAGGTATTCTCGGCAAGCACTGAAATTATCGATAATAGATAGTTTTGTGATAAGGTAATTTGTAACGGGTAACAAGTAATAAAAGTAAATAAGGTGCAGCAAGATGGCCCAATCCTTTTTGTAGCAAAGGACAAGCCTGGACAAACTCTTATATAAAGGAAAACGCTCCCGGAGGGATGTTTCCCCGGCAGAACAGCTCCGCCGGAGCCCTAGATTGGTTTCGCCAGGTTCCGCCTCGTGGCGACGGTGCTTCGTCCCAAAAGCTTGCTTATGATTTTTTTTTCCAGGGCAAAAGACTTCATATAGCAGAAGATGGGCACCGGAGGCCTGCCAGGGGGCCCACGAGGCAGGGGGCGCGCCCAGGGGGTAGGGCACGCGCCCACCCTTGTGGACGGTGGGTGGCCCCCCTCTGGTGCTTTCTTTGCCCAATATTTTTTATATATTCCAAAACTGACTTCCGTGGAGTTTCAGGACTTTTGGAGTTGTGCAGAATAGGTCTCTAATATTTGCTCCTTCTCCAACCCAGAATTCCAGCTGCCGGCATTCTCCCACTTCATGTAAACCTTGTAAAATAAGAGAGAATAGGCATAAGTATTGTGACATAATGTGTAATAACAACCCATGATGCAATAAATATCGTTATAAAAGCATGATGCAAAATGGACGTATCAAACAACGTCCTCTGCTTAAACACAATTTGCCTATTGAAACTCTAGGAGGACCTCCTCCACCTAAAGGTGATCCTGTGTTTGAATTAAAACAATTGCCAGACACTTTGAAATATGATTATCTTGATGAGAAGAAGATATATCCTGTTATTATTAGTGCTAACCTTTCAGAGCATGAAGAAGAAAGATTATTGAAAGTTCTAAGGAAGCACCGAGCTGCTATTGGATATACTCTTGATGATTTAAAGTACATTAGTCCCACTCTATGTCAGCACAAGATTAATATGGAACCTGATGCTAAAACCGTTGTTGATCACCAACGTCGGTTAAATCCAAAAATGAAGGAGGTGGTAAGAACAGAAATATTAAAACTTCTGGAAGCAGGTATAATCTATCCCATAGCTGATAGTAGATGGGTAAGTCATGTTCATCGTGTCCCTAAGAAATGAGGTATTACTGTTGTTCCTAATGATAAGAATGAACTTATTCCACAAAGAATTGTTACAGGCTATAGAATGCTAATTGATTTTAGAAAATTAAACAAAGCAACTAGAAAAGATCATTACCCTCTGCCTTTTATTGATCAAATGCTAGAAAGATTATCTAAGCACACACATTTTTGCTTTCTTGATGGATATTCTGTTTTTTCACAAATACCTGTTTCTTAACCTGATCAAGAAAAGACCACTTTTACTTGTCCCTTTGGAACTTATGCTTATAGACGTATGCCTTTTGGTTTATACAATGCACCTGCTACCTTTCAAAGATGTATGACTGCTATATTCTCTAACTTTTGTGAAAAGATTGTTGAGGTTTTCATGGATGACTTCTCTGTTTATGGGAAGTCTTTTGATGATTGTTTAAGCAATCTTGATCGAGTTTTGCAGAGATGCGAGCAAACAAATCTTATCTTGAATTGGGAGAAGTGCCACTTTATGGTTAATGAAGGTATTGTCTTGGGTCATAAATTTCCGAAAGAGGTATTGAAGTGGACAAAGCTAAGGTTGATGCAATTGAGAAGATGCCATGTCGTAAAGATATCAAAGGTATTTGTAGTTTCCTATGTCATGTTGGTTTCTATAGGAGATTTATCAAAGACTTTTCTAAAATTTCTAGGCCTCTTACGAATCTTTTGCAAAAGGATATTCCTTTTGTTTTTTATGATGATTGTTTAGAAGCCTTTGAAACACTCAAGAAAGCCTTAATTTCTGCACCTATTGTTCAGCCACCTGATTGGAACTTGCCTTTTGAAATTACGTGTGATGCTAGTGATTATGCTGTTGGTGCTGTTCTAGGACAAAGAGTTGATAAGAAACTGAATGTTATTCATTATGCTAGTAAAACTCTAGACAGTGCTCAAAGAAACTATGCAACTACTGAAAAAGAATTCTTAGCAGTGGTGTTGTTGCTTGTGATAAATTTAGACCTTATATTGTTGATTCAAAAGTAATTGTTCACACCGATCATGCTGCTATTAAATATCTTATGGAAAAGAAAGATGCTAAACCTAGACTTATTCGATGGGTTCTCTTGCTACAAGAATTTGATTTACATATCACTGATAGAAAAGGAGCTGAGAACCCCGTAGCTGATAACTTGTCTAGGCTTGAAAATGTGCCTGATGACCCACTACCTATTGATGATAGTTTTCCTGATGAGCAGTTAGCTGCAATAAATGTTGCTCATAATACTCCTTGGTATGCTGACTATGCTAATTAAATTGTTGCTAAATATTTACCACCTAGCTTTACTTACCAACAAAAGAAAAAATTCTTCTATGATTTAAGACACTACTTTTGGGATGACCCACATCTTTATAAAGAAGTAATGGTATTATTAGACGTTGTGTACCTGAGCATGAACAGGGACAAATCCTACAGAAATGGCACTCCAAAGCTTACAGAGGGCATCATGCTGGAGATAGAACTGCTCACAAGGTATTGCAATCTGGATTTTACTAGCCTACTCTCTTCAAGGATGCCCGTAAGTTCGTCTTATCTTGTGACGAATGTCAAAGAATAGGTAATATCGGTAAGCGTCAAGAAATGCCTATAAATTATTCACTTGCTGTTGAACCATTTGACGTTCGGGGATTTGATTCCATGGGACCTTTTCCTTCCTCTAATGGGTATACACATATTTTGGTTGATGTTGATTATGTTACTAAATTGGTAGAAGCTATTCCAACCAGTAGTGCTGATCACAACACCTCTATTAAAATGCTTAAGGAAGTTATTTTCCCAAGGTTTGGGGTCCATAGATATTTAATGACTGATGGTGGTTCACAATTTATTCATGGTGCTTTCCGTAAAATGCTTGCCAAGTATGATGTTAACCATAGAATTGCATGACCTTATCATCCTCAGTCTAGTGGTCAAGTTGAACTTGGCAATAGACAAATAAAATTAATTTTGCAAAAGACTGTCAATAGGTCCCGGAAGAATTGGTCTAAGAAATTAGATGATGCACTTTGGGCTTATAGAACAGCATGTAAAAATCCTATGGGTATGTCTCCTTATAAAATGGTTTATGGAAAAGCTTGTCATTTGCCTCTTGAGTTAGAACATAAAGCATATTCGGCAATCAAAGAACTCAATTATGATTTCAAACTTGCCGGTGAAAAGAGGTTATTTGATATTATCTCATTAGATGAATGGAGAACCCAAGCTTATGAAAATGCAAAATTATTCAAAGGAAAAGTTAAAAGATGGCATGACAAGAGAATCCAAAAGCGTGTGTTTAAAGTTGGAGAATATGTTCTTTTGTACAACTCTCGTTTCAGATTCTTTGCAGGAAAACTCCTCTCAAAATGGGACGGCTCATATGTTATCGAGGAGGTTTATCGGTCAGGAGCCATCAAAATAAATAATGTCGAAGGTACTAACCCGAAGGTTGTTCATGGGCAACAAATAAAACATTATATCTCAGGTACGCCCATCAATGTTGAAAGTAATATTATCCAAACTTTGACATTGGAAGAACACATAAAAGAGTCCTTCCGGAACACTCCAGAATCGTGAAAAATAAGGAGGTACGTGATACGGTAAGTAAACGGACTCCGAAAAATCCGCAAAAATATTTTTTGTCAGTTTTGGAACATTTAGAAAAATAGGAAAATAAGAAACTTCCAGGAAGCGTACCCTGGTGGGCACAAGACACCAGGGCGCGCCTGGCGTGCCAGGCACGCCCAGGTGGGTTGTGCCTACCTGGGACACCTTCCGGACTTCGTTTTTCTATAGTTTGCTTGTTCCCCAAGATAAAAAATCCTTATATACTCCCCGAACCTGTTGACCACCGCATCACGGAGAAATCCTATGTTCTCTTTTCTAGCTGTTTTTGGTCAGATCTATCAAGCCAGGCATCATGTCTTCCTCCTCCTCCAACAACATGGAAGAAGATGCTTGGTTGATGAAGATCGAGCTGAAGAGGGAGGAGCCCACGGATGCCGTCAAGAGAGACAAGCGCAAGGAGGCTACCGTAGATCCACCCTCGGTGGCATAACAAGCACTGCCGGCCGAGGAGGAAGAAGAATATATCCTTAAGCCTTACCTTGCTCATCTTACCCCTACTGAGATTAAAGCCTTTCGCATCATTGAAACAGTTCGCGTGCAAAATAAGTATCTCACTCGCGAAAATATTCTGCATCAAGAGCGTAATCCATCGATTGGAGAATCTCTTGATCCTTAAGGACAAGATATCTTCATCACCACCACCATATTCTTCACCACCAAAGGAAAATTGAGTATCGGGTATGGGCACTCCCCTTGGCTTTCGCCAAGCTTGGGGGAGGTGCCCCGATATCGTATCATCCGCACTATCCTTTTACCTGTACTTATTTTAGTTCGATCTTTTGCTTTAGATGAATAAAAGTTTAGTTAGATCCTTTCTTATTTGAGAGTTTGCTTAGTGATCTATCCTTGTAATCGTGTGCAAGATATATAATAAAGTTTAGTTTGAGTTTTTGCTTTCTTTACTTTCTTGTTGTAATCAAAATAAAGGAAATAAATAAAAGGAAAGAAGATAAACAAAAGAAAGGAAATAAATCAAGAAGATCATATACTAATCTTATGGTAGATGATGGCACCACATAAGGAAAAGTATAAGTAGAGAATTTTATTAGAGATTGACAAACATAGCATTAGTCAATGATGCAACTCATGAAAGAATTAATAAGGGAAGAGAAGATTCACATATAAATATACTATCCTAAAAATCTTTTGTGACCCCCATCAAAATATTATATGCCAAAATTGTTGATGTTGGACAAGGAAGACAACTTAATGATTTATGTTTGTTCATATTCACATAGAAGTCATATTATCATAGATCCTTTAACATGTGGTGCTTGCCCCCTATCTTTGCTAGCCAAAAATTTCGCACTAAGTAGAGATACTACTTGTGCATCCAAAAACCCTTAAACCCAAATCCTATTTTCAAGTGTCCACCATACCTACCTAGGGATTGAGCAAGATCCCTCAAATAAGTTGTCATAGGTGCAAAAAGGCAATAAAAATTGCTTCTAAATATGTGAGACCATTTAGTGTAAGGGAAAATTGAGCGTTGCACGAACTTGTGATGGTGAAGAATAAAAGCGACGGACTGCATAATAAAGGTCGCTATCACAAGGGGCAATGCAACATGACGTTCTTTTGCACTAAGGGGTTGAGAATACAAACAAATAAGTGCATGGCAACCTCTGCTTCCCTCTGCGAAGGGCCTATCTTTTACTTTGATGTATTTACATTTATGCAAAGAGTCAAAGTTTTCTCTCTATTCCTTTTTATTTTCTCCTTTGGCAAGCATCATGTGGAGGAAAGATCTAGGCACATATGTCCAGTTGAATATGGGTAGCATGAGTTATTATTGTTGACATCACTCTTGAGGTGAATACGTTGGGAGGCGAAACTATAAGCCCCTGTCTTCTTATGTGTCCGGTTGAAACGTTATGCTCATGTGTATGCGGTGAATGTTAGCAATCATAGAAGACTATACGATGGTTGAGTATGTGGACTTGCCTAAAGGCTCCGATACGTGACCCTTCCTGAAAAATGATGAATTGTAGTTGCAAAGTTGACTCAGAACATAGTTTGTTGGTTTTTAATAGAGTTTTTGCTTTATACTTCGATTGTGTGATGAACTGTTACTTATTCATGAGAAGTATATGATAAAAGTTCTAGGATGAAAGCCTTATGTTTAATTTTGTTGTTGTTATAATAATGAACATGATGCTTCTATGTCTGTATTTTGTTTTTATCGACACCTCTCTCTCTAAGCACGTGGACATGTTTTCCGATTCCGGTTTTCGCTTGAGGACAACCGAGGTCTAAGCTTGGGGGAGTTGATACGTCCATTTTGCATCATGTTTTTCTACTGATATTTATGATGTTTTTATCCATAATAATGCTTTTTGGAGTAATTCTAATGTCTTTTCTCTCATAATATGCAACGTATACACAAAGAGGGAGAATTCCGGCAGCTAGAAATCTGGACCTGGAAAAGCTACGTCAGGCCACCTATTCTGCACAACTCCAAACAAGAAACTTCACGGAGATTTTTTATCAAATATATGATGAATATTGGAGCAAATAACTACTCGAGGGGGCCCACCAGGTGGGCACAACCCACCTGGGCGCGCCAGGGAGCCCAGGTGCGGCCTGCTGGGTTGTGCTCACCCAGGCCCACCTCCGGTGCCCATCTTCTGGTATATAAGTCATTTTGACCTAGAAAAAATAAAGGGGAGGACTTTAGGGACGGAGCGCCGCCGTCTCGAGGCGGAACTTGGGCAGGAGCACTTTTGCCCTCCGGCGGAGCGATTCCGCCGGGGGAACTTCCCTCCCGGAGAGGGAAATCATCGTCATCATCATCACCAACTACTCTCCCATCTTGGGGAGGGCTATCTCCATCAACATCTTCAACATCACCATCTCATCTCAAACCCTAGTTTATCACTTGTGTTCAATCTTGTTACCGGAACTATAGATTGGTGCTTGTGGGTGACTAGTAGTGTTGATTACATCTTGTAGCACCAGTCCACCCACATATCAAATTATCAAAGTAGCAAACACAAATCGAACCAACATGGTGAAAGTGACTAGATGAAATTCCCGTGTACCCTCAAGAACGCTTTGCTTATCATAAGAGACCATTTTGGCCTGTCCTTTTCCTCAACAGGATTGGGCTATCATGCTGCACTTTTGCTACTACTATCGTTACTTGCTCGTTACAAATTATCTTGCTATCAAACTACTCTGCTACTTACAATTTCAGCACTTGCAGACATTACCTTGCTGAAAACCACTTGTCATTTCCTTCTGCTCCTCGTTGGGTTTGACACTCTTACTTATAAAAAAGAGCTACAATTGATCTGTTGGGGAACGCAGTAATTGACACGTACCCTCGTAGACCGAAAGCGGAAGCGTTAGCACAACGCGGTTGATGGAGTCGTACGTCTTCACGATCCGACCGATCAAGTACCGAACGCACGGCACCTCCGAGTTCAGCACACGTTCAGCCCGATGACGTCCCTCGAACTCCGATCCAGCCGAGTGTTGAGGGAGAGTTTCATCAGCACGACGGTGTGGTGATGATGATGATGTTCTACCGATGCAGGGCTTCAATTAAGCACCGCTACAGTATTATCGAGGTGGACTATGGTGGAGGGGGCACCGCACACGGCTAAAAGATCAAACGATCAATTGTTGTGTCTCTAGGGTGCCCCCCTGCCCCCGTATATAAAGGAGCAAGGGGGGAGGTGAGGCCGGCCAGAAGGGCGCGCCAGGTGGAGTCCTACTCCCACCGGGAGTAGGACTCCCTCCCTTTTCCTAGTTGGATTAGGAGTGGAGGGGGAAAGAGGAGGGAGAGGGGAAGGAAAGGGGGGGCGCCGCCCCCCTCTCCTTGTCCTATTCGGACTAGGGGGGAGGGGCGCGCGGCCCTGCCCTGGCCGCCTCTCCTCTTCTCCACAAAGGCCCACTATGGCCCATTAAGCCCCCGGGGGGTTCCCGTAACCCCTCGGTACTCCGGTAAAATCTCGATTTCACCCGGAACACTTCCGATATCCAAATATAGGCTTCCAATATATCAATCTTCATGTCTCAACCATTTCGAGACTCCTCATCATGTCCGTGATCACATCCGGGACTCCGAACAACCTTCGGTACATCAAAACATATAAACTCATAATATAACTATCATCGAAACGTTAAGCGTGCGGACCCTACGGGTTCGAGAACTATGTAGACATGACCGAGACACGTCTCCGGTCAATAACCAATAGCGGAACCTGGATGCTCATATTGGCTCCCACATATTCTACGAATATCTTTATCGATCAGACCGCATAACAACATACGTTGTTCCCTTTGTCATCGGTATGTTACTTGCCCAAGATTCGATCGTCGGTATCTCAATACCTAGTTCAATCTCGTTACCGGCAAGTCTCTTTACTCGTTCCGTAATACATCATCCCACAACTAACTCATTAGTTGCAATGCCTGCAAGGCTTAAGTGATGTGCATTACCGAGAGGGCCCAGAGATACCTCTCCAACAATCGGAGTGACAAATCCTAATCTTGAAATACGCCAACCCAACAAGTACCTTCGGAGACACCTGTAGAGCACCTTTATAATCACCCAGTTACGTTGTGACGTTTGGTAGCACACAAAGTGTTCCTCCGATAAACGGGAGTTGCATAATCTCATAGTCATAGGAACATGTATAAGTCATGAAGAAAGCAATAGCAACATACTAAACGATCGAGTGCTAAGCTAATGGAATGGGTCAAGTCAATCACATCATTCTCCTAATGATGTGATCCCGTTAATCAAATGACAACTCATGTCTATGGCTAGGAAACATAACCATCTTTGATCAACGAGCTAGTCAAGTAGAGGCATACTAGTGACACTTTGTTTATCTATGTATTCACACAAGTATTATGTTTCCGGTTAATACAATTCTAGCATGAATAATAAACATTTATCATGATATAAGGAAATAAATAATAACTTTATTATTGCCTCTAGGGCATATTTCCTTCAGTCTCCCACTTGCACTAGAGTCAATAATCTAGATTACACAGTAATGATTCTAACACCCATGGAGCCTTGGTGTTGATCATGTTTTGCTCGTGGAAGAGGCTTAGTCAACGGGTCTGCAACATTCAGATCCGTATGTATCTTGCAAATTTCTATGTCTCCCACCTGGACTAAATCCCGGATGGAATTGAAGCGTCTCTTGATGTGCTTGGTTCTCTTGTGAAATCTGGATTCCTTCGCCAAGGCAATTGCACCAGTATTGTCACAAAAGATTTTCATTGGACCTGATGCACTAGGTATGACACCTAGATCAGATATGAACTCCTTCATCCAGACTCCTTCATTTGCTGCTTCCGAAGCAGCTATGTACTCCGCTTCACACATAGATCCCGCCACGACGCTTTGTTTAGAACTGCACCAACTGACAGCTCCACCGTTCAATGTAAACACGTATCCGGTTTACGATTTAGAATCGTCCGGATCAGTGTCAAAGCTTGCATCAACGTAACCATTTATGATGAGCTCTTTGTCACCTCCATAAATGAGAAACATATCCTTAGTCCTTTTCAGGTATTTCAGGATGTTCTTGACCGCTGTCCAGTGATCCACTCCTGGATTACTTTGGTACCTCCCTGCTAAACTTATAGCAAGGCACACATCAGGTCTGGTACACAGCATTGCATACATGATAGAGCCTATGGCTGAAGCATAGGGAACATCTTTCATCCTCTCTCTATCTTCTGCAGTGGTCGGGCATTGAGTCTTACTCAACTTCACACCTTGTAACACAGGCAAGAACCCTTTCTTTGCTTGATCCATTTTGAACTTCTTCAAAACTTTGTCAAGGTATGTGCTTTGTGAAAGTCCAATTAAGCGTCTTGATCTATCTCTATAGATCCTGATGCCCAATATATACACAGCTTCACCGAGGTCTTTCATTGAAAAACTCTTATTCAAGTATCCCTTTATGCTATTCAGAAATTCTATATCATTTCCAATCAGCAATATGTCATCCACATATAATATTACAAATGCTACAGAGCTCCCACTCACTTTCTTGTAAATACAGGCTTCTCCAAAAGTCTGTACAAAACCAAATGCTTTGATCACACTATCAAAGCGTTTATTCCAACTCCGAGAGGCTTGCACCAGTCCATAAATAGATCGCTGGAGCTTGCACACTTTGTTAGCTCCCTTTGGATCGACAAAACCTTCCGGTTGCATCATATACAACTCTTCTTCCAGAAATCCATTCAGGAATGCAGTTTTGACATCCATTTGCCAAATTTCATAATCATAAAATGCGGCAATTGCTAACATGATTCGGACAGACTTAAGCATCGCTACGGGTGAGAAGGTCTCATCGTAGTCGATCCCTTGAACTTGTCGAAAACCTTTTGTAACAAGTCGAGCTTTATAGACAGTAACATTACCGTCAGCGTCAGTCTTCTTCTTGAAGATCCATTTATTCTCAATTGCTTGCCGATCATCGGGAAAGTCAACCAAAGTCCACACTTTGTTCTCATACATGGATCCCATCTCAGATTTCATGGCCTCAAGCCATTTCGCGGAATCTGGGCTCACCATTGCTTCTTCATAGTTCGTAGGTTCGTCATGGTCTAGTAACATAACTTCCAGAACAGGATTACCGTACCACTCTGGTGCGGATCTTACTCTGGTTGACCTACGAGGTTCAGTAATAACTTGATCTGAAGTTTCATGATCATCATCATTAACTTCCTCACTAATTGGTGTAGGTGTCGCAGAAACCGGTTTCTGCGATGACCTACTTTCCAATAAGGGAGCGGGTACAGTTACCTCATCAAGTTCTACTTTCCTCCCACTCACTTCTTTCGAGAGAAACTCCTTCTCCAGAAAGATTCCGAATTTAGCAACAAAAGTCTTGCCTTCGGATCTGTGATAGAAGGTGTACCCAACAGTCTCCTTTGGGTATCCTATGAAGACACATTTCTCCGATTCGGGTTCGAGCTTATCAGGTTGAACCTTTTTCACATAAGCATCACAGCCCCAAACTTTAAGAAACGACAACTTTGGTTTCTTGCCAAACCACAGTTCATAAGGCGTCGTCTCAACGGATTTTGATGGTGCCCTATTTAACGTGAATGCGGTCGTCTCTAAAGCATAACCCCAAAACGATAGCGGTAAATCAGTAAGAGACATCATAGATCGCACCATATCTAGTAGAGTACGATTACGACGTTCGGACACACCATTACGCTGTGGTGTTCCGGGTGGCGTGAGTTGCGAAACTATTCCGCATTGTTTCAAATGAAGACCAAACTCATAACTCAAATATTCTCCTCCACGATCAGATCGTAGAAACTTTATTTTCTTGTTACGATGATTTTCAACTTCACTCTGAAATTCTTTGAACTTTTCAAATGTTTCAGACTTATGTTTCATTAAGTAGATATACCCATATCTGCTCAAATCATCTGTGAAGGTGAGAAAATAACGATATCCCCCACGAGCCTCAATATTCATCGGACCACATACATCTGCATGTATGATTTCCAACAAATCTGTTGCTCTCTCCATAGTTCCGGAGAACGGCGTTTTAGTCATCTTGCCCATGAGGCACGGTTCGCAAGTACCAAGTGATTCATAATCAAGTGGTTCCAAAAGTCCATCAGTATGGAGTTTCTTCATGCGCTTTACACCGATATGACCTAAACGGCAGTGCCACAAATAAGTTGCACTATCATTATCAACTCTGCATCTTTTGGCTTCAATATTATGAATATGTGTATCACTACTATCGAGATTCAACAAAAATAGACCACTCTTCAAGGGTGCATGACCATAAAAGATATTACTCATATAAATAGAACAACCATTATTCTCTGATTTAAATGAATAGTCGTCTCGCATCAAACAAGATCCAGATATAATGTTCATGCTTAACGCTGGCACCAAATAAAAATTATTTAGGTCTAAAACTAATCCTGAAGGTAGATGTAGAGGTAGTGTGCCGACCGTGATCACATCGACTTTGGAACCATTTCCCACGCGCATCGTCACCTCGTCCTTAGCCAATCTTCGCTTAATTCGTAGCCCCTGTTTCGAGTTGCAAATATTAGCAACAGAACCAGTATCAAATACCCAGGTGCTACTGCGAGCATTAGTAAGGTACACATCAATAACATGTATATCACATATACCTTTGTTCACCTTGCCATCCTTCTTATCCGCCAAATACTTGGGGTAGTTCTGCTTCCAGTGACCAGTCTGCTTGCAGTAGAAGCACTCAGTCTCAGGCTTAGGTCCAGACTTGGATTTCTTCTCCTAAACAGCAACTTGCTTGCTGTTCTTCTTGAAGTTCCCCTTCTTCTTCCCTTTGCCCTTTTTCTTGAAACTGGTGGTCTTATTGACCATCAACACTTGATGCTCCTTTTTGATTTCTACCTCCGCAGCCTTTAGCATTGCGAAGAGCTCGGGAATCGTCTTATCCATCCCTTGCATGTTATAGTTCATCACGAAGCTCTTGTAGCTTGGTGGCAGTGATTGGAGAATTCTGTCAATGACGCTATCATCCGGAAGATTAACTCCCAGTTGAATCATGTGATTATTATACCCAGACATTTTGAGTATATGCTCACTGACAGAACTATTCTCCTCCATCTTGCAGCTGTAGAACTTATTGGAGACTTCATATCTCTCAATCCGGACATTCTTTTGAAATATTAACTTCAACTCCTGGAACATCGCATATGCTCCATGACGTTCAAAACGTCGTTGAAGTCCCGGTTCTAAGCCGTAAAGCATGGCACATAGAACTATCGAGTAGTCATCAACACGTGACTGCCAGGCATTCACAATGTCTGCAGTTGCTGGCACAGGTGGTACACCTAGTGGTGCTTCCAGGACGTAATTCTTCTGTGCAGCAATGAGGATAATCCTCAAGTTACGGACCCAGTCCGTGTAATTGCTACCATCATCTTTCAACTTTGCTTTCTC
Source organism: Aegilops tauschii subsp. strangulata (assembly GCF_002575655.3). Lineage (NCBI taxonomy): Eukaryota > Viridiplantae > Streptophyta > Magnoliopsida > Poales > Poaceae > Aegilops > Aegilops tauschii. The sequence goes on along the minus strand of NC_053040.3, from coordinate 74,195,188 downwards.
AAGGAACGCATTAAAATTCAATGGAACAACAGCATGGGCCATCTATCTACAATCAACATAGACAAGCAAGATACTATCAGGTACTAAGTTCATGATAAATTGAAGTTCAATTAATCATATTACTTAAGAACTCCCACTTAGATAGACATCCCTCTAATCCATATCAACTAAACCATGTCCGATCATCACGTGAGATGGAGTAGTTTCAACGGTGAACATCACTATGTTGATCATATCTACTATATGATTCACGCTCGACCTTTCGGTCTCCGTGTTCCGAGGCCATATCTGTTATATGCTAGGCTCGACAAGCTTAACCTGAGTATTCCGCGTGTGCAACTGTTTTGCACCCGTTGTATTTGAACGTAGAGGCTATCACACCCGATCATCACGTGGTGTCTCAGCACGAAGAACTTTCGCAACGGTGCATACTCAGGGAGAACACTTATACTTTGATAATTTAGTGAGGGATCATCTTATAATGCTACCGTCAATCAAAGCAAGATAAGATGCATAAAAGATAAACATCACATGCAATCAATATAAGTGATATGATATGGCCATCATCATCTTGTGCTTGTGATCTCCATCTCCGAAGCACCGTCATGATCACCATTGTCACCGGCTCGACACCATGATCGTAGCATCGTTGTCGTCTCGCCAATCTTATGCTTCTACGACTATCGCTACCGCTTAGTGATAAAGTAAAGCATTACAGGGCGATTGCATTGCATACAATAAAGCGACAGCCATATGGCTCCTGCCAGTTGCCGATAACTCGGTTACAAAACATGATCATCTCATACAATAAAATTTAGCATCATGTCTTGACCATATCACATCACAACATGCCCTGCAAAAACAAGTTAGACGTCCTCTACTTTGTTGTTGCAAATTTTACGTGGCTGCTACGGGCTTAGCAAGAACCGTTCTTACCTACGCATCAATACCACAACGATAGTTTGTCAAGTTGGTGTTGTTTTAACCTTCACAAGGACCGGGCGTAGCCACACTCGGTTCAACTAAAGTTGCAGAAACTGACACCTGCCAGCCACCTGTGTGCAAAGCACGTCGGTAGAACCAGTCTCGCGTAAGCGTACGCGTAATGTCGGTCCGGGCCACTTCATCCAACAATACCGCCGAACCAAAGTATGACATTCTGGTAAGCAGTATGACTTGTATCGCCCACAACTCACTTGTGTTCTACTCGTGCATATAACATCAACGCATAAAACCTGGCTCTGATACCACTGTTGGGGAACGCAGTAATTTCAAAAAAATTCCTACGCACACGCAGGATCATGGTGATGCATAGCAACGAGAGGGGAGAGTGTTGTCCATGTACCCTCGTAGACCAAAAGCGGAAGCGTTAGCACAACGCGGTTGATGTAGTCATACGTCTTCATGATCCGACCGATCAAGTACCGAACGCACGGCACCTCCGAGTTCAGCACACATTCAGCCCGATGACGTCCCTCGAACTCCGATCCAGCCGAGTGTTGAAGGAGAGTTTCGTCAGCACGACGGCGTGGTGACGATGATGATGTTCTACCGACGCAGGGCTTCGCCTAAGCACCGCTACAGTATTATCGAGGTGGACTATGGTGGAGGGGGGCACCGCACACGGCTAAAAGATCAAACGATCAATTGTTCTGTCTCTAGGGTGCCCCCCTGCCCCCGTATATAAAGGAGCAAGGGGGGAGGTGCGGCCGGCCAGGAGGGGCGCGCCAGGTGGAGTCCTACTCCCTCCCTTTTCCTAGTTGGATTAGGAGTGGAGGGGGAAAGAGGAGAGAGAGAGGAAGGAAAGGGGGGGCGCCGCCCCCCTCTCCTTGTCTTATTCGGACTAGGGGGAGGGGCGCACGGCCCTGCCCTGGCCGCCTCTCCTCTTCTCCACAAAGGCCCACTATGGCCCATTAAGCCCCCGGGGGGTTCCGGTAACCCCTGGGTACTCCGGTAAAATCCCGATTTCACCCGGAACACTTCCGATATCCAAATATAGGCTTCCAATATATCAATCTTCATGTCTCGACCATTTCAAGACTCCTCGTCATGTCCGTGATCACATCCGGGACTCCGAACAACCTTCGGTACATCAAAACATATAAACTCATAATATAACTGTCATCGAAACGTTAAGCGTGCGGACCCTACGGGTTCGAGAACTATGTAGACATGACCGAGACACGTCTCCGGTCAATAACCAATAGCGGAAACTGGATGCTCATATTGGCTCCCACATATTCTACGAAGATCTTTATCGGTCAGACCGCATAACAACACACGTTGTTCCCTTTGTCATCGGTATGTTACTTGCCCGAGATTCGATCGTCGGTATCTCAATACCTAGTTCAATCTCGTTATCGGCAAGTCTCTTTACTCGTTCCGTAATACATCATCCCACAACTAACTCATTAGTTGCAATGCTTGCAAGGCTTAAGTGATTTGCATTACCGAGAGGGCCCAGAGATACCTCTCCGACAATCGGAGTGACAAATCCTAATCTCGAAATACGCCAACCCAACAAGTACCTTCGGAGACACCTGTAGAGCACCTTTATAATCACCCAGTTACGTTGTGACGTTTGGTAGCACACAAAGTGTTCCTCCGGTAAACGGGAGTTGCATAATCTCATAGTCATAGGAACATGTATAAGTCATGAAGAAAGCAATAGCAACATACTAAACGATCGAGTGCTAAGCTAACGGAATGGGTCAAGTCAATCACATCATTCTCCTAATGATGTGATCCCGTTAATCAAATGACAACTCATGTCTATGGCTAGGAAACATAACCATCTTTGATCAACGAGCTAGTCAAGTAGAGGTATACTACTGACACTCTGTTTATCTATGTATTCACACAAGTATTATGTTTCCGGTTAAGACAATTCTAGCATGAATAATAAACATTTATCATGATATAAGGAAATAAATAATAACTTTATTATTGCCTCTAGGGCATATTTCCTTCATGATCCCCTATACTTGTGGGTCATCATCCTACTTGGTGCGCCCCTTGCTGCCCCTCTCCCCCTCCCACCTATATATATGTGGGGGGGCACAGCTAGAACACACATCAATTGTTCCAACCCGTGTGCGGCGCCCCCCTCCACAGTTTGCTCCTCCGGTCATATTCACGTAGTGCTTAGGCGAAGCCCTGCGCGGATCACTTCACCATCACCGTCACCACGCCGTCGTGCTGACGGAACTCTCCCTAGACACTTTACTGGATCAAGAGTTCGAGGGACGTCATCGAGCTGAACGTGTGTAGAACTTGGAGGTGCCGTACGTTCGGTGCTTGATCGGTCGGAATGAGAAGAAGTTCGACTATATCAACCGCGTTGTCAAACGCTTCCACTTTAGGTCTACGAGGGTACGTGGACACACTCTCCCCCTCTCGTTGCTATGCATCTCCTAGATAGATTTTGCGTGAGCGTAGGATTTTTTTAAATTGCATGCTACGTTCCCCAACATAACTCAACACTGATGAAAATGGCAAAGATTTCAATCAGAAGGTATATCGCTCCATCATTGGTTTGCTGCTTTACCTATGTGCATCTAGGCCAGATATTATGCTTAGCGTTTGCATGTGTGCCCGATTCCAAGTGGCACCGAAGGAATCACACCATTAGGATGTGAAGCGAATTCTTCGATATTTAGCTCACACACCAACACTTGGATTATGGTATCCCAAGGGATCATCTTTTGATCCAACTAAATTTTCTTATTCTGATTATGCTAGAGATCGTGTGGATCACAAGTCAACATCAGGCACCTGCCATTTCCTTGGACGATCTCTTGTCTGTTGGTACTCGAAGAAGCAGAACTACGTATCACTTTCCACAGTAGAGGTTGAGTACATTGTTGTTGGTGCCTGCTGCTCTTAGTTGCTATCGATGAAGCATACCCTCAAGGACTATGGCGTCAACATGAAGAAAATCCCTCTCTACCGCGACAATGAGAGTGCAATTTCTAAAAATCCCTCTCTACTAAAATGGTTGTTGGAGCCACTTATGCTGAGAACTTACCGGACGACTGGTGGTTACCGGACATCCGGAGGCAAAACAAGCACCAGACGTTCGATAGGATTACCGCTCGTCCAGTCGTTGGTACACTCACAAGGATAGGTGAAGTGTAAAGTGGCTAGGTTGATGATTTGTCGGGCGTCTGGTACTTGCCGGATGTCCGGTGCCTCGAGAGGTACCGGACATCCGGTAAGTACCGGAAATCCGACAATTTGGCTCTGGTTGAGAACACACCGGATTTCCGGAGAGAGCCGGTCGTCCAATGGCATATGAAGGACCGGACGTCCGAGGAGGACCGGTCTTTCGACAGCTTGGCTCTACATGGGATACTTCTGATCTCCGGTGGAGACCAAAAATCCGTCAATTACGTTCTGTTGAGAAACACCGGATTTCTGGTAAGTACCGAACGACCGGTGAGACAAAGACCAAAGAGGACGCAACCTAGGGCAAAGAAAGCGGACAATATGGTGGAGTGCCTAGGACTGTATTGTGGGTGTAAGAGTGAAAGAAAGGAAGTATCTGTGGGTTTTGAGCAAGTCTTTCACGAGTAACGATGATCCCCTCTTAATAGTGCGGGATCCCTATACTCAAGAACAAACCGAAAAAGGGTAAGCTATTTGTCTTGTTTCTCCGTTCTTGAGCATTATACACTTAAGTAGTCACGATCCACACATCAATCCTCGGGGACTAAAACATGAGATATACTTGACAAACATGATTAGTCCCATATATGTATATTGTCATCAACATCAAAATATAATTAAAGGCATGATTGCACTTTTAACGGTGACCTGGTGTTGCGAGACCATGGGGGGCGGCGGCTCAACCTAGTTTGGTGCGGACATGGGCTGGTGTTAAACCGGTTCACGTTAAAAAACATATAATAAAAAGCCACCTAAGTTTCTTGCCAAATAAGCACCAAATTGAGGGTAAGTTGTGTGTGTGAGGGGGGGAGGGGGGAGTGTTAAATATGGCACAAATGTGAAAAGGGGGTATAATTTGAGGATTTTGTCAAAAAGTGGTAATTCCTATCAATGTGGTGAATTTTTAGGGTTAAAATGGAATTAAATCAATTTAAAAAGCATTCATTTTTTACTCGGTTTATAGACATATATTTAGGGACGAAGCGAGTACTCCACTCTATAGTATGTCCTAAAATTTCTATATGCACACTTATTCGTGGATGGAGGAAGTAGCTAGTAGTCAGAGTGGAACTCTCCTTGGGGTTTTCGGCAAGTTCCTTCACAAATCATAACGCATCTGTTTGTTCTTTCTTTTTTTTTATTTTTACTGAAAAAAAGGTACTAGCATTCTTGCTATTTGCGTAGCTCGTCAAACTCTCGGATTTTGCGGCAGCGTCTTGTACATAGGTCGAGCTAGAAGTTCCCTCTGCCATTATATCTAACAAAAAAAGCCAAGTTTTTATCATAAGAATTATTGACCGTAGAAGATATCATGTGCTCCACAGCTGTTGATGTCTTTCATGGCCCTACAGCAATCAACATGCATGCAACTCCAAGGCAAACATATTTCACATCGATCACGATCAATCATGCACGCCCCTCCCCTTGAATGGGACGCTACGTGCTCACATATGCATGGGGCTCAAAAGCCTCAAATCTTCTCACCGAATGGAATAACAAAATTGACCAAGACTCTCACCAAAGATCCAGATAACCCATTTGCTGAGATTAATCTCAGAGGCGCAGAAAGTGCATACGATAAACCGAAAGCAAGCAAATTAAGCGCCCCTGGCAGACGCTGACACTGGCCCCCGCGTGCATGGGGATCCAGAGATAACTCTTTTCCCCTTTTCCTTTCTTGCTCCTCTTTTCGTCGTAAAATAAAATGGTAAACCTCAGTGCGATGAAACTGAGAAAAAAAAGGGCAGAAAAGGCTGGATGCAGCCACCGATCGACGGTGCCGCTTTTTCCCGGGCCATGGCTGCTGGTTCACCAGAGAAGAGATTCAGTACAGTGCAGCCTCCATGCCGCCATGTTGGAGAGGAGATCCGATAGCCAAAAGCGTGTATCATGTACCGCCACCTTGCGTAGCTGCATGCAGCTGGCAGCATGTACGTTCGACATTCAGTGCGCTGTCGACCGTCAGTCCGTTTCACCCCAGGAGCCCAGCAAAATTGTGGATCGGACGCAGATTTTACCATGTGTTTTTCGGCGGGACCGTAGTCAAAAATTTCACGTTACGATCTAAAAGTACGGTTCATCCGTCGTGCACCGCCAACCTTGTCTTCGTACTGGCAATGCATGCCATATTGAGCTTGCACTACACAGGCCAGGGTTCGTCGTGTTCTGTCTTACACAAAAACGTACATCACCACGTGATATATAAAAAAAACGTACACCACCACGCATGCATGTAACTGGTAGACCACAGAAGGTGGCCGGGACATCGAAATGTGTTCGAGCCAGATGTTGTGGGTGGGTGATGGGGAGGTGAGATGATGCACTGGATCGACGTCTCAAGGCTTACTAATCGTCAAACCAAAAACAAAAATCTCATTTGCCCTTGTTGGGATGAAAAGTTGTTTTTCAAGTAATAGAAACGTCGATATGTCTTTCAGCTCATGGGCTCCATGGAGTGCGGAAATTTCAATTTTTCTAAATAAAAAATCTCGAAAATCTTATTATAAAAGAAAGACAAAATCCCACGTCTACATGTAGATGCTTCCTACATACATCTACATGAACGTACCTGTGAGGCTGTGACAAAAATAAGAAGTTTATTAAACTTCAAAATACATTTCTTCATTTACGAAAAGCCTATCGGCTCCGTAGAGCCGGGAGCCATGGACCCGCTTGGAGGAAATCAAAATGTAGAAATTAGAAAATAGCAAATAGCAAATAGCTCATAATATGATGGTAGTTCATTCGCGAAAAAAAAAATGATGATAGTTGCCAACCTAAAAATTGCCTTCCGTCAGTCCGCCGAAGAAAAAAGAACTTTGACTAGATGTAATTTTCTCCAAAAATACACAGGAAAAATGATAGGTACCCCAAGAATTGTTGTGCTCATTTCCTACATTTAGGGTCTAGCGTTGTGTGGTCAGTTTGTAGGGTCTAGCATAATACCAGTACTATGGTACAGACGACTAATGCAACGCAATACATGTAGGGTCTATCGTTGTGTGGTCAGTTTGTGAAAGCCAAACAGCTTTGCAGAAAGAAATAGAGAAAGAAGGATGCCCTTGCAGGGACACACGAATTATATATGCTTGGTTTAAATCTGCAGAAGGACAACTAAAAGAGAAACGTTACGCGTGTCCTGCATGCACGGCGCGGCTGGGGTCGTCTTTTGCGCCGACGTACCTAGTTTGCACGTGATGATGCATCGATCGAGCGGTAGACTTGAGATGCATGCATGCGATGCGAGCTCCGTGGCACGAGAGCCCTCGTGCGGTCATACAAAACTGTCTGCCACGAACCCTTTGGCCCAGTCTTACATTAACCCAAAGGCTAGAGTAAAGCAAGGTAAAACCCAACCCCACGTACCCTCCCTCTATAAGAACTAGTCCCTCCTTTCTGAATTATAAGATGTTTTATTTATTTTTCCGAATCAAATGTTCATAGACGGATTTTAATGCGTTTGTTTACTTATTCCAGTTCGTATGTAGTCCATATTAAAATATCAAAAACATCTTATAGTTCGAAAGAGGTGAATACTTTCTTACTTTTATTTTTTGCGAATCGGTGATACGTACTTTCTTATTGGTTCTTAGATTAGACCAAGTAAAAGTACAAAAACCCAAAAGGAAACCATGACAGCTAGAAAATTACATGTTGTTGGGAATTAGTGCATGTGAGTTTCGAACTTCAGATGGTCAACCTATTATGAGTTTTGAACTCAACACCTGCCGGCATATATAGTTTCTGGTCTTTCTGTGTCATAAATAAATTCTTCAAATGCCTACACAGGCAGAGATCAAAATAATACTCCCTCTGTAGAGAAATATAAGAGCGTTTAGATCACTATAAGGGAGTATGTTTTATCAAATATCAAAAAGGCAGTACACCTGACTTGACACCAAGCTGAGCAGCCTCTCATTTCGCCAAGAAAATAAATATTTAAGACAGGGGCACCTCAAGCTTTATTACATTCTCATAAGTGCATGTACGATATACGGCGCAGATCGTAGTTTCGGGTTGGATCGCACTGCAGGACCGAAGTTATACGGGACAAAATAGTTGGTTACGTACGTTGAACGTGGGTGGCTGGACTGCGGCGGACCATGCACCCAAGCAAGGCCGACCTTGGCCGGACCACCTTCCTGGTCGACAACATGGGCGATAACGACCCAGCCGGATGATGCACCCAACCCACACCACACTCTCTCATGATATATATTCACTCGCTCACTTTTCTCTTTTCTCTTCCTCTTTACAACGAGATAATAAGAATAGATCAGCGGAATACTTATCGAGATTCACACACACACACACACACACATATGACATATCTTGTGGTGCCGAAAAGCGGGTCTAAAGCGTACAAAACGACACGGGTTTTTCTACAAAAATCTCTCCTTGAAAGAACGACAAACGCCATCGACGTCTGGATATAGTCCCTTTTTTTCTTTTTCTTTTTTGTCCTCTTTATTACAACTGGCAGGTAGAAACATATCAATGAAAATATATGTTGAGAATCACACATATCTTGTGCCAAAAAGTGCATCAAATTTTGGCATATAAGGCACCACATCGCTCTTTCACGGGCATGGCGAAGAACGACAGCCAAAGTCCCCGTCTTGATACTCGCTTTTCTCTTTCTTTCCTTTTCCCTCGACAACAGGAAAATGAAAATATCTAGATTCACTTGTATTTTTTGTGACGCCGAAAGGCAGGTCGATAATTGGAATACATGAAGCCACGGCATTCTTCCGGATCCGGCCATGTCATGGTAAACAACAAGCATTGTTGGCGCGGTCTCCCTTTCCCCAAGCACTGACTTTTAACTCTAGAACCAAGCCTTTGGTGTCAACAATCAGGAATCAACAAGGAGTGAGATGGTTTAAGGACAAATTTTGTCAACCTAGGGTTATACAAGATCGATCGAACACCATGTTAGCATCCTCAGCATTTGGGGGAACCAGAAATGGCATGGGGTTAAACTGTGTAGCTAGATATATCTCCTATAGTTCGCAACTTCGATCCTCGTACATCACATGGTTTCTCGAAGGAGGCTAAATGGCTGTATGATTTTTGGAAGGAGGGTATACTTGCTTTTTCCTCTTTTTTTCATCTTCTTTACAGCTGGGAGGTAGAAACATATCAATGAAATATATGTTGAAAATCACTCATATCTTGTGGTGCCGAAAAGCAGATTATTTTGGCATATAAGGCGCCACATCGCTCTTACGGGGGCATGGCGAAGAGTGGCAGCCAAAGTTCCCATCTACATATAGTCGCTTTTCTCTTTCTTTCTTTCTTTCCTTTTCAACAGGAAAATGAAAATATCAAGATTCACTTGTATTTTCGTGGTGACGAAAGGCAGGTGGAGAATTGGCATACATGACACCGCAGCATTCTTCCGGATATCATGGTAAACAACGAGAATTGTCGGCGCGGTCTCCCTTTCCCCTAGCACCGACCTTTTAACTCTGGAACCAAAATTTCTGTTGTCAACAATCAGCAATCAACAAGGAGTGAGATGGTTTAAGGCTAAATTTTGTCAATCTAGGGACATGCATTGTTTTTTTTTTCTTTCGAACTGCAGCTTCACAAATTGAGAGCAGGTGCACATCTCCATCAACCATTCGGTTAGCATCCTCAACTTCTGGGGGAACCAGAAATGGGTCGGGGTTAAACGACATAACCAGATCTATATCCTATTGTTCGCAACATAATTCCCTGTACATCGCACGGTTTCTCGAAGGAACATAAGAGTAAAAGCCATTTCTCTTCTAACCACTCATTCACAAATTCAGAGCAAGCGCACATCACCATCAACCATCAAGCTCCTCCGAGGTGCATCTTGTCGACCCGCCTAGAACCCTAACGTGGGCAGGAAGCAGAGATCTAGGGGATCTGGTATCTCCCATGCTTTGGAAGGTGTGCCTGGTGATGGATACATCTCGCTATCCTGATATGTGCTGTGACCACAGGAGCAATTCAGCGCAGGCGAGGTGACACCACTAGCTAGGACACACAACCAACGTGAGGAGGCTAAGGTAAGCCCAGCCAAACAGCATGTGTCAACAGCGGTTGATGTGTCCGCTAACCAATCTGTGCCTCTTTCTTAGTACCCAAGGCATAATTGCACAGCGATGAAAAGCACGGCAGAGGAAAGCTAGGAGCCCCTGCTGCAAGCTTAGCTGTGGCTGTGTGTGTGAGGCTGTGGTTGTGCATGCATGCTCCCAAAGGACATGACACCTGCTGTGCATGCATGCCCCTTGAGCAGCATTACCAGTGCATGCATGCATGCATGGATGGATTGCTGGATATATGGGCCTACACCGCACCCAAATGAAATGGAACCCTCCCTGCTGATCTATAGTTAAACACTATGCACATGGATCACGGTAATCTTATTGCGTTGTGATGATCCATTGAACCCTGCACCAAAGTGCCCCAAAGCCGGGCGACGAAGACCGACTCACGGTTTGTTTGGAACACATGCATTTCGCAGGTTTTTCCCATGAGTTCAGCCAAAACGGTTCGTACAGCATATGGTTCATGTTCATCTACGCTGGGTCTGAAAGCCAATAGAAAAGGTCTTGAAAGTACGAGAAAATTCAACAAAGAACGAAAGGAAAACCGGTAGAGAGGGCGGGGACCGACTCAAGCTTGTCTCCAAAACCATTCTCCCAGGCCCCCTGTTTGATGATCCAGGCCCCCTAATATGATCGCCAACTTGGAAGATGTGTGTTTGTGGGCGATACACCTGCGCGGCGCAAGTTGGGATCATGGCAAAAGAAGAAATCCCGGCCCCCTTCTCCAACCATACCATACCATACACACATACACCAGACCATATATGAGATGAGATGAGATGGGATTCAAGGGGGGTAAAGAGGTTTGTGCGCCTTTGTGAGTGAAGTGGCATGGCATGGCACATTGCAATCTGACAAGCAAGATCGCAGCGTGCTGGTGGTTAGTTAGTTAGTCAGTGGCCTGCATGCTTGAATCCTGGCTAGCTCCTGGTTTTGCACCTAACATATACTGCCATCCCAAGTGGTTTCTCCCTTTTACTTACCTCTCCTCTTTTCTCGGTTGGATGTAGGGCATGTCGCAACGTCAAAGGTACTTGTAGCAGTGTACCCACTAAGTTTGCGACTTCATCGTGTACAGCTAAAATACACCAATCTCAAATAACTGACTACGATGTGCAACACTATAGAGCAACTCTATTCCAGCAAGCAGCGCGGAATTGCTTAGATTCATTACCAGCTGGTTACAAATCATAACCAAGCTTCAGATTATACAGAACTGGGCTCATAGGACTGCTTAACAACATTACAACCTGTTTTGTTCTGCATGTATCCATTGTTCGGCAACCTTTAAGAATGCAAAAACGGGGCGGAAAAGAGAGTGCAAATAAAACACGACTAGGAGCAATAATCCTATTTATGGAGACCGAGTATGACTAGGGTGGTATATGACAAACCGCCCTGCATCTGAGCTTCTTGATTCCTTAATTATCGTTTCCGGTTGGGAACATAAAACCAGCCTCTCATTTTCAGCATATCTAAACTCCCAGGGCATTGCATATCTTCGATAGGCAGTGCGTGCCTGTACCAAACATAAAGCATGGCTTGGAACACCACAAGCATTGCATTTGTCTGGACCATTCATCTTATCTGGTGTATGTGGGGGTCTTCCTTTCTTGCTTTCTCTAGGGCCAGCGTACAATTTTCTTAAACATTGCCATGTTAGGTTCCCGTCAGGAACCATACAAGGTATGGAAAGGAAAGGGGAAAGGAAAAGAAAAAAGGAAATTTGCAAGGTTTGTGTTCTTCCACTTTTTGATTTTGAGTTTATCCAAACTTCTATGCACGTTTTTGAAACCAGATGCATGTGTCCTCTTGCAGTTGCATAGAATGAAATCAGCAAATAATTAACCTTTGTAATCCTACAGGAGGCCCCGGCCAGCAGGTAAGAAGGCGAATGAAAACCAGAGTTCAAATTGTGATGCCCACAGCTTTTATGCTTTTAAACCTTATGTTATGCGTAGGAATGCACTGTCGTTGCTTGATATCGGTAATTTGACACAGTGACCTCTCTGCCTTGCACTCCTAACTGTGCGTGTTCCACCCAGCCCCCTACTCCCCAAATCCAAACCGATCATCAAATCTTTTTCTCTGGTTGGTGAGGCTGTGGGGGCGGTGATTGTTTCACTGTGAACAACCCCTTGTTGTGGTCACACGTTGGCCATTAAGACAAGTGGGGCACACAGTGCAGGAGTGGTGGTAAGTGGTCACAGCAAAGCGGCTCAAAATGTGGCAGTGGTCTCATGATCTTTTGGCAATGGCTCCCAGTGAGGATACCAAGTTTCAGGCTAGAAACTGTAGCTCCTCCAAGTGGTGCAGGTAATTCTGGGTGCCAGACGATAGGACGTGCTCAGAAAAGCCTATTATGTGGGTGGCCAGTCTTTTGTCTGTTTGGCTTCAATTTGAGACGGATTTCGCCTTTCAACCGAGTCACATGAAGTTTCTCTAAATGTAAATGTAATCCATGTTTCTACCAGGTTCGTGAGTGACCAGCCAAACAATTAGAAGAAATGGCAGACGGTTTTATCAGTAAAGAATGATAGTGGATAATGAAGGGAGCAATTGGGGCTCCATTTTCATTCTAGTATTTCATTGTAACAGAAGTGGCAGAGTGGTGCATCCCTTATACCTCTTGTTTTCCTGGACTGGGCTTAGTGGCAGCTTTACGTTTACCGCGCTTCCTGTTATATGTTATTTTGCAAGAATCTAGTATGCAGCACACATGAGGATCCTCCTTTGGTATTGTTTTGTAGAACTTCTTTGCTGCCGACCACTCGGCAGACTTCTTAGATGTCGACCTCTGGGCAGACGAAACAAGAGCCTGGTACATCCTGCATACAAAAATGTCGTGTTTGAAATGGATATCCCACGAGAAGAAATTGGACAAGGTGTCAAAGCGAGCCACTGATCATGATATCACATTGCCTAAATGGAGCTTGCCCAGCTCCCTGAGGAAAATCAAGCCACCATTCTACAGTATAATGAATTCTCAACTTATGTCCCTCCCAGGTAAAGAAACCAACCTCAAGGAAGTCAACACGTTGTGTGGAAGGCCAGAGGATTCATATTCTTCCCAGATCTGCTGGGCACGTTGTGAATCCTTTGCCTTTACACATGCGCTGAGAAGAAAATCAAGGCTTGTCCGAGAAACATTTAGCCCGAGCTCTTTGACAGCACGGAGAAGCTCCATTCCAACATCCAAATTTACAGGCTCCATTTCCCATATTTGGCAGAACACCTTCAGATCAGTTCATACAAGTAAACAAAAAGTAAAGTTAAAACGAGAGATAAATCTCAAAAGGTTTTGGTTCATGAAGAAAAAGGTTTTTCGAAACAATTACAACCTTTATTCACACGTATTTCTACCAGCAACAAATACAGTTAAGCAATTTAATAGATAATTAAATCAAGGTTTGGTTATTCAAAATGTCACGCTAGTTACTCTGAAATGAATCTCTGAACTAATCAGCAGAAAATAAACAAGTGAGATGACATCAAACATTAAGCCCTACAGGAAAAAAAACATAACCCAATAGGAAAAAGTGAGTATATAACATAAAAATCAAACACATATCCGGCAACATAACAAAAGGTTCCATTTTCAACACATAGAGAACAAAAGATATGCAATGGAAAAACATAGCTCAACGCTGCTCAACCAAATAAAACGAATCTACTACTGAATATAATCCCTAGTAAAAGTGTAGTGGGTTAAACAAGATAGAGAAGTTGCAAAGCAATGAACAACTATTGCATCTGGAAGCCGTAATCTATCGATATCCCCTAGATCAACTATTATCATGCAAAAACTCTTCAGTAAATTAAAGATGGTGTGTGCAATTCCAAAAGAGGTCACTTCAATTATAAGATGAAATATACACACTTTTGATCAAACTAAGGGAAATCAGAAGATCATCAGGTGCCCCTTTAAGAAAGGTCGGATAAATACCTGATCAACAATCATGTATGTACTCATTTCATTTGTCTCCTTCAGTTGCTTAAGTAAATCAACAGCGGCACTGGCAAATGTATCAAATAAATAGTAAGTGAATTTATTTTTGCGGAGATAGTGAGTGGAAAGTTAACTAAATAGCAGTAGAAATTCAGTTGCTTAAATAGGAGCATCAATTAGCATACTCGAGGTGATTGTGCTGAACACAGTATTGAAGCACTCTGCCGCACCCATCAAACCACATGCCTGGCTCGTTCACCTCCTCCAGAAGTTGATACAGTCTATCTAGCTGGTCTTCTGTTTGAGTATGCTCCTGCAGAAGCAAATACAATACTATAAGCAATGGAAATAAGAGCAAAAGAGAATGGAAGCATGCAGGCACCACTCATCTCAAGTTTTGACAGGGAAGGTGTCGCAGATTTACTTACAATCAGGGCTATTGCAGCCTTTGGTTCAAGGTAGCCTCCGGATTGCTTGATTTCGTCAAACAATTCAAGTCCATCTGATACCTTCCCATTCGATGCAAGCGCTCCTACAAGCGCGCTTGTTACTTCACTGAGGCACTTAGGTGGTATTTCCTTATCCAGGGCAACCTAATGAAACAAGAATGGTTGTAAGCACATCGAACAAAATATTTTCCTTAGTTGCTTACATTAGAATTTAGCAGTAATAACCATTAACATATACTCCCTCCGTTCTGATTTACTCGTCGTGGTTTTAGTTCAAATTTCAACTAAAACCACGACGAGTAAATCGGAACGGAGGGAGTATCTAACTAAGAGATGCAGTGTATCATGTGCAAGAAGAATTGGAACGTGAAAGACTGAAGGTGCAGAAAAATGGGTGGAAATTCTAATCAGCGATCATAATTTACCTGTTTGGCCATGTCAAAATTCCCAAGTCTTGAATATGCGTTAATTAGTGCCATATACGCATGCTTGGTCATTTGAAGTCCATCTCGCCTTAGTTCATCCAGGTACTGTCAACAATTCAATAGCCAGAAGTTATGTCAGCGGGACCAATGAATAGCAATGGATTTGTAACATCGAAACTTGAAGGAACATTATAGGTCATAGAGCAGGATCCGAATGCTGTGTGATGAGGAATTTATCGATGTGGTATAATGTAGGTGATGTCACCAGGAACGAATGGGTAATCAAAGGAGGTGGTAATTGACAGTACGCGCATGGAGCAGTAGAACTTCTATTTGAACCAGGATACAGGAACGGTGCCAACAGCAAATGATCAGGTACATGGCAAACCTTTGATATTTTCTCCTCACAATCACAGTTTGAGATCAAATAACTGAATGTTTCAGAGTCTGGTTTTACTCCAGCAATCTGCATTTGCGACATGACCATTTGTGCTCCATTGTGATTTTTCTGCAGAACAATATACCAAGTTAGAAGTTATGGGGAAAATGTTGTGAAGGCATAAACATGTTGAAATGGAGAGTGTACATTATACGCTACAGAATGTCATGTTACGTTAGTAGACTTTGCAACTTTATGCATCTTTGTGTACTTGAGTGGCGGTTTTGCCATACGGTCAACAAACAACTCCAGTATGGGACATCTCATATGCGTTATGTATTGTATTTGTACTAGCTAAGCAGGTTGAAGAAGTATGATGACGATAATCAACAGTGGGTCACTGTCAGCGTCAGGCATGTGAGATAAACAAAATGAAGGAATGGCAAACAGGAATTTTTACCTCTATAAAATATCCAGCCATAAAAACATTATAGAGGCTTACGGGTCAATGTCAGCAATAGGTATGCGAGAACAAAATGAAGGCATGGCAAACAGGAATTCACCTCTCTAAAATATCCAGCCATAATAACATTATACAGGCTTACGGTGGACGTCTCCCCAGATTCTTCTGCATCTGTGAGTATAGTGTAAGCACCTTCAAACTGGAAGGAGAAAAGATCAATGAACAACAGTGTCATACTATAACTGATGTCTAGGAATAGCAGGTGATCCCCATCCTGACTTACATCTTTCATTTTTACACATAGACTTATCATGCTCCTGAAAGTTTCGGGTTTCAATTTCAACTTGTAGAGACTCATCAAATTATATAACGGACGAGCCTGCAAAATAAGCACCGATGTCACTTGAGAATAACTAAATAATGGTTAAAATAGATAATGCTACCAGTCAGACAGACACTCAGTCAGACTACCAAGAGTTGATCATCCATGGTTGAACAATGTTCTTAATAATAAATTTATGCCTCAACATCTTGAACAAATGTGGCACAACAGTTGATTAAGAGCATTAGCTAGTCATCCTGCAACAATGGTAAGGGAGGAACAGTATTTTAATAGGTACACTGTGTTTATACTAGAAAATTGTTGTTCTAATAGGTGTATATGCTTGTTATTACAAGTATATGCAGTCATGCACAACAGAGCAGTGCACTTAAAAATGGTAAATTCATGTAACCTATAAGACATACCCTGGTACTTAATTTGAACACAAGGAACACACTCGAGCATGCCACACCTACATATAGAACGACTTACCATGTGAAGCTCATAGCCTTGCTCACAGGCATTTATTATTGGATTGAGCAATTCAATCGGCACACTGGGATTGGATTTACAAAGGCACTCAGCCACATCAAGAGCTAAGCTGATCTGCAAACAAAATACGCAAACAGCTCAGTTACAAAGATTGCATTGACAAATCAAGAATCACAAAATCTAAATGCTCGGCATTAAGACTAAAATCTTTCCATAAGCATAGCATATGCAATATCAAGTGGCACAAGTAGTAAAGTGCCAATGTTGCTTCGTGCATGCATCAGTTATACAACACTTCATGTCTAGCTACTTAAGAAAATGTTTTCTGAGGTCGACAGAAGCACCAAACATTGCCTAAGGAGACAGCGGCACAAACTTAAATAGATCAACATGCTTATATCTACCCTAAATATAAACGTTGCAATAGACACCCACTCTCTATCTAATAAAAATGGGTATGTTTATATCTAAGTTGGCCAAGATTTTTCTTATGCCTAAGTCGATGGTGCTAGTGGTGTGATAAAATATTTTCCCTCATCCTACGTGAATCTTAATGTAAAGTCATCCGATGGCTCAGTACAGTCTACTTAGACATAAGAAAAATCACAAACGACTTTTAACAAAACAAAAAAGTTGTTATTTCTAGTACCACAGATTTGTTGATACATCACCGAGCCGGACAGACGGCCACATGATGCTTGCCTAATTTGGTTTGGTATCCAAACCCAGCATGTACGAAGCAATTGAGCTTGTTGATTGATGACATTGGCTATGAAATCACCACATGCAGTACGGGTTGGATTGTTCTCTGGCCATACAAATCGACTTGCTTCGGATTTACAGATGTAGTTTGAATTTCAGTCGTCATAATTTATATCCTCAATATAATTAACAGAGCGGATTATTTAGACTATGTGGAAAAGCATGGTGGCTGGTTTGCCTCTTATTTTAACAATATAATAGATTTATAATAGAGCAGTGAGTGATTTTGGCCAATACCTTCGATGAACTGCAGCAAAAAGAGATGATCCTGTCATATGCACCAACAGACGGTGCTACCTTAAACTTCTCTTGCCATTTATTAAACGCTGATATAACATCTTCAGCCTTCATGAAAATACATTACCAACAGATGTTATATCGATGAAGCTTAGCTGAAATGGCTTTGTTAACATGATAAGTAGCTGCATTCGCTCAGGTAGTAATGTTTTCCTGCTTATATTAGGAAAATGGGGCAGCCAAAGGAATTTTGCAATAAATAGTAATGTTAAGCAATCATTTCCGGTAAAAAAATGATAACCAGTCATGACCGACATGGTATATAGATAAAAGATAAATAAACATGTGATTGCTTCCATGATATCAAACACCATGTCAACAAGGATCGTTAAAAAAATATGGTTCTGATAGCGATGCCAGTTGAAAATTGATTCATCTTTCCTACTAAAAATAAGTTTAGTTGACTGATCTTTTGAATTACACAAAAAATATATATACTACTAAGAGTAATTACATCCAATGCTCTGCACTTCTGCAGGCATGTAGCGTGCATCATGGAAGTACAGCCTACTCCACTACACATAACTAAAAAGGAATTTCTATTTTGCCACTCCGAAGAATAGCATTTGGGTTTTTCGCTACTCATGTTCTTCGGGGCAGTGAATCCCTGATAAATCCATAATAAAAAAGGTAGCAGCAATACCATATGTGCTTTCTTGAGTTATGAAGTTATGATTTTGTAGTAAATTAGTGATTATTGTAATGTCATAAGTTGCATAAGTATTATGTACATATATCGCACGGGGTTTGTTTTATTTAGTAATTATTGCAATGTCATAAGTTGCACAAGTATTATGTAAATATATTTAGCACAAGATTGAAGAACACTAGGCAAACAGTCCATTGTATATTAGAAGCTATATGTATTACCAGCAGTTACCATAAATAATTACTCACCTCTATACTCGGTATATTTGCAGCATAGTCAAAAATTAAGGATGAAACTTTTACATCGGAGTATTCTGAAACAGAAAATAAACAAAATTAACAGATAAGAGATGAGCATAGTGCAGAAACAGAAACTAGAAAATGCACTGTATCCTTCAACTATGAAGAAAATATTACAATGCAAAGATTTTTCAATAAAATTAGTTGAATGTTCATCTTATAGCCATCAAAATACTTTGATTAGATTTGGAAAAATGTGCATACAGTTTATCACCTTTTGATGTCATCTTCTGAAGAAGTTTCTCAGCATGGTTCTCCAGTTTGAGCCTACCCATATACTTGAATATACTGGATATGTACTTCGACCCTAAAACTTTTGTTGGGTCAAGTAATTCCAAGAACGTGACAAAATCCATCTTTCTGTTGCTTTCAGCAAAGGCCAGCATATAGCTTTCTGTAAAACAATGCATTGATTAAGGTACTATAGGGGGTATGGTATGTAAGTTTACAAACTGTGTAAGATGAAACAACACTGTCTCATTATGATGAATACCCAAATAGAAGGTTTTGATTGTGATTTTGGGCCATTACCTGCTATGCAATAATCAGCTTCCTCACTGCAGTCTTCGACAGAGCGACAAAGTTCTCGAATGCTTTCTTCATCTTGAGCTCGAATCAAGAGCAACATCTCATAATAAGGTATCCTGGAGCAGGACCGTGGATTCGCATCCCTAAAAAATGCACTGAACATCTCAAATTCCTCCAACAACTCCACATCCACCAGGTACAAGAGAAATGGCCCGTAACTGTCTTCCTCGATCTGAAACCCCCTATCTTTCATCATCTCAAAAAGCCGATATGCCCGAAAAATATGTTCCACTGCTGAGTCAACGTCCCCGCAGGCCCTTGCCTTTTCCAAGCAAACCCTAATCAATGCATTGAACTCCTTGGGACCGGTATCCCTCCCCAGCCTCCCGAAGAACTCGAGCGCAGACTCGGTGCCAAGCTTGTCGGCGCACATCCGCATCAGCCTCGTGAAGCGGTGGCTCTCCGTGTTCTTGAAGATGTAGCGCTTCTTCTTCTCCCTCACCACCTCCTTCCGCAAGTGCATCATTGCGCTACTCGGCTGCGACCCTGCAAACCACTCCATATCCAGTATCTTGTTGCCAATGGCGTCCACGTCGTCTTCGGACTCCTCCGGCAGCGCCTCCGTGGCACCGGACTCTTCCGCATCATCAGGACCTGAACATTAATCAGATAAGTCGCAGTTGCAGATACAGTTCCACAGCTACTGAAAGAGCTGCATTTGGGGGTTTGGGTGTGGTGACAGTTGAAGCAGAGACTGCATAAGAATACCGTTCAATATGGATAGGATCTCCTTGGTGAAGTCACGGGAGTTGTCCTCCTCCTCCCCGTCTGAGCAAGAGAAGGGAGACGAGTGAGTGGGGAGCAAATGGCGAGCGAGGGTGGGGGGTGGAGTCGGTTACCGTTGGCGAGCGCGTGGGGGAGGGAGGAGGGCAAGGTGGTCTTCTTGGAGGCGGCGGCCTGCTTGAGGCGGAGGAGGGAGGCGCGGGAGACCGCGGTGGCCGGGGAGACCGCGGGGCTGCGGCTGGTGGAGGGGCGCTTCCGGGTTGCGAGCTCGGGCGCGGCGGCGGACACCTTCTTGGTCGTCTCCAGGAGGCGCTTCCACATCGGTGGCGCGTGGCCGAGGGCGGCGGGCGGAGCAGCCGCCGCCAGTAGGTCGCAGCGCGGCGGAGGCGCGCCGGCGCGACGAGCGTGTGCGTGCGAACCAGGCGGCGTTTTCGCGGGTCGGTGTTGCGGTTGGACCGGGCCCAAACCCACCTTAAACACACCACGGAATAATAGGGCCCGAGTCCTCTCAAGAGAAGAAAAAAAATGAGTTCCTCAAGAGAAGAGTAAAAAAAAGGAATTTGTGTACAATTTTCTTTTTCATCAAAAAGGACCTGGATCTATTATAAAAATTTATCAGAAGTACAAAATACCTCAAAGAACATAAAAATTGTTGGGAAACGCAGTAGTTTTAAAAAAATTCCTACGCACACGCAAGATCATGGTGATGCATAGCAACGAGAGGGGAGAGTGTTGTCCACGTACCCACTGGCGGACCTCTCCAGTGGGCAGGGTATGGCAGCCGCCATACCTTACTTCTGGGCAAAAAAAAATATATACATATGCATTTATCGATTGGTACTTGAATGAATTGCTTGACTCGTTCGACCGCACCTAGCCTGGTCTGATGGGCCGACGCGACGCATCCAGCTGTTGGGCACTTGGGCCAGTAACAACCGGTCCAGATCGATCCAGCGCCCACGCACACGAGACACGACGCCCAGCCACGACGCAACCCTAAGCAGCTAGCACGGCGGCGGCTGGCCAGGTCGTGAGGACGAGGAGGGCCGCAGGCGACCGACGACGGGGCAGCCGACGGCCGGACGGCGGCGGCGGCTGGCTGGGGGCTTAGAGGGCGGCGGCAGCAAGCTCGAGCGGCAGCAGCAAGCGGCGGCTCCAGCGGGCGACGGCAGTTGGGGATTTTCCTGGTAATCTCCTAGGGTCCGAAACTCTGAATCACTCCTCTGCTCTGAACTATTTGCAGCCACTGCCACTTTGTTTATACAATTATATTTTTCATTCATGCTAGTGTATGCACACGTTTTTGTTTTTAGATGATTATACGTACAAGCTAATAAGATGCCCAACCGGCGCAGTTCTGTGACTTCTCTCCATAAGATGGAAAAGAAGAGGAAAGGACCAGCAAATGCAAAGGAAAGAGGAGGAAGAGGTATATTTATCATGTCCGCTTGGTAAAATTAAGGAAGATGTGTTACATTGAGTGATAGATCTTCAAAAGTATTGCTCTTGCTAAAATTAGGAAGATCTTCAGAAGGATGGTAGGGCACTGCCATTGTCTGGGTCTTCTAGACGCCATTATACGCTTCATTATCGGTATGTTTTAGGTTGTTTTTCTATTGAAACATGTCTACATTTTCATTGTATTTGGTTATTCATTTGTAGTGTGCATTGTTAGTGTGTATTGACTCCTTTGATTCGCATCAAAAAAAAATTAGTGAGACTTCGCCCCACCTTAAATTTTTTTCGTGGTCCGCCTCTGCACGTACCCTTGTAGACCGTAAGCGGAAGTGTTATGAAACGCGGTTGATGTAGTCGTACGTCTTCACGATCGACCGATCCTAGTACCGAAAGTACGGCACCTCCACGATCTGCACACGTTCGGCTCGGTGACGTCCCACGAACTCACGATCCAGCAAAGTGTCGAGGGAGAGCTTCGTCAGCACGACGGCATGATGACGGTGATGATGAAGCTACCGGCGCAAGGCTTCGCCTAAGCACTACGACGATATGACCGAGGTGGATTATGGTGGAGGGGGCACCGCACACGGCTGGAAACAATCAACTTGCGTGTTCTAGGGTGCCCCCCTGCCCCCATATATAAAGGAGCAAGGGGGAGGCCGGCCGGCCTAGGGCGCGCCAAGGAGAGGGGGGAGTCCTCCTCCTAGTAGGAGTAGGACTCCCCCTTTCCTAGTCCAACTAGGAAGGGGGAAGGGGGAAGGAAAGAGAGGGAGAGAGGGAGGGAAAGAGGGGCGCCCCCCCCCCTTCCTTGTCCAATTCGGACTCCCAAGGGGGGAGGCGCGGCCAGCCCTAAGTCCCCCTCCTCTCTCTCTCACACAAGGCCCATGTTGGCCCATTAGTTCCCCGGGGGTTCCGATAACCCCCAAGCACTCCAATAATTATCCGATGATCCCCGGAACACTTCTGGTGTCCGAATATAGTCTTCCAATATATCAATCTTTATGTCTCGGCCATTTCGAGACTCCCCGTCATCTCCGTGATCACATCCGGGACGCCAAACTATCTTTGGTACATCAAAACACATAAACTCATAATACGATCGTCACCGAACGTTAAGCGTGAGGACCCTACGGGTTCGAGAACTATGTAGACATGATCGAGACACGTCTCCGGTCAATAATCAATAGCGGAACCTGGATGTTCATATTGGCTCCTACATATTCTACGAAGATCTTTATCGGTCAAACCGCATAACAACATACGTTGTTCCCTTTGTCATCGGTATGTTACTTGCCCGAGATTCGATCGTCGGTATCTCAATACCTAGTTCAATCTCGTTACTGTCAAGTCTCTTTACTCGTTCCGTACTGCATCATCCCGCAACTAACTCATTAGTCACATTGCTTGCAAGGCTTATAGTGATGTGCATTACCGAGAGGGCCCATAGATACCTCTCCGACAATCGGAGTGACAAATCCTAATCTCGATCTATGCCAACTCAACAAATACCATCGGAGACACCTGTAGAGCACCTTTATAATCACCCAGTTATGTTGTGACGTTTGGTAGCACACAAAGTGTTCCTCCGGTATTCGGGAGTTGCATAATCTCATAGTCATAGGAACATGTATAAGTCATGAAGAAAGCAATAGCAATATACTAAATGATCAAATGCTAAGCTAACGGAATGGGTCAAGTCAATCACATCATTCTCTAATGATGTGATACCGTTAATCAAATGACAACTCATGTCTATGGCTAGGAAACTTAACCATCTTTGATTCAACGAGCTAGTCAAGTAGAGGCATACTAGTGACACTCTGTTTGTCTATGTATTCACACATGTACTAAGTTTCCGATTAATACAATTCTAGCATGAATAATAAACATTTATCATGATATAAGGAAATATAAATAACAACTTTATATTGCCTCTAGGGCATATTTCCTTCAGTCTCCCACTTGCACTAGAGTCAATAATCTAGTTCACATCGCCATGTGATTTAACACCAATAGTTCACATCACCATGTGATTAACACCCATAGTTCACATCGTCATGTGACCAATACTCAAAAGGTTTACTAGAGTCAATAATCTAATTCACATTGCTATGTGATTAACACCCAAGAGTAATAAGGTATGATCATGTTTTGCCTGTGAGAGGAATTTTAGTCTATGGGTCTGCAACATTCAGATCCGTATGTATTTTTGCAAATTTCTATATCTACAATACTCTGCACGGAGCTACTCTAGCTAATTGCTCCCACTTTCAATATGTATCTAGATCGAGACTTAGAGTCATCCAGATCGGTGTCAAAGCTTGCATCGACGTAACTCTTTACGATGAACTCTTTGTTACCTCCATAACCGAGAAACATTTCCTTATTCCACTAAGGATAATTTTGACCGTTGTCGAGTGATCCACTCCTGGATCACTATTGTACTCCCTTGCCAAACTCAGGGCAGGGTATACAATAGGTCTGGTACATAGCATGGCATACTTTATAGAACCTATGGCTGAGGCATAGGGAATGACTTTCATTATCTCTCTATCTTCTGCTGTGGTCGGGCTTTGAGTCTTACTCAACTTCACACCTTGCAACACAGGCAAGAACTCCTTTGACTGTTCCATTTTGAACTTACTTCAAAAACTTGTCAAGGTATGTACTCATTGAAAAAACTTATCAAGTGTCTTGATCTATCTCTGTAGATCTTGATGCTCAATATGTAAGCAGCTTCACCAAGGTCTTTCTTTGAAAAACTCCTTTCAAACACTCCTTTATGCTTTCCAGAAAATTCTACATCATTTCCGATCAACAATATGTCATTCACATATACTTATCAGAAAGGCTGTAGTGGTCCCACTCACTTTCTTGTAAATACAGGCTTCATCGCAAGTCTGTATAAAACTATAATCAAAGCGTATATTTCAACTCTGAGATGCTTTGCACCAGTCCATGGATGGATTGCTGGAGCTTGCACATTTTGTTAGCACCTTTAGGATCGACAAAACCTTCTGGTTGCATCATATACAACTCTTCTTTAAGAAATCCATTAAGGAATGTAGTTTTGACATCCATTTGCCAGATTTCATAAAATGTGGCAATTTGCTAACATGATTCGGACAGACTTAAGCATCGCTACGAGTGAGAAAATCTCATCGTAGTCAACACCTTGAACTTTGTCAAAAACCCTTTTCGACAAGTCTAGCTTTGTAGATAGTAACACTACTATCAGCGTCCGTCTTCCTCTTGAAGATCCATTGTTTTTCTGTGGCTTGCCGATCATCGGGCAAGTCAACCAAAGTACATACTTTGTTCTCATACATGGATCCCATCTCATATTTCATGGCCTCAAGCCATTTCGCGGAATCTGGGCTCATCATCGCTTCCTCATAGTTCGTCGGTTCATCATGGTCAAGTAACATGAACTCCAGAATAGGATTACCGTACCACTCTGGTGCGGAACGTACTCTGGTTGACCTACGAGGTTTGGTAGTAACTTGATCCGAAGCTTCATGATCATCATCATTAACTTCCTCACTAATTGGTGTAAGCGTCACTTGAACTGATTTCAGTGAAGAAATACTATCCAATTCGGGAGAAGGTACAATTACCTCATCAAGTTCTACCTTCCTCCCACTCACTTCTTTCGAGAGAAACTCCTTCTCCAGAAAGGATCCATTCTTAGCAACAAAGATCTTGCCTTCGGATTTGTGATAGAAGGTGTACCCAACAGTCTCTTTTGGGTATCCTATGAAGATACATTTCTCCAATTTGAGTTCGAGCTTATCAGGTTGAAGCTTTTTCACATAAGCATCGCTGCCTCAAACTTTAAGAAATGACAACTTGGGTTTCTTGCCAAACCACAGTTCATAAGGTGTCGCCTCAATGGATTTAGATGGTGCCCTATTTAACGTGAATGCAGTTGTCTCTAATGCATAACCCCAAAACGATAGTGGTAAATCGGTAAGAGACATCATAGATTGCACTATATCCAATAAAGTACGGTTATGACGTTCGGATACACCATTATGCTGTGGTGTTCCAGGTGGCATGAGTTTGTGAAACTATTCCACATTGTTTTAATTGAAGGCCAAACTCGTAACTCAAATATTTGCCTCTACGATCAGATCGTAGAAACTTTATTTTCTTGTTACGATGATTCTCTACTTCACTCTGAAAATCTTTGAACTTTTCAAGTGTTTCAGACTTGTGTTTCATCAAGTAGATATACACATATCTGCTCAGATCATCTGTGAAGGTCAGAAAACAATGATACCCGCCGTGAGCCTCAACACTCATTGGACCGCATACATCGGTATGTATTATTTCCAATAAGTCAGTGGCTTGCTCCATTGTTCTGGAGAACGGAGTCTTAGTCATCTTGCCCATGAGGCATGGTTCGCAAGCATCAAATGATTCATAATCAAGTGATTCCAAAAGTCCATCGGCATGGAGTTTCTTCATGCGCTTTACACCAATATGACCTAAACGGCAGTGCCACAAATAAGTTGCACTATCATTATTAACTTTGCATCTTTTGGCTGTTGGGGAACGTAATAATTTCACAAAAATTCCTACGCACACGCAAGATCATGGTGATGCATAGCAACGAGAGGGGAGAGTGTCGTCCACGTACCCTCGTAGACCGTAAGCGGAAGCGTTATGACAACGTGGTTGATGTAGTCGTACGTCTTCACGATCGACCGATCCTAGTACCGAACGTACGGCACCTCCGCGATCTGCACACGTTCAGCTCGGTGACGTCCCACGAACTCACGATCCAGTAGAGCTTCGAGGGAGAGTTCCGTCAGCACGAGGGCGTGATGACGGTGTTGATGAAGCTACCGACGCAGGGCTTCGCCTAAGCACCGCTACGATATGATCGAGGTGGATTATGGTGGAGGGGGGCACCGCACACGGCTAAAAGATCAACTGATCAACTTCTGTGTCTATGGGGTGCCCCCTCCCCCGTATATAAAGGAGTGGAGGAGGGGGGAGGGCCGGCCCTCCTATGCGCGCCCTGGAGGAGTCCTACTCCCACCGGGAGTAGGATTCCCCCCCCCCTTCCAAGAGTAGGAGTAGGAGGGAAGGAAGGAGGAGAGAGGGGGAAGGAAAAAGGGGGGCGCCCCCCTCCTTGTCCAATTCGGACTAGAGGGGGAGGGGGCGTGCGGCCTGCCCTGGCCGCCCCTCCTCTTCTCCACTAAGGCCCAATAGGCCCATTACACTCCCCGGGGGGTTCCGGTAACCCCTCGGTACTCCGGTATTTGTCCGAACTTACCCGGAACCCTTCCGAAGTCAAAACATAGTCATCCAATATATCGATCTTTATGTCTCGACCATTTTGAGACTCCTCGTCATGTCCGTGATCATATCCGGGACTCCGAACTACCTTTGGTACATCAAAACACATAAACTCATAATACCGATCGTCACCGAACGTTAAGCGTGCGGACCCTACGGGTTCGAGAACTATGTAGACATGACCGAGACACATCTCCGGTCAATAACCAATAGCGTAACCTGGATGCTCATATTGGCTCCTACATATTCTACGAAGATCTTTATGTTGGGGAACGTAGTAATTTCAAAAATTTCCTACGCACACGCAAGATCATGGTGATGCATAGCAACGAGAGGGGAGAGTGTTGTCCACGTACCCTCGTAGACCGACAGCGGAAGCGTTATCACAACGCGGTTGATGTAGTCGTACGTCTTCACGATCTGACCGATCAAATACCGAACGCACGGCACCTCCGAGTTCTACACACGTTCAGCTCGATGACGTCCCTCGAACTCCGATCCAGCCGAGTGTTGAGGGAGAGTTTCGTCAGCACGACGGCGTGGTGACGATGATGATGTTCCACCGACGCAGGGCTTCGCCTAAGCTCCGCAACGGTATTATCGAGGTGTAATATGGTGGAGGGGGCACCGCACACGGCTAAAATATCGTATATCAAGTGTGTCTCTGGGGTGCCCCCTGCCCCCGTATATAAAGGAGCAAGGGGAAGAGGGCCGGCCAAGGGGAGGTGGCGCGCCCAAGGGGGAGTCCTACTCCCACCGGGAGTAGGACTCCTCCTTTCCTTGTGGGAGTAGGAGAAGGGAAGGGGGAAGGAGAAAGAAGGAAGGGGGCGCCCCCCTCCCTAGTCCAATTCGGACTAGCCCATGGGGAGGGGTGCGGCCACCCTTTGAGGTCTTTCCCTCCTTTCCCGTATGGCCCATTAAGGCCCAATACGAATTCCCGTAACTCTCCGGTACTCCGAAAAATACCCGAATCACTCGGAACCTTTCCGAAGTCCGAATATAGTCGTCCAATATATCGATCTTTACGTCTCGGCCATTTCGAGACTCCTCGTCATGTCCCCGATCTCATCCGGGACTCCGAACTCCTTTGGTACATCAAAACTCAATAAAACTGTCATCGTAACGTTAAGCGTGCGGACCCTTCGGGTTCGAGAACTATGTAGACATGACCGAGACACCTCTCCGGTCAATAACCAATAGCGGGACCTGGATGCCCATATTGGCTCCCACATACTCTACGAAGATCTTTATCGGTCAGACCGCATAACAACATACGTTGTTCCCTTTGTCATCGGTATGTTACTTGCCCGAGATTCGATCGTCGGTATCTCGATACCTAGTTCAATCTCGTTACTGGCAAGTCTCTTTACTCGTTCCGTAATACATCATCCCGCAACTAACTCATTAGTCACAATGCTTGCAAGGCTTATAGTGATGTGCATTACCGAGTGGGCCCAGAGATACCTCTCCGACAATCGGAATGACAAATCCTAATCTCGAAATACGCCAACCCAACAAGTACCTTTGGAGACACCTGTAGAGCACCTTTATAATCACCCATTTACGTTGTGACGTTTGGTAGCACACAAAGTGTTCCTCCGGTAAACGGGAGTTGCATAATCTCATAGTCATAGGAACATGTATAAGTCATGAAGAAAGCAATAGCAATATACTAAACGATCGGGTGCTAAGCTAACGGAATGGGTCATGTCAATCACGTCATTCTCCTAATGAGGTGATCCCGTTAATCAAATGACAACTCATGTCTATGGATAGGAAACATAACCATCTTTGATTAACGAGCTAGTCAAGTAGAGGCATACTAGTGACACTCTGTTTGTCTATGTATTCACACATGTATTATGTTTCCGGTTAATACAATTCTAGCATGAATAATAAACATTTATCATGATATAAGGAAATAAATAATACTTTATTATTGCCTCTAGGGCATATTTCCTTCACTTTATCGGTCAAACCGCATAACAACATACGTTGTTCCCTTTGTCATCGGTATGTTACTTGCCCGAGATTCGATCGTCGGTATCTCAATACCTAGTTCAATCTCGTTACCGGCAGGTCTCTTTACTCGTTCCGTAATACATCATCCCGCAACTAACTCATTAGTTACATTGCTTGCAAGGCTTATAGTGATGTGCATTACCTAGAGGGCCCAGAGATACCTCTCCGACAATCGGAGTGACAAATCCTAATCTCGATCTATGCCAAATCAACAAGTACCATCGGAGACACCTATAGAGCACCTTTATAATCACCCAGTTACGTTGTGACGTTTGGTAGCACACAAAGTGTTCCTCCGGTATTCGGGAGTTGCATAATCTCAT
This sequence comes from Aegilops tauschii subsp. strangulata, assembly GCF_002575655.3. Lineage (NCBI taxonomy): Eukaryota > Viridiplantae > Streptophyta > Magnoliopsida > Poales > Poaceae > Aegilops > Aegilops tauschii. The sequence goes on along the minus strand of NC_053040.3, from coordinate 74,166,031 downwards.
AGTCATAGGAACATGTATAAGTCATGAAGAAAGCAATAGCAATATACTAAACGTTCAAATGCTAAGCTAACAGAATGGGTCAAGTCAATCACATCATTCTCTAATGATGTGATCCCGTTAATCAAATGACAACTCATGTCTATGGCTAGGAAACTTAACCATCTTTGATTCAACGAGCTAGTCAAGTAGAGGCATACTAGTGACACTAGTTTGTCTATGTATTCACACATGCACTAAGTTTCCGGTTAATTCAATTCTACCATGAATAATAAACATTTATCATGATATAAGGAAATATAAATAACAACTTTATTATTGCCTCTAGGGCATATTTCCTTCAGTCTCCCACTTGCACTAGAGTCAATAATCTAGATTACACAGTAATGATTCTAACACCCATGGAGTCTTGGTGCTGATCATGTTTTGCTCGTGAGAGAGGCTTAGTCAACGGGTCTGCAACATTGAGATCCGTATGTATCTTGCAAATCTCTATGTCTCCCTCCTTGACTTGGTCGCGGATGGAATTGAAGCGTCTCTTGATGTGCTTGGTTCTCTTGTGAAATCTGGATTCCTTTGCCAAGGCAATTGCACCAGTATTGTCACAAAAGATTTTCATTGGACCCGATGCACTAGGTATGACACCTAGATCGGATATGAACTCCTTCATCCAGACTCCTTCATTTGCTGCTTCCGAAGCAGCTATGTACTCCGCTTCACACGTATATCCCGCCACGACGCTTTGCTTAGAACTGCACCAACTGACAGCTCCACCGTTCAATATAAATACGTATCCGGTTTGTGACTTAGAGTCATCCGGATCAGTGTCAAAGCTTGCATCGACGTAACCATTTACGATGAGCTCTTTGTCACCTCCATAAACGAGAAACATATCCTTAGTCCTTTTTAGGTATTTCAGGATGTTCTTGACCGCTGTCCAGTGATCCACTCCTGGATTACTTTGGTACCTCCGTGCTAAACTAATAGCAAGGCACACATCAGGTCTGGTACACAGCATTGCATACATGATAGAGCCTATGGCTGAAGCATAGGGAACACCTTTCATTTTCTCTCTATCTTCTTCGGGCATTGAGTCTGACTCAACTTCGCACCTTGTAACACAGGCAAGAACCCTTTCTTTGCTTGATCCATTTTGAACTTCTTCAAAACTTTATCAAGGTATGTGCTTTGTGAAAGTCCAATTAAGCGTCTTGATCTATCTCTATTGATCTTGATGCCCAATATATAAGCAGCTTCACCAAGGTCTTTCATTGAAAAACTCTTATTCAAGTATCCTTTTATGCTATCCAGAAATTCTATATCATTTCCAATCAACAATATGTCATCCACATATAATATTAGAAATGCTACAGAGCTCCCACTCACTTTCTTGTAAATACAGGCTTCTCCAAAAGTCTGTATAAAACCATATGCTTTGATGACACTATCAAAACGTTTATTCCAACTCCGAGATGCTTGCACCAGTCCATAGATGGATGGCTGGAGCTTGCACACTTTGTTAGCATCCTTTGGATCGATAAAACCTTCAGGTTGCATCATATACAACTCCTCTTCCAGAAATCCATTCAGGAATGCAGTCTTTACATCCATTTGCCAAATTTCATAATCATAAAATGAGGTAATTGCTAACATGATTCGGACGGACTTAAGCATCGCTACGGGTGAGAAAGTCTCATCGTAGTCAACTCCTTGAACTTGTCGAAAACCTTTCGCAACAAGTCGAGCTTTGTAGACAGTAACATTACCGTCAGTGTCAGTCTTCTTCTTGAAGATCCATTTATTCTTGATGGCTTGCCGATCATCGGGCAAGTCAACCAAAGTCCACACTTTGTTCTCATACATGGATCCCATCTCAGATTTCATGGCCTCAAGCCATTTTGCGGAATCTGGGCTCATCATCGCTTCCTCATAGTTCGTAGGTTCGTCATGGTCAAGTAACATGACCTCCAGAATAGGATTACCGTACCACTCTGGTGCGGATCTTACTCTGGTTGACCTACAAGGTTCGGTAATAACTTGATCTGAAGTTACATGATCATTATCATTAGCTTCCTCACTAATTGGTATAGGAGTCAGAGGAACAGATTTCTGTGATGAACTACTTTCTAATAAGGGAGCAGGTACAATTACCTCATCAAGTTCTACTTTCCTCCCACTCACTTCTTTCGAGAGAAACTCCTTCTCTAGAAAGGATCCATTCTTAGCAACGAGTGTCTTGCCTTCGGATCTGTGATAGAAGGTGTACCCAACAGTCTACTTTGGGTATCCTATGAAGACACATTTCTCCGATTTGGGTTCGACCTTACCAGGTTGAAGCTTTTTCACATAAGCATCGCAGCCCCAAACTTTAAGAAACGACAACTTTGGTTTCTTGCCAAACCACAGTTCATAAGGCGTCGTCTCAATGGATTTAGATGGTGCCCTATTTAACGTGAATGCAGCCGTCTCGAAAGCATAACCCCAAAACGATAGCGGTAAATCAGTAAGAGACATCATAACGATTATGACGTTCGGACACACCATTACGCTGTGGTGTTCCGGGTGGCGTGAGTTGCGAAACTATTCTGCATTGTTTCAAATGAAGACCAAACTCGTAACTCAAATATTCTCCTCCACGATCAGATCGCGGAAACTTTATTTTATTGTTATGATGATTTTCCACTTCACTCTGAAATTCTTTGAACTTTTCAAATGTTTCAGACTTATGTTTCATCAAGTAGATACACCCATATCTGCTCAAATCATCTGTGAAGGTCAGAAAATAACGATACCCGCCGCGAGCCTCAACATTCATCGGACCACATACATCAGTATGTATGATTTCTAACAAATCTGTTGCTCGCTCCATTGTTCCGGAGAACGGCGTTTTAGTCATCTTGCCCATGAGGCATGGTTCTCAAGTACCAAGTGATTCATAATCAAGTGATTCCAAAAGTCCATCGGAATGGAGTTTCTTCATGCGCTTTACACCAATATGACCTAAACGGCAGTGCCACAAAATAAGTTGCACTATCATTATCAACTCTGCATCTTTTGGCTTCAATATTATGAATATGTGTATCACTACTATCGAGATTCATCAAAAATAGACCACTCTTCAAGGGTGCATGACCATAAAAGATATTACTCATATAAATAGAACAACCATTATTCATAGATTTAAATGAATAATCGTCTCGCATCAAACAAGATCCAGATATAATGTTCATGCTCAACGCTGGCACCAAATAATAATTATTCGGGTCTAAAACTAATCCTGAAGGTAGATGTAGAGGTAGCGTGCCGACCGCGATCACATCGACTTTGGAACCAGTTCCCACGCGCATCGTCACCTCGTCCTTAACCAATCTTCGCTTAATCCGTAGTCCCTGTTTCGAGTTGCAAATATTAGCAACAAAACCAGTATCAAATACCCAGGTGCTACTGCGAGCATTAGTAAGGTACACATCAATAACATGTATATCACATATACCTTTGTTCACCTTGACATCCTTCTTATCCGCCAAATACTTGGGGCAGTTTCGCTTCCAGTGACCAGTCCCTTTGTAGTAGAAGCACTCAGTCTCAGGCTTAGGTCCAGACTTGGGCTTCTTCTCTTGAGCAGCAACTTGCTTGCCATTCTTCTTGAAGTTCCCATACTTCCCTTTACCCTTTTTCTTGAAACCGGTGGTTTTGTTGACCATCAACACTTGATGCTCCTTCTTGATTTCTACCTTCGCACCTTTTAACATCACGAAGAGCTCGGGAATTGTCTTATCCATCCCTTGCTTATTATAGTTCATCATGAAGCTCTTGTAGCTTGGTGGCAGTGATTGAAGAATTCTGTCAATGCCACTATCATCCGGAAGATTAACTCCCAGTTGAATCAAGTGATTGTTATACCCAGACATTTTGAGTATATGCTCACTGACAGAACTATTCTCCTCCATCTTGTAGCTGTAGAACTTATTGGAGACTTCATATCTCTCAATCCGGGCATTTGCTTGAAATATTAACTTCAACTCCTGGAACATCTCATATGCTCCATGACGTTCAAAACGTCATTGAAGTCCCGGTTCTAAGCCGTAAAGCATGGCACACTGAACTATCGAGTAGTCATCAGCTTTGCTCTGCCAGACGTTCATAACATCTGGCGTTGCTCCTGCAGCGGGTTTGGCACCTAGCGGTGCTTCCAGGACGTAATTCTTCTGTGTAGCAATCAGGATAATCCTCAAGTTACGGACCCAGTCAGTGTAATTGCTATCATCATCTTTCAACTTTGCTTTCTCAAGGAACGCATTAAAATTCAACGGAACAACAGCACGGGCCATCTATCTACAACAACATAGACATGCAAAATACTATCAGGTACTAAGTTCATGATAAATTAAAGTTCAATTAATCATATTACTTAAGAACTCCCACTTAGACAGACATCCCTCTAATCATCTAAGTGATCACGTGATCCATATCAACTAAACCATGTCCGATCATCACGTGAGATGGAGTAGTTTTCAATGGTGAACATCACTATGTTGATCATATCTACTATATGATTCACGCTCGACCTTTCGGTCTCAGTGTTCCGAGGCCATATCTGCATATGCTAGGCTCGTCAAGTTTAACCCGAGTATTCTGCGTGTGCAAAACTGGCTTGCACCCGTTGTATGTGAACGTAGAGCTTATCACACCCGATCATCACGTGGTGTCTCGGCACGACAAACTTTCGCAACGGTGCATACTCAGGGAGAACACTTATACCTTGAAATTTAGTGAGAGATCATCTTATAATGCTACCGTCGATCTAAGCAAAATAATATGCATAAAAGATAAACATCACATGCAATCAATATAAGTGATATGATATTGCTCGACACCTTGATCTCTATCATAGCATCGTTGTCGTCTCGCCAACTATTGCTTCTACGACTATTGCTACCGCTTAGTGATAAAGTAAAGCAATTACATGGCGATTGCATTTCATACAATAAAGCGACAACCATATGGCTCCTGCCAATTGCCGATAACTCTGTTACAAAACATGATCATCTCATACAATAAAATTTAGCATCATGTCTTACCATATCACATCACAACATGCCCTGCAGAAACAAGTTAGACGTCCTCTACTTTGTTGTTGCAAGTTTTGCGAGGCTGCTACGGGCTGAGCAAGAACCGTTCTTACCTACGCATCAAAACCACAACGATATTTCGTCAAGTATGTGCTATTTTAACCTTCTCAAGGACCGGGCGTAGCCACACTCGATTCAACTAAAGTTGGAGAAACTGACACCCGGCAGCCACTTGTGTGCGAAGCACGTCGGTAGAACCAGTCTCGCGTAAGCGTACGCGTAATGTCGGTCCGGGCCGCTTCATCCAACAATACCGCCGAATCAAAGTATGACATGTTGGTAAGCAGTATGACTTGTATCGCCCACAACTCACTTGTGTTCTACTCGTGCATATAACATCTACGCATAAACCTGGCTCGGATGCCACTGTTGGGGAACGTAGTAATTTCAAAAAAAATTCTACGCACACGCAAGATCATGGTGATTGATACGTCTCCGTCGTATCTACTTTTCCAAACACTTTTTTCCCTTGTTTTGGACTCTAACTTGCATGATTTGAATGGAACTAACCCGGACTGACGCTGTTTTCACCAGACTTTCCATGGTGTTATTTATGTGCAGAAACAAAAGTTCTCGGAATGACCTGAAACTCCACGGAACATCTATTTGGAAAATAAGAAAAATACCGGAAGAAAAATCCACGTCAGGGGGCCCACACCCTGTCCACGAGGGTGGAGGGCGCGCCCTGATGCTCCACCGACCTCAACTCCAACTCCATATATTCACTTTCGGGGAGAAAATAATCAGAGAGAAGGATTCATCGCGTTTTACGATACGGAGCCGCCGCCAAGCCCTAAAACCTCTCGGGAGGGCTGATCTGGAGTCCGTTCAGGGCTCCGGAGAGGGGAATCCGTCGCCATCGTCATCATCAACCATCCTCCATCACCAATTTCATGATGCTCACCGCCGTGCGTGAGTAATTCCATCGTAGGCTTGCTGGACGGTGATGGGTTGGATGAGATCTATCATGTAATCGAGTTAGTTTTGTTAGGGTTTGATCCCTAGTATCCACTATGTTCTGAGATTGATGTTGCTATGACTTTGCTATGCTTAATGCTTGTCACTAGGGCCTGAGTGCCATGATTTCAGATCTGAACCTATTATGTTTTCATGAATATATGTGAGTTCTTGATCCTATCTTGCAAGTCTATAGTCACCTACTATGTGTTATGATCCGGCAACCCTGAAGTGACAATAATCGGGACCACTCCCGGTGATGACCATAGTTTGAGGAGTTCATGTATTCACTATGTGTTAATGCTTTGGTCTGGTACTCTATTAAAAGGAGGCCTTAATATCCCTTAGTTTCCATTAGGACCCTGCTGCCACGGGAGGGTAGGACAAAAGATGTCATGCAAGTTCTTTTCCATAAGCACGTATGACTATATTCGGAATACATGCCTACATAACATTGATGAATTGGAGCTAGTTCTGTGTCACCCTATGTTATGATTGTTACATGATGAACCGCATCCGGCATAATTCTCCATCACCGATCCAATGCCTACGAGCTTTTCACATATTGTTCTTCGCTTATTTACTTTTCCGTTGCTACTGTTACAATCACTACAAAACACCAAAAATATTACTTTTGTTACCGTTACCACTACTATCATACTACTTTGCTACTAAATACTTTGCTGCAGATACTAAGTTATCCAAGTGTGGTTGAATTGACAACTCAACTGCTAATACTTAAGAATATTCTTTGGCTCCCCTTGTGTCGAATCAATAAATTTGGGTTGAATACTCTACCCTCAAAAACTGTTGCGATCCCCTATACTTGTGGGTTATCAAGACTATTTTCTGGCGCCGTTGCCGGGGAGCATAGCTCTATTTTTTGAGTCACTTGGGATTTATATCTGCTGGTCACTATGAAGAACTTGAAAGACGCTAAGACAACAATTTATCCCTCAACTACGAGGGGAGGTAAGGAACTGCCATCTAGCTCTGCACTTGATTCACCTTCTGTTTTAAGTAAGCTTGCGACACCTAAACCTGCTTCTGCTATTCGTTCTTATATGTCGCATGTTATTGATGATGCCACTTCTGCTATGCATGATACTTATGATGAAACTACTTCTATGCTTGATACTACTGTGCCACTTAGTGAATTTCTTGATGAACAAATTGCTAGGGCTAGAGAGAAAGAAATTATTGAAACTGATTATATAGATGAAAGTGATGATGAAGACTTGCCTGTTATTCCTGAGGGTTATGTTTTTGAAAAAGAAGCTGCTTTAGCTATTTTAGCTTGCAAAGATAGATATGAGCTCAAGAGGTTATTAGTTAAATGGAAGCAGGAATCTCTTAATGCTAGAATGAAACCTGACCCTGCTTTTGCTACTTCACCTATCTGTGTTACTGATAAGGATTATGAATTCTTTGTTGATCCTGATATAATTACTTTGGTTGAATCTGATCCTTTTCATGGCTATGAATCTGAAACTGTTGTGGCACATCTTACTAAATTAAATGATATAGCCACCCTGTTCACTAATGATGAGAGATCTCGCTACTTCTATATCCTTAAAATATTACCGTTCTCATTAAAGGGTGATGCTAAGATATGGTTTAATTCTCTTGATCCTGGTTGTGTGCGTAGTCCCCAGGACATGATTTATTACTTCTCTGCTAAATGTTTCCCTACTCATAAGACACAAGCTGCTTTAAGGGATATATATAATTTTGTGCAAATTGAAGAAGAGAGTCTCCCACAAGCTTGGAGGAGGCTTCTCCGATTACTTAATGCTTTGCCTGATCATCCGCTCAAGAAAAATGAAATACTTGATATCTTTTATAATGGACTAACCAATGTTTCCAGAGATTACCTGGATAGTTGTGTTGGTTCTGTTTTCATGGAAAGAACACCGGATGAAGCTGGAATTCTATTGAATAATATGTTGACAAATGAAAATAATTGGACACTTCCTGAGCCAATTCCTGAGCCTATTCCTAAACCAACTCCGAAGAAGAGGGGTGTAGTATTTCTCAGTCCTGAAGATATGCAAGAGGCAAAGAAATCTATGAAAGAAAAGGGTATTAAAGCTGAAGATGTTAAGAATTTACCTCCTATTGAAGAAATACATGGCCTAAATCTACCGCCTGTTGAAGAAACATATGATCTTAATCCATTACCTATTGAAGAAACTCATGGTCTTGATAACCCGACACAGGTAGTAAAGGTAAATTCTCTCTATATATTTGATGAAGGTGATATTCCTCACTATAAGTCTGCTAGACAATGCTTAGAAGAGTTTGATAATTTTATTGTCAAACAAGAAAACTTCAATGCTTATTTTGGTAGACAATTGAAATACAATTCCGATACGCTTGAGCACTTGAGCAATTACATGGCTAATGTTAAAGCTGAACTTAAACTCATTAGTAAACATGCTTCTATGGTTACCACTCAAGTAGAACAAGTACTTAAGGCTCAAAATGATTTGCTCAATGAAATGAATAGTAAGAAAAATGATTATGCTGTTAGAGTGGCTACTAGAACTGGTAAGCTGACTTAGGAACCTTTGTATCCTGAAGGCCACCCTAAGAGAATTGAGCAAGATTCTCAGAGAAATAATATTGATGCACCTAGTCCTTCTAAAAAGAAGAAAAAGAAAAATGATAGGACTTTGCATGCTTCTAGTGAACCTATTGCTGAACCACCTGAGAATCCAAATGATATTTCTATTTCTGACGCCGAAACACAATCTAGTAATGAACATGAGCCTAGTGAAAATACTAATGATGATGTTCATGATGATGCTCAACCTAGTAATGATAATGATGTAGAAATTGAACCTGCTGTTGATCTTGATAACCCACAATCAAAGAATCAACGTTATGATAAGAGAGACTTTGTTGCTAGGAAACATGGTAAAGAAAGAGAACCTTGGGTTCAGAAACCCATGCCTTTTCCTCCCAAACCATCCAAGAAAAAGGATGATGAGGATTTTGAGCGCTTTGCTGAAATGATTAGACCTATCTTTTTGCGTATGCGATTAACTGATATGCTCAAAATGAATCCTTATGCTAAGTACATGAAAGATATTGTTACTAATAAAAGAAAGATACCGGAAGCTGAAATTTTCACCATGCTTGCTAATTATACTTTTAAGGTTGGAATACCTAAGAAACTAGGAGATCCAGGGGTACCAACTATACCATGCTCCATTAAAAGAAACTATGTTAAAACTGCTTTATGTGATCTTGGAGCCGGTGTTAGTGTTATGCCCCTCTCTTTATATCGTAGACTTGATTTGAATAAGTTGACACCTACTGAAATATCTTTGCAAATGGCTGATAAATCAGCTGCTATACTTGTCGGTATTTGTGAGGATGTGCCTGTTGTGGTTGCAAACGTTACTATTTTAACGGACTTTGTTATTCTTGATATTCCTGAGGACGATAGTATGTCTATTATTCTTGGAAGACCTTTTTTGAATACTGCAGGGGCTGTTATTGATTGCAACAAAGGCAATGTCACTTTTCATGTTAATGGTAATGAGCATACGGTACACTTTCCGAGGAAACAACCTCAAGTCCATAGTATAAATTCTATTGGAAAAATTCCATCGATTATTTTTGGAGGTTTTGAATTTCCTCTTCCTACTGTCAAGAAGAAATATGATATTCTTATTATTGGGGATGTGCATATCCCCGTTGAGGTAACATAGTGTTATTCGAAATTTCTCCGGTTCCATGTTAGTCGGAATGAGTTTGTTAACAAGACCTGATCAACCTTGTTAGTGGATTCCTTTTGATGAGCATGAGATGGATGAAACTAGAAGGCACAACCTTCTGTACCCTCTCTCTACTTTCTGTTATTTATTTGAAATAAAGTAAAAATAGTATTTTTCTGTCTGTTTCCTGATTTATCCGTGCAATATAAAAATACCTCAAAAATAAAAGTTCTCCAAATGCCCTGAAAATGGAATATGATATTTTCTAGAATTTCTGAGAATATCTGGCACTGAGAACACAGCAGGAGGGGCAAGCACCTAGCCACGAGGGTGGAGGGCGCGCCCTACCCCCCAGGGCGCGCCCCCTGCCTCGTGGGCCCATGGTGGCCCCCCTCCACTTATTCCTGCACCCACACACTTCTTCTTCCTCCCAAAAAAAATCACCATCCAGCTCAAGCACGAGTTCTAGCTCATTTTGCTGTGATTTTCGATCTCCTTGCTCAAAGCACCTCTCACAAAACTGCTTGGGGAGATTGTTCCTTGGTATGTGACTCCTCCATTGGTCCAATTAGTTTTTGTTCTAGTGCTTTATTCATTGCAAATTTGTGCTGCCTAGGTGACCATGTTCTTGAGCTTGCATGTCAAATTTATATGGTTCCAAGTAGTTCTAATGCTTGATATGGGCTCTAGGCACTTGTAGGAGTAGTTGCTATCAATTTTGTTGAGTTTGGTTCAATGTTTATTTGAAGTTACTAAAAATTTCAGATTTTTAAAAAAAATAATGAAGAGATTTTTGACGGGCTCATTGAGCCGAAGCTCGAAGGAAAAGCAGAATGAAGAAGCACAGAGGCCCAAATATAATTTGCTTCGCACAGCGGAGGTTCGGCCGTGTGAATGGCCTTCCAATGATTTCTTGAGAGAAGCCGGGATTTATGATGATTTCTATTCATTGGCTGAGAATGCTAGCCTCACCGATTTCCTCCGCGACCAACGTCATCAGTATCTCTTACTCACCAATACTTTTGTGCAAAACTTCTATTATTTTCCTAAGGAAACACCTCCTTCAGTAGAGTTTCATTTATATGATGTTGTTAAGAAGATGCCACTACATGAATTTTGCAAGGTTTGCAAAATACCCTTCGAGGGCATCTTAGATGAACCACATCGTAAAGATGTGGATGGGTTTATTGGCACTATTACTGTAGGGGAAACTAGGAAGGTTTCCGATGCAAGAATCACTAGCATACATTTTCCTGTTTTACGCTATTTTGCCATATTTGCTAGTCGTTGCTTAATTGGTCGTGGAAACTGTGGAAACCTTAGTGTTCCTGATATTATCATCTTGTTCCATGGTTTATTCCGCGATAAAACTATTAGTATGGGCAGAATTATTGCTAAACGGTTAAGTTTGAACCGTACAAAGGGCCCCATATCTTTGGAGGTATTTATGCTTCACGCCTTGCTGCACATTATAACATACCTATTAGGCACTATGAGAAAGAACAAAAATTGTTGCCGAATGCTTATTTAGATTATAAGAGTATGGTAGCGCATGATTTCATTGTTAAGAATAGGGAAGGGGAGCTTAAATACAAATGGTTCTTTGATAAACATCACCCTGAGACTATTACCTTGCCTGCTCCCTCCTTGTTTAATTTATCTATAGGTCTGTATCTTGTTCCATGAGCGGCCATTCACGCCTACCGGAACCCTAAACTAGTCCCTGAGTCGGAACCACAATTTGAGCCTCCATGACAGTCTGATTACTTTTGGGATCCAGAGATGACTGCCAGCCAGTGGCAATCAGAGTCTTCTTCATCTCAGTACGACCCCGGCTACAACTATAGATATCCGCCAGGCCATCCGTGGCAATAAACCAACTTAGGCCAAAAGCCTAAGCTTGGGGGAGTACGTATTTCTCACCGACATTACATTTATGTTCACACACTCATTGCTAGATGTCGGTGCTCATACTTTTTCATTGTAATATCCATGCTAGTTTATTTTATTTTTCTGGCTTTCTTCTTGTGTGTTGTTAAACCTTAAGAAAAATAAAAAAATTAGTAATAGCTTTTAGTTAGTTTACTTTTCTTGCTGTAGTAGTAATAATTAAAAAGAAAACCCAAAAAGATTTCCCTGTTCTTCTTTTGCTTGTTGGGAGTTTTCCCGTGTAAATAGTTTTATTTCTTTTCTTTGAGGGTCGTTAGGAGAAGACCATGATTAAATTGTTGAGGTGGCTCTTATATGCATTATTGTTGATTTAACCAAGAGCCCATATTGCCTTGTCTTCTCCTGTTTATTGAATGCTCGCAGATTCCAGCTTAGTCCACGTGCACTCTTATTATTTTTATATCGTTCGGTCGTGCAAGTGAAAGGCAATTATGACGATATATGATGGACTGACTGAGATGAGAGAAGCTGGTATGAACTCGACCTCTCTTGTTTTTGTAAATATGATTAGTTCATCGTTCCTGATTCAGCCTATTATGAATAAACATGTTTGCAATGACAATTAGAGATCATAGTTGCTTATGCCATGCTTGATTAGCTATGAGTTATAATGGTTTACCTTGCGTGCCAACATGCTATTAAAATGGTTGTGATGTGGTATAGTGGGGTGGTATCCTCCTTTGAATGATTTAAGTGACTCGACTTGGCACATGTTCACACATGTAGTTGAAACAAATCAACATAGCCTTCATGATATTTATGTTCATGGTGGATTATATCCTACTCATGCTTGCACTCAATGTTTATTAATTTTAATGCATGTTCATGACTGATGTCGCTCTCTAGTTGGTCGCTTTCCAGTCTTTTGCTAGCCTTCACTTGTACTAAGCGGGAATACTGCTTGTGCATCCAATCCCTTAAACCCCAAAGTTATTCCATATGAGTCCACTATACCTTCCTATATGCGGTATCTACCTGCCGTTCCAAGTAAATTTGTATGTGCCAAACTCTAAACCTTCAAATAAACATTTTGTTTTGTATGCTCGAATAGCTCATGTATCAACTAGGGTTGTCCGTATCTTCCATGCTAGGTGGGTTATTCTCAAGAGGAGTGGACTCCGCTCCTCACTCACGAGAAAATGGATGGTCACCGGGATGCCCAGTCCCATGCTTTATGCAAACTAAATCAAAATAATTGCAAACAAAACTCCCCCTGGGACTGTTGCTAGTTGGAGGCACTCGTTGTTTCGAGCAAGCCATGGATTGATGCTTGTTGGTGGAGGGGGAGTATAAACTTTACCATTCTATTTGGGAACCGCCTATAATGTGTGTAGCATGGAAGATATCGCCATCTTTTGGTTGCTATGTTGACAATGAAAGTATGCCGCTCAAAATATTATTTATCTATATTTCAAAACCGAGCTCTGGCACCTCTACAAATCCCTGCTTCCCTCTGTGAAGGGCCTATCTATTTACTTTTATGTTGAGTCATCACCCTCTTATTAAAAAGCACTAGCTGGAGAGCGCTGCTGTGATTTGCATCCATTACTATTAATTTATATTGGGTATGACTATGACTGGATCTCTTTTACCATGAATTACAATGTCTAGTCAGTCCTTGATCTTTAAAGGTGCTCTGCATTTATGTTTTGCTGTCTCAGAAAGGGCTAGCGAGATACCATCCTGTTATCTCATATTATGATTGTTTTGAGAAAGTGTTGTCATCCGAGATTTATTATTATCGCTCGCTAGTTGATTATGCCATTGATATGAGTAAACATGAGACCTGAGAGTTATTGCAAATGTGGTTAGTCATAATCTTTGCTGGAAACTTGAATCCTGGCTTTACATATTTACAACAACAAGAGCAAACAGAGTTTGTAAAAGTTTTTCTTTATCACTTTTAGTTTATCAACTGAATTGCTTGAGGACAAGCAAAAGTTTAAGCTTGGGGGAGTTGATACGTCTCCGTCGTATCTACTTTCCCAAACACTTTTGCCCTTGTTTTGGACTCTAACTTGCATGATTTGAATGGAACTAACCCGGACTGACGATGTTTTCAGCAGACTTTCCATGGTGTTATTTATGTGCAGAAACAAAAGTTCTCGGAATGACCTGAAACTCCACGGAACATCTATTTGGAAAATAAGAAAAATACCAGAATAAAAATCCACGTCAGGGGCCACACCCTGTCCACGAGGGTGGAGGGCGTGCCTGCCCCCCTAGGGCACGCCCCCTACCTCGTGGGCCTCCTGACGCTCCACCGACCTCAACTCCAACTACATATATTCACTTTCGGGGAGAAAAAATTCAGAGAGAAGGATTCATCGCGTTTTACGATACAGAGCCGCCGCCAAGCCCTAAAACCTCTCGGGAGGGCTGATCTGGAGTCTGTTCGGGGCTCCGGAGAGGGGAATCCGTCGCCATCGTCATCATCAACCATCCTCCATCACCAATTTCATGATGCTCACCGCCATGCGTGAGTAATTCCATCGTAGGCTTGCTGGACGGTGATGGGTTGGATGAGATCTATCATGTAATCGAGTTAGTTTTGTTAGGGTTTGATCCCTAGTATCCACTATGTTCTGAGATTGATGTTGCTATGACTTTGCTATGCTTAATGCTTGTCACTAGGGCCTGAGTGCCATGATTTCAGATCGGAACCTATTATGTTTTCATGAATATATGTGAGTTCTTGATCCTATCTTGCAAGTCTATAGTCACCTACTATGTGTTATGATCCGGCAACCCCGAAGTGACAATAATCGGGACCACTCCCGGTGATGACCATAGTTTGAGGAGTTCATGTATTCACTATGTGTTAATGCTTTGGTCTGGTACTCTATTAAAAGGAGGCCTTAATATCCCTTAGTTTCCATTAGGACCCCGCTGCCATGGGAGGGTAGGACAAAAGATGTCATGCAAGTTCTTTTCCATAAGCACGTATGACTATATTCGGAATACATGCCTACATAACATTGATGAATTGGAGCTAGTTCTGTGTCACCCTATGTTATGATTGTTACATGATGAACCGCATCCGGCATAATTCTCCATCACCGATCCAATGCCTACGAGCTTTTCACATATTGTTCTTCGCTTATTTACTTTTCCGTTGCTACTGTTACAATCACTACAAAACACCAAAAATATTACTTTTGTTACCGTTACCACTACTATCATACTACTTTGTTACTAAATACTTTGCTGCAGATAGTAAGTTATCCAGGTGTGGTTGAATTGACAACTCAACTGCTAATACTTGAGAATATTCTTTGGCTCCCCTTGTGTTGAATCAATAAATTTGGGTTGAATACTCTACCCTCAAAAACTGTTGTGATCCCCTATACTTGTGGGTTATCAGTGATGCATAGCAACGAGACGGGAGAGTGTCGTCCATGTACCCTCGTAGACCGTAAGCAGAAGCGTTATGACAACGTGGTTTACGTAGTCGTACGTCTTCAGGATCGACCGATCCTAGTACCGAACGTACGACACCTCCGCGATCTGCACACATTCAGCTCGGTGACGTCCCACGAACTCACGATCCTGTAGAGCTTAGAGGGAGAGTTCCGTCAGCATGACGGCATGATGACGGTGTTGATGAAGCTACCGACGCAGGGCTTCGCCTAAGCACCGCTACGATATGACCGAGGTGGATTATGGTGGAGGGGGGCACCGCACACGGCTAAAAGATCAACTGATCAACTTGTGTGTCTATGGGGTGCCCCCTCCCCCGTATATAAAGGAGTGGAGGAGGGGGGAGGACCGGCCCTCCTACAGCGCGCCCTGGACGATTCCTACTCCCACCGGGAGTAGTATTTCCCCCTTCCAAGAGTAGGAGTAGGAGGGAAGGAAGGAGGAGAGATGGGGAAGGAAAAAGGGGGGCGCCACCCCCCTCCTTGTCAATTTCGGACTAAAGGGGGAGGGGGTGCGCGGCCTGCCCTGGCCGCCCCTCCTCTTCTCCACTAAGGCCCAATAGGCCCATTACACTCCCCGGGGGGTTCCGGTAACCCCCCGGTACTCCGATATTTGTCTGAACTTACCCGGAACCCTTCCGAAGTCCAAACATAGTCATCCAATATATCGATCTTTATGTCTCGACCATTTCGAGACTCCTCGTCATGTCCGTGATCATATCCGGGACTCCGAACTACCTTCGGTACATCAAAACACATAAACTCATAATACCGATCGTCACCGAACGTTAAGCGTGCGGACCCTACGGGTTCGAGAACTATGTAGACATGACCGAGACACGTCTCCGGTCAATAACCAATAGCGGAACCTAGATGCTCATATTGGCTCCTACATATTCTACGAAGATCTTTATCGGTCAAACCGCATAACAACATACGTTGTTCCCTTTGTCATCGGTATGTTACTTGCCCGAGATTCGATCGTCGGTATCTCAATACCTAGTTCAATCTTGTTACCAGCAAGTCTCTTTACTCGTTCCGTAATACATCATCCCACAAATAACTCATTAGTTACATTGCTTTCCAGGCTTATAGTAATGTGCATTACCGAGAGGGCCCAGAGATACCTCTCCGACAATCGGAGTGACATATCCTAATCTCGATCTATGCCAACTTAACAAGTACCATCGGAGACACCTGTAGAGCACCTTTATAATCACCCAGTTACGTTGTGACGTTTGGTAGCACACAAAGTGTTCCTCCGGTATTCGGGAGTTGCATAATCTCATAGTCATAGGAACATGTATGAGTCATGAAGAAAGCAATAGCAATATACTAAACGATCAAATTCTAAGCTAACGGAATGGGTCAAGTCAATCACATCATTCTCTAATGATGTGATCCCGTTAATCAAATGACAACTCATGTCTATGGCTAGGAAACTTAACCATCTTTGATTCAACGAGCTAGTCAAGTAGAGGCATACTAGTGACACTTAGTTTGTCTATGTATTCACACATGTACTAAGTTTCCGGTTAATACAATTCTAGGATGAATAATAAACATTTATCATGATATAAGGAAATATAAATAACAACTTTATTATTGCCTCTAGGGCATATTTCCTTCATTGGCTTCAATATTATGAATATGTGTATCATTACAGTCGAGATTCAATAAACCATTCACATTGGGTGTATGACCATTGAAGTTTTTATTCATGTAAACAGAACAACAATTATTCTTTGACCTAAATTAATAACCGTATTGCAATAAACATGATCAAATCATATTCATGCTTAACGCAAACACCAAATAACATTTATTTAGGTTCAACACTAATCCCGAAAGTATAGGGAGTGTGCGATGATGATCATATCAATCTTGGAACCACTTCCAACACAGATCGTCACTTCATCCTTAACTAGTTTTTGTTCATTCTGCAACTCCCGTTTCGAGTTACTACTCTTAGCAACTGAACTAGCTAGTATCAAATACCGAGGGGTTGTTATAAACACTAGTAAGGTACACATCAATAACATGTATATCAAATATACCTTTGTTCATTTTGCCATCCTTTCTTATCCGCCAAGTATCTAGGGGCAGTTCCACTTCCAGTGACCATTTCCTTTGTAGTAGAAGCACTCAGTTTCAGGCTTGAGTCTAGCTTTGGGTTTCTTCATGGGAGTGGCAACTTGCTTGCCATTCATCTTGAAGTTCCCTTTCTTTCCCTTGCCATTTTACTTGAAACTAGTGGTCTTGTCAACCATCAACACTTGATGCTTTTCTTGATTTCTACCTTTGTCGATTTCAGCATCTCGAAGAGCTTGGGAATCGTTTCCGTTATCCCTTGCATATTATAGTTCATCACGAAGTTCTAGTAACTTGGTGATAGTGACTAGAGAACTCTATCAATCACTATCTTATCTGGAAGATTAACTCCCACTTGATTCAAGTGATTGTAGTACTCAGACATTCTGAGCACATGCTCACTAGCTGAGCGATTCTCCTCCATCTTGTAGGCAAAGTACATTGTCAGAGGTCTCATACCTCTTAACACGGGCATGAGTCTGAAATACCAATTTCAACTCTTGGAACATCTCATATGCTCCGTGGCGTTCAAAACATTTTTTGAAGTCCCGGTTCTAAGCCGTAAAGCATGGTGCACTAAACTATCAAGTAGTCATCATACCGTGCTTTGTCAAACGTTCATAACATCTGCATCTGCTCCTGCAATAGGTCTGTCACCTAGCGGTGCATCAAGGACATAATTCTTCTGTGCAGCAATGAGGATAATCCTCAGATCACGGACCAAGTCCGCATCTTTGCTACTATCATCTTTCAACTTACTTTTCTCTAGGAACATATAAAAAATAAACGAGGAGCTACATCACGAGCTATTGATCTACAACATAGTTATGCAAATACTATCAGGACTAAGTTCATGATAAATTAAAGTTCAATTAATCATATTACTTAAGAACTCCCACTTAGATAGACATCCCTCGAGTCATCTAAATGATCATGTGATCCAAATCAACTAAACCATGTCCGATCATCACGTGAGATGGAGTAGTTTTCAATGGTGCACTAAACTATCAAGGTACAAGTGTTCCGAGGCAATATCTGCATATGCTAGGCTTGTCAAGTTTAACCCGAGTATTCTGCGTGTGCAAAACTGGCTTGCACCCGTTGTATGTGAACGTAGAGCTTATCACACCCGATCATCACCTGGTGTCTCGGCACGATGAACTTTCGCAACGGTGCATACTCAGGGAGAACACTTGTACCTTGAAATTAGTGAGAGATCATCTTATAATGCTACCACCGAACTAAGCAAAATAAGATGCATAAAGGATAAACATCACATGCAATCAATATAAGTGATATGATATGGCCATCATCATCTTGTGCCTTTGATCTCCATCTCCAAAGCATCATCATGATCACCATCGTCACCGGCTTGACACCTTGATCTCCATCGAAGCATCGTTGTCGTCTCGCCAACTATTGCTTCTACGACTATCGCTACCGCTTAGTGATAAAGTAAAGCAATTGGCAATTGCATTTCATACAATAAAGCGACAACCATATGCCTCCTGCCAGTTGCCGATAACTCGGTTACAAAACATGATCATCTCATACAATAAAATATAGCATCATGCCTTGACCATATCACATCACAACATGCCCTGCAAAAACAAGTTAGACGTCCTCTACTTTGTTGTTGCAAGTTTTACGTGGCTGTTACGGGCTGAGCAAGAACCGTTCTTACCTACGCATCAAAACCACAACGATTATTCGTCAAGTTAGTCTTGTTTTAACCTTCTCAAGGACCGGGCGTAGCCACACTTGGTTCAACTAAAGTTGGAGAAACTGACACCCGCTAGCCACCTGTGTGCAAAGCACGTCGGTAGAACCAGTCTCGCGTAAGCATACGCGTAATGTCGGTCCGGGCCGCTTCATCCAACAATACCTCCGAACCAAAGTATGACATGCTGGTAAGAAGTATGACTTGTATCACACACAACTCACTTGTGTTCTACTCGTGCATATAACATCTATGCATAAAACCTGGCTCGGATGCCACTGTTGGGGAACGTAGTAATTTCAAAAAAAATCCTACGCACACGCAAGATCTTGGTGATGCATAGCAACGAGAGGGGAGAGTGTTGTCCATGTACCCTCGTAGACCGTAAGCGGAAGCGTTATCACAACGCGGTTGATGTAGTCGTACGTCTTCACGTTCGACTGATCCTAGTATCGAAAGTACGGCACCTCCGCGATCTGCACACGTTCGGCTCGGTGACGTCCCACGAACTCACGATCCCGCAAAGTGTCGAGGGAGAGCTTCGTCAGCACGACGGCGTGATGACGGTGATGATGAAGCTACCGGCGTAGGGCTTCGCCTAAGCACTACGACGATATGACCGAGGTGGATTATGGTGGAGGGGGGCACCGCACACAGCTGCAAACAATCAACTTGTGTGTTCTAGGGTGCCCCTGCCCCCGTATATAAAGGAGCAAGGGAGAGGCCGGCCGGCCTAGGGCGTGCCAAGGAGAGGGGGGATTCCTCCTCCTAGTAGGAGTAGGACTCCCCGTTTCCTAGTCCAACTAGGAAGGGGGAAGGGGGAAGGAAGGAGAGGGAGGGAAAGAGGGGCGCCCCCCTCCTTGTCCAATTTGGACTCCCAAGGGGGGCAGCCCTAAGGCCCCCTCCTCTCTCTCTCACAAGGCCCATGTTGTCCCATTAGTTCCCCCGGGGGTTCCGATAACCCCCCGGCACTCCGATAATTATCCGGTGACCCCCGGAACACTTCCGGTGTCCGAATATAGTCGTCCAATATATCAATATTTATGTCTCTACCATTTCGAGACTCCTCGTGATGTCCATGATCACATCCGAGACTCCGAACTATCTTCGGTACATCAAAACACATAAACTCATAATACCGATCGTCACCGAACGTTAAGCGTGCGGACCCTACGGGTTCGAGAACTATGTAGACATGACCGAGACACGTCTCCGGTCAATAACCAATAGCGGAACCTGGATGTTCATATTGGCTCCTACATATTCTACGAAGATCTTTATCGGTCAAACCGCATAACAACATACGTTGTTCCCTTTGTCATCGGTATGTTACTTGCCCGAGATTCGATCGTCGGTATCTCAATACCTAGTTCAATCTCATTACTGTCAAGTCTCTTTACTCGTTCCGTAATGCATCATCCCGCAACTAACTCATTAGTCACATTGCACTACTGGAATCAGCTTCTTTGCCGTCCGCCATGGCGGACGGCAAAGGCATAGATCACGGACGGCAAACTTTCCGGATGAACACGTGCCAGCAAAGGCCTTCTTTGCCGTCCGCTTCTTAGAAACGGACGGCAAAGGATTACGCCGTCCGCCATCCGTGGCCAGCAGACGCCAAAGACAGCGGACGGCAGTGCGGTGGCGTGACAGCCGTTAGGGGGTTAACGGCGCTCTTTGCCGTCTGCCAGCGGACGGCAAAGAGTCCGCTGACAGACAGCAAAGAGCCCAGCTAGGCAGCACTGGGAAGCTGCCACGTGGCCAGCTATGCCGTCCGCCAGCGGACGACAACGTGATTTGAATCTTTGTCGTCTGCTGGCAGACGGCAAAGTGACCAAATAGGCAGCCAGTGTTCCCAGGTTTTATAGGTAGCTGCCACGTGTCCTCTTTGCCATCTGCTAGCAGACGGCGAAGCTCTTTGCCGTCTGCTAGCGGACAGCAAAGATGCTACATATCCCCTATTTTTATTTGAATCCATTTAATTTCACAGGAATTCACACACAGATATACATATTTTTTTCCACATGCACACCAGACATATGATGTATCCAACACATACCTCCATCCATGACAACATACATACATAATAAGAAACAGAGTTCCATCCATACATATTACAGTAACATCACAATGTTCATCCAACACATTGTTCCATGCATCCATATAACAAGTTCCATATTTTTCATCGATACAAACAAAAAAGAAAAGGGAAACAAGCACTCCATCCATGCAAGCTTCCATATAGTGAATTAAATCTGCAAAATGGGAAACAAGAAAGTTAGAAGAAGAAGACTAGAATCAGAAGAAGAAGAAAATGAAGAAGAAGAAGTAAGCATACTTAGGTAAAATGGAGCTAACCTAGCTAATTGTGCCATTTTTGAGTGAACTAAGCATAGTATGCCATTTTTGATATAACTTAGAGCTAACTTCATTTTGGAGAAGAAGAAGAAAACTAGAAGAAGAAGAAGAAGACTAGAAGAAGAATTTTGATCTTCTTCTTCTTCTTCTTCTAGTTTTCTTCTTCTTCTTCTTCTTCTTCTCCAAAATGAAGTTAGCTATAAGTTATATCAAAAATGGCATAATATGCATAGTTAGGTAAAAAATGGCATAATACCCTTCAAGGCAGTAGTCTCGAACGGCCTGCACCCGAGCCTCGTGCCTTAAGTTCTGAAGTAGGCGCTTTCACTCGTTTTCGACAACCATACACGCGGCCTCCTGCTCTCCCTGTGAAACCCTGTAGAAGGTCTGCAATCAAACAAGACAACACTGATTAGTACGATCACTAGGTAGTGTTGATTTTTAATTCCGTAAAGGAGAAATTACCCAAAACTGACGGAACACAATGTCGGCCACCATCTCGCACAAGACACCGTCGACCCTCTCCTCCGGCGGGGCCGGGGCAACCAAGTACAGCTCCCAGGTCAGTGCTAGCTGTGGAACCTGACCCTCACCGGGCAACGTGACCCACCCAGGGAAGTGCTAGCGGCAAAGCACACCAAGGACCTGGTTGGGCCTACGGGAACCACGGGGGGCGTACCCAGCCCCTGCAGTATGACAAGGCTAACACATTAGATATTAATTTGAAGGAACATGAAGGCAAAAGGTTAAAAAATAGTAAATGCACTTACTTCAACCCTTTAGGCGCAATCAACCACCTCTGGCCGGGGGTCGTCGGCACGGGCGGGAGCTTTGTACAGCCACGCTTGTAGACCTTCTTGCCCTTCTCAACTAGCTCGTCGTCGCTGTAGCTATCTTCTGGAAAGGTGTCCTCGCTACCATCCTCCGAGCCACTAGCCTCCGGAGTCTCGTGGGAAGAAGACTCCGGGATCGGAGTCTTCTGGGACGAAGACTCCGGGACCTGGGACGAAGACCCCGTGACCGGAGTCTTCTAGGACGAAGACCCCATGACCGGAGTCTTCTGGGACGAAGACTCTAGGACCGGACTCACGTGGGGCGAAGGGTCGGCGACCCGAGTCTGCTGGGGCGAAGGATCAGCGACCGGAGGCTCATGGACCGGAGTCCGAGGGTCCACGTAAGACGGAGCACTCCTGTGGTCGGGTGAATCAGCTGAGGGTGGCGGCGAGGAAGGCGTAGCAGCCTTCCTACCTCTCCCACTGCCACGTCCACCTCTACCAGCCTTCTTCGTCCTCCCCCGACCTCTCCCAGCCGTAGAAGAAGTGCCCGCCGCAGCTGTCTGCATACCGTCCTGCACCGCTCTCCGGAGGGGCTGCGCTGCAATAATGCAACCACCCCTCCCAGTAGCGCTCGCAGGAGGCTCGAGGCGCTCTGGACCCTTGCCCACCATCCTGTCAACACCTGCAATGACAAAAAGTAAACGAAATTAGTACAACATAAAAAAATTTGGATACTTGACATGAACATAATAATATGTATATAATTTAAGTGTATCATAATCATGAACATAATAAAAATACACCCGATCAACACAAATATATATGGGGTTGGGGTGTGGTGTCAGGGTGTCGGGGTGTCGAGGTCGGGGTGTCGGGGTCGGGGTGTCGTGCCGGGGTGTCGTGTCGGGGTCGGGGTGTCAGGGTGTCGGGGTCGGGGTCGGGGTCGGGGTGTGGGTCGGGGTGTGGTGTCAGGGTGTCGGTTGGTCGGGGGTCGGGTTCGGGGTGTGGTGTCAGGGTGTCGGGGGTCGGGGTCGGGGTGTCGTGCCGAGGTGTCGGGGTGTCGGGTCGGGGTCGGGGTCTCTTTTTTCCTTTTCTTCTTCTTCTCCTCCTCCTCTCCTCTTTCTTCTTCTTCTTCTTCTTCTTCTTCTTCTCCTCCTCCTCTTCTCTTTCTTCTTCTTCTTCTTCTTCTTCTTCTTCTTCTTCTTCTTCTTCTTCTTCTTCTTCTTCTTCTTCTTCTTCTTCTTCTTCTTCTTCTTCTTTTTCTTCTTCTTTCTCCTCCTCCTCCTCATCATCTTCTTCTTCTCCTCCTCCTTTTTCCTCTTCTTAAACCTAGCACTAATTAACCTAAAACAAAACAGGAAAAAACTACACCTAAACCTAGCTATTCTTCTTCTCCTCCTCTTCTTCTAATTATTCTTAGTTTTTTTCATGACTAAACATAAACCTAAAACTAAACTAAACCTAAGACCAAACTAAATGTAATCTAAACTAAACTAAATATAGAACCAAACTAACAGTAATCTAAACTAAACTAAATCTAAAACAAAACTAAAAGTAATCTAAACTAAAAAAACAAAAAAAAACAAAAAAAGAGGAGAAGAGGGGTGCGGCCGGGGCTCACCTGCGGTAGGCCCAGGGGCGGCGGGGTTGCTCGGCGGCGGAGGGGCGCTGGACGGGCGGAGGGGGCGCCGGGCGGTGGTGGCGACGGGGCCGCAGGGCTTCGGGGCGGCGGGGGTGGCGCTGGCCGGGCGGTGGTGGCGACGAGGCCGCAGGGCTCCGGGGTGGCGGGGTGGTGCTGCGGCGGGGTGGGGCGGCGGCAGCATGGGGGGCGGCGGCGGGGCGGCGCTGGCCGGGTGAAGGGGGCGCTAGGCGGTGATGGCGACAGGGCCACAGGGCTCCGGGGCGGCGAGGTGGTGCTACGGCGGGGTGGGGCAGCGGCAGCGTGGGGGGCGGCGGCAGGGCGGCGCTGGCTGGGTGAAGGGGGCGCCAGGCGGTGATGGCGACAGGGCCACAGGGCTCCGGGGCGGCGAGGTGGTGCTACGGCGGGGTGGGGTGGCGGCAGTGTTCGGGCGGTGGTGGTGTTCGACGGCGGCGTTGCGGGTGCGGTTGAGTTGGGAGAGAGGGAAGAGAGAGGGGGTGGGGCCGGAGAGACAGAGAGCGAGCATAGAAGGGGGGAGACGGCCGTTAGCTGGGCCATTTCTTTGTCGTCCGCCAGCGGACGGCAAAGGTCCAGAAGGCAGACGGCAAAGACCAGGCAGACGGCAAAGAAGCTGACCTAGCCACGCCGTGCCCTGTGGGGCCCACCTGGCCCTTTGCCGTCTGCTTTCTAGCTCTGTGCCATCAGCTGGCTGAGGCAAAGAAACAGCGGACGGCAAATAGACTTTTTGCCATCTACACATTCTTTGTCGTCCGCTATGTGGAAGCGGACGGCAAAGAGGCTCTTTGCCGTCCGCTGGCTGACGGTAAAGAAACCGCGGACGGCAAATTACCAGATTCCAGTAGTGTTGTTTGCAAGGCTTATAGTGATGTGCATTACCGAGAGGGCCCAGAGATACCTCTCCGACAATCGGAGTGATAAATCCTAATCTCGATCTATGCCAACTCAACAAATACCATCGGAGACACCGGTAGAGCACCTTTATAATCACCTAGTTACGTTGTAACGTTTGGTAGCACACAAAGTGTCCCTCCAGTATTCGGGAGTTGCATAATCTCATAGTCATAGGAACATGTATAAGTCATGAAGAAAGCAATAGCAACATACTAAACGATCAAGTGCTAAGCTAACAGAATGGGTCAAGTCAATCACATCATTCTCTAATGATGTGATCCCGTTAATCAAATGACAACTCATGTATATGGCTAGGAAACTTGACCATCTTTGATTCAACGAGCTAGTCAAGTAGAGGCATACTAGTGACACTCTGTTTGTCTATGTATTCACACATGTACTAAGTTTCCGGTTAATACAATTCTAGCATGAATAATAAACATTTATCATGATATAAGGAAATATAAATAACAACTTTATTATTGCCTCTAGGGCATATTTCCTTCAAAAACTACATCAAGGTAGCTGGATCGACGAAAGACCACTTCCACCACCGGAACGAGTCGCCCACATGATGTTGTCGCCGCTCCTCTATTGGAGTTGGCTTGACCTTGTCGATGATAACCCAAAAGCCTTCATGCATGTGCCCCTAGGAACCGTGCCCTCGAGCCGCAATCATCACCGTTGAACCCTTGAATAGACCTAAAGCACCTGACATCAAATCTCATCATCGCATACACACTACGAGAAAGCCTAACCTCGTCTCCCCAAGGAGATGCACGAATCTACTCGGCAGGTCCCTTGACTATGTCCGAACGGACGAATTTGAGGACCGGAGCCCGAAAGACAAACACGAAGAAGTGTAATTGTGCAACTAATCCCCTGGTGGTTTTGTTAATTAATAACAACATATATGTCATTGATCTAATGAACATTGATGATAGATTTCAGAAAAGATCAATGATTGGCATGGCAAGGACTAATGGATGTGGACCCCTTCAAAATATCAAGGACAAAGGATTGGCTACTCCAAGACTCTTCATTTTTGGTTTAGTGATCCAAGATCACATTGAGTCCCTTAGGAAAGCCAATACTATTAAAAGGGTACAAGGTATTGTTGATGAGGTTGTTGCTCAAAGTGCTTAGTGGTATTGCTCCAAAAACCCTCCATCACTTTCCCAAAACACATGTGTCCAAACCCTAATTCATCATTTCAGTCCCACCGATATCACCTACTCCGGACCCACCGAGATGATCATTCCATTGCCACAACCAAAACCCTAGCAATTCGGTTTGACCAAAATGTATCTCGGTCCCACTGAGATGGCTTGACCAAGTTTCTGTAATGACATTGCTTCACTTTGCAATCACCAAGTTGAAACAATCGGAATTACCGAGATTGGGTTTTTTCCTAGCCGTTGCACTTCGGTCCCACCGAGTTGTTCCCGTTTGGTCCCACCGAAAAGCCCAGTGTTCATATCTTTTACACAGATCAGTCTCACCGAGATTTATTATCGGTGCCACTGAGATGGGTCAAAAGTGTGTAACACTTGGATTTTGGGTGAAGGCTATATATACCCCTCTACCATCCTCTTACCTAGTAAGAGAGCCATCAGATCGAACCACTACTTCCATCATTTGTTTTCTGAGAGAGAACCACATACTCATGTGTTG
Source organism: Aegilops tauschii subsp. strangulata (assembly GCF_002575655.3). Taxonomy (NCBI): domain Eukaryota; kingdom Viridiplantae; phylum Streptophyta; class Magnoliopsida; order Poales; family Poaceae; genus Aegilops; species Aegilops tauschii. The sequence continues at coordinate 74,139,681 of NC_053040.3, read as the reverse complement.
AGATCAAGAGATTTCATTCCTACCATTTGAACCTTGATCTCTAGCCTCTTCAAGTTGCTTCCCACTCCAATCCTTCACCTACCCAAGCCAAATATATGAGAGAGAGATTGATTGTTGAGGAGACTATCATTTGAAGCACAAGAGCAAGGAGTTCATCAACAACACACCATCCATTATCTTTTGGAGAGTGGTGTCTCCTAGATTGGTTAGGTGTCATTTGGGAGCCTCCAAGATCATGTGGAGTTGAACCAAGGAGTCTGTAAGGGCAAGGAGATCGCCTACTCCGTGAAGATCTACCAGAGTGAGGCTAGCCCTTCGTGGACGGAAGCCATGGTGGAATAAACAAGGTTGCTTCTTTGTGGATCCTTCGTGGGTGGAGCCCTCTGTGGACTCGTGCAACCATTACCTTCCGTGGGTTGAAGTCTCCATCAATGTGGACGTACGATACCACCACCTATTGGAACCACGCCAGAAATCATCGTGTCTTCATTGCGCTTGAAATCTCCAACCCCACCCTTATTTACATGTGCAATATTTTACTTTCCGCTGCTATATTCTTAGAATTGCACGTGTAGGGTGATGCTTGACTTGTTATATTTGCTAAAATCCGCCCACAACTAAAATTGAGAAAATGTTAGGTTTTATTTGATCAAGTATTCTAATCACCCCCTCCCCCCTCTAGACATACTTTCGATCCTACAAAGTGTCATCGTCCGTCGAGTGTCACACATTTGAGACTAAAAAACTCTGACCTAAACTAGTAGCCAGAGCAGAGGCACCAGGGATTCCCCTCTCCACTCCTGACTGTTGGAGTGGCGGGCATAGAGGAAGGTGAATTCATAGGCTTGCTAGCGAAGCTTGAGGAAAAGAGTTTGCCTTAGCCATATACGGGGGAGATAAGGAAACGCTTGGCGTGGTAGTAGCTAGTCGATTTCTATGGACAAATTTAAGTTTGTATATTTATGTTCAAAAGAATTGCATTAAATCTTCAAACAAATAACGCGCATGGGAAGGAGGAGAAAACATATCCTTTGCACAAGGGCTTTGGTGAACCTATGTATGTAGTCTCTTCATGGTTGTACTTTCATCGTTAATACACTATGCTCTTTAATTTTTAAGACCTCACAATTAATTGAGGTCTTCAATTTGGATTGGCTCATCCAATTTTGATTGGGTCAACAATTTCTTAATGAGTTCTCCCTAATTTTAAAAGACTCACATTCAACAGAGGTTTCCAATTTAGAATTTGCTCATCAGATTTTGACTGTGTCAATAATTTCTCAAGCAAATCTCTTATTCAATGCTTTTCAATTCACCATGCTCCTTGATTTTTTAGGTTTTCCCTGCGATTGAGGTATTCAATTTTGAATTTGATTCATGATTTTGATCGGGTCAGTGATTTTCCAAATCAATCGACAACAACTCACCTATAAAAACATATCAATCTAGCGCACCCTCTCGCCACATAAAAAAAAGAAGCACCAACACGTGCACTGTAGCATCAATATAGTACATGCAGTCACCGACACAGAAAATTTCTCCACATAAGTATGGGTTGATTAACAGATAACGCAGAATCACACCGCGAAAGATCCATCAAAATACCGCACTTAAAATAAGAAGAAAACACGCTCCATCATATCCCCTACTCGCCAAACTAACTATTCCCTCAGTTTCAAAATATAACGTCTATTAGTTTTCTTTAAGTTAAATTTCTATAACTTTGACCAAGTTTAGAGCCAAAAATTTTGACATCAACAACACTAAATTAAAAATATATATATGAAAATTCATTTCATGATGAATCTACTTATACCGATTTGATATTATGGGTACATATTTCTTTGGTCAAACATACAAAAGTTTGACTTCTTAATAAACTAATACACCTTATATTTTGAAATAGTGAGAGCAAAAAAATATTCTGAAAACTCAACAACATCGACGGCGCAGAAAAGCGCGCCCAACCCTTCTAGTTTAGAAGATTTTCAAAAATACAGAAACAAATTGAGCAAGCAGACAAAATATTTGTCTCCCCCGATATAAAATTCAAATCAAAATGTAAAGCACATTTTGTGAAAATGAAAGAAAAAGATCAAACACGCACCCCTGGGGAGGCGACACACGAGCGCCCTACGCTATAGGGCTGGCCAATTCAGGTTTCCTCAACAACGGTCTTGGGAAGATCAGAACTGGTTCTTGTATTTTTACTTTTGGTTTTTCATTTTATATTTTTAATTTGTCTTTTTCTTGGTTCTTGGTTCTTGGTTCTTTTCCTTTTTCATTTCATGAACTTTTTTCAAATACGCCAACATTTTTTTCATAAAGTTCAAAAAATGTTTATCAATTTCATAAAATGTTCGCCGAATTCAAAATTTGTTTGTCGAATACAATTATTTTTCATCAAAATTAAAAAAACATCAAATTCAAAATGTGTTCATCAAATACAAAAAATGTTCGTCAAATTTTAAAAAATTCATCATATATTAGAAAATCTTCATCAAACCCTAAACACATGTTTATCTCTACTACTTAAAAAGAATGTAAGGTTCTCATTTCTCTTTTCTTTCCACCACCCCTTCGTCCAACTTTCCATGTATGATAATTAATCAACTTAATTTATTTACCTTCAGAACCAATATCACTTTAATTTACTTACCAAACTTCTGATCAAAATATAAGGTAATTCACGAGCAAAATTTGATGAAACAATCGCATTATCATGGGTAGGTAAAATCAAGAGCTAACGTATTATAATATTTATATCCCGTTGCAACGCACGGGCATTGCTCTAGTTAAATTCAAAGTATCAAATTCAAAAATTGCTCATCAAAATTTTAAGTCAATGTTTTTTTTAAAACTTGGATCATTTTTTGAAATTCGGATCTCCTTTTTGAAATCCTGATTTAAAAAAAAATTGTGATCCATGGACATTTTTTCGAAGTTAAAGCAAAAAGATGAAAAAACAAGTAAAACAAGCGCGGCCCGCCATGCATATGGATTGGCCCAAAAGCAGGGGTGGGGATGGGGGTGCGCATTTCGGCGACGCGTGTCGCTCAACACGGTTAATAGGAGGTCCGGGAGAGGATGGGAACAGGAGGTGACGATGCCGATGGCGACCAACGACGAGATGGTGACTGTACCAATGATCGAAGGTGTCAACTTTCCCAACTTGACTTCTCTAGAGGCATTGGAGAAAGGCCATGGCGGAGGGAGGGCAGGCTGAAAAGATGAGGGGTGAAGCGCGTTATTCCATAATGGTGAAACTGGGGGAAGACTTGTATAGGATCTGTCCTTAGGTGAGATCAATGTGATCAATTTTTTTAAAGATACAAAACATGTTCAAAAATTCTGAAAAATATTGGAGACACACATTCATGTGTGATGTACAAGCTTAAAAAGTTCCAGCTCCTAATTCGAACTATACTTATTGGACAAAAAAAGACAAAATCAGATGTGAATAGTATCAAATACTATTCACCCCAATGCTGACACTATTTATAGTCGAACTTGTCTTTTTCGAATCTCTAACTGTAGATCGAGTTTTGAGCTGAAATTTTTTGTAGTTATAGACATGCCCCGCATGTATGTTGTACATTTTTTTCAGATTTTTTTGGATTGTCTAAATATGAAATGTTTGGGTTGATCCTACGATCTCACCTAAAGGGCTGATCCTATACTAGTCTCCCCTGGTGTGGCCTCCTTTCACAACATTTTTCAAGTCAAACTTTGTAAAAATTACCAAATTTTATATTAAAAAGATATGTAACATCCAGTACCATATAATTACACCCTCCGTGCCAAAATAGTTGTCTTACATTTTTCTAGACATGGATCTAGACATGTTTAGTGTCTAAGTACATGAATACATCTTTATCTGGACAAATAAACGTGTCTAGATACATCTATATCTAGACAAATCTAAAACAATTAATTTGGAATGGGGGTAATACATATGAAAAACTATTTCATCATGGATAAGGATATTGAATTGGTATTGTGGATTGATACTTTTTGTCTATAAACTTGACCAAACTTTAATAAGAAGTTTGATTAAAGGCAAAACTAATATGAGAAGTAAAAAAGAAACGAAGGGACTACACGTTGACATGATTTTTTTTTAAACCAAATTCAACATCTACATTTACGTGAGCTTAATTTTTTTCAGACAGAATATAAATAGTTATGAAAAAAGTATTGATATGACACATGTATATTGTTCTTGGTAATGTAGCAATAAAATACACAGATGGTCTACTGGGTATAAGCTAAAACTGGGATATTATTTTACAGTCACACTACAGTACATCTAGTGTGCTGACAAAACACAAGGAAAAACTGAGAACATAACCTCCAGAACAGACAACATACGTTTGCACCGCAACAGAAGTCATGATGTACACTCTGACAAGGTATATATATACATATATAAGTCATGTTTGTACAGACAAAATTGTTTCCTAGGCTAAATTAGAAAAAGAATGAATGCCTTCGCATATATATATATATATATATATATATATATATATATATATATATATATATATATATATATATATATATTACATCAGATTTACACTGCAATCCCGGCTACCACCTCTATTCTTCTCGGTTTCCCCTAAAGGTTAAATTAGACAAACAGATTTTGCCTCCATGAACAACATCAAATTTACAGAACAACTTTGGATTACATCTCAGCTTCCTAGGCTTAAATTAGACAACAGATTTTTCAAGCCTACATCAATCTACACAGCATCCACCATGGTTCCCATCTCTATTTCCTTCTCGATGCGAACAATCAAGCGCCTTCGAGCATACAAAACTTGGCGGCAAACATTCTGCCACAGCTTGCTTTCATCTCTATTCCTCCCTGGAGCTCACAATCGCAATTTGCATGGCATCCATACTTAATCACTGTTCACTTTCCACAATAACACAACATCTCTAGTTCTCTACAGGCAAACCGTTGTCTTTAATAGCAGTACCAATGGGTCTTTACAGAACAAGTAACTTAAACATCGATCTTCTGCTTCTTCCAGGACGGCGGGGCAACGATCAAACTTGGAAGCTGCGGCCTCCTCGAAGCATCTCCAGCACATCTATCACCCGGAGCAGGAGGCTGTACAGCAGCCTCCTGGATCCTTCTCTTCTGTCCGACCAAGTTTGGGACCCTTGTCATATTTACATCTTTAGGTCCGCTGCCGACATGGTGGCCATGATCGGGGTTTAGAGCTGCCTGGAAAGATGGCTTCTCCAGCCTACCATCTTTGGCAGTTCTACTCAAGCTATGATCCACATGCATTCGCAGTGGCTTGCTATCTTCATTCCTTGAAGGATCTGTATGCCTCAGAACAGAGTCTGGGGTGCTTATTGTTGGCTGTTTCCTTGCCAGAGCACTAGCAGGAGCTGGAGCTGGAGCTGTACTGAGCCTTCTTTCGCCGCCGACTGAAGGGTGAGTATGCCTCGGAACAGAGTCTTGGGCGCTTATTATCTGTGATTTCTTCACCGGGGTTCTAGCTCGAGCTGGAGATCCAGTGGGCCTCACTACTACAACTGAAGGGCGTGCATGCCTCACAACAGAGTTTGAAGCGCTTATTATCTTCTGTTTCTTCACCAGGGTTTTATCTTGAGCTGGAGATCTAGTGCGCTTCACTCCTCCAACTGAAGCGTGTGCTTGCCTCAGAACAGAGTCTAGGGTGCTTAATGCCTGCTGTTTCTTCATCGGGTTTGGAGTTATAGTTGGAGCTGAAGTGGGTCCATTTAGGACTCCCCTTGGAGAGAAGGCATGCGAAACAGGGCCATCTGGGGTGCTTATTTTCTGCTGTTTCTTCACCAGAGTTGGAGTCGGAGTTACAGTTGGAGCTGTAGTGTTTCTTAGGCCTCTCCTTGAATATCTATACTTCAGAACAGGCTTTGGGAAGCTTATAATCTGCTGTTTCTCCACCGGAGCAGGCTTCGGGGAGCTTACTGTCTGCTGTTTCTCCGCCGGAGCAGGCTTCGGGGAGCTTGCTGTCTGCTGTTTCTCCGCTGCAGGCTTCGGGGAGTTTGCTGTCTGCTCTTTCTTCACAAAAGCAGGCTTCAGGGAGCTTACTGTCTGCTCTTTCTCCACCGGAGCAGGCTTCGGGGAGCTTGCTGTCTGCTGGTTCTCCGCCGGAGCAGGCTTCAGGGAGCTTGCTGTCTGCTCTTTCTTCACCAAAGCAGGCTTCAGGGAGCTTACTGTCTGTTCTTTCTTCACCAAAGCAGGCTTCAGGGAGCTTACTGTCTGCTCTTTCTCCACCGGAGCAGGCTTCGGGGAGCTTACTGTCTGCTCTTTCTCCACCGGAGCAGGCTTCGGGGAGCTTGCTGTCTGCTGGTTCTCCGCCGGAGCAGGCTTCAGGAAGCTTGCTGTCTGCTCTTTCTTCACCAAAGCAGGCTTCAGGGAGCTTACTGTCTGTTCTTTCTTCACCAAAGCAGACTTCAGGGAGCTTACTGTCTGCTCTTTCTTCATCGGAGCAGGCTTCGGGGATCTTACAGTCTGCTGTTTCTCCACCGGAGCAGGCTTCGGGAAGCTTACTGACTGCTGTTCCTCCACCGCAGCAGGCTTCGGGAAGCTTACTGTCTGCTGTTCCTCCACCAGAGCTGGCTTCAGGGAGCTTACTGTCTGCTGTTCCTCCAATGGAGCAGGCTTTGGGGAGCTTACCGTCTGATGTTCCTCCACCGGAGCAGGCTTCTGGGAGCTTACTGTCTGCTGTTTTGCCACTGGAGCTGGCTTCGGGAAGCTTACAGCCTGCTGTTCCTCCACTGGAGCTGGCTTCAGTAAGCTTTTTGCCACCGGAGCTGGCTTTGGCAAGCTTAGTGTCTGCTGTTTTGCCACCAGAGCTGGCTTCGGGAATCTTACTGCCTGCTGTTTCTCCACCGGAGCTGGAGCTGGAATGGGCCCGATAGCAGGACCCGTGGGGCGTTGGTTTCTTTCATTAAAGACCTGTTTCATTTGCTGGATAGCAGCTGCAAATATAACTAGCCATCAGATGAGAAGGAAAATTGATGATACTGAAAGGTAAATGACTGTCTCGATGGATGCAGAAGAAAACTAACTGAATGAATTCGTCATACAAGCACTGTACCTTGCAACTGCTTTGGAGCAACATCGAATTGATGCCACCATACTTTTCCTTGTTCAAAAGGGAGTGTAACATCATGAAACTTGGAGGCAAGATGGAGAGCTCCAGCAGCTATGTAGTGTGGTTTAAATTGCACTACCAATGCAGTCCGAAGCCTGTACAGTTGGATGACCGGGTCAGGAATAACAAGGTTGCCAAATTGTGGAGAAACATATGACAGGGTAACCCCAGATAACTTACGTATCATTTATGAGATTTATTGCAGCTTGTTTCACTTCCTTCTGGGAGATCCCCAGATTCTTGAGAGCGAGATTTAGTGGCTCGTAAGGATGCTGTATATTGAAATCAAACCTGATGGTTGAAAGCAATAGTGCCTCCCCCATCAAAATTAGGTCCTTCCGCTTCTCAAGGACCTCCTATTTTTAGTTCAAAAAAGTTGAGCAATATAGAACAGAAACATCACAAGAAACAGGACAGCTGCCAGCAATAGTAGTACAAAGCAAGAAGTTCGCGGTACCTTCTGTTTGATTCTGCGAGCAGCATCAGGTTTTCTCTTATACATTGTTTCATGTGCCACAGTAACGACACGTCCTAATTGGCAAGGAGTGTCTTCAATCTTCGAAGCAAGAAAGATGCAAGCAGTTGCAACAGTCTGGAAGGACGGAAGAGTTAGTAGCTAACCTTTTAAATGGCAAGTGCATAATTACAAAATGGTATGAAGTTGTGTTGCTGCATTATATATAGGCCACTCAGCTTTGAACAAAATTCCTTTTTCAGGAAGACAACCCACAGCAGCAAGAAGAACAGGACTTGATATTACTGGGAGGAAAGTAAATAGCAGCGGAAAAAAAATTAGTACTTACTGTCTAGAGTATTATTAGAAAGTGCCTCTTCAAGTTTGTAAAGTTGCTCCAACAGAACCAGAACCACACCTTTCGTCCGTGCAATTTTAGGTGCTCCCGATAAAATTACATAAAGCTATCATACCTCGCTTCAAGACCCCTTACTTAAAGGACCCAGCGTGAAACATCTCAACTCTACCTTTGATCCAAAACCCATGTTACAATTTTGTCTGCCGTGACCAGGCTAGGTGCGCTGAAAACACACAGACACGTTACACAACCCTCGACTACCCCAAAATGTCTACTAAACAGAAAACGACAACATTTTCAAGATCCTACACAGGTAATAGAAACCGTTAGTTTGGACGGACTTGCTACGCGGGTAAGAGTTCACAATCCTACACAGGTAAGAGAAACCGTTAGTTTGGACACAGTTGCTACGCAGGTAAGAGAAACAGTCAGTCCACACACAGTGCTACAAAGGTAAGAGAAAATGTTAGTTCAGACACAGTGACAGTAAAAATGACAAGTGTTGACATTTTACCCCCAGGAGCATGGACAGACCCTGACGGAGCCCAAAAGCTTGTGTTAGGAGAACAATTGCTCAATTTCGCACATGAATTCGACACACACGGCGCGCGCCAAACTGGTTAGTCAGTCATGAAATTCAAGATCGTGTGTGCAGAAACAATTTGCCATTGTTTGGTCCCATGAACAGGGGGTACCTGCCACTCGTTCTTGACCAGGGACTGGTGGAGATAGAAGCGGTGGCACAGCACGGTGCCCGTCGCGATTGTGATGTCGGGCCTGCAGCAACAAACAAACAACAGCAGCGTCAAAAGACTGCGGATTTCGTCGGGGGCCAGACCCGGGGCCGAGCGAACGCAGCCCGCGGCCGCGGATTCGCGAGACCTAGGGCACGGATCGGGCGACCCCGAGCGAAATTCGGCCGCGGGCCGGAGGAAACGGAGGAGGGGGAGGGGGTGAGGAGGGCGCTTACACCCCGAGCCTGCGGCCGACGTCGCGGATGTAGCTGGAGTAGACCGACCGGAGCTGGGCCTCCCTGGCGGCAGGCATGCCGTCCTTCCTGGACGGCGACCCTTCCTCGATCTCCTCCTTGCTGAGGTACCAGGACCGCCCACGCTCGCCCCCCTCCGCCATGGCCGGCCGCCCGGCCGAACCGCGGGCCGCGAGGAGGAGGAGGGGACGGGGAGACCGGGGGTGGACTCGGGGCGGCGACTTGGGGCGTGGCGGCGCGGAGCAGGGGGGACGCGGGCGCGGGTCTGGTGCGGGTCGGGGGAGGGTGGGTGTGGGGATCGAGGAGGTAAAGGAAACGGAACGGGACGCGACGCGGGGCTCGCGTGGGCGCTCGGCAGGTTTCGTCGCGGCCAAGCCGATGTTGCGTGGGGTCCAGCCGGAGCACCGCGACTTTTTTGAGTCGGTTCCGCGTCAGGGGCTCTGGCTCCTCGTGATCAGATCGCGAGGCACGTCAGCCGTTGGTTCTGGCCCTGGGGGTTTGGGCGGGGTTTAAAACGTGGGCGGGTGGGACGGGGCGCGATGCGATGGACGGGGGAGAGGGGCTCCTGTCCGGAGACGGCGGGCTCGATATAGATGGGAACATGAGATGTGATGTGATGGGCCGGCTGCGTTTCCTTCTGTTTGAGGAAGAAATTTCCTCCTTTAGCCCTGAAAAAAAAATTACTATTCTCCCTCTTTTAAAAGAAATTCAGTTCTCACTCCTCTAAAACAAATCAGAAAACACGAGTTTTTTTTACTAAGCAACAAGATGGAATTGCATGATCTTGCTAGAGAATTCGAAGCGCGCGATCTTCTTTAGCAGGATCGTGCGGTTCTTCTTGTTGTTGAGTGGGTCTCGTGTTTCCTGAGTTCTTTTCGGAGGAATGGGACTTAATTTTTTTTAGGGAAGAAAGAATAAGGGCTTCCTCAATCGATAGTAAATCAGTAAATCACAATCGGCCCATCACATCTCGTGTTCCAATCTATATCCAGCCCGCGGTCGCCAAGACCTCTCGCCCCGTCCATCTATCCCCTCCCCTTCCACGTATTAAACCCCAAACCCCCAAAACCACAACCGCCGTCCAACGCACATCGCGACTGATTACGAAGTGACAGAGACTGTGACGCGGGACCGACTCAAAAAGTCGCGGCTCTCCAGGTAAGCCCCGCTCGTCATGGGCCTGTCCGCGACGAAACCCGCCCACGTGAACCGTGCTACTGCCCCTCGTTCCGTTTCTTCTTTACCTCCTCGATTTGCGCACCCCCAGCCCTCGAACCAACGGTTGACGTGCCTTGTGATTGATTACGAAGCGACATACACGAATTTCATATTCGTCGATGCTCCCCACCCCCAAGCTTATGGAGAAGAGGAGAGGGTGGGGAGGTGGTGCCGCGGCCTTGATTGTGTGGCCGATTGAGGGCACATGTGATATTTGTGGTGAGGAAGGTCCATATTTGGGTAGAGATGTGGCTCATCTTTGCCAGATATGGACCTTGCTCACTGGTGAATCTTCCCCCATGGCCATCAGATCTGGGAAATGGCGGGGATGTGGTGTGTCGCCTTAATTGTCTGGACAATAAACAGGGGATACCTGCCACTCCGTTCCTGGCGTGGGACTGGTGGAGGTAGAAGCGGTGGCAGAGCACTATTCTCGCCATGCTTCTGATCTGGATCCTGCAACGACAACAACAGGAAAAGATTACAATTTTTGTAAGGGCACACTCGAAACCAAGAAAATGCAATTTGCTCCCCCGAATTTCTGAAATCTAGGGCACAGATCAAGCTACTAAGAGTGAAATTGGTGTGGGGGAGAAGAGGTGCTTACAGCTTGAGCCCGAGGCTGATGTCCCGAATGAAGCTACAATATGTTATCCAAAGTTGGGCCTCCTTGGCAACGCCCACGCCGTTCCGCCTGGATGATGAACCACGCTCGATGTCCTTACTTGACGTTATCCAAAGTTGGGTCGGGCAGATGCCTCATTCTTGACAGATCTGGACCTTACTCACCGGTGCATCTCCCGTATGGCCATCAGATCTGGGAAATAATGGGGAGGTGGTGTCGCCGCCTTGACTATGTGGCCGATTGAGGGCATGGTTGAGATTCACTGGTGAGGAAGGTCTATATTGGGTAGGGATATGGCTCATCCACGCCAGATTTGGACCTTGCTCACCGATGAATCTGCCCTATGGCCATCAGATCTGGGAAATAATAGGGAGGTGGTGTCCGCCGCCTTGACTGTGTGGTCGATCGAGGACATGGCTGAGATTCGGTGCTGAGGAAGGTCCATCTTTGGGCAGGGATATGGCTCATCCTTGCTAGATCTGGACCTTGCTCATCGGTGAATCTCCCCTATGTTCATCAGATCTGGGGAAAATCGGGGGACGGTAGTAGGCGTGGACATGGGTAGCTCCCTTTCCTGGCCGATGCGCCTGGTATGACAACGACAGGGGGCTTGTGAGGAGAAGGGAGTTTGTGAGAAAAAGGCTTGGTGAAGAGCCAGTGAGGAGGAGGAGGCGGCGTGTGTGCAAAGTTGGGAACGCTAGTGTGTGCAAAGTTGGGAACGCTAGGTTTTCTGTATGGTGGTGAGTCAGGTTTGAAGAAATTTATAGGGAACCCTAAGCAATGTGAGTCGTTGGATCTACCTGACCATTCGACAAAAACTAAAATTATTGGGGTGTTAAATGATAATTGTATTAGTTTCCTTATGTATCATGGAGGAATGTGTGGTGAGTGCTAGAGGTCTTCCCATGACATGGCTCAAAGAGTGTCATATACGTGTATGCCTACCCTTTTCTTTGACAAAGACAACTCACGCGTGGCTTACAGGTCTCCTAATTCACTGTAATTTTACTATATCCTAATCACACTGTTTCTTTTTAGATGGATCCAGTTAGTTTTAAGCCGCTTCTCCTTTTTCTGCTAGGGAGAAAAGAAAGTGTTATGATGTAGGACATGAGTAAGTGGGAAAGCAGTCATGCTAGCTAAAATCGCCTTTAGCGACATCCAATCCCTTCAATTTTAGTCTCGCTCCTTCAAAAAGCATATCATGACCATTTATTCCAAAAAAATACATATACCTTCAACATTTTTGCATACATCACTTGGTATATTTTGTGAGACTTACCCATTTGAACGGTAACTGATTAAAGGCCTAAAACAGATAAAGCACTACCCTAAGCCTCAAATCATGTATGACAAATTTTCCTCGATCATTCTTTACAAATCCTCCCACTTTTTCCCCGTCAATTCTCCCATTGCTCTATCAATGAGCCCATGATTCTCACATGGGTGTCCATCTTTGTAATGCCCTCACACATCCGTCTCCTCGAACCCATCATATTCCTTGACGAGAACACCATAACCTAGGAAGATCTTGTTGGAAATATGCCCTAGAGGCAATAATAAATTGGTTATTATTATATTTCCTTGTTCATGATAATCGTTTATTATCCATGCTAGAATTGTATTGATAGGAAACTCAGATACATGTGTGGATACATAGACAACACCATGTCCCTAGTAAGCCTCTAGTTGACTAGCTCGTTGATCAATAGATGGTTACGGTTTCCTGACCATGGACATTGGATGTCGTTGATAACGGGATCACATCATTAGGAGAATGATGTGATGGACAAGACCCAATCCTAAGCCTAGCACAAGATCGTGTAGTTCGTTTTCTCAGAGCTTTTCTAATGTCAAGTATCATTTCCTTAGACCATGAGATTGTGCAACTCCCGGATACCGTAGGAATGCTTTGGGTGTACCAAACGTCACAACGTAACTGGGTGGCTATGAAGGTGCACTACAGGTATCTCCGAAAGTGTCTGTTGGGTTGGCACGAATCGAGACTGGGATTTGTCACTCCGTGTAAACGGAGAGGTATCTCTGGGCCTACTCGGTAGGACATCATCATAATGTGCACAATGTGACCAAGGAGTTGATCACGGGATGATGTGAGTTACGGAATGAGTAAAGAGACTTGCCGGTAACGAGATTGAACAAGGTATCGGGATACCGACGATCGAATCTCGGGCAAGTAACATACCGATAGACAAAGGGAATTGTATACGGGATTGATTGAATCCCCGACATCGTGGTTCATCCGATGAGATCATCGTGGAACATGTGGGAGCCAACATGGGTATCCAGATCCCGCTGTTGGTTATTGACCGGAGAACGTCTCGGTCATGTCTGCATGGTTCCCGAACCCGTAGGGTCTGCACACTTAAGGTTCGATGATGCTAGGGTTATAGGGAAAGTATGTACGTGGTTACCGAATGTTGTTCGGAGTCCCGGATGAGATCCCGGACGTCACGAGGAGTTCCGGAATGGTCCGGAGGTAAAGATTTATATATGGGAAGTCCTGTTTTGGTCACCGGAAAAGTTTCGGGTGAAATCGGTAATGTACCGGGACCACCGAGAGGGTCCCGGGGGTCCACCAAGTGGGGCCACCAGCCCCAGAAGGCTGCGTGGGCCAAGTGTGGGAGGGGACCAGCCCCAGGTGGGCTGGTGCGCCCCCCCACCAAGGCCCAAGGCGCATGGGAGAGTGGGAGGGGGCAAACCCTAGGTCCAGATGGGCCTTAAGGCCCACCCTAGTGGCGCCCCCCCTCTCCTCCCCTTGGCCGCCCCCCTTGGATGGGATCTAGGGCTGGCCGCCTCCTCTTGGGGGTGGAAACCCTAAGGGGGGCGCAGCCCCCTCCCCCCCTATATATAGTTGAGGTTTGGGCTGCCCAAGAGACATGAGAACGTCTCTCTTTCGGCGCAGCCCTACCCCTCTCCCTCCTCCTCCTCTCCCGCGGTGCTTGGCGAAGCCCCTGCGGGATTGCCACGCTCCTCCATCACCACCACGCCGTCGTGCTGCTGCTGGACGGAGTCTTCCCCAACCTCTCCCTCTCACCTTGCTGGATCAAGGCGTGGGAGACGTCACCGGGCTGCACGTGTGTTGAACGCGGAGGCGCCGTGGTTCGGCGCTTAGATCGGAATCAACCGCGGTCTGAATCGCTATGAGTACGACTCCTTCATCCGCGTTCTTGCAACGCTTCCGCATCGCGATCTACAAGGGTATGTAGATGCACTCCCCTTCCCCTCGTTGCTAGATTACTCCATAGATTGATCTTGGTGATGCGTAGAAAATTTTGAATTTCTGCTACGTTCTCCAACAGTGGCATCATGAGCTAGGTCTATGCGTAGTATCTATGCACGAGTAGAACACAAAGTAGTTGTGGGCGTCGATTTTGCCAATTCTTCTTGCCGCTACTAGTCTTATCTTGTTTCGGCGGCATTGTGGGATGAAGTGGCCCGGACCGACCTTACACGTACGCTTACGTGAGACAGGTTCCACCGACTGACATGCACTAGTTGCATAAGGTGGCTAGCGGGTGTCTGTCTCTCCCACTTTAGTCGGAACGGATTCGATGAAAAGGGTCCTTATGAAGGGTAAATAGAAATTGGCATATCACGTTGTGGTTTTACATAGGTAAGAAACGTTCTTGCTAGAAACCTATACAAGCCACGTAAAAACTTGCAACAACAATTAGAGGACGTCTAACTTGTTTTTGCAGCATGTGCTATGTGATGTGATATGGCCAGAAGATGTGATGAATGATATATGTGATGTATGAGATTGATCATATTCTTGTAATAGGAATCACGACTTGCATGTTGATGAGTATGACAACCGGCAGGAGCCATAGGAGTTGTCTTTATTTTTGTATGACCTGCGTGTCATTGAATAACGCCATGTAAATTACTTTACTTTATTGCTAAGCGCGTTAGCCATAGAAGTAGAAGTAATCGTTGGCGTGACAACTTCATGAAGACACAATGATGGAGATCATGATGATGGAGATCATGGTGTCATGCCGGTGACAAAGATGATCATGGTGCCCCGAAGATGGAGATCAAAGGAGCAAAATGATATTGGCCATATCATGTCACTATTTGATTGCATGTGATGTTTATCATGTTATGCATCTTATTTGCTTAGAACGACGGCAGCATAAATAAGATGATCCCTTACTAAAATTTCAAGAGACGTGTTCCCCCTAACTGTGCACCGTTGCGAAGGTTCGTTGTTTCAAAGCACCACGTGATGATCGGGTGTGATAGATTCTAATGTTCGAATACAACGGGTGTTGACGAGCCTAGCATGTACAGACATGGCCTCGGAACACATGCGAAACACTTAGGTTGACTTGACGAGCCTAGCATGTACAGACATGGCCTCGGAACACAAGAGACCGAAAGGTCGAACATGAGTCGTATAGTAGATACGATCAACATGGAGATGTTCACCGATGATGACTAGTCCGTCTCACGTGATGATCGGACACGGCCTAGTTTGACTCGGATCATGTATCACTTAGATGACTAGAGGGATGTCTATCTGAGTGGGAGTTCAATAATCAGATGAACTTCATTATCATGAACATAGTCAAAAGGTCTTTGCAAATTATGTCATACGCTTTAGTTCTACTGTTTAAGATATGTTCCTAGAGAAAATTTAGTTTAAAGTTGGTAGTAGCAATTATGCGGACTGGGTCCGTAAACTGAGGATTGTCCTCATTGCTGCACAGAAGGCTTATGTCCTTAATGCACCGCTCGGTGTGCTGAACCTCAGCGTCGTCTGTAGATGTTGCGAAACATCTGACATACACGTTTTGATGACTACGTGATAGTTCAGTGCGTAATGCTAACGGTTTAGAATTGTGGCACCAAAGACGGTTTTTGAAACATCGCAGAACATGTGAGATGTTCCGAAGACTGAAATTGGGATTTCAGATTAGTGCCCACGTCAAGAGGTATGAGACCTCTGACAAGTTTCTTAAGCCTGAAGACTAAGGGAGAAAAGCTCAATCGTTGAGCATGTGCTCAGATTGTCTGAGTACCACAATCGCTTGAATCGAGTGGGAGTTAATCTCCCAGATGAGATAGTGATGGTTCTCCATAGTCACTGCCACCAAGCTAGTAGAGCTTCGTGATGAACTATAACATATCAGGGATAGTTATGATGATCCTTGAGCTATTCGCGATGTTTGACACCGCGAAAGTAGAAATCAAGAAGGAGCATCAATTGTTGATGGTTAGTAAAACCACTAGTTTCTAGAAGGGCAAGGGCAAAAAGGGACACTTCATGAAACAACAAATCGTTTGCTGCTCTAGTGAAGAATCCCAAGGTTGAACCCAAACCCGAGACTAAGTGCTTCTGTAATGAGGGGAACGGTCACTGAAGCAGTACTACCCTAGATACTTGGTAGATGAGAAGGCAGGCAAGGTCGACAGAAGTATATTGGATATACATTATATGAATGTGTACTTTACTAGTACTCCTAGCAGCACCAGGGTATTAGATACCGGTTCGGTTGCTAAGTGTTAGTAACTCGAAATAAAAGCTGCGGAATAAACAGAGACTAGCTAAAGGTGAGATGACGATATGTGTTGGAAGTGTTTCCAAGGTTGATGTAATCAAGCATCGCATGCTCCCTCTACCATCGAGATTTGGTGTTTGCGTTGAGCATGATTGGATTATGTTTATCGAAATACGGTTATTCATTTAAGGAGAATAATGGTTGCTCTGTTTATTTGAATAATACCTTCAATGGTCTTGCACCTAAAATGAATCTCGATCGTAGTGATACACATGTTCGTGCCAAAAGATATAAAATAGTAATGATAGTTCCACATACTTGTGGCACTGCCATTTGAGTCATATTGGTATAGAACGCATGAAGAAGCTCCATGTAGATGGATCTTTGGACTCACTCGTTTTTGAAAAGATTGAGACATGCGAACCATGTCTATTGGTATATATGCATGAAGAAACTCCATGCAGATGGATCGTTTGGACTCACTTGATTTTGAATCACTTGAGACATGCAAATCATACCACATGGGCAAGATGACTGAAAGTCCTCGTTTTCAGTAAGATGGAACAAGAGAGCAACTTATTGGAAGTAATACATTTTGATGTATGCAGTCCAATGAGTGCTGAGGCATGCCGTGGATATCGTTATGTTCTTACTTCACAGATGATTTGAGTAGATGCTGAGTGTATTTACTTGATGAAACACAAGTCTGAATTATTGAAAGGTTCAAGTAATTTCAGAGTGAAGTTGAAGATCGTCGTGACAAGAGGATAAAATGTCTGTGATATAATCATAAAGATGAGTATCTGAGTTACGAGTTTGGCACACAATTAAGACATTGTGGAAAGTGTTTCACAATTAATACCGCCTGGAACACCATAGTGTGATGGTGTGTGCGAACATCATAACTGCACCCTATTGGATATGGTGCATACCATGATGTTTCTTATCAAATTACCAATATCGTTTATGGGTTAGGCATTAGAGACAACTGCATTCACTTTAAAAGGGGCACCACGCAATTCCGTTGAGACGACACCGTTTAGTGAAACCTAAGTTGTCGTTTCTTAAAAGTTTGGGGCTGCGATGCTTATGTGAAAAAGTTTCAGGCTGATAAGCTCGAACCCAAAGCGGATAAATGCGTCTTCATAGAATACCCAAAACAGTTGGGTATACCTCCTATTTCAGATCTGGAAGCAAAAGTAATTGCTTCTAGAAACGAGTCCTTTCTCGAGGAAAAGTTTCTCTCGAAAGAATTGAGTGGGAGGATGGTGGAGACTTGATAAGGTTATTGAACCGTCACTTCAACTAGTGTGTAGCAGGGCACAGGAAGTTGTTCCTGTGTCACCTACACCAATTGAAGTGGAAGCTTATGATAGTGATCATGAAACTTCGGATCAAGTCACTACCAAACCTCGTAGGACGACGAGGATGCGTGCTACTTCAGAGTGGTACGTGATCCTGTCTGAGATATCATGTTGTTGGACAATACTGAACCTACGAGCTATGGAGAAGCGATGGTGGGCCCATATTTCGACAAATGGTTAGAAGCCATGAAATCTGAGATAAATGGATCTTTAAGAAGAAGACGGACGTGGACGGTAATGTTACCGTCTATGAAGCTCGACTTGTGGCAAAGAGTATTTCCACAAGTTCAAGGAGTTGACTACGATGAGATTTTCCCATACGTAGCGATGCTTAAGTCCGTCGGAATCATGTTAGCATTAGCTGCATTTATGAAATCTGGCAGATGGATGTCAAAACAAGTTTCCTTACCTGTTTTCGTAAGGAAAGGTTGTATGTGATACAATCAAAACGGTTTTGTCGATCCTAAGGATGCTAAAAGGTATGCTAGCTCCAGCGATCCTTCCATGGACTAGAGCAAGCATCTCGGAGTCAGAATATACGCTTTGATGAGATGATCAAAGATTTTGGGTTTATACAAAGTTTATGAGAAACTTGTATTTCCAATAAAGTGAGTGGGAGCGCTACAACATTTCTGATAAGTATATGTGAATGACATATTGTTGATTCGAAATGATGTGAAATTTTTGGAAAGCATAAAGGGTTGTTTGAAAGGAGTTTTTCAAAGGAAGACCTGGATAAAGCTACTTACATATTGGGCATCAAGATCTATAGAGATAGATCAAGACGCCTGATGATACTTTCAAAGAACGCACACCTTGACACGATTTTGAAAGAGTTCAAAATAGATCAGCAAAGAAGGAGTTCTTGGCTGTGTTACAAGGTGTGAGTATTGAGTAAGACTCAAGACCTGACCACAGCAGAAGAGAGAGAAAGGACGAAGGTCGTCCCCTATGCTTTAGACATAGGCTCTACAGTATGCTATGCTGTGTACCGCACATGAAGTGTGCCTTGCCATGAGTTGGTCAAGGGGTACAATAGTGATCCGGGAATGGATCACATGACAGCGGTCGAACTTATCCTTAGTATCTAGTGGACTAAGGAATTTTCTCGATTATGGAGGTGAAAAGGAGTTCGTCGTAAAGGGTTACGTCGATGCGAACTTTGACACTAATCCGGATGACTCTGAGTAGTAAACCGGATTCGTATAGTAGAGCAATTATTTGAAATGGCTCCAAATAGCGCGTGGTAGCATCCACAAGATGACATAGATATTTGTAAAGCACACACAGATCTGAAAGGTTCAGACCCGTTGACTAATAACCTCTCTCACAAGCATAACATGATCAAACCAGAACTCATTGAGTGTTAATCACATAGTGATGTGAACTAGATTGTTGACTCTAGTAAACTCTTTGGATGTTGGTCACATGGTGATGTGACCTGTCAGTGTTAATCACATGGTGATGTGAACTAGATTATTGACTCTAGTGCAAGTGGGAGACTGTTGGAAATATGCCCTAGAGGCAATAATAAATTGGTTATTATTATATTTCCTTGTTCATGATAATCGTTTATTATCCATGCTAGAATTGTATTGATAGGAAACTCAGATACATGTGCGGATACATAGACAACACCATGTCCCTAGTAAGCCTCTAGTTGACTAACTCGTTGATCAATAGATGGTTACGGTTTCCTGACCATGGACATTGGATGTCGTTGATAACAGGATCACATCATTAGGAGAATGATGTGATGGACAAGACCCAATCCTAAGCCTAGCACAAGATCGTGTAGTTCATTTGCTCAGAGCTTTTCTAATGTCAAGTATCATTTCCTTAGACCATGAGATTGTGCAACTCCCGGATACCGTAGGAATGCTTTGGGTGTACCAAACGTCACAACGTAACTGGGTGGCTATAAAGGTGCACTACAGGTATCTCCGAAAGTGTCTGTTGGGTTGGCACGAATCGAGACTGGGATTTGTCACTTCGTGTAAACGGAGAGGTATCTCTGGGCCCACTCGGTAGGACATCATCATAATGTGCACAATGTGACCAAGGAGTTGATCACGGGATGATGTGAGTTACGGAACGAGTAAAGAGACTTGCCGGTAACGAGATTGAACAAGGTATCGGGATACCGACGATCGAATCTCGGGCAAGTAACATACCGATAGACAAAGGGAATTGTATACGGGATTGATTGAATCCCCGACATCGTGGTTCATCCGATGAGATCATCGTGGAACATGTGGGAGCCAACATGGGTATCCAAATCCCGCTGTTGGTTATTGACCGGAGAACGTCTTGGTCATGTCTGCATGGTTCCCGAACCCGTAGGGTCTGCACACTTAAGGTTCGATGACGCTAGGGTTATAGGGAAAGTATGTACGTGGTTACTGAATGTTGTTCGGAGTCCCGAATGAGATCCCGGACATCACGAGGAGTTCCGAAATGGTCCGGAGGTAAAGATTTATATATGGGAAGTCCTGTTTTGGTCACCGGAAAAGTTTCGGGTGAAATCGGTAATGTACCGGGACCACCGGGAGGGTCCCGGGGGTCCACCAAGTGGGGCCACCAGCCCCAGAAGGCTGCGTGGGCCAAGTGTGGGAGGGGACCAGCCCCAGGTGGGCTGGTGCGCCCCCCACCAAGGCCCAAGGCGCATGGGAGAGTGGGAGGGGGCAAACCCTAGGTCCAGATGGGCCTTAAGGCCCACCCTAGTGGCGCCCCCCTCTCCTCCCCTTGGCCGCCCCCCTTGGATGGGATCTAGGGCTGGCCGCCTCCTCTTGGGGGTGGAAACCCTAAGGGGGGCGCAGCCCCCTCCCCCCTATATATAGTTGAGGTTTGGGCTGCCCAAGAGACATGAGAACGTCTCTCTTTCGGCATAGCCCTACCCCTCTCCCTCCTCCTCCTCTCCCGCGGTGCTTGGCGAAGCCCTGCGGGATTGCCACGCTCCTCCACCACCACCACCACGCCGTCGTGCTGCTGCTGGACGGAGTCTTCCCCAACCTCTCCCTCTCACCTTGCTGGATCAAGGCATGGGAGACGTCACCGGGCTGCACGTGTGTTGAACGCGGAGGCGCCGTGGTTCGGCGCTTAGATCGGAATCAACCGCGATCTGAATCGCTACGAGTACGACTCCTTCATCCGCGTTCTTGCAACGCTTCCGCATCGCGATCTACAAGGGTATGTAGATGCACTCCCATTCCCCTCGTTGCTAGATTACTCCATAGATTGATCTTGGTGATGCGTAGAAAATTTTGAATTTCTGCTACGTTCTCCAACAGATCTAAGGGACATCCCCCATTGTGTGTCTCTAGTCGTAAACACGAGAACTAAACCATGAATTCATAATTTAAGATTCCACATAACTTCACTTCCCTTGCAAGAGTCCAAGCAAAGTTCATGGTATTCACAAAGGAGGTTTTGTTGAAGAGTTTCTTGGTGACAACTATCTGTGAGTAAGGTATGCCTTATGGGCAAACTCAAACCATATCACTGGCCCGATTGTGTATGACTGATGTCTACTACACAACTTATTTTGTAGACTCATGTTGGGCCTCCAAGCGCAGAGTTTTGTAGGACAGTAGCAATTTTCCCTCAAGCGGACTTTATCAATCCGTGGGAGGCGTAGGATGAAGATGGTCTCTCTCAAACAACACCGCAATCAAATACAACAAATCTCTTGTGTCCCCAACACACGCAATACAATGCCAAATTATATAGGTGCACTAGTTCGGCGAAGAGATGGTGATACAAGTGTAGTATGGATAGTAGATATAGGTTTTTGTAATCTGAAAATGAAAAATAGCAAGGTAGAAAGTGATAAAACGGAGCACAAACGGTATTGCAATGCTTAGAAACAAGGCCTGGGATTTATACTTTCACTAGTGCAATCTCTCAACACTGCTAACATAATTGAATCATATAACAATCCTCAATGCGCGACGAAGAATCACTCCAAAGTTCTTATATAGCGGAGAACATAAGATGAAATTGTTGTAGGGTACAAAACCACCTCAAAGTTATCTTTTCCGATCAATCTATTGAGTCATCCCTATAAGTGTCGCAAATAGCCCTAGAGTTTGTACTAAAATAACACAATATGATACGCATCAAGCAACTCTAATGTCACCTCGATACTCCAATGTCACCACAAGTATCCATGAGTTGATTATTCGATATGCATCAAACAACTTCACATTCATAATATTCAATCCAACACAAAGAACTTCAAAGAGTGCCCCAAGGTTTCTACCGGAGAAAGAAGGACGGAAATGTGTATCGACCCTTATGCATAGATTACCCCAATGTCACGATAATCCACAAGTTGAATACCAAAACATATATCAAGTGAATCAATAGAACACCCCATTGTGACCATGGGTATCTGATGGGGAACGAAGCATGAAAATAAAAAAACCCTACGAATACCCAAGATCTAATCTAGATGCATAGCAACGAGAGGGGAGTGTGTCTACATACCCTTGTAGACCTAAAGCGAAAGCGTATATAACGCGGTTGATGTAGTCATACTCTTCGCGATCCGATCATGTTCCAATCCGATCTAGTGCTGAACGGACGGCACCTCCACGTTCAGCACACGTGCGGCTCGGTGACACCTCCTCCTTCTTGATCCAGCAAGCAAGAGAGGAGAATTAGATGGGATCTTGATACGTCTCCAACGTATCTATAATTTTTGATTGTTCCATGATATTATATTATCTATTTTGGATGTTTTATATCATTAATATGCTATTTTATATTATTTTTGGGACTAACCTATTAATCTAGAGCCCAGTGCTAGTTTCTAGTTTTTCCTTGTTTTAGAGTTTTGCAGAAAAGGAATACCAAACGGAGTCCAAATGGAATAAAACTTTCGCGATGATTTTTCTTGGACCAGAAGACATCGAGAGGACTTGGAATACAAGTTAGAGAAGCCACGAGGCGGCCACAAGGACGGAGGGCACACCCAAGGGGTAGGGCGCGCACCCTCCCTTGTGGGCCCCTCATGACTCCACCGACCTATTTCTTCCGCCTATATATTCTCATATATTCCAAAACCAACAGAGAGAGCCATGAAAACACTTTTCCACCGCCGCAACCTTCCGTACCCGTGAGATCCCTCTAGGGGCCTTTTCCGGCGTCCTGCCAGAGGGGGATTCGATCACGGTGGGCTTCTACATCAATACCATTGCCCTTCCGATGAAGCGTGAGTAGTTTACCGCAGACCTACGGGTCCATAGCTAGTAGGTAGATGGCTTCTTCTCTCTCTTGATTCTCAATACCATGTTCTCCTCGATGTTCTTGGAGATCTATTCGATGTAATACTTTTTGCGGTGTGTTTGTCGAGATCCGATGAATTGTGGATTTATGATCAGCTTATCTATGAATATTATTTGAATCTTCTCTGAATTCTTATATGCATGATTTGATATCTTTGCAAGTCTCTTTGAATTATCGATTTGGTTTGGCCAACTAGATTGGTTTTTCTTGCAATGGGAGAAGTGCTTAGCTTTGGGTTCAATCCTGCGGTGTCCTTTCCCAGTGACAGTAGGGGCAGCAAGGCACGTATTGTATTGTTGCCATCGAGGATAAAAAGATGGGGTTTATATCATATTACTTGAGTTTATTGCTCTACATCATGTCATCTTACTTAATGTGTTACTCTGTTCTTCATGAACTTAATACTCTAGATGCAGGCAGGAGTCGGTCGATGTGTGGAGTAATAGTAGTAGATGCAGGCAGGAGCCGGTCTACTTGACACGGACGTGATGCCTATATTCATGATCATTTCCTTAGATATCGTTATAACTTTGCGCTTTTCTATCAATTGCTCGGCAGTAATTTGTTCACCCACCGTAATATTTTCTATCTTGAGAGAAGCCTCTAGTGAAACCTATGGCCCCCGGTGAGGGAGTCCTGGATTATGGGGTCCTCCGGCGTCCGGGCTATGTGACATGGGCCGGACTGATGGTCCGTGAAGATACAAGATAGAAGGCCTTCCCCCGTGTCCGGATGGGACTCTCCTTTGCGTGGATTGCAAGCTTGGCGTCCAGATGTGTAGTTTCCTTTGTCTATAAACCAACTCTATACAAACCCTAGCCCCCTCCGGTGTCTATATAAACCGGAGGGTTTAGTCTGTAGAGGCTACACTGGAGGGTTTAGTCTGTAGAGGCTATCACAAATCATATAGGCTAGACATCTAGGGTTTAGCCATTATGATCTCGAGGTAGATCGACTCTTGTAACCCCTATACTCATCAAAGTCAATCAAGCAGGAAGTAGGGTATTACCTCCATTAAAGAGGGCCTGAACCTGGGTAAACATCATGTCCCCTGCCTCCTGTTACCTTTGATCCTCGGACGCACAGTTCGGGACCCCCTACCCGAGATCGACCGGTTTTGACACCGACATTGGTGCTTTCATTGAGAGTTCCACGGTGTCGTCGACAGAAGGTTCAATGGCTCAATCAATCATCTACAATAATGCTGTTTCAGGGGAGACTTTTCTCCCCGGTCAAATTTTCATGTTCTTCGGCTTCGTGTTGCGTGCCAACTCGATTGGCCACCTTGAACAGAACGACAGCTACGCTCCTGGTCATCAGATCAGTTTTGGAAATCTGAACTATGTCGCTGATATCCAAGGAGACTTGATCTTCGAAGGATTCGCGGCCCCGACCACTGCCCTGGACTTAAATCCAAAGCAAACTACCAGGTCCGAAGATGGGAGTTTAGAGCCCATTGGACTCTCTGTAATTATGAAGCTCGGAGATCCGGAGGGGACTGCGTCATCGGCAAACCCGGAGCCGAACCCGGCTCCCCCTATCATCGGAAGGCCGGACTCGCCCCCGGATACCAGCTTTGAACTCTCGAGGTCCGCGCCACATGAGCATGGCCAGGAGGCTCCTGCTCTGCCTAGCTCCACCGACCCTCGCTTCCCCATCCAAACCTCGCTCTTAAACGAGGCTCTGGACTTAATGCGATCCCTCGCCATTATAGAGGAATCCCTTCTGAACTACGCCCAGCCCGGACTAGGGGCTGAGAGCGGGGAATTTTACGTCCCACCCACCACCCACTTCATAGCCACTGTCGAGGACTTAACCGACATGCTGGACTATACCTCCGAAGACATCGACGGCATGGACGACGATGCCGGAGACGAACAAGGCCAAGATCCGTCGTTTACCGGATGTTGGACGGCCACCTCCACATATGACGTGTATATGGTGGACACACCCAAAGAAGACGACGGCGACGGCAGGAAGGATCCGGTTGAGGACGAGCCTACTGAGGCACCACCAAAGCGTCGACGTCAGCGGCGCAGCTGAAAATCGCGTCGCGAAAAATATAGCAATACCGACACCGGAGACAATAACACTCCGGAGAATGCCGAAGACCCCGAAGCCCCCATCGAGCCAAAATCCGAACAGGATGATTGGGAGGAGGGGCAAGTTGACCCTGACGATCCGGTCGGGAACGAGGACTCGGAAGATAGTAACTATCTACCACTCTCCAAGGATGATGTGAGCCTCGGCGAAGAAGACTTCATCGTGCCAGAGGAACCACTTGAGCAGGAGCGCTTTAAGCGCCAGCTAATCGCCACTGCGAGAAGCCTAAAAAGGAAGCAGCAACAGCTCCAAGCCGAACATGATACACTTAACGACAGATGGACCCAGATCCTAGCTGCCATAGAATATGGCCTTCAACGCCCAGCGAAGAGTTATCCGAAGTGTCGGCTACTACCACAATTTGACGACGAGGCCCTCGAGCCAATACCATCAAGACATGACCGCGCTGATGAACCAGTCCAGACACCACGTGGATGGGACAGAGCGGCCACTCATGCCGAACACCAGCCCGCACCACTCCGCCATAGAGGCAGAGAGACAACGGCCCCAGGATACACCTACGACCTACGACAGGACCTGGACAATAGAGCAGGCCAAGCCAGATCAATCTATGGATCAAGGGGGCGTGCCCTAGCGCAGGAAGACGGCCATCTGGCCTGGCGCGATAAGAACAACCTCACCCGGGCCGAAAACCGCATACGGACGTCATTCGAACTCCGTCGTGACGTCGCCCCATACAGAGGCGCCGCACACCCCTTATGCTTCACCGACGAGGTAATGGAGCACCAGTTCCCAGAAGGGTTTAAACCCGTGAACATTGAATTATACGATGGAACGACAAATCCTGCGGTATGGATTGAAGATTTTCTTCTCCACATTCACATGGCTCGCGGCGACGATCTCCACGCCATCAAGTACCTCCCACTAAAACTAAAGGGACCAGCATGACACTGGTTAAACAGCCTCCCAGAAAACTCTATTGGTAGCTGGGAAGATTTGGAGGATGCCTTTAGAGACAACTTCCAAGGCACATATGTCCAGCCTCCAGACGCCGATGACCTTAGTCACATAGTCCAGCAACCCGGAGAGTCAGCCCGGAAGCTCTGGACAAGGTTCTTAATTAAAAAGAACCAAATTGTCAATTGTTTGGACGCCGAAGCCCTCGCGGCCTTCAAACACATCGTCCGGGATGAGTGGCTCGCCCGGCACCTCGGCCAAGAAAAACCGAAGTCCATGGCAGCTCTTACCGCACTCATGACCCGCTTTTGCGCGGGAGAAGATAGCTGGTTAGCTCGCAGAAGCAACAACACCAGTGACCCTGGCACCTCCGAAGCCAGAGATGGCAACGGTAGGCCACGACGCAATAAACACAAGCGTCGAAGCAACAATGAAAGTACCGAAGATACTGTAGTCAACACTGGATTCACCGGCTCTAAACCTGGTCAGCGGAAGAAGCCATTCAAAGGAAACAAAGATAGTCCATCCAGTTTGGACAGGATACTCGATCGACCTTGCCAGATTCATGGCACCCCTGACAAGCCTGCCAATCATACCAACAGAAATTTTTGGGTCTTTAAACAGGCTGGTAAGCTAAACACCGAACATAAGGGGAAAGGGCCGCCCAGCGAGGACGACGATGAAGAGCCTCGCCCACCGAACACGGGGCCGGGGGACAGAAGAAATTTCCCCCCGAGGTAAAAACGGTGAATATGATATATGTTATGCATATCCCCAAGAGGGAGCGCAAGCGTGCGCTAAGGGACGTCTACGCTGTAGAGCAGGTCGCCCCAAAATTCAACCCCTCGTGGTTTGTCCGATCACCTTCGATCGTAAGGATCACCCGACCAGTATCCGTCATGGAGGGTCGGCCGCCTTGGTCGTTGATCCAATCATCGACGGATTCCATCTGACCAGAGTCCTTATGGACGGCGGTAGCAGTCTTAACTTGATTTATCAAGACACGATCCGCAAAAATGGGTATTGACCCGTCAAGAATCAAGCCTACTAAAACTACCTTTAAAGGAGTAATACCTGGTGTAGAAGCCCGCTGCACGGGCTCAATAACATTGGAAGTGGTCTTCGGTTCGCTGGACAACTTCCAAAGCGAAGACTTGATCTTCGACATCGTTCCCTTCCGCAGTGGTTATCACGCACTGCTCGGAAGAACCGCCTTCGCCCGCTTCAATGCGGTCCCGCATTATGCTTACTTAAAGCTCAAAATGTCGGGACCATGCGGCGTCATTACCGTTAATGGAAACATGGAGCGCTCCCTCCGTACTGAGGAACACACCACGGCCCTCGCGGCCGAGGTACAAAGTGGGCCCATAAAGCCGCACACCTCATCGGCCATCAAGCCCCGGACAATGTTAAACGAGTCCGGTCCACTCTGCACGATGACAGCCCGGCAACTCCAGAGCTAGACTAGCAGCTTCGCCTCCGTCGATTGCCACACACATCCGCGACATTTGTACCGCGTGTGCATAAGTACGCACTCAAAATACCTTGGGCATCAATGGAGGCACAATACGGATAGGTCTATAGTACGGTTTGACCCTATATGATCTTGACCCTTTTTATTTGATCATTTTCTTCTTTTTCTTCAATACCACAGGTGCATTAAAACCTAGCTACTCCACGGACGTACAAGGACTCTTTCCGAGCCCGGTTTCGTACAAACAACCGTGAGCCGTTCCTTTCAAGGAATCTCCCTCAAAAGGCGAAAGCGACGCAGACGTGCGGCAGGGTGTACAAGGGATCTGCACGACCACCTTTTCAGGACCTGTATACAGCTTTCCCTTATTTACAAATTCTCAGCATGTAAAATAGCCTTGATGCTTCTGGCATCCTATGTAAACACACGTTTTGACGTATCAATCAGACTATAATGGAAACAATTTTGCCCAACCTTGTTCGGTATTGGCTTACTTCCTAATTTGTATTCCCTCTTTACGTCAGATTAGCATATACACCTCGGCACGATTCAAATCGCTAGGGGCTCTATTCGGCCACATATATCTTTTCAAAAACAAAAGAAGTCCGAGCACTGTTATAGTATACTTCGGCGTCCCGAATATGGCATTATATGCATCGGCTCCGAATCATGTCGCTGGTCAATATTTGGGTTGCATGGCTCCCGTGGTTACCACCTTATGTTTCGCTCGTTCGGCTAAGGTAGTAAAGGGAGAACTACTGCGATTGTGTTTCTGGTTCGTCCGGTCAAGCACCTCAGTAGAGAAATCCAAACTGACTGTCATGATGCGGCGCGAGCCGGTCAGCAATTCGGCGACTCACTAAATCTCTAGCAATTTTTCCGTATTATACGAAGGACTGGCTTCGGTTCGGTCACGCGCTTAAGGCCTCTCAGTTTGGACAAGCCGCATGCGCACCAGGGGCTAAGTTTTTAGCCCCACCGTCAAACTCCTATGGCTAAGTGAAAGTGCTAAAGCCACATAGTCTGATTGCCTGGTTCACTACGTAAGTCACCTCCTTTACGAACGAAGACGTTGGGTCAAGAGTGATTACACGTTATTATGAACACCCCCGTAGCATCTACGTGGGGGCTGAAGCCAACGACTGGCAAACTTTCAGAATAATAAAATACGTCCGCACAGGAGGTATGTAGTTCAGATAAAAGCATAAATATATTACAAAGCCTGGGTTTATAATACAACATCTGGGCAGTTTTGATACATTCACTCGAACATAATATCCTTCGAGCATTGACCCTCTATCAAACGGGCACCCTCTAGGACATCTTCAAAATAGCGCTCCGGCTTGCAGTGGTCCTTGCCTCCAGGCGGACCCTCAACTGCCACGACGGCGGCCTTCATCTTTGCCCAGTGCATCTTGACATGGGCAAAGGCCATCCACGCACCTTCTATGCACGCTGAGCGCTTCATAGCCTCAACGCGGGGCAAGGCGTCACCGAGCCGCTTAACCAGGCCGAAGTAGCTGCTAGGAATGGGTCTGGCTGGCCATAGCCGGACCATAATGTCCTTCATGGCCAAACCAAACATCCTATGCAGCTCCGCCAGCTGCATCATCTGGTTGTTTAGTAGCGTTGGCCGCTCCGGCGCCAGGTACTGCGACCAGAAGATCTTCTCCGTCGTATTCCCTTCTTGGGCCCGGAAATACTGTGCGGCGTCGGCAGCACTCCTCGAGAGATCCGCAAAGGCGTCTGGAGCACTCCATAGTCGATTTAGCAAAGCATATCTTCGACCACCAAATATACTCTGTAAAAGAAAAGGCTTACCAGCCGCTATATGTCCGGCCTGCTTGATCTCCTCACGAGCCGCCCGAGACTTGCTCTGCGCCTCTTTTGCCTCTTGAAGAGCCTTGGTGAGTTCGGCCGCTTGGGCCTTTTTACTCTCCTCCAAGGCCTCGCACTTGTTGGCGGCATCCTGGAGCGCCTGCTCCACTTCGGTCACCCTCTCCTCATACTGGCGGCGAGCGACCTGTTCGGCCTTTAAATCCGCAACCGCTTTGTCTGCGGCCGCTTTGCTCGCCTTCGCCTCCTCCTTGGGTTCGGCAAGGGCACTCTTGAGGGTCTCGACCTCGGTCGCGCTGCCTACAACCATACACATAGCAGCACATGAGCTTAAACTCTGAGTTTGCATTACAATTCAGGCTTGTAAGGGATCTTTTAAAAGCATACCTTGTGCCTCATCGCACCACTTGTTAATGCGGTCGATCTCATCATCGACCAGCTTCAGCTTCCGCTTGAGTTCAGAAACTTCAGCGGCCTGGGCGGAAGCCGCTAACAATGAAGCCTGTTTATCAAAATAGACAAGTATGTTATCTCCGGCAAATATTTGATCCTCTGGTCGGCCCTTTTCCAACAACCAAACAGAGTCTCAGGGGCTACTATATATAGACATGCATATTTACTGCACACGAAAAAGCGGCTAAGAATATTACATGGCATACCTCAATGCCTGTTAACAGGCTGGTGAAGGCTTCGTTCAGCCCGCTTTTGGCGGATTGAACCTTTTCAACCACCGTACCCATCAGGGTACGGTGCTCCACGACGGAAGCACTGCGAAGTGCTTCCCTCAAGGTGTCCGGCGCCTCCGGATTGATGGAGGACGCCAGTGGAGTCGGCACCCCCTCCTTCAAAGGGGGCTGCTCGCTTGAGCCGTGTGGGTCTCCGGAATGGTATTCGGCTGGGGGCCGGACTGGTCCGGGCCCCCGTTGTCAGTTTCTATGGGGGTTGTGTCCCCCATGTTCTCGGCAGCCGAGGCCTTACCCTCTGGCACCATTTCAGCGGCCTTCCGCACCTCTCCCTGGCCCGGAGAGGTCCTTTGGGATAACACCTCGGTGTCATCCGTGACATGTGGTGGAGAGGCTCGCGGAGGCGTTTCGCTCTCCATCATCTCCGGCGCCAAAGAGTTCCCCGAAGATGATGATTGTTGGGGGAGATCACGGGCCGGACTGAAATACATAAATGGTATGTTATCCTACAATTTGTAAAAGGCCGTACATATGCATAGTATCTTTGAATACTTACGATTCGGCCAGGGGGTTCGCCCTGGGGTACCACTGGGGGATGGCTTTGGCATCCGAGTCCGAGCCATCTGAGAGGGATATCTTCCCCCTTTTGGACGCCTCCGCCTCTGGGTCAGCGGAGGCCGCCCTCTTCTTCTTCTTCTTCTTCTCCTTGAGGGGAGAATTGCTCTCTTCCTCCTCCTCCTCTTCGTCTTCATCTCCCTCGTGGGAGGAGAGAGCTTTGGTGTCTCCGGACGCAGCGTCCGAAGTACCTTTACGGCGGAGGCCACTTTTGGCCTCCTTGCCCTTCTTCTTGGCCTTCTTCTCCGGCGCCTGGTACGGCGCCGGGACCAACATCCTCGTTAGCAGAGGAATGGCTGGGTCTTCGGGTAGCAGAGCCGAACATCGGATCCGCTCCGCCATCTTTGTCCAGCCCTGAGGAAAGAACGGAAAGCTCAGCCTACCCCTTGGGTTTACAAATTAAAGTAATGTTCGGAAATCAGAAAACTTACTAGAGTGGCCGGATGAGCGCAGTCGAGGCCGATGTCTTTGGTCGTCTCCGGCCACGACTTCTGGGCCTTGAAAAGGAGCTTCCAGATATCTTCGTGCATCGTGCCGAAGAATCGTTGCAGGGTCCGAGGGCCATCCGGATTAAACTCCCACATGTGGTGAGGCCGATGTTGGCAGGGGAGAATCCGGCGAAAAAGCATCACCTGGATCACATCAGCAAGACTGGTGTTCTTCTCCATCATATTCTTGATGCGCTTCTGCAGCATCATCAGCTCGTCGGAGGACGACCAATCCAGGCCCTTGTTAAGCCACGATGCAAGCCGCATTGGAGGACCGGATTTAAACTCAGGAGCAGCGGCCCATGTGGTGTCATGAGGTTCCGTGATGTAGAACCACTCTTGTTGCCATCCCTTCATGGTCTCCAGAAAGGCCCCCTTGGGCCAGGTGACGTTGGGAGCTTGCTCACCATGGCGCCGCCGCAGTCCGCGTGTTGCCCATCAACCACTTTCGGCTTCATGTTGAAGACCTTAATCCATAGGCCGAAGTGGGGGGGGGGATGCGGAGGAGCGCCTCGCACACGACGATGAACGCCGAAATATGGAGAAAGGAATTTGGGGCTAGATCGTGGAAATCTAGCCCATAATAGAATATGAGTGAAGGAAATATGCCCTAGAGGCAATAATAAAGTTGTTATTTATATTTCCTTATATCATGATAAATGTTTATTATTCATGCTAGAATTGTATTAACCGGAAACTTAGTACATGTGTGAATACATAGACAAACAAAGTGTCACTAGTATGCCTCTACTTGACTAGCTCGTTGAATCAAAGATGGTTAAGTTTCCTAACCATAGACATGAGTTGTCATTTGATTAAGGGGATCACATCATTAGAGAATGATGTGATTGACTTGACCCATTCCGTTAGCTTAGCATTTGATTGTTTAGTATATTGCTATTGCTTTCTTCATGACTTATACATGTTCCTATGACTATGAGATTATGCAACTCCCGAATACCGGAGGAACACTTCGTGTGCTACCAAATGTCACAATGTAACTGGGTGATTATAAAGGTGCTCTATAGGTGTCTCCGATGGTACTTGTTGAGTTGGCATAGATCGAGATTAGGATTTGTCACTTCGATTGTCAGAGAGGTATCTCTGGGCCCTCTCGGTAATGCACATCACTATAAGCCTAGCAAGCAATGTAACTAATGAGTTAGTTGTGGGATGATGCATTACGGAATGAGTAAAGAGACTTGCCGGTAACGAGATTGAACTAGGTATTGAGATACCGACGATCGAATCTCGGGCAAGTAACATACCGATGACAAAGGGAACAACGTATGCTGTTATGCAGTTTGGCCGATAAAGATCTTCGTAGAATATGTAGGAACCAGTATGAGCATCCAGGTTCCGCTATTGGTTATTGACCGGAGATGAGTCTCGGTCATGTCTACATAGGTCTCGAACCCATAGGGTCCACACGCTTAACGTTCGGTGACGATCGGTATTATGAGTTTATGTGTTTTGATGTACCGAAGGTAGTTCGGAATCCCGGATATGATCACGAACATGACGAGGAGTCTCGAAATGGTCGAAACATAAAGATCGATATATTGGAAGCCTATATTTGGACATCGGAATAGTTCCGGGTGAAATCGGGATTTTACCGGAGTGCTAGGAGGTTACCGGAACCCCCCGGTAAGTGTATGGGCCTTATTGGGCCATAGTGGAGAGAGAGAGAGGAGACCAGGGCAGGCCGCGCGCCCCCTCTCCCTCTGGTCCGAATTGGACTAGGAGGGGGGCGCCCCCCTTTCCTTCCTCCCTCTCTCCCCCTTCCTTCTCTCCTAGTCCAACTAGAGAAGGGGGGGGG
This sequence comes from Aegilops tauschii subsp. strangulata, assembly GCF_002575655.3. Classification (NCBI taxonomy): domain Eukaryota; kingdom Viridiplantae; phylum Streptophyta; class Magnoliopsida; order Poales; family Poaceae; genus Aegilops; species Aegilops tauschii. Next base: position 74,106,764 of record NC_053040.3, on the reverse strand, counting down.
GAATCCTACTCCCGGTGGGAGTAGGACTCCTCCAGGGCGCACCATAGAGGGCCGGCCCTCCCCTCCTCCACTCCTTTATATATGGGGGAGGGGGGCACCCCATAGACACACAAGTTGATCATTGATCTTTTAGCCGTGTGCGGTGCCCTCCTCCACCATAATCCACCTCGATCATATCATAGCGGTGCTTAGGCGAAGCCCTGCGTCGGTAGCTTCATCAACACCGTCATCACGCCGTCGTGCTGACGGAACTCTCCCTCGCAGCTCTACTGGATCATGAGTTCGTGGGACGTCACCGAGCTGAATGTGTGCAGATCGCGGAGGTGCCGTACGTTCGGTACTAGGATCGGTCGATCGTGAAGACGTACGACTACATCAACCGCGTTGTCATAACGCTTCCGCTTACGGTCTACGAGGGTACGTGGACAACACTCTCCCCTCTCGTTGCTATGCATCACCATAATCTTGCGTGTGTGTAGGATTTTTTTTGAAATTACTACGGTCCCCAACAGTGGCATCCGAGCCAGGTTTATGCGTAGATGTTATATGCACGAGTAGAACACAAGTGAGTTGTGGGCGATATAAGTCATACTGCTTACCAGCTTGTCATACTTTGATTCGGCGGTATTGTTGGATGAAGTGGCCTGACCGACATTACGCGTACGCTTACGCGAGACTGGTTCTACCGACGTGCTTCGCACACTGGTGGCTGGCGGGTGTCAGTTTCTCCAACTTTAGTTGAATCGAGTGTGGCTGCGCCCGGTCCTTGTGAAGGTTAAAACAACACATACTTGATGAAATATCGTTGTGGTTTTGATGCGTAGTTAAGAACGGTTCTTGCTCAGCCCATAGCAGCCACGTAAAACTTGCAACAACAAAGTAGAGGACGTCTAACTTGTTTTTGCAGGGCATGTTGTGATGTGATATGGTCAAGACATGATGCTAAATTTTATTGTATGAGATGATCGTGTTTTGTAACAGAGTTATCGGCAACTGGCAGGAGCCATATGGTTGTCGCTTTATTGTATGAAATGCAATCGCCATGTAGTTGCTTTACTTTATCACTAAGCGGTAGCGATAGTCATAGAAGCAATAGTTGGCGAGACGACAACGATGCTACGATGGAGATCAAGGTGTCGTGCCGGTGCCGGTGGTGATCATGATGGTGCTTTGGAGATGGAGATCAAAGGCACAAGATGATGATGGCCATATCATATCACTTATATTGATTGCATGTGATGTTTATCTTTTATGCATCTTATTTTCCTTAGATTGACGGTAGCATTATAAGATGATCTCTCACTAAATTTCAAGGTATAAGTGTTCTCCCTGAGTATGCACCGTTGTGAAAGTTCTTCGTGCCGAGACACCACGTGATGATCGGGTGTGATAAGCTCTACGTTCACATACAACGGGTGCAAGACAGTTGTGCACACGCATAATACTCGGGTTAAACTTGGTGAGCCTAGCATATGGAGATATGGCCTCAGAACACTGAGACCGAAAGGTCGAGCGTGAATCATATAGTAGATATGATCAACATAGTGATGTTCACCATTGAAATCTACTCCATCTCACGTGATGATCAGACATGGTTTAGTTGATATGGATCACGTGATCACTTAGATGATTAGAGGGATGTCTATCTAAGTGGGAGTTCTTAAGTAATTTGATTAATTTAACTTTAATTTATCATGAACTTAGTACCTGATAGTATTTTGCATGTCCACGTTGTTGTAGATAGATGGCTCGTGCTGTTGTTCCATTGAATTTTAATGCGTTCCTTGAGAAAGCAAAGTTGAAAGATGATGGTAGCAATTACACGGACTGGGTCCGTAACTTGAGGATTATCCTCATTGCTACACAGAAGAATTACGTCGTGGAAGCACCGCTAGATGCCAAACCCGCTGTAGGAGCAACGCCAGATGTTATGAACGTCTAGCAGAGCAAAGCTGATGACTACTCGATAGTTCAGTGTGCCATGCTTTACGGCTTAGAACCGGGACTTCAACGACGTTTTCAACGTCATGGAGCATATGAGATGTTCCAGGAGTTGAAGTTAATATTTCAAGCAAATGCCCGGATTGAGAGATATGAAGTCTCCAATAAGCTATACAACTGCAAGATGGAGGAGAATAGTTCTGTCACTGAGCATATACTCAAAATGTCTGGGTATAACAATCACTTGATTCAATTGGGAGTTAATCTTCCGGATGATAGTGTCATTGACAGAATTCTTCAATCACTGCCACCAAGCTACAAGAGCTTCGTGATGAACTATAATATGCAAGGGATGGATAAGACAATTGCCAAGCTCTTCGCGATGCTAAAGGCTGCGGAGGTAGAAATCAAGAAGGAGCATCAAGTGTTGATGGTCAACAAGACCACCAGTTTCAAGAAAAAGGGTAAAGGGAAGAAGGGGAACTTCAAGAAGAACGGCAAGCAAGTTGCTGCTCAAGTGAAGAAGCCCAAGTCTGGACCTAAGCCTGAGACTGAGCGCTTCTACTGCAAAGGGACTAGTCACTGGAAGCGGAACTGCCCCAAGTATTCGGCGGATAAGAAGGATGGCAAGGTGAACAAAGGTATATGTGATATACATGTTATTGAAGTGTACCTTACTAATGCTCGCAGTAGCCCTTGGGTATTTGATACTGGTTCTGTTGCTAATATCTGCAACTCGAAACAGGGACTACGGATTAAGCGAAGATTGGCTAAGGACGAGGTGACGATGCGCGTGGGAAATGGTTCCAAAGTCGATGTGATCGCGTTCGGCACGCTACCTCTACATCTACCTTCGGGATTAGTTTTAGACCTGAATAATTGTTATTTGGTACCCGGGTCTATTTTCCATCATATAAGTTTTCGATCTACAATTTTAGTTTCCGATTTACTTCCTTTGCAATCTTTTACTTTCCGTTCTATAAACCAAAAATATCAAAAGTATTTATTTTACCGTTTATCAATCTCTATCAGATCTCACTTTTGCAAGTAACCGTGAAGGGATTGACAACCTCTTTATCGCGTTGGGTGCAAGTTGTTGATTGTTTGTGCATGTATTCGGTGACTTGTTCGTTGTCTCCTACTGGATTGATACCTTGGTTCTCAAACTGAGGGAAATACTTACTCTACTTTGCTGCATCACCCTTTCCTCTTGGAGGGACAAACCAACGCAAGCTCGAGAAGTAGCAGCAAGAATTTCTGGCGTCGTTGCCGGGGAGATTTACGCCAAATCAAGACTCGCCTCCCGTCAACTTGCCAATTTCTGGCATCGTTGTCGGGGAGATCTATGCCAAGTTAAGACATACCAAGTACCCACCATAAACTCTCATCTCTTGCATTACATTATTCGCCATTGGCCTCTCGTTTTCCTCTCCCCCACTTCTAAAACGATTTTCGAAAAGATTTGCCTTTTCTTCGCCCCTCATTCGTTCGTCTTCTTCGCTTGCTTTTTGTGTGCTCGTGTGTTGGATTGCTTGGTTTGTCATGACTCAAGAGAATACCAAATTGTGTGACTTTTCCAATACTAATAACAATGATTTTATTAGCACTCTGATTGCTCGCGCTACTAATGCGGATTCTTGTAAAATTAATGCCGCTTTGCTGAATCTTGTTATGAAAGATAAATTTTTCGGCCTTCCTAGTGAAGATGCCGCATCCCATCTAAGCAATTTCGTTGATTTGTGTGATATGCAAAAGAAAAAAGATGTGGATAATGATATTGTTAAATTGAAGCTATTTCCGTTCTCGCTTCGAGATCGTGCTAAAACTTGGTTTTCATCTTTGCCTAAAAATAGTATTGATTCACGGAATAAGTGTATAGATGCTTTTATTTCCAAGTATTTTCCTCCCGCTAAGATCATCTCCCTTAGGAACGATATTATGAATTTTAAGCAACTTGAGCATGAACATGTTGCACAATCTTGGGAGAGGATGAAATTGATGATAAGAAATTGCCCAACTCATGGTTTGAATTTGTGGATGATAATACAAATTTTTTATGCCAGATTGAATTTTGCTTCTAGAAATCTTTTAGATTCAGCCGCGGGAGGTACTTTTAGGTAGATTGCTTCTAGGTAGTTTGCTTCCAAAATTTGTTCTAAAATTGTTCTATTATTCGCATAATTGCAATGTAAACATTATCTGCATCATGAGTAATATACATGTAGTACCAACTGTTGATTCCATCCTATAATACCTATGCATCATGCCTAACTGATATATGCTTCAAGCAATGGTCTGCTGGGTTCGGGTCTGATAGTTGTCGTCAAGGAAGGTACATGGAGACACCTGGATCTACCTCAGAATGAACACAAACACACACAAGATGAAGGGAAGCAGATCTCTAGTCGTTAGAAAACATACAGTATGGAAGTGTCGTACTATTGGCAACTTGAAGGAATATGTTGTATGACTGAACGAAGCAAGGAAACAAATTTATGCTAGGTTAGGAGCAAATTAGTTTGCGATGGAAGCACTTTTTTGGTGGATGGAAACAAAGTTTTTCTTGTGTTGGAAACATAATAAAATATATATTTGACTCAAACTTTCCCATGTGGAAACAAATTCTTGGATGCAAACTTTTATTAGATTGAGTAAAGTTCTTGGACACTATTTTTACACGTCCTAGTAGATTGTGATTGCACTAGAAGAAAATTGTTTCACCGATGGAAGCAATTTTTTATTCTGCTGGAAACAAAAATAAAGAGGTACACTGGACCTAAATTTCATTACATCAAAGTGATAAACATAAATTATATTAGAATCCAAATATTCATTGAATATAGCTTTTTCGAGATAAACAAGTATCACTACTGCAGGATGCTGCTAACGCGACACTACAATCAGAGACCCTTCGACGAAACTGTGTGTGATGCCATAATCGCAAACGGTGGTGTAAAAAAACCATCAAAAAGGTGCAAAACGTTTGAGATGGAGGATGCATCAATCACGGTTCAGATTTTAGTTGCGTGTGCGATGAATGGCATACAGTTCAGCTCAATTAACTGTTTGTGTTGAGGAGGAACAAAAGAAACGGGCAGCCAGAGATGAAGGTGTGTGCGATATACATCATACGGTTCACCCGGATGAACTGTTTGTGATTAGGCAACTGCTACCTCTTGAGCACTGCGTTGGTTTTCCCTTGAAGAGGAAAGGGTGATGCAGCAAAGTAGCGTAAGTATTTCCCTCAGTTTTTGAGAACCAAGGTATCAATCCAGTAGGAGGCCACGCACGAGTCCCTCGCACCTACACAAACAAATAAATCCTCGCAACCAACGTGATAAGGGGTTGTCAATCCCTACACGGTCACTTACGAGAGTGAGATCTGATAGATATGATAAGATAATATTTTTGGTATTTTTATGATAAAGATGCAAAGTAAAATAAAAGGCAATAAAAATAGCTAAGTGTTGGAAGATTAATATGACGGAAAATAGACCCGGGGGCCATAGGTTTCACTAGTGGCTTCTCTCAAGAGCATAAGTATTTACGGTGGGTGAACAAATTACTGTTGAGCAATTGGCAGAATTGAGCATAGTTATGAGAATATCTAGGTATGATCATGTATATAGGCATCACGTCCGAGACAAGTAGACCGACTCCTGCGTGCATCTACTACTATTACTCCACACATCGACCGCTATCCAGCATGCATCTAGAGTATTAAGTTCATAAGAACAGAGTAACGCTTTAAGCAAAATGACATGATGTAGAGGGATAAACTCATGCAATATGATATAAACCCCATCTTGTTATCCTCGATGGCAACAATACAATACGTGCCTTGCTGCCCCTACTGTCACTGGGAAAGGACAAGGCAAGATTGAACCCAAAGCTAAGCACTTCTCCCATTGCAAGAAAGATCAATCTAGTAGGCCAAACCAAACTGATAATTCAAAGAGACTTGCAAAGATAACCAATCATACATAAAAGAATTCAGAGAAGATTCAAATATTGTTCATAGATAAACTTGATCATAAACCCACAATTCATCGGTCTCAACAAACACACCGCAAAAGAAGATTATATCAAATAGATCTCCACAAGAGAGGGGGATAACACTGTATTGAGATTCAAAAAGAGAGAAGAAGCCATCTAGCTAATAATTATGGACCCGAAGGTCTGAGGTAAACTACTCACACATCATCGGAGAGGCTATGGTGTTGATGTAGAAGCCCTCCGTGATCGATGCCCCCTCCGGCGGAGCTCCAGAACAGGCCCCAAGATGGGATCTCACGGGTACAGAAGGTTGCGGCGGTGGAATTAGGTTTTTGGCTCCGTATCTGGTAGTTTGGGGGTACGTAGGTATATATAGGAGGAATGAGTACGTCGGTGGAGCAACAGGGGGCCCACGAGGGTGGAGGGCGCGCCCAGGGGGGTAGGCGCGCCCCCTACCTCGTGCCCTCCTGGTTGATGTCTTGACGTAGGGTCCAAGTCCTCTGGATCACGTTCGTTCCGAAAATCACGTTCCCGAAGGTTTCATTCCGTTTGGACTCTGTTTGATATTCTTTTTCTGCGAAACTCTGAAATAGGCAAAAAACAGCAATTCTGGGCTGGGCCTCCGGTTAATAGGTTAGTCCCAAAAATAATATAAAAGTGTATAATAAAGCCTAATAATGTCCAAAAAAGTTTCGCAGAGGACGTATCAAGCATCCCCAAGCTTAATTCCTGCTCGTCCTCGAGGAGGTAAATGATAAAAACAGAATTTTTGATGTGGAATGCTACTTGGCATAATTTCAATGTAATTCTTCTTAATTGTGGTATGAATATTAAGATCCGAAAGATTCAAGATAAAAGTTCAACATTGACATAAAAATAATAATACTTCAAGCATACTAACTAAGCAATTATGTTTTCTCAAAATAACATGGCCAAAGAAAGTTCATCCCTACAAAATCATATAGTTTAGTCATGCTCCATTTTCGTCACACAAGAATGCTCTCATCATGCACAACCCTGATGACAAGCCAAGCAATTTTTTCATACTTTAGTAATCTCAAACCTTTTCAACTTTCACGCAATACATGAGCGTGAGCCATGGATATAGCACTATGGGTGGAATAGAATATAATGATGGGGGTTATGTGGAGAAGACAAAAAGGGAGAAAGTCTCACATCAACGAGGCTAATCAATGAGCTATGGAGATGCCCATTGATTGATGTTAATGCAAGGAGTAGGGATTGCCATGCAACGGATGCACTAGAGCTATAAATATATGAAAGCTCAACAAAAGAAACTAAGTGGGTGTGCATCCAACTTGCTTGCTCACGAAGACCTAGGGCACTTGAGGAGGCCATTGTTGGAATATACAAGCCAAGTTCTATAATGAAAAATTCCCACTAGTATATGAAAGTGACAAAACAAGAGACTCTCTATCATGAAGATCATGGTGCTACTTTGAAGCATAAGTGTGGAAAAAGGATAGTACCATTGCCCCTTTTTTTTGGGCCTTCCTTTTTTATTTGGCCTTTCTCTTTTTTTATTGGGACAATGCTCTATTAATGATGATCATCACACTTCTATTTATTTACAACTCAAAGATTACAACTCGATACTAGAACAAAATATGACTCTATATGAGTGCCTCCGGCGGTGTACCGGGATGGGCAATGAATCAAGAGTGACATGTATGAAAATTATGCATGGTGGCTTTGCCACAAATACGATGTCAACTACATGATCATGCAAGGCAATACGACAATGATGAAGCATGTCATAATAAACGGAACGGTGGAAAGTTGCATGGCAATATATCTCGGAATGGCTATGGAAATGCCATAATAGTAGGTATGGTGGCTGTTTTGAGGAAGATATAAGGAGGTTTATGTGTGAAAGAGCGTATCATATCACGGGGTTTGGATGCACCGGCGAAGTTTGCACCAACTCTCAATGTGAGAAAGGGCAATGCACGGTACCGAAGAGGCTAGCAATGATGGAAAGGTGAGAGTGCGTATAATCCATGGACTCAACATTAGTCATAAAGAACTCACATACTTATTGCAAAAATCTACAAGTCATAAAAAACCAAGCACTACGCGTATGCTCCTAGGGGGATATATTGGTAGGAAAAGACCATCGCTCGTCCCCGACCGCCACTCATAAGGAAGACACTCAAAGAACACCTCATGTTTCAAATTTGTTAACGTTTACCATACGTGCATGCTACGGGACTTGAAAGCTTCAACACAAGTATTTCTCAAATTCACAATTACTCAACTATCATAACTTTGATATCACTACCTCCATGTCTCAAAACAATCATCAAGCATCAAACTTCTCTTAGTATTCAATGCACTCATAAGAAAGTTTTTACTAGTCTTGAATACCTAGCATATTAGGATTATTTAAGCAAATTACCATGCTGTTTAAGGCTCTAAAAATAATCTAAGTGAATCATGAGAGAATAATAGTTTCTATTAAACAAATCCACCACCGTGCTCTAAAAGATATAAGTGAAGTACTAGAGCAAAAACTATATAACTCAAAAGATATAAGTGAAGCACATAGAGTATTCCAATAATTTCCGAATCATGCGTGTCTCTCTCAAAAGGTGTGTACAGAAAAGATGATTGTGGTAAAATAAAAAATAAAGACTCAAATCATACAAGACGCTCCAAGCAAAACACATATCATGTGGTGAATAAAAATATAGCTCCAAGTAAAGTTACCGATGGAAGTAGACGAAAGAGGGGATGCCTTCCGGGGCATCCCCAAGCTTTGGCTTTTAGGTGTCCTTAGATTATCTTGGGGGTGCCATGGGAATCCCCAAGCTTAGGCTCTTTCCACTCCTTGTTCCATAATCCATCAAATCTTTTACCCAAAACTTGAAAACTTCACAACACAAAACTCAGCAGAAAATCTCGTGAGCTCCGTTAGCGAAAGAAAACAAAAGACCACTTCAAGGTACTGTAATGAACTCATTCTTTATTTATATTGGTGTTAAACCTACTGTATTCCAACTTCTCTATGGTTTATAAACTCTTTTACTAGCCATAGATTCATCAAAATAAGCAAACAACACACGAAAAACAGAATCTGTCAAAAACAGAACAGTCTGTAGTAATCTGTAACTAACGCAAACTTCTGGAACTCCAAAAATTCAGAAAAAAAGGACGACCTAGAAAATTTGTTTATTGATCAGAAGAAATTGGAATCAATATTTTATCACGTTCTGGTGATTTTTAACAATTGTTTTCGTGAACAGAAAGTTTCTGGAATTTACTACAAGATCAAATAACTATCATCCAAGAAGATCCTATAGGTTTAACTTGGCACAAACACTAATTAAAACATAAAAAGACATCTAACCAGAGGCTAGAACAAATATTTATTCCTAAACAGAAGCAAAAAGCAAAAAACTAAAAATAAAATTGGGTTGCCTCCCAACAAGCGCTATCGTTTAACGCCCTTAGCTAGGCATAAAAGCAAGGATAGATCTAGGTATTGCCATATTTGGTAGGCAATCCATAAGTGACTCTCATAATAGATTCATAAGGTAATTTTATTTTCTTTCCAGGGAAGTGTTCCATGTCTTTCTTTAATGGAAATTGGAATCTAATATTCCCTTCCTTCATATCAATAATTGCGCCAATCGTTCTAAGGAAAGGTCTACCAAGAATAATAGGACATGAAGGATTGCAATCTATGTCAAGAACAATAAAGTCTATGGGCACATAGTTCCTATTTGCAACAATAAGAACATCATTAATTCTTCCCATAGGTTTCTTAATAGTGGAATCCGCAAGGTGCAAGTTTAAAGAGCAATCATCAAAATCACGGAAACCTAACAAATCACACAAAGTCTTTGGAATCGTGGAAACACTAGCACCCAAATCACACAAAGCATAGCATTCATGATCTTTAATTTTAATTTTAATAGTAGGTTCCCACTCATCATAAAGTTTTCTAGGGATAGAAACTTCCAACTCAAGTTTTTCTTCATAAGATTGCATCAAAGCATCAACAATATGTTTGGTAAAGGCTTTATTTTGACTATAAGCATGAGGAGAATTTAGCACGGATTGCAACAAAGAAATACAATCTATCAAAGAGCAATTATCATAATTAAATTCCTTGAAATCCAAAATAGTGGGTTCATTAATATCTAATGGTTTGATCTCTTCAATCCCACTTTTATCAATTTTAGCATCAAGATCTAAAAACTCCGAATTTCTGGAACGCCTTCTAGGTACAGGTGGATTATATTCGGTCCCATCATTATCAAGATTCATATTGCAAAACAAAGATTTAATAGGGGACACATCAATAACTTTTAGATCTTCATCTTTATTTTCATAGAAATTTGAAGAACACACTTTCACAAAGCAATCTTTCTTAGCATGCATCCTAGCGGTTCTTTCTTTGCACTCATCAATGGAAATTCTCATGGCTTTGAGAGACTAATTGATACCATGCTTGGGAGGAATAGATCTAAGTTTTAAAGAATCAGCATCAAGAGAAATTCTATCAACGTTCCTAGCCAATTCCTCAACTTTAAGCAATTTTTCTTCAAGCAAAGCATTGAAATTCTTTTGCGAATTCATAAATTCCTTAACACTAGTCTCAAATTCAGAAGGCATCTTATTAAAGTTTCCATAAGAAGTGTTGTAGGAATTACCATAATTATTAGAGGAATTACTAGGATAAGGCCTAGGATTAAAGTTTCCTCTATACGCGTTGTTACCAAAATTATTCCTACCAACAAAATTCACATCCATAGGTTCATTATTATTCTCAATCAAAGTAGACAAAGGCATAGCATTAGGATCAGAAGAAACACTCTTAGTAGCAAATAATTTCATAAGTTCATCCATCTTTCCACTCAAAACATTAATTTCTTCTATCGCATGCACTTTTTTATTAGTAGATCTTTCAGTGTGCCATTGAGAGTAATTAACCATAATATTATCTAGGAGTTTAGTAGCTTCTCCTAAAGTGATTTCCATAAAAGTGCCTCCTGCGGCCGAATCTAAAATATTTCTAGAAGCAAAATTCAATCCGGCATAAAAATTTTGTATAATCATCCACAAATTCAAACCATGCGTAGGGAAATTACGTATCATTAATTTCATCCTCTCCCAAGCTTGTGTAACATGTTCATGATCAAGTTGCTTAAAATTCATAATATCGTTTCTAAGAGAGATGATCTTAGCGGGAGGAAAATACTTAGAGATAAAAGCATCTTTGCACTTATTCCAAGAATCAATACTATTTTTAGGCAAAGACGAAAACCAAGCTTTAGCACGATCTCTAAGCGAAAAAGGAAATAGCTTCAATTTAACAATATCGTTGTCCACATCTTTCTTCTTTTGCATATCACACAAATCAACGAAGCTATTTAGATGGGTAGCGACATCTTCACTAGGAAGGCCACCGAATTGATATTTCATGACAAGATTCAACAAAGCAGCATTGATTTCACAAGATTCAGTATCGGTAAGAGGAGCAATTGGAGTGATAAGGAAATCATTATTGTTGGTATTGGTAAAGTCACATAATTTGGTATTATCTTGAGCCATCGTGACAAGCAAGCAATCCAACACACGAGCAAACAAGAAGCAAGCGAAAAAGAGGCGAACGGGAAAGAGAGGGCGAATAAAACGACAAGGGTGAAGTGGGGGAGAGGAAAACGAGAGGCAAATGGCAAATAATGTAATGCGGGAGTAAGGGTTTGTGATGGGTACTTGGTATGTGATAATCCCCAAGTGCAGGGAATCAACGTAGCAATTTCCAAAGGTGGAAGTGATAAGTATGGAGTGTCGAACCCACAAGGAGCTAAAGGTAAAATCAATATTCTCTCAAGCCCTATCTGCCACTGATACGACTCTACGTGCACCGAACGTTTGCTTCCAACTAGCAACGAGAAATAAAACTATGTTGTGGGCATGAAGAGGATAACTTTGCATGGTATCGGAGAGCTAAAATATAAAAGTAGGTGCTGTTATCATAAAGTTAGAATATATTACTAAGTATTATAAATAGCGAGTGTGGAATAATGGTGGATCGGTGTGTGGAATTGTCCTAGGCAATTGTTAACAAGACCGGTAGTCGTCATTGCAATTTCATATGAGGGAGAGGCATAAGCTAACATACTTCTCTACTTGGATCATATGCACTTATGATTGGAACTCTAGCAAGCATCCGCAACTACTAAAGATCATTAAGGTAAAACCCAACCATAGCATTAAAGCATTAAGTCCTCTTTATTCCCATACGCAACAATCCCTCTTACTCGGGTATGTGTTTCAGTCACTCACCAACCCACTATAAGCGAATCATGAACGTATTGCAACACCCTACAGCGGGAGTCCCTCACGCTTGCGCGACACGGAGGGCACCATAGGACAACACCAAAATAAAACATACAACTCGTACCAATCTATATCATTAATCAACCCAAGGACAAAAGATATCTACTCAAAACATCATAGGATGGCAACACATCATTGGATCATAATATGTGGCATAAAGCACCATGTTCAAGTTGGGATTACAGCAGGGTGCAGGAGAGTGGACCGCGTAAAAGAGATGAGGATGGTGATGATAATGGTGATGTTGATGAAGACGATCACTGTGGCGATGATTCCCCTCCCGATGCCACTCCGGCGCCACCGGAAGAGAGGAGGAGAGGTTCTCCCCCTTGTGCTTCCTCCTCCATGGCCTCCTCCCTAGATGTGGAAAGGTTCTCCCTCTGGTCCTTGGCCTTCATGGCGATGATGGCCTCTTCGGGATACTCCTCCATGGCTACCGGTGATGATGGCCCCCTCCGGCAGGGTGCCGGAGAGGGCCTAGATTGACTTCTCGTGGCTATAGAGGCTTGCGGCGGCGGAACTTCCGATATTGGTTTCTTTCTGGAAGTTTGGGTATATATAGAAGAGTTTTGCATTGATTTAACGTCAGGGAGGTCTGCGGGCTGTCCACGAGCCCGGGACTCTTCTGGCCTGCTTCTGGTACTCCGTGGGCTTCTTCTGGTCCAAAAATGATCTCCGTCAAGTGGCACATCAATTGGACTCCATTTAGTTTTCCTTTTCTGCGATACTCTAATACAAGGAGAAAATAGAAATTGGCACTGGGCTCTAGGTTAATAGGTTAGTCCCGAAAATCATATAAAATATCATATAAATGCATATAAAATATCCTAGAAGGATAGTATAATAGCATGAATACTTCATAAATTATAGATACTTTGGAGACGTATCAACATCCCCAAGCTTAATTCCTGCTCGTCCTCGAGTAGCTAAATGATAAAAGAAATAATTTATGAAGTGTGAATGCTAGCAAGTGCATAAGTTTGATCAATGATAATTCCAATCACTTTTTCTAGCATCATTATTTGTCATAACAATAGCTCATCTCATAAAACTTCTCATGATAAAGTAACAAGCTAATCACATGTTAAAGTATAGATCATAAACTTTCTTGAAAACTAACAAACAATATTCTCAGTCATCAAACAATTGCAATTCATCTTATTTTCAGGAAGAGTCTATGTCAGAGCTTTGATTTAGCAAACTCCACATACTCAACTATCATTTAGTCTTTCACAATTGCTAACACTCACGCAATACTTGTGGTTATGGAGTTTTAATCGGACACAGAGAAAGATAGGGGCTTATAGTTTCGCCTCCCAACCTTTTACCTCAAGGGTAATGTCAACAATAATAGCTCATGCTAACTTACATCCAATTATATATATATATATATATATATATATATATATATATATATATATATATATATATATATATATATATATATATATATATATATATATATATAAGCACCCTGTGCTTGCCAAAGAATAAAATGTAAAAAGGAAAGGTGAAGATCACCATGACTCTTGCATAAGGTAGAAGATAATAATAAAAGATAGGCCCTTCACAGAGGGAAGCAGAGGTTTCCATGCGCTTTCAGGGTTGGATGCACAAAATCTTGATGCGAAAGAATGCCACTTTATATTGCCCCTTGTGATATGAACCTTTATTATGCAGTCCGTCGCTTTTATTTCTTCCACATCACAAGATCGTATAAAGCTTATTTCCTCCACACCAATCAATCATACATATTTAGAGAGCAATTTTTATTGCTTGCACCGATGACAACTTACTTGAAGGATCTTACTCAATCCATAGGTAGATATGGTGGACTGTCATGGCAAAACTGGTTTAAGGGGTTTTGGAAGCACAACTAGTATCTCTACTTGGTGCTAAGAATTTGGCTAGCATGAGGGGGAAAGGCAAGCTCAACATGTTGGATGATCCATGACAATATACTTTATTTCAGATATAAGAAAACATAACCCATTACGTTGTCTTCCTTGTCCAACATCAACTCTTTAGCATGTCATATTTTAATGAGTGCTCCCAATCATAAAAGATGTCCAAGATAGTATATTTATATGTGAAATCCCTCTTCCTTCAATATTCTTTCATGAATTGTTCAAGTGACCAATTCTACGTTTGCTAACTTTCAATAAGTTTACTACCTATACTTATTATGTGTGAAGTCATTACTCCCCATGTTATAAGCATATGAAACATATATAAATTCAGATTTATGACATTCAATTTATTCAACCATTTACTCATAAGATATACGTGAAGCACATGAGTAATGACAAACTACTCCAAAAGATATGAGTGAAGAACACTGAGTAGGCAAATAATTAACTAGCCATGGGAGGATTCTTTTTCATTCAATATTTCAGATTCAATGATTTTATTCAACAGCAAGTAAAATTGAAAATACGCTCCAAGCAAAACACATATCATGTGACGAATAAAAATATAGCTCCGAGTAAGGTATACCGATTGTTTTGAAGACGAAAGAGGGGATGCCTTCCGGGGCATCCCCAAGCTTAGGCTCTTGAGTCTTCCTTGAATATTACCTTGGGGTGCCTTGGGCATCCCCATGCTTAGGGTCTTTCCACTCCTTATTGTAACATCCCAAATTTTCAATTTGGTATGTTATACATAGATCATCATTGCATATCATGTTTTATTGCATTTTGACAAATCCTCGATAAATCCTAAGCAACTCAAGGACCCTCGGAGAGAGTTGGGGATTTTCTCGAATTTTCATATTTGATTTTTTCATCAAATAATAAGACGAGGATTTTGGTTTTAATTATTTTTCTCTCCGGGAAAATATTTCATTAAACAAAATAAATGAGAGGAGAAAATATGACTTCTCCAAAACAATTGAAATACTGGAGGAAAAATGTTAAAATCATTTATTGGAATTTATTTGGATTTTATTTGCAATTTTCATTGCATTAAAAATATTGCATGTTTTCAAAAAATTATTTTTGTGTCAAAAAAATGTTCACCCTATTCTAGATTTTCTAACTAGACGGGGAAAATTTATTTTATCTTTTTTTGGACTTTTATTTATTTTTCTACGAATATTTTTCCGTGGAACGTATTTAAAAAAAAAACTGCGCGCGCCCGCCGGGCCGAACCCAGCCGAGGCCCAGCCGCCCGCACCCCGTCTCCTCTCCGAGCACGGGAGCGCCGCCGCCACTCGCCGAGTCCGGCACCCGCACGCCTCCCCGGTCGCCCCCTCCTCCAAGCCATCGCCGCCCCCCTCCTATTTATACCGCCCCCCCTCTTCTACTCATCCCGCCGCCGCCGCACTTGCCCGCCCCGCCGCCGCCGGAGCCGAGCTCGAAGCCGCCGCCGCCGCCGTTCGCCGCCCCTCGCCGCCCCCGAGCGCCCCCGCACCCCGCCGCCCTTGCCGCCTCTCGCCGGAGCCGGCCAAGCCCCGCCGGAGCCCGCCCCCGACGAGGTACCTCGCCGCCGTTCGGTTGCCGGTTTTTGTTTAAAAAAAACGTTCGTTTAAAAAAAAACCCTTGATCGGTTTTTTTTTCGGTTTTGTTATTTTGCGAACATTCACCAAACCGTTCGTTTTAACGAACGCGTTCGTCGGTTTTTCTCTGTTAACGAACATCCGTTCTTAAACCGTTCGTCCGTTTTTCTTTTTCGTCGGATTTTTCCGCGATTTTTCTCAGATTCAATTTCTGATCGAATCTTCGTTTCTGTTTAACTTTTCGCTCGTTTATCGGAATCAGGCGGTTCAAGCGCCTAGAGTTTCGTCTCGAAATTTTCTTTCCGTTTAACCTACTCAAACAAGTTTTTGCTACTGTAAAATTTGACCTAGATCCAGATTAGTAAACGAAGCTTCTTTCTTTCGCAGTTTGACTTTCGTTGCTTCTTTCGAGTTGATTCTTTTTGCAAACCGGAGTTCTTAAGTTGAACTTTCTGGTTGGATCTTTCATTCGAGTTTTACCTGTGCATTAGATGAGTACTTATTGTTTGCTTGTTTGTTTGCGATAGAGTACCCGGAGTGTGCCGCTTGTTACTTCGAATCGCTAGGTTTCGCGGATCATCAGCAAGGCAAGTAACACTTTGATCATATTTTCCATACTCAGTTTTATTGCATTAGATCTATTCCTCAAACACTTGCATGGTTAGGATCAAATTAAACTATGGGAATTGGGAATTAGTTGAGGTAGTACCTATTACCTGTTTTCTTATCAAACCCTTGGGAGTTACTTCTACGTTGCTATTATATTGCCATGCTATGCTCGTAGACGTGGATTTGGGTTTGAGAGATATTCATGACAGATGTGAGATTGTTAATAATGGTTTACCTAAGGTGGCAACTAAAACTCACATCTGGGTGGATTGAGGCACCTGGAGAATCCAGTGTTGTCTGTTTGTATAAGGACCGCCACCCAGGCTCAAAGGGATCATAAGATTATTCATGCTGGAAACTTCCGTGTGCAGCCACAAGCTATTATGGGCTCTAGCATAGTTGAGTAAGTTGTGGGAAACCTTTCCATAATGGGCTAGCAGATGTAGGGGATTGTAGGTGTACCGGCCTATCTATCGGTTAAGGGGACCTCCTCGGAAAGACTGTATCTCGGTCATCCATTTCTCAAACATCATGTAGTGCGAGAAATCAAGCGGAAGCGATCGAGTCTTGTGGGGAAAAGTGCGCAAACCTCTGCAGAGTGTACAAACTAATCATGGTTAGCCGTGTCCCCGGTTATGGACAACTTGAGTATCTAGTACCTGGATTATCATTTGAATCTCATCACCATGTTACTTTTAATTAATTTTGTTGGGTTATTGATGACACTTAATTGGGATTGAGATGCTGTCAACCATCTCAATGTTTCACAACCACCATGATAGTTAAATAAAATTTATTCCTTTGAAGTAGGGAAAAATTGGCTTTTCGCATAAAACTTAACCATAGAGCTTTCCACCAGCCATATATGCATGTAGTATAGCATTTTTATTGTTCATTATTCTCTATGTGCTACTTTGCCAGCATATTCTATGTGCTGACCCGTTTTCGGGCTGCAACGTTTCATGTTGCAGACTTTTCAGACGATGAGTAAGGTGCCTTAGGTCGTGGTCTTATACTCAGTGATGCCGCTGGAGTTGATGGACTCACTTATCTTCCAAGTCTTCCGCTGTTATCGTATTAGATGGCCTTAAGCCATATTTATCATACTTAATCTCTGTGGAGATATTTGATGTAATAAGTGTGTGATTGCTACTCTGTTATAAATCCTCCATTTGTACTGTGCGTGTCAGCATTACTGATCCAGGGATGACACTGGTGCACAGCAGCACAGACCATTTGAGGTCTGGTCGCTACAAAGGTGGTATCAGAGCACACGCTGACTGTAGGACACAACCACTAAGCTTAAGCCCTAGAAAGCTTCTCTCTTCTCATTTCTGACCCCTCTCCACTTTCTACTCTTTTAGGAATGGCGGATGCAAGGAGCAAGTTCATGCAACCAGATGAAGACACGCCTTTTGGTCGACACTTGAAGGAAGTCACCAAGTACTTGAACATAGGAATACCAAGCATCACCGGAACCTACAACGCCACATTACCCGAAGAGGAGAGCTGGAAGATTCAAGTTCACATTCCAGGAAGGACGTTTGTGCCAGTTACTGAACCCATAAGATCGGTTTTCGAAGCACCAACCTGGAGTTTAGGGAAGAGCATGGCCGCACACATCGCTATGGGACGCATTGGAGAAGTCTACCACCAGGAGCTTAAGGATACTATTTATCAAATTTTTGGACGCCGAGACGCGCAATGGGAGATGATCAGAACCAAGAAGGATGGATCAATCGCAGCTTTCATCCAGGAGCAAAACCAACATATTCGTCGCCAGGAGAACCAGATGTGCACGGACAAGGAAGAACTGAAGAAGGCATTAACCAAGATCAAGGAGCTCCAAGAAGAACTCAAGGCTACACACGAGGATTATATGGAGGAAATCATCGCACTAGTAGGGAAGAATGACGACCTGGAGAAGAAGATTGGAGTATTCATGGGAAATCCAGTGCCAAAAGCAGAAGTTGACGACTGCACTTGCCCGGATAACTACATCATCATCGACGACACCGACTCGGAACCAAGTGAAGATGACTTTGTTGATGAAGCTGGAGCAGACATCATGGAGTCTTCAACGGATCAGAATTTCTAGTAGACCACCATATCAGTAGTAGTTTTCCCCCATTTAATAGTATAGTCCAAGCACTTTGTAACGCTAGTTAGATCGATTGTTATGCCTTGTTTGAATTGATTGAGTGATATTGATTGTATTTGTCTCATGAGCATATGGGTAGTGTTTTCTCTCTAGACCTCATTCTATTCTTAACTCTCATCTTTTCTAAACCCATCAGATGCCTCCGAGACGCGACAACGGATTTGTTTTCCCACCGGAGATCACCCAGTTGATTCAGCAACAGAATGCCCTGATGCAAGTGTTAGTGCAGAACCAAGGCAACAACAACAACAACCCACCGCCACCACCACCTGTTGATCACTTAGCCCGTTTCTTAAGGCTAAACCCGCCGGTGTTTTCCAGTAGCACCGAGCCGATTGTTGCAGATGATTGGCTCCGCAAAGTTGGAAGGGAGTTGACCACTGTAGGATGCACAGATGCGGAAAGAGTGTGTTTTGCCGCACATCAGCTTGATGGACCCGCAGCATCATGGTGGGAGAATTATACAGCCACGCACCCTATTGACACTGTCACATGGGACCAGTTTCAGCAAGCTTTCCGTACAGCACATGTTTCAGCAGGAGCTATGGCTATGAAGAAGCGCGAGTTTCGCAACCTACGCCAAGGAGGACGCACCGTAGGCCAGTATGTGGAGGATTTCAGTAAGTTAGCACGTTATGCACCAGATGACGTTGCTACAGATGCAGCCAAGCAGGAGAAATTTTTGGAAGGGCTGAATGATGAACTGAGTATGCAGTTGATGGTAGCAACCTTCAACAACTACCAGGAGCTGGTAGATAGAGCTCTCATGATTGAAGGAAAGCAACAGCAGATTGAAAACCGTAAGAGGAAGTATGGACAAGGGAAGTACAATTCTGGAGCTCAGCAGAAGCCACGATTTACCCCAAAGCCGGGAGGACAGTTTCAGCATACCCATGGAGGAGGTAGTTCACACAATCATAATGGCTCCAAGAATGGTAATGGGAATGGAGGAACCAACGGACAGAACCGTACCAACCCATCTACCCCAGCCAAGAGGGATCTAAGTCACATTACTTGCTTCAAGTGCCAGAAGACTGGACACTATGCAACTGATTGTCCTGAAGCCCAAAATGGAAATGGCAATGGAAGCTCTGGGAAGAAGCCGAACCCGTTCAACAAAGGACATGTGAACCACGTGAGCGTGGAGGAGGTTGAAGCTCAGCCCGATGCAGTAATAGGTAAGTTTTTGGTTAAGTCATTTACTGCAACCGTTCTTTTCGATACTGGTGCATCGCATTCATACATATCAAGGGGATTTGTGAATAAGTTTAAGATGTCCACCCAAGTTCTCAAAACCCCTATGTTAGTAACCTCGCCAGGAGCAGAGTATATGGCAAGCCAAGGATGTTTTCAGATACCATTGGCCATTGGTAGGCATGTTTTCCCCTCAGACCTCATAGTTTTGGAGTCGCAAGGTTTGGATGTGATTCTGGGAATGGATTGGCTATCGTTGTATGGAGGAAACATCGATTGTGCCAGCAAGACGATTTTGCTTACCACCCCGGAAGGAAAAAGGATCAAGTATGTATCCCGGCATATGCCGAAGAGGACTCAAGTGAATTCATTATCAGGAGTTGTACAGGAGGAAGTACCAGTGGTGAAGGATTACCCGGATATATTTCCAGAAGAGTTACCAGGCATGCCACCAGATAGAGACATCGAGTTCTTGATTGAACTTTTGCCAGGCACAGGGCCAATATCTAAGAGACCGTACATGATGCCCGCAAAAGATTTGGAGGAAATTAAGAAGCAGATCAAGGAGTTACTGGATAAAGGCTATATTCGCCCAAGTTCGTCACCTTGGGGATCACTAGTACTTTTAGTGGAAAAGAAAGATGGATCGCTGAGGATGGTTATTGATTACCGCGGATTGAATGAAGTGACCATCAAAAACAAGTACCCACTGCCGATGATCAATGATTTGTTTGACCGCCTACAAGGAGCTAAAGTATTTTCCAAGATCGATCTACGATCAGGATACCATCACCTAAAGATTCGAGAGCAGGATATACCTAAGACGGCATTTACCACCAGATATGGATTGTATGAGTATACCGTTATGTCATTTGGTTTGACTAACGCACCTGCCTATTTCATGAACCTGATGAACAAAGTGTTTATGGAGTTTTTGGATAAGTTCATCGTGGTGTTCATTGATGATATTTTAATCTTTTCCAAGGATGAGGAAGAGCATGAGGAACATTTACGATTGGTACTTGAGAAGCTCAGAGAACATCAGTTATACGCCAAGTTCAGCAAGTGTGAATTTTGGCTGAAGGAAGTTGGATTCCTTGGACATGTTATTTTTGGAGAAGGAATAGCAGTAGACCCTGCCAAGGTTGACACAGTGACAAGTTGGGAATCACCCACGACAGTTGGAGAAATCCGGAGTTTTCTTGGACTTGCAGGATACTACCGGAGATTCATCGAGAATTTCTTGAAGATTGCTAAGCCCATGACTGAGCTATTGAAGAAGGACACCAAATTCAATTGGACTGAGGAATGTGAAACTAGTTTCCAAGAGTTGAAGAAATGATTGGTTACATCACCAGTGTTGATTCTGCCAGATCAACGCAAGGACTATGAAGTTTATTGCGACGCTTCTCGTCGAGGACTTGGAGCAGTGCTTATGCAGGAAGGAAGAGTTGTGTCATATGCTTCACGACAACTTAAACCCCATGAGAAGAATTATGCTACGCATGATTTGGAGTTAGCAGCCGTGGTGCATGCGTTGAAGACGTGGAGACATTTTCTCATCGGAAACCATTGTGAGGTGTATACAGATCACAAGAGTTTGAAGTATATTTTCACGCAGAAGGAGTTAAATCTCAGACAGAGGAGATGGTTGGAGCTCATTAAGGACTATGATATGAGATTGCATTATCACCCAGGAAAGGCTAACGTAGTAGCAGACGCGTTGAGCCGCAAGAGTCATGTCAACACCCTCATGACAGGAGAGTTACCTCAGGAGTTAGCCGAGGACCTTCGCGAGCTATGTTTGGAGATAGTCCCAAGAGGCTATTTAGCGACATTGGAGATTCAGTCTACCTTGATGGAAAAGATCAGAGAAGCTCAGAAGACAGACAAGGAGATTGAAGAGATAAAGGAGAAGATGAGCAAAGGAAAAGCCAAGGGATTTCGTGAGGATGAGCACGATACCTTACGGTTTGAGGACCGCGTATATGTGCCAAATGATCCAGAGATCAGGAAGTTGATTTTGCAAGAAGCCCATGATTCACCGTACTCAATTCACCCAGGGAATACCAAGATGTATTTGGATCTGAAGAATACTTTCTGGTGGACCGGAATGAAGAAGGATATTGCAGAGTATGTAGCAGTTTGTGATGTGTGTCAGAGAGTGAAGGCAGAGCATCAGAAGCCAGCAGGATTGCTACAACCATTGCCGATACCCGAATGGAAGTGGGATAAAATAGGCATGGATTTTATCACAGGATTACCCAGGACTCGTTCAGGCTATGACTCAATATGGGTTGTAGTCAACCGTTTGACGAAAGTGGCTCATTTCATTCCAGTGAAGACCACTTACACCAGTGCTAAGTTGGCAAAGATATACATGACCAGGATCGTATGTTTGCATGGAGTTCTGAGGACCATTGTATCAGACAGAGGAACCCAATTTACCTCGAAGTTTTGGAAGCAGTTACATGAAACATTGGGAACCAGGCTGGAATTTAGTACAGCTTTTCACCCGCAGACAGATGGACAGACCGAGAGAGTCAACCAGATTTTGGAGGACATGTTGAGAGCTTGTGCACTAGATTATGGATCTATTTGGGACGACAATTTGCCATATGCGGAGTTTTCGTATAACAACAGTTATCAAACCAGTTTGAAGATGGCCCCTTTCGAAGCTTTGTACGGAAGGAGGTGTAGAACACCGTTGTTATGGGACGAAGTTGGAGACCGTCAGTTGTTTGGACCAGATTTGGTTAAGGAGTCTGAACAGAAAGTGAGGTTGATTCGCGATAGGCTCAAGGTAGCCCAATCCAGGCAGAAGAGTTATGCTGATTCTAAACGAAAGGAGACAGTCCAGGAAGTCGGAGACAGAGTGTATCTTCGAGTATCACCACTTCGAGGAGTGAAGCGCTTTGGAGTTAAGGGAAAGTTAGCACCCCGTTTTATCGGACCATACAGAGTTGTGGAACGTATGGGAGAGGTTGCCTACAAGCTGGAATTGGCCGAAGGATTGTCTGGAGTTCATGATGTATTTCATGTTTCCCAGTTGAAGAAGTGCCACGCAGAGATGGCTGAGATACCACTGAGAGATACTGTGCCACTTGAAGTGATTCAGCTGGAAAGTGATTTGACCTATGAGGAGAAACCAGTTAAGATTCTTGAGTATGCCAGCCGAGTTACCCGCAGCAAGGTTATCAAGTTTTGCAAAGTCCAGTGGAGTCACCACACGGAAGATGAAGCCACCTGGGAGCGAGAGGAAGATCTAAGGAAGGACCACTCCCACCTGTTTTCTAGCCAACCCGAATCTCGAGGGCGAGATTCATCTCAAGGGGGGTAGGTTTGTAACATCCCAAATTTTCAATTTGGTATGTTATACATAGATCATCATTGCATATCATGTTTTATTGCATTTTGACAAATCCTCGATAAATCCTAAGCAACTCAAGGACCCTCGGAGAGAGTTGGGGATTTTCTCGAATTTTCATATTTGATTTTTTCATCAAATAATAAGACGAGGATTTTGGTTTTAATTATTTTTCTCTCCGGAAAAATATTTCATTAAAAAAAATAAATGAGAGGAGAAAATATGACTTCTCCAAAACAATTGAAATACTGGAGGAAAAATGTTAAAATCATTTATTGGAATTTATTTGGATTTTATTTGCAATTTTCATTGAATTAAAAATATTGCATGTTTTCAAAAAATTATTTATGTGTCAAAAAAATGTTCACCCTATTCTAGATTTTCTAACTAGACGGGGAAAATTTATTTTATCTTTTTTTGGACTTTTATTTATTTTTCTACGAATATTTTTCCGCGGAACGTATTTAAAAAAAAAACTGCGCGCGCCCGCCGGGCCGAAGCCCAGTCGAGGCCCAGCCGCCCGCACCCCGTCTCCTCTCCGCGCACGGGAGCGCCGCCGCCGCTCGCCGAGTCCGACACCCGCATGCCTCCCCGGTCGCCCCCTCCTCCAAGCCATCGCCGCCCCCCTCCTATTTATACCGCCCCCCCTCTTCTACTCATCCCGCCGCCGCCGCACTTGCCCGCCCCGCCGCCGCCGGAGCCGAGCTCAAAGCCGCCGCCGCCGCCGCCGTTCGCCGCCCCTCGCCGCCCCCCGAGCGCCCCCGCACCCCGCCGCCCTCGCCGCCTCTCGCCGGAGCCGGCCAAGCCCCGCCGGAGCCCGCCCCCGACGAGGTACCTCGCCGCCGTTCGGTTGCCGGTTTTTGTTTTAAAAAAACGTTCGTTTAAAAAAAACCCTAGATAGGTTTTTTTTCTTTCGGTTTAGTTATTTTGCGAACGTTCACCGAACCGTTCGTTTTAACGAACGCGTTCGTTGGTTTTTCTCTGTTAACGAATGTCCGTTCTTTAACCGTTCATCCGTTTTTCTTTTTCGTCGGATTTTTCCGCGATTTTTCTCAGATTCGATTCTGATCGAATCTTCGTTTCTGTTTAACTTTTCGCTCGTTTATCGGAATCAGGCGATTCAAGA
The DNA here is from genome assembly GCF_002575655.3 of Aegilops tauschii subsp. strangulata. Lineage (NCBI taxonomy): Eukaryota > Viridiplantae > Streptophyta > Magnoliopsida > Poales > Poaceae > Aegilops > Aegilops tauschii. The sequence continues at coordinate 74,082,502 of NC_053040.3, read as the reverse complement.
GCCCAGAGTTTCGTCTCGAAATTCTCTTTCCGTTTAACCTACTCAAACAAGTTTTTGCTACTGTAAAATTTGACCTAGATCCAGATTAGTAAACGAAGCTTCTTTCTTTCGCAGTTTGACTTTCGTTGCTTCTTTCGAGTTGATTCTTTTTGCAAACCGGAGTTCTTAAGTTGAACTTTCTGGTTGGATCTTTCATTCGAGTTTTACCTGTGCATTAGATGAGTACTTATTGTTTGCTTGTTTGTTTGCTTGCGATAGAGTACCCGGAGTGTGCGGCTTGTTACTTCGAATCGCTAGGTTTCGCGGATCATCAGCAAGGCAAGTAACACTTTGATCATATTTTCCATACTCAGTTTTATTGCATTAGATCTATTCCTCAAACACTTGCATGGTTAGGATCAAACTAAACTGTGCGAATTGGGAATTAGTTGAGGTAGTACCTATTACCTGTTTTCTTATCAAACCCTTGGGAGTTACTTCTACGTTGCTATTATATTGCCATGCTATGCTCGTAGATGTGGATTTGGGTTTGAGAGATATTCATGACAGATGTGAGATTGTTAATAATGGTTTACCTAAGGTGGCAACTAAAACTCACATCTGGGTGGATTGAGGCACCTGAAGAATCCAGTGTTGTCTGTTTGTATAAGGATCGCCACCCAGGCTCAAAGGGATCATAAGATTATTCATGCTGGAAACTTCCGTGTGCAGCCACAAGCTATTGTGGGGTCTATCATAGTTGAGTAAGTTGTGGGAAACCTTTCCATGATGGGCTAGCAGATGTAGGGGATTGTAGGTGTACCGGCCTATCTATCGGTTAAGGGGACCTCCTCGGAAAGACTATGTCTCGGTCATCCGTTTATCAAACATCATGTAGTGCGAGAAATCAAGCGGAAGCGATCGAGTCTTGTGGGGAAAAGTGCGCAAACCTCTGAAGAGTGTACAAACTAATCATGGTTAGCCGTGTCCCCGGTTATGGACAACTTGAGTATCTAGTACCTGGATTATCATTTAAATCTCATCACCATGTTACTTTTAATTAATCTGTTGGGTTATTGATGACACTTAATTGGGATTGAGATGCTGTCAACCATCTCAATGTTTCACAACCACCATGATAGTTAAATAAAATTTATTCCTTTGAAGTAGGGAAAAATTGGCTTTTCGCATAAAACTTAACCATAGAGCTTTCCACCAGCCATATATGCATGTAGTATAGCATTATTATTGTTCATTATTCTCTATGTGCTACTTTGCCAGCATATTCTATGTGCTGACCCGTTTTCGGGCTGCAACGTTTCATGTTGCAGACTTTTCAGACGACGAGTAAGGTGCCTTAGGTCGTGGTCTTATACTCAGTGATGCCGCTGGAGTTGATGGACTCACTTATCTTCCAAGTTTTCCGCTGTTATCGTATTAGATGGCCTTAAGCCATATTTATCATACTTAATCTCTGTGGAGATATTCGATGTAATAAGTGTGTGATTGCTACTCTGTTATAAATCCTCCATTTGTACTGTGCGTGTCAGCATTACTGATCCAGGGATGACACTGGTGCACAGCAGCACAGACCATTTGAGGTCTGGTCGCTACACTTATTCTCCTCATATCGATATCTCACCCAAAACTTGAAAACTTCAATCACACAAAACTTAACCAAACTTCGTGAGATAGGTTAGTATGATAAAGAGCAAACCATTCACTTTGGTACTGTCAAAGACAAGGTTCATAATTTTTCTCACACAATGCCTACTGTACCATATCATTTCTATAATTTATATTGAGGAATATAAGCCATAGAAACTAGAAAACAAGCAAACTATGCAATGAAAACAGAATCTGTCAGAAACAGAAAAGTCTGTAATGATCTGAACAATAACCATACTTCTGCTACTCCAAAAATTATTAAATAAATTGGTGGATGTGAGGAATTTGTCTATTAATCTTCTTCAAAAAGAATCAACTCAAAATCACTCTTCTGTAAAAAATGACATCTATTCTCGTGAGCGCAAAGTTTCTGTTTTTCACAGCAAGATCCCATTAACTTTTACCCAAGTCTTCCCAAAGGTCTTACTTGGCACTTTATTGAAACAAAAGCTATAAAACATGATTACTACAGTAGATTAATCATGTAGACACACAAAAACAGTAAGGGTAAATATTGGGTTGTCTCCCAACAAGCGCTTTTCTTTAATGCCTTTTAGCTAGGCATGATGATTTCAATGATGCTCACATAGAAGATAAGAATTGAAACATAAAGAGAGCATCATGAAGAATATGACTAGCACAATTGATTCTAACCAACTTCCTATGCCTAGGGATTTTTTGAGCACACAACTTATAGGAACAAGAATCAAGTAGCATAGGAAGGCAAAACAAGTATAACTTCAAAACTTTAAGCACATAGGGAGGAAACTTGATATTATTGCAACTCCTACAAGCATGTATTCCTCCCTCATAATAATTTTCAGTAGCATCATGGATAGCAACTTTGTTCTCATACTCAATTGGAACCTTTTCCGAAATAGTGGAATCATTACTAGCTAAAGTTGACACTCTTCCAAATCCACTTTCATAAATATCACACTAAGATTCAACACCCTCCAAAATAGTGGGATCACTAATTCCTAAAGTTGAGACTCTTCCAAACCACTTTCAATGATAGTATTATTCATACTCCAAAAGATATAAGTGAAGTTCGTGGAGCATTCTACAATTAACATAGACTAACCAATATCCAAGCTCAAAATGTATAAGTGAAGCACATGAAGCATTCTATAAAACCATACTCAAAAGTTTTAAGTGAAGCACAAAGAGCAATTCTATAAGATCATACTTAAAAGATTTAAGTGAAGCACATGAAGTATTATATAAATAAATGAAGGGCTATCTCATGCTAGCATGGTTCTTAAAGAAAAAGAAAAACACAAAGGACACAAATCATGTGAACAAAAACTGAGGTATACCGATATTTGTTGAAGAAGAAAGATGGGATGCCAACCGGGGCATCCCCAAGCTTAGATGCTTGATTATCCTTTGAAATATTTACTTGGGGTGCCTTGGGCATCCCCAAGCTTTAACTCTCGCCTCTCTTTATTCTTCTCACATCGGTAACTCCTCGTTCTTCGAACACTTCATCCACACAAAACTTTCACAAAAACTTGTGAGATCCGTTAATGTAATAAAGCAAATCACTACCTTTAGGTACTGTAATGAACTCATTCTTTATTTATATTGGTGTTAAACCTACTGTATTCCAACTTCTCTATGGTTCATACCCACCGATACTAGCCATAGATTCATCAAAATAAGCAAACAACACGCGAAAAACAGAATCTGTTAAAAACAGAACAGTCTGTAGTAATCTGGAAGTTTAGTATACTTCTGTAACTCCTAAAATTATGAAATAAATTTGAAAATTTGAAAAATTTGTACAGAAGTAATGTGCAAAAAGTTTCAGACCCATTTGACTCTCCAGTAAAAAATGTAAATTCATGCACTACAGCCAAAGTTTCTGTTTTTGTTCTGCACATATTAAACAAGCAATCTAATCATCCTAAAACCAAAGGTTGACACATTATTTTTATAATACAATGGATATACACAAGGGGAATAATCATTTACAGAGAAACTTCCATGAAAAATTCTACATTGTTTCCGTGAGCATGAACACAAGTGCTCAAGGTCGACCCTCACTTCTTCAATGCATAACTTTCCAATCACTTCTCTTTTTGAAAAACTTTTTAGGCATGAGAGGCAAGTAAATTTTTTTGTATATTCATTCTTTAAAAAAAAATATATGTTTCACCCACAACTAGACAGAAAAAAAGGAAAAACAAAATCTACATAGTGAAGAAAGCAAACAAGCACACACGAGAATATCAACCCACGCTATTGCTCCCCTGCAACGGCGCCAGAAAAGAGCTTGATAATCCCCAAGTGCAGGGAATCAACGTAGCAATTTCCAAATTTGTACAGTCGTATCAATATTCTCTCAAGCCCTATCTGCCACTGATACGACTCTACGTGCACCGAACGTTTGCTTCCAACTAGCAACGAGAAATAAAAACGAGAAATAAAACTATGTTGTGGGCATGAAGAGGATAACTTTGCATGGTATCGGAGAGATAAAATATAAAAGTAGGTGCTGTTATCATAAAGTTAGAATATATTACTAAGTATTATAAATAGCGAGTGTGGAATAATGGTGGATCTGTGTGCGGAATTGTCCTAGGCAATTGTTAACAAGACCGGTAGTCGTCATTGCAATTTCATATGAGGGAGAGGCATAAGCTAACATACTTTCTCTACTTGGATCATATGCACTTATGATTGGAACTCTAGCAAGCATCCGCAACTACTAAAGATCATTAAGGTAAAACCCAACCATAGCATTAAAGCATCAAGTTCTCTTTATTCCCATACGCAACAATCCCTCTTACTCGGGTTTGTGTTTCAGTCACTCACCAACCCACTATAAGCGAATCATGAACGTATTGCAACACCCTACAGCGGGAGTCCCTCACGCTTGCGCGACACGGAGGGCACCATAGGACAACACCAAAATAAAACATACAACTCGTACCAATCTATATCATTAATCAACCCAAGGACAAAAGATATCTACTCAAAACATCATAGGATGGCAACACATCATTGGATCATAATATGTGGCATAAAGCAGCATGTTCAAGTAGGGATTACAGCGGGGTGCGGGAGAGTGGACCGCGTAAAAGAGATGAGGATGGTGATGATAATGGTGATGTTGATGAAGACGATCACCGTGGCGATGATTCCCCTCCCGATGGCACTTCGGCGCCATCGGAAGAGAGGAGGAGAGGTTCTCCACCTTGTGCTTCCTCCTCCATGGTCTCCCCCCTAGATGGGGAAAGGTTCTCCCTCTGGTCCTTGGCCTTCATGGCGATGATGGCCTCTCCGGGATACTCCTCCATGGCCACCGGTGATGATGGCCCCCTCCGGCAGGGTGCCGGAGAGGGCCTAGATTGACTTCTCATGGCTACAGAGGCTTGCGGCGGCGGAACTTCCGATCTTGGTTTCTTTCTGGAAGTTTGGGTATATATAGAAGAGTTTTGTGTTGATTTCACGTCAAGGAGGTCTCCGGGCTGTCCATGAGGCAGGGGGGCGCGCCCTAGGGGGCTGGGCGCGCCCCCACCCCCGTGGGCAGCCCGGGACTCTTCTGGCCTACTTCTGGTACTCCGTGGGCTTCTTCTGGTCCAAAAATGATCTTCGTCAAGTGGCACGTCAATTGGACTCCGTTTAGTTTTCCTTTTCTGCGATACTCTAAAACAAGGAGAAAACATAAACTGGCACTGGGCTCTAGGTTAATAGGTTAGTCCCAAAAATCATATAAAATATCATATAAATGCATATAAAATATCCTAGAAGGATAGTATAATAGCATGAATACTTCATAAATTGTAGATACATTGGAGACATATCAGTATGTTGACTTTTGCGTAGACTCCCTGGCAACGGTGCCAGAAATCCTTCTTGCTACCTCTTGACCACTGCGTTGGTTTTCCCTTGAAGAGGAAAGGGTGATGCAGCAAAGTAGCGTAAGTATTTCCCTCAATTTTTGAGAACCAAGGTATCAATCCAGTAGGAGGCCACGCACGAGTCCCTCGCACCTACACAAACAAATAAATCCTCGCAACCAACGCGATAAGGGGTTGTCAATCCCTACACGGTCACTTACGAGAGTGAGATCTGATAGATATGATAAGATAATATTTTTGGTATTTTTATGATAAAGATGCAAAGTAAAATAAAAGGCAATAAAAATAGCTAAGTGTTGGAAGATTAATATGACGGAAAATAGACCCGGGGGCCATAGGTTTCACTAGTGGCTTCTCTCAAGAGCATAAGTATTTACGGTGGGTGAACAAATTACTGTTGAGCAATTGACAGAATTGAGCATAGTTATGAGAATATCTAGGTATGATCATGTATATAGGCATCACGTCCAAGACAAGTAGACCGACTCCTGCGTGCATCTACTACTATTACTCCACACATCGACCGCTATCCAACATGCATCTAGAGTATTAAGTTCATAAGAACAGAGTAACGCTTTAAGCAAAATGACATGATGTAGAGGGATAAACTCATGCAATATGATATAAACCCCATCTTGTTATCCTCGACGGCAACAATACAATATGTGCCTTGCTGCCCCTACTATCACTGGGAAAGGACACCGCAAGATTGAACCCAAAGTTAAGCACTTCTCCCATTGCAAGAAAGATCAATCTAGTAGGCCAAACCAAACTGATAATTCAAAGAGACTTGCAAAGATAACCAATCATACATAAAAGAATTCAGAGAAGATTCAAATATTGTTCATAGATAAACTTGATCATAAACCCACAATTCATCGGTCTCAACAAACACACCACAAAAGAAGATTACATCGAATAGATCTCCACAAGAGAGGGGGAGAACATTGTATTGAGATCCAAAAAGAGAGAAGAAGCCATCTAGCTAATAACTATGAACCCGAAGGTCTGAGGTTAACTACTCACACATCATCGGAGAGGCTATGGTGTTGATGTAGAAGCCCTCCGTGATCGATGCCCCCTCCGGCGGAGGTCCGGAACAGGCCCCAAGATGGGATCTCACGAGTACAAAAGGTTGCGGTGGTAAAATTAGGTTTTTGGCTCCGTATCTAGTAGTTTGGGGGTACGTAGGTATATATAGGAGGAAGGAGTACGTCGGTGGAGCAACAGGGGGCCCACGAGGGTGGAGGGCGCGCCCCCTACCTCGTGCCCTCCTGGTTGATGTCTTGACGTAGGGTCCAAGTCCTCTGGATCACGTTCGTTCCGAAAATCACGTTCCCGAAGGTTTCATTCCGTTTGGACTCCGTTTGATATTCTTTTTCTGTGAAACTCTGAAATAGGCAAAAAACAGCAATTCTGGGCTGGGCCTCCGGTTAATATGTTAGTCCCAAAAATAATATAGAAGTGTATAATTAAGCCCAATAATGTCCAAACAGAATATAATATAGCATGGAACAATAAAAAATTATAGATACGTTGGAGACGTATCAGCAACACAAAAGAAACGGTCAGCCAGATCAAGGTGTGTGCGATATATGGCATGCGGTTCACTAGGATGAACTGTTTGCGTTGGGACAATTGAACATAAACGGTTAAACTTAACAAGGTGCGTGTGATAAGCGGCAAACAGGTCTGTAATCGGAAACGTGTGCGAAGACCGATAACAACACAGACGATTGCTGCTAACAAGCCGTGTGTGTTGTGAGCAAACGATTGCTGGTATACAATTGTGAGTGATTGATGAAAACATCACCGACGGGTTCCATTGTTTAGTCTGTGGGCGATGTGATTTTCTTTGTCCGCACAACATCTACACTATGTCTAGAGAGCATCAACATATATACTTAAAAAGACAGCATTGCATAACCAAATTAAGCATACAATTACACAAGTGACCACACATAACATTTCGACACACCAAAGTAAGCAATTACATGCATACTAAACTAGGAGAAACGAGGATCTAATCATGTACTTATTGTTGTGACGACGCTTGCCATTGCTCTGCTTCCGGCTGGATCCCTGGCCGTTTTGGGGAAGGAGGCACTTCCTCATGTCAACGATCTACCTGTACATGTCGTAGCTCGTGCACGCCTCCTTGGCCGCATACATGATATGAGCTTTGTCGAGTTTCTCCATCCAGGCCGAGTGCCATGCATGCTTGTCCTTGTTGCACGAATCCTTCATGTCTCTGTAGTAGGGGTCGATGATGGCCTCGGCGAGGTGAACCAGTGAGTCCTTCTCATGCTCCTTGCTGCCCCAGATCTTGTATTGGCGTTGGATGTCGACAAGATTCTGGCAGGCGATGCCCGAATTTTTGAGTGCCTTTACATCGTTGGTGATGTCCACCATAGCGAACATGTAGTGGGGGCTGTTGACAAACCTGGCGAAATGCTCGCAAGGTCTTGTGGCCAGGCAGTAGTGGTAGACGAGGACGTGGTGGCGCACACACATCTGGGCGACGACGACCTTGGGACGAGACCCGACACGAGCGCGGGTGTACTCGAGGTCGAACTCGACCACCTTGTACTTCTCCTCCGCAAGCAACAGCTCCATGATGTGGATGGAGTGCTCCACCCAGACCGGGTCGTTGGTGTACACCACCGAGAGGTCCATGAACCTTCTGTGGGTGTCCACCACGGCACGCATGGTGAACTGCTGCTCATCATCGGCAGCCGCTCGGAGCGCCATTGGAGCCGCGTAGGATACCCTCTAAGAATTTCTCGTGGTGGGTGTGCTTCTTGCAATGGTGGGGCGCGATCGAAAGGTTGAAGAGACACAAGGGTTAAATGGCCGCTGTAATAAATGGGGACCGTCTGGCCTGTAATTGTCACGTCTTGTCACAGCGTTCATAGCGGAGGATTCCAGTGCACGCTTGACAACACCGCACCGCACGCGTGGGCTCGAAGAGGCGCCAAATGTATCGTCGGTGAGCCTATTCCCGCGCTACCGCACTGTTTACCGTGCAAGCTTCCCGCCCGGTTAGTTTGGCCACGCGTCGGCTTGAAGAGGGACAAATCGTTGGCGTTTATTGGCAAAAAGCTTTGTAAAAACGAAGTGTGTGGAATGACTTCGGTCATAAGTTTACCCATGGGTGATGAGGTCAAAGTTACACATAAGGGTGATGATGGACACTCGAGTGCGATAATTAATTCTGCGCTCTACAGTGCACACGGTGGAAGAAACCAACTATGTGCAATAATGTCGAAGATCACAGTTGAGTTAGCTATACAGATCTTGTGCTGTGAGATCGACAAGGTAAACAGATTCGAGAATGGTTAATAAAATCTAAGACCATTGCATATTAAGGTCAAAATAATGCTAGCAATATACGAGTCTCATACGATGCCATTTCAATGATTGTACCACAAAAGCTTGAAATATTACAAGGTTCAAATTCCAGAGTTATATGGCTCAAATTCGAAGATTACAAGGTTCAAACTGATATTAGAAATGAAATTCAGCTCATCAGCTACAAACGCTCACGCTGATCCGCTGAACATGGATATCAGAGAGGTTCAAACTAATATTACCACTTCTAAGTCTGGTTTCGAAACCTCACAATTTTTGCAAAGGGGCCAGCCACTGAGAAGTCATGTATGGGGTTGACACGATGACTTTCGATTACTCTGTCATCTGAAGTTCCAAAATGAAATTCTGCATTTTTGGAGCCTATTCCATTCTGCCGCAGGCTCCGGCATTGATCAACAAACCATTCATATTTGCGAAATAAATGCAGGGCAAACCTCATTTCCTTCAGCACCCTTGCTCCGAGAACAGAGAACCTGGCGAATATAATCTCTGGTAAGGTCCCTCAGTAGGAGTTCAAAGTAATTTCTGAGAGATGCAGATCTAGGCATTCGACGTGATTGTTATATTGTATCACATTATCCACCACTGGGCCTGATCTTATCTGCAAAATAAGAAAACGTGTTAGTGCCTACATGTAGTTTTGAACATTACTACATGCCTATTTGGTTAGCAGGATTTGTAAAATGCACTAACATGCCATCTTCGATCTGACATGATTAACATGGGCATTTGATTGCATTCTAGAAAAATTTAGCCTTCTTCACAAGAGGTTGGAATGGATGAAAAGTTCCCTAAGAAAACTAGTACAGATGAATCCAAAGGAGAAATGCTTATTGATGTAACCATATGGATCAAGCAACCAATATGGGGCGGGGGCATGTATGTACTGAAATCCTCCAAAAGAACCTTCAGAAATCGTAGTACATTGTCATTGTAAACTTGGAAAAAGGTGTCACAAATTGAACTCCCTTATGGTTAACATTTAACAAGAAAGGAACATCGCCTCGATATATAGCTTCTCCACGCACGGAAAGCATCTCAAGAAACTGACAACTTGCTCCAGGTTGGGGCCGATAGATTCTAGTGCCAAGACCTTCACTGTGCGTAGTTTCGGGGTCAAGCTTGTCGGAATCATTTTTTGAATGATAGACGGACAAACATCTTCAAAATTAGAAATAATATTAATTTGTGGAAGGAGAGGTAGAAGGCGGCTATTGTACCTGAACGGGTGTGGATCCAATAACAAGTTTGGAGTATTTGTCAAACGAGTAGCCCACCACTGTCAATTTCGGCGCAGATATGACATTGATTCTTGTTGGACCTTCTTGATCAACTACAAGTAATCTCTCAAGTGCAGGTGTGTCCTCAATGACCATACCGTGGTACACATCTTGTGATGTGTTCTTGCCGCACCGGCAACACACATAAATAGTTCGGAGAGTCATGGAGGTGATGTGGAAGGTTCTCAACCCATTGATCGCCTGAAGATGAAGGTACTCGAGTGTTGGGGCACATAGTATTTCAAAAAATTTGCCTACGATCACGCAAGATCTATCTAGGATAAGCATAGCAACGAGCGGGGAGAGTGTGTCCACGTACCCTCGTAGACCGAAAGCAGAAGCGTTTAGTAACGCGGTTGATGTAGTCGAACGTCTTCGCGATCCAACCGATCAAGTACCAAACGCACGGCACCTCCGCGATCTGCACACGTTCAACTCGGTGACGTCCCTCGAACTCTTGATCCAGCTGAGGCCGAGGGAGAGTTCCATCAGCACGACGGCATGGTGACGATGATGATGAAGTTACCAGCGCAGGGCTTCGCCTAAGCACTACAACGATATGAACGAGGTGTAAAACTGTGGAGGGGGCACCACACACGACTAAGAGATTGTCTGTTGTGCCTTTGGGTGCCCCCTCCCCACGTATATAAAGGAGGGAGAGGGAGGAGGAGGCCGGCCAGGAGGAGGCCCACCCAAGGGGGGGGGGAGTCCTACTCCAAGTAGGAATCGCCACCCTAGCCCTAGGCCAATTCGGTTTGGGCTAGGGGGGCGCACCACACCTTGGTTTGCCTCCTCTCTTCCACCACAAGGCCCATGAGGCCCAATAACTTCTTGGGGGGGGGGGGCGGTAACACCGGTACTCCGAAACTTATCCGAAACGACCCGAACCATTCCGGTGTCCAAATGTAACCTTCCAATATATGAATCTTTATGTCTCGACCATTCCGAGACTCCTCGTCACGTCCGTGATCTCATCCGGGACTCCGAACAACCTTCGGTACATCAAATCACATAAACTCATAATACGAATCATCATCAAACGTTAAGCGTGCGGACCCTACGTGTTCGAGAACTATGTAGACATGACCGAGACACATCTCCGGTCAATAACCAATAGCGGAACCTGGATGCTCATATTGGCTCCTACATATTCTACAAAGATGTTTATCTGTCAAACCGCATAACAACATACGTTGTTCCCTTTGTAACCGGTATGTTACTTGCCCGAGATTCGATCGTTGGTATCACCATACCTAGTTCAATCTCGTTACCGGCAAGTCTCTTTACTCGTTCCGTAATGCATCATCCCGCAACTAACTCATTAGTCACATTGATTGCAAGGCTTATAGTGATGTGCATTACCGAGAGGGCCCACAGATACCTCTCTGACAATCAGAGTGACAAATCCTAATCTCGATCTATGCCAACTCAACAAACACCATCAGAGACACCTGTAGAGCATCTTTATAATCACCCAGTTACGTTGTGACGTTTGATAGCACACTAAGTGTTCCTCCGGTATTCGGGAGTTGCATAATCTCATAGTCATAGGAACATGTATAAGTCATGAAGAAAGCAATAGCAATAAACTAAACGATCATAGTGCTAAGCTAATGGATAGGTCTTGTCAATCACATCATTCTCTAATGATGTGATCCCATTCATCAAATGACAACTCATGTCTATGGCTAGGAAACTTAACCATCTTTGATTAATGGGCTAGTCAAGTAGAGGCATACTAGTGACCCCCTGTTTGTCTATGTATTCACACATGTACTTGAAGGAAATATGCCCTATAGACAATAATAAAGTTATTATTTATTTCCTCATATCATGATAAATGTTTATTATTTATGCTAGAATTGTATTAACCGGAAACATAATACATGTGTGAATACATAGACAAACATAGTGTCACTAGTATGCCTCTACTTGACTAGCTCGTTAATCAAAGATGGTTAAGTTTCCTAGCCATGGACATGAGTTATCATTGGATTAACGGGATCACATTATTAGGAGAATAATGTGATTGACTTGACCCATTCCGTTAGCTTAGCACTTGATCATTTAGTATGTTGCTATTGCTTTCTTCATGACTTATACATGTTCCTATGACTGTGAGATTATGCAACTCCCATTTACCAAAGGAACACTTTGTGTGCTACCAAACGTCACAACGTAACTGGGTGATTATAGAGGTGCTCTACAGGTGTCTCCGAAGGTACTTGTTGGGTTGGCGTATTTCGAGATTAGGATTTGTCACTCCGATTGTCGGAGAGGTATCTCTGGGCCCTCTCGGCAATGCACATCACTATAAGCCTTGCAAGCATTGTGACTAATGAGTTAGTTGCGAGATGATGTATTACAGAATGAGTAAAGAGACTTGCCGGTAACGAGATTGAACTAGGTATTGAGATACCGACGATCGAATCTCGGGCAAGTAACATACCGATGACAAAGGGAACAACGTATGTTGTTACGCGGTTTGACCGATAAAGATCTTTGTAGAATATGTAGGAGCCAATATGAGCATCCAGGTTCCGCTATTGGTTATTGACCAGAGACGTGTCTCGGTCATGTCTACATAGTTCTCGAACCCGTAGGGTCCGCACGCTTAAAGTTAGATGACGATCGGAATTATGAGTTTTGTGTTTTGATGTACCGAAGGTAGTTCGGAGTCCCGGATATGATCACGGACATGACGAGGAGTCTCGAAATGGTCGAGAAATAAAGATCGATATCTTGGACGACTATGTTCGGACACCGGAATGGTTTCGGGGAGTTTCAGACACATACCGGAGTACCGGGGGGTTACCGGAACCCCCCGGGGAGACTAATGGGCCTATTGGGCCCTAGTGGAGAAGAGGAGGAGCGGCCAAGGGCAGCCGCGCGCCCCCTTTCCCCCAGTCCGAATTGGACAAGGAGGGGGCGGGGGGGGGGGGGGGGGGGCGGCGCCCCCTTTCCTTTCCCCCTCTCTCTCCTTCCCTCTCCTCTCCTACTCCCATTTGGAAGGGGGGAGTCCTACTCCTGGTGGGAGTAGTACTCCTCATGGGGCGCGCCTAGGGTGGCCGGGCCCCTCCCCCTCCTCCACTCCTTTATATACAGGGAGGGGGGCACCCCTTGGAGACACAACAATTGATCTCTTGATCTCTTAGCCGTGTGCGGTGCCCCCCTCCACCATATTCCACCTCGATAATATCATAGTGTTGCTTAGGCGAAGCCCTGCATCGGTAGCATCATCATCACCGTCACCATGCCGTCGTGCTGACGGAACTCTCCCTCAAAGCTCGGCTGGATCGGAGTTCGAGGGATGTCATCGAGCTGAACGTGTGCTGAACTCGGAGGTGATGTACAATGTGCTAACGCTTCCGCTTTTGGTCTACGATGGTACGTGGACACACTCTCCCCTCTCGTCGCTATGCATCACCATGATCCTGTGTGTGCGTAGGAAATTTTTGAAATTACTACGTTCCCCAACAGTGGCATCCGAGCCAGGTTTTATGCGTAGATGTTTATGCACGAGTAGAACACAAGTGAGTTGTGGGCGATACAAGTCATACTGCTTACCGGCATGTCATACTTTGGTTCGGCGGTATTGTTGGATGAAGCGGCCCGGACCGACATTACGCGTACGCTTACGCGAGACTGGTTCTACCGACGTGCTTTGCACACAGGTGGCTGGCGGGTGTCAGTTTCTCCAACTTTAGTTGAACCGAGTGTGGCTATGCCCGGTCCTTGAGAAGGTTAAAATAGCACTAACTTGACGAACTATCGTTGTGGTTTTGATGCGTAGGTAAGAACGCTTCTTGCTCAGCCCGTAGCAGCCACGTAAAACTTGCAACAACAAAGTAGAGGACGTCTAACTTGTTTTTGCAGGGCATGTTGTGATGTGATATCGTCAAGGCATGATGCTATATTTATTGTATGAGATGATCATGTTTTGTAACCGAGTTATCGGCAACTGGCAGGAGCCATATGGTTCTCGCTTTATTGTATGCAATGCAATCGCCCTGTAATGCTTTACTTTATCACTAAGCGGTAGCGATAGTCGTAGAAGCAATAGTTGGCGAGACGACAATGATGCTACGATGGAGATCAAGGTGTCACGCCGGTGACGATGGTGATCATGACGGTGCTTCGGAGATGGAGATCACAAGCACAAGATGATGATGGCCATATCATATCACTTATATTGATTGCATGTGATGTTTATCATTTATGCATCTTATTTTGCTTTGATTGACGGTAGCATTATAAGATGATCTCTCACTAAATTTCAAGATAAAAGTGTTCTCCCTGAGTATGCACCGTTGCCAAAGTTCGTCGTGCCGAGACACCACGTGATGATCGGGTGTGATAACCTCTACATTCATCTACAACGGGTGCAAGCCAGTTTTGCACATGCAGAATACTCGGGTTAAATTTGACGAGCCTAGCATATGCAGATCTGGCCTCGGAACACTGAGACTGAAAGGTCGAGCGTGAATCATATAGTAGATATGATCAACATAGTGATGTTCACCATTGAAAACTACTAAATCTCACGTGATGATCGGACATGGTTTAGTTGATTTGGATCACGTGATCACTTAGATGATTAGAGGTATGTCTATCTAAGTGGGAGTTTTTAAGTAATATGATTAAATGAACTTAAATTTATCATGAACTTAGTACTTGATAGTATTTTGCTTGTCTATGTTGATTGTAGATAGATGGCCCATGCTGTTGTTCTGTTGAATTTTAATGCGTTCCTTGAGAAAGCAAAGTTGAGGATTATCCTCATTGCTGCACAGAAGAATTACGTCCTGGAAGCACCGTTGGGTGCCAGGCCTGCTGCAGATGCAACTGACGATGTTAAGAACGTCTGGCAGAGCAAAGCTGATGACAACTCAATAGTTCAGTGTGCCATGCTTTACGGCTTAGAACCAGGACTTCAACGACGTTTGAACGTCATGGAACATATGAGATGTTCCAGGAGTTGAAGTTAATATTTCAAGCAAATGCCCGTATTGAGAGATATGAAGTCTGCAATAAGTTCTACAGCTGCAAGATGGAGGAGAATAGTTCTGTCAGTGAACATATACTCAAAATGTCTGGGTATAACAATCACTTGATTCAACTTGGAGTTAATCTTCCAGATGATAGTGTCATTGACAGAACTCTTCAATCACTGCCACCAAGCTACAAGAGCTTCGTGATGAACTATAATATGCAAGGGATGGATAAGACGATTCCCGAGCTCTTCGCAATGCTAAAGGCTGCGGAGGTAGAAATCAATAAGGAGCATCAAGTGTTGATGGTCAACAAGACCACCTGTTTCAAGAAAAAGGGCAAAGGGAAGAAGAAGCAGAACTTCAAGAAGAACAGCAAACAAGTTGCTGCTCAAGAGAAGAAACCCAAGTCTGGACCTAAGCCTGAGACTGAGTGCTTCTACTGCAAGCAGACTGGACACTGGAAGCAGAACTGCCCCAAGTATTTGGCGGATAAGAAGGATGGCAAGGTGAACAAAGGTATATGTGATATACATGTTATTGATGTGTACCTTACTAGAGCTCGCAGTAGCACCTGGGTATTTGATACTGGTTCTGTTGCTAATATTTGCAACTCGAAACAGGGACTACGGATTAAGCGAAGACTGGCTAAGGACGAGGTGATGATGCGCGTGGGAAATGGTTCCAAAGTCGATGTGATCGCCGTTGGCACGCTACCTCTACATCTACCTTCGGGATTAGTTTTAGACCTAAATAATTGTTATTTGGTGCCAGCGTTGAGCATGAACATTATATCTGGATCTGGTTTGATGCGGGATGGTTATTCATTTAAATCTGAGAATAATGGTTGTTCTATTTATATGAGTAATATCTTTTATGGTCATGCACCCTTGAAGAGTGGTCTATTTTTGTTGAATCTCAAAAGTAATGATACACATATTCATAATGTTGAAGCCAAAAGATGCAGAGTTGATAATGATAGTGCAACTTATTTGTGGCACTGCCGTTTGGGTCATATTGGTGTAAAGCGCATGAAGAAACTCCATACTGATGGACTTTTGGAATCACTTGATTATGAATCACTTGGTACTTGCGAACCATGCCTCATGGGCAAGATGACTAAAACGCCGTTCTCCGGAACTATGCAGCGAGCAACTGATTTGTTGAAGATCATACATACTGATGTATGTGGTCCAATGAATGTTGAGGCTCGTGGCGGGTATCGTTTTTTTCTCACCTTCACAGATGATTTGAGCAGATATGGGTATATCTACTTAATGAAACATAAGTCTGAAACATTTGAAAAGTTCAAAGAATTTCAGAGTGAAGTGGAAAATCATCGTAACAAGAAAATAAAGTTTCTACGATCTGATCGTGGAGGAGAATATTTGAGTTACGAGTTTGATCTACATTTGTAACAATGCGGAATAGTTTCGCAACTCACGCCACCCGGAACACCACAGCGTAATGGTGTGTCCGAACGTCGTAATCGTACTTTACTAGATATGGTGCGATCTATGATGTCTCTTACTGATTTACCGCTATCATTTTGGGGTTATGCTTTAGAGATGGCTGCATTCACGTTAAATAGGGCACCATCGAAATCCGTTGAGACGACGCCTTATGAACTATGGTTTGGCAAGAAACCAAAGTTGCCGTTTCTTAAAATTTGGGGCTGCGACACTTATGTGAAAAAGCTTCAACCTCATAAGCTCGAACCCAAATCGGAGAAATGTGTCTTCATAGGATACCCAAAGGAAACTTTTGGGTACACCTTCTATCACAGATCCGAAGGCAAGACATTCATTGCCAAGAATGGATCCTTTCTAGAGAAGGAGTTTCTCTTGAAAGAAGTGAGTGGGAGGAAAGTAGAACTTGACGAGGTAACTGTACCTACTCCCTTATTGGAAAGTAGTTCATCACAGAAACCGGTTCCTGTGACACCTACACCAATTAGTGAGGAAGCTAATGATATCGATCATGAAACTTCAGATCAAGTTACTACTGAGCCTCGTAGGTTAACCAGAGTAAGATCCGCACCAGAGTGGTACGGTAATCCTATTCTGGAGGTCATGTTACTTGACCAAGGTGAACCTACGAACTATGAAGAAGCGATGGTGAGCCCAGATTCTGCAAAATGGCTTGAGGCCATGAAATCTGAGATGGGATCCATGTATGAGAACAAAGTGTGGACTTTGGTTGACTTGCCCGATGATCGGCAAGCCATTGAGAATAAATGGATCTTCAATAAGAAGACTAACGCTGACGGTAATGTTACTGTCTATAAAGCTCGACTTGTTGCAAAAGGTTTTTGACAAGTTCAAGGGATTGACTACGATGAGACTTTCTCACCCGTAGCGATGCTTAAGTCTGTCCGAATCATGTTAGCAAGTGCTGCATTTTATGATTATGAAATTTGGCAAATGGATGTCAAAACTGCATTCCTGAATGGATTTCTGGAAGAAGAATTGTATATGATGCAACCAGAAGGTTTTGTCGATCCAAAGGGAGCTAACAAAGTGTGCAAGCTCCAGTGATCCATTTATGGACTGGTGCAAGCCTCTCGGAGTTGGAATAAACGTTTTGATAGTGTGATCAAAGCATATGGTTTTATATAGACTTTTGGAGAAGCCTGTATTTACAAGAAAGTGAGTGGGAGCTCTTTAGCATTTCTGATATTATATGTGGATGACATATTGCTGATTGGAAATGATATAGAATTTCTGGATAGCACAAAAGGATACTTGAATAAAAGTTTTTCAATGAAAGACCTCGGTGAAGCTGCTTACATATTAGGCATCAAGATCTATAGAGATAGATCAAGACGCTTGATAGGACTTTCACAAAGCACATACCTTGACAAAGTTTTGAAGAAGTTCAAAATGGATCTAGCAAAGAAAGGGTTCTTGCCTGTGTTACAAGGTGTGAAGTTGAGTCAGACTCAATGCCCGACCACTGCAGAAGATAGAGAGAAAATGAAAGATGTTCCCTATGCTTCAGCCATAGGCTCTATCATGTATGCAATGCTGTGTACCAGACCTGATGTGTGTCTTGCTATTAGCCTAGCAGGGAGGTACCATAGTAATCCAGGAGTGGATCACTAGACAGCGGTCAAGAACATCCTGAAATACCTAAAAAGGATTAAGGATATGTTTCTCGTTTATGGAGGTGACGAAGAGCTAGTCGTAAATGGTTACGTCGATGCAAGCTCTGACACTGATCCGGACGATTCTAAATCGCAAATCGGATACGTGTTTACATTGAACGGTGGAGCTATCAGTTGGTGCAGTTCCAAACAAAGCGTCATGGCGGGATCTACGTGTGAAGCGGAGTACATAGCTGCTTTGGAAGTAGAAAATGAAGGAGTCTGGATGAAGGAGTTCATATCCGATCTATGTGTCATACCTAGTGCATCGGGTCCAATGAATGTCTTTTGTGACAATACTGGTGCAATTGCCTTTGCAAAGGAATCCAGATTTCACAAGAGAATTAAGCACATCAAGAGACGCTTCAATTCCATCCGAGACCAAGTCCAGGTGGGAGACATAGAGATTTGCAAGATACATACGGATCTGAATGTTGCAGACCCGTTGACTAAGCCTCTTCCATGAGCAGAACATGATCAGCACCAAAACTCCATGGGTGTTAGAATCATTACTGTGTAATCTAGATCATTGACTCTAGTGCAAGTGGGAGACTGAAGGAAATATGCCCTTGAGGCAATAATAAAGTTATTATTCATTTCCTCATATCATGATAAATGTTTATTATTTATGCTAGAATTGTATTAACCGGAAACATAATACATGTGTGAATACATAGACAAACATAGTGTCACTAGTATGCCTCTACTTGACTAGCTCGTTAATCGAAGATGGTTAAGTTTCCTAGCCATGGACATGAGTTGTCATTCGATTAACGGGATCACATTATTAGGAGAATAATGCTATTGACTTGACCCATTCCGTTAGCTTAGCACTTGATCGTTTAGTATGTTTCTATTGCTTTCTTCATGACTTATACATGTTCCTATGACTATGAGATTATGCAACTCCCGTTTACCAGAGGAACACTTTGTGTGCTACCAAACGTCACAACGTAACTGGGTGATTATAAAGGTGCTCTACAGGTGTCTCCGAAGGTACTTGTTGGGTTGGCGTATTTCGAGATTAGGATTTGTCACTCTGATTGTCGGAGAGGTATCTCTGGGCCCTCTCGGTAATGCACATCACTATAAGCCTTGCAAGCATTGTGACTAATGAGTTAGTTGCGAGATGATGTATTACGAACGAGTAAAGAGACTTGCCGGTAAGGAGATTGAACTAGGTATTGAGATACCGACGATCGAATCTCGGGCAAGTAACATACCGATGACAAAGGGAACAACGTATGTTATTACGTGGTTTGATCGATAAAGATCTTCGTAGAATATGTAGGAGCCAATATGAGCATCCAGTTTCCGCTATTGGTTATTGACCGGAGACGTGTCTCGGTCATGTCTACATAGCTCTCGAACCCGTAGGGTCCGCACGCTTAAAGTTAGATGACGATCGGAATTATGAGTTTTGTGTTTTGATGTACTGAAGGTAGTTCGGAGTCCCGGATATGATCACGGACATGACGAGGAGTCTCGAAATGGTCGAGACATAAAGATCGATATATTGGACGAGTATGTTCGGACACCGGAATGGTTTCGGGGAGTTTCGTACACATACCGGAGTACCGGGGGTTACCGGAACCCCCCGGGGAGACTAATGGGCCTATTGGGCCCTAGTGGAGAAGAGGAGGGGCGGCCAAGGGCAGCCGCACGCCCCCTTCCCCCCAGTCCGAATTGGACAAGGAGGGGGGGGGGGGCGCCCCCCTTTCCTTTCCCCCCCTCTCTCCTTCCCTCTCCTCTCCTACTCCCACTTGGAAGCGGTGAGTCCTACTCCCACCGGGAGTAGGACTCCTCATGGGGCGCGCCTAGGGTGGCCGGCCCCCTCCCCTCCTCCACTCCTTTATATACGGGGAGGGGGGCACCCCTTGGAGACACAACAATTGATCTCTTTATCTCTTAGCCGTGTGCGGTGCCCCCCTCCACCATATTCCACCTCGATAATATCGTAGCGGTGCTTAGGCGAAGCCCGGCGTCGGTAGCATCATCATCACCGTCACCACACCGTCGTGTTGACGGAACTCTCCCTCAAAGCTCGGCTGGATCAGAGTTCGAGGGACGTCATCGAGCTGAACGTGTGCTGAACACGGAGGTGCCGTACATTCGGTACTCGGATCGGTCGGATCGTGAAGACGTACGACTACATCAACCGCGTTGTGCTAACGCTTCCGCTTTCGGTCTACGAGGGTATGTGGACACACTCTCCCCTCTCGTTGCTATGCATCACCATGATCCTGTGTGTGCGTAGGAAAATTTTGAAATTACTACGTTCCCCAATAGTACTAAGTTTCTGATTAATACAATTCTAGCATGAATAATAAACAATTATCATGATATAAGGAAATATAAGTAACAACTTTGTTATTGCCTGTAGGGTATATTTGCTTCATCGAGTGCAGTACAGCCACGGAGCAGGCGCTCCATGTCACCGTTGAGAGAGCAGACGGCGACGAGCTCGAGGTGCTTTAGTTGTGGTAGAACAAGAGCGGGTGCGTCATTAAGGGGGGATGGCAGTTCCTGAACTTGGCGACGCGCAGCGTGGGCGCGAGGCGGAGTGCGGACGTTGGGAGCGACCGCATATGCCCATCATCAAAATTGAGCTCCTCGAGCTGATCTAGGGCGGGGGATCGGAACCAGTCGTCAAGTTTGGCTCATTCCTTGTCGTTGGAATGGAACTTGCCCATTCTAAGGCCTCTGGTTGGGCCAAGGTGACTGCCGAGGATCTTGGAGAATGCATCCAAGATTTTGCGACAGCCATGGCAGAGCTCGTGGGTGTCGATGAGGTCGAGAGGGCTGGAGTTCCATAGGGGGCGCCACCGCCGGGAAAGGACGGTTGTCCGCGCCCCATATTTGATTGGGAGGAGGGAGATGATGATTGTCAACATATCATCGGGGAGGCTGCTGATGAAGTCTAGGCCTGCTGGAGTCGCTTGCGGTTCTAGCTCGCCCCGCCTCCACTTGTTGGCAGCCCCGTTCTCCACCTCCGGAGCCTCCTTGTCAGCGGCGCTTTCTGATAGAAATGGGAGTACAGGGAATATTTAGTTAAAACAGGGCAATAGAAAAGTGTATTGGTAACTAGAAGTTATTAGGTAGGAATATAGTAAGAAAAGGGAATAACAATTGGTTGCTTAAATACTACACAATTCATTTGACATTGCTGGGTAAGTCAACATGCAGATAGTTGAAAAGAAAACTTACTTCGACCAAAGTCTGGACGGATGATTTTGTCGGGGAAGTTAGCATATATCTCATGACCAGGCCCTTTTATGTGCAGTGCAATTTTAGTGCCAGCTTTCAGTACATAAAACTTAGAAATTTCTTTCCAAAAGCCAGTGCCAAAATAGGAGTCACCATGTTCATCAAGTCTTACAGTAGCAACGATTGTAAATCCATGGTTTGTGTGCAGTATGACATCCATGCAGTCTTGGTCTATGTAAAGGAAAGATTGTGCACTACATAATTTGTTGCATAGCAAGGGATGCGCTGCAGAAAATGGTAGGATTGTTAAAGAAAATATGGTAACATGCAAATATGGGCCCAAATTGAAAGAACTGTACAACAGTTGAAATTGAAGGACAAAAATCTATAATTAAACAGATAGGGTAAACATGATATGTCATGGAAATATGAGAGTAACCAAAAGAACAATACATCATTAATTTGCCTAATATAGAAAGAAGAGGGGGAAAATCCCCTTTGATGTATATGGTGCATGTGGCACCTTTTATCCAAATGTAGCAATATTTAGAATATGTTCAGGAAAGTAGGCCATGCCAACCGATTTAGGGTGAGACTGAACATACCGCGGGCGTCCTCAAGTGATCTGGTACGGTGAGATGGAATCTTTGGTGGAGGTCGCAAAGTCCTGATGTGTCGGCGCACTGTACATTCTATGAATGAAAGAAAACCCTCAAATCAACTCGAATAAAAATGAATTCACGGCGATTTCCGCCGGGTGATTAAAGGAGGCAGATGAACTGGGATAAGAGATGAGATAACATCTCATTAAATTAGTTACTTTGTCGTCCATGAGAAATAACCCTCAGTACGGTAGATTCCCCAACCGAGCGGAGCTGGGTCGACCGCGAGCAGCGTCGAGAAAGTCGATGGCGATAGGCGGCGGCAAGCGGAAGTGGCAAAATTCGGTGGGCTTTGCCGGCTGCCTGGAGGGGCCTAATACGTCTCCAACGTATCTATAATTTTTTATTGTTCCATGCTATTATATTATCTGTTTTGGATGTTTAATGGGCTTTATTATGCACTTTTTATTATTTTTGGGACTAACCTATTAACCAAAAGCCCAGTGCAAATTGCTGTTTTTTTGCCTATTTCATTGTTTCGCAGAAAAGGACTATCAAACGGAATCCAAACGAAATGAAACCTTCGCGAGGATCGTTTTTGGAACAACGCAATCCAGGAGACTTGGAGTGGATGTCAAGGAAGCAACGAGGTGGCCACGAGGTAGGAGGGCGCGCCCAGGGGGTAGGCGCGCCCCCACCCTCGTGGGCCCCTCGTGGCTCCACCGACCTACTTCTTTCGCCTATATATACTCATATACCCTGAAAACATCTAAGGGCACCACGAAACCCTATTTCCACCGCCGCAACCTTCTGTACCCGTGAGATCCCATCTTGGGGCCTTTTCCGGCGCTCTGCCGGAGGGGGAATCGATCACGGAGGGCTTCTACATCAACACCATGGCCTCTCCAATGATGCGTGAGTAGTTTACCACAGACCTTCAGGTCCATAGTTATTAGCTAGATGGCTTCTTCGCTCTCTTTGGTTCTCAATACAAAGTTCTCCATGATTCTCTTGGAGATCTATTCGATGTAACTCTTTTTGCGGTGTGTTTGCCGAGATCCGATGAATTGTGGGTTTATGAACTTGATTATCTATGAATATTATTTGATCCTTCTTTGAATTCTTATATGCATGATTTGACATCTTTGCAAGTCTCTTAGAATTATCGGTTTAGTTTGGCCTACTAGATTGATCTTTCTTGCAATGGGAGAAGTGCTTAGCTTTGGGTTCAATCTTACGGTGTCCTTTCCCAGTGACAGCAAGGCACGTATTGTATTGTTGCCATCGAGGATAAAAAGATGGGGTTTATATCATATTGCTTGAGTTTATCCCTCTACATCATGTCATCTTGCCTAATGCGTTACTCCGTTCTTATGAACTTAATACTCTAGATGCATGCTGGATAGCGGTTGTCGGAGTAAATAGCCACGGGTAGCCTAACCGACTGCCCCTGGCTCTTCCAAAAAATTATCAGGCCTTTGGGCCTTCAAGCATTCCAAGCATTGGGCTGCCTTCCTTGGCCGGCTACCTCTGAAGCCGACTCATGGAACGCGACCCAGCCTCAGCAACCTCCCCCCCAGGATAACCATGGGGTGACCGACTCCAGGAAGCCGGCCGTAGAGGATGCCGACTCCCAGAAGCCGGCCATGAGGAACGCCGACTCCAAGAAGCCGGCCAAGACCGCAACCACCAAAACTACCCCACATAACGGTGACAAGACGGGGTGTGGCCACAGTGCGGCCCACTACCCCCGAAGCCCGAGGCAGGCATGGCCACAGGACGCCGTACGGGACGGCCATCTCCCGTCCGGCTCGGCACTGTAGCCACGCTGGCCTCAACGTCACCCACGGCAGACGCCAGTACGGCCCGCGGGCGGCGGGCCCCTTCAGCCAGAGAGAGGCGCGAAGGCGGCCCGGCCTCCCCCAGTCGGCCAAGGGCGTAGCCGGCCCCCAGAAGCTGGCTACCCCCTCCCTTGAAGCATGTGCCACATTAAGGAGACAAGACGAGGTAAGGCTACAGTGAGAGCCCTCGAGGCGGCCCACTGTAGCCATGCTTACCTCAACGAAGCCCTCGTCATCAGGGGCAAGGCTACAGTAAGCAGCCGCCGACAAGACCCTAGGCGGTGGGGCCGGCCTGTCGACCAAGAGGCCGGCAGCCGGCGGGACCCACCAGTCGGCGGGCCCCAACAGCCGGCGAGCATAGACACTGACGGCTGGGACCAGTGCCCAGCCGGATTACAATTGTACCCCCGGGGGGTAGGCCTATATAAACCCCCCGGGGCACCCATGCAAAGGGTTGGCTTCTTAGCACAGCACACACACCATAGAGAGAGAGAAGCAAGAGCTAGCCTTGTTCTTCTTCTCCCTTGAACCCCACAGCTCTAGGAGCGATTGTAGCTACTTTTCCTGATCTAGTGATCATGCGGAGGCCCCGCAGAGCAGGACTAGGGG
The DNA here is from genome assembly GCF_002575655.3 of Aegilops tauschii subsp. strangulata. NCBI lineage: Eukaryota > Viridiplantae > Streptophyta > Magnoliopsida > Poales > Poaceae > Aegilops > Aegilops tauschii. Next base: position 74,057,939 of record NC_053040.3, on the reverse strand, counting down.
TGTTATCTCCTCGGAGAGCCCCGAACCTGGGTAAGATTCGCCGGCGTGCATGTCTTCGCCTCATCCCGTTTCCAGGCACCGGCGACGTCTTATTGGCACCCACAATGATAAGCCACCCGTTGGCATATGTCGCACCTACCACCCGACAGTGGTCGATGTGTGGAGTAATAGTAGTAGATGCAGAATCGTTTCGGTCTACTTGACACGGATGTGATGCCTATATTCATGATCATTGCCTTAGATATCATCATAACTATGCACTATTCTATCAATTGCTCGGCAGTAATTTGTTCACCCACCGTAATACATGCTATCTTGGGAGAAGCCACTAGTGAAACCTATGCCCCCTGGTCTACTTTACATCATATAAGTTTTCAATCTACAATTCTAGTTTACTATTTATCTTGCAATCTTTATCTATAGCACAAAAATACCAAAAATATTTATCTTATTATCTTTATCAGATCTCACTTTTGCAAGTGGCTGTGAAGGGATTGACAACCCCTTTATTGTGTTGGTTGCAAGGTTCTTATTTGTTTGTGCAGGTACGAGGGACTTGCGTGTAGTCTCCTACTGGATTGATACCTTGGTTCTCAAAAACTGAGGGAAATACTTACGCTACTTTGCTGCATCACCCTTTCCTCTTCAAGGGAAAACCAACGCATGCTCAAGAGTTAGTAGCGGCGGCAGGCGTCGAGCTAAGTGTTTACCGCCGCGATAGGCGGTGCCATGGCATAGACGCGGAGGAGCTTGTGCAGGTGTGAATGGGGACCGTACCAGAGGGGGTGGCAGGCGGGGTGAGGGTTTTTGTGACGTGGGGATGGTGAGGGTTTTCTTTTTTCTTTTTTGAATTGGGTGGTGAGGGTTTTTTGTCCCACAAAGAATTTTGGAGGCGACGGTTTGCTAGAGCGAACCATGTGTGATTGACGCAACAGGCAAAATGAAAGTCATTGCACACGGTTCCAATTTTGGGAACCGTGTGTGATTGATGTACTACCTCCGTCCTGGTTTATTGGCCCCCCTTTGAAATTTTTACCAAATTTTGACCAAATATTTAACATACTCAGACATAGATAATAAGCGTACACATACATAAGCATAGTTCAACCGTCACTAAGCATACTCAAGCGTATATAGTTCGATCCATCCCACATCTCATCTCACATGCCGACACGATCCTGAAGCTTCTAAAGGTACTCGGTGTATGCGCCGTGCGCCACCTTGCGAGAATACTTCTGCTTGAAGGAGCCAACGGCCCGTCCTCTTGCATGCGCCAGAACACTTAGATACGCGTCATGAAGCTTGTGATTGCAAAATGGGCATCGATAGCCGCCGTTTCAGGTCCTAATACGCCTGTTATGCATTCCCGCATAAAGGTCCCTCAGGATTTGCCTCTTGTACCTCCTCTGGCCATCTTCATCCTCGCTGTCCACATCGTCAGACAGCACCAATACAAATAGTAAAATAAATTTGGATCAAATCAATGATTACATGCCATGAAGTAGGATTAGGAATTTATGGCTATTTATTTATACATATCTAGAGATTATGGTTTGATTTTTAAGCACAGTCGTCTATGTACAGACCAATTGAAGAAAATAATGGCACAAACATATGTAGGTCATTAAAAATCAATTGTCAAGTCCTGGCTAGGAATTATTAGCACGAACACCAACCCTAGTCGGATTACTAGCAGAAATTATTTGCACAGATGAAACAACTAATCACTTATCACTTGTACCATTCAAACAATCAATACACTACACAGATCTAACGAAACTTACTTAGATTTCATGGATTGGGAGAACATAACCATAGGATTTCTATTCCAAAAAGGGGGAGGCAGGAGTAACCACAGAAACCCTATAATATATTTGACACATAAATGGTATAGATGACTAACCAGCTGTCCGTCGTCGTCGGAGTCGTCGCCGGAGTGGTCATCGGAGTCGTCGCCGGGGTCGTCACCAGAGTCGATGTGGAACTCCGCCTCCGGCTGTGGAAGCTCGACGCTGTCAACGATGTCAGGGTGCAGCGATAACTCGCCGGCGGTGATGGCAACCTCTGTCTCCATCTCCACGCCGTGCTCCGGTGCTTTAGCAGCCCCAGCGTCGCCACTCCCTCTGATGGGACGCTTCGGCGGCATCCTCATACACTGACGACTTTGAGGACTGAGAGCGGCATCGAGGATGCAAGTGGAGAGAGAGGATTGTGTGTGTGTGATGAGAATGGGGGGTGCGGCCGCTCGGGCGCACCATTAATATGGAGTAGTGGGAGTTATGGGAGAGAGGCGGGCGGCGGTCAAACCAATGGCTCGCCTCTCGGTGAGCCTGCGCACCGGACTGCTGGCATGCCTACCAAAGTTTCACAAAGCTACTCGGACACCTCCTGATGACACTGCGCAGCGAGCACGCCTCCCTCAGTTCACACACCTGCACGCACGCCTCCCCATCTGCCTGCGCGGCGGACTGCTCGCATGCGTCCCATCAACTCATGCGTGCTCGCGCGACACATGTGTCGCACGGCGGCACGTATATTGTTTTTCTATTTGGATGATTAATGTTGCCGCTTTATTGCTTAACCAAAGCATGGCACGTATCCATTGTTGGTCTAACGCTCACGGTTCGAATAAATAATCCATTTGGGATATTGGTTCCCAATTATTAATAATCTCTCGTTTGTAATTAGATAAAGATTACATCAAAACTGGTCTCAAATTTGACAAAACAAAGTACAATGCCACTTTGTATTGGTGTCCATATGACAACACAATAAGTTTCCTGAACTTCAAATAAGTTTGGATGTACTCGAATTTAAAAATCAAGATTCTCAATGTTTGAAATTTGTTGCACGGGGAGTAAACATGCACCCAGTGAGACACATGTGTTTTTGCAATCCATTTAGGTGCACTGTCACGTGTGCATGTAGCTCAAATTTGATTTTGCACATTATACCCGTAGAAAATCAATCAATTAATGTACTAAAACGTCTTAATGATCTCTGTGATTTTTTTGAAATTAAAATGCCCCTCCTTTGGTAACATGTGTTCACCGCGGGATAATTAATTTAACATGCATCGTAGTTGCGGTGGATTCGCGGTGTGTGTGTGTGGGTGTGTGCATCTGGGGGTGGCGGGTGGCTCGCAGTACACTATGAGTTGTGAGCCAACGTGTGGGTTGACTGTTTTGTTAGGCAGGCTGGTGCCACATTAGAGTCGTGAAATCATTATTTAAAACATTACACAACCCTTTCATACATACATGTTTTGGCCACATGCAGTCGATGGTTGTCCTACACGATACTCGATACTCGCGTGTGACGCTTTCTGTGGGCCCGCGAGGTCATCGTCCATCACTTTGACGAACAGCCGACAGTGAGGTTAATTTGACCAGCAAGGTAGAATCTTTTTTGTTTGTGTTATGGTGGTATATAGTACGCGTCGAAGAGGTGGGAGGGTACTAGCATATATACTATACGTACGCGTCCGTGAACAAGTACACCTCACTCAGTGTCGGGACTTTTTGGTTTCCGAGGCACGTGCCACATCAAAATTGTGAAATTGGCTATTCAAACATCACACAACACCTTTTTGGGCCAAATGCATGCACGCGGTGGTTATCCTAGCTAGGACACTCACGTGTGACGCTTCCATCTGTGGGCCCACGAGGCCATCCTCGATGCATCCATGCATCACTTTGACTTACATCGGGAGAGGTTAATTAATTTCACCATCGATGAGGATTCTTTTGGGTTGTACATATTACGGCAGGAGCATATAGTATGCAGTGAAGAGGGGGGAAGGGGACCATCATATGTAGTACGCTTCATGAACCTCACTCTGTGTGGGTGCATGGTTTACGGTTTTTGAGGCATGTGGCACATCAAAGTTGTGCATTTTGGGTATTCAACATATATATGTTCGGCCCACATGCAAAGCGGTGGTGGTTGTCCTCTCGCACCCACTTAAGCGGTTATCAGCGATATCGATGCTTTCCATCTGTGGGCCCGCTTGGTCCATCACTGCTTTTTGCCTAACAACAAGAGAGGTTAATTTGACTTAGGAGGGGATTATTATTTTTGCTGGTAATACGGTATATATATAGGTCATGCTCTAGGATGACATGCATGATACAGTTTGAGCACACACACATGCATGTTACGCATGAATCCCTCCCATCGAGTTGAAGTGGCTAGCACAACGACATGTCATGAACCGATCTTACCCTGTGTGGGGAGCTAGTGTACGTTTTTTGACGCACGCGCCACATCAATGTTGTGAAATGGTATTCAAACATGCATGCATGCATCACCTCCATACATATGCATGTAGTGGTTGCCTTCGAACGGTACACTCCCTCGCATGGTTATGAGCGACAAGCCTATATATTCGTGGGCCTGCGTGGACATCCATGATCACCTTGACCAACAACAAGATAGGTTACCATGGCGGATTCTTCATTTGGTTTGTGTTATCGTAGTATAGGTCATGGTGAGATTCAGACCTTAAGTTTGAGCGCATATACTATGCATGCATGCATGAATCCCCATCGTTGGCTTGAAGTTTGGTGTAACATACATATGCATGGTCAACCTAACCCTCACTCAGTGTGGGGATTTCTAGTTCGAAATCACGGTGCCACATCAAAGTTGTCCCATTGTTACTCAAAAACACACCTCTCCATACATATGTTTGGGCCACACGCATGCAGTGGTTGTCTTCGAGGACTAGCTACTTGCGTGATTATTGGCGAGCTAGCCCATCTCTAGGGTCGCATGGACGGCCATCACTTTGACCAACAACAAGAGAGAGGCTGTACGACCAAGGTGGATTATTCTTGGTCCGTTTTACGATCCATCTTGGTGAGATATGCCTCTCTGGCCCGCCGACTGAAAGTGTGTGTGTGTGTGGGGGGGGGGGGTGCTACTTCGCACTTTGCTAGGTGAACCTCGATTGGGGCGGGGCATGCATTCATAGCTTAGGATTCCCTTCGTGGCAGCACGAGGGGGGCTGCTAGCTACTTCACACTTTGCTAGGTGAACCTCGGTTGGGGGGGGGCATGCATTCATAGCTTAGGATTCCCTTCGTGCGGACACGAGGGGGGGGGGCTGCTAGCTACTTTGCACTTTGCTAGGTGAACCTCGGTTGGGGGGGGGCATGCATTCATAGCCTAGGATTCCCTTCGTGCCGACACGAGGGAGGGGGGGCTGCTAGCTACTTCGCACTTTGCTAGGTGAACCTCGGTTGGGGGGGGGACATGCATTCATAGCTTAGGATTCCCTTCGTGCCGACACGAGGGAGGGGGGATGCTAGCTACTTTGCACTTTGCTAGGGTGAACCTCGGTTGGGGAGGGGCATGCATTGATAGCTTAGGATTCCCTTCGTGCCGACACGAGGGAGGGGTGGGGGGCTGCTAGCTACTTCGCACTTTGCTAGGTGAACCTCGGTTGGTGGGGGGGCATGCATTCATAGCTTAGGATTCCCTTCGTGCCGACACGAGGGAGGAGGGGGGCTGCTAGCTACTTCGCACTTTGCTAGGTGAACCTCGGTTGGGGGGGAGGGGGCATGCATTCATAGCTTAGGATTCCCTTCGTGCCGACACGAGGGGGTGGGGGTGGGGGAAGCAATACCATGCGCTTTGCGAGATAGGTGCCACATCGAAGTTTCATTGGTATTTGAAATCAAACCACCCTTTTCATACATAAATTTGGTCCACGTGCACGTGTGTTCGTGTTCTGACCCTCTCCCGCGTCATTTTTCGCCAAATTTATGAACATTAGACAAGTCGGATGACACAACAGACATGGTTCACTCAAACTAACCATGTGCCACGCCGGTGCCCCTGTCACGCACACATCCGCGCAGTACATTGGGCTCCACGAGGCTCCCCCTCTCAAAAATATCTGCCCGCCTCGAGGATTTTTTTGTTTCATAACACACGGTTATTATCTCCGGACCGTGTGCGATGTTTCTTGTTCCCAATCCCGCCTGCATCTGATACGTCCATTTTGCATCATGTTTTCTTACTGTTATTTATAATGTTTTTATCCATAATAATGCTTTTTGGAGTAATTCCAATGCCTTTTCTCTCATAATTTGCAAGGTATGCACCAAGAGGGAGAATTCCGGCAGCTGGAAATCTGGACCTGAAAAAGCTACGTCAGGCCACCTATTCTGCACAACTCCAAACAAGCTGAAACTTCTTGGAGATTTTTTATGGAATATTTAAGAAATATTGGAGCCAATAACTACCAGAGGGGGCCCACCAGGTGGGCACAATCCACCTGGGCGCGCCAGGCAGCCCAGGCGCGCCCTGGTGGGTTGTAGCCTCCTCGGCCCACCTCCGGTGCCCATCTTCTGGTATATAAGTATTTTTTACCTAGAAAAAATAAGGAGAAGACTTTCGGGGCGGAGCGCCGCCGTCTCGAGGAGGAACTTGGGCAGGAGCACTTTTGCCCTCCGGCGGAGCGATTCTGCCAGGGGAACTTCCCTCCCGGAGGGAGAAATCATCGTCATCATCATCACCAACAACTCTCCCATCTTGGGGAGGGCAATCTCCATCAACATCTTCACCAGCACCATCTCATCTCAAACCCTAGTTCATCTCTTGTATTCAATCTTGTTACCGGAACTATAGATTGGTGCTAGGGGGTGACTAGTAGTGTTGATTACATCTTGTAGTTGATCACTATATGGTTTATTTGGTGGAAGATTATATGTTCAGATCCGTGATGCTATTTAATACTCCTCTGATCATGAGCATGTTTATTATTTGTGAGTAGTTACTCGTTCTGGAGGTCACGGGATAAATCATGTGAATTTGATATGTGTTCGATATTTTGATGGTATGTATGTTGTGATTCCCTCAGTGGTGTTATGTGAACGTCGACTACATGACACTTCACCATATTTGGGCCTAAGGGAATGCATTGTGGAGTAGTAAATAGATGGTGGGTTGCGAGAGTGACAGAAGCTTAAACCCCAGTTTATGCGCTATTCCGTAAGGGACCGATTGGACCCAAAAGTTTAATGCTATGGTTAGAATTTATTCTTAATAATTTTCTCGTAGTTGGGGATGCTTGCGGGAGGGTTACTCATAAGTAGGAGGTTTGTTCAAGTAAGAACAACACCTAAGCACCGGTCCACCCACATATCAAATTATCAAAGTAGCGAACACGAATCAAACCAACATGATGAAAGTGACTAGATGAAATTCCTGTGTACCCTCAAGAACACTTTGCTTATCATAAGAGACCGTTTTGGCCTATCCTTTGGCTCAAAAGGATTGGGCTACCTTGCTGCATACTCATTGCTATTATCGTTACTTGCTCATTACAAATTATCTTGCTATCAAACTACTCCGCTACTTACAATTTCAGCACTTGCAGACAGTACCTTACTGAAAACTACATGTAATTTCCTTCTGCGTCTCGTTGAGTTTGACACTCTTACTTATCGAAAAGAGCTACAATTGATCTCCTATACCTGTGGGTCATCAAGGCTATTTTCTGGCGCCGTTGCCGGGGAGTGAAGCGCCTTTGGTAAGTGGAATTTGGTAATGAAATATTTATATAGTGTGCTGAAATTTATTGTCACTTGCTACTATGGAAAACAATCCTTTGAGGGGTTTGTTTGGGGTATCTTCACCTCGCCCGAAACCACAATTAATTGCCCCTCAACCTACTGTACCTATTGAAAATATTGAATATGAAATTCCTTCGGGTATGATAGAACAACTGCTAGCTAATCCTTATGCAGGAGATGGAACCGAACATCCTGATATGCACTTGATATATGTAGAGCAAATTTGTGGATTGTTGAAGCTTGTAGGTTTACCCGGAGATGAGGTGATGAGAAAGGTTTTCCCTTTATCTTTGAAGGTAAAAGCATTGGCATGGTATAGGCTATGCGATGATATTGGATCATGGAATTGGAATCGTTTAAAATTGGAGTTCCACCAAAAAATTTATCCTATGCATCTAGTTCATCGTGATCGTAATTATATATATATATATATATATAATTTTTGGCCTCGTGAAGGAGAAAGTATCCTCTAGCTTTGGGGGAGGCTTAAGTCAATGTTATATTCATGCCCCAATCATGAGCTCTCGGGAGAAATTATTATTCAGAACTTTTATGCTCGGCTTTCTCGTAATGATCAAACCATGCTGGACACTTCTTGTGTTGGTTCTTTTATGAAGAAAACTATTGAATTCCGGTGGGATCTTTTGGAATGAATTAAACATAACTCTGAAGATTGGGACTCGTCGAAGGTAAAGAGTCAGGTATAAAGCTTAAGTATGATTGTGTTAAATCTTTTATGGATACCGATGCTTTTCAAAAGTTTAGCACTAAATATGGACTTGACTCTGAGATAGTAGCCTCCTTTTGTGAATCATTTGCTACTCATGTTGAACACCCTAAAGAGAAGTGGTTTAAATATCACCCACCTATTAAAGATGAAATTAAAAAACCAGTACTAGTTAAAGAAGAAACTATACTCTATAATGTTGATCAAGTTGTTCCTACTGCTTATATTGAGAAACCACCTTTCCTGTAAGGTAAAGGGACGTGCAAAAGTTTCAACTGTGGTTAACAGAAGCTATGTTAGAACACCTAAACCAGATGAACAAATTAGGGTGGAACCTAATGTTGCTATGGTTAAAGACCTCTTAGAACAAGATATAGATGGGCATGTTATTTACTTCTATGCAGAAGCTGCTAGAATTGCTAAACCCGATAAAAGGGATAAACATAGACCAGTTGTTGGCATGCCTGTCATTTCAGTTAAAACAAAGATCACTGTTATCATGGTTTATGTGACATGGGTGCTAGTGTGAGTGCTATTCCTTACACTTTATATCAAGAAATTAAGAAAGACATAGCACCTGCAGAGATAGAAGACATAGATTACTATTAAACTTGCTAATAGAGATACCATATCACCTTTTGGGATTATTAGAGATGTTGAAGTCTTGTGTCGGAAAATAAAAAACCCTACTGATTTTCTTGTTCTTGGTTCCCCACAAGATGACTTCTGTCCCATTATTTTTGGTAGACCTTTCTTGAACACAATTAATGCTCAGATAGATTGTAAGAAACAAACTGTCGGTGTTAGTTTTGGTGATGAGTCTCATGAGTTTAATTTTTCCAAGTTTAGTAGAAATCATCATGAAAAATAATTGCCTAGTAAGGATGAATCAATTGGTCTTGCTTCTATTGCCGTGCCACCTACTGATCCTTTAGAACAATACTTGCTAGACCATGAAAATGATTTACATATGCATGAAAGAAATGAAATAGATAAGATTTTCTTTGAACAACGTCCTCTACTTAAACACGATTTGCCTATTGAAACTCTAGGAGGTCCTCCTCCACCTAAAGGTGATCCTGTGTTTGAATTAAAACAATTGCCAGACACTTTGAAATATGCTTATCTTGATGAAAAGAAAATGTATCCTGTTATTATCAGTGCTAACGTTTCAGAACATGAAGAAGAAAGATTATTGAAAGTTCTAAGGAAGCACCGAGCTACTATTGGATATACTCTTGATGATTTAAAGGGCATTAGTTCCACTCTATGTCAGCACAAAATTTATATGGAACCTGATGCTAAACGAGTTGTTGATCACCAACGTCGGTTAAATCCGAAGATGAAAGAGGTGGTAAGAACGGAAATATTAAAACTTCTGGAAGCAGGTATAATCTATCCTATAGCTGATAGTAGATGGGTAAGTCATGTTCATTGTGTCCCTAAGAAAGGAGGTATAACTGTTGTTCCTAATGATAAGAATGAACTTATTCCACAAAGAATTATTATAGGCTATAAAATGGTAATTGATTTCAGAAAATTAAATAAGGCAACTAGAAAGGATCATTACCCTTTGCCTTTTATTGATCAAATGCTTGAAAGATTACTTAAGCACACACACTTTTTCTTCCTTGATGGATATTCTGGCTTTTCACAAATACCTGTTTCTCAACCTAATCAAGAAAAGACCACTTTTACTTGTCCTTTTGGAACCTATGCTTATAGACGTATGCCTTTTGGTTTATGTACTGCACCTGCTACCTTTCAAAGATGTATGACTGTTATATTCTCTGACTTTTGTGAAAAGATTGTTGAGGTTTTCATGGATGACTTTTGTGTTTATGGGAAGTCTTTTGATGCTTGTTTAAGCAATCTTGATCGAGTTTTGCAAAGATGTGAACAAACAAATCTTGTCTTGAATTGGGATAAGTGCCACTTTATGGTTAATGAAGGCATTGTCTTGGGTCATAAAATTTCTGAAAGAGGTATTGAAGTGGACCAAGCTAAAGTTGATGCAATTGAGAAAATGCCATGTCCTAAGGACATAAAAGGTATTCGTAGTTTCCTAGGTCATGCTGGTTTCTATAGGAGGTTTATTAAATACTTTTCTAAAATTTCTAGGCCTCTCACTAATCTTTTGCAAAATTGTTTTTGATGATGATTGTTTAGAAGCCTGTGAAACACTCAACAAAGCTTTAATTTCTGCACCTATTGTTCAACCACCTGATTGGAACTTGCCTTTTGAAATTATGTGTGATGCTAGTGATTATGTTGTGGGTGTTGTTCTAGGACAAAGAGTTGATAAGAAATTGAATGTTATTCATTATGCTAGTAAAACTCTAGACAGTGATCAAAGAAATTATGCTACTACTGAAAAAGAATTCTTAGCAGTGGTGTTTGCTTGTGATAAGTTTATAACTTATATTGTTGATTCCAAAGTAACTGTTCACACAGACCATGCTGCTATTAAATATCTTATGGAAAAGAAAGATGCTAAACCTAGACTTATTCGTTGGGTTCTCTTGTTACAAGAATTTGATTTGCATATTATTGATAGAAAAGGAGCCGAGAACCCCGTAGCTGATAACTTGTCTAGGCTTGAAAATGTGCTTGATGACCCACTACCTATTGATGATAGTTTTCCTGATGAGCAGTTAGCTGCAATAAATGTTGCTAATAGTACTCCTTGGTATGCTGACTATGCTAATTACATTGTTGCTAAATATTTGCCACCTAGCTTTACATACCAACAAAAGAAAAAAATTCTTCTGTGATTTAAGACATTACTTTTGGGATGACCCACATCTTTATAAAGAAGGAGTAGATGGTATTATTAGATGTTGTGTACCTAAGCATGAACAGGGACAAATCCTATGGAAATGTCACTCCGAACCATATGGTGGGCATCATGCTGGAGATAGAACTGCTCATAAGGTATTGCAATTTGGATTTTATTGGCCTACTCTCTTCAAGAATGCTCGTAAGTATGTCTCATCTTGTGATCAATGGCAAAGAATAGGTAATATCGGTAAGCGTCAAGAAATGCCTATGAATTATTCACTTGCTGTTGAACCATTTGATGTTTGGGGATTTGATTACATGGGACCTTTTCCTTCCTCTAATGGGTATACACATATTTTGGTTGCCATTGATTATGTTACTAAATGGGTAGAAGCTATTCCAACCAGTAGTGCTGATCACAACACCTCTATTAAAATGCTTAAGGAAGTTATTTTCCCAAGGTTTGGAGTCCCTAGATATTTAATGACTGATGGTGGTTCACACTTTATTCGTGGTGCTTTCCGTAAAATGCTTGCCAAGTATGATGTTAACCATAGACTTGCATCACCCTATCATCCTCAGTCTAGTGGCCAAGTTGAGCCTAGTAATAGAGATTTTTTTGCAAAAGACTGTTAATAGGTCCAGGAAGAATTGGTCTAAGAAATTAGATGATGCACTTTGGGCTTATAGAACAACATATAAAAATCCTATGGGTATGTCTCCTTATAAAATGGTTTATGGAAAAGCTTGTCATTTGCCTCTTGAGTTAGAACATAAAGCATACTGGGCAGTTAAAGAACTCAACTATGATTTCAAACTTGCTAGTGAAAAGAGGTTATTTGATATTAGCTCTTTAGATGAATGGAGAACCCAAGCTTATGAAAATGCAAAATTATTCAAAGAAAAAGTTAAAAGATGGCAAGACAAAAGAATCCAAAAGCGTGAGTTTAAAGTTGGAGAATATGTTCTTTTGTACAACTCTCGTTTTAGATTCTTTGCAGGAAAGCTCCTCTCGAAATGGGAAGGCCCATATGTCATCAAGGAGGTTTACTGGTCTGGAGCCATCAAAATAAATAATTCCGAAGGTACTAAACCCGAAGGTTGTTAATGGGCAACGAATAAAGCATTATCTCCGAGGTACGCCTATTAATGTTCAAAGCAATATTATCCAAGCTTTGACACCGGAAGAACATATAGAAGAGTCCTTCCAGAACACTCCAGAATCATCAAAATAAGGAGGTACATGATACGGTAAGTAAACGGACTCCGGAAAATCTAGAAAAATATTTTTTATCAGTTTGGAATATTTTAGAATTTTGGAAATAAAGAAACTTCCAGGAAGCGTCCCCTGGTGGGCACAAGACACCAGGGCGCGCCAGGCATGCCTGGGGCGCCCAGGTGGGTTGTGCCCACCTGGGACACCTTCTGGACTCCGTTTTTCTATCTCTTACTTGTCCCCCAAGATAAAAAATCTATATATTCTTCTCAAACCTGTTGATCACCGTATCGCGGAGAAATCCTCTGTTCTCTTTTCTTGCTGTTTTCTGTCAGACCCCATCTACCATGGCCTCTTCAGGTTCCTTCAAGGACAAGTTTTTCAAGAACGTCATCAACCCATATTTGCGGGAGGTGGTGCAGCACCCTCAAACCATCCAGATGCATGAGGGGGTGATGTACATCCGCGATGAGCAGGGTCCCAAGGGCACGGGAACCATGGAGGCCAGGCTTGAAGCTATGGAGCAAGAAGTCTTCCGGTGCAAGGGGATGGTGGAACATGGTCTCAATGCCAATCACCTCATGATCACGGAGCTTTCCCGTGATCTCAAGGTGGATGGCAAGCCCATGAAGGACATCATCTTCACCCTCAACGAGCAAATCAACTTCCTCCAAAGCCAGATCTATGATCTTCAAAACCAAGTCTTTGAATATGAGGCGAGGTTTAAAGGTATGAGTTTGGCTGCTAGTTGCAGGACCCGTGAGACTCACTCTTCCTCTTTTGATGGTGGACCACTGCCATGGAAATCCGAGGACAAGATCTCTTCTTCTTCACCAACATCACCTTCTTCACCACCAAAAGAGAACTGAGTATCGGGTATGGGCACTCCCCTTGGCTTCCGCCAAGCTTGGGGGAGATGCCCCAGTATCGTATCATTCCACTATCCTTTTGCTTTTACTTATCTTAGTTCGATCCTTTTGCGTTAGATGAAATAAAGTTTAGTTCGATCCTTTCTTCTTTGAGAGTTTGCTTAGTGATCTATCATTGTAATCGTGTGCAAGTTATATAATAAAGTTAGTGTGGGTTTTCACTTTCTTCACTTTCCTGTTGCAAGTAAAGAAAATAAAAAGAGAAAGAAAGCAAATAAAAGAAAGGAAATAAACCAATAAGATCATATACTAATCCTATGGTAGATGATAGCACCACATAAGGAAAAGTATAAGTAGGAAAATTTTATTAGAGATTAACAAACATAGCATTAGTCAACGATGCAACTCATGCAAGAATTAATAAGGGAAGGGAATATTCACATATAAATATACTATCCTAGAAATCTTTTGTGATTGTGAGCCCTCATCAAAATATTATATGCCAAAATTGTTGACGTTGGACAAGGAAGACAACGTAATGGTTTATGTTTGTTTATATTCACATAGAAGTCATATTGTCATAGATCCTTTAACATGTGGTGCTTACCCCCTATCTTTGCTAGCCAAAAATTCCACACTAAGTAGAGATACTACTTGTGCATCCAAAAACCCTTAAACCCAAATCTTTTTCAAGTCACCATACCTACCTAGGGATTGAGCATGATCCCTCAAGTAAGTTGTCGTCGGTGCAAAAAGGCAATAAAAATTGCTTCTAAAAGTGTGAGATCGTTTAGTGTAAGAGAAAATTGAGCGTTGTACGAACTTGGATGACAAAGAATAAAAGCGACAGACTGCATAATAAAGGTTGTCATCTTAAGGGGCAATGTAACGTGACGTTCTTTTGCACTAAGGGATTGAGCATACAAAAAAATAAGCGCATGGCAACCTATGCTTCCCTCTGCGAAGGGCCTATCTTTTACTTTTATGTATTTACTTTTATGCAAAGAGTCAAAGTTTTCCTTCTATTCCTTTTTTTCTCCTTTGGCAAGCATCATGTGGTGAGGAAAGATCTAGGCACATATGTCCAGTTGAATATAGATAGCATGAGTTATTATTGTTGACACAATCCTTGAGGTGGGTATGTTGGGAGGCAAAACTATAAGCCCCACTACAAAAAAAGACACTTCCGTGATGATACGTGTTTGTCACAGTAGGTCGCGTTTTTTGTCATGCATGTACATCCATGACAAATTTATGACAGAATCAAGATAATCATACCTGTGTTGTCGTAGAAGTGTTCCATGACATTACCAAAATTATCATCACGGAAGTGTCCACTTCCATGACGATAAATCGCGCGTCACAGAAGTGCTTTCGTCAAGGGTGACCGACACGTGGCATCCATCGTAATGGAACGCCGTTAAGCTATCGGGTCGGGTTTTGGATCTGATAACCCGTTAACAGCCCCGACCAATGGGGATTTTCCACGTGTAAAATCATCATGGGATGGAGGAGACACATATCAGGTCTGCGTTGGCACAAGTGTCACTCATCCAATGGGCGAGACGCGCCTATGATATGTTGACACGTGGACCGGGCCATCAAGTTTAAATGGGCTCGCCCAACTGAAGGCCCACAAGATTTTGCGGACCATAATGGGCCGGCCCAGCTAAAGGCCCACGAGATTTTGCGGACCATAATGGGCTGGCCCAGCTAAAGGCCCACAAGATTTTGCGGGCCATAATGGGCCGGCCCAGGTAAAGGCCCACAAGATTTTTGTGTGCCATAATGGGCCGGCCCAGGTAAAGGCCCACAAGATTCTTGCGGATCATAATGGGCCGGCCCAGCTAAAGGCCCACGAGATTTCACCGACATTAATGGGCCGGCCCAGCTGTAGGCCCACAAGATTTTGAGGACCCTAGTAGGCCGGCCCATTAACTGGCTGCCATGTTTTGGGCCAAATGCCGGCCCATATTTGATCCGGTCAATTAATAGCCTGCCACGCTCCGGGCCTAATAGTGGCCCATATGAGATTCGGCCCGTTAAAAGCCTACCACGTTCTGGGCCAAATTACGGCCCAGATCATGTCTGACCCTTTAAGAGGCTTTGGGCTCAATTATGGCCCATATCAGATTCGGCCCGTCAACTAGACACTATGCTTTTGGGCCCACTTGCTAAAGGCCCACTTAGTAATTCAGCCTGATATTAGTTTTGGCCTGTTAAGGACCCGTTTAACATTTCGGCCCTATATTAATTTCGGCCTGTTAAAAGCCCGTCATATAGTTGGGCCTAACTACGACCCGGTTTGCATCCGGCCTGCTCGCAGCCGATATCTAATTGGGCCGAACAAGGACCGAGACAATTTTGGCCTGTTAAAAGCCCGTGATTTGATTCGCACAATCATGGGCCGGGGTTCATTTCGGGCTGCTGCCGGCCCGTGAGCTATTCGGCACGTTTCAGGCCTAACCTACATCGTGATTGCATGACGGCCCGATTATGTACCGTAATTTTACGGTTTGGCCGGTTTGCATCCGGCCTGCTCGCAGCCGATATCTAATTGGGCCGAACAAGGACCGAGACAATTTTGGCCTGTTAAAAGCCCGTGATTTGATTCGCACAATCATGGGCCGGGGTTCATTTCGGGCTGTTGCCGGCCCGTGAGCTATTCGACACATTTTAGGCCCAACCTACATCGTGATTGCATGACGGCCCGATTATGTACCGTAATTTTACGGTTTGGCCGGTTTACTGCGAAGACAGGATATATATACAGTAAAATAACTTCAGCATCGTGAATAAGAAAAAACCTAGACTATACAATAAAGAAATTATGTCATATTACATCTACTGGGCATCAAAGTTCGCCACTACGATAATAAAGCACAAGCAGACAACAGATTACATACACTGGGCATCAAAGATCGCCACCAGTGCAAATAAACACGCCGACAAAATAATATACAAAACCGACATCACTTCAATAGAGTTCAAGAAAGGTTAGCCCTGCTGGGGAGCTGCAGCGCAAGCAGCTGAGCAAGATGATGAGACTGCGCTTGTTCAACACTTATATCTTCCTCACTCTGAAAGATAAACAAGTAGACAGATGACAGGTTTTGCGCATAAAAGTATCAGTGCTGACAATTCATCACATTTCTTACTGACGAATAAAGTGACACAGTTTAAAATTGCATTAACACAATATGGTATTGTTCAGGTCAAGACATGGGAGGAAATGACATTGTGAAGGAGTTGGCAGC
Organism: Aegilops tauschii subsp. strangulata; assembly: GCF_002575655.3. Classification (NCBI taxonomy): domain Eukaryota; kingdom Viridiplantae; phylum Streptophyta; class Magnoliopsida; order Poales; family Poaceae; genus Aegilops; species Aegilops tauschii. The sequence continues at coordinate 74,041,507 of NC_053040.3, read as the reverse complement.
TTCACGACACCACTGGATTACAGATCAAGAACTCATAAGTATCAATGGTTAGTGTGCTGTCAATTTATACCATTTCAGATTGGCAAATAAAGAGACGGTTTAAATAATAGTAGAATGATATGACATTGTTCATAGTTAAGACATTGGAGAATATGACATTGTGCTGTAGTGGGTAGGTTCACCACACCACTGGATTACGGATGAAGAACAGAAGCATACATGCAGTGCAAAAGAAGATCACTTGCTCTATATAGTTTAATTTACATGGTATGAAGAAGGAACTTGGTGGTACAACTGAAAACTTAAATTGAGAAAGGACAAACTTTTGTTTATGAACTACATAATAAACTTTAAGCAAGCAATTTGATGCAAACACCAAAAATAAACAGCTGTTGCAGTCATGCCTAACCAAATATATACAACAAAGTTTGAAGGCTTGAGATGGACAAACTTACATTATTGGTGAAGACAGGCTCTATAAAGGCCTTGTCCATGCTGATGGGCGGGGGGGGGGGCAATTCAAGAAGTTTACCACATAATCTTCTTCAAAAGCATTGCCTTTATTCTACATTTTGTTAAGAGTAAATATAGATGTGATAATATACGAAAAATGGAGAATATTTAAGATAAGATGAAGAGTGATGCTACATAACCAAGTAGCTATAAATGTAAGTGCAGCGATACAGGCAAAAGGTACAGCCAAGAGCAATGCACAGCTAAACTTCTTCAGTACCAACCTTATGGTAAGAGTAAATATAGATCTGATTTGTAGAAAATGGAGGGCAAAGGAAAATAAGCTACAGAGTGATGGTACATGAACAACTACCTGTCATTATAAGTACACTGATAAAGGACAGCATGTACTTACAAGAACAATGCAGAGCTAAAAAAACATTGGCATTGGATATCTTCTACACTAATGTAACCATTCATACAGATCAGATAATTTGGAGCGAACAATTGATAAGCAAGCTATCATGCATACTGCTGTCACATAATGAACCAGGTATGTATGCAAGTACAGTGATACAGGACAACAGGTACTAACAAGAGCAAAGCAGCGGGCAGCATATTTGCGATATCCTGTCGTTCTTGTCAAACCGGAATTCTTCTTCGAGCAGATTTCTTGCAAAAAAGATCTGTAAGGCACATGCGGAAAAGTAGAAGTTCAAATTGTCATGTGATTTCATAGACAGTACCTCATCCTGGGAACGAGACCAGTGCATAACAAGGTTTTCCCATTCAATGTCTTCTAAATTTAGCACAGGAGACTTCATCGGAAATTCGTTTATAGACTTGCCATCAAAGTGTGATTTCCTCAGGTAACACCAATACTGCTGCAATGCTTCCTTGAAAAGCACAAGCAAGCTTTGCTCTTCATAACTATCCAGATTGACCCTCGCCTAGTTACAACAATGTAATGTAAATCATTGATGTGTTCAATCAGCAGAAAACAGGAAAATAATAACCATGAATAATAGCACTTACATGTAAGTTGGACAGGAAGATGTGAAAATGTTGTTTGTCTTCACAATAATCTTCCCATGATGGGAATATATGCACGTAGTCCCTAACAACATTGAAAGCATTGTCTTTTAAACTGGGAATAAATGGAATGGGGTTCCAATCTGCAGGAATTGGCCGTCTCTGCAGTTGGGATAGGTCTTTCTGTGGTACAGCTGGTGCTATGGCAAATGAAATCGATATACCTTTTGCTAGATTGCAGGTCCTGTGTGGTGGGGCTAGTGGTGTGGCCAGTGAAGTATGGGTACAGTCTGCTGGAGTCGGTCCTACGTTTTGTGTCACTGGTTGTACAGCCAATATAAGTGGAGTGCTGTCTGATTTCTCCGGCACCACCACGTTTTTCAAGGACTTTGCTGGTGCTCCTTCAAGTTCGGCAATCACCCTCTTCCTTTTTGATGTCTGATGCACAAGAACATCATTTGAGTGGAAAAACATGGTATGATGACAGATGGAATATGTATTGATAATGGATGGGCATGACATCTCGACATATATGATGAGTAAACTAAGCAGATGGCGGTGCAACAAAGTAGAAGAAATGCAAGACAACATATGCAAGATACCCGCAATCAATAAAACATTGCCAAATTAGAACAGACACCTTGATGGGTGAACAGGACAGGCCATCTGCCTTTGACTCCTCGAGGTTAGAATAGTCATTAGGATCATATTCTGAACAAGAATCAACAGGTGGTGAGTGTATGAGTTTCATTGCATCGAGAATGGCACTCAATGCCTTGGTGCCAATTTTGTAAGTCATTGCAGTGTTTAGCTTCAAGAGTGGACTGCTGCTAGTGCGACACAAAGCAGCTACACAGATCATAGTGTAGATATAACGGGAAAACCTTAAGAATCAGAGTAAAATCAGCAAAGTGGAACTTGCTGGAATATATGTGCTAGTATTGCCGGTACGTCTAGAAAGGCTTCGGATACCAGCTCTCTTCAAGTGAAGGTGTGGTACTGTTAATATCAGTGTAACTCTCAAAGGCGACACAGCTCCCCGCATTTCCTTGCTATTCTTTTAGGATTCAAGTGGGCAGGCCACTACAAATCGTATTCCTATGTTTACAAGATCCTACGAATCAAAGAGGTTCAAAGTGTCCATCACAACCGACCGTATAGACCTCTACACTGCAAATGTCCCTGCTCATCTTCAGTACAAGGAACATACTGTACTACTATCATACTCCCTCCGTTCCAAAATATAAGTCTTGGTAGAGATTTCCACTATGGATCACATACAGATGTATCTAGATACATTTTAGAGTGTAGATTCACTCATTTTGCTCCATATATAGTCCATGGTGGAATCTATACAAAGACTTGTATTTAGGAATGGAGAGAGTACATATTAAAGAAGAACGGAAGAGGAACATGGTAAAGAAGAGCAAGCAGATTTTGGATAATAAAATGTTGGTTGCGCAGTGCCCACACATGATGAACCAGAGCGCATTAAGAATGCAACTCCCAGCTGTCTCTCGACCATTTCAGGCGGTTGGATGAAGATCCTATGTCTCCTAACCCTTCTTCTTCCTCGTCTCTGATTCTTCCCATACAGAACACCGCACGGGCCGCCGGCCGGACCACCAGCCCCCACCGCCTGTGTTCCTCCACCACCCCCACCCCCACCCCCGCCCCAACCCCCACCCGCGTCGAGTTTTCATTGTTCGGCGAGGCCCCACAACCACCCGAGCCCCTTCGATTGCACCGGCGAACTCCGGCGAGCTCTGAAAAATCGACTGACCCAATTTTGAAATTTAGTCTACTGTGATTTAACTAGTGTGGAATATAAAAGGGGAAAACCATAAGCATTGGGAGTATAGTGTTGAGCGTGCCATGGCGGATCTGAAGGTGCAAACCGGACAAAGGCAACTTCGCAGCCAAGACAAGAAATCAGAGTAAAGCAGTGGCGATCTATTTTCTTGATGCGATAAATAAGTTGAGCAGATACGAAAGAGTACCACCTCTGGTGCGGCGCCGTGTATGGATCTGCTGAGAATTTGACAGTGCTGCGGTAGCGATGGCTATCGGCGGCATGGAAGCAGATCTAGGAGGGTATACGGTGGCGGTGGGGTGCGGTGGACGAGACGGTCGTAGGAGCGGCGCCGGCAAGGTGGACGACGGCGGGGATGAAGCGAGAGGACGGGATGCAAGGATCCCGGTCCGAAGCCGTGGATGAGAGAGGTCGATCTCTTGTAATGGACGGCGGCGTTGGGGTATCAGCTCCGGCATGGTGGAGGAGGACAGCGGTGGATGGGGTGGCGGACGGAGGAGGGTGGGGTGGAGAGGGTGTTTTGGCGCCCACGGAGTACGAATGGGGAAAAGGGAGGTAGAGAGGAAGGGGAACCATGTATTCAGGGCGCGCTTGTCTCAAATGCGAGGAAATTTACAAACTTAGCCCCCGTTTCAAATTTCTACTACATCACAGCAACATTAGTCGGTTGGGGATAGGACGGTAATCTCGGATACACCGAATATTTGCCGACGAGGGTTTGTTTTTGGTGCCCACCGTGTATGAATATGAATCGGGGAGGGAGTCAATTTCGGCCGAGGACACACTGTATTTTGGCGCCCACTGTGTATGAATCCGGGTGAGAGGCGGTTACGTCACGTTTGGGTGAAATTACAAACCTACCCCTATCGAAACCTATAGAAATCCAGCAGATAGGCTTTGCGTGGCAGGGATAGGCAGTAGTGATTTCCATCTCGCAGATTTTGGTTTCGGGCGGTTACTGCGACTTTCCCCGCTTCGTTCAAATTTTGCAGAGTGCACGTTTACCGTGCCAACTCAATTCGAATCCCGTTTGTATTCTATTTTTTTTCCGGGCGGGATCCATTTTCAATTGGAATTACATTCTATATACATCATTTTTTATATATACTTTCAAAAGCACAACAAAGAATTCTGCTCCTTTATATGTATAATATGATTTACAAATACAACGATCTCGAAATCTTAAGGTTGAATTCGAATTTTTTTAACCAAATTATGTTCTACTAAAATGTATGTGTCAGTAATATCTACATATTAAATAACATAGATGTGCGTGAATTCATATGAGTATGCATGTTTGATAGATCAATTTTGGTTCGAGTATGGATTACATGTATCATCATCTCGAATTCAAATATTTGAATCCCTTTTTTTTCACTCCTTTCACGCCCATCTCTCTCGCATGCATGCTCCTTCAGGTAGCTATCACTCTCTTTTCTCCAGCTCACCCGCATGCTCACTTCATGTTTCTCCTATCCTCGCAAACATGGTCTCTCGACGTCTCCCTTGAGAAGTGTCACACTCTCCCTATCATTATACATTACACGGTTTTCATTATCTCTCACGTCTCTACTGTTCTCTGGTATCACTCGGTACCTAAGCTTTCTTTTTCACCGCCACACACAGAGTCTCCACTCATCTTTCACTTTGTCTTTCTCTCTATGGGATTCTCTCACACACCCTATATGTCTCTACATATGACTCATACCACTAAAATTACTCTCTCTCTCTCTCTCTCTCTCTCTCTCTCTCTCTCTCTCTCCTGTAGACACAACATTTGTTGCGGTCTCCTTTTCGTCTCCATCCTAGACTGACATTATTCATTTGTTTACCGATCAGACAACCCCGACTACCGTCTCCTCTCTCTCTCACAGACACACACACAACTCCTGCTTCCACTCCCCTTCCCGACTACCATCTCTCTCTCGCACACAAAACTCTCGCTTTCGCACCCCAACTCGTATTTCTCTCACAAAAATTTATCGACTAGCTAGCCTCTAGATAGGTTTATACACCCGCACACTCGTGCTTCCACCATCGCATGCATGTCTCTCTCCCGCTCCTTGTATCTATGTAGATTTTTCTTCCCTTCTTGAGACACGCCCTCTCGATCGTGCACACACACACTATCGCCTCATTTTAAGCTGATACCTATCGCACACACACTCCTTGTGTCTTTGTCACACATGCACTCCGTCCTCCTCCACTCTCCCTCTCTCTCACACACACATGGGCTTTTTGCAACAACTAGCAAGATGCCCATGCGTTGCACGGAACATCAAGATGCATTTGTATGAGTAGTTTATCTTGTGGGGGAAAAGGATGAACGAGGGAAGGGATTATTTGCAAATGTGGAGAGGGGTGTGGGTATCTTTTTGCAAAATTGCCATAGTTTCCTTCCTATCCATCAGATATAGATCGGACGGCCTATATTGCAGGATGGCAGGCACACGATCATCACCGACAATGCTTTTTATAAGAGTAGAGATAAAAAATATAGTTGGTGATGATGGTGGGCCTGCCATCCTGCAATGTAGGTCGTCCGATTTATATCTGACGGATAGGAAGGAAAATATGGCAATTTACCCATACTCTTCACCACATTTGCAGATAAGGCCTTCCCTCGTTCATCCTTTTCTCCCACAAGATCTTGATGTTCCGTGCAACGCATGGGCATCTTGCTAGTAAGAGTAGAAATTAGACATATACCACTTCTCGAATCTTGAAACCAACAACATTCCTCCCTTATCTCATCAAAACCGCCAAAGGAATATATTTTGAGTGAAACATAACATATTTTTAGTGATATACGTATTTCAAAACTAGACTTTTTTTTTCTATCAAATCGGTGAATATGTATTAATCTACTTTGATCGTGTGGCAACGCATTGGCACATTGCTAGTAGTTATTATAATTTTTTGGACACCAGACAAACGGTGGAGTACATATACGAAGAGAAGAGGCGCACGCACGCAGTCGGCCTCTGGCTGTCTCGCACACATGAGTGTTACGTAAAGGCGACGTTAACAAATAAACCCTAAAACCCTAGGTGCACGATTGCTGCATTCGCGGGTACCGGGCACGTGGTGGAGCACCTTTGTAGGAATAGTCAGCTCGCGTGATAATTTGATCCGTAGGAGTTGATGGTCGGGACCACAGGTGAACGACTTGGAGAGCGGTGGCTCGCCAGTTGCCACAGATCGAGTAGCCACGTTTAAAATATCGTTTTTTTAGCGGGGTTAAGAGTTCCGATTTTCAATGGCGCGTTATAAGTAGTAAGTAGTTTTTAGAACGATTGGTATGGAGCGAAAATGGAATTCATAGTACTACGTACCTCCTTGGCGTATGGTTGTATGGTTTTTTTTTGTGATGGAGGTTGTATGGGTTTATGTTGCGAGATGTTGAACCTGGTAGTTCTAGGGAAAATACTATGGTTTAGATTTAGATGCTGGTTTTCAGTAATGAAAATCGGAAGGGGAGACCCTTCTTTGATTAAAAAAAACTACTACCTCCATTCTGGTTTACTAGTCCCCATCGTACTTTGGGTCAAAGTTTGTCCACGAATTTTACTTGTAAAATGTGAATGGAAAACGACATTTTGTTATACCCAAACAAAAAAGGACCGGAGGGAGTGATTGCTCTGACACGGACGCGACCTCTCATAGCGCAAGCATTGAACCGGCACGCCGGCCAAGAGGGCCGCACTCGCTGCAGGCCCGGCTGAGCACGCCTCCTCGCCGCGTGCAACCAGCTTAAGACTGCCCCGCCTACCTTCATTGAATCCGCGCGTGTGTCGGCAACTCGTCCTTCCGCGAGCCGGCAGGCATTTTAGAACACAAAAAATGACTAAAATATAATTAATTTACGCATGGTCTTGACTTGCTGTGCTCGCACTGGTAGCAGGAACTAGTAGAGGATTTTCTTTATTTATAACTCTCCTCACATTTTTTTGGCTTTGAAGTGAATCATGGTTGTGGACATTATGTATGAATGTGCAGATATCTGTGAACATGAGTTTGATGTGGAAGTTGAACTTGGAATGTCGGGCTTGCGCGTGAACTATACCATGTCCAATTCTTCGTCTGTTATTGTCTGGAAAGTAATTGCTGTTATTACATGACCCAAGAAAACATTTTATGCCACATCAGTAGATGCACGGACATCACAACAGGCATGCTGACTGGATAAACATTTGAACCTAGCTATTATGAAGGAAATTTTGTATTGACAACAGTTTTAGATAGCAGGAGACGCCTAGCCTGCTCTGCCTCTGCTAGCTTATTTCTGGCTTCTTCCATCTCTTCTTTGGCTTGGGTGAAGAGAGCATCTGATTGCTCTTTTCGCTTCTTCAGGAACTCAACTACATTCTCAAGGGCTGCTGCACACTTTCTTTCAGCCTTTACTAATGCCACGAGGACACGAACAGCTGATGACTCCACCTGGCTTGTGTGTAATCCAGCATGATCTGGGAATTTGCACCTTGTGTCTAATCCAACATCATTAGGGAACTGGCACCTTGTGTGTAATCCAGCCTCATTTTGGAAACATGATCTCGAGGTTGACCATACTTCCCTCCTCACAGGAACTGCATCCTGACATGAAGTTACTTCTTTTTTAGATCAATACTCAGAGCAACCTAGATCCATTTAGTAGAAGCCAGATAAACAGAACTTGGAGAAGTGAATTCAAAAGGAAAATAAAAATAAAAACAGACTACAAGGTGAGAACACCCTCTTCCTACATCAAGCTAAAAACGAAAGCATTAGGACGATTAAGAATCTTCTTATTACACATCGAAGAACACCACGCTTAAGAGAAACAGAAACTACAACATATACACATCGAAGAACACGAGGCTACACGAAAGTAATTGAAAAGGTGTTACTTACCAAAGCTCGTTTTACAGGTTCGGTGCAGCTCCTCTTTAACTTGCCACGCTCCTTGAAGATGTCCCGAATATCCCGTGTTTGGTCTTCATTGCTCCTCTGCATGTTCGCACTCGTGGTTTTAAAATCTCAACATGGCAAGAAAAATATACTACTAGCAATACTCGTGCATCTGTGGGCAACATTAAAGCACTCGTCTGCCATGTTAGAGCATCTCCAACAGAATCGCAACGCACGACACTTTTAAAAAGCGTTTACAGTGCTGAGATCGAGAAGTAGATACTAGAGAGTAGAGGATAGTTCTCAGCATAGATAGATAAAAAAAGATAATTCAACTACTCCTCGTTGTCCGACTCCTCTTCGGCGATGTCCTCCTCCGACGTCTGACTGTAGGCGTGAAGATACCGATCGTCGTCGGATTCCCAGGGCGACGCTGCTCCTAGCCTCATGTTGAATTGAGCGTCCGCTTTTCGCCGACGCTTGTCCTCGCGATAGGTGGCTCGCTCCGCCCTCCTCTTATCCCTCTCCGCCCTCCTTTGCGCGTAGAACTCGCGCTCTTTGATGATGTCCTGTGGGAAGTGTTGGCGCCACAGCGCCATGGCGTCCTCGTCCATCTCGGCGATGCCGAGACGGTGCTCCCGCCTCCGGTTGTCGCGGCGATCCTCATCGGTGCTAAGCCGCGGCAGAGGCGCGAGCTCCTGCGCCCGCTCCCGCGTCGGCACGTTGGGGAAGTTCAATGTTCTATGAGGCCACCGGAGGCGCCACACCGCCGCGTCGTACGCGCGGGCGGCCTCGTTGGCGGTGTCGAAATTGCCGAGGCCGAGGCGCATCCCGCGGAACCGGATCTCGGCGGAGAAGCCGCCGGAGGGGCGCACACGGACGCCGCGGTATCCCCAAGTTTCCCGGCGAGGCGGCGACGAGGCGAAAAAGAGCAGGGAGAGAGCAGTGGCGAGGCACAGAGCGGGGAGAGAGCGGTGGCAAGACACAAAGCGGTGGGAGGGCGTTGGATTTTATAAAGCGCGCCGGACGCCGCGCGCCAAAACTAGCGCACGCCCGGCCGCTTTTTCCCGCGCGATCCTTTCCCGACGTCTCTGCTATCTCTACTCTCTTCTCTACTGTTATATTTATTTTATGTTTAATATTTAATATTTATCCCTACTTCCTTTACTGTCTACTTTTTTTCTCTATACTTTTTTTCTTGCAATATAGGCCGTCCGATTTATATCTGACAGATAGGAAGGAAACAAATGGGAATTTTGCAAAAAGATACCCATACCCCTCTCCAGATTTGCAAATAAGGCCTTCCCTCGTTCATCCTTTTCTCCCACAAGATAAACTACTCATACAAATGCATCTTGATGCGTGCAACACATGGGCATCTTGCTAGTTCTAAAAACCTTTCCATCATTTGCCACACTACTGGTTGCAGATGAAAAACCTACTCAAGCACAGCGCGATACAGGAGCGACGCACAATTACAAGCTGATATTCTGTTGGACAATGGAGGCTATAACCAATTACTTTTACGGGAACAATAGCACCCAGGAAATTTGAAGGGTAGGTATGAACAAAATTGGAACTTCACATGTACTGCTAAGTGATTCAATACACACATTACCAATCGAGGAGGAGAACGATGGTCGCGGCGGCCTCTGTGAGTCATGGTCGGCAACGAGAGTCAGTTCATTGTCCACGACGGTGGTACTTCTGCGCTTGTCGTCGACTTCCGGGAAGCAGATCCGAGACCGTGGAAGACGATGCCGGGGAAGAGGCTCCGTGTACGACGACGACGGTGGACCGGCTCTAGTGCGGCGTACGAGGTCGTCGATGAGGCAGATGCGCTGCGGTGGACGAGTGCGCCGATGTAAAGGGGAGGAGCACGAAGGCTGCGGTGCCGTGGAGAAGTCTATTTTGCGGTGGGGATAGAAAATGGGGAGTATTCAGGTGTACTACTCTGGGTGCCGGGGTGGGGTTGGCTGGGTAGGGTGAACCTGAAGTTACGAAAACAGCCCCCTACCAAGCGTCATCCGTAGGCCTGTTTCGAAGGCTATGATGGTAACTTCCCACTGCTCGAATCAGGGTCGCGGGAGATTTTCCCGCCGACCTCAAAATTTTGTGACACTGGACTCCCCGTGTGGTGTGTTGAGTGATTCAGCTAAGCAACTAGCGAGTAGTAGTAGTAAACTCTGCATATTAGGTTTGACCGAAGTCAAACTTCCTAAAGTTTGACCAAGTTTATAGAAAAATATAAACATTTACCATAACAAATATGTATGATGTGAAAGTACATTCAATAAGGAATCTAATGGTATTTATTTGTTATTGTATATGTTAATATTTTTTGTTATAAGCTTTTTGAGAGTTTACAAAACTTGACTTTGACCAATGCTAATACGCGGACTTAAATAAAAACGGAGGGAGTACACATTTGTTTTCTTAGTTTGTAGTGAACTAATCATTTGTTGAAATTGTGAAATAAATATATTAGGCTATTGACTTCGAATGTAATGGTCTATACAATTCAATAGTTACAATCATTGTCGAATCCCAAGATGTATACAAGGTCTATAGTACTTCACAACATGCTCAAACTCACATAATCCCAGTCAAATGAGAATCTAAATGCATTTCATAGTTATTACTTTGTAGGATGCAACAAAAACAACCATAACTCTACATCAGCCATTATAGAAGCAACATTTTGACATATCCCAATGTGTGAATGAAACGTGCAGAGAGAGATTTTGAAGATGGAGCAGATAGGGCAGGAAAGATTGTATGTATGTGGACGAGAGAGTAGGAGACAAACCTAATGAGACAGAGAGAGAGATAGAGAGAGGAAGAAGTTAGGTCTGTGAGAAAGATGGATACATGTAATATACATGAGATGCGTGTGCATCTGGATTCTGTATACGTGGAAGGAGAAGAGACAACATGTTTGATGAGAGAGCTGGAAAAACATGGACGAGAGGGGAAGGATCTCGTGGGTCGAGGGATTGCCAATTTTGTGCGGGGGAGAGAGGGATTGGTAATTTTGTGCAAGAGAGAGAGAGAGAGAGAGAGAGAGAGAGAGAGGGTGGGGGGAGGAGTCAGTCAGCCGTCGTCACATCACCCTGCTTCCAAATGGCCCCACATTCTCTAGCGCGGTCTGGTCACCGTCTTCGATCTACTCGATGCCCTCTTTGAAGATTGAGGTGTGGTGCATGTTGGGGTGCAAAGAAGCACAAGCGAGAGTGGTCGCCGTATAACCTTGGATGGGGATGAATTGTGTGCTCGGGGGAGTGTGTGTGTGTTGTGCTGCGTGTCTCTCTCTCTCTCTCTCTGTGTGTGTGTGTGTGTGTGTGTGTGTGTCAGATATTGAGAGAAAGCAAACCTAAGGAGAGAAATGGGTATGCACGAAGAGATTGTGCGGGCCTTGAGGTGGGTAGGGGCCGGGTGAGGGTGTCAAAATGTGTGCGTTGATGCATGTGTTGCATGCGACCGTGCGAGGGACGGACGAATCGAGAGAGATGGTTGTTGTGTTACGGATGCTCCTCTCTCTGTCTCTCCCTCTCTCTCTCTCTCTCACACACACACACACACACACAAGTAAACTAGAAGACCGTTCTCTCATGTATACACAACGTATCGACATCTGTCTATGTCTCACTCATGCATGATCATTTGCACATTCACACCTCTCTATGTCTGTATCACACGCACACTGTCTCCACATTGCCCTTCCGCCACAACACACATATGGACACATACACACGTTCTCTCTCAGTCACACACACAAAATCAGTATTAAGAAAAACTAGGGCGCACCTAAAAAGTCCAAATCCAAATAAACACGAACTGGAGCTAAATTCAAATATATGGAAATATTGCAGCGTCAAGAACTTTTGCAGGAAAAAAAGTTGAGTAATATTCGAGGATTGTTTTCACACACACAAAAAGGTTCGGTGGATGTCCTTCGAGCGCGACACGGTGACGCACCGTTCGATCGACCGCGCAGCCGCGGTTCACGCGCTTGCATAGGATTCCGTATCATGGTTGTGGTACTAACTAATAAAAGCGCTACCTAAGTCTAATGTTTACGTGTACTAGTACGGTTTTCTTTTAAGTTTGACCAACCTTATATATAAAACTAAAGTAAGCTCCCACACGCGCACACATCAATATGCCGCCGCCGCCGCCGTTGCGCATGCCGGCGCCCGCCTCCTCCGGCCAACAATTTCTCGCCCATCACCGCCGTGTCGCCGCCATCCCTGTGCCATGAAGCCGAAGGCTCGCCTGCTCACGTCGTCTGCAGTCCCTCCTCGCGATGCCGCCGCGCTGCCAAGCACGCGAGCAGCTGGTGGAGCCGCATCTATGCATGCAGCGTACAAAGAGGAGGACGAGCGCGTGCTCCAGCACGCCGGCGAGGAGGAACTAGCGTGTCATTGTCGTCTCCGCCCGCGCGGAGGAGGCGCGCATGGTGGCTGTCGCGGCGGAAGCCGGTCGCGCGCGCGTCGAGCCCGCAAACCAGGTGCGGACGCAGAATCTACCTTCGAGACCTTGAATGCCACGTGGATCCTGCAATCCGAAGGAGCAATTTGGGTCAGTCGACTCATGTGAGCCGTTTGATGCAACATGGATGGCTAGAAGGGCTTCTTCCACCTCTTCTGCCGTCTTCTTCCTTCGCTCCGTCGTACTTCTTTCACAAATCGACTGACCCAAATTATACTACTAGTACGAACGTATTAAGTACAGTAGGAACACGAAGATACGAGCAGTAGTACCAACTGCAAGAAGAACAGTAGTAAGACATAGTACTAGTACTACTGTACGTACTAAAGAGTTCAAATAACGAGAAAGAACATAAACATAGTTCTGCTGGGGCCTCAGCACAACACACCCTTGAAAATAAACTAAGCAACTAGTCCGCTTGACACTGCAGTAGAACCAGCATGAGCGACGACACTGCCACCTACTCGGAGTCCGAGTCCACGTCCTCGACTTCGTCCTTGTCCCTCTTCCTCTTCCTCTTCGCCGACGCTTCTTTGCTTGAACCGGACACTGGGCTCTGCTTCTTCATCCAACCCTTGTAGATATTTAAACAAAGGTAGGCATCCATTGCTGCGTACATGATGTGATCTTCATCTAATGTCGTCGACTCCCATGCATGATGAAACTCGTGATGAGGTTTCTTCAGTTTAGCGTACGAAGGATCAATCATGGCTGCCGCCAGGGTCAGCATTGAAGGTTGAGAGGAGGACACCAGGCTTGCCTTCTGGAGATCGAAGGGCTGGCCTACAACGAGACCTATCCGACGCAGGACATCCCTGTCGTTCTTAAAGCCTACAGTAACGAATTTCTCTCTTTTGTCCTTGAGGAAGTTCTTAAAATCCTGGCACTCAACATCGGCATGGCATATTTGGTAGACCAAGCAAACATTATGTACGCAAACCTGGATCACCGCAGGCTTCTTCTCTCTTCGTCCTTTAGATCCTTCTCTCGTCCCAGGACTGTGGTGTACTCAACATCTAGCCCAGCGACCCACTCATCCGTTGAACTGTTGAATATGCGTAGGAAGCGAGCAAGCCATGCTTTCACCGTCTCGGATCCACGTGTGTAGATGATGATGAACTGATCGCCGGTGATGGCTCTAACCTGGTACTCAGCGGCGACCATGGAGATTTGGGAGGCCATGGATTTTGGAGGAGGGTTAGGAGAAGTTGAACTGTTGTACCCCGCAAAAAAAACTGGGAGCGAACTAATGTGAAAGGACGGGACGACTGGGAGCGAACTATTGTAAGGTAGAAGACGGGGACGAGTAGGGCGTGCGAACGGCATGGGATTGCTGGCTTGCACGGTGGATAAACGGCTGCAAGCCCCCAAAGAGTTCTCGAGAACTATGCGGGACCCACTAATGGCATGTCTACTAGACCCATATCGTAGGCCTGACGGTATAGCTTCTGCCTGTTCGCACGCCATGCCGGCGTGTGGATGTAACTTCACTTAATTCCGTCAAACGTCGCGCCTCCCACGACCTTCGCCTCCCTCGCGCGACGCGCCCTTTGAGACTTCGACCGGTTATAAATGAGCAATTTTTTTGCCTTTTTTAGACAAGCAATTTTTTGCCTACTCCGCATGCATGATACTCCCTCTGGTCCTTTTTACTCCGGTCAACCGTTTGCAAAGTGTTTGACCAAATTTATACTTTTTTTGAACCCCACCTTATATTAATTAACCAGCCACACCAGTACACTCATTTGATACAATATTCACCACACAGGGCGGTACGTTATTTACAAGAATACCATCTAATCTATTGTCAAAGCTATACTTAGCGATTAAGTGTGCCACCTTATTGGCTGAACGGCTAATCTTTGACAATTGAAGATTGTTGATCAACTTCGAGATGCTCAACGCTTTCATCTTCAGGTCACGCATAGCAGACCTGTCATAGTCCCCCGATGCAAGAGACGCTACCACAAAAGCGCAATTAGTCTCTAAAATTACAGGATTATGAAGAGAAATACCTATGTAGAGACCAGCAATGCAAGCCCTAAGCTCCGCTTCCTCCACGCTATACCTAGCCTGGCATGCAAGATGACTTATTATGCACCGTTCCCCATACCTGCAGGAAGCCCGTTCGTCTCCAAATCTTTTCCTCACCATGTGTGGAAACAATATGCCTGCCAAACTCTCCTTCTCCCTCCGGCGGTCCCACCACTCCACCCCGTGTGAAAAAATCTGCATGCATGACTCTCCTCCCCCACGCTCGTCCAATCCGTTGTGACCAGCAATATTTCCACCCCTTCGCTCCTCCGTAATTTACTCCAACAAATATGCCCACGTAGCTGTTACTTAACTGCAAGTGCATTGGGTCACTGACATATGGGCCCAACAGGGGTCTGGCCCACATGTCAGTGACGCAACTGGACCTGCAGTTAAGTTAGTGCAGCTCAGTCCATATCTTACGTAGGTGTGCCATTGCTCGCTATAAATACTGCACCTCCCATGACATCGCTATCTCCTCCCCCTCCCTCTCACGTCGACCACCATGGCATCGCCCCTCCCAAGCCCTAGGAGCCCCTCGCTGCACCGCGCGGATGGTCACGCGTCGCCGTTCCGTTCCTCGCCGCCACTAGTTGAGGAGGACGCGTCGGTGTTCCGCTCCTCGCCGCTACGCGACACGTCGCCGTTCCGTTCCTAGACGCCACTAGTCGAGGAGGACGCGTCGGTGTTCCGTTCCTCGCCGCGACGCGACGCGTCGCCGTTCCGTTCCTCGCCGCCACTAGTCGAGGAGGATGCGTCAGCGTTCCGCTCCTCGCCGCGACGCGTCGAGGTGGACGCGTCGGCGTTCCCAATCTCGCTACCACGCGCGCCGGAGGACGCGTCGGCTCCCCGCTACAAGGAGAACGCCACACCGCCCGCCGAGCACCCCAGCCTTGAGGAGCTTTGGAAAGAAATGGATGTCGCCTTGTGGGAGGCTTCGCCTCCAGCAGAGCGCGCCAAAATAGAGGCGGAGAAGAAGGCCGAGGAAGAGAAGCGCACCGCGGAACAAGCTTCCTGGGAGGCCTTTGTCGCGTCCAAGAGAGTCAGGCAATTGGCTCTTTGGCAGAAGGCTCGTGCGAGGGCCATGAGGGTGGCGGAGGACGCCCGTGCCGACGCCTTGAGTGCAGTCGGGCCCAAGTGCCTCATCTACACTTGGTGGTACGTGGACCGGGTGCACGCTTCCAGCGAGGAGGAGTACCTGTTGGCGCTGGATCACCACACCGGTGAGATCGCGCTCGCCCGCCGGCAAGCCGCCAATCAGCACCTCGCGAGTTGCGAGGCTGAGGAAGAGGCATTGTGTCGGCGCGCTGGGAAACGGCCGCGCACCAGGGCACTCGGGGCGCGCCGCAAGCGCTCCTGCGAGCGTCATGGCTTTTAGGAGGAGTATAATTTTTGTTTCGTAAGGCAATCTCATTAGTTTTGGGACGCAAATGATAAATCCCGAACGTTCATGAATTTTTAGCGTCCTTAATTAAGTATGTAAAAGGGAAAGTTTGGAAACCTTGTGTATTCGTACGCATTTTGCAAGTACATGCATATGGCACAAACTTTACTATATACTATCGCATTACACGTCTCTTTCGATATATGCTTGCAGACTGTGCTACTCCCTCCGTCCAGGTCAATAAGTCATCTTTGGTTGTCCACCGTGACCAAGAAGGAGGGAAGACTTATACACCTAGATGGAGGGAGTACTACTATTACTTATGTATGTGCAAATGCACGTTTTAACATTACGATGCGGTTTTTGTAAAACTAGAAAAACAACACTAGTCAAGCTTGTGAAACGATCAATGCAAAACAAATGCAAAAATGCTCGTTTGATTGCTTTCTTTTAGCTTCCTTCTCTGTGGTTATTTCTCTGTCGTACTTTGTACGGAGTATCTCACTGGTTGGAAAGGCATGCAAATTCCCAAACCGCTTCCTACACCCTGTATCGAATTTTTTGCCTAACAAGTTGTGCCGTGCAATTGGAATTCCAACTTGAGTACTACTACTAGTAGGAGTACCAGGGGCCAGTTCTTTTAGGCTTCTAGATTAGTAATCCCATAACTACTACCTCCGTCCTGGTTTATTGGTCCCCATTGTAATCTGTGTCAAATTTTGATCATAAATTTAACTAATGAAATGTTAGTGCATGTCACATGCACTAATATTTTATCAGTTAAATCTTTGGTCAAAATTTAGCACAAATTACAATGGTGAGGAATAAACCAGGACAGAGGTACTACTAGTAGTAGTTTAGAAGCCCAAATAAATGAGTGAGGCGCCTTAATGTTACTCTCCACTGTGACTAGTCTTATGGGAAAAGCCGGGGAAGCCGCCAAAAGAACTGGCCCTAGGAGTAGTAGCTAGGGATACGAGGAGTAGTAGCTAGGGATCGAGTGTGCGAGATGATTCGGAGAAAGTAAAGGCAGAGAGATGAAATGCAAAAAAGACGGAGGGATGTGATGGTTGCTTGTCCGTTTATTGTACCAGGCCACTTATTACTGGGAGTGGTTGGGTTTTGTGATATGACGGCTTTACTGCCGCGCCACGAACGGGGCGAGACTCCCATGCAGCGCCGCCCTCTACACTAGTACTACATCGGTCGTGGTTTATCCCCCATTGAATTTGACTGAAGATTTAACTGACAAAATGTTAGTGCATGTCAACAAAAACAATATCGTTGGATTCGTATTTGAACATAGTTTTCAATGATATAATTTTAGGTGACATGCATCATCATTTATCGTACTATATACAATGTTAGTTCAATTTTTGGTCGTACTAATCTATAGTAAGGTGCCCGTGCGTTGCACGGAAGAGTGAAATGCACTGATCGGGGAGTTGTTTATTTTGACAAAGGATGTGGGGGTCATCTCATGTGTAACGGGTATCGATAGGTTTGTTCGGATATTATTTCATCTCTAGAGCTCACAAACATCCGGGTGAAATTGATAAAAAAGTATCTTTTGCAAACAAAAGCGTTCAACTGTTCAACCTGCATCCAAAACTTGTGAAGAAATAACTCTTATTGTGCTTTGCAAGAAATGATCTTCAAGAATTAGTTTTTGAGTATCCATTGTTATACATGTTGGCTATAGATGACATGGCACTTTCTTATAGTCAACAGTTGGCTATACTATTTAAGTATTGACCATGCACTTATACACCTAGACGGAAGGATTAAATCAGGATGACTTGGAAGGGGGCAGAGGATATGTAAGAAATGGTTCATCATAAGTCTTTCACCAGTACTGTAGTAAAAATTCATACATGGAAGATTCTAGACTAAACCATAAATGGATACACTTTTATTCATGCGCGATACTCCAATAGAGCAAGATCATGCATGGAAGTCTCCACGTGCTTAGACAGCGGATTACATTGAGCGAAGACTAATGATCAACATTTAACTTGATAATGCAGATGTCCAGGTGAACCTCCTCGGAGTCCCCGTGCACATTGTTGGGGGTCAAATAATACCATGCGTCTTCCATGTCCACATCGGCGGGAAGGTCCCAGCTCGGCAGAGTCCAAGTCAGCTTGACGTAGCCAGTGTCGCCGCCCACGTACCTCCGAGGGGTAGTAATAGTGAGCACGCACCCGTACATCGGCCTCGTGTCAGTGTCAGCATCAGCGCCCCTGACGCACACTATAGAGACGGGGCGGCGGCCTGCGCGGGCCTCGCCGGTGCCCACGATCAAGAGGAAGACGCAGCCGTCCTCCTCCGAGACTAGCAGGCGGCGGTGACTCTCCAGCGACTCCGGCACGGTGAACGGGTAGCACGTCTCGTATTTGATGTTCTTCGCCAAGGGCCAGTAGTGATCGTCGCACGCCTGCGTCAGGTGATGCACGATGTCCACAGGCGAGCCCCAAAACGGCACTGGGCACTCATCGCAGTGGACGAAGGGCTCCTTGGAGGCATCGACCAGGCCGTCCATGAAACGGGAGTGGCTGTAGGGGACGTTCCGCCAGTTGAATATATGAGCAAGTTATTACGAGATTTAGTACGAATAAGCACAAAATAAATCATGACGGCTATAACAGAGATTAAACTAATCATGCGGACTAGCATAGTAGATGAACAGATCGAATCTAGGACACAGACTAGAAACATGAATTCTACCACGATTTCGATCAGGAAGGACAGAAACACATACGGTGCAACGGGAGCAGCACCATTGGCGTTGAGTTTGTCGCCCATGTCGTTGAGGAAGAGGTTGCCGAGGTCGGGGAAGAAGTCGTCGTCGGTGAAGTCGTCGCTGCTAGCAGTCACGAGAGTGCGCTCCCCAAATTTCAACAGCGCTCGCCGAATGGAGCGCAGGAGGGAGTGCCTATAGGGGACGTTGCGGCCGCCGAATGGAGCGCAGGAGTAGCCCACAAAGCAGTAGATGGTGCTCCTCCCTAGTCTCTATTCTTATCTCTATATCTACTACTCTTCTTTGTTTTTTATAATATACTAGTTGTAGTTGTCAAATCGAATAGTAATGCGCCGTCCACTGCACGCCCGGCTGAACACGCCTCCTCGCCTCCATCAAAACCCTCCGTTAAACCCGCATGCAAACCAAGAAACCTACTCTACCCCGCGAGAGGAAATTTGTCGGTTGCAGTTGGAGAATAATAGAGTGACGTCCAATCCATTTGAGTTAATTGCGTGTATGATTCTGTTGGGGATCGTAGCAGAATTTTTAAAACTTTCCTACGCTCACCAAGATCCATCTATGGAGTATACTAGCAACGAGGGGAAAGGAGTGCATCTACATACCCTTGTAGATCGCGAGCGGAAGCGTTCCAATGAACGAGGTTGATGGAGTCGTACTCGCCGTGATCCAAATCACCGATGACCGAGTGCCGAACGGACGGCACCTCCGCGTTCAACACATATACGGAGCAGCGACGTCTCCTCCTTCTTGATCCAGCAAGGGGGAAGGAGAGGTTGATGGAGATCCAGCAGCACGACGGCGTGGTGGTGGATGTAGCGGGATCTCGGCAGGGCTTCGTCGAGCTTCTGCGAGAGGGAGAGGTGTTGCAGGGGAGGAGGGAGGCGCCCAAGGCTGTGTTCTCCTGCCCTCCCTCCCCCCTTTATATAGGCCCCCTGGGAGGGGGGGGGCGCCGGCCAGGAACCCATCTGCATGGGGGGCGGCGGCCAGGGGGGAAACTTGCCCCCCAAGGCAAGTGGGCCCCCCCCACCCTAGGGTTTCCAACACTAGGCGCAGGGGGGAGGCCCATGGGGGCGCCCCAGCCCACTAAGGGCTGGTTCCCTTCCCACTTCAGCCCATGGGGCCCTCCGGGATAGGTGGCCCCACCCGGTGGACCCCCAGGACCCTTCCGGTGGTCCCGGTACAATACCGGTGACCCCCGAAACTTTCCCGGTGGCCGAAACATGACTTCCTATATATAATTCTTCACCTCCGGACCATTCCGGAACTCCTCGTGACATCCGGGATCACATCCGGGACTCTGAAAAAATTTCGGGTTTCCGCATACTCATATCTCTACAATCCTAGCGTCACCGAACCTCAAGTGTGTAGACCCTACGGGTTCGGGAGACATGCAGACATGACCGAGACGCCTCTCCGGTCAATAACCAACAGCGGGATCTGGATACCCATGTTGGCTCCCACATGTTCCACGATGATCTCATCGGATGAACCACGATGTCGAGGATTCAATCAATCCCGTATACAATTCCCTTTGTCAATCAGTATGTTACTTGCCTGAGATTCGATCGTCGGTATCCCAATACCTTGTTCAATCTCGTTACCGGCAAGTCTCATTACTCGTACCGTAATGCATGATCCCGTGACTAACGCCTTAGTCACATTGAGCTCATTATGATGATGCATTACCGAGTGGGCCCAGAGATACCTCTCCGTCATACGGAGTGACAAATCCCAGTCTCGATCCGTGCCAACCCAACAGACACTTTCGGAGATACCCGTAGTGTACCTTTATAGTCACCCAGTTACGTTGTGACGTTTGGCACACCCAAAGTACTCCTACGGTATCCGGGAGTTGCACGATCTCATGGTCTAAGGAGAAGATACTTGACATTGGAAAAGCTCTAGCAAACGAAACTACACGATCTTTTATGCTATGCTTAGGATTGGGTCTTGTGCATCACATCATTCTCCCAATGATGTGATCCCGTTATCAATGACATCCAATGTCCATAGTCAGGAAACCATGACTATCTGTTGATCAACGAGCTAGTCAACTAGAGGCTTACTAGGGACACGTTGTGGTCTATGTATTCACACATGCATTACGATTTCCGGATAACACAATTATAGCATGAACAATAGACAATTACCATGAACAAAGAAATATAATAATAACCATTTATTATTGCCTCTAGGGCATATTTCCAATAGTGTCCCACTTGCACTAGAGTCAATAATATAGTTACATTGTGATGAATCGAATACCCATTGCGTCCTAGTGTTGATCATGTTTTGCTCTAGGGAGATGTTTAGTCAACGGATCTGCTACATTCAGGTCCGTATGTACTTTACAAATATCTATGTCTCCATTTTGAACACTTTCACGAATGGAGTTGAAGCGACGCTTGATATGCCTGGTCTTCCTGTGAAACCTGGGCTCCTTCGCAAGGGCAATAGCTCCAGTGTTGTCACAGAAGAGAGTCATCGGGCCCGACGCATTGGGAATCACCCCTAGGTCGGTAATGAACTCCTTCATCCAGACTGCTTCCTGCGCTGCCTCCGAGGCTGCCATGTACTCCGCTTCACATGTAGATCCCGCCACGACGCTTTGCTTGCAACTCCACCAGCTTACTGCTCCTCCATTCAAAATATACACGTATCTGGTTTGTGACTTCGAGTCATCCAGATCTGTGTCGAAGCTAGCGTCGACGTAACACTTTACGACGAGCTCTTCGTCACCTCCATAAACAAGAAACATATCCTTAGTCCTCTTCAGGTACTTCAGGATATTGTTGACCGCTGTCCAGTGTTCCATGCCGGGATTACTTTGGTACCTTCCTACCAAACTTACGGCAAGGTTTACATCAGGTCTGGTACACAGCATGGCATACATAATAGACCCTATGGCCGAGGCATAGGGGATGACACTCATATTTTCTCTATCTTCTGCCGTGGTCGGGCATTGAGCCGTGCTCAATTGCACACCTTGCAATACAGGCAAGAACCCCTTCTTGGACTGATCCATATTGAACTTCTTCAATATCTTGTCAAGGTACGTACTCTGTGAAAGACCAATGAGGCGTCTTGATCTATCTCTATAGATCTTGATGCCTAATATATAAGCAGCTTCTCCAAGGTCCTTCATTGAAAAACACTTATTCAAATAGGCCTTTATACTTTCCAAGAATTCTATATCATTTCCCATGAATAGTATGTCATCCACATATAATATGAGAAATGCTACAGAGCTCCCACTCACTTTCTTGTAAACACAGGCTTCTCCATAAGTCTGTGTAAACCCAAACGCTTTGATCATCTCATCAAAGTGAATGTTCCAACTCCGAGATGCTTGCACCAGCCCATAGATTGAGCGCTGGAGCTTGCATACTTTGTTAGCATTCTTAGGATCGACAAAACCTTCCGGCTACATCATATACAATTCTTCCTTAAGGAAGCCATTAAGGAATGCCGTTTTGATGTCCATCTGCCATATCTCATAATCATAGTATGCGGCAATTGCTAACATGATTCGGACGGACTTCAGCTTCGCTACGGGTGAGAAAGTCTCATCGTAGTCAACCCCTTGAACTTGTCGATAACCCTTAGCGACAAGTCGAGCCTTATAGATGGTCACATTACCATCCACGTCTGTCTTCTTCTTAAAGATCCATTTATTTTCTATGGCTCGCCGATCATCGGGCAAGTCAGTCAAAGTCCATACTTCGTTTTCATACATGGATCCTATCTCGGATTTCATGGCTTCTAGCCATTTGTTGGAATCCGGGCCCGCCATCGCTTCTTCATAGTTCGAAGGTTCACCGTTGTCTAACAACATGATTTCCAGGACAGGGTTGCCGTACCACTCTGGTGCGGAACGTGTCCTTGTGGACCTACGAAGTTCAGTAGTAACTTGATCCGAAGCTTCATGATCATCATCATTAACTTCCTCCCCAGTCGGTGTAGGCACCACAGGAACATCTTCCAGCGCTGCGCTACTTTCCGGTACGGAAGGGGTGACTATCACCTCATCAAGTTCCACTTTCCTCCCACTTACTTCCTTCGAGAGAAACTCTTTCTCCAGAAAGGACCCGTTCTTGGCAACGAAGATCTTGCCTTCGGATCTGAGGTAGAAGGTATACCCAATAGTCTCCTTAGGGTATCCTATGAAGACGCATTTCTCCGACTTGGGTTCGAGCTTTTCAGGTTGAAGTTTCTTGACATAAGCATCGCATCCCCAAACTTTTAGAAACGCCAGCTTAGGTTTCTTCCCAAACCATAATTCATACGGTGTCGTCTCAACGGATTTCGACGGAGCCCTATTTAAAGTGAATGCGGCAGTCTCTAAAGCATAGCCCCAAAATGAGAGCGGTAAATCGGTAAGAGACATCATAGATCGCACCATATCCAATAGAGTGCGATTACGACGTTCAGACACACCGTTTCGCTGAGGTGTTCCAGGCGGCGTGAGTTGTGAAACGATTCCACATTTCCTCAAGTGTGCACCAAACTTGTGACTTAAATATTCTCCACCACGATCTGATCGTAAGAATTTTATTTTTCTGTCACGTTGATTCTCAACCTCACTCTAAAATTCCTTGAACTTTTCAAAGGTTTTAGACTTGTGTTTCATTAGGTAGACATACCCATATCTACTTAAGTCATCAGTGAGAGTGAGAACATAACGATATCCTCCGCGAGCCTCAACACTCATTGGACCGCACACATCGGTATGTATGATTTCCAATAAGTTGGTTGCTCGCTCCATTATTCTGGAGAACGGAGTCTTGGTCATCTTACCCATGAGGCATGGTTCGCACGTGTCAAATGATTCGTAATCAAGAGACTCCAAAAGTCCATCTGCATGGAGCTTCTTCATGCGCTTGACACCAATGTGACCAAGGCGGCAGTGCCACAAGTATGTGGGACTATCGTTATCAACTTTACATCTCTTGGTATTCACACTATAAATATGTGTAACATCACGTTCGAGATTCATCAAGAATAAACCATTGACCAGCGGGGCATGACCATAAAACATATCTCTCAAATAAATAGAACAACCATTATTCTCGGATTTAAATGAGTAGCCATCTCGAATTAAACGAGATCCAGATACAATGTTCATGCTCAAAGCTGGCACTAAATAACAATGATTAAGGTTTAAAACTAATCCCGTAGGTAAATGCAGAGGTAGCGTGCCGACGGCGATCACATTGACCTTGGAACCATTCCCGAGGCGCATCGTCACCTCGTCCTTTGCCAGTCTCCGCTTATTCCGCAGTTCTTGTTTTGAGTTACAAATATGAGCAACCGCACCGGTATCAAATACCCAGGAGCTACTACGAGTACTGGTAAGGTACACATCAATTACATGTATATCACATATACCTTTTGTGTTGCCGGCCTCTTGTCCGCTAAGTATTTGGGGCAGTTCCGCTTCCAGTGACCACTTCCCTTGCAATAAAAGCACTCAGTCTCAGGCTTGGGTCCATTCTTTGACTTCTTCCCGGCACTGGCTTACCGGGCGTGGCAACTCCCTTTCCGTCCTTCTTGAAGTTCTTCTTACCCTTGCCCTTCTTGAACTTAGTGGTTTTATTCACCATCAACACTTGATGTTCTTTTCTGATCTCCACCTCCGCTGATTTCAGCATTGAATATACCTCGGGAATGGTCTTTTCCATCCCCTGCATATTGAAGTTCATCACAAAGCTCTTGTAGCTTGGTGGAAGCGACTGAAGGATTCTGTCAATGACCGCGTCATCCGGGAGATTAACTCCCAGCTGGGATAAGCGGTTGTGTAACCTAGACATTCTGAGTATGTGCTCACTAACAGAACTGTTCTCCTCCATTTTACAGCTGAAGAACTTGTCGGAGACTTCATATCTCTCGACCCGGGCATGAGCTTGGAAAACCATTTTCAGCTCTTCGAACATCTCATATGCTCCATGCTTCTCAAAACGCTTTTGGAGCCCCGGTTCTAAGCTGTAAAGCATGCCGCACTGAACGAGGGAGTAATCATCAGCACGTGATTGCCAAGCGTTCATAACGTCTTGGTTCTCTGGGATTGGTGCTTCACCTAGTGATGCTTCTAGGACATAATCTTTCTTGGCTGCTATGAGGATGATCCTCAGGTTCCGGACCCAGTCCGTATAGTTGCTGCCATCATCTTTCAGCTTGGTTTTCTCTAGGAACGCGTTGAAGTTGAGGACAACGTGGGCCATTTGACCTACAAGACATATTGTAAAGATTTTAGACTAAGTTCATGATAATTAAGTTCATATAATCAAATTATTCAATGAACTCCCACTCAGATAGACATCCCTCTAGTCATCTAAGTGAAACATGATCCGAGTTAACTAGGCCGTGTCCGATCATCACGTGAGACGGACTAGTCAAGATCGGTGAACATCTCCATGTTGATCGTATCTTCTATACGACTCATGCTCGACCTTTCGGTCCTCCGTGTTCCGAGGCCATGTCTGTACATGCTAGGCTCGTCAAGTCAACCTAAGTGTATTGCGTGTGTTCCGAGGCCATGTCTGTACATGCTAGGCTCATCAACACCCGTTGTATGCGAACGTTAGAATCTGTCACACCCGATCATCACGTGGTGCTTCGAAACAACGAACCTTCGCAACGGTGCAGTTAGGGTGAACACTTTCTTGAAATTATTATAAGGGATCATCTTACTTACTACCGTCGTTCTAAGCAAATAAGATGCAAAACATGATAAACATCACATGCAATCAAATAGTGACATGATATGGCCAATATCATTTTGCTCCTTTGATCTCCATCTTCGGGGCACCACGCTCATCTTCGTCACCGGCATGACACCATGATCTCCATCATTGTGTCTTCATGAAGTTGTCACACCAATGATTACTTCTACTTCTACGGCTAACACGTTTAGCAATAAAGTAAAGTAATTTACATGGCGTTATTCAATGACACGCAGGTCATACAAAATAATAAAGACAACTCCTATGGCTCCTGCCGGTTGTCATACTCATCGACATGCAAGTCGTGATTCCTATTACAAGAATATGATCAATATCATACATCACATATATCATTCATCACATCTTCTGGCCATATCACATCACATAGCACATGCTGCAAAAACAAGTTAGACGTCCTCTAATTGTTGTTGCAAGTTTTTTACGTGGCTTGAATAGGTTTCTAGCAAGAACGTTTCTTACCTACGTAAAACCACAACATGATGTGCCAATTTCTATTTACCCTTCATAAGGACCCTTTTCATCGAATCCGTTCTGACTAAAGTGGGAGAGACAGACACCCGCTAGCCACCTTATGCAACTAGTGCATGTCAGTCGGTGGAACCTGTCTCACGTAAGCGTACGTGTAAGGTCGGTCCGGGCCGCTTCATCCCACAATACCGCCGAAACAAGATAAGACTAGTAGCGGCAAGAAGAATTGGCAACATCTACGCCCACAACTGCTTTGTGTTCTACTCGTGCATAGTAACTACGCATAGGCCTGGCTCTGATACCACTGTTGGGGATCGTAGCAGAATTTTTAAAATTTTCCTACGCTCACCAAGATCCATCTATGGAGTATACTAGCAACGAGGGGAAAGGAGTGCATCTACATACCCTTGTAGATCGCGAGCGGAAGCGTTCCAATGAACGAGGTTGATGTAGTCGTACTCGCCGTGATCCAAATCACCGATGACCGAGTGCCGAACGGACGGCACCTCCGCGTTCAACACACGTACGGAGCAGCGACGTCTCCTCCTTCTTGATCCAGCAAGGGGGAAGGTGAGGTTGATGGAGATCCAGCAGCACGACGACGTGGTGGTGGATGTAGCGGGATCTCGGCAGGGCTTCGTCGAGCTTCTGCGAGAGGGAGAGGTGTTGCAGGGGAGGAGGGAGGCGCCCAAGGCTGTGTTCTCCTGCCCTCCCTCCCCCCTTTATATAGGCCCCCTGGGAGGGGGGGGCGCCGGCCAGGAACCCATCTGCATGCGGGGCGGCGGCCAGGGGGGAAACTTGCCCCCCAAGGCAAGTGGGGCGCCCCCCACCCTAGGGTTTCCAACCCTAGGCGCAGGGGGGAGGCCCATGGGGGTGTGCCCCAGCCCACTAAGGGCTGGTTCCCTTCCCACTTCAGCCCATGGGGCCCTCCGGGATAGGTGGCCCCACCCGGTGGACCCCCGGGACCCTTCCGGTGGTCCCGGTACAATACCGGTGACCCCCGAAACTTTCCCAGTGGCCGAAACTTGACTTCCTATATATAATTCTTCACCTCCGGACCATTCCGGAACTCCTCGTGACGTCCAGGATCTCATCCGGGACTCCGAAAAACTTTCGGGTTTCCGCATACTCATATCTCTACAACCCTAGCGTCACTGAACCTTAAGTGTGTAGACCCTACGGGTTCGGGAGACATGCAGACATGGCCGAGACGCCTCTCCGGTCAATAACCAACAGCGGGATCTGGATACCCATGTTGGCTCCCACATGTTCCACGATGATCTCATCGGATGAACCACGATGTCGAGGATTCAATCAATCCCGTATACAATTCCCTTTGTCAATCGGTATGTTACTTGCCCGAGATTCGATCGTCGGTATCCCAATACCTTGTTCAATCTTGTTACAGGCAAGTCTCTTTACTCGTACCGTAATGCATGATCCCGTGACTAACGCCTTAGTCACATTGAGCTCATTATGATGATGCATTACCGAGTGGGCCCAGAGATATGTCTCCGTCATACGGAGTGACAAATCCCAGTCTCGATCCGTGCCAACCCAACAGACACTTTCGGAGATACCCGTAGTGTACCTTTATAGTCACCCAGTTACGTTGTGACATTTGGCACACCCAAAGTACTCCTACGGTATCCGGGAGTTGCACGATCTCATGGTCTAAGGAGAAGATACTTGACATTGGAAAAGCTCTAGCAAACAAACTACACGATCTTTGAGCTATGCTTAGGATTGGGTCTTGTCCATCACATCATTCTCCTAATGATGTGATCCCGTTATCAATGACATCCAATGTCCATAGTCAGGAAACCATGACTATCTGTTGATCAACGAGCTAGTCAACTAGAGGCTTACTAGGGACACGTTGTGGTCTATGTATTCACACATGCATTACGATTTCCGGATAACACAACTATAGCATGAACAATAGACAATTACCATGAACAAAGAAATATAATAATAACCACTTATTATTGCCTCTAGGGCATATTTCCAACAGATTCTCCCTCTATAAAAAGATAATTGCATCCTTAATCTTGTATTCTAAGTACTCTGTGGGTTCCACTGTCAGTACAGTGTACATGACTTGCAGGCTGGCTACAGATTCGTACAGAAAGGTAAAAAGAAACAAATCCATCCTTAATCATGTATTCTAAGTACTCTGTGGGTTCCACTGCCAGTACAGTAGCAAAAGAAGTAGTATATATTAAAAAAAATATAAAAAGCTAAAGTTTAGGACAGAATTCAAACTCAGGTCATCGAGCTGCGAGCATCCGGCCCGGACCAGTACACTAGGTGTTGGTTGCGGAGAATGCAAGAGATAAACCTTTATAACTATGAGCCCGTCCGTTGCAACAGATCCAAAGTAGAATAATACGTATTCACAAATTTGAAAGAAAACAGTTTACTTTTGATATACATATCACTAAAAAAATCTTATGTTTCACTCCAAATATATTCTTTGGGCTATTTTGATGAAGTAAGGGAGGAATGTGGTTGGTTTCAAGATACTAAGGGGTTTTGTGTAAACTGGAGCAGAGAAGTGGGAATTGTTGCAAAAGTCCACAGCTTACATCACAGCCGTTAGATGCAGATCTAATGGTCAGAAATGGCGGATGGCAGACACACCATCATCACCAACTGAGTCTTTTATAGGAGTAGGAGTAGAGAAAAAACCGAGTTGGTGATGATGGTGCGCCTGCCATCTTATAATATAGATTGTCCGATCTATATCTGACGGATAGAAAGCAAACTATGACAAATTTACAAAAGATACCCGCTCCTCTCTCCACATTTACAGATAAGGCCTTACCTCATTCATCCTTATCTCCCACAACCTCATTGCTGAGCAATTACAAAAGGAAGTCTCTGGAACAATCTGGCATGGTGGCCGCTGCCGGCGCCGTCCATCCCCATGCCTCCGCCCAGTCCGACCACCAGTCACCACCACGCTCCACTCCTCCTCACCTCTATATCTTTCTCGACATATCATTTTTTCGATGAAATGGTCAACATACTATTTTCCGATAAAATTCTCAAGATATCATTAGTTTTTACACATGGGATTACTCCTGCCCACTATCAAGAGGAGGACGATGCCATCCTCCTCCGAGACTAGCAGGTGGCGGTGATCCTCCAGGGACTCCGGCATGGTGAAAGGGCAGCACGTCTCGTACTTGATGTTCTCCGCCAAGGGCCAGCAGTGACCGCTGCACGCATCCGTGAGGTGATGCACCATGTCCGCCGGCGAGCCACAAAACGGCATCGGGCACTCATAGCAGTGGACGAAGGGCTCCTTGGAGGCATCGACCAGGCCGTCCATGAAACGGGAGTGGCTGTAGGGGACGTTGCGCCAGTTGAATATACGAGCAAGTTACTACGAGATTTAATCCGAATAAGCACAAAATAAATAATGACGGCTATAATAGAGATGAAACTAATCATGTGGACTAGCATAGTAGTAGGATATAGAGTAGAAACAAGAATTCTACCACGATTTCGAACAGGAAGGACAGAAACACATACGGTGCAACGGGAGCAGCACCGTTGGCGTTGAGGTTGTCGCCCATGTCCAAACACCACGTAGACACGGTCTTTGAGCACGGTTCGTTGTCGTTCCACGCTCGGGCATTGAAGTTTGTAACTATTTTAGATTAGAATATACTACTCCTCTGGTGCTAGTAATAGAGCAGAGTCCAGCTCTACTACTCTACTCAAGCAAGTTAGGGCATAGCACTGTAGGGAGTACCAGTACTGTGATCACTCAAGCAAGTTGTCTGGCATCGACATGACCCTATGCTGCTAGTATGTGTCTCGTAAGTCAAGCGGCGTGCTGCAGTCATCATCACCTGTCCACTTCCCGCAGCACATATTCGCTTCTCCATCTTTGTCCGCACATAATCTCATCTAATCTTCCATCCCCGCTAAGGCGCCTCCCCCCTCGTCCGAAACCCAAGCACTAACAATGGTAGAACCAAGCAGCGTCCGCCGAAAGAGTGGCTGGAATTCGCTCCCCATCGAGGTAATCAAGCTCACTGTTTCGCGTGTGGACAATCTCAATACCATGCCGCTCGCCGCGTGCTTATCGGGGCTGTACCGTTTACTCAAAGCCCTCAGGCCGGAGCTTTTTAAGCCACCTCCTTGCTTGCTGATGCCGCCTGATCTTCAGAAACGGCGTGTCACGCAGCATAACGATCATAGGGTGGCGAGCATCAACCCCCTTGACTGCGATCCGATCCCCGTCAGCCTCAACTACATTAACGGTATGTACTGGGTCGGCATGAACACGTCTTGGATGGTGCTCGTTGACGGTCGCGGCAGCTGGAGGCTCATGGAGATCTACACCCGGCGATTGATCCCCCTTCCTTGGATTAACACTGCGCTGCTTTGGCACCGCGGCCCAGAATACTCGGAATCTTATGGTAGCCAACATGATACCAAGTTTGATTTGCTCAAGGTTGTAATCTGCCAAGTGCCCACAAGATCTGCGAATTATAAAGACTTCGGGCTAATTGCGTTCTTCAACTGCGGTCTCGCCTATCTGACAGGTCACTGCAGTAAGTGGATAAATCTGCACGTCCATCGCATGATCATACATCGTCCATGGTTCTCTGATGCCATTGAACACAAGGGCTTCATTTACGCTGTCGACTCCTTCTATGGCTGGACGTATTGCTGGCCTACTCCAGTCATCGCTACAAACGGCTGTTACAGCAATATGTTACTTTCCTATGATATCATGATGGCTTGCTTATATTACCGTCAACATTTGCCGAAAAAATATTCATGCTCATAACATGTTGTTCTTAAGATTGACTAAATCAAGAGCCCTTTTTTATTTGACTCCAACTTGATATGATGTTGTAGGCCGCCTGGTGTCCCTACCCTTCCTAATCCCAGAACCTTTCAAAGAAAAGCGGCATGACAGTTGCAGGTGGATCCTGGCTCGATCAGACGACGGTGAAAGATTGATGATCGTTCGCACGTACCGGACGTGTTGTTTCACGGAATACAATCACAGTCCCTGCAGGGTCTTTGAGCAGGATCCCAGCTTCTCTGGGCCTTCTGGAATTTTTGACTGGAGGCTGGTAAGTAGCCTTGGTACATGCTCTCTGTTTGTCGGACTGAATTATCCGATTAACCAGGATATAACCGACGGCAAGGATCATGATGGCAGCGCAGTTTCGTTCATCAGGCAAAACTGTGTGTACACAGCGTATCATGCGTCTCTGCATGCACCATGCCCTGATATGTGCCGCCACGCTCAGCAGCCCAAAGTAGGAGAGAGGGTCGCAAGTATCAGACTTCGACCTGCTGGCTAGAGTTTCCCCCGCCAGGCACCCATCTGGTTCAAGCCGTCAGCCAATCTCCACAGCTTAATAAATAGTAACGTCTAACTGAGCCAGTTAGTTAGATGCGTACACTTGGTGTAGTAGGATCTTTATTTAGTTTGATGCATACACTTGTTCTTTTTTGGTAGCCCTTTTGTAATGATGGCTGATGTTTGGTTTGGAAGAGAGAGCTGCGTCTTCACTCTTCTGGCCTACTTACTGCTTCTGTTGCACCCCCAGCCCTGGTTGCTGCTGCTGTTGTTTTCAATGTACAATCAATAGTATATTTCGTCTGTTGGTTGAATAAATGTGTTGTTAGAACGACAAACACAATGTTTTGGAAGTCGTTGCACGGTTCGATCCTTTAGTGCCCCGTACCGTACGTAGCGCATACTATTTTTCGTACGGAACACATTTTCCACTTGTTGATAACATGCAGCCCACTGATGAAGGCCCAATAGAGAAGCCCATAATTAACTGGAAGGGACGCTCTCACATGAATCCGGCCCAGGTACATGCTCATGGTCCCCTAAACATAAATAAGTAAATAAATAAATAAATAAAGCTAAATGCTCATGCACCAGTTCTTTGGGAAAATAGGTAGCCCAGTATTTCTTTTTGAAGAATACCCAAGCTAGGCCTATTTGTTCTCTCCGAATTACTGGGCTGCAAATCTTTCAAGATGAGGAGGGATGCATTCCGGCCTGGCTTAAGAGTATGGTCAATGTCTGTTAAAAGTAATATCAAAAGGGTTGAAAATTCCAAAAATTTTATAGCAAATGGGATATAAGTTTCTTTTTTTGTTTTTGTTCTTCACTGATATCTTATACGTATTTCATTGGATTTAACATGACATAGTACTAATTTATTTTTAAATTTGTTTTAGTATGGCTATTAATTTTTGGATTAAGAATATTTCGTTCCCCAGCAAAATTTTGCAAATTTTCAAAATTTCCCACATATTTAGTTAATTTTTTGACCCTGGTACTGACGAGAAAATGGCCAGCAATTCTAAAAATGGAAAACGGGCTGCAATAAATTCCATATGAATTAGAAAATGAGTAAAAATTATAAAAATAATAGCAAATGGGCTGTACACGCCACAGATTTCGAGGCTGACTTGTTTACGCAAGGCTTTGTCAGTGAACACACGATTCTAGCAGCAGTGACTGTTGGATGTCCATCCAACGGCCGACGTGCTTCTTCAATCTCTGATCTTCCTGCTCCAGCCACCTAAACTAGCGCCGGCGGGACTGCCTGCTCCCTCCTCTTGTGGCCCGCTGTGATGCCGCGCAGGCTTCCCCGGCCCACCCTACTCCCTCCGCTGGCCTGGCCGCACGCAATCAACTGCCTCCTTATTACGCGAAAAAAATGATTCCTCCCACTGACATCTGGGGCGCACCGGTTGGGAGGCTGACCTGTGGGCCTACTAAGTTGACGCGTACGCAGGGCTTGTCAACTTAGTCAACAAGCGATTCTAGCAGCAGTAACCGTTGGATTTGAATCGAACGGTCCTGCTGCTTCTTCAATCGCTGCTCTTCTTGCACCAGCCGCCCAAACCAGCGCCGGGGAGACCGCCTGCTCCTGCCTCCAGTGGCCGACTGTGCTGTCGTTGAGGCCTCATCGCCCCCTACTACTCCCGCCGCTAGCCAGGCCCTGCAGCGACGGCAGCCTCACACCGCAGCCGAACCAGTGAACCCTCGTACTCCTCTCCGCGTGGGCATCCACTGTCGTGTCTTCCCCGGCTCCGCGTCGTCCCCTTCCTAGGTCTCGCCGTCGTCCACCGCCTTGGTGCTCTCGGCGCGGCGTGGTCAACGTGGTCAACGACATTCCATTGGAAGAGTACTGTACGTGGAGAGGCTGACAGCTGAGTCCACGGCCATAGCCCAGTTTTTTTGTGATTTGCCAAGCAAGTCGCTTTGTCAGGCCTGTTGGGCTGCAAATCTTTCAAGACGAGGAGAGCTTTCATTCGGCTGGCCGAGAAAATGGCCCATCAGTAATGAGAAATGGGTTGTACATTTTTAAAACACATCAAACCGACAATTAGTTTCAATTTTTTTTTCATTTCGAGATTTTAAATTACATTAATTTTTATGCGTGGAGAATTTGTTGGATTTTATATTGATATACATTTATTTTTAAATTAGTTTGAATGTGAGTCAAAATTTCGGGATTAAAAACAGTTCGGACCGCACCGAAATATGCAAAATTTCGTATAATTTTTTAACCGTGGCCACAATATGGGCTGTAATGCTAGCAAAAAGAATATGGGCTCCAAAAAAAACTTAATAATTAGCAAATGGGCTGTAAATTATTAGAAATAATGGCAGATGGGCTGTATGCTGTTTTCCACAGATTTGAGGCTTTCCTAAAAAAAGGTTGACGCACAAGCACTGACTGTTG
Source organism: Aegilops tauschii subsp. strangulata (assembly GCF_002575655.3). NCBI lineage: Eukaryota > Viridiplantae > Streptophyta > Magnoliopsida > Poales > Poaceae > Aegilops > Aegilops tauschii. The sequence goes on along the minus strand of NC_053040.3, from coordinate 74,007,690 downwards.
GATGTGCATCCAACGGCCGTCGTGCTTCTTCAATCTCTGCTCTTCCTGCTCCATCCGCTCAAACAAGCGCCGGCGGGACGGCCTGCTCCCTCCTCCCTGCGGCCGGCTCTGCTGCCGCGCAGGCCTCACCGCCCCACCATACTCCCATCGCTGGCCTAGCCATCCCTCTACTCACCCACACCTGCTGTTATTCTTCGGCGACGGCAGACGAACCAGTAAACCCTCGTACAGTCGTACTCCCCTCCGCGTGGGAAACAACTGCCGAGTCTTCCCTGCCTCCGTGTCGCTCCCTTCCTAGGCCTCGCCGTCGTCCATCGCCCTGGTGCTCTCGGCGCGGCCTGGTCAACATGGTCAACGACCGACATGCATCTGAAGTGGACTGTACGTGGAGAGGCCGACAGCTGGGTCCACGGCAGCACGCAAGGAAATGCCTCCTTATTACGCGCATAATAATGATTCCTCCACCTGACATCAGGGACCCACCGAAAGGGCCTCTGTATTTCGTGAAAAAAACGTTACCGCCGCTGACCACTCAGACCCACCAGCTATATCTTTGCACGCAAGGAAGTGCCTCCTTATTACGCAAAAAAATGAATACTCCCCCTGTTAGCTGGGACCCAGTATAGTGGCACGCTGACTTATGGGCCTACTAAGTTGACGGGGACAGAGGGCTTTATCAACTTAGTTAATATGCACGATTCTAGCTCCAGTGACCGTACGATGTCCATCCAACGGCCGTAGTGCTTCTTCAACCTCTGGTCTTCTTGCTCCAACCGCCCAAACCAGCGCCGGTTGTGCCTCGTGCTCCTGCCTCCCGTGGCCGGCTGCGATGCGGCGGAGGCCTCACCGCCCCCTCCTACTCCCACCGCTGGCCAGGCCATCCCTCTACTCACCCACACCCCCTGTTATACTGCGGCGACGGCAGCCTCACACCGCAGCGAACCAGTGAACCCTCGTACTCCTCTACGCGTGGGCATCCACTGCTGCGTCTTCCCCAGCTCCGCGTCGTCCCCTTCCTAGGCCTCGCCGTTGTCCACCGCCCTGGTGCTCTCGGCGCGGCGTGGTCAACGTGGTCAAGGAACGGCTTCCATCGAACGTGGACTGTACGTGGAGAGGCTGACAGCTGGGTCCACGGCCGCAGCAAGGAAGTGCCTCCTTATTACGTGCAAAATAATTATTCCTCCACCTGACAGCGGGGACCCACCGGACGGGCCACCGTATTTCGCGAAAAAAACGTTTGCCCGTAACTGCTGGGACCCACCAGCTACATCTTCGCACGCAAGGAAGTGCGTCCAGGCAAAAAGAAACCATTCGCCCCCTGACTGGTGGGACCCACCAGCTACATCTTCGCAGGCAAGGAAGTGCCTGACAGTCGGGACCCACCTGGTCGAAGCGTACGTAGCGTTGTCATTCTGGTCGCGAACGTATATGTACATATATACTGGTGGATGTAGAGGCGCGCACGTGTCGTAGTAGAGGCGCGTACGTGTCGTAGTAGAGGCGCGCACGTAGCATGTACACGTACGTACAGCGGCCGGGGTGCAAGAAAGAAAATATGGCCACGTATGTGTACATACGGGCGGGGTCTCGAACGCCTACTCGCGCATACGTACGGCCAGGGCTCGTGTACATGGCCGGGTCAGAACGGAGAAACAACGTCATCGTCGTGTTCATGGTGAGGCAACGGAATGCGTCGTGTTCATGGGGAGGCAACGAAATGCGTCGTGTTCATCGGGAGGCAACAGAACGCGTGGGAGCCAACCGGCTGGGTCGGAACGGAATGCGTGGTCGTGTTCATCGGGAGGGCTTGGCCGGAACAGGCGATGGAAACGAGGCCTGGCGTACCGCACAATGGAGGAAACGGACCTCCTACGTTCGGAACGGGGTCCTGTTGATCGGGAGGGGTGTGGTGTCTCGCAAAACGGAGGAAACGTACCTCCTACGGTCGAAATGGGGGTCCTGTTGATCGGGAGGGGTGTGGCGTACCGCAAAATGGACGAAACGGAACTCGTACGGTCGAAACGGGGGTCCTGTTGATCGGGAGGGGTGTGGCGTGCCACAAAACGGACGAAACGGACCTCCTACGGTCGAAACGGGGGTCCTGTTCATCGAGAGGGTTGTGGCGTACCACAAAACGGGACTCCACGGGATACTGTTCATCTCCACCGTCGACCTCCTCCAGCCTCCACGGGCTCCTGTTCATCCAGCCTCCACCGCGCGCTACTCCACCGGCTACTGTTCAACCACCCTTCCACGGGCACCCCTCCACCGTCTACTGTTCATCCAGCCCTCCACACCACGGGGTCCTGTTCAGCCACCCCTCCACGGGCACCCCTCCACCGTCTACTGTTCATCCAGCCCTCCAAAACGGTGGAGGCTGGATGAACAGTAGATGGTGGAGGGGTGCCCGTGGAGGGGTGGTTGAACAGTAGCCGGTGGAGTAGCGCGCGGTGGAGGCTGGATGAATAGGAGCCCGTGGAGGCTGGAGGAGGTCGACGGTAGCCCGTGGAGGCTGGAGGAGGTCGACGGTGGAGATGAACAGTATCCCGTGGAGTCCCGTTTTGCGGTACACCAAACCCCTCCCGATGAACAGGACCCCTGTTTCGACCGTAGGAGGTCCGTTTCATCCGTTTTGTGGTACGCCACACCCCTCCCGATCAACAGGACCCCGGTTTCGACTGTAGGAGGTCCGTTTCGTCCGTTTTGCGGTACGCCACACCCTCACGATCAAAAGGACCCCCGTTTCGACCGTAGGAGGTCCATTTCCTCCGTTTTGCGATACGCCACACCCCTCCCGATCAACAGGACCCCGTTCCGAACATAGGAGGTCCGTTTCCTCCGTTGTGCGGTACGCCAGGCCTCGTTTCCATCGCCTGTTCTGTCCAAGCCCTCCCGATGAACACGACCACGCATTCCGTTCCGACCCAACCGGTTGGCTCCCACGCGTTCGGTTGCCTCCCGATGAACACGACGCATTCCGTTGCCTCCCCATTAACACGACGCATTCCGTTGCCTCCCCATGAACACGACGACGACGCTGTTTCTCCGTTCTGACCCAGCCATGTACACGCGCCCTGGCTGTACGTATGCGCGAGTAGGCGTTCGAGACCCCGCCCGTATGTACACATACAGTCACGACCGGTTTTCCAATAAAAATATTTATTGAGAAACCGATCTCTTTTACGGACCAGTAGAGAAGAATTCCTTCTCACGGGTAGACAATTTCTTGATCACAGAAGAAAAACCAGGAGTACTAAATATAATACAAGGTTGAGCGGAGACTGCTCAACAATTTATTACAAGCACGCCAAAAACACATAAAGGCGGATAGGGTGGCATAACTACTAACTCACGATAGAAGTGGTGGTGGAAATATCACAGCGAAGGGGGTGACATGACTCCTGAAAACTAACAGCTCTTCGAGCGTCGGAGTGAGGCTCGAGGATACTTATTGTGGGTGGCGGAAGCGTATATAATACAAGTGACCAATATCCAGGATCGCACGGGACTGACTGGGATTCCTCTAGGCGTCGGACTCACTATCAAACTCTTCATCCATGAGATCGCCTTCGTCAACATCTGGCCAAATCAACAAGCCAGGTGAGTACTATGAAAGTACTCGCAAGACAGTTCGGACATAAGATATAATAAATGTAAACATGGTGCATATGAACAGATTAACAAGCGCACTCAGACAATGAGATAGCAATGCGTGGGAAAATAAAAGGGAAGTCGGGCGGTAGCCCTCCCGAAATCCCAAAGTAGTACTTGTGACACCCAACTTTTTATTTGGATTTTTCAAAAGATTTTTATTTGACTTGAGGGGAGTGATTTAAATTTTTCTTCAAGAGAACTCTGACTCTCAAATATTTTTCTTTATGGCAAAAGTTTTATTTGGATTCAACCAAGATCTGTCTTTAGTCTTGGAGGTTCTTGCTTTTCACTTGGACTCAAGACAAAATATTTTCACTTGGGAAATGACTTTTGAAAATCTCCTTGAAATTTGCACTATGGCTTTTGGAAAATACTTTGCCACTTTCAACAATTCCTTCTTGCCATGGCCTTAGTGCAAATCCCCTCTCCTAACCCTTTCCTCGCCTTTGGATCATGATTTGCATCAAATCCAGCAAGTTGAACCTCCCCATGTGATTATTTCCATTTATATTCTATTCAAATAAATTTCTGCCTTCTTTCCTAGCACTTGGAGATTTGCAAAGGAACTCCACTTTCTGTCTTGATTTTTGCCCCCAAACCTTTTTCCCCTCCTAGTCCTTTGAACCCTCAACCAAGAACCATGAAGATCCACTGGTCTTCAGTTCAAAATTTTCAAACTACACCTGCTGCAAGTTTGGACCAGATTTGTCAAATTTGGTGAAATTCATTCAAAACCTTCTCCAAAAATTCCAAGTAAAATCAGGCAGCCTCTGGGTGCATTGAGTGGTCACCTCACCAAGTTACAGCTCCAGAAAAATTCATCTCATTGCAAAATCCTCCCGTCGAACACCTGCAGTGCACTGTCTGTATCAAGTTCAGAAAAATTCAGAGATTCAGTCAGTGGCTTGCTGTCGTTTTCTTCAGAGAAGGACATCGATCTCGCCAGTACCACCGCGTCGCCTTGCTCCTCGTCCCCGCCCTATTGTTCCTACACCGCACGAATGCCTGGCGCCTTGCGGGCGTCGGCGACGAGCAGCAGAAGGTGCGTCGCCCCGTGACCGACGCCTGCGGCGGCTTTGCGGACGCCAGCGGGAGACACGGCACCGACGACGCCACCCAGCGCCGCCCAAACCACCGGAGCTCGCCGCGTGGCCTTCCACTCCCCCGAACGCGCTGCCGCTCTCGTCGTGAACCGCAGGGCGCGGAGCGCGCTCTCTGCCGCCGTTGAGCCCGTGCGGTCACCTCACCATGGACCGACGCCATTACGCCAAGACCGACCCCGTTTAGCTGTGAAACGACTCCAGTAACCTCCACTGATGCTGCCTGGCCACTCAAACCTCCTGCCAATCCACTGCTCCGCCGTAATCGCTCCCCGGAGATTCTCCGTTCACGGCCACCCCGTCGATCTTCCTATAAATAGAGGCCCCGAGCTTCAACTCGAGCACCCACCATCCCTGCACTCCCCCTAGAGCAAGCCTAGCCACTGGAAGAGCCCCGAGGAGGTCTCCTTCCTCGACTCCGGCCGCCGCGACCCGCCACGGGATCCAGCCCGATTCGCCCCCGTGTGCGCTCCTCCGCCTCCATTCTCTTGCCAGTAGCTTCACCTTGCATCCCTCGTTCTGACCCGCGCCTCAATTCGTAGTTTGCAGCCCTCCACCGGAGTTCCCCATCCTCACCCGAGCCGCCGTCCGCCGGAGATAGTGTCGCCGTCGACGTGGTGCTCCCCGTTGGATGAGTTCACCACCCACCGACGCGGAAGAAGACGCTGAAGCTCTTGGTACCCTCCGTTTCTCCTAACTCGCCGTGGTTCGACGCCGGCGTCCACCGCAGTCTTCGGGCGCCGGCGAGCTTTTTAAACCTGACAGGTGGACCCCGCCTGTCAGCCTCTATTCTATTCTCCTCCGAACCGTTTTCTGTTGGCGCCTTCGGGCAAATACGTTTTCTCCTTTGCACTTGCGCATTCCCAACCGAAGCGTTTTCTGTTTTCTCAGTTAAAACCCTGGAACTTTTCTGTTTCATTACAGATAAGTCCCTGGACAGAAACCTTTATAACTTTTTAATAAAAAGGAATTTTTGAGTGATTCTTTTTCTGACAATCTTCAAATTTTGTCTAGTTTTTTATGGGATTTATTTGAAAATTATTTGGAAAAGTTTCTGGGCAAGTGTTGGTTTTCACGTTAGTACCCGTTTCGTGATTGCCGTAGGTTCCGGAAGAGGTGAAGGAGCCGCGAACTTCGCCGAGCTAGACTCCGACTTCTCCGAACCAGGCAAGCATGTTTTGAACATTTGATATGACAGGTGTTTTACATGTTCACGTGAGAGTTTGTGCGTGGCATATGAGTGTTGGTAAATACCTCGTTGCTTGTAAGGCAACAACCCGGTTGTTCCAAAGTCGCGATGATCTCTGATGAGAGATGGCCTAATGATGTGGTGACATGAAGGGCAGCAAGGTGGTACTCTTGTAGCATACCAGCCTTGCGTCATCCGACTTTCTCCGACGTTAACGTGGTTGGAGCCACGTTATCGTTCTTTTCCCGCAAGTTCCAAAGTTGCGATGATCTCTGATGAGAGATGGCCAAATCATGTGGTGACATGAAGGGCAGCAAGGTGGTACTGTTGTAGCATACCAGCCTTGCGTCATCCGACTTCCTCCGACGTTAACGTGGTTGGAGCCACGTTACCGTTCTTTCCCCTTTCCATGCTACCACATGTCTCATTGCCAGGATGCGGTTTAGTAAGTTGGTAACCTCTTTCCGTGTACACACCAAACAGAGAGGCCGGGATGATGGTACCTTGGCCCAGGATTAAAGCCAGTCATCCTGTCAGGGGGCATGGGTGTTTCCGGTTGGGACCGAGAGGGGGGGCACCCCCTTAGAGCGCGCGTATAGAAATTTGATCCCATGCTACGCGAGGTTGTAGCCTCCCTGTCTCAAGGTTTTTCTTGAATGTTGCCGAGGGTGATCCCTGGCTTCGGATGGTTGAATTGGGTGTGTACTGGTTAGACGTGTTTCTTCCAAAACACCGTAGACGGAACTAGTCCCCATGACTACTGAAATCCGTTGGCTGTGGTTAAGTACAAATTCTGCAGAGTCAATTCCTTCCAAATCATCGTATCCATGATCAAGTAATGAAAACATTATATCCATATCTATCCGTGTGAAAAACTTGTCCCCGGTGAACAAGCTCAAGTGGTAAATTCAGATTTATTGTTATTCCTGTGGATGGACTAACTTTATATTTGTCGCATGCTTGTGACAATTTATGTTCCCGAACGACTGTATTATTGAGCTGTGATATAAGCCCTTTATGTGACGTCGCGCAGACGTCCGACTGTGGCGTGTACTTGTTTCTTACTTTAAATGTAAGCCCTTTATGTGATGTCGCTCAGACGTCCGACTGTGGCATGCACTGTCTTTATTTTCTGTTATAAGCCCTTTATGTGCTGTCGCCCCGACGCCCGACTGTGGCATTTTATTCCGCATTTTCTGCTCGAGGAGTCTTTCAGACACTCGTTTGGCACCAGTATTATTATTCCGCATTTTCCGCTCGAGGAGTTTCAGACAGTCGTTTGGCACCTGTATTATTATTCCGCATTTTCCGCTCGAGGAGTCTTTCAGACACTCGTTTGGCACCAGTATTACTATTCCGCATTTTCCGCTCGAGGAGTCTTTCAGACACTCGTTTGGCACCAGTATTACTATTCTGCAGTTTCCGCTCGAGGCGTCATTCAGACCCTCGCTTGGCACCCAGTATTTATTATCTCTATGTCTGATCGCACTGGTTAACTTGTTCATGTGCTTCATGTTTACATTTGTTATACCTTATGTCCGAACTGTCTTGCGAGTACTTTCATAGTACTCACCTGGCTTGTTGATTTGGCCAGATGTTGACGAAGGCGATCTCTTGGATGAAGAGTTTGATAGCGCGTCCGATGCCTAGAGGAGTCCCAGTCAGTCCTGCGCGATCCCGGATATTGGTCACTTGTATTGTATACGCTTCCGCCACCCGCAATAAGTCTTCTCGAGCCTCACTCCGACGCTCGAAGAGTTGTAGTCTTCTGGAGTCATATCACTCGCTTCGCGATGATATTTCCACCACCGTTATTATCGTGAGTTAGTAGTTTGCCACCCTATCCGCCGTCTTGTTTTAGCGGCGTGCATGTAATAAATTGTTGGGCAGTCTCTGCTCAACCTTGTATTATATTTAGTACTCCTGGTATTTTTCTTCTGTGACCAAGATATTGTCTACCAGTGAGAAGGAATTCTTCCTCGCTGGTCCGTAAAAGGGATTGGTCTCTCAATAATTATTTTATTGAAAAACCAGTCGTGACAGTACTGAGGGCCAATCGAGTGTCTGAATGACTCCTCGAAAGGATACAAAAAGAATAACAATGCCACAGTCGGGCGTCAAGGCGACACCACATAAAGGGCTTATAATAGAATATAAATGACAGTACGTGCCACAGTCGGACGTCTAAGCGACATCACATAAAGGGCTTATGCCAAAAGTAAATAACAAGAGTGCCACAGTCGGACGTCTGAGCGACATCACATAAAGGGCTTATATCAAAAGTAAATAACAAGAGTGCCACAGTCAGACGTCTGAGCGACATCACATAAAGGGCTTATATCAAAAGTAAATAACAAGAGTGCCACAGTCAGACGTCTGAGCGACATCACATAAAGGGCTTATATCAAAAGTAAATAACAAGAGTGCCACAGTCGGACGTCTGAGCGACATCACATAAAGGGCTTATATCAAAAGTAAATAACAAGAGTGCCACAGTCGGACGTCTGAGCGACATCACATAAAGGGCTTATATCAAAAGTAAACAACAAGAGTGCCACAGTCGGACGTCTGAGCGACATCACATAAAGGGCTTATATTTCATAACTTAATACCTCAGTAGTTCAAGAATTTAAATCATTTCAAGGGAATAATCAGGTATGAGATAAACAACAGGGTTAGTCCATCCACAGGAATAACGTTCAACCAAGTTTACCACTCAAGCTTGTTCACCGGGGATTTACCACGAGGATTGACATAGATATGGATATACTGGCCATGGTCCTTGACCATGGACACGATGACTCGGAAGGATTTGACTCTGCAGAGTTTGTACTTTAACCACAGCCAACGGATTTCAGTAGTCACGGGGACTAGTTCCGTTTACAGTGTTTTAGGAGAAACACATCTAACCAGTACACACCCATTCAACATTCCAATGCCAGGAATCACCCTCGGCAACGTTCAAGAAAAACCTTGAGACGGGGAGGCTACAACCTCGCGTAGCATGGGATCAAATTTATATACGCGCGCTCTAAGGGGTGCCCCCCTCTCGGTCCCAACTGGAAACACCCATGCCCCCTGAACATATGACTGACTTTAATCCAGGGCCATGGAACCCTCATCCCGGCCCCTCTATTTTGTGTGTACAAGGAAAGAGGTTAACAACTTACTATACCGTATTCTTGGCAGAAAACATGTGGCAGCACGGAAGGGGAAGAATCAATCAAAAATCATCTTTCATTAAAAAGATATAAGGGTTTTAGTCCAGGGACTAATCTGTGATGAAACAGAAAAGATCCAGGGACTTAACTGAGAAAACAAAAAATGGTTCGGAAAGAAATGCGCCAGCCCAAAGAGAAAACGCATTCTGCCCGAAGGCGCCATCAGAAAACGGTTCGAGGGAAATAGAAGAGAGGCTGGCGGGGGGGTCCACACGTTAGGTTCAAAAACTCCAACGGAGCTCGCCGGCGCCCGAAGGCTGCGGTGGTCGCCGGCGTCGAACCACGGCGAGGCACAGAGATCGGAGGGTACCAAGAGTTTCAGGGTGTTCTTCCGCGTCGGTGGGTGGTGGACTTGGTCGTCGGAGAGCACCTCGTCGACGATGACACTTTCTCCGGCGGACGGTGGTTCGGGCGATGGTGGAGTACTCCGGTGGGCGCTGCAAACTCCAAATTGAAGCGCGGGTCAGGAGAGTGGATGCATTAGAAAGCTACTGGCAAGTGCTGAGGGGTAGGGGTGCACGCACGGGAGCGAATCGAGCTGGGTCCCGTGGCGGGTCGAGGTGGCCGGAGTTGGGGAAGAAGGCTCTCTCGGGGCTCTTCCAGTGGCTTGGCGTGGTATTGGTGGAGTGCAGAGGTGGTGTGGGTTCGAGATCGAGCTCGGGGCCTCTATTTATAGGCGATCCGAGGGGGTGGCCGTGAACGGGATATCTCCGGCGAGCGATTACGGCGAGGCAGAGGTTGGGCAGGGGGTTTAGGAGGCTAGGCACCATCAGGGTGGTTCACTGGTGCCGTTCCCCCGCTAAACCTTGGTCGGACTTGGCGTAATGCGCCGATCCTCGACGGGGCGGCCGTACGGGCACGGCGGCGGCAGAGAGCGCGCTCCGCGCCTAGCAGTTCACGACGAAGGATGGCAGCGCGCACGGGCGAGTGGGTGGCCACGCGGCGGCCTCAGGTGGCTTGGGCGGCGCTGGATGGCGCCGTCCACGCTGCGCCTCTCTCTGGCAGCCGCAAAGCCGCTGCTGCCGTCGCTCACGGGGTGGCGCACCTCCTCCTGCTCGTCGCCGACGCCCGCAAACCTCCAGGCGATCGTGCGGCGCAGGGATAAGAAGGAGGGGACAGGGAGCAAGGCGCCACCGCGGTACTGGCGAGATCGACATCGGGCTCTGAAGAAAACGACAGCAGTTTACTGAAACTGTTAACTGAATTTTCTGAACATGACAGCAATAGTGCCCTTCAAGTGCTCGACGAAATGATTTGGCATGAAGAAATTTTTTTCTGGAGCTGGGACTTGGTGAGGTGACCTCTCAATGCACCCAGAGGCTGCCTGAATTTTCTCAGATTTTTAGGAGGAGAATTCAAATGAATTTCATCAAATTTGGCAAATATGGTCCAAACTTGCAGCAAGCACAATTAGAAATATTTGAACTGGAGACCAGTGGATCATCATGGATCTTGGTTGAGGGCTCTAAGGACTAGCCAGTGAAATTTATTTGGAGGCCAAACTCAAAGTAGAAATGGTAGTTCCTTTGAAAACCTCCAAGGATCAAAATAGAAGGCAGAAATTATATTTGATAAGAATTAAATGGAAGTGAATACATGGAGAGGTTCAACTTGCTGGATTTGAAGTATAACTTGACACAAAGATGGGGAATGGCTTTTGGGAGGGGATTTCCACTCATGTCATGGCAAGAGGAGACTTTGAAAAGGGGAGAAGATCACTCCAAATGCCATAGGGCTATTAAAAGATTTTCAAATATATTTTTCCCAAATGAAAAGCATTTCGTTTTTGAGTCCAGACAAGAAGGGAAAAACCTCCAAGACCAGAAATCAAGTCTTGGGTGAATCCAAACAAAACATTTGTCATAAGAGAATTTTTTTGAAAGGGAGAGTTCTTTTAGAAGAAAATTTAAATACCTCAAATCAAATAAAAGATTTTGATAAAACCAAAATAAAAAATTTTGGGTGTCACACATACGTGGCCGTATTTTCTTTCTTGCACCCTGGCCGTTGTACGTACGTGTACATGCTACGTGCGCGCCTCTACTACGACACGTACGCGCCTCTACTACGACACGTGCGCGCCTCTACATCCACCAGTATATATGTACGTACACGTTCGCAACCAGAATGACAACGCTATGTCCGCTTCGACCAGGTGGGTCCCGACTGTCAGGCACTTCCTTGCCTGCGAAGATGTAGCTGGTGGGTCCCAGCAGTCAGGGGGAAATGTTTTTTCAGGAAATACAGTGGCCCGTCCGGTGGGTCCCAGCTGTCAGGTGGAGGAATCATTATTTTCCGCGTAATAAGGAGGCACTTCCTTGCTGCGGCCGTGGACCCAGCTGTCAGCCTCTCCACGTACAGTCCACATCCGATGGAAGTCGTTCCTTGACCACGTTGACCACGCCGCGCCGAGAGCACCAGGGCAATGGATGACGGCGAGGCCTAGGAAGGGGACGACGGGGAGCCGGGGAAGACGCGGCAGTGGAAGCCCGCGCGGAGAGGAGTACGAGGGTTCACTGGTTCGGCTGCGGTGTGAGGCTGCCATCGCCGCAGGGCCTGGCCAGCGGTGGGAATAGTAGGGGGCGGTGAGGCCTCCGCGGCAGCACAGCCGGCCACGGGAGGCAGGAGCATGCGGCACGACCGGCGCTGCTTTGGGCGGCTGGAACAAGAAGACCAGAGGTTGAAGAAGCACTACGGTCGTTGGATGGACATCGTACGGTCACTGGAGCTAGAATCGTTCATATTGACTAAAGTTGACAAAGGCCCCCGTCCCAGTCAACTTAGTAGGCCCACAAGTCAGCCTCCCACCATGGTGGGTCCTAGCTAGCAGGGGGAGTATTCATTTTTTTGTGCGTAATAAGGAGGCACTTCCGGTGGGTCCGAGCTGACAGCGGGGGGAACGTTTTTTTTCGCGAAATACGCTGGCCCGTCCAGTGGGTCCCAGCAGTCAGGGGGGAAACGTTTTTTCACGAAATAAGGTGGCCCGTCCGGTGGGTCCCTGCTGTCAGGTGGAGGAATAATTATTTTGCGCGTAATAAGGAGGCACTTCCTTGCGGCCGCCTGGACCCAGCTGTCCGCCTCTCCACGTACAGTACTCTTCCGATGGAAGTCGGTCGTTGACCACGCTGACCACGCCGCGCCGAGAGCACCAGGGTGGTGGTCTGGACGACGGCGAGGCCTAGGAAGGGGACGACGCGGAGCCGGGGAAGACGCAGCAGTGGAAGCCTGCGCGGAGAGGAGTACGAGGGTTCACTGGTTCGGCTGCGGTGTGAGGCTGCCGTTGCCGCAGAATAACAGGGGGTGTGGGTGATTAGAGGGATGGCCTGGCCAGCGGTGGGAGTAGTACGGGGCAGTGAGGCCTCCGCGGCATCACAGCCGGCCAAGGGAGGCAGGAGCACGCGACACGACCGGCGCTGCTTTGGGCGGCTAGAGCAAGAAGACCAGAGGTTGAAGAAGCACTACGGCCGTTGGATGGACATCGTACGATCACTGCAGCTAGAATCGTTTATATTGACTAAGTTGACAAAGCCCTTGGTACGCGTCAACTTAGTAGGCCCACAGCTCGGATTTGGTAGAGAACATATAGCCCATTTGCGATTTGTAAGAATGTACATCCCATTTTTTAATTCTAATGGAATTTACTACAGCCCATTTACAGTGTGTTAAAAGTACAGCCCAACTTCTAGCTAGGACAACGATTAATAATTTCAAACAACCGCTCAAAACAGAATTAAAAAAAATTCCCACATTTTGATGGGATCCGAAATATATTTATCCGAAATTTCTAGTCAGGTTAAATATAATTTCAAAATAAAGTTGTATTACGTTAAAATCCAACAAAATATTGCACACGCAACAAGTAATGAAATTAAAAATTTCAAATTCCAAAAATAATATATTTTTCAAACTAATTACGTGTTTGGTGCATAGTAACTGTCCAGTTATTATAATTACATCCCATTTATTATTTCTTAAAGTCCATTTTCTTGTTAAGCCTAATGCATACCTCCTAGGAAAGTTTGCAGCCCAGCGGGGCGGAGAATAACAAGTTGACCCGGATATTGTGTACAACTGTCGGCCCAGTTGCATTGCTGATGTTGAAAAAAAGGCCTGTGTAGTACAGTACAACCTAACATGGTTACTCAGCCCACATTCAGCGACGCCGGAAAGGCCCAAACAAGGCTTCTGTACAACTTTTTGAAGTCACTGAGCTCAATTAATAAATTAAGAAAAAAGTTAGATTACAGTGGAACCTAATTAAAAGCTGTCACGAGCAAATAAATAATTCAACGGATCCCACTTGTGCGTGTGCGCGTGTGTGTGCGTGTGTGTGTGTGAGAGAGAGAGAGAGATAGAGAGAGAGACCCATCGGTCGATGCTCATAAATACATCTTTCAGCCATATGCATTGCTGATGCTCAGTAAAAACTTATATAGTTGACACAATCATATAGAACATCATAGCACGCTGAACATGCATACAAAAATTTCACGCAGGCGGCACAATCAGGATGGAAGCAGTGGATCGCTATGGGAAGGGCTATGTTGAAACCAACGAAGTCGTACATAACGATTCATCGTCTTTATCAATGACGGGGAAATATCTTGAATGTTGTGCAAAGAGAACAGACAGACAACACAATAAGTTCTGCTAGCACATTAAGTTGACGTACAGCCCTTTCTAAAAAAAATTCAGGTACAAAATTAGAACAGGTCACAATCAAATGTACTGGCATATCAGTGCTTCACACCCATAGCTCGGATTTAACTAGTATCTGACAAGATTCAATTGTTACCTCAAATTAGAGCACATCCAGGCAGCCAGCCCTGCCTCTTCTACCAAAGAAGCAGTGACCTCCGCCGCGCGATGGAGTAGGCCCTGTGCCATCCATCGTTCCGAGCAACACGGGGAAAGTCTGACGTTGACTCCTGTAATGGACGTCGTCGACGGACCCTGGCACCAGCGGCGGCGGCAGGACTTCGATTGATGGATTGACCACTTCTTTGACATGCACGAACACTCGATACAGGTACATCCCTAACGTGGTCCGCGGCGGCCTTGGTGGCGACGAATAGTACAACCCCGGTTCCTGCACCGGTATCTCAACACCAATCACCTTCGGTATGGTGGACGACTTCTTCATCCATGCCATAACCGTCAGAGCCCAGCTGTCTGGAGGAACAAACATACTTACGAGCTCACCTCCAAGGTCGTTGATAAGCTTATTCATGGACTCGCTCTTCCAAGCACGTCGAGGCATGACGTGGAAGGTAAGCTTTGTTAAAAACTCAAGCTCAGAGGGCACCGAGCCCCATCCTGGGTGCCACCGATCAAAGCTCACCAGCGCGCCATCGCAGAACAAACGCCGGGAAGATTGACCTGGCCTGAGAGTCATAATTGACCTGTTTGGCATTGCGTTACTACTCAGCCCATATTCAATGACACCTCACTGGCCTAAACAAGTGTACATCAACGAAAAGACACTGAGCTCAAATTTTATAACTTGAAAAAAGGAGATATACTCTGAACTCTAGAGAATGGTGATGCCCTCATTTAGCCCACCAGTAGTTCGAGACAATAAACAGTTCGAAACAACGATATATACAACATTCAAACACTGACTAGTGACTACTACTGACATAAACAGCAAGACATGATAGTTCATAAGAAGTCTTGCTACACCACCAAAACGCACCCATCTGCAACGCTCAGACTCTCGTGATCCAGACGAGAATGACATTCTAAACAGAAGCAACTATTACATAGTAAGAGTGACATAGACGAGGATGACCAAATGACAAGGAATATGCATAACAAAAGAAAGAACTACCCATCCAGAACTAGCAGCAAAGACAACAAAGTCATTCGAAGAGATGATCCAACACCATCATAATTTGCAGCCCCGCTTCAGCGACCGGTGATCCGGAGACACCAGTACTCCACCCTTTCGGTGCAACAGCCCAATTACCTATCAACCTGAAGGCTTGAACCACATCACTGCCTGTCGTAATTGAGACATCCAAGGATCAAAGTTAATCTGGATGCCTTTGTCATTCTTACCTTCTTTTGGCTGCAGGCTGTATCGTTGACAATCAGGGGAGTTTGCCCCCGAACTCCTAGGGCTCGCCGTGTAGACACAGTTTTCCATAGCAAACGGAGCCTCTCTGCCATCAAGGTCCTTGCCAACGGTGATCTCCTGGTTAATCGGATAATTGAGTCCGAGAAACAGAGAGTGTGAACCAAGGCTGTTTACCTGCCTCCAACTAAAAAATCCTAAAGGCCCCAACAAGCTGGTATCCTGCTCATAGACGTAACAGCCACTGTCCGGATACTCACGTATTACACGGTGCTTGTATACAGTGGGGTTTTTGCAATATAACTTTTCTGGCTCATGTGTCCAAATGATCATCAGTCTTTTGCCGTCGTCTGATCGAGCGAGGAACCAGTTGTGCTTCCCTGTTTTTAGCAAAGGTGGTGTGATTACAAAGGGCAGTAACTGTAGGGACACTGCATCATATCAAAAAGGACAGGCATTGTTAATGTAAGATCAGCATTGTCCAGAGTATGAGTAGGATAATGCAAGAAACAACATTGATATGTCCCTGTTGGAACTGGGAGGAAAATACAGGGAAATGTATACTGGGTTCGAAAATATAGAAGTGCCATGCATGGTTATACTCATGTTATCTCGCAATCGATTCTTCACAGGAAACTACCATGTCATGCATGTTATGTACTCCCTCCGTTCCCAAATATTTGTCTTTCTAGGCATTTCAAATAGACACAACATATGGATGTATGTAGACATATTTTAGAGTGTAGATTCACTCATTTTGCTTTGTATGTAGTCACCTGTTAAAATCTCTAGAAAGACAAATATTTGGTAATGGAGGGAGTAATCATGTTCTGTCCTCACAAACAAATTCTTCAAGGTAACTAACAGACCATGCATTGTTATATACTCGTGTTCTGTGGGCAAAACTTTTGTGAGGATATTATTCTAGCCATTGATTGCTGAAGGGCGAATATAGGTATGTACACATGGTAAGCATTGCAGGATTTCACTGCTTCCAAATATAGAGTTCTCCATATGCACATTTACTTCCCTAATGTATGGTTAGATGAAACCAACAGTGTGGTGCATGTTTCTACATCATGAAAATGAGGAAACTAACATGGCCATTGATACACACTCATATTTAGTAGTAGTATATAGATTACTGTAAAATAAGGATAATATCCATATATTCCTAACCACTTGATTATTCAGGGTACAAATTGGCTGTAATGACATGGTCACAATCGCATGAATTAACTCATTCCAAATATAGTTGATTTACTGCGTCTCTAATACATTGCCATAGTTCTACTCAAATTCTGCTCAAACAGGGATATGCCAATCATCACAAAAATTTCAAACAGTGTCATGGCGTGATCATTAACATGAGACGGAAACAACTTACACGCGCCGTCCCAGCAATACGTGGTGCCATCTGCTTTGTCGATCGCGTAGATGATGTCATTGTGTTCAATAGCATCACAGAAGTGTGTATAAGCTTTGACGATGATCCACTGCGAGCCGAGTTGTCTCCAACTAAAGAAGGCACCGGCGTAAAGATAGGCGAGTCCGCGGTCGAACAAGGCAATTAGCTTGAAGTCTGCGTAATTCGCATGTCGTGTGGGCACTTGGCAGATTACAATCTTCTGCAAAACAAGGTCCGTCCAACTGACGTAGTAATCTAGATGACTTGGACCGCGATGGTAATACTCTATAAAATCCAACGGAGGAAGGGTAATCTCATGGGAGGTCTGGAAGTTCACGAGCACCAACTTTTTACCGTCTTCTCTGAAGGCAGCCATCCAGTGGGAGTTCATGCCGACCCAGTACATACCTGCCAAGAAATTTCGGGTGATGGTGATCGGATCGATGTCGAGGGAAATGATGTACGGCGACCCACTACATACCTGCAAAGAAGTTTCGGCTAATGGAGATCGGATTGAAGTCGAGGGGCATCATGCACGCCTCCGTATCATGGTGAGCCAATCTCGCAAGACCAGATAGCAGCAAGCAGGGTGTCTTGAAAAGCTTAGGCCTCGCTTTGACGATGGCCGTGTGCATGTCCCTCGAGCATGCAGCCAGCCGCAGGGCGCTCAACATATCCATACACGAACAACAGAGGTCGAGGATGTCACTGGGGAGATTGCTCCAATCACGGCTCATATGGATGCTGCGCGGTTCGCGTTCGGCTATGGTGGAGTTTGGAAGGGGGCTTGATTTACGGGGGAGAAGGATGTCGGTGCTGGAGCGGCTAGCGAGGGAATAGTGGTACTGGGGGAGGCGAGTGAGGCGACGGTACACGGGGGCACAGTGAGATGGTGACGGAGACGGAGAAGGAGATGGAGATGGAGTGGTGCTATGGGAGCGGAGAGGGAGGCGAGGCGAGGCGCCAATGTGCTGTACAGCGGCGGTGACAGACTGCACAGTGCACAGGGTGAGGCTGACTTTGGTAACCCGAACACGCCGCCTGGACTAGTGTGAGGCGCAGGGTGTTGTCACTTCACTGTGAGGACCGGATGAATAGTATTTTGACCATCAAGTGTATTGTACTACTACTACTACTACTACTACTACTACTACTACTACTACTACTACTACTACTACTACTACTACTACTACTACTACTACTACTACTACTACTACTACTAGTAGTAGGAACATGAGTACTTCAGTATTGTATAGCGGAAATAGGTCTCCCGTGCTAGCATGCCTGTTCACTTCATCGTTCAAGTATCATCCATATTGCGAGTAGAACCAAATTCTCGTGCATGCCCAATCAACACCCTGCCGTGATGCATGGAGTGGTCGTTCTGGTGCATCAAGGAGGGCATGCAGATCGTTCCACACTTGAGAAGAGGAAAAATGGAAAGGTAGAACGCGGTAGCAGAGGAAGAGAACGCTGGCTAACGAGGCTGGGAGGGGATCGAGCAGGAAGTTAATGCTCCACGCCTAAAGGTTTTGGGAAAACCTGATTTTCATAAGGTGACTTATACTCACCTAAACGGAGGGAGTATTCCTTAACCAGAGAATGTTGTGTCTCCCACTCACGCGCTCAAAAAAAAAACTATGACACATTTTTTTATCTGTTTGCATAGGTCCCACCTATCAGGAAGGATGGGCACGTACACGAACAGGTACGACTCATCAGTCTACCCGCATAGCCTTTTCGTTTGGTCTACCTAGCCGTCTAATCAACTGCCTGGACGCCACTTCTCCCATTTACTTCTCCATCGGGAACCGATTCTCCTCGGCTTCTTCACCTCCCCTCCGTCATCATTTGCATCAAAACCCCACTGCGTTCACATATTTTTAACCTCTTCAAATAATCATCTACTACTTCAGTTAGACTAGCCATCTAATCCTAATTCTCCAAACCATAGCCCTCCGTTCCAGCGGT
The DNA here is from genome assembly GCF_002575655.3 of Aegilops tauschii subsp. strangulata. Taxonomy (NCBI): domain Eukaryota; kingdom Viridiplantae; phylum Streptophyta; class Magnoliopsida; order Poales; family Poaceae; genus Aegilops; species Aegilops tauschii. The sequence goes on along the minus strand of NC_053040.3, from coordinate 73,989,071 downwards.
TCCAAATGGCGAAAGAGATCGAGATGCAGGTTTTTAGCGTCCAACATGTCCTCCTCGAAGGCTCGATGCGCATAGTTGCCACCGTCACCGTCCACCCAAGGGTTGTTCTGCAGTGGATCAGCAATGTATCCAACTCCCTCGAAAAGGTAGAGATGAGGGTCATTGGTCTCGACGCAGAGTACACGGAGCATGCCCCTAGGAAGATCCAGCGCGCCGCCGTCCTTCAGCTGTGCCTCGAAGATGATGTTTTGGTGTACCACATCATACACTCGCCCTCCATACCAGGTGAGCTTCACGATTTCTTGTCTCGGGAGGACGTATACTTCTGTGGGGTAGCCATCGAAGGGGACAAACAGAAGCTGGAGCCGTACAACCTTTATTTGAAAAGCATCGCTGACCTACAAACCAGAATCAAAATTCCTGTAGAAGATTGTGATAAACAGACACCATCCCTATTCGACGTAGCAAATTTTGTGCTCGGTACAAATCTTAAGAAGGGTGACGAGACGGTGGCATTAAGGTCGTCTAGATGGGAGAATTATCCCTTGACATACGAGCGGATAAAATATGTTGCCCTCGATGCCCGTGTGAGTTTCGAGATAGCTGCAAGGTCCAAAGAGCTTGTTGCGAAACCGTCTCCCACAGAGAATGAGAACAAGAAGAAGAAGAAGAAGAAGAAGAAGAAAAGGATGCACCAGCTGGAGGGCATTATGGATGGATGAACTATTTCCTCTCTTGTAAAAAATTATTCCCTCTCGGTGTATATTGATATAGATGGACTATTTCGATGGTGTGCATGTCTTTGGAACAGAGGAGTAGCGTGGGTCTGCTACTCCTTCCAGTGATCGGTATGCAGTGCATGTGTCCGTAGACATGCCAGCTTGTCCATGGAAGTTCAACTACGGCGACCATCACGTTTCATCTCGCGATTCCCGCGACGCCTCTCCAACCCACGGCACCACACCCCCCGACGTGCGCCTCACCCCTCTCGGCCGCACCGCCCCTCTGCCTTTGTCTGCATGACATGTGGGCCACGTAAAATGCGGCAAGCATCAAGTTTCTACCACAGCCACCCGCGATTCCCACGACGCCGCTCGAACCCATGAAACCACACGTCCCCCGACCTGCGGCTCACCCCTCTTGGCCCCACTGCCCCTCTGCCTACGGGAGCATTACATGTGGACCAGTCTCCTATCGGGTCCACATGTTATTGACTCAAAGGTAGGTGTAGTAAGGCGCTGAAGCTCAGTCCCGACGGCCCTGAGAGGGAAATGTAACTCCTGCGCCAGGGCTTGTGGTGCTCCCGCAGCACGAACTCGTGCCAAACTCGAGATTTGTTTCTTTACTATACATGCACGCAACGATTTAATGGATATTGTAATCTCAACATGTGATGGGGAGCTCTAAATTTGAATTTGAAACTTATAAAATGAAAAGATTCAAAACAAATAAACTGGGAGAGAGGGAGTATATCGTAGGATGTGTCCCATACAAAATAAGTCCCCTGGTTTGTCACCGCGAAGATGAGGTTAGAAAGGAGCACAACGTCTTCCTACTCGTACGGCAACAAATCGGCTACAGACAGCATGGTCCGCCTTTGACCGGCATGTGCAAGGTTCGTGCTATCTTATTCAATCTCACCGTGGTTCCATCGTACCAATTCATGCGGTGGCCCGTTGCATGGTTGATCCCAATGTTGGACAAAGGTTCTACGGGAACGGTGTCACTGTTGTAAATGTTGTGCAAATTGATGTTGGTACCCTCCCGTACATTTGCAAGCCAATCTCCACTCGCACCGAGCCTAACCTGTGAAACAGTGGGCGGGGGGGGGGGGGGATTAGGAAATGGACACGAAAGTAGTATTTAGAATTCATTTACTACGTGATCAAACTCATCTTACCTGCTCATCGGAGGAAATCCGAGTGCCCCTCAACGTCGGTTTCTCAAGGGGCGTCAACTTGCAACTACGGCCACGTCGCGCTGGAGAGACCCCCAAGGAAACATCCTCGTGCGTTCCACGGAACATCAAGATGCATTTGTATGAGTAGTTTATCTTGTGAGAGAAAAGGATGAACGAGGGAAGGCCTCTAGAGATAGAGATGGACACTACTACTACCAATGTGCTGGCCCGTGTGGTGCAATGGATCCAAAGTTGTAGAATAATACTTGTTCACGTGCTTGAAATATAAACACTCTAGTTTTGATATACATGTGTCAGCAGACATGACAACTTTTCCATGGACGTTGAACCACGGCGACCATCACGTTTCTTGTTTCTACCACTGCCACACCCACACGCGATTCCCACGACGCCGCTCCAACCCACGGCACGACGTCCCCCGACGTGGACATGGATCCTCTGACGTGGCTATCACTGCCTTGCCCTGCCTTTCCTTTGCTGACAGGTGGGACCCACGCTTATGGGTCCCACATGTCAGTGACAGAATAGTAGGATTGTTCGCGTCAGGGGATCCTCATCCCCCTAACGTGCCCCTCATCCCTCTCGGCCCCACCGCTCCTCTGCCTTTGTGTGCATGACATGCGGGCCAGCTGAACTGCGGTGACCATCAACTTTCTACCACAGACACACCCGATTGGACGCGGTTTGCCTGCTCCGCTGCTGTGCTCCGATCCGTACTCCCGCACCATCGAATTTTCATCCAGCGGTTGTGACACATTTCGTCCTGAGCATCAATCCTCAGCTGGAGTACTTATGTACTACAGGTAGTACCCGCCGGTGTGGCCATCTACGCCTCATAATGCCCCGACGCCCAGCTGTGGCACCCTCGCCACGGCCACGCCACCACCGGCCGGTTCATCTCGAACGAGTGAGTCGCGAACCACGCCGGTGTGGCCATGAGAATGACATGTGGGCCAGCCGCATTTAAGGTCCGCATGTCATTGACTCATAGGCCGGGCACTAAGCCACTGAAGTTCGGTCCCGTGGGCCCCGAGAGGGAAATGTAACTACTGCGGCAGGCCTTGTGGTGCTCCCGCAATACGAGCTCGTGCCAAAACTGGAATTTGTTTCCTACTACTACCAACTAGTACTAGTAAGGTACACGTGCATTGCACGCATGAGATTCTGGTGGTTTGTGCATTATGCTTCTACATGTGGAGCTTTCTGGATTCTAACATGTGGCAAAATCTGGTGGAATGTAAGGTTAGGCAATTTTGATTAACTTAGGTGAGTGTTTGGTTCCAGCCACACCTTAGGCAAGCCACACTAAGGCCCCACATGACATACACACAAAAAATGTGGCAAGATTCCCTTAGGCTTGCCAACTTGTGGCTCTCATTTTGAAGAACTAATAACTTTGCCTAAGCTTACTTGTGGCAAAGTTAGTCATGAATGAAGTTCAACCATGGAGTCTTCTAGATTATACATGTGGCAGAATCTGGTGGATGATATCCAACGGCCAGTAGTGCTCGGATTTGCCATCTTTGTACCGTCGGATTGGCTTCATCCAACGACCAACTTTCAAAGTTTTTCACACACTATATAGGGGGTATAGATATAGATGTGCCGGTCCGTTGCAATGGATCCAAAGTATATCTATTTAGTGGAGTGCACTCTAAACACATTATCTATTTATTTTTCTCTAATCTTCCGTAGCCATGCAACCAAGCCACATAAGCTTCATGGGTGCCCCCACATCATATTATTCATACTACGTTGATTGAAAAAAAAGATAAATCACCCAAAACAAGATCTTCCCGTTTTTTGTTCCTACGATGTTGTGTCGTGCACGTACCTACTAGTTGTATAGTGGTAGTACTAGTAATATAGTATTAGGAGTACAAACTTGGTACTAGTAGGAGTAGTACTAGTACGGAATGCTCCTACTCTATCAACGAGCCCCGTCTGACACCAAATTTCTTGGCTTCCGTGCTAAGCTAGATCTTCCCCTCGTTTCTGTTTTCAAACCCGGCGGCGGGCGGGTTGTCGGTTTGCTCAATGGCGGTCCCACATTGTAGCGACCAGACCTCAAACAGTCTGTGCTGCTGTGCATCAGTGTCATCCCTGGATCAGTAATGCTGACACGCACAGTGCAACTGGAGGATTTATAACAAAGTAGCAATCACACACTTATTACAACGGATATCTCAAAAGAGAATAAGTATGATAAATATGGCTTAGGGCCATCTAAATACGATAACAGCGGAAGACTTGGAAGATAAGTGAGTCCATCAACTCCAACGGCATCACTAAGTATAAGACCACGACCTAAGGCACCTTACTCGTCGTCTGAAAAGTCTGCAACATAAAACGTTGCAGCCCAAAAACGGGTCAGCACATGGAATATGCTGGCAATGTAACACATAGAGAGTAATGAACATAATAATGCTATACTACATGCATATATGGCTGGTAGAAGGCTCTATGGTTACAGTTTTGCGAAAAGCCAATTTTTCCCTAGTGCAAAGGAATAAATTTTATTTAACTATCATGGTGGTTGTTAAACATTGAGAATGGTTGACAGCATTCTCAATCCCAATTAAGTATCATCATTAATCCAACAAAATTAATTAAAGTAACATGGTGATGAGATTCACATGATAATCCAAGTACTAGATACTCAAGATGTCCATAACCGGGGACACGACTAACCATGATTAGTTCGTACACTCTGCAGAGGTTTGTGCACTTTTCCCCACAAGACTCGATCTCCTCCGTTGGGATTCTCGCACTTCATGGTGTTTGAGAAATGGATGACCGAGACACAGTCTTTCAGAAGCGTTAACTCTCTACTCCGGGTAGACAGTACCACCTACAACCCCTACATCTGCTAGTCTACCTCTTCAAGAGCTCACACAACTTAATCAACTATGCTAGAGCCCATAATAGCTTGTGGCTGCACATGGAAGTTTCTAGCATGAATAATCTCATGATCCCTTTGAGCCTGGGTGGCGGTCCTTAGAAAAACAGGCAATCCTGGAATACCCAGGTACCTCAATCCACCCAGATGTGAGTTTTAGTTGCCACCTTAAGTTTAACCATATATTAACAATCTCACATCTGTCATGGATACACTCAAACCCAATCCACGTCTACTAGCATAGCATAGCAATATAAGCAAACGTAGAAGTAACTCCCAAGGGTTTGATAATAAAACAGGTAATAGGTACTACCTCAACTACTTCCCAATACCCACAATTTAATTAGATCCTAACCATGCAATGTTTGAGGATTTGTCTAATGCAATAAAACTGGGTAGTAAAAGAGGTATGATCAAAGTGTTACTTGCCTTGCTGATGATCCGTGAAACTTAGAGATTCAAAGTAGCAAGCGGCGCACTCCGGGTACTCTATTGCAAACAAACAAGCATACAATAAGCACTCATCAAATGCACAAGTAAAACTCAAATAAAAGATGTAACCAGAAAGTTCAACTTAAGAACTCCGGTTTGCAAAAAGAAACAAATCGAACGAAGCAACGAAAGTCAAACGGCGAAAGAAACAAGCTTCGTTTACTAATCTGGATCTAGGTCAAATTTTACAGTAGCGAAAACTTGTTTGAGTAGGTTAAACGGAAAGAGAATTTCGAGACGAAACTCTACGCACTTGAATCGCCTGATTCCGATAAACGAGCGAAAAGATAAACCAGAACGAAAATCTGATCAGAAATCGCGATCTAGAATAATCGCGGAAAAACCGAAGAAAAAGAAAAACTGACAAACAGTTAAACGAACGGACGTTCGTTAGCTGCGACAAACCGACGAACACGTTCGTTAAAACGAACGGATCGGTGAACGTTCACTAATTAACTAAACCGAAAAAATAAACCAATCTATTTAAAAAATCTAGGGTTTCGGAAAAAAATATACCGAACGGTTTTTTTGAAAGAAAAAAAACGGCTCGGCGGCGGCGGCTCGGCTACCTCGTCGGGGCAACTCCGGCGGGGCTCGGGACGGGCTCCGGCGGGGCTCGGGGGTGCGGCGAGGGGCGGCAGGACTCGGGGCAACGTCCGGGCGGCGAGACGGGGCTTCGGCGGCGGCGTACGGGCTTCGGGGCGGCGGCGTCTTCGGCTGTGACGTCGGGCGCTCCTGGCGGCGGGGACGGGTGCGGGTCGGGGCGGCGGGGTGAGGAGAGGGACGGGGGGGAGTATATAAGAAGGGGGGGTTGCCTTGGGGAAGGGGCGACGGCGGCGGCGTCGTGGCCGTGCGGGAGTCGGGCGGCGGCTCCGTCTCCAGGTGGGAGACGACTCGCGGCTGGGCCGCGCGAGGAGCTGGGCCGTCGGCTGGGCTTCGGCCCAGCCGGCGCGCTCGGGATTTTTTTTTAAAATAATATTCCGCCGAACTAAAAAAATCGTAGAAAAATAAATAAAAATCCAAAAATGCCAAAACAAATTTTCACCGTCTAATTAAAATAATTAGGACGACGTGAACATTTTCTTGGCCCTAAAAATGCAGTTTTTAAAACGTGCAATTTTTCTAATGCAATTAAAATTGCAAGTAAAATCCGAATAAAATCAAATATTTGATTTTAACATTTTTCCTCCAATATTTCAATTATTGTGGAGAAGTCATATTTTTCTCCTCTCATTTATTTTAATATGAAATATTTTTCAGAGAGAAAAATAATTAAAACCAAAAATCCTCGTTTTATTATTTGATAAAAATCAAATATGAAAACCGGGAAAAATCCCCAACTCTCTCCGAGGGTCCTTGAGTTGCTTAGGATTTTCGAGGATTTGCCAAAATGAAATAAAATATGCTATGCAATGATGATCTAATGTATAACATTCCAAATTGAAAATTTGGGATGTTACAAACCTACCCCCTTAAGATGAATCTCGCCCTCGAGATTCGGGTTGGCTAGAAAATAGGTGAGAGTGGTTCTTCCGTTGATCTTCCTCTCACTCCCAGGTGGCTTCATCGTCAGTGTGGTGACTCCACTGAACTTTGCAGAACTTGATAACCTTGCTGCGGGTGACTCGGCTGGCATACTCAAGAATCTTAACTGGTTTCTCCTCATAGGTCAAATCACTTTCCAACTGAATCGCTTCCAGTGGCACTGTATCTCTCAGTGGTATCTCAGCCATCTCTGCGTGGCACTTCTTCAACTGGGAAACGTGAAATACATCATGAACTCCTGACAATCCTTCAGGCAATTCCAGCTTGTAAGCAACTTCTCCCATACGCTCCAAAACTCTGTATGGTCCTACAAAACGTGGCGCTAACTTTCCTTGAACTCCAAAGCGCTTCACTCCTCGAAGTGGTGATACTCGAACATAAACTCTGTCTCCGACTTCGTGAACTGTCTCCTTACGTTTAGAATCCGCATAACTCTTCTGCCTGGACTGGGCTACCTTGAGCCTATCGCGAATCAACTTCACTTTCTGTTCTGATTCCTTAATCAAGTCTGGTCCAAACAACTGGCGGTCTCCAACTTCGTCCCATAACAATGGTGTCCTACACCTCCTTCCGTACAAAGCTTCGAAAGGGGCCATCTTCAAACTGGTTTGATAACTGTTGTTGTAAGAAAACTCTGCATATGGCAAATTGTCGTCCCAACTAGATCCATAATCTAGCGCACAAGCTCTCAACATGTCCTCCAAAATCTGATTGACTCTCTCGGTCTGACCATCTGTCTGTGGGTGAAAAGCTGTACTGAATTCTAGCCTGGTTCCCAAAGTTTCATGTAACTATTTCCAAAACTTTGAAGTAATCTGGGTTCCTCTATCTGATACAATGGTCCTCGGAACTCCATGCAAACATACGATTCTGGTCATGTATATCTTTGCCAACTTAGCACTGGTGTAAGTGGTCTTCACTGGGATGAAATGAGCTACTTTCGTCAAACGATCGACTACAACCCATATTGAGTCATAGCCTGAACGAGTCCTGGGCAATCCCGTGATAAAATCCATGCCTAGTTTATCCCACTTCCATTCGGGTATCGGCAATGGCTGTAGCAATCCTGCTGGCTTCTGATGCTCTGCCTTCACTCTCTGACATACATCACAAACTGCTACAGACTCCGCAATATCCTTCTTCATTCCGGTCCACCAGAAAGTATCCTTCAAATCCAAATACATCTTGGTATTTCCTGGGTGAATTGAATACGGCGAATCATGGGCTTCTTGAAAGATCAACTTCCTGATCTCCGGATCATTAGGCACATAAACGAGGTCCTCAAACCATAAGGTATCGTGCTCATCCTCACGAAATCCCTTAGCTTTTCCTTTACTCATCCTTTTCTTTATTTCTGCAATCTCCTTGTCTGTCTTTTGAGCTTCCCTGATCTTTTCCATCAAGGTAGACTGAATCTCCATCATTGCTACGTAACCTCTTGGAACTATCTCCAAACATAGCTCGCGAAGATCCTCGGCTAATACTTTCGGTAACTCTTCGGTCATGAGTGTGTTGACATGGCTCTTGCAGCTCAACGCGCCTGCTACTACGTTAGCCTTTCCGGGGTGATAATGCAATCTCATATCATAATCCTTTATGAGTTCAAACCATCTCCTTTGCCTGAGATTCAACTCCTTTTGTGTGAAAATGTACTTCAAACTCTTGTGATCCGTGTACACCTCACAGTGATTTCCGATGAGAAAATGTCTCCATGTCTTCAACGCATGCACTACGGCTGCTAACTCCAAATCATGCGTGGCATAATTCTTCTCATGGGGTTTAAGTTGCCGTGAAGCATATGAAACAACTCTTCCTTCCTGCATAAGCACTGCTCCAAGTCCTCGACGAGAAGCGTCGCAATAAACTTCATAATCCTTGCGTTGGTCTGGCAGAATCAACACTGGTGATGTAACCAAACGTTTCTTCAACTCCTGAAAACTAGCTTCACAATCCTCAGTCCAATTTAACTTGGTGTCCTTCTTTAACAGCTCTGTCATGGGTTTAGCAATCTTCGAGAAATTCTCAATGAACCTCCGGTAGTATCCTGCAAGTCCAAGAAAACTCCGGATCTCTCCAACTAACGTGGGTGATTCCCAGCTTGTTACTATGTCAACTTTGGCGGGGTCTACTGCTATTCCTTCTCCGGATATAACATGTCCGAGGAATCGAACTTCCTTCAGCCAAAACTCACATTTGCTGAACTTGGCGTATAACTGATGTTCTCTGAGCTTCTCAAGTACCAAACGCAAATGCTCCTTATGCTCCTCTTCGTTCTTTGAGTAGACTAAAATATCATCAATGAACACCACGACGAACTTATCCAAAAACTCCATAAACACTTTGTTCATCAGGTTCATGAAATAGGCAGGTGTGTTAGTCAGACCAAATGACATAACGGTATACTCATACAGCCCATACCTGGTGGTAAAATCCGTCTTAGGCCTTCTCTCGAATCTTCAACTGATGGTATCCTGATCGTAGATCGATCTTGGAAAATACCTTAGCTCCTTGTAAGCGGTCAAACAAATCATTGATCATCGGCAGTGGGTATTTGTTCTTGATGGTCACTTCGTTCAATCCTCGATAATCAACAACCATCCTCAACGATCCATCTTTCTTCTCCACTAGAAGTACGGGTGATCCCCAAGGTGACGAACTTGGGCGAATATAGCCTTTATCCAGTAACTCCTTAATCTGCTTCTTAATTTCCTCCAAATCTTTGGCGGGCATCCTGTACGGTCTCTTAGATATTGGTCCTGTGACTGGCAAAAGTTCAATCAAAAACTCAATGTCTCTATCCGGTGGCATGCCTGGCAACTCTTCTGGAAATACGTCAGGAAAATCCTTCACCACTGGTACTTCCTCCTGTACAACTCCTGATAAGGAATTCACCTGAGTCCTCTTCGGCATATGCCGGGATACATACTTAATCCTTCTTCCTGCTGGGGTGGTAAGCAAAATCGTCTTACTGGCGCACTCAATGTTCCCTCCATACTTTGATAACCAATCCATCCCTAATATCACATCCAATCCTTGCGATTCCAATACTATTAGGTCCGAGGGAAACACGTAGTTACCAATCCTTAATGGTAACCGATCACACCATAAACTAGCCATATACTCTGCTCCTGGCGAGGTTACTAACATGGGTGACCTAAGGGCTTGGGTTGGCAGTTTACACTTATCCACAAAACCCCTTGATATGTATGAATGCGATGCACCAGTATCAAAAAGAACGAGTGCAGTAAATGGCTTAACCAAAAACTTACCTATTACTGCATCTGGCTGAGCTTCTACCTCCTCCACGCTAATGTGGTTCACATGTCCTTTGTTGAAAGGGTCCGGCTTCTTCCCAGAGCTTCCATTGCCATTTCCATTCTGGGCTTCAGGATATTCAGTTGCATAATGTCCAGTCTTCTGGCACTTGAAACAAGTAACGTGATTTAGATCTCTCTTGGCTGGGGTAGATGGGTTATTACGGTCCTGCCCGTTGCTTCCTCCATTCCCATTACCATTCTTGGGTCCACTATGGTTGTGCGAACTACCTCCTCCATGGGTATGCTGATACTGTCCTCCCGATTTCGGGGTAAAACATGGCTTCTGCTGAGCTCCAGAATTGTACTTCCCTTGTCCATACTTCCTCTTACGGTTTTCAATCTGCTGCTGCTTCCCTTCAATCATGAGTGCTCTATCTACCAATTCCTGGTAGTTGTTGAAGGTTGCTACCATCAACAGCATGCTCAGCTCATCATTCAGTCCTTCGAGAAACTTCTCCTGCTTGGCTGCATCTGTAGCAACGTCATCTGGAGCATAACGTGCTAACTTACTAAAGTCCTCCACATACTGGCCTACGGTGCATCCTCCTTGGCGTAGGTTCCGAAACTCATGCTTCTTCATGGCCATAGCTCCTGCTGAAACATGGGCAGTACGGAAAGCTTGCTGAAATTGGTCCCATGTGACAGTGTCAATAGGGTGTGTGGCTGTGTAATTCTCCCACCATGATGCTGCGGGTCCATCAAGCTGATGTGCGGCAAAACACACTCTCTCCGCATCTGTGCATCCTGCAGTGGTCAACTCCCTTCCAACTTCGCGGAGCCACATCTGCAACAATCGGCTCGGTGCTGCTGGAAAACACCGGCGGATTTAGCCTCAAGAAACGGGCTAAGTGATGAACAGGTGGTGGTGGTGGGTTGTTGTTGTTGTTGTTGCCTTGGTTCTGTACTAACACTTGCATCAGGGCATTCTGCTGCTGAATCAACTGAGTGATCTCCGGTGGGAAAACAAATCCGGTGTCGCGTCTCGGAGGCATCTGATAGGTTTAGAATAGATGAGATATAGAATAGAATGAGGTCTAGAGAGAAAACACTACCCATATGCTCATGAGACAAACACAATCAATATCACTCAATCAATTCAAACAAGGCATACAATCGATCTAACTATCGTTACAAAAGTGCTCGGACTATACTATTTACACTGGGGAATACTACTACTGATATGGTGGTCTACTAGAAATTTTGATCGGTCGAAGACTCCATGATATCTGCTCCAGCTTCATCAACAAAGTCATCTTCACTGGGGTTTGAGTCGGTGTCGTCGATGATGATGTAGTTATCCGGGCAAGTAGAATCGTCGTCTTGTCCTCCAGGTGCTGGGTCTCCCATGAAAACTTCGATCTTCTTTATCAGGTCGTCATTCTTCTCCAACAACGTGGCGATCTCCTCCTCATATCCATCGCGTGTAGCCTTGAGTTCTTCCTCCAACTCTGTGATCTTGGTCAATGCCTTCTTCAGTTCTATCATGTCTGCGCACATCTGGTTCTCCTGGCGACGAATGTGTTGGTTTTGCTCCAGGATGAAAGCTGCAATTGATCCATCTTTCTTGGTGCTGATCATCTCCCATTGCTCATCTCGACGTCCACAAATCTGATAAATAGTATCCTTAAGCTCCTTGCGGTAGACTTCTCCAATGCGTCCCATAGAGATGTAGGCTGCCATGCTCTTCCCAAAACTCCAGGTTGGTGCATCAAAGGAAAACTCTATAGGCTCAGTGACTGGCGTAAACGTCCTTCATGGAACTTGAACTTGAATCTTCCAGCGCTCCTCTTCTGGTAGTGTGGCGTTGTAGGTTCCGGTGAAGCTTGGTATTCCGATGTTCAGGTACTTAGTGACTTCCTTCAAGTGTCGTCCAAAAGGTGTCTCTTCATCCGGTTGCATGAACTTGTTCCTTGCTTCCGCCATTCCTAAAAGAGTAGAAAGTGGAGAGGAGTCAGAAATGAGAAGAGAGTAGTATTCTAGGGTTTAAGCTTAGTGGTCGTGTCCTATAGTCAGCGTGTGCTCTGATACCACCTTTGTAGCGACCAGACCTCAAACAGTCTGTGCTGCTGTGCATCAGTGTCATCCCTGGATCAGTAATGCTGACACGCACAGTACAAATGGAGGATTTATAACAGAGTAGCAATCACACACTTATTACAACGGATATCTCAAAAGAGAATAAGTATGATAAATATGGCTTAGGGCCATCTAAATACGATAACAGCGGAAGACTTGGAAGATAAGTGAGTCCATCAACTCCAACGACATCACTGAGTATAAGACCACGACCTAAGGCACCTAACTCGTCGTCTGAAAAGTCTGCAACATAAAACGTTGCAGCCCGAAAACGGGCCAGCACATGGAATATGCTGGCAATGTAACACATAGAGAGTAATGAACATAATAATGCTATACTACATGCATATATGGCTGGTAGAAGGCTCTATGGTTACAGTTGAAAGCCAATTTTTCCCTACTGCAAAGGAATAAATTTTATTTAACTATCATGGTGGTTGTTAAACATAGAGAATGGTTGACAGCATTCTCAATCCCAATTAAGTATCATCATTAACCCAACAAAATTAATTAAAGTGACATGGTGATGAGATTCACATGATAATCCAAGTACTAGATACTCAAGATGTCCATAACCGGGGACACGACTAACCATGATTAGTTCATACACTCTGCAGAGGTTTGTGCACTTTTCCCCACAAGACTCGATCTCCTCCGTTGGGATTCTCGCACTTCATGGTGTTTGACAAACGGATGACCGAGACACAGTCTTTCAGAAGCGTTAACTCTCTACTCCGGGTAGACAGTACCACCTACAACCCCTACATCTGCTAGTCTACCTCTTCAAGAGCTCACACAACTTAATCAACTATGCTAGAGCCCATAATAGCTTGTGGCTGCACACGGAAGTTTCTACCATGAATAATCTCATGATCCCTTTGAGCCTGGGTGGCGGTCCTTAGAAAAACAGGCAATCCTGGAATACCCAGGTACCTCAATCCACCCAGATGTGAGTTTTAGTTGCCACCTTAAGTTTAACAATATACTAACAATCTCACATCTGTCATGGATACACTAAAACCCAATCCACGTCTACTAGCATAGCATAGCAATATAAGCAAACGTAGAAGTAACTCCCAAGGGTTTGATAATAAAACAGGTAATAGGTACTACCTCAACTACTTCCCAATACCCACAATTTAATTAGATCCTAACCATGCAATGTTTGAGGATTTGTCTAATGCAATAAAACTGGGTAGTAAAAGAGGTATGATCAAAGTGTTACTTGCCTTGCTGATGATCCGTGAAACTTAGAGATTCAAAGTAGCAAGCGGCGCACTCCGGGTACTCTATCGCAAACAAACAAGCATACAATAAGCACTCATCAAATGCACAAGTAAAACTCAAATAAAAGATGTAACCAGAAAGTTCAACTTAAGAACTCCGGTTTGCAAAAAGAAACAAATCGAACGAAGCAACGAAAGTCAAACGGCGAAAGAAACAAGCTTCGTTTACTAATCTGGATCTAGGTCAAATTTTACAGTAGCAAAAACTTATTTGAGTAGGTTAAACAGAAAGAGAATTTCGAGACAAAACTCTAGGCGCTTGAATCGCCTGATTCCGATAAACGAGCGAAAGGATAAACCAGAACGAAAATCTGATCAGAAATCGCGATCTAGAATAATCGCGGAAAAACCGATGAAAAAGAAAACTGACGAACAATTAAACGAACGGACGTTCGTTAGCTGCGACAAACCGACGAACACGTTTGTTAAAACGAACGGATCGGTGAACGTTCACTAATTAACTAAACCGAAAAAATAAACCGATCTATTTAAAAAAAATCTAGGGTTTCGAAAAAAATAAACCGAACGGTTTTTTTGAAAAAAAACTGGCTCGGCGGCGGCGGCTCGGCTACCTCGTCGGGGCAACTCGGGCGGGGCTCGGGACGGGCTCCGGCGGGGCTCGGGGGGTGCGGCTCGGGGCGGCGGGGCTCGGGGCGACGTCGGGGCGGCGAGACGGGGCTTCGGCGGCGGCGTACGGGCTCCGGGGCGGCGTCTTCGTCGGCGGCGTCGGGCGCTCCTGGCGGCGGGGACGGGTGCGGGTCGGGGCGGCGGGGTGAGGGGAGGGACGGGGGGAGTATATAAGAAGGGGGGTTGCCTTGGGGAAGGGGCGACGGCGGCGGCGTCGTGGCCGTGCGGGAGTCGGGCGGCGGCTCCGTCTCCAGGTGGGAGACGACGCGCGGCTGGGCCGCCCGGGGAGCTGGGCCGTCGGCTAGGCTTCGGCCCAGTCGGCGCGCTCGGAATTTTTTTTAAAATAATATTTCGGCAAACTAAAAAAATCGTAGAAAAATAAAGAAAAATCCAAAAATGCCAAAACAAATTTTGACCGTCTAATTAAAATAATTAGAACGACGTGAACATTTTCTTGGCCCTAAAAATGCAGTTTTTAAAATGTGCAATTTTTCTAATGCAATTAAAATTGCAAATAAAATCTGAATAAAATCAAATATTTGATTTTAACATTTTTCCTCCAATATTTCAATTATTGTGGAGAAGTCATATTTTCTCCTCTCATTTATTTTAATATAAAATATTTTTCGGAGAGAAAAATAATTAAAACCAAAAATCCTCGTTTTATTATTTGATAAAAATCAAATATGAAAACCGGGAAAAATCCCCAGCTCTCTCCGAGGGTCCTTGAGTTGCTTAGGATTTTCGAGGATTTGCCAAAATGAAATAAAATATGCTATGCAATGATGATCTAATGTATAACATTCCAAATTGAAAATTTAGGATGTTACACACATGAAAGTGAAAATGCTAGGCAACACGCCTTCCCTAAGCTATGTGTCGTGCCGGACGGGCCGTGTTGTACTCCCGATTCCCGGGCGTGTGGGGGTGCGACGCGAACGCGGCAGGCCTTTTGCTTTTACCAGCAATGTGCCCGTGCGTTGCGACGGATCCAAAGTAGTAGAATATTAGTATTTGTTCACAAACTTGAAATAAATCACTATTGTTTTGATATACTCCTAATATATTACTTCCTCCGTACGTAAATATTTGTCTTTTTTGAGATTTCAAATGGACTATCACATACGGAATATATAGACATATTCTAGTGTTTCTAGCAAGATGCCCGCGCGTTGCACGAAGTTGATGGAAAAGGTAAGCACAACTTATAAATTGACGGATGGAGTACTAGTTACAGTGATGCATATAATTAAGCAAAGGGATTGCACATGTCGGTATTGACTGGAACGAGAATGCAACAACACAATAAGAATTAAGGCCACGATGATGCGATCGCAGTGGTGGTTACAGAAGGCAAGAACAAAGATGGATCCACGAACATACGACCTCCTCCTCCTCAACTTAGTGCGCCGGGCCACCGACCGGCGGCTAAGGAGCAGCGGCTTTTGTGGCGAGGTCGAGGTGCTTCTCAGCAAAGGCATCCAAGGCTTCCAGCCGGTTGAGGAAGGCCAACATCGTAGCGTCCTCACTGGCCTTGTAGATACCTATGTACATGATTTGCTCGTACATGTGGATGTGTAGGTCGACGAATTCTTGCAGGGCGAGGCGCCTCGCGGCGAGCACGACCTCCAGGTGGACATTCTTCGTGGCGTCGGCGGGCAGTCGCAGGGCCACCAGTGCTTGAAAGAGGTTCCGGCCATGGAGGCCGATTAGGGTGGCAGGCAATGAGGAGCTCGGGCGCGCGGGCTGGAGGAGTACGGCGATGTCGTCCGCGAGCTTCTTGAGGACGGTGAACTTTTTGCTGGTGGCAACGATCATCTGGTCCAACTGAGAGTCATAGTTGCCGTCGACGGCGGCCATCCACCAGCCGGTCTCCAACACCGTCTGGAGACGATCCTCGGCGCCATGCCGCAGGCCAGCGTCGTGGACCATCTGGCGCAGCCGCTGGCCGCTCACACGCATCGCCGCCATGGGTTTGGAGTGAGCTCTTTTGCGCTTAGTGTAGGTGCTTAGGCAAATGCTTAGGTGCGTACGATGTGGTGGATGCATTGCAATGGAGGGGCGCCTTTATATGAGGGCAATGAGGGCAAACTGTGTTGCATTCACATCGTGCAGCCTCTTTTCCCGGACCTCCTCCCATTACTTCCCTCATTCATTAATTGAAGGAGGATGCATTGGCCGTTCAACATATCGGGAACCGCTACTCCCTCCCTCGTCTGCATTAAAGCCGTATCGGGAACTGCGCCGCCCGCTGTCAAATCGAATACTCCCTCCGTCTAGGTGAGTATTAAGTCATCTTACGAAAACCAAATAGTAAACACATAGGCGTGGTGCATTAACTCTCACGTTGTTTATTATTTTTGACATAAATAGAGGAATCAACCAAGAAGAGATGTGGGGCTTGTATGCTTTTAATGACTTGAGACTATCAAACATGACATGCAGTGGTCAGTTGTTGCACAAGAACAAATACAACCCACGTCAGCACACACGCATCTTATATAGCATCACATCCAATGGCTATAAAAGATGCATGAGACCAAATTATATCTCATCTAGATGAGTTCTAGCAAAACTGTATTAATAATACTTAGTACTCCTGCGCCATGTATCATATATTAGTATCATGTAGTACTTTATTTATTGCCATGTATGACACATAGTACTCAACTCTCTCTCTTTCTTCATTTAATTCTATGACACCTCATCAAAATTGCTAAGGCTAGTACCATTACAACCAGCCTTAGCAAATACTAAACATTAAGTTCTCTTGTTTTCCTCTCCACCTTGGTCACCTAGACGGAGGGAGTATACTGCGCGGGCTTTTTCGGCGCGGTAGGCGGGGCAGTTCCGCCTAGTCGGTTCGACAGAGATGCGAGAAGACGAGGGTGTAGGCTGCTGCAAACGTATGGCTGTGTGATTTGATAGCGAATTACTGCTGGACAGGTGGGGCCCCGTGATTTGACTTGCCATTCTCATTTTAACTGCGGCGCTACGACCGGCGTGAGTCTCCCGATTCCTGACCACCTCCATACAGGTGCCTCTCCCGATGCTCCACCATGTAGTAGAAGCTGGCTCTTGCATGAGAGCCCACTTCTCCACTTTTTCCTTGCCTCTCTTTCCTCCACATATGCAAAAATGCCATGTAAAGCACACTATTGTACTTACTTGCTCCTACAGGTGCTTAAGCTTGCCACATAGGCATAAAGTCTGACGTGGCAAGTTAATCAAGAAGAGAGAGACTAGTTTGGTGACCCAAGGAAGAAACAGTGCTAAGCGTGTGTACCTAGGTGAAAAGACAATTTTGAGTCTATAGCTAATTAAATGAAGCAAACTTAGCAACACCATTTCATTGGAAGAGGTCACTCCTTAGCAAATGCAATAAATACTTGTACTCCCTGTGTCCCATAATATAAGAACGTTTTTGGCACTACACTAGTGTCAAAAACGTTCTTATATTATGGGACGGAGGGAGTACGAAGAAAGAGATAGAGAGAAGTAAAAAAATAAATACACTTATAGCCAACCTTATAGCCAAAACCTTGTTGTAGTATGAGTGACTAAGTGATGACTATGTATGACATGCCAACATCAGATAGCCTAACGCACCGTGTTAAATCTCCAAGGGCGCGACCGCATGAGCGACGCGACGGTCGTGGTAGGCGCGACCACGATACGGGCTGCTGGCAGCCCTTGGATCTGAGATCAAACGGTCGCATGCTAAGTTGCTGAAAATTTGCAGAATAACCCTCCAGGATAGGATATTCACCCATAGGTCTAGAATCACGCCATGCAACCGTTCGATCTCAGATCCAAGGGCTCTCGGAAGCCCGTATGATGGGAGAATGGAAAGCCACTACCCTGCCATTTGCACGCTGGCAGTTCGCTCCTACTCGTCCCCGCACGTCCTTCAATACTACGGCGGTTCGCTCCTAGTCGTCCCGTCCATTCACATTACGACAGTTCCACTAATCCTAATCCTCCTCCCAAATCCATGGCGTCCCAAATCTCCCCGATCGGCGGTGAGTACAAGGTTAGAACCTTCACCGGCGATGAGTTCGATGTCATCTACACCCGTTCTTCCGCGACGGTGAAAGGATGCCTTTCTCGCTTCAGACGCATGTTCGAAGACTCAGATGATGAGTGGGTTGTTGGGCTAGATGTTGAGTACACCACAGTCCTGGGAAGAGAGAAGGATCTAAAGGACGAAGAGAGGAAGAAGCCCGCCGTGATCCAGGTTTGCGTGCATGACTTATGCTTGGTCTACCACATATGCCATGCCGACGTTGTGCCAAGATTTTAAGGACTTCCTCGAGAGCAACCAAGTCAAATTCGTTACTATAGACTTTGGTAACGACAAAGAAGTCCTGCGTCGGATAGGCCTCGTTGTAGGCAACACCTTCGACCTCCAGAAGAATCGGCCGGTGTCCTCTCGTCAGCCTTCAATGCTGACCCTGGCAGGAGCCATGGTTCATCCTTCGTACGGTAAACTTGAGAAACCTCCATACACGTTTCATCGTCATGCATGGCAGCGGAATGTACTAGATATAGACCACATCCACTACGCTGCAATGGATGGCTACCTTTGCTTCAATATCTACAAGGGTTTGATGAAGAGCAACAGCCAAGTGTGCGGTTCAAGCAAAGAAGTATCGGCCAAGAGGAAGAGGGACAAGGACAAAGTCGAGGACGTGGACGAGGACTCCGAGTAAGGTGGCAATGCCGTTGCTCATGGTGGTTCTAATGCAGTGTCTACCGGAATAGTTGCAAAGTTTAATTTCAGGTGTGCTTAATTTAATTTGAGGGGTGTGTTGTGCTGAGCCCCCAGCAGAACTATGTTATGTTTCTTCTTGTTACTTTAACTCTTCAGTACGTACATACTAGTATTTCTTACATTTCATCTTTTAGTTGGTATAGTACTACCACTCGTTTCTTCACATTATATACGTACAATATATATGGCCAACATCATATAGCCAGCAGTTTAGTTGTCAAAGAATTTCAGGGTGCTTAGTTTTGTCAAAGAATTCCAGGGTGCTTAGTTTTATTTGAGGGGTGGGTTGTGCACTTGTGCTGGACAACATTATTGTGACAAGCCTTTTTAATAGTACTATATGCATAATTTGGCGACGAGCGCTCTCTATATGTACCACCTTTTTTTTAATTTCAAGTTTTGCTCCATGGCGCAATCCATCGATACTACTACTGTACAAAAGTGGAGTATATACATTTTTTGAAAGGCTAGAGGGCGGGGCAGTCTAGCTCGGTCGGTTTCACGAGAGGCGAGGGCCTTTGTGATTTGATGGCTCATTACTGCTGTCAAATCGAATAGTACTACGCCGCCCGCTGCACGCCCGGCGCCTCCATTAAACCCCTCCGTTAAACCCGCATGCGAACCGAGAATCCTACTCCTGCCACACGTCTGTTCATGAGTGAGCCAGAATTAAACGCAACACCGGCCGAGCTCCTCCCGTCCGCCCTCAGTTTAAACGAGGCCAGACACCGGCCAAGCTCCTACCGTCCGCCCTCTATTTACACGAGGCCAGACAGACAGCGGGCAAGAATCGCACCCCTCCGCCGCTCCCCCATCTCCTCCTTCACCATTTTCTGCACTCTTCCGATGGCTTCCGATGAGCCGTTCTCCGGCATATTACCCGGCTGGGTGGCTCGCCGAGCCCTCCGGATACGGGCGAGGCCGCTCGGTGCTTCACCAACCTCGCTTGGCCCAACGGAGCCAGTTGCCGCCCCAAGCAGGCGCGTGGTTCAGCAACTCGCCGCTCCAGTTCAGCTCGATGAGGAGTGGCGAGTTGCTCCACGCCGGCACGGCGGCTAGCACGCTGGTACGGGCGCCGTCGCTGCCGCGTCGTACCGCGCCACCAGTGTCTGCGGTGGCCGCGCCTCCAGTTTCTGTGGCGCGCCTCCCGTGCCTGCGGCAGCGCCATGTAGGCAGACACAGAAGCTGGGTGCGTGGAGAGCGATGAGTCGGTGGCCAGCTTCTCCGTGTCCGCCGCCATCATTGAGGAGAAGTAGAACACGGGAGGCCGCCGCCACTTGGGACCCATGAAGGCCAACGCCGAGGCGACGACCGGGGATTCAGGTGGTTTCTTTACTGCTTCGTCTCTTCCGAGGACCTTCGTCGACCCCGCAAGTGTCTGACGGACATGAGCAAGACAAAGGGATCCGCGGGTGGCCATTTAGAACTAAAATAAGTCTAGATACATCCATTTCTAGGACAAGTATTTCCGGACGGAGGGAGTATTAACTATACAAGAGAGCCGGATTGGCACCTCTTAGTTCATGTAAATGTAATGAAATCCATCATGTTTATATGAAGATCCGGCTTTTTTATACGAAATCCTTCATGCTTATATGAAATCAGTCCGTGTTTGCATGAATTTCATCTGGTTGGTTAGAGTTGTAAAAATGTATGCCGCTGGCGTTTGATGTCGTCCTCCGCTTAAGGAAGCGGGAGGAAATTTGCCGGCTGCCCTTGGAGATGCTCTTTATGCTGGAAATAATAGAGATGCATCCAATCCATTTGAGTTAATTTCCTGTATGATTGTCCCTCTATAAAAAGTTAATTGCATGTACAGTGTACATGTGACTTGCAGGGTGGCTACAGCTTCGTATAGAAAGTTAAAAAGAAACAAGTCCATCCTTAATGTTGTATTCTAAGTACTCTGTGGGTTCCACTGTCAGTACAGTAGCGAAAGAAGTATATATTAAATAAGTAGAGTAATATATAATATAAAAATATAAAGTTAAAAGACAGAATTCGAACTCATGTCATCGCGTTGCGAGCATCTGGCGCTAACCAGCCCAGCACATTTTTGTTATAGACCATGCTGGAGATATATCTCCATGTCTACTCTTATATATACTCCATTCGTTCCTAAATATTTGTCTTTTTCAGATTTCAAATGGACTACCACATACGGATGTGTATGTAGACATATTTTAGAGTATAGATTCACTCATTTTGTTCCGTATGTCTTTTCAGGAAGGGGTCAGATTTGTCCTTGATTTATTTATGAGGTATCCAGACGGCACTGCACCGCCATGAAAAGAGGGTAACATCAAAATTATGGACTACTTTTTTGAGTATGTTGGTAAGGTCCGGTCATAGTCACTTGTTGAAATCTCTAAAAGGACAAATACTCCCTCCGTCCGGAAATACTTGTCATCAAAATGGATAAAAGGAAATGTATCTAGACGTATTTTAGTTTTAGATACATCTCTTTTTATCCATTTTGATGACAAGTATTTTCGGACGGAGGGAGTAGAAAACAGAGTTGGTGATGATGGTGTGCGTGCCATCCTGCAATATAGGCCGTCGGATTTATATCTAACGGATAGGAAAGAAACTATGGCAATTTTACAAAAATATACCCACACGTCTCTCCACGTTCACAAATAAGGCCTTCCCTCGTTCAACCTTTTCTCTCACAAGATAAAATACTCATACAAATGCATCTTGATGTTCCGTGCAACGCACGGGCAGCTAGCTAATTTCTTTTAAAATAGTTGCTGCGATAATTGGGTTGAAGTGATATATTTTATGTCTGCCCCGAATGATTTCAGATTCACTAGTAGTAATGAAGAAAAGGTTGCCTTGTGAATTAACAGAAAATAGGGTGAAAACTATCACATGAGGCCGGTAAAAACAAGGCACACTGGGTTCAACGTCATCGTCACTACAGCTGTGCGCGCGCGAGAAGTCTACATATCGAGGGGGCTACCGAGCGAGGCAACGAGACACAATGTTTGAGAGAGAAACCAATTGACAGATTATGATCAGATCGAGTTGTCACCCTTCTGCTGTCATTGTTGGGGGGGAGGGAGAGAAAGACGTATCGAGAGTGTGCGCGGTAGGCACAGAGGCACAACTAGCGAGTGTGTGTGTGTGTGTGTGTTTGAAAGAGGAGTAGATAGATTATTATCAAGATCGATGTGCCACCCTACTCCTTCGGTGCCGGGTAGTGTGTGTGTGTGTATGTTTGAGAGAGAAGCCAGTCGATAGATTAGTATCAAGATCGAGGTGTCACCCTACTCCTTCGGTGTTGGGAAGTGTGGGTGTGTGTCTGGGGGGGGGGGGCAGTGACACTCACATATCTCTACTCTTATAAAAACAGAGTTGGTGATGATGGTGTTCCTGCCATCCTGCAATATAGGCCATCCGATTTATATCCGACGGACAGGAAGGAAACTATGGCAATTTTGCAAAAAGATACCCACACCCCTCTCCGCATTTGCAAATAAGGCATTCCCTCGTTCATCCTTTTCTCCCACAAGATAAACTTCTCATACAAATGCATCTTGATGTTCCGTGCAACGCATGGGCATCTTGCTAGTAGGGAGAAGGAGTTTGTGTGACACATATCTAGCTATATTAAGGGATAGGTAGATAGCATGTGTGTGAGAGACATTATTATACTTTGAGACATTAGTGGCTGTGGGTGGGCGGAATTAAAGGGGTGGGTGTGTTAGACATAGAGAGCGTGTGTGTTTCTGTGTGAGAGACTTGTAGGATGGGGTAGAAAGATGAATTTAACCCTGACGGAGGGAGTGAAATACACGAAGTGCGCGTGTGTGATTCTGATGCCCACAGGGAAATGAGATATGTATGCGTGTGAGAGAGATTGCACAATTCATTCACGTATCACTATCTAGCGATCGTGGACGTGCATCGCTTGAACATAAGTCAATATCTACTTCGTATCGTGGCCAAAGGTACAATATCGATTCAACGCTATAAAGATTGGACACTCACATATCACATTTTTTTCTATTTAAATAAACCTTTTCAGTTGTGCATGCCAAAGTTACAGTCATGTTTCTTCAAACAACCAATGTAGCTATCATGTATATGCACCATTGTTACTCTTGCATTCAAATTCATTAGTCTTGGATGATTTAAGTTTCTATTTTGAAGTAATATATGTAATATTCATATATGAATTCAACGGGTACGCAATTTATGAAATGGAGGCTATGTGATCATATGAGGTAACACTTTTAAGTAGCTGACTACAATATCCATTTCTTTTTGTGCGCCTCTACACTAACACGTCAATGCATTATGTTTAAAGTAAATAACCAATGGCACTAAATTATCTATTTACATGAGAAATACATAGGCTGAGCGTTTGATCCCTTTTTTTGTGAACGCGCCACTACACCCGTACGATTGGCCGCGCCCGTGTGAAAGTCCAAGTTATAGGCGCATCATCCCGAGTTATTGTCTTTTTTTCTGGGGTGGACTTCACACCAGTTATTAACTGCTGACGCGTGCCCCGTGTACACAGTCTAGCATGACCTTCCCGCTAGCACGGTCCAAAATTAGTTGAAACTGGATACGAACGATCCCGCGGGCGGCAAAATCTCCCGCCTCCTTCTAAAATTTCCGCCACCTTAGTCTTTAGCATGCGAAATCCCCCTTTTGTCCTTGGTGCACGGAGACCAACAGTTACAATACCGCCCTCATCTACATGATAGGTCGGGGCTGCTTTGGTAACTTCCGGTTCCCCCACTACACGGCACCCCCATTTCCTCTCCCCCTCCCGCAAAAAAGACTAACTCCACAGCACCAGAGCATCTTACATCACGCCGTCCGTACTTCATCGCCCTTTCTCCCCTCCCCTCTTGAAACCCTAGACTGCTCATCCACCGGCGTACCATAGCCCATTCACTGCCAGCGGTGTCCACCTCACCGGATCTGCTTCTACGGCCGCATCTACCCCTCCCACCTCCCCTAGAAACAAGTAGACTGCTCATCCACCACTGTACCACAACCCATTCAGTGTCGGCCTTGTCCACGGCGCCGGATCTGCTTCGCCGGTACTCTCGTCAACCGCCGCGCATCTGCAGCGGCTCATTCGTACTCCCCACCGGAGACGCTTCGTCCACACCCCCCGGAGCCGCCCCACCGACGCCCCCGTCGACGGCCTCTGATCCTCTTCGCCGACACCTTCCTCAACCCTACCGGAGCCGCTTCGCCGACACCATCGTCAACCCTACCGGAGTAGCTTCGCCTATACCATTCTCAACCCTACCGGCGCCGATTTGCCAACTCACAAGTCCACGGCCTCAGATCCGCTTCCTCGCACCCTCATCCAACCTACCAGAGCAGCTTCTGACGCCCCGTCCACGGCCGCAGATCCGCATCGTCGACACCACCCTTAACCCAACCACCGAAGCAGCTTCTGACGCCCTGTCCACGGCCGCAGATCCGCATCGTCGACACCATCCTTAACCCAACCACCGGAGCAGCTTCTGACGCCCCGTCCACGGCTGCAGATCCGCATCGTTGACACCATCCTTAACCCAACCACCGGAGCAGCTTCTGACGCCCCGTCCACGGCCGCAGATCCGCGTCGTCGACACCATCCTTAATCCAACCACCGGAGCAGCTTCACCTACGCCCTCGTCCACGGCCATAGATCCGCTTCGCCCACACCATAGTCCACCCTACCGGAGCCGCTCCACAAACACCCTACTCGACGGTTCTAGATCTCCTTACCGGACCCCGACAGCCAACGCAGCGTCATCACCCTCGACGTTTCTAACCGGATTACCACTGTCTGGAGAGATGCCAAGCACCCGCCACGGCCTAGGTACTTGTCACCTTTAAACCCGTCCAGCATCACCTGCCTGATGTACTTCAAATATACTAACCGGTCGCTATTACCTGTTATGCAGCTGGCAAAAACTACAAGGACAATGTTTCTTCTGGATCTAACAGCTTGGCCAACCAAGATCCTGGACTGAGGCATTGCTATGATCTTGTAAGCGCGTCTCTCTCTCATGTATTGTTCTGTGCCTGCCAGCGTGCTTTGCTAGGATTTTCGACCAGTAATCCCTTTGTGCAGACAATGATTTCTACTACTGGCTGCTAAATTAGATATGTAGATGTCATACATGATACTACCTCGTACCTCTGTTCTTAAATATAAGTCTTTCTAGAGATTCCACTATAGGCTACATACGGAGCAAAATGAGTGAATCTACACTCGAAAATGCATCTATATACATCTGTATGTGGTCCATACTGGAATCTCTACAAAGAGATATATTTAGGAACAGGGGCAGTACATTACACAAAATCGTAGGTGGCATGTAGGAATTCCAGTGCACTACATGAGGCTCCCTTAGAGTGCCTGCTAGTCCAGCATACAGAGTCATGGCTAGTTTATGGTACGCACACAATCGTTAATTGGTGGTTTAAATATGCGCAAGGGATATGAAATGTAGTATCATGTAGAGATGTCTGAAATTAGCCGTGTCAACTTGCAGATAGGGTTACACAATGAAAAAGTACAAGATGTATGTGGCAATTTCATGGAACATCGCAAAAAAAGGAGAGGCAGCAGTGAGCCTATACATTGTGCTATGGTACGTCACTCCTCCATTGCAATCATCGCGACATGTTATTTGTATGCCAGTTCTATTAGCCAAGTTTCTTAGGGACAGTTATTACGAGTTATCCTAAGAAAATAAGCACCTGTGAATATAAGCTCCATGTAATAAGCCAACCAGTTCTTTTCATTGCGTTTTCAGCTTATCTTTGGTATGATCAGTGGAAAGTCTAGATTGCATTATATATTTTTATTTTGCTGCCCATATGGAAATTAATTTGACTTGCAAACATCACAAATTGAACGCAGTGCAGTAATTAGTATGATAGGAAAACAGACCATCACTATTTGCTCAAAATGCAAATACAAAGATACCATCTACTTGGCACAATCTACTTTGGTCAATGTTTTCCATAGAGATCCCATTGCCTAATTTAAACGAAGAACGCATGACCCACATTTAAATGAAGAACAATTATTTATTGAAATTCGATGGTCCAAGTGGCTGGTTATTATCGTATAGCAACACCACCTGAAAGCATCATATAGCAGCAGCAGCTCATAGCAACTCATCATACAGCAGCAGCAGTCTGCAATTCATCATATACCACCACCAGCTCATAGCAATTCATCATATAGCAGCAGCAGGAGCAGCTCATAGCAATTCATCATATAGCAGCAGCAGGAGCAGCTCATAGCAATTCATCATATAGCAGCAGCAGGAGCAGCTTGTAGCAACTCATCATATAGCAGCAGCAGGTCATAGCAATTCATCATATAGCAGCAGTAGCAGCTCATAGCAACTCATCATACAGCAGCAATAGCTCATAGCAATTCATCATATAGCAGCAGCAGGAGCAGCTCATAGCAATGCATCATATAGCAGTAGCAGAAGCAGCTCATAGCAATTCATCATATAGTGGATCAAAATGAAAATTTGGCAAAAAATCAGAGGAGATCCTCACCTTGTTGGATGAGCTCATCCTTCAACAATACCTCAAGGCCATGGCCTGGGAGGAGGGGAGGGGGAATAAGGTGCCTTCTGCCGCAGTGTGGCATCAGCCGTAGTTGTGCAGCGCCCGCCGGAGTAGTGCGTTGGACGAACCACAGTGGAGCAGCTGCTGGAGACCATGAGAATGAGGGGCAGCGCCAGAGGGAGGAGCAGCCAGGGAGATTTGCTCCTACCCGCCGGCCATGTAGCCTAGCTGGACATAGCATCGTCGAGGACCAGGCCAGATGGGACCAGTGGCGACGGCTCGCTGGAGGAACCCTAGTGCTGCAGGCAGGGGATCGAGGTAGAGGGAAAGGGGAGAGGAGATGCAAGCCGGCAGGGCAATGAATGCTTGCGTGTTTGTTTTTACTTGAGGGCCAGGTGTGACACGGGCGTCAGCAGTTGCATTTTGAGTGTAATATAGGCAGACAACAGAGTCATTTCACTATTCCCCTTCCCTTCAATTTTTAGTGAGGTTCTACCCCAAACACCCCCCTCCAAAGAGAAATTAGTTAAGCCCAAGCCCATAACTCAAAAATGACTTCTTTACATCTTTTATGGCTTATTTTGACAATATGCCCTGAAAAGGCGGAATCGAACTGGCCCTTAACCTGAAATTCAATTGTGCGTGCAATGATGAATCACTCCTGCCTGCTATATGTACATTTAGGCATCATCATACATGGCATAACCTAATACATGTGCATTCCATTGTAGAATCTGGAATATGCAATGTTTATGTTAGTTCATACGTTGTACATGATGTTTAAATGCCCCTTAAATCTGGTCAGTCAAGTGATGGTCTTTAAGCCTCCTTCTTTGCTTCTTTTCTTGATATGTAAGATTTGCTCACACATCTGTTCAATTGCTTGTTTGCATCAGCCAGCCATACTAGGACTGTTTGCTTTGATTACTTGCTATTCTTGACCTAACACTCTAACAGAGCTTGTCAACGATTTAAACACTAAGGGCTGCTATAGTGGGGCCTTGTCTAACTCATAGGTGAGACAAAGGTTTGGCTGTACACTACAGTAGGCTCTCCAAGAGTACCTGGAGATCCAGTTCGAAGGTATGCCTAGTTTTTACATAGTGCAGACAACCAGACATAGTAAATGCTCATTTCATTGTGTGCAAGTGCAAGAGATGCGGCATGTTTCATTATGTGGTGTTGTTTTGTTATAATCTCATCCTTTTGTATTCACAGACTGGAAAGTATGCATATTTATCTTCCAAGGAGACGAGTAACTAGTTTGTGTCACCTTGCAGAGGGGGTGCAATGAAGATAAGATTGAGGATTTCCAAGTACAAGATGTTAGGAAGGAGCCTTGCAAGAGAAGTAGGAGCTGCGCTGAGCCTCTTCAACCTACTAAGTCACTGTATGCAACTCAACAGTTCAATTCCTTGTTTGTTTCATGCATAGTTAATTTTCTCTTTTCAATTGCTTTATTTGTCCTCAGTTAATGAGATGCCCAAATAATCATGCCTGATGTTCGGTACTTGTATCACTATTAGTTGACATAATTAAAGGCCTTACCATTTAATTACTCTGCCGAAGTGTGCTTGAAGCTTTCAAGTCTATTAACCAACTATTATTGCATGAGGCTCACAATCTAGTTTATACTACGCTAATGATTGCATAGTTTTGCCTGCTGTAGTATGTTTGTATGAAACCCTCTGCTGTTCATTATGCTCCCTAAGACTTTAATTGAGGCACAGAATGGCCAACTGCTTGCTTACTTATACGCAATGTGCTGTCTAAATTTGTAACTTGTCTGTGTTTTCGATTGGGCCCCAACATCATGCTCCTCTGGTGAGCTAAGAGGGATTTCTGTATGCAGGCTGCACAGACTATCTTTTTTATAATTTTTAAAATATCACCTGCTTATGCTTCATGACGTGTAACATTTTTTTGAAAGTGACGTGTAACATTATTGTGAGTGCTGTTTTGCCATGTAGTACAAAATAGTGTCCTGTTCGCTTCACTGTTGTAACTATATTTTTGCCCTAGTCAAGTGTACTTACAGAAACATTTCAGGATGAAGTGACATCAACACAAAGATCTGCGAGCAGTGCGGCATGGCCGTTACCAAATGATTATGGATTGGAATTGGAATGTGCTGATGTTCTCGAGCATCAACTAGAGGTGGCAAGACAATGTGTACATGATTGTCAACGTATAATCAACAAGTTGAGACTGGACATGCAGGTATTAGATGCAGGAGTCAAAAAATGAAACAAGACACTGAGGTAACCATGAAGGAATTGGAGATTTTGCAGACTGAAATTTGTGCTATCTGAATCCGGTCAATCCTATTTTCTGAAGAGATTATAGTTCAAATGGAGTTAAGTTGATGCGCGTCCATGATGTATGAGCTGTATTTGCCCAGTGTATGTAATTTGTTGTTTGTTTATGCTTTATTGTCACCTATGCCAAACCATAATGCCCAGTGGGTATAATCGGCTGTAATTTCTTTATTGTATAGTGTAGGATTATTCTACCTTTCTATGCCTTGATCTCTTTGTTGTATAGTGTATGCTTTTTAGAGGTGATAGTATTGAGTAGGATAATTCTTTGAATATGCTATATCGTTCAAACGGGGGCCAACTCGCCCGACCATGGCCCTTCAAGGGCCGTCGGATCCATGGGCCTTCTACGTCTCGTAGGATCCATGGGCCTTCTATGTCTTGTAGGATCCATGGGCCTTATACGTCTCGTAGGATCCATGGGCCTTCTACGTCTCGTAGGATCCATGGGCCTTCTACGTCTCGTAGGATCCATGGACCTTCTATGTCTTGTAGGATCCATGGGTCGCCGACTCATTTATGGGTCTTGTACGGGCCTTTAATGGGCCGTAGACGAGCCTTTAATGGAAATCATACGTTTTATGGGCTGACCATAACAGGCTGTTAATAGGCCGTATTTGGTGATGCTATGAAAATGGCCCAACAGACTAACGGTCCACAAACGGGCCGACTGTAACGACGGGCTGAATTTGGCCCACAAGCAGAAAATGACAATAACGGGCCGTAAGTAACCGAATGCTGCAAATGAGCCCAAGAATAAATGGGCCCTCAGAAGGCCGAAAGTTAACTTGGGCTGGAAACGGCCCAACGGAATAACGGGCCGTTAATGGGTATAAAGTGATACACTGTTCATTACGGGCCAGTTTCACCACGGGCCGTTAATGGGTGTAAAGTAATACACTGTTCATTACAGGCCAGTTTCAGCACGGGCCGCTAATGGGCCAAGAGTTACAAAGGGCCTCATATGGGCCGAAAGACATCATGGGCTATACATGGGCCAGAAGTGAAAACGGGCTGGAATCATATTGGATGGCCCAGATGACGCTACTGGGCCTAATTCGAATAGGGCGTAACGGGCCTTGGGTTAGCAGGCTGTAAATGGGCTATATGCGAACATGCCGTTAACAGGCTTTCCATGGGCCGGCCCGCCAGCTTTTGACAAAGTCAAACAGACCGGCCTTTTCACAGGACTGGACCATTGTTGGGCCGTGCCACATGTCGACGTATCATAGGCGCCTTCTGTCCAGTGAGTGGATGACATCTATCCCAACGATGAGCCGACACGTGTTTCCTCTAGCCAATGATGATTTTACACGTGGAAAATCCCCATTGGTCGGGGCTTTTAACGGGTTACCGGATCCAAAACCCAACCCGATAGCTTAACGGCGTTCCGTTACGGTGGATGCCACGTGTGGGTCACCCATGACGAAAGCACTTCTGTGACGCGAGATTTATCGTCGGAAGGGGACACTTCCGTGATGATAATTTTGGTAATGTCATGGAACACTTCTATGACAGCATAGGTATGACTATCTTGATTCTGTCATACATTTGTCATGGATGTACATGCATGACAAAAAACGCGACCTACTGTGACAAACACGTATCATCACGGAAGTGTATTTTTTTGTAGTGAAGATTGTACGTTCAGATCCATGATGCTATTTAATACTCCTCTGATCATGAGCATGTTTATTATTTGTGAGTAGTTACTTTCGTTCTTGAGGTCATGGGATAAATCATGTTGCAAGTAATCATGTGAATTTGATATGTGTTCGATATTTTGATGGTATGTATGTTGTGATTCCCTTAGTGGTGTCATGTGAACGTCGACTACATGACACTTCACCATATTTGGGCCTAAGGGAATGCATTTTGGAGTAGTAAATAGATGGTGGCTTGCGAGAGTGACAGAAGCTTAAACCCCAGTTTATGCGCTATTCCGTAAGGGACCGATTGGACCCAAAAGTTTAATGCTATGGTTAGAATTTATTCTTAATACTTTTCTCGTAGTTGCGAATGCTTGCGGGAGGGTTAATCATAAGTAGGAGGTTTGTTCAAGTAAGAACAGCACCTAAGCACCGGTCCACCCACATATCAAATTATCAATGTAGCGAACACGAATCAAACCAACATGATGAAAGTGACTAGATGAAATTCCCGTGTACCCTCAAGAACAATTTGCTTATCATAAGAGACCGTTTTGGCCTGTCCTTTGTCTCAAAAGGATTGGGCTACCTTGCTGCATACTCATTGCTATTATCGTTACTTGCTCGTTACAAATTATCTTGTTATCAAACTACTCCACTACTTACAATTTCAGCACTTGCAGACATTACCTTACTGAAAACTACTTGTCATTTCCTTCTGCTCCTCGTTGGGTTCGACACTCTTACTTATCGAAAAGAGCTACAATTGATCCCCTATACCTGTGGGTCATCAGCATCCCTAGAAAATATCTACCCGCCTCGAGGGTTTTTCTGTTTCATAACACACGTCTGTTATCTCCGGACCGTGTGCGATGTTTCTTGTTCCCAATCTCGCCTGCATCCCTAGAAAATATCTGTCCGCCTCGAGGGTTTTTTTGTTTCATAACACAAGGTTGTTATCTCCGGACCGTGTGCGATGCACTATCATCAAAATTTTCAATAGCCCCGGCATTTCACTCCCGCGTAGTAAAATTTTCAGTACCCGCGTCATTTCCTCAAACACCCCCCCTCCACACACACACACACACCAAAACCTCCTCGGGCGTGCGCGCACACACACACCCCTCCCTTGCTCGAAAGCCTAGCAAGGTCCCTGCCACCGCCGCCGCAAGGCCTCCATTGTCAACATCTGCCGATTTGCCCGTGCAGCTTACCCACCGATCTCCATACCCAGGCCGCCCTGAGTTTCTTAGATGACGCCTGCCAAATGCCCCCTTTCCCAGAGATCCCCATTCCCCACTCCAGAGTGTCGCAGCCTAAGCTCGGCTATGCTTCCCGTGGATCTCGAGGAGCGACTGTCCCAAAAGAGGTGTATCACGGTCTCTTCGCCCGACGTCACCGAGGAAGCTGACGACCATTACTGGCGGCAGGCACTCAAACAGCGATGGCCTGAGGCGGGCTATGTCACAGGTTAAGTGGCCCACCCCCAACCCCTTGGGTTCAACCGTTGTCGATCTCATTCATGGCCCCGCCGCTGATCTCCACTGGCCCGCTGTCAAAAATTTGCCATCCTACATCGCCATCGAGCCCCTTTTGTCATTTCCGAAGGACATGTTCTGCGACGCTGGCTTGGGATCCACAGCTTCCAAGTCAGACCTCATCAACGGCGACCCCGAGGAGGGCATCCTCTCTGGCTCTTCCAAGGGGAAAGCGCCCGTTTGCGACATCAGGGAGGGCACCCTACAGCCGTGCTCTTCCAAGGGGAAGGAGCCCATCTACGACAACATGGAGCGCATCCAGGGTTCATGCTCTTCCCACGGGAACGAGCCCATCTGTGACAAGTGAGGAAACCCATGATTTGTTTTGTCATGCCTCTTCACAGGGGGAAACCCATGATTTGTTTTGTCAACTCCCTTTTTTAGTGTAGTGAGAATATGTCTAGTTTTAATTGCTATATTGATACGTCTCCAACGTATCTATAATTTATGAAGTATTCATGCTATTATATTATCCATCTTGGATGTTTTATGGGCTTTACTATGCACTTTTATATTACTTTTGAGACTAACCTATTGACCCAGAGCCCAGTGCTAGTTTCTGTTTTTTCCCTTGTTTTAGTGTTCACAGAAAAGGAATACCAAACGGAGTCCAAACGGAATGAAACCTTCGAAAAAGTTATTTTTTGAAAGAAAGCAATACAGGAGACTTGGAGTGCACGTCAGGGGATCAACGAGGAGAGCACGAGACAGGGGGGGCGCCCACCCCCTGGGCGCGCCATCCACCCTCGTGGGCCCCTCGTGGCTCCCCTTACCGACTTCTTTCGCCTATATATTCCCATATACCCTAAAATCTTCGGGGAACAGAATAGATCGGGAGTTCCGCCGCCGCAAGCCTCTGTAGCCACCAAAAACCAATCAGGGCCCTATTCCGGCACCCTGCCGGAGGGGGGATCCCTCACCGGTGGCCATCTTCATCATCCCGACGCTGAGGGTATGTATGAGGAGGGAGTAGTTCACCCTCGAGGCTGAGGGTATGTACCAGTAGCTATGTGTTTGATCTCTCTCTCTCTCTCGTGTTCTTGAGGTGGTACGATCTTGATGTATCGCGAGCTTTGCTATTATAGTTGGATCTTATGATGTTTCTCCCCCTCTACTCTCTTGTAATGGATTGAGTTTTCCCTTTCGAAGTTATCTTATCAGATTGAGTCTTTAAGGATTTGAGAACACTTGATGTATGTCTTGCGTGGGATACTTGTGGTGACAATGCGGTATTCTATTGATTCACTTGATGTATGTTTTGGTGATCAACTTGCGGGTTCCGCCCATGAACCTATGCTTAGGGGTTGCACACGTTTTCGTCTTGACTCTCCGGTAGAAACTTTGGGGCACTCTTTGAGGTTCTATGTGTTGGTTGAATAGATGAATCTGAGATTGTGTGATGCATATCGTATAATCATACCCACGGATACTTGAGGTGACATTGGAGTATCTAGGTGACATTAGTGTTTTGGTTGATGTGTGTCTTAAGGTGTTATTTTACTACGAACTCTAGGGCTATTTGTGACACTTATAGGAATAGCCCAATGGATTGATCGAAAAGAATAACTTTGAGGTGGTTTCGTACCCTACCATAATCTCTTCGTTTGTTCTCCGCTATTAGTGACTTTGGAGTGACTCTTTGTTGCATGTTGAGGGATAGTTATATGATCCAATTATGTTATTATTGTTGAGAGAACTTGCACTAGTGAAAGTATGAACCCTAGGCCTTGTTTCCTAGCATTGCAATACCATTTACGCTAACTTTTACCATTAGTTACCTTGCTGTTTTTATATTTTCAGATTACAAAAACCTATATCTACCATCCATATTGCACTTGTATCACCATCTCTTCGCCGAACTAGTGCACCTATGCAAGTTACCATTGTATTGGGTGTGTTGGGGACACAAGAGACTCTTTGTTATTTGGTTGCAGGGTTGTTTGAGAGAGACCATCTTCAACCTACGCCTCCCACGGATTGATAAACCTTAGGTCATCCACTTGAGGGAAATTTGCTACTGTCCTACAAACCTCTGCACTTGGAGGCCCAACAACGTCTACAAGAAGAAGGTTGTGTAGTAGACATCAAGCTCTTTTCTGGCGCCGTTGCCGGGGAGGTGAGTGCTTGAAGGTATCTCTTTAGATCTTGCAATCGAATCTTTTAGTTTCTTGTTTTATCACTAGCTTAGTTTATAAAAGAAAACTAAAAAATGGAATTAAGTTTGCCACATATGCTTCACCTTTTTAATATCTTTCGTGAGTATGATGGAAACGAAAATTGTGCTGAATTGCTAGAAGAAGAATGCATTAAAATGTTTGGTACTAGATCTTTGTATGATGAGCATGATTGCAATGTTCTTAGTATGAATTCCTTGAATATCCATGATGCTAATGATATGCAAAGCCACAAGCTTGGGGAAGCTATGTTTGATGAAGATGATATTTTTTGTCCCCCAAGCTTTGATGAGCAAATTTACTATGAGGAAAGCATGCCTTCTATCTATGATGGTTATTGTGATGACACGTATGCTATAAAGAATAAACATAACCATGAAACTTGTCATCATGATTTTAATTTTCAATTGGATTATGCTTCACATGATAGTTATTTTGTTGAGTTTGCTCCCACTACTATTCATGAGAAGAAATTTGCTTATGTGGAGAGTAATAAAAATTATATGCATGTAGATCATGAAAAGAATGCTTTATGTGATGGTTATATTGTTTAATTCATTCATGATGGTACTGAAATTTATTATGAGGGAGGAATATATGCTTGTAGGAATTGCAATAATATCAAGTTTCCTCTCTATGTGCTTAAAGTTTTGAAGTTATGCTTGTTTTACCTTCCTATGCTAGTTGATTATTGTTCCCATAAGTTATTTGCTCACAAAATCCCTATGCATAGGAAGTGGGTTAGACTTAAATGTGCTAGTCATATTCTTCATGGTGCTCTCTTTATATTTCAATTCTTATCTTTTATGTGAGCATCATTGAAATCATCATGCCTAGCTAGGGGCGTTAAACGTTAGCGCTTGTTGGGAGGCAACCCAATCTTATTTTTGTTCCTTGCTTTTTGCTCCTGTTTAGCAATAAATAATCTATCTAGCCTCTGGTTAGATGTGGTTTTATGTTTTAATTAGTGTTTCTGCCAAGTAAGACCTATAGGATCTTCTTGGATGATAATTATTTGATCTTGCTGAAAAAGGCAGAAACTTTCTGCTCACGAATACAATTGTTAAAAATCACCAGAAAGTGATAAAATACTGATTCTAATTGCAATAGATCAATAAACAAATTATATAGGTCGTCCTATTTTGGTAGAATGTTTGGAGTTCCAGAAGTATACGTTTGATACAGATTACTACAGACTGTTCTGTTTTTGACAGATTCTGTTTTCTATGTGTTGTTTACTTATTTTGATGAATATATGAGTAGTATCGGAGGGTATGAACCATAGAGAAGTTGGAGTATAGTAGATATTACACCAATATGAATTTAGAATGAGCTCACAACAGTACCTAAGTGGTGATTTATTTTCTTATACTAACGGAGCTTATGAGTTTTCTGTTGAGTTTTGTGTTGTGAAGTTTTCAAGTTTTGGGTAAAGATTCGATGGACTATGGAATAAGGAGTGGAAAGAGCCTAAGCTTGGGGATGCCCAATGTACCCCAAGGTAATATTCAAGGACAACCAAGAGCCTAAGCTTGTGGATACCCCGGATGGCATCCCCTCTTTCGTCTTCGTTCATCGGTAACTTTACTTGGAGCTATATTTTTATTCACCACATGATATATGTTTTGCTTGGAGTGTCATTTTATTTTGTTATTATTTGCTTTCTGTTATTTAGAATAATGTTTTGCATCCCTATTTTCAATAAAAAATTCAAGGATAGCATTTACCATGCTTATTTTGCAAGTATACATGTTGCTATTTGAAAAACAGAAAGTTTACCGCTGTTGCAAAAATTCCCTAGAAAAGTCAGAATGCGATAAAATGTTGAAACCTTTTGCATAATAAGCTATGATAAATTTACTACAGTGGGAATTTTCTTTCATAATTTTTGGAGCTAGGGAAGTATGGATCTTGCTGCATTCTTTACAGGCTGTACTGTTATGGCAGATTGCTGTTATGTTTGCATATGTTTGCTTGTTTAATGATTCTATTTGAGGATAGAAGTATTAAATATGCAGAGGCATTTAGTATGCAATGTTGAATAATAATTTTAGTGATTTGCTATAGTAGAGTATGATAAGGTTTTTGCATTGGTTTATACTAACTTATCTCACAAGTCCTTGTTGAGTTTTGTGTGGATGAAGCTCTTGAGATTTAGGGAGACCGTGATGTGAGAGGAATTAAGGAGACACAAAATCTCAAGCTTGGGGATGCCCAAGGCATCCCAAGATAATATTTCAAGAAGTCTCAAGCATCTAAGCTTAGGGATGCCCCGGTAGGTGAAGGAAATATGCCCTAGAGGCAATAATAAAGTTATTATTTATTTCCTTATATCATGATAAATGTTTATTATTCATGCTAGAATTGTATTAACCGGAAACATAATACTTGTGTGAATACATAGACAAACAGAGTGTCACTAGTATGCCTCTACTTGACTAGCTCGTTGATCAAAGATGGTTAAGTTTCCTAGCCATAGACATGGGTTGTCATTTGATTAACGGGATCACATCATTAGGAGAATGATGTGATTGACTTGACCCATTCCATTAGCTTAGCACTCGATCGTTTAGTATGTTGCTATTGCTTTCTTCATGACTTATACATGTTCCTATGATTATGAGATTATGCAACTCCCGTTTACCGGAGGAACACTTTGTGTGCTACCAAACATCACAACGTAACTGGGTGATTATAAAGGTGCTCTACAGGTGTCTCCGAAGGTACTTGTTGGGTTGGCGTATTCCGAGATTAGGATTTGTCACTCCGATTGTCAGAGAGGTATCTCTGGGCCCACTCGGTAATGCACATCACTTAAGCCTTGCAAGCATTGCAACTAATGAGTTAGTCGCGGGATGATGTATTACGGAACGAGTAAAGAGACTTGCCGGTAACGAGATTGAACTAGGTATTGAGATACCGACGATCGAATCTCGGGCAAGTAACATACCGATGACAAAGGGAACAACGTATGTTGTTATGCGGTCTGACCGATAATGATCTTTGTAGAATATGTGGGAGCCAATATGAGCATCCAGGTTCCGCTATTGGTTATTGACCGGAGACGTGTCTCGGTCATGTCTACATAGTTCTCGAACCCGTAGGGTCTGCACGCTTAAAGTTTCGATGACGGTTATATTATGAGTTTATGAGTTTTGACGTACCGAAGGTAGTTCGGAGTCCCAGATGTGATCATGGACATGACTTGGAGTCTCGAAATGGTCGAGACATGAAGATTGATATATTGGAAGCCTATATTTGGATATCGGAAGTGTTCCGGGATTTTACCGGAGTACCGGGGGTTACCGGAACCCCCCCGGGGGGGTTTAATGGGCCATAGTGGGCCTTAGTGGAGAAGAGGAGGGGCATCCAGGGCAGGCCGCGCGCCCCTCCCCCTCTAGTCCGAATTGGACAAGGAGGGGGGAGGGGGCGGCGCCCCCTTTCCTACTTCTCCTCTTCCTCCTTCCCCCCTTCTCCTAATCCAACAAGGAAGGGAGGGAGTCCTACTCCCGGTGGGAGTAGGACTCTCCTGGCGCGCCTCCTCCTGGCTGGCCGCACCTCCCCCCTTGCTCCTTTATATATGGGGGCAGGGGCGCACCCTAGAGACACAACAATTGATTTGATCTTTTAGCCCTGTGCGGTGCCCCCTCCACCATAGTCCACCTCGATAATACTGTAGTGGTGCTTAGGCGAAGCCCTGCGTCGGTAGAACATCATCATCAGCACCACGCCGTCGTGCTGACGAAACTCTCCCTCAACACTCGGCTGGATCGGAGTTTGAGGGACGTCATCGGGCTGAACGTGTGCTGAACTCGGAGGTGCCGTGCGTTCGGTACTTGTTCGGCCGGATCGTGAAGACATACGACTACATCAACCACGTTGTGCTAAACACTTCCGCTTTCGGTCTACGAGGGTACGTGGACAACACTCTCCCCTCTCGTTGCTATGCATCACCATGATCTTGCGTGTGCGTAGGAATTTTTTTGAAATTACTACGTTCCCCAACAGTGGCATCTGAGCCAGGTTTTATGCGTAGTTGTCATATGCACGAGTAGAACACAAGTGAGTTGTGGGTGATATAAGTCATACTGCTTACCAGCATGTCATACTTTGGTTCGGCGGTATTGTTGGATGAAGCGGCCCGGACCGACATTACGCGTACGCTTACGCGAGACTGGTTCTACCGACGTGCTTTGCACACAGGTGGCTGGCGGGTGTCAGTTTCGCCAACTTTAGTTGAACCGAGTGTGGCTATGCCCGGTCCTTGCGAAGGTTAAAACAACACCAACTTGACAAACTATCGTTGTGGTTTTGATGCGTAGGTAAGAACGGTTCTTGCTCAGCCCATAGCAGCCACGTAAAACTTGCAACAACAAAGTAGAGGACGTCTAACTTGTTTTTGCAGGGCATGTGTGATGTGATATGGTCAAAGCATGATGCTAAATTTTATTGTATGAGATGATCATGTTTTGTAACCGAGTTATCGGCAGCTGGCAGGAGCCATATGGTTGTCGATTTATTGTATGCAATGCAATCGCCCTGTAATGCTTTACTTTATCACTAAGCGGTAGCGATAGTCGTAGAAGCATAAGATTGGCGAGACGACAACGATGCTACGATGCAGATCAAGGTGTCACGCCGGTGACAATGGTGATCATGACGGTGCTTCGGAGATGGAGATCACAAGCACAAGATGATGATGGCCATATCATATCACTTATATTGATTGCATGTGATGTTTATCTTTTATGCATCTTATCTTGCTTTGATTGACGGTAGCATTATAAGATGATCTCTCACTAAATTTCAAGATAAAAGTGATCTCCCTGAGTATGCACCGTTGCCAAAGTTCGTCGTGCCCAGACACCACGTGATGATCGGGTGTGATAAGCTCTACGTCCATCTACAACGGGTGCAAGCCAGTTTTGCACACGCAGAATACTCAGGTTAAACTTGACGAGCCTAGCATATGCAGATATGGCCTCGGAACACTGAGACCGAAAGGTCGAGCGTGAATCATATAGTAGATATGATCGACATAGTGATGTTCACCATTGAAAGCTACTCCATTTCACGTGATGATCGGTTATGGTTTAGTTGATATGGATCACGTGATCACTTAGAGGATTAGAGGGATGTCTATCTAAGTGGGAGTTCTTACGTAGTATGATTAATTGAACTTAAATTTATCATGAACTTAGTACCTGATAGTATCTTGCTTATCTATGTTGATTGTAGATAGATGGCCCGTGTTGTTGTTCCGTTGAATTTTAATGCGTTCCTTGAGAAAGCAAAGTTGAAAGATGATGGTAGCAATTACACGGACTGAGTCCGTAACTTGAGGATTATCCTCATTGCTGCACAGAAGAATTACGTCCTGGGAGCACCGCTAGGTGCCAAACCTGCTGCAGGAGCAACACCAGATGTTATGAACGTCTGGCAGAGCAAAGCTGATGAATACTCGATAGTTCAGTGTGCCATGCTTTACGGCTTAGAATCGGGACTTCAACGACGTTTTGAACGTCATGGAGCATATGAGATGTTCCAGGTGTTGAAGTTAATATTTCAACCAAATGCCTGGATTGAGAGATATGAAGTCTCCAATAAGTTCTACGGCTGCAAGATGGAGGAGAATAGTTCTGTCAGTGAGCATATACTCAGAATGTCTGGGTATAACAATCACTTGATTCAACTAGGAGTTAATCTTCCGGATGATAGCGTAATTGACAGAATTCTTCAATCACTGCCACCAAGCTACAAGAGCTTCGTGATGAACTATAACATGCAAGGGATGGATGAGACGATTCCCGAGCTCTTCGCAATGCTAAAAGCTGCGGAGGTAGAAATCAAGAAGGAGCATCAAGTGTTGATGGTTAATAAGACCACCAGTTTCAAGAAAAAGGGCAAAGAGAAGAAGAAGGGGAACTTCAAGAAGAACATCAAGCAAGTTGCTTCTCAAGAGAAGAAACCCAAGTCTGGACCTAAGCCTGAGACTGAGTGCTTCTACTGCAAGCAGACTGGTCACTGGAAGCGGAACTGTCCCAAGTATTTGGCGGATAAGAAGGATGGCAAGGTGAACAAAGGTATATGTGATATACATGTTATTGATGTGTACCTTACCAGAGCTCGCAGTAGCACCTGGGTATTTGATACTGGTTCTGTTGCTAATATTTGCAACTCAAAACAGGGACTACAGATTAAGCGAACACTGGCCAAGGACGAGGTGACGATGCGCGTGGGAAACGGTTCCAAAGTCTATGTGATCGCCGTCGGCACGCTACCTCTACATCTACCTTCGGGATTAGTATTAGACCTAAATATTTGTTATTTGGTGCCAGCGTTGAGCATGAACATTATATATGGATCTTGTTTGATGCAAGACGGTTATTCATTTAAACTAGAGAATAATGGTTGTTCTATTTATATGAGTAATATCTTTTATGGTCATGCACCCTTAAAGAGTGGTCTATTTTTGATGAATCTCGATAGTAGTGAAACACATATTCATAATGTTGAAGCCAAAAGATGCAGAGTTGATAATGATAGTGCAACTTATTTGTGGCACTGCCGTTTGGGTCATATTGGTGTAAAGCGCATGAAGAAACTCCATACTGATGGACTTTTGGAATCACTTGATTATGAATCAATTGGTAATTGCGAACCATGCCTCATGGGCAAGATGACTAAAACGCCGTTCTCCGGAACTATGGAGCGAGCAACAGATTTGTTGGAAATCATACATACAGATGTATGTGGTCCAATGAATGTTGAGGCTCGCGGCGGCTATCGTTATTTTCTCACCTTCACAGATGATTTAAGCAGATATGGGTATATCTACTTAATGAAACATAAGTCTGAAACATTTGAAAAGTTCAAAGAATTTCAGAGTGAAGTTGAAAATTATCGTAACAAGAAAATAAAGTTTCTACGATCTGATCGTGGAGGAGAATATTTGAGTTACGAGTTTGGTCTACATTTGAAGCAATGTGGAATAGTTTCGCAACTCACGCCACCCGGAACACCACAGCGTAATGGTGTGTCCGAATGTCGTAATCGTACTTTACTAGATATGGTGCGATCTATGATGTCTCTTACTGATTTACCGCTATCATTTTGGGGTTATGCTTTAGAGACAGCTGCATTCACGTTAAATAGGGCACCATCGAAATCCGTTGAGACGACGCCTTATGAACTGTGGTTTGGCAAGAAACCAAAGTTGACGTTTCTTAAAGTTTGGGGCTGCGATGCTTATGTGAAAAAGCTTCAACTTGATAAGTGATGTCTACTACGCAACCTTCTTCTTGTAGACGTTGTTGGGCCTCCAAGTGCAGAGGTTTGTAGGACAGTAGCAAATTTCCCTCAAGTGGATGACCTAAGGTTTATCAATTCGTGGGAGGCGTAGGATGAAGATGGTCTCTCTCAAGCAACCCTGCAACCAAATAACAAAGAGTCTCTTGTGTCCCCAACACACCCAATACAATGGTAAATTGTATAGGTGCACTAGTTCGGCGAAGAGATGGTGATACAAGTGCAATATGGATGGTAGATATAGGTTTTTGTAATCTGAAAATATAAAAACAGCAAGGTAACAAGTGGTAAAAGTGAGCTTAAACGGTATTGCAATGCTAGGAAACAAGGCCTAGGGTTCATACTTTCACTAGTGCAAGTTCTCTCAACAATAATAACATAGTTGGATCATATAACTATCCCTCAACATGCAACAAAGAGTCGCTCCAAAGTCACTAATAGCGGAGAACAAACAAAGAGATTATGGTAGGGTACGAAACCACCTCAAAGTTATTCTTTCCAATCAATCCGTTGGGCTATTCCTATAAGTGTCACAAACAGTCCTAGAGTTCGTACTAGAATAACACCTTAAGACACACATCAACCAAAAACCCTAATGTCACCTAGATACTCCAATGTCACCTCAAGTATCCGTGGGTATGATTATACGATATGCATCACATAATCTCAGATTCATCTATTCAACCAACACATAGAACCTCAAAGGGTGCCCTAAAGTTTCTACCGGAGAATCAAGACGAAAACGTGTGCCAACCCTTATGTATAGGTTCATGGGCGGAACCAAAACATACATCAAGTGAATCACGTGATATCCCATTGTCACCACAGATACGCACGGCAAGACATACATCAAGTGTTCTCGAATCATTAAAGAGTCAATCCGATAAGATTAATTCAAACGGAAAACTAAATCTATTACAAGAGAGTAGAGGGGGAGAAGCAACATAAGATCCAACTATATTTGCAAAGCTCGCGATACATCAAGATCGTGCCAAATCAGGAACACGAGAGAGAGAGAGAGAGAGATCAAACACATAGCTACTGGTACATACCCTCAGCCCCGAGGGTGAACTACTCCCTCCTTGTCATGGAGAGCGCCGGGATGATGAAGATGGCCATCGGTGAGGGTTTCCCCCTCTGGCAGGGTGCCGGAACGGGTCTAGATTGGTTTTCGGTGGCTACAGAGGCTTGCGGCGGCGGAACTCCCGATCTATTCTATTCTTCGATCGTTTTAGGGTATATATATATATATATATATATATATATATATATATATATATATATATAGGCGGAAGAAGTACGTCATGGGAGCCACGAGGGGCCCATGAGGGTGGAGGGCGCGCCCAGAGGGGGTGGGTGCGCCCCCCTGCCTCGTGCCTCCCTCGTTGCTTTCTTGACGTGGACTCCAAGTCTCCCGGGTTGCTTTCCTTCCAAAAATAACTTCTCCAGAAGATTTCATTCCGTTTCGACTCCGTTTGATATTCCTTTTCTTCGAAACACTGAAACAAGGGAAAAACAGGAACTGGCACTGGGCTCTGGGTCAATAGGTTAGTGCCAAAAATATTATAAAAGTGCATAGTAAAGCCCATAAAACATCCAAGATGGATAATATAA
The DNA here is from genome assembly GCF_002575655.3 of Aegilops tauschii subsp. strangulata. NCBI lineage: Eukaryota > Viridiplantae > Streptophyta > Magnoliopsida > Poales > Poaceae > Aegilops > Aegilops tauschii. The sequence continues at coordinate 73,945,976 of NC_053040.3, read as the reverse complement.
TAGCATGGAACAATAAAAAATTATAGATACGTTGGAGACGTATCAGCATCCCCAAGCTTAATTCCTGCTCGTCCTCGAGTAGGTAAATAATAAAAACAGAATTTTTGATGTGGAATGCTACTTGGCAAAATTTCAATGTAATTCTTCTTAATTGTGGTATGAATATTCAGATCCGAAAGATTCAAGATAAAAGTTCATATTGACGTAAAAATAATAATACTTCAAGCATACTAACAATGCAATCATGTCTTCTCAAAATAACATGGCCAAAGAAAGTTATCCCTACAAAATCATATAGTCTGGCTATGCTCTATCTTCACCACACAAAGTATTTAAATCATGCACAACCCCGATGACAAGCCAAGCAATTGTTTCATACTTTTGATGTTCTCAAACTTTTTCAATCTTCACGCAATACATGAGCGTGAGCCATGGACATAGCACTATAGGTGGAGTAGAACGGTGGTTGTGGAGAAGACAAAAAGGAGAAGATAGTCTCACATCAACTAGGCGTATCAACAGGCTATGGAGATGCCCATCAATAGATATCAATGTGAGTGAGTAGGGATTGCCATGCAACGGATGCACTAGAGCTATAAGTGTATGAAAGCTCAAAAAGAAACTAAGTGGGTGTGCATCCAACTTGCTCGCTCACGAAGACCTAGGGCATTTTGAGGAAGCCCATCATTGGAATATACAAGCCAAGTTCTATAATGTAAAATTCCCACTAGTATATGAAAGTGACAACTTAGGAGACTCTCTATCATGAAGATCATGGTGCTACTTTGAAGCACAAGTGTGGTAAAAGGATAGTAGCATTGCCCCTTCTCTCTTATTCTCTCATTTTTTGGGGGCCTTTTCTCTTTTTTTATGGCCTCTTTTTTTTAGTCCGGAGTCTCATCCCGACTTGTGGGGGAATCATAGTCTGCATCATCCTTTCCTCACTGGGACAATGCTCTAATAATGAAGATCATCACACTTTTATTTACTTACAACTCAAGAATTACAACTCGATTCTTAGAACAAAATATGACTCTATATGAATGCCTCCAGCGGTGTACCGGGATGTGCAATGACTCAAGAGTGACATGTATGAAAGAATTATGAACGGTGGCTTTGCCACAAATACAATGTCAACTACATGATCATGCAAAGCAATATGACAATGATGGAACGTGTCATAATAAACGGAACGGTGGTAAGTTGCATGGCAATATATCTCGGAATGGCTATGGAAATGCCATAATAGGTAGGTATGGTGGCTGTTTTGAGGAAGGTATATGATGGGTGTATGATACCGGCGAAAGGTGCGCGGTATTAGAGAGGCTAGCAATGGTGGAAGGGTGAGAGTGCGTATAATCCATGGACTCAACATTAGTCATAAAGAACTCATATACTTATTGCAAAAATCTATTAGTTATTGAAACAAAGTACTACGCGCATGCTCCTAGGGGGATAGATTGGTAGGAAAAGACCATCGCTCGTCCCCGACCGCCACTCAGAAGGAGGACAATCAATAAATAAATCATGCTCCGACTTCATCACATAACGGTTCACCATACGTGCATGCTACGGGAATCACAAACTTTAATGCAAGTATTTCTCAAATTCACAACTACTCAACTAGCACAACTTTAATATCACTACCTCCATATCTCAAAACAATCATCAAGCATCAAACTTCTCTTAGTATTCAACACACTCATAAGAAAGTTTTTACTAGTCTTGAATACCTAGCATATTAGGATTAAGCAAATTACCATGCTGTTTAAGACTCTCAAAATAATATAAGTGAAGTATGAGAGTTCATCTATTTCTTCAAAATAAAACCACCATTGTGCTCTAAAAGGATATAGGTGAAGCACTAGAGCAAATGACAAACTACTCCGAAAGATATAAGTGAAGATCAATGAGTAGTCGAATAATTATACAACTATGTGAAGACTCTCCCATTTAATAATTTCAGATCTTGGGATATTATTCAAACAGCAAGCAAAACAAAAGAAAATAAAATGACGCTCCAAGCAAAACACATATCATGTAGTGAATAAAAATATAGCTCCAAGTAAAGTTACCGATGAATGAAGACGAAAGAGGGGATGCCATCCGGGGCATCCCCAAGCTTAGACGCTTGGTTATCCTTGAATATTACCTTGGGGGTGCCTTGGGCATCCCCAAGCTTAGTCTCTTGCCACTCCTTATTCCATAGTCCATCAAATCTTTACCCAAAACTTGAAAACTTCACAACACAAAACTTAACAGAAAACTCGTAAGCTCCGTTAGCGAAATAAAACAAAACACCACTTCAAGGTACTGTAATGAACTCATTATTTATTTATATTTGTGTTAAACCTACTGTATTCCAACTTCTCTATGGTTTGTAAACTATTTTACTAGCCATAGATTCATCAAAATAAGCAAGCAACACAATGAAAACAGAATCTGTCAAAAACAGAACAGTCTGTAGTAATCTGTATCAAACGTATACTTCTGGAACACCAAAAATTCTAAAATAAATTGGTGGACCTGAGGCATTTGTCTAGTAATCATCTGCAAAAATAATCAACTAAATATCACTCTCCAGTAAAAAGTTTTAGCTAAACTCGTGAGCGCTAAAGTTTCTATTGTTTACAGCATGATCATAAAGACTTCACCCAAGTCTTCCCAAAGGTTCTACTTGGCACAAACACTAATTAAAACATAAAACCACATCTAACGAGAGGCTAGATGGATTATTTATTACTAAACAGAACCAAAAAGCAAGAAACTAAAATAAAATTGGGTTGCCTCCCAACAAGCGCTATCGTTTAACGCCCCTAGCTAGGCATGATGATTTCAATGATGCTCACATAAAAGATAAGAATTGAAACATAAAGAGAGCATCGTGAAGAATATGACTAGCACATTTTAAGTCTAACCCACTTCCTATGCATAGGGATTTTTTGAGCAAACAACTTATGGGAACAATAATCAACTAGCATAGGAAGGCAAAACAAGCATAACTTCAAAACTTTAAGCACATAGAGAGGAAACTTGATATTATTGCAATTCCTACAAGCATATGTTCCTCCCTCATAATAATTTTCAGTAGCATCATGAATGGATTCAACAATATAACCAGGACCTAAAGCATTCTTTTCATGATCTACAAGCATAGAAATTTTATTACTCTCCACATAAGCAAAATTCTTCTCATTCGGAATAGTGAGAGTATCATAAGAGACTCGAATACTATAAATTGTTTCCACATTAAAAGAGTAATGTTCAGAAAAAGGGTAATCACAAGTTTTATAAATATAATCATCACTACTTTTTATAGCATAAGTTTCATCACAATAACCATCATAAGTAGCAACTTTGTTCTCATCATAATCAATTGAAACCTCTTCCGAAATAGTGGATACATCACTAAATAAAGTCATGACCTCTCCAAATCCACTTTCATAAATATTATAAGATTCAACATCCTCCAAAATAGTGGGATCATTACTTCCTAAAGTTGACACTCTTCCAAACCCACTTTCATCAATATAATCATCATAAGTAGGAGGCATGCTATCATCATTATAAATTTGCATATCAAAACTTGAGAGGCAAAAAATATCATCTTCATTAGACATAGCATCCCCAAGCTTGGGACAAACATTAATTGCAGCAAATATATTCTCAAAAACATCATCTTCTTCAAAGATAGCATCCCCAAGCTTGGGCCTTTTCATATCATAAGCATAATCACTCTCATCATTAATAGTATGGATAGCACCAATAGTATAGCAATTGTCATATTCCAAGCAAGTGCCAAAAAGATTTTCAAAATCAAGTATCATTATCTTCCCAATCATAATCATCACAACAAGCAATAGGCATAACGAGATCATCATCAAGTGCATCATCTTCATTTTCATAGGAGAATATTGGGAAGATAATGATACTTCTTATGATCTTGAAAATCTTTTTGGCACTTGCTTGGAATATGACAATTGCTATAATATTGGTGCTATCCATACTATTAATGATGAGAGTGATTATGCTTATGATATGATATTGGGAAGATCATAAGAACTATCATTATCTTCATCATCAAAAATAATAGGAGAATATTGGGAAGTCTCTTCCCTTTCATTAGTATTCTCTTCATCTTCTATTTGTTTTCTTGTCTTTATGTAATTGGCAATATAAGGATTTTCAATGCAATTCACCGCACAATACATATAAATTTCCTCTAGATCAAAATGAAGAACTCTATCAAGGGCAAATTCTGGAATATCCTTAGTTATACGTTCATTTCTTCATAACCCAAGAGCAAACTAAGTTCATTATGATGTGCAAGGGAAATCAAGTCATCACAATTTTTGGACACGATGCGATCATGAAACAATTTGCATTGGGTACTGAAATGATCACGTTCATTGCAAAGTTCACAAGTATGGCTAAGAAAGTTTAAATTTTCAGCACACGCATCTAGCCTTTCTTGCAACCATTTAGTTTCTAAATGCTTATGCCTCTTGCAATATCTATCTTATGTATTTTGTGTGTACTTGCAAACCCAATACACTCCACAAAAATTGACATGCTTATAGGAGATATTTTCATCATGACTAGTGCAATCATCATTAGTACTATGGATATTCAAGGAGTTCATACTAACAACATTGCAATCATGCTCATCATTCAAAGATTTAGTGCCAAACATTTTAATGCATTCTTCTTCTAACACTTTGGCACAATTTTCCTTTCCATCATACTCACGAAAGATATTAAAAAGATGAAGCGTATGAGGCAAACTCAATTCCATTTTTTTTGTAATTTTCTTTTATATACTAAACTAGTGATAAAACAAGAAACAAAAAGATTCGATTGCAAGATCTAAAGATATACCTTCAAGCACTCACCTCCCCGGCAACGGCGCCAGAAAAGAGCTTAGTTGACGGGGTGTGAGTGCCGCTTACCTAGCCTCCCCGGCAACGGCGCCAGAAAAGAGCTTGATGTCTACTACGCAACCTTCTTCTTGTAGACGTTATTGGGCCTCCAAGTGCAGAGGTTTGTAGGACAGTAGCAAATTTCCCTCAAGTGGATGACCTAAGGTTTATCAATCCGTGGGAGGCGTAGGATGAAGATGGTCTCTCTCAAGCAACCCTGCAACCAAATAACAAAGAGTCTCTTGTGTCCCCAACACACCCAATACAATGGTAAATTGTATAGGTGCACTAGTTCGGCGAAGAGATGGTGATACAAGTGCAATATGGATGGTAGATATAGGTTTTTGTAATCTGAAAATATAAAACAGCAAGGTAACAAGTGGTAAAAGTGAGCTTAAATGGTATTGCAATGCTAGGAAACAAGGCCTAGGGTTCATACTTTGTAGCGACCAGACCTCAAATGGCCTGTGCTGCTGTGCACCAGTGTCATCCCTGGATCAGTAATGCTGACACGCACAGTACAAATGGAGGATTTATAACAGAGTAGCAATCACACACTTATTACATCGAATATCTCCGAAGAGATTAAGTATGATAAACATGGCTTAAGGCCATCTAATAACGATAACAGCGGAAGACTTGGAAGATAAGTGAGTCCATCAACTCCAGCGGCATCACTGAGTATAAGACCACGACCTAGGGAACCTTACTCGTCGTCTGAAAAGTCTGCGACATGAAACGTTGCGGCCCGAAACGGGTCAGCACATAGAATATGCTGGCAAAGCAATGAACAATGATAAGGCTATACTATATGCATATATGGCTGGTGGAAGGCTCTATGGTTACAGTTTTTGCGAAAAGCCAATTTTATCCTACTGCAAAGGAATAAATTTTATTTAACTATCATGGTGGTTGAAACATTGAGAAGGTACCTCCAACTCAATCCCAATTAAGTAACATCATTAACCCAACAAAATTAATTATAAGTATCACGGTGATGAGATTCAAATGATAATCCAGGTACTAGATACTCAAGTTGTCCATAACCGGGGACACGGCTAATCATGATCAGTTTGTACACTCTGCAGAGGTTTGTGCACTTTTCCCACAAGACCCGACCGCCTCCGCTTGATTCTCGCACTGCATGATGTTTGAGAAACGGATGACCGAGACACAGTCTTTCAGAAACAGTCACTCTCTACTCTGGATGGACCGGTACACCTACTTTCCCCTACATCTGCTAGTCCACCTCTTCAAGAGATCCTGTAACCTACTCAGCTATGCTAGAGCCCATAATAGCTTGCGGCTACACACGGAAGTTTCTAGCATGAATAATCTTATGATCCCTTTGAGCCTGGGTGGCGGACCTTATACATACAGACAACACTGGGTTCTCCAGGTGCCTCAATCCACCTAGATGTGAGTTTTAGTTGCCACCTTAAGTTGAACCATTATTAAACACTCACATCTGTCATGAATATCTCTCAAACCCAATCCACGTCTACGCATAGCATGGCAATAATAAAAGCAACGTAGAAGTAACTCCCAAGGGTTTGATAAGAAAACAGGTAATAGGTACTACCTCAACTACTTCCCAATACCCATAGTTTAATTAGATCCTAATCATGCAATGTGTTTGAGGAAAATATCTAATGCAATAAAACTGGGTATGAAAAGTATGATCAAAGTGTTACTTGCCTTGCTGATGATCCGCAAAACCTAACGAGTCGAAGTAACAAGCGGCACACTCCGGGTACTCTATCGCAAACAAACAAGCATACAATCAGTACTCATCTAATGCACAGGTAAAACTCGAAAGAAAGATCCAACCAGAAAGTTCAACTTAAGAACTCCGGTTTGCAAAAAGAATCAACTCGAAAGAAGTAACGAAAGTCAAACGGCGAAAGAAAGAAACTTCGTTTGCTAATCTGGATCTAGGTCAAATTTTACTGTAGCAAAAACTTGTTTGAGTAGGTTAAACGGAAAGAGAATTTCGAGACGAAACTCTAGGCGCTTGAATCACCTGATTCCGAAAAACGAGCGAAAAGTTAAACAGATTCGAAAATTCGATCAAAAATCGAATCTGAGAAAATAACGAGAAAATCCGACGAAAAGGAAAAACGGACGTTCGTTAACAGAGAAAAACCGACGAACGCGTTCGTTAAAACGAACGGTTCGGTGAACGCTCGTGAAATAAGAAAACCGAAAAAAAACCGATCTAGGGTTTTTTTTAAAACAAAGGTTTTTTTCAGAAAACCGGTCACAACGGACGGGCAGTACCTCGTCGGGCTTCTCCGGCGAGGGGCTCCGGCGGGGCTCCGGGCTCGGCGGCGAGGGTGCGGGGCTCGGGGGCGGCGGCTCCGGCGGCGAGGGGCTCCGGCTCGGGGCTCCCGGCGGCGGGCGGCGGCGGCGGCTAGATGCGGTGGCGGCGGGCGGCTCCTCCGGCGGCGATGGTGGCGAAAACGGAGGGGGGGTATATATGGAGGGGGGCTAGGGGGTCTTGGGGAATGGGCTACCGAGGCGGCGGCGTCGTGGCGCTCCCGGACTCCGGCGGCGTCGTGGGGAGGAAGGAGAGCGCGGGGCGGGCCGTCGGCTGGGCTCGGCCCAGTCGGCGCGGGCGTTTGTTTTTTTTTAATGTTCCGCGGAAAATATTACGTAGAAAAATAAATAAAAATCAGAAAAATATGAAATAAATTTTGCCCGTCTAGTTAGAAAATCTAAAATAGGGTGAACATTTTCAAAATCAAAAATAAATATTTTGAAAACATGCATATTTTTAAATGCAATAAAAATTGCAAATAAAATCCGATAAATTCCAAATAATGGTTTTAACATTTTTCCTCCAGTATGTCAATATTTTTGGAGAAGTCATATTTTCTCCTCTCATTTATTTAAAATAATGAAATATTTTTCCGGAGGGAAAATAATTAAAAATCCCAATCCTCGTTTGAAAAATCAAATAAGAAAATTCGAGAAAATCCCCAACTCTCTCCGAGGGTCCTTGAGGTGCTTAGGATTTATCGAGGATTTGTCAAAATGCACAAAACATGATATGCAAATGATGATCTATGTATAACATTCCAAATTGAGAATTTGGGATGTTACATACTTTCACTAGTGCAAGTTCTCTCAACAATAATAACATAGTTGGATCATATAACTATCCTCAACATGCAACAAAGAGTCACTCCAAAGTCACTAATAGCGGAGAACAAACGAAGAGATTATGGCAGGGTACGAAACCACCTCAAAGTTATTCTTTCCAATCAATCCATTGGGCTATTCCTATAAGTGTCACAAACAGCCCTAGAGTTCGTACTAGAATAACACCTTAAGACACACATCAACCAAAAACCCTAATGTCACCTAGATACTCCAATGTCACCTCAAGTATCCGTGGGTATGATTATACGATATGCATCACACAATCTCAGATTCATCTATTCAACCAACACATAGAACCTCAAAGAGTGCCCTAAAGTTTCTACCGGAGAATCGAGACGTAAACGTGTGCCAACCCTTATGCATAGGTTCATGGGCGGAACCCGCAAGTTGATCACCTAAACATACATCAAGTGAATCACGTGATATCCCATTGTCACCACAGATACGCATGGCAAGACATACATCAAGTGTTCTCGAATCATTAAAGACTCAATCCGATAAGATTACTTCAAACGGAAAACTAAATCCATTACAAGAGAGTAGGGGGGGAGAAGCAACATAAGATCCAACTATAATCGCAAAGCTCGCGATACATCAAGATCGTGCCAAATCAAGAACACGAGAGAGAGATCAAACACATAGCTACTGGTACATACCCTCAGCCCCGAGGGTGAACTACTCCCTCCTCGTCATGGAGAGCGCCGGGATGATGAAGATGGCCATCAGTGAGGGTTCCCCCCTCCGGCAGGGTGCCGGAACGGGTCTAGATTGGTTTTCGGTGGCTACAGAGGCTTGCGGCGGCGGAACTCCCGATCTATTCTATTCTTCGATCGTTTTAGGGTATATATATATAGGCGGAAGAAGTACGTCACGGGAGCCACGAGGGGCCCACGAGGGTGGAGGGCGCGCCCAGAGGGGGTGGGTGCGCCCCCTGCCTCGTGCCTCCCTCGTTGCTTTCTTGACGTGGACTCCAAAGCGTTTCACTCCCATACGTTCCAACACTCTGTATGGTCCGATAAAACGAGGCGCTAACTTTCCCTTAACTCCAAGGAGTTTCACTCCTCGTAGTGGTGATACTCGAAGATACACTCTGTCTCCGATTTCGTGAACGGTCTCCTTGCGTTTAGAATCAGCATTACTCTTCTGCCTGGACTGGGCTACCTTGAGCCTATCGCGAATCAACTTCACTTTCTGTTCAGACTCCTTAATCAAATCTGGTCCAAACAACTGACGGTCTCCAACTTCGTCCCACAACAACGGTGTTCTACACCTCCTTCCGTACAAAGCTTCGAAAGGGGCCATCTTCAAACTGGTTTGATAACTGTTGTTATAAGAAAACTCCGCATATGGCAAATTGTCGTCCCAACTTGATCCATAATCTAGCGCACATGCTCTCAACATGTCCTCCAAAATCTGGTTGACTCTCTCGGTCTGTCCATCTGTCTGTGGGTGAAATGCTGTACTAAATTCCAGTCTGGTTCCAATGTTTCATGTAGCTGCTTCCAAAACTTCGAGGTAAATTGGGTTCCTCTGTCTGATACAATGGTCCTCGGAACTCCATGCAAACATATTATCCTGGTCATGTATATCTTTGCCAACTTAGCACTGGTATATGTGGTCTTCACTGGAATGAAATGAGCCACTTTCGTCAAACGGTCGACTACAACCCATATCGAGTCATAGCCTGAACGAGTCCTGGGTAATCCTGTGATAAAATCCATGCCTAGTTTATCCCACTTCCATTCGGGTATCGGCAATGGCTGTAGCAATCCTGCTGGCTTCTGATGCTCTGCCTTCACTCTCTGACATACATCACAAACTGCTACAAACTCCGCAATATCCTTCTTCATTCCGGTCCACCAGAAAGTATTCTTCCAATCTAAATACATCTTGGTATTCCCTGGGTGAATCGAGTACGGTGAATCATGGGCTTCTTGCAAAATCAACTTCCTGATCTCCGGATCATTTGGCACATATACACGGTCCTCGAACCATAAGGTATCGTGCTCATCCTCACGAAATCCCTTGGCTTTTCCTTTGCTCATCTTCTCCTTTATCTCTTCAATCTCCTTGTCTGTCTTCTGAGCTTCTCTGATCCTTTCCATCAAGGTAGACTGAATCTCCAATGTCGCTAAATAGCCTCTAGGGACTATCTCCAAACATAGCTCGCGAAGGTCCTCGGCTAACTTCTGAGGTAACTCTCCTGTCATGATGGTGTTGACATGACTCTTGCGGCTCAATGCGTCTGCTACTACGTTAGCCTTTCCGGGGTGATAATGTAATCTCATATCATAGTCTTTGATGAGCTCCAACCATCTCCTCTGTCTGAGGTTTAACTCCTTCTGCGTGAAAATGTACTTCAAACTCTTGTGATCCGTGTACACCTCACAATGGTTTCCGATGAGAAAATGTCTCCATGTCTTCAATGCATGCACCACGGCTGCTAATTCCAAATCATGCGTAGCATAATTCTTCTCACGGGGTTTAAGTTGTCGTGAAGCATACGAAACAACTCTTCCTTCCTGCATAAGCACTGCTCCAAGTCCTCGACGAGAAGCGTCGCAATAAACTTCATAATCCTTGCGTTGGTCTGGCAGAATCAACACTGGTGATGTAACCAAACGTTTCTTCAACTCCTGAAAACTAGCTTCACAACCCTCAGTCCAATTAAATTTGGTGTCCTTCTTCAATAGCTCAGTCATGGGCTTAGCAATCCTTGAGAAATTCTCGATAAATCTCCGGTAGTATCCTGCGAGTCCAAGAAAACTCCGGATTTCTCCAACTGTAGTGGGCGATTCCCAACTTGTCACTGTGTCAACCTTGGCAGGGTCTACTGCTATTCCTTCTCCAGAAATAACATGTCCAAGGAATCCAACTTTCTTCAACCAAAACTCACATTTGCTGAACTTGGCATATAACTGATGTTCTCTGAGCTTCTCAAGTACCAATCGCAAATGCTCCTCATGCTCTTCTTCATCCTTGGAAAAGATTAAAATATCATCAATGAACACCACGACGAACTTATCCAAAAATTCCATAAACACTTTGTTCATCAGGTTCATGAAATAGGCCGGTGTGTTAGTCAGTCCAAATGACATAACGGTATACTCATACAATCCATATCTGGTGGTAAATGCTGTCTTGGGTATATCCTGCTCTCGAATCTTTAACTGATGGTATCCTGATCGTAGATCGATCTTGGAAAATACTTTAGCTCCTTGCAGGCGGTCAAACAAATCATTGATCATCGGCAGTGGGTACTTGTTTTTGATGGTCACTTCATTCAATCCTCGGTAATCAACAACCATCCTTAGTGATCCATCTTTCTTCTCTACTAGAAGTACTGTTGATCCCCAAGGTGACGAACTTGGGCGAATATAGCCTTTATCCAGTAACTCCTTGATCTGTTTCTTAATTTCCTCCAAATCCTTTGCGGGCATCCTGTACGGTCTCTTAGATATTGGCCCTGTGCCTGGCAAAAGTTCAATCAAAAACTCAATGTCTCTATCTGGTGGCATGCCTGGCAACTCTTCTGGTAATACATCCGGATAATCCTTCACCACTGGTACTTCCTCCTATACAACTCCTGATAAGGAATTCACTTGAGTCCTCTTCGGCATATGCCTGGATACATACTTGATCCTTTTTCCTTCCGGGGTGGTAAGCAAAATAGTCTTGCTGGCACAATCGATGTTTCCTCCATACAACGATAGCCAATCCATTCCCAAAATCACATCCAATCCTTGCGATTCCAAAACAATGAGGTCTGAGGGGAAAACATGTCTTCCAATGGCCAGAAAGTGAGTGGGAGCTCTGTAGCATTTCTGGTATTATATGTGGATGACATATTGCTGATTGGAAATGATATTGAATAGTATGTGGGTATGTAGTATATGATTCGTCTATTTCTTAGAGTACGAAAGACGAATCGAATCTTCTTAGGGTTCTATTTAAGAATGGGTATGCCATACACCCCGCGCGGATTGTAGTTCAATTGGTCAGAGCACCGCCCTGTCAAGGCGGAAGCTGCGGGTTCGAGCATACTGGTGCAATTGCCTTGGCGAAGGAATCCAGATTTCACAAGAGAACCAAGCACATCAAGAGATGCTTCAATTCCATCTGGGATCTAGTCTAGGTGGGAGACATAGAAATTTGCAAGATACATACGGATCTGAATGTTGCAGACCCGTTGACTAAGCCTCTTCCACGAGCAAAACATCATCAGCACCAAGACTCCATGGGTGTTAGAATCATTACTATGTAATCTAGATTATTGACTCTAGTGCAAGTGGGAGACTGAAGGAAATATGCCCTAGAGGCAATAATAAAGTTATTATTTATTTCCTTATATCATGATAAATGTTTATTATTCATGCGGGAATTGTATTAACCGGAAACATAATACTTGTGTGAATACATAGACAAACAGAGTGTCACTAGTATGCCTCAACTTGACTAGCTCGTTGATCAAAGATGGTTATGTTTCCTAGCCATAGCATGGGTTGTCATTTGGTTAACGGGATCACATCATTAGGAGAATGATGTGATTGACTTCACCCATTCCATTAGCTTAGCACTTGATCGTTTAGTATGTTGCTATTGCTTTCTTCATGACATATACATGTTCCTATGAATATGAGATTATGCAACTCCCGTTTACCGGAGGAACACTTTGTGTGCTACCAAACGTCACAATGTAATTGGGTGATTATAAAGGTGCTCTACAGGTGTCTCCGAAGGTACTTGTTGGGTTGGTGTATTTCGAGATTAGGATTTGTCACTCTGATTGTCGGAGAGGTATCTCTAGGCCCACTCGGTAATGCACATCACTTAAGCCTTGCAAGCATTGCAACTAATGAGTTAGTTGCGGGATGATGTATTATGGAACGAGTAAAGAGACTTGCCGGTAACGAGATTGAACTAGGTATTGAGATACCGACGATCGAATCTCGGGCAAGTAACATACCGATGACAAAGGGAACAACATATGTTGTTATGCGGTCTGACCGATAAAGATCTTCGTAGAATATGTGGGAGCCAATATGAGCATCCAGGTTCCGCTATTGGTTATTGACCGGAGACGTGTCTCGGTCATGTCAACATAGTTCTCGAACCCGTAGGGTCCGCACGCTTAAAGTTTCGATGACGGTTATATTATGAGTTTATGAGTTTTTATGTACCGAAGGTAGTTTGGAGTCCCAGATGTGATCACGGACATGACGAGGAGTCTTGAAATGGTCGAGACATGATGATTGATATATTGGAAGCCTATATTTGGATATCGGAAGTGTTCCGGGATTTTACCGGAGTGCCGGGGGTTACCGGAACCCCCTCGGGGGTTTAATGGGCCATAGTGGGCCTTAGTGGAGAAGAGGAGGGGCGGCCAGGGCGGGCCGCGCGCCCCTCCTCCTCTAGTCCAAATTGGACAAGGAGGGGGTGTGGCGCCCCCCTTTCCTTCCTCTCCTCTTGCTCCTTCCCCCCTTCTCCTAATCCAACAAGGAAGGGAGGGAGTCCTACTCCCGGTGGGAGTAGGACTCCTCCTGGCGCGCTTCCTCCTGGACGGCCGCACCTCCCCCCTTGCTCCTTTAAATACGGGGGCAGGGGGCACCCTAGAGACACAGCAATTGATTTGATCTCTTAGCCGTGTGCGGTGGCCCCCTCCACCATAGTCCACCTCGATAATACTGTAGTGGTGCTTAGGCGAAGCCCTGCGTCGGTAGAACATCATCATCGTCACCACGCCGTTGTGCTGACGAAACTCTCCCTCAATACTCGGCTGGATCAGAGTTCGAGGGACGTCATCCGGCTGAACGTGTGTTGAACTCGGAGGTGTCGTGCGTTCGGTACTTGATCGGTCGGATCGTGAAGACATACGACTACATCAACCGCATTGTGCTAAATGCTTCCGATTTCGGTCTACGAGGGTACGTGGACAACACTCTCCCCTCTCGTTGCTATGCATCACCATGATCTTGCGTGTGCGTAGGAATTTTTTTGAAATTACTACGTTCCCCAACAATAGGCATCCCACCTTTCTGCTTCAACAATTATTGGTTAGTATCGGTTGAGCCTAAGTTTTTGCTTCTTCACATGATGAGTCCTATCCTTGAAATGTCGTTTTATTCTGTTTTGCTTGCTGTTTGAATAAAATACCAAGATCTAAAATTCTTAAATGAGAGAGAGCCTTCACATAGCTACATAATTATTTAACTACTCATTGATCTTCACTTATATCTTTTTGGAGTAGTTTGTCATTTACTCGTGTGCTTCACTTATATCCTATGAGTAAATGGTTGAATGATTTGAATGTCATAAATCTGAAATTATATATGCTTCATATGCCTTTCCTATGGGGAGTAATGACTTCAGATATAAGAAGTAGAGTTGGTAAATTTATTGAAGGTTAGCAAACATTGTATTGGTCACTTGAACAATTCATGAAAGAATATTGAAGGAAGAGAGATTTCACATATAAATATACTATCTTGGACATTTTCTATGATTGTGAGCCCCATTAATTATTTTCAAACCTGAGCAAATTAGTTGAAGTTGGACAAGGAAGACAACATAATGAGTTATGCATGGGTATATTTGTATAGAAGTTATATTGTTATGGATCCTCTAACATGTGGCGCTTGCTATTTAGAATCCTTTGCTAGCCATAATATCTGTACTAAGCGGGAATACTGCTTGTGCATCCAAAATCCTTGAACCAAGTTTCTTCCATGAGTGTCCACCATATCTACCTATATGCGGTATTTACCTGCCGTTCCAAGTAAATTTGCATGTGCCAAACTCTAAACCTTCAAATAATAATCTGTTTTGTATGCCCGAATCGCTCATGTGGCGACTAGGGGCTAGCAGTATCTTCCATGCTAGGTGGGTTATTCTCACGATGAGTGGACTCCGCTCATCATTCACGAGAAAATGGCTGGTAACTGGGATGCCCAGTCCCATGATCAAAAGATCGAAATCAATCAAAAATAATTGCAAAGGAAACTCCCCCAGGATTGATGTTAGTTGGAGAAACCCGTTGTTTCGGGCAAGCCATGGATTGATGATTGTTGGTGGAGGGGGAGTAAAAATCTTTACCTTTCTGTTTGGGAACCGCCTATAATGTATGTAGTATGGAAGATATTGGGAACCCTTGGTCGTTATGTTGACAATGAAAGCATACCTCTCAAAATTATTTTCATCTATGTTTTAGCTTCGAGCTCTGGCACCTCTGCAAATCCCTACTTCCCTCTGTGAAGGGCCTATCTTTTAATTTTATGCAAGAGTCAGTAGTATTCCTTCTCATTCCAACCTACTCTTTAGTTGGCAAGCATCATGTGATGGAAAGATCTGAGCATATATGGCCATTCAAATATATTTGATCATGAATTATTATTGTTCACAATTATCTATATGATAAATAAGTTGGGAGGTGAAATATTAAGCCCCTATCTTTCTCTGTGTTCGATGGATGCTATTTGTTCTAAAAATATACTTTGAGTGGTAGAAATCATGGAAGACTAAAAGATAGTTGAGTATGTGAAGTTTGCTGAATCAAAGCTCTGACATAGACTCTTCCTGAAAATAAGATGAATTGTAATTGTTCGATGACTAATAACATGGTTTGTTAGTTTTCAAGAAAGTTTATGATCTATACTTTAACAGGTGAATAGCTTGTTACTTGATCATGAAAAGTTCTATGAGTTGTACTACTGTTATGACATATAATGATGCTAGAAAAGGTGATTCAAATTATCATTGATCAAACTTATGCACCTGCTAGTATTCACACTTCATAAATTATTTCTTTTACCATTTACCTACTCGAGGACGAGCTGGAATTAAGCTTGGGGATGCTGATACGTCTCCAACGTATCTATAATTTATGAAGTATTCATGCTATTATATTATCCATCTTGGATGTTTTATGGGATTTACTATGCACTTTTATATTACTTTTGGGACTAACCTATTGACCCAGAGCCCAGTGCCAGTTTCTGTTTTTTCCCTTGTTTCAGTGTTTCGCAGAAAAGGGATATCAAACGGAGTCCACACGGAATGAAACCTTCGGAAAAGTTATTTTTGGAAAGAAAGCAATACGGGAGACTTGGAGTGCACGTCGGGGATCAACGAGGAGAGCCTGGGCGCGCCCTCCACCCTCGTGGGCCCCTCGTGGCTCCCCTTACCGACTTCTTTCGCCTATATATTCCCATATACTCTAAAACCTTCGGGGAACAGAATAGATCGGGAGTTCCGCCGCTGCAAGCCTCTGTAGCCACCAAAAACCAATCGGGGCCCTGTTCTGGCACCCTGCCGGAGGGGGGATCCCTCACCGGTGGCCATCTTCATCATCCCGGCGCTCTCCATGACGAGGAGGGAGTAGTTCACCCTCGGGGCTGAGGGTATGTACTAGTAGCTATGTGTTTGATCTCTCTCTCTCTCTCTCTCTCTCTCTCTCTCTCTCTCTCTCTCGTGTTCTTGAGGTATTACGATCTTGATGTATCGCGAGCTTTGCTATTATAGTTGGATCTTATGATGTTTCTCCCCCTCTACTCTCTTGTAATGGATTGAGTTTTCCCTTTCGAAGTTATCTTATTGGATTGAGTCTTTAAGGATTTGAGAACACTTGATGTATGTCTTGCGTGGGATACCTGTGGTGACAATGGGGTATTCTATTGATTCACTTGATTTATGTTTTGGTGATCAACTTGCGGGTTCCTCCCATGAACCTATGCTTAGGGGTTGCACACGTTTTCATCTTGACTCTCCGGTAGAAACTTTGGGGCACTCTTTGAGGTTCTATGTGTTGGTTGAATAGATGAATCTGAGATTGTGTGATGCATATCGTATAATCATACCCACGGATACTTGAGGTGACATTGGAGTATCTAGGTGACATTAGGGTTTTGGTTGATGTGTGTCTTAAGGTGTTATTTTACTACGAACTCTAGGGCTGTTTGTGACACTTGTAGGAATAGCCCAATGGATTGATTGGAAGGAACAACTTTGAGGTGGTTTCATACCCTACCATAATTGTTCTCCGCTATTAGTGACTTTGGAGTGACTCTTTGTTGCATGTTGAGGGATAGTTATATGATCCAATTATGTTATTATAGTTGAGAGAACTTGCACTAGTGAAAGTATGAACCCTAGGCCTTGTTTCCTAGCATTGCAATACCGTTTACGCTAACTTTTACCATTAGTTACCTTGCTGTTTTTATATTTTCAGATTACAAAAAACCTATATCTACCATCCATATTGCACTTGTATCACCATCTCTTCGCTGAACTAGTGCACCTATGCAATTTACCATTGTATTGGGTGTGTTGGGGACACAAGAGACTCTTTGTTATTTGGTTGCAGGGTTGTTTGAGAGAGACCATCTTCAACCTACGCCTCCCACGGATTGATAAACCTTAGGTCATCCACTTGAGGGAAATTTGCTATTGTCCTACAAACCTCTACACTTGGAGGCCCAACAACGTCTACAAGAAGAAGGTTGTGTAGTAGACATCATATATCTGGTTGTTTGCAGTATGCCTTGTTTATCTCAGTTGTTCACAATGTGATGCTCTATATGTGCAATTATTTACTGTGCAGTACATTTCATCAATCCAGTTTTAAACAGACCGATAGGAATGCATATATTTGCTTGCTGCTTGGGATATAACTACTGGGTATGAACCGCCCAGGAGGGCCCGGGTTATACCACTGGCGGCTTACCAATGAAGATGGCGGATCATACGAGCTCGTTGACGGCCCAAAACCCATAGGTGACTTAAGGCCCAAGGGGATGAACCGCCATGTATGTATGACTTGTATTGTAAGGCAAGCGTAGATAGTCACGGAGCCGGACACGTCGTGTATGAGCCGGTCGGGACTCCGTGAACCGCCGGGCGTCAACCTGTGTATAGAAAGGGACGACCCGAGAGCGGTTTAGGGCAGGAAAGAAGAGATCGAGATCAAGCGTATTCGCTCCTTGGTAATCGAAACCCTAGCAATACCACCTCAAACTGGATTAGGCTTTTACCTTCACCACATGGGGCCGAACCAGTATAAACTCTCTATGTCCTTTGTCCCGACTAACCCCTTTAAGCTAACCTCATTGCGATGGCTCCACGACTAAGTCCTTCCGCTAGGACATCTGCCGTGTTAAGTCCACGACAGTTGGCGCCCACCGTGGGGCTGGCGATGGTGGTTTCGAGTTCTTGAAGGGCAGCTTCGAAGGGATCAAGGGATACGCTGTGAGTCGTCGCGGCAAGCTCTACATCGACGATGCAGGCTGGGGCCCTGATGTCGGCTCAATCGAGTACAGATACCGGGTCCCCTTCGGCGGAATCCACGTCTTCATTGGCAAGATCGGCGAACCGGGCCCTGAGCCGGACACCTGCACCGACATCATCGAGACGGCTCAGCGTGCACGACCCGCCCGGGTTCAACCCGTCGTCAAGCATGCCTTTGTTGGATGTATCCAAGGGGCGGAATTTGAGGAAGGATCTATGTCTGGCGGTGAGACGGCCATCTATTCTGATGGTGAATCGTCCACAGGCGAGACTAACTCAATGTATCAAATGCAAGACGACCGGTTTGGGGGCTGTTCCGATGGCGACAGTATTCCGGACCCATATGAGCCGCCGAACAGGGTCGCGATCTTCATGGCCGGTACACAGCCAACCCTTGGTTCAAAAACCGCCGCGGCTATGACCTCCAGTTCAACGGCTGCGGCAGCGGCTGGTGCTAGCAGTTCTGCGCGCCCACCGGCTCAAGTTCTCACCAAGTTGTTGGAAGCTTTGGCGACTTTAATGAGAGTAGAGGTAACCCAGGACACACAGGAACAACATAAGGTTGATGTGGTGAAGTTACGTGATGAGATAGCTAAGGAAGAACTGGCGGCTGAGAACGCTAGGATGGCTACGGAGCAGGCTCTATTGGACGCCAGGCACAACGGATTCAGGCAGAGTCCTTCCGGCTCACACTGGATCAGAACGCTTCAAACAAGATCTTGAGGAGGAGGCACCGGAGTCATCTACCCCCATTTTATGAGCCGACAAACCTCTTCAACACGCTTGGAGCAGGGACCAGTGACCCACCGGTGGTGAACCGGACGGTTGAACCGCCCGTGACTGGAGCGCCGGTTCAGCCACATGCGATGGATCCACCTCTCTTGAATAATACTCCGCCTCAATATGTACCGACACCTCTGGGTCATTATTCCAACCCTTTAGATAATATGATTGCTGCGCCAACACAATTGGCGGCTCTGCCAGTTGAAGGTGAGTCTCCAACGGTGATAAAGACATGGAGGGCCAGAGAGCTTCTTCAGACAACTATGGCTCAACAGGTGGCTTATTCTTCCAGTCGCGAGCGGATTCACTCAACCCCTCGTCCCAGCCGGAGTTATAGTAGGCACATTGACTCACCAGCAGTGTCAAGCAGTGAACAGCACCGTAACCAGCCTCGTGGGCATGACGCGACGCGTGGCGGTACCAATGCTCAACTTTAGTGGATCAGGGCAGGGCGCGTCGGGAGGCTGAGCTGGTGGCCCAGCAAGCGGCTCATCAATATTCTTCGGCTTATCCGACAACTTCGGTGGAGGCAGGCGTGACCTCTAGAACCTTGGGTGTGCCATGTTTAGTGCCGGCTCTACGTAACGAGCGTTTTCCCAAGGATTTCAAGGGTCCTCGTAAGGTGCCTAACTACACAGCAGATCAACCCCCTGAAGCTTGGATTGAAAGTTATGAGATGGCAATGGAGATGCTGGATGTTGGCGATGCTGCATGCGCTAAGTATTTCACTATGATGTTGGATGGGACAGCTCGTACCTGGTTGAAAGGGCTGCCTGCCAACTCCATTGGATCATGGGCCGAGTTAAAAGCCCGGTTATCCAGATTATTAAAGACACGTGCAAGCAGCCTATGTCAATCGTGGATTTGGATTCCTATGTCCAAGATGAGGGCGAGTCAACAACCCATTGGGTGCGTCGGGTCTCAGCCATCCTACACTCGTCGAACCGTATCAATGCCAGTTCAGCAGTCCTGATGTTGGAGAAGAACTGTCGTTTCATGCCTCTTAAGAAGAAACTCGGGCGGCTTAAACGCCACTGCAGTGACATGGGGGAGCTAATGGCGGCTCTTGTCAAGTATGCCGACTCGGATAGTACCAAGGACCCTGAGTCTGATGATGAATGGCCAGGTAAGGGAAAGAAGAGCAGCAACACAAAAGGGCAGCAACATAACCCGACAAGTCAGGGTGGCAATGGTAAGCGCAAAGCTGATGGTAATTTGGATTTTGTGGCCAACACCAATACACAGAATAATAGTCAGCGCCGCAAGGGTAAGCCGCCCCCTCGGTTTGGAGGGCCAAAATTCAATCTTGAAGGGATGATGAATCAGCCCTACCTGAAACATGGTACGCGGGAAAAGCCGGCCACTCACCTTCGGAAGGATTGCTTCATTATGAGGTAGTACAGAAAATCCAATTTTTTCCGGAACAATCATGGGCCGGTCGGTGGCTCGGGATCCGGTTCTCACGGTCCGTTATGGTAGTGGCGGTTCTAATTTCGGTTTCCAGGGCCAAGGCAATCAAGGTGGTTTCAATCAACAGTCTGGTCAAGGGAATCAGCAGCAGCAGTCTGGTTATCAAAGTAACCCGAAGCAGTTGAATAGTGGACAGTACCACATTTTCACCACAAGTTTATGCAAGCGGGATCCGAAACTTCATAAAAGGGCAGTGAACGCAGTTGAGCCGGCGTTTCCCCGTTACTTCTGATGGTCTGAACACCCTATTCTCTGCAGTCATGAGGATCACCCGCCCCGGGTTGATAATCCGGGTCAGTTGGCTCTGGTAGTGGCGCCTCAGGTTGGAGGGTACAAATTTACCAACGTACTCATGGACGGGGGTAGCAGCATCAATATTCTGTATTATAAAACTTTTCATCGCATGAGCTTGACTGACAAAGATCTCAAGCCGTCAAACACTGTTTTTCACGGCGTGGTGCCTGGTAAGTCGGCGTATCCAGTGGGCAAAATATCTTTGGAGGTTGCTTTTGGAGATGATTATGATTCTATATCTGAGACATTGACCTTTGAAGTGGTTAAAATCAAGAGCCCTTATCATGCTCTGTTTGGGCGGCCGGCTTATGCTAAGTTCATGGCAAGGCCTTGTTATGTCTATTTGCAGCTTAAGATGCCGGGTCACAAGGGCACCATCACAGTGCATGGAAGTTAGAAGATAACCTTGGAGTGTGAACAAGGCGATGCTGCTTACGCTGTATCTGTCTGTGCGAAAGAAGAATTGAAATTTTACAAGGATAATGTTGACCCGGCGGATATGACATATTTGAAAAAGCCAACCACAGAGCATGACCCCCTATTGAAAATTTAAGTCGGCAGATGACACTAAGCTAGTTGACTTCGTCCTGGCGATTCATCCAAGCAGTTCAGCATCAATGCCAATCTGGATCAGAAATAGGAAAGCGCGCTCATCGAGTTCATCCGTGAGAACCAGGACATCTTTGCATGGAAACCTTCAGACATGCCGAGTGTACCGAGGGAACTCGCTGAGCACACTCTCAATATTGATCCAAAGTTTAAACCGGTCAACCAATTCCTTCGCCGTTTCAAAGAAGAGAGGCGCAAGGACATTGGTGAAGAATTAGCCCAGCTCTTGGCAGCTGGGTTTATTGTTGAAGTTTTTCATCCTGAGTGGTTGGCTAACCGGGTGCTGGTACTTAAGAAAAACGGCACTTGGTGCATGTGTGTGGATTATACAGATCTTAACAAGGCTTGCCCGACTGATCCTTTTGCTCTCCCCCGTATTGATCAGATCATTGATGCTACGGTGGGTTGTGAGCGTTTGATTTTTTGGATGCATATTTTGGTTATCATCAGATCAAGATGGCAGTTAAGGACCAGGAGAAGACAACCTTCATCACTCCCTTTGGAGCCTTCTGTTATGTGTCTATGCCTTTTGGGCTTAAGAGTGCCCAGGCAACTTACCAGTGGTGTGTGCAAAATTGCCTTCATGATGAGATTGGGCGCAATGTTCATGCTTATGTGGATGATATTGTCGTGAAATCTAGGAAGAAGGAAACCTTGACAGATGATTTGAAAGAGACCTTTGACAATCTTCGGGTCTCCAAGATGATGCTTAACCTGGCCAAGTGTGTCTTTGGCATGCCAGCAGGCAAGCTTTTGGGTTTTCTGGTTTCTGAAAGAGGCATTTAGGCTAACCTGGAAAATATCAAGGCTATTACTTCCTTGGCTAAACCAGCGTGTATCAAGGATGTTCAGCGTCTGGCGGGTCGTATTGTGGCCTTGAGCCGTTTCATAAGCTGGTTGGGAGAAAAGGCTATCCCTCTATACCAGATGATCAAGAAGACATATTACTTTGTCCGGAGTGATGTTGCTGATCAGGCGTTTGAGGCCTTGAAGAAACAGTTAGCTGAGCCGCCGGTTCTTGCTGCTCCCATTGATAAAGAGCCCTTGTTGTTGTATGTGGCTGCCAATAGCCGAGCTGTCAGCATGGCAATTGTGGTGGAAAGGAAGGAGTAGGCAAGGAGCATCCGGTTCAGAGGCCGGTTTACTACATCAGTGAAGTGCTCATTGTGTCCAAGCAGAGGTGTCTGCATTGGCAGAAGCTTGTATATGGGGTGTTCATGGCTAGTCGAAAGCTTAAGCAATATTTTCTGGGTCATCCCATCACTGTGGTAAGTTCTTCTCCCTTAGGGGATATTATTCAAAACAGAGAAGCCACAGGTCGGGTAGCCAAGTGGGCCATTGAGCTTGGACCCCATGGCTTGAAGTATATGCCTCGCACAGCCATCAAGTCTCAAGCACTTGTAGACTTCATAAATGATTGGACAGAGCTGCAGATGCCTGAGGAGAAGCCGGATAGCACATATTGGACTATTCACTTCGATGGATCCAGACAGTTGGAAGGCTCGGGGGCTGGAGTTGTCTTAACTTCCCCCACGAGGTGATAAATTTTGTTATGTTTTATGGTTGATGTTCCCTTGTACTAACAATGCAGCTGAGTATGAAGCCTTGCTCCATGATCTTCGGATGGCTAAGGAGATGAACTTAAGCCGGGTGAGGTGTTTTGGTGACTCAGATTTGGTAGCACAACAAGTTTCTGGCACTTGGGATTCTAAGGACCCACTCATGGCGGCTTATCGCCGAGAAGTTGATGCTATTGCTGGTCATTTCAAGGTCTATCAAGTAGAGCATGTTGATCGAAGGAAAAACAAGGCGGCTGATGCTTTGAGCCGGTTGGGATCCCAGCGTAAGCCAGTGCCACCCAATATTTTCCTTGATATTCTGCATAATCCTTCAGTCAAACTACCTACAGAGGAAGATCTTGCTATTCCTGAGCCGGAGGCACAGCTGGTGGCGGCTCTTCATGCTATTCCTGATTGGACAGTTCCATATTTGGCGTATATGACCCGGGCTGAGTTACCTGAAGATGAAACTTTGGCCAGGAAAATAACCCAATGGTCTAAGTCAATGACTATTGTCAATGGAGAGTTGCATCATCGCAGTGTTACAGGGGCGTTTCAACGTTGTGTCTCTCCTGAAGAAGGCTGTGAGATCTTACGAGAGATTCATGAAGGAGATTGTGGTCATCATGCCAGCTCTAAATCTCTCGTGGCCAAGGCTTTTCGTCATGGATTTTACTGGCTGACGGCTCATGCTAATGCTAAGGATTTGGTCAGTAAATATGATGGTTGTCAGAAATTCTCTTGACGAGCTCATGTGCCGGCTCAAGAATTGAGGATGATTCCAATTGTTTGGCCATTTGCAGTCTGGGGGCTTGATATGGTTGGACCTTTCAAAAGGTCCAAGGATAAAAAGACCCACCTTTTGGTGGCGGTTGACAAATTCACAAAGTGGGTTGAAGCAGAGCCGGTTAGTAAGTGTGACGCGGCAATAGCAGTTCAATTCATCAAAAAGGTGATTTTCCGTTCTGGTTTTCCCCACAGCATTATAACTGATAATGGCACTAATCTGTCCAAGGGTGCTATGAAAGAGTTTTGTCAACGAGAGCATATTCGACTTGATGTATCATCAGTGGCTCACCCCCAGTCCAATGGTCAAGCTGAGAGAGCCAATCAGGAAATTTTGAGAGGCATCAAGCCCCGGCTTATGGTCCCTTTGCAGAGGACGTCGGGTTGTTGGGTGGAAGAGTTACCCTCAGTGTTATGGAGCATCAATACTGATACGTCTCCAACGTATCTATAATTTTTGATTGTTCCATGCTAATATATTATCAATCTTGGACGTTTTATATACATTTATATGCTATTTTATATGATTTTTGGGACTAACCTATTAACCTAGAGCCCAGTGCCAGTTTCTGTTTTTTCCTTGTTTTTGAGTATCGCACAAAAGGAAAACCAAACGGAGTCTAATTGACCTGAAAATTCACGGAGATTATTTTTGGACCAGAAGAAGCCCATGGAGTATCGGAGATGGGCTAGAAGAGTCCCGAGGCACCCACGAGGGTGGGGGCTGCGCCCTACCCCCCTGGGCGCGCCCCTACCTCATGGCCGCCTCGGAGACCCCCCCTGACTTGTTCCCGACGCTAAAAATCCCTATAAATACATAAACCCCCAGAACATAACCTAGATCGGGAGTTCTGCCACCACAAGCCTCTGTAGCCACCAAAAACCAATTGGGACCCTGTTCCGGCACCCTGCCGGGGGGATCCATCACCGGTGGCCATCTTCATCATCCTGACGCTCTCCATGACGAGGAGGGAGTAGTTCACCCTCGGGGCTGAGGGTATGTACCAGTAGCTATGTGTTTGATCTCTCTCTCTCTCTCTCTCTCGTGTTCTTGATTAAGCACTATCTTGATGTATCGCGAGCTTTGCTATTATAGTTGGATATTATGATGTTTCTCCCCCTCTACTCTCTTGTAATGGATTGAGATTCATCTTTGAAGTTATCTTATCGGATTGAGTCTTTAAGGATTTGAGAACACTTGATGTATGACTTGCATGTGCTTATCTGTGGTGACAATGGGATATTCACGTGATCCACTTGACGTATGTTTTGTCGATCAAATTGCGAGTTCCGTGACCTCATGAACTTATGCATAGGGGTTGGCACACGTTTTCGTCTTGACTCTCTGGTAGAAACTTTGGGGCACTCTTTGAAGTTCTTTGTGTTGGTTGAATAGATGAATCTGAGATTGTGTGATGCATATTGTATAATCATACCCACAGATACTTGTGCTGACATTGGAGTATCTAGGTGACATTAGGGTTTTGGTTGATGTCTGTCTTAAGGTGTTATTCTAGTACGAACTCTAGGATAGATCGAACGGAAAGAATAGCTTCGTGTTATTTTACTACGGACTCTTGAATAGATCGATCAGAAATGATAACTTTGAGGTGGTTTCGTACCCTACAATAATCTCTTCGTTTGTTCTCCGCTATTAGTGACCTTGGAGTGACTCTTTGTTGCATGTTGAGGGATAGTTATATGATCCAATTATGTTATTATTGTTGAGAGAACATGCACTAGTGAAAGTATGAACCTTAGGCCTTGTTTCCTAGCATTGCAATACCGTTTACGCTCACTTTTATCATTAGTTACCTTGTTGTTTTTTATATTTTCAGATTACAAAAACCTATATCTACCATCCATATTGCACTTGCATCACCATCTCTTCGCCGAACTAGTGGACCTATACAATTTACCATTGTATTGGGTGTGTTGGGGACACAAGAGACTCTTTGTTATTTGGTTGTAGGGTTGCTTGAGAGAGACCATCCTCATCCTACGCCTCCCACGGATTGATAAACCTTAGGTCATCCACTTGAGGGAAATTTGCTACTGTCCTACAAACCTCTGCACTTGGAGGCCCAACAACGTCTACAAGAAGAAGGTTGTGTAGTAGACATCAAGCTCATTTCTGGCGCCGTTGCCGGGGAGGTTAGCGCTTGAAGGTATATCTTTAGATCTTGCAATCGAATCTTTTAGTTTCTTGTTTTATCACTAGTTTAGTTTATAAAAGAAAAGTACAAAAAAATGGAATTGAGGGTGCCTCGTATGCTTCATATTTTTAATATCTTTCATGAAAATGAGGATTCCAATAATTGTGCCAAAATGTTAGAAGAAGAATGCATTAAAATGTTTGGCACTAAATCTTTGAATGATGAGCATGATTGCAATGTTGTTAGTATGAGCTCTTTGGATATCCATAGTACTAATGATGATTGGACTAGTCATGATAAAAATATCTCTTATAAGCATGTCAATTTTGGTGGAGTGCATAGAGCTTGCAAGCACTCACCAAATAGGGAAGATAGATTTTGCAAGAGGCATAAGTATTTAGAAACTAAATGGTTGCAAGAGAGGCTAGATGCTTGTGCTGGAAATTTAAAATTTCTTTGCCATCCTTGTGAACTTTGCAATGAACGTGATCATTTAAATCTCCAATGCAAATTGTTTCTTGATCAAATCATGTCCATAAATTGTGATGTCTTGATTTCCCTTGCACATCATAATGAACTTAGTTTGCTTGTGGGTCATGAAGAAATGAAACGTATAACTAAGGATCTTCCAGAATTTGTCCTTGATAAAGTTCTTGATTTTGATCTAGAGGAAATTTATATGTATTGTGCGGTGAATTGCTTTGAAAATCCTTATATTGCCAATTACATAAAGACAAGAAAACAAATAGAAGATGAAGAGAATACTAATGAAAGGGAAGAGACTTCCCAATATTCTCCTATTATTTCTGATGATGAATCAGGTAACAAGGAGGAGCCTTCTATTCAACCAATCTCATTAATAAGGAGCTCCAAAAAGAGGAGTAAACCCACACATGATGTGAAGAAGAAAAACAAAAGACAGAGAAGCAAAGGTAAAAAGGTATCCCTCCCAAATGATGTTGCTCCTATTACTCATTGTGATGATGATAATTGCTATACTATTGGTGCTATCCATACTATTAATGATGAGGGTGATTATGCTTATGATATTAAAAGGCCCAAGCTTGGGGATGCTATGTTTGATGAGAATGACTGATACGTCTCCAACATATCTATAATTTTTTATTGTTCCATGCTATTATATTATCTGTTTTGGATGTTTAATGGCCTTTATTATACACTTTTATATTATTTTTGGACTAACCTACTAACTAGAGGCCCAATGCAAATTGCTGTTTTTTGCCTATTTCAGTGTTCCGCGGAAAAGGAATATCAAACGGAATGAAACCTTCGGGAGAGTTATTTTTGGAACAAACACAATCCAGGAGACTTGGAGTGGACGTCAAGGAAGCAACGAGGCGGCCACGAGGTACGGAGGCGCGCCCAGGGGGTAGGTGCGCCCCCACCCTCGTGGGCCCCTCGTGGCTCTACCGACCTCCTTCCTTCGCCTATATATACTCATATACCCTGAAAACATCCGAGAGCACCACGAAACCCTATTTCCACCACTGTAACCTTCTGTACCCGTGAGATCCCATCTTGGGGCCTTTTCCAGCGCTCCGCCGGAGGGGGAATCGATCACGGAGGGCTTCTACATCAACACCATAGCCTCTCCAATGATGTGTGAATAGTTTACCACAGACCTTCGGGTCCATAATTATTAGCTAGATGGCTTCTTCTCTCTCTTTGGATCTCAATACAAAGTTCTCCTCGATTCTCTTGGAGATCTATTCGATGTAGTTCTTTTTGCGGTGTGTTTGTCGAGATCCGATGAATTGTGGGTTTATGATCAAGATTATCTATGAACAATATTTGGTTCTTCTCTGAATTCTTATATGTATGATTTGTTATCTTTGCAAGTCTCTTCGAATTATCAGTTTGGTTTGGCCTACTAGATTGATCTTTCTTGCAATGGGAGAAGTGCTTAGCTTTGGGTTCAATCTTGCGGTGTCCTTTCCCGGTGACAGCAGGGGCAGCAAGGCACGTATTGTATTGTTGCCATCGAGGATAAAAAGATGGGGTTTATATCATATTGCTTGAGTTTATCCCTCTACATCATGTCATCTTGCCTAATGCGTTACTCTGTTCTTATGAACTTAATACTCTAGATGCATGCTGGATAGCGGTCGATGTGTGGAGTAATAGTAGTAGATGCATAATTGTTTTGGTCTACTTGTCACGGACGTGATGCCTATATACATGATCATGCCTAGATACTCTCATAACTATGCGCTTTTCTATCAATTGCTCGACAGTAATTTGTTCACCCACCGTAGAATATGCTATCTTGAGAGAAGCCACTAGTAAAACCTATGGCCCCCGGATCTATCTTCCACCATATTATTTTCCCGTTAATTTGCTATTTCTACCGCCGTTTATTTTGCAATCTTTACTTTTCAATCTATATCATAAAAATACCAAAAATATTTATCTTATTATCTCTATCAGATCTCACTTTTGCAAGTGGCCGTGAAGGGATTGACAACCCCTTTATCGCGTTGGTTGCAAGGTTCTGATTTGTTTGTGCAGGTACAAGGCGACTTGCGTGTAACCTCCTACTGGATTGATACCTTGGTTCTCAAAAACTGAGGGAAATACTTACGCTACTTTGCTGCATCACCCTTTCCTCTTCAAGGGAAAACGAACGCATGCTCAAGAGGTAGCAAGAAGGATTTCTGGCGCCATTGCCGAGGAGGCTTACGCCAAGTCAAGTCAAGATTTGATCTCCCAGCAACTAGCCATTTCTGGCGCCGTTGTCGTGGAGATCTACGCACAAGTCAGGACATACCAAGTACACATCACAAACTCTTATCCCTCACATTACATTATTTGCCATTTGCCTCTCGTTTTCCTCTCCCCCACTTCACCTTTGCCTTTTCTTCGCCCTCCTTCCGTTCGATCTTGTGTTACCATGTGCCTTCTTTTTGCTTGCATCTTCGCTTGCTAAAAGTTTATGGATCCTCATCCCCTTTCTAATCTTTTTAAAAGATCCAATTATGATGAACCAATTTCTAGTGATTTGAGTGCACTAGATTATCTTTATGAGATTTTGCTTGAAATTCGTGAATCTGAAAATTGTGATGAAGAAATTTATGAAGAAATTCACTATAGCTCCTTGAAAAAAAGCATGATTGCAATGATTTTACTATAAATTCTCTTGATGTCAGTTTGCTAATAATATGCAAAACCTAAGCTTGGGGATGCTAGTTTTGCTATGTCTACTACTTGTTGCAATGATCATGATTGGGGTGATTCTTCTTATGATCTTGAAAATTTATTTAAGCCCCATGATGAATATGAGATTGATAATAGTGTTTGCAATAATATTGAAAGTGGGTTTGGAAGAGTGTCAACTTTAGATCCCACATATTTGGAGGATTTTCAATCTTATGAAATTTTTGATAACAGTGGGTTTGGAGAGGTCATGACTTTAGTTAATGTTAATCCCACTATTTCGGAAGAGTGTCAACTTTGCATGCATTGGGATCATGAAGAGAAAATTTTATGTGATATATATATTGTTGAATTTGAGTATGATCCTACATGTAATTATTATGAGAGAGAAAAATATGGTTGTAGAAATTTTTATCTTACTAAATTACCTCTCGTCATGTTGAGATTGCTATCGTCTCTTTCTTCTTCCTTGCATATGCTAATTTTTGCTTGCTATGATAATTTGCTTGCTTATAAAATGCCTATGCATAGGAAGTATGTTAGACTTAGATGTGTTTATCACGTGTTCTTTGATGCTCTCTTTGTGCGTTAATTCTTGTCTTTGATGTGAGCATCATTAAAATTATCAATGCCTAGCTAAAAAGGCTTTAAAGAAAAGCGCTTGTTGGGAGGCAACCCAATTTTATTTTTGTTCTTTACTTTTTGTTCCTGTTTAGTAATAGATATTTCATCTGGCCTCTGGTTAGATGTGGTTTCATGTTTTAACTAGTGTTTGTGCCAAGTAATACCTATAGGATCTTCTTGGTGATAATTATTTGATCTCGCTGAAAAAATCAGAAACTTTCTCCTCACAAAAACAATTGTTAAAAATCACCAGAACGTGATAAAATACTGATTTCAATTGCAGTACATAATAATCAAATTATCTGGGTCGTCCTATTTTGGCAGAATTTTTGAGTTGCAGAAGTTTGCGTTTGATACAGATTACTACAGACTGTTCTGTTTTTGACAGATTCTATTTTTTGTGTGTTGTTTGCTTATTTTGATGAATCTATGGCTAGTATTGGGGGGTATGAACCATAGATAAGTTGGAATACACTAGGTTTGACACCAATATAAATAAAGAATGAGTTTATTACAGTACCTTAAAGTGGTGGTTTGTTTTATTTCGCTAACGGAGCTCATGAGATTTTCTGTTGAGTTTTGTGTTGTGAAGTTTTCAAGTTTTTGGGTAAAGATTTGATGGATTTCGGAACAAGGAGTGGCAAGAGCTTAAGCTTGGGGATGCCCAAGGCACCCCAAGGTAAAATTCAAGGACAACGAAAAGCCTAAGCTTGGGGGTGCCCCGGAAGGCATCCCCTCTTTCGTCTTCGTCTCGGTAACTTTACTTGAGGCTATATTTTTATTCACCACATGATATGTGTTTTGCTTGGAGCGTCTTGTATGATTTGAGTCTTTGATTTTTAGTTTACCACAATCATCCTTGCTGTACGCACCTTTTGAGAGAGACACACATGAATCGGAATTTAGTAGAACACTCTTTGTGCTTCACTTATATCTTTTGAGCTAGATAATTTTCCTCTAGTGCTTCGCTTATATCTTTTTAGAGCACGGTGGTGGTTTTATTTTATAGAAATTATTAATATCTCATGCTTCACTTATATTATTTTGGGAGTCCTATAAAACAGCATGGTAATTTTCTTTGGTTAAAATTTTAGTCCTAAAGTGATGAGCATCCAAGATAGGTATAATAAAAACTATCATATAAAGTGCATTGAATACTATGAGAAGTTTGATTCTTTATAATTGTTTTTTGATATGAAGATGGTGATATTAGAGTCATGCTAGTTGATTAGTTGTGAATTTGAGAAATACTTGTTCTAAAGTTTGTGATTCCCGTAGCATGCACGTATGGTGAACCGTTATGTGATGAAGTCGGAGCATGATTTATTTATTGATTGTCTTCCTTATGAGTGGCGGTCGGGGACAAGCGATGGTCTTTTCCTACCAATCTATTCCCCTAGGAGCATGCGTGTAGTACTTCATTTCGATAACTAACATATTTTTGCAATAAGTATGTGAGTTCTTTATGACTAATGTTGAGTCCATGGATTATACGCACTCTCACCGTTCCACCATTGCTAGCCTCTCTAATACCACGCACCTTTCGCCGATATCATACACCCACCATATACCTTCCTCAAAACAGCCACCATACCTACCTATTATGGCATTTCCATAGTCATTCCGAGATATATTGCCATGGAACTCACCACCGTTCCATTTGTTATGACACGCTCCATCATTGTCATATTGCTTTGCATGATCATGTAGTTGACATCGTATTTGTGGCAAAGCCACCTTTATAATTCTTTCATACATGTCACTCTTGATTCATTGCATATCCCGGTACACCGCCGGAGGCATTCACATAGAGTCATATTTTGTTCTAAGTATTGAGTTGTAATTTTTGAGTTGTAAGTAAATAAAATTGTGATGATCATCATTATTAGAGCATTGTCCCAAGTGAGGAAAGGATGATGGAGACTATGATTTCCTCACAAGTCGGGATGAGGCTCCGGACGAAAAGAGAAAAAAAAGAGAAAAAAAGAGGACATAAAAAGAGAGAAAAAGGCCCAAATAAAAAAAATTAGAAAAAAAAATGAAAGAAAAAGAGAGAAGGGACAATGTTACTATCCTTGTACCACACTTGTGGTTCAACGTAGCACCGTGATCTTCATGATAGAGAGTCTCCTATGTTGTCACTTTCGTATACTAGTGGGAAATTTTACATTATAGAACTTGGCTTGTATATTCCAATGATGGGCTTCCTCAAAATGCCCTAGGTCTTCGTGATCAAGCGAGTTGGATACACACCCACTTAGTTTGTTTTGTTGAGCTTTCATACACTTATAGCTCTAGTGCATCCTTTGCATGGCAATCCCTACTCACTCACATTCGTATCTATTGATGGGCATATCCATAGCCTGTTGATACGCCTAGTTGATGTGAGACTATCTTCTCCTTTTTGTCTTCTCCACAACCACCTTTCTATTCCACATATAGTGCTATGTCCATGGCTCACGCTCATATATTGCGTGAAGATTGAAAAGGTTTGAGAACATCAAAAGTATGAAACAATTTATTTGCTTGTCACCGAGGTTGTGCATGATTTAAATATTTTGTGTGATGAAGATAGAGCATAGCCAGACTATATGATTTTGTAGGGATAACTTTCTTTGTCCATGTTATTTTGAGAAGACATGATTGCTTTATTAGTACGCTTGAAGTATTATTATTTTTATGTCAATATTAAACTGTTATCTTGAATCTTTCCGATCTGAACATTCATGCCACAATAAAGAAAATTACATTGAGAATTATGCTAGGTAGCATTCCACATCAAAAATTATGTTTTTATCATTTACCTACTCGAGGACGAGCAGGAATTCAGCTTGGGGATGCTTGATACGTCTCCAATGTATCTATAATTTTTTTATTGTTCCATGCTATTATAATATCTGTTTTGGATGTTTAATGGATTTATTATACACTTTCATATTATTTTTGGGACTAACCTAGTAACCGGAGGCCTAGTGCAAATTGTTGTTTTTTGCCTATTTCAGTGTTTCGCAGAAAAGGAATATCAAACGGAATCCAAACGGAATGAAACCTTCGGGAGAGTTATTTTTGGAACAAACGCAATCCATGAGACTTGGAGTGGACGTCAAGGAAGCAACAAGGCGGCCGCGAGGTAGGGAGGCGCGCCCAAGGGGGTAGGCGTGCCCCCCACCCTCGTGGGCCCCTCGTGGCTCCACCGACCTCCTTCCTTTGCCTATATATACTCATATACACTGAAAACATCCAAGAGCACCACGAAACCCTATTTCCACCGCCGCAACCTTCTGTACCCGTGAGATCCCATCTTGGGGCCTTTTCCGGCGCTCCACCGGAGGGGGAATCGATCACGGAGGGCTTCTACATCAACACCATAGCCTCTCCGATGATGTGTGAGTAGTTTACCATAGACCTTCGGGTCCATAGTTATTAGCTAGATGGATTCTTCTCTCTCTTTGGATCTCAATACAAAGTTCTCCTCGATTCTCTTGGATATATATTCGATGTAATTCTTTTTGTGGTGTGTTTGTCGAGATCCGATGAATTGTGGGTTTATGATCAAGATTATCTATGAACAATATTTGGTTCTTCTCTGAATTATTATATGTATGATTTGTTATCTTTGCATGTCTCTTCAAATTATCAGTTTGGTTTGGCCTACTAGATTGATCTTTCTTGCAATGGGAGAAGTGCTTAGCTTTGGGTTCAATCTTGTGGTGTCCTTTCCCAGTGACAGCAGGGGCAGCAAGACACGTATTGTATTGTTGCCATTGAGGATAAAAAGATGGGGTTTATATCATATTGCTTGAGTTTATCCCTCTACATCATGTCATCTTGCCTAATGTGTTACTCTGTTCTTATGAACTTAATACTCTAGATGCATGCTGGATAGCGGTCGATGCGTGGAGTAATAGTAGTAGATGCAGAATCGTTTGGGTCTACTTGTCACGGGCGTGATGCCTATATACATGATCATGCCTTGATATTCTCATAACTATGCGCTTTTCTATCAATTGCTCGACTGTAATTTGTTCACCCGCCGTAGAATATGCTATCTTGAGAGAAGCCACTAGTGAAACCTATGGCCCTCGGATCTATCTTCCATCATATTATTTTCCCACTAATTTGCTATTTCTACCGCCGTTTATTTTGCAATCTTTACTTTCCAATCTATATCATAAAAATATCACAATATTTATCTTATTATCTCTATCAGATCTCACTTCTGCAAGTGGCCGTGAAGGGATTGACAACCCCTTTATCGCGTTGGTTGCAAGGTTCTTATTTGTTTGTGCAGGTACAAGGCGACTTGCGTGTAGCCTCCTACTAGATTGATACCTTGGTTCTCAAAAACTGAGGAAAATACTTACGCTACTTTGCTGCATCACCCTTTCCTCTTGAAGGGAAAACCAACGCATGCTCAAGTGGTAGCAATGACTTGTTTGAGAATTTATTTGCTGCAATTAATGTTGTCCCAAGCTTGGGGATGCTATGTTTTATGAAGATGATATTTTTAGCCTCCCAAGTTTTGATGAGCAAATTTATTATGATGATAGCATGCCTCCTATTTATGATGGTTATATTTATGAAAGTGGGTTTGGAAGAGTGTCAACTTTAGGAAGTAATGATCCCACTATTTTGGAGGGTGTTGAATCTTATTGTGACAATTATGAAAGTGGATTTGGAGAGGTCATGACTTTATTTAGTAATGATTCCACTATCTTGGAAGAGGTTTCAATTAATTATGATGAGAACAAAGTTGCTCGTTATGATGATTATTGTGATGACACTCATGGTATTCGAGTTTCTTATGATACTCCCACTATTCCGAATGAGAAGAATTTTACTTATGTGGAGAGTAGTAAAATTTCTATGCAAGTAGATCATGAAAAGAATGCTTTATGTGATGGTTATATTGTTGAATTCATTCATGATGCTGCTGAAAATTATTATGAGGGAGGAACATATGATTGTAGGAATTGCAATAATATCAAGTTTCCTCTCTATGTGTTGAAAATCTTGAAGCTATGCTTGTTTTGCTTTCCTATGCTGGTTGATTCTTGCCATAAGTTGTTTGATCACAAAATCCCTATGCCTAGGAAGTGGGTTAGACTTAATTGTGCTAGTCATATTCTTCATGATGCTCTCTTTATGTTTCAATTCTTATCTTTTATATGAGCATCATTGAAATCATCATGCCTAGCTAAAAGAAATTAAAGAAAAGCGCTTGTTGGGAGACAACCCAATATTTACCCTTAATGTTTTTGTGTGTTCACATGATTAAGATACCTTAGTAATCACGTTTTATAGCTTTTGTTTCAATAAAGTGCCAAGTAGAACCTTTGGGAAGACTTGGGTGAAAGTTAATGTGATCTTGCTGTAAAAAACAGAAACTTTGCACTCACGAGATTAGCTGTCATTTTTTACAGAAGAGTGATTTTAAGTTTATTCTTTTTGAAGAAGATTAATAGACAAATTCCTCAGGTCCACCAATTTATTTCAGAATTTTTGGAGTTACAGAAGTATTCGAGAGTTACAGATTACTACAGACTGTTCTGTTTTTGACAGATTCTGTTTTCTATGTGTTGTTTGCTTATTTTGATGAATCTATGAGTAGTATCGGAGGGTATGAACCATAGAGAAGTTGGAATACAGTAGACATTACACCAATATGAATTTAGAATGAGTTCACAACAGTGCCTAAGTGGTGATTTATTTTCTTATACTAACGGAGCTTACGAGTTTTCTGTTGAGTTTTGTGTTGTGAAGTTTTCATGTTTTGGGTAAAGATTCGATGGACTATGGAATAAGGAGTGGCAACAGCCTAAGCTTGGGGATGCCCAAGGCATCCCAAGGTAATATTCAAGGACAACCAAGAGCCTAAGCTTGGGGATGCCCC
Source organism: Aegilops tauschii subsp. strangulata (assembly GCF_002575655.3). Lineage (NCBI taxonomy): Eukaryota > Viridiplantae > Streptophyta > Magnoliopsida > Poales > Poaceae > Aegilops > Aegilops tauschii. The sequence goes on along the minus strand of NC_053040.3, from coordinate 73,910,266 downwards.
GGATGGCATCGTCTTCGTTCATCGGTAACTTTACATGGAGCTATATTTTTATTCACCACATGATATGTGTTTTGCTTGGAGCGTCATTTTATTTTATTTTGTTTTTCTTGCAGTTTGAATAAAATATCAAGATCTGAAATTATTAAATGTTATAGAGTCTTCACATAGTTACATAATTATTCAACTACTCATTGATCTTCACTTATATCTTTCGGAGTAGTTTGTCGTTTGTTGTAGTGCTTCACTTATATCCTTTTAGAGCACGGCGGTGGTTTTATTTTGAAGAAATAGATGAACTCTCATGCTTCACTTATATTATTTTGAGAGTCTTAAACAGCATGGCAATTTGCTTAGGTTATGAATTTAGTCCTAATATGATAGGCATCCAAGAGGGATATAATAAAAACTTTCAGATAAAGTGCATTGAATACTATGAGAAGTTTGATACCTGATAATTGTTTTGAGATATGAAGATGGTGATATTAGAGTCATGCTAGTGAGTAGTTGTGAATTTGAGAAATACTTGTGTTGAGGTTTGCAAGTCCCGTAGCATGCACGTATGGTAACCGTTGTGTGACAAATTTGAAACATGAGGTGTTTCTTTGATTGCCTTCCTTTTGAGTGGCGGTCGGGGACGAGTGATGGTCTTTTCCTACCAATCTATCCCCCTAGGAGCATGCGCGTAGTGCTTGGTTTTGATGACTTGTAGATTTTTGCAATAAGTATGTGAGTTCTTTATGACTAATGTTGAGTCCATATGGATTATACGCACTCTCACCTTTCCATCATTGCTAGCCTCTTCGGTACTGTGCATTGCCCTTTCTCACCTTGAGAGTTGGTGCAAAATTCGCCGGTGCATCCAAACCCCGTGATATGATACGCTCTATCACACATAAGCCTCCTTATATCTTCCTCAAAACAGCCACCATACCTACCTATTATGGCATTTCCATAGCCATTCCGATATATATTGCCATGCAACTTTCCACCATTCCGTTTATTATGACACGCTTCATCATTGTCATATTGCCTTGGATGATCATGTAGTTGACATCGTATTTTTGGCAAGGCCACCATGCATAATTTTTCATACATGTCACTCTTGATTCATTGCCTGTCCCGGTACACCACCGGAGGCACTCATATAGAGCCATATTTTGTTCTAGTATCGAGTTGTAATCCTTGAGTTGTAAATAAATAGAAGTGAGATGATCAACATTATTAGAGCATTGTCCCATGTGAGGAAAAAAGAGAAAGGCCAAATAAAAAAAGAGGGAGAAAGGCCAAATAAAAAAGGAGAAAGACCCAAAAAATGAAAGAAAAAGAGAGAAGGGACAATGCTACTATCCTTTTTTCCACACTTGTGCTTCAAAGTAGCACCATGATCTTCATGATAGAGAGTCTCTTATATTGTCACTTTCATATACTAGTGGGAATTTTTCATTATAGAACTTGGCATGTATATTCCACCAATGGGCTTCCTCAAATGCCCTAGGTCTTCATGAGCAAGCAAGTTGGATGCACACCCACTTAGTTTATTTTGTTGAGCTTTCATACATTTATAGCTCTAGTGCATCTGTTTCATGGCAATCCCTACTCCTCGCATTGACATCAATTGATGGGCATCTCCATAGCCCGTTGATTATCCGCGTCGATGTGAGACTTTCTCCCTTTTTGTCTTCTCCACACAACCTCCATCATCATATTCTATTCCACCCATAGTGCTATGTCCATGGCTCACGCTCATGTATTGCGTGAAAGTTGAAAAAGTTTGAAAATACTAAAGTATGAAACAATTGCTTGGCTTGTCATCGGGGTTGTGCATGATGAGAGCATTTTGTGTGACGAAAATGAAGCATAGCCAAACTATATGATTTTGTAGGGATGAGCTTTCTTTGGTCATGTTATTTTGAGAAGACATAATTGCTTAGCTAGTATACTTGAAGTATTATTATTTTTATGTCAATATTAAACTTTTTTCTTGAATCTTTCGGATCTAAACATTCATGCCACAATAAAGAAAATTACATTGAAAATTATGTTAGGTAGCATTCCACATCAAAAATTCTGTTTTTATCATTTACGTACTCGAGGACGAGCAGGAATTAAGCTTGGGGATGCTTGATACGTCTCCAACGTATCTAAATATTATCACTCTTGGATGTTTTATATACATTTATATGCTATTTTATATGATTTTTGGGACTAACCTATTAACCTAGAGCCCAGTGCCAGTTTCTGTTTTTTCCTTGTTTTTGAGTATCGCAGAAAAGGAAAACCAAACAGAGTCCGATTGACCTGAAAATTCACGGAGATTATTTTTGGACCAGAAGAAGCCCACGGAGTATCGGAGATGGGCCAGAAGAGTCCCGAGGGACCCACGAGGGTGGGGGGCGCGCCCTACCCCCCTGGGCGCGCCCCCCTACCTCGTGGCCGCCTCGGAGACCCCCCTGACTTGTTCCCGATGCCAAAAATCCCTATAAATACAGAAACCCCCAGAACATAACCTAGATCAGGAGTTTCGCCACCGCAAGCCTCTGTAGGCACCAAAAACCAATCGGGAACCTGTTCCGACACCCTGCCGGAGGGGGGATCCATCACCGGTGGCCATCTTCATCATCCCGGCGCTCTCCATGATGAGGAGGGAGTAGTTCACCCTCGGGGCTGAGGGTATGTACCAGTAGCTATGTGTTTGATCTCTCTCTCTCTCTCTCTCGTGTTCTTGATTCGGCACGATCTTGATGTATCGCGAGCTTCGCTATTATAGTTGGATCTTATGATGTTTCTCCCCCTCTACTCTCTTGTAATGGATTGAGTTTCCCCTTTGAAGTTATCTTATCGGATTGAGTCTTTAAGGATTTGAGAACACTTGATGTATGTCTTGCATGTGCTTATCTGTGGTGACAATGGGATATTCACGTGATCCACTTGACGTATGTTTTGGTGATCAACTTGCGAGTTCCGTGACCTTGTGAACTTATGCATAGGGGTTGGCACACGTTGTCGTCTTGACTCTCCGGTAGAAACTTTGGGTCACTCTTTGAAGTTCTTTGTGTTGGTTGAATAGATGAATCTGAGATTGTGTGATGCATATCGTATAATCATACCCACGGATACTTGTGGTGACATTGGAGTATCTAGGTGACATTAGGGTTTTGGTTGATGTGTGTCTTAAGGTGTTATTCTAGTAAGAACTCTAGGATAGATCAAACGGAAAGAATAGCTTCATGTTATTTTACTACGGACTCTTGAATAGATCGATCAGAAAGGATAACTTTGAGGTGGTTTCGTACCCTACAATAATCTCTTCGTTTGTTCTCTGCTATTAGTGACTTTGGAGTGACTCTTTGTTGCATGTTGAGGGATAGTTATATGATCCAATTATGTTATTATTGTTGAGAGAACTTGCACAAGTGAAAGTATGAACCTTAGGCCTTGTTTCCTAGCATTGCAATACCATTTATGATCACTTTTATCATTAGTTACCTTATTGTTTTTATATTTTCAGATTACAAAAGCCTATATCTACCATCCATATTGCACTTGTATCACCATCTCTTCGCCGAACTAGTGCACCTATACAATTTACCATTGTATTGGGTGTGTTGGGGACACAAGAGACTCTTTGTTATTTGGTTGTAGGGTTGCTTGAGAGAGACCATCTTCATCGTACGCCTCCCACGGATTGATAAACCTTAGGTCATCCACTTGAGGGAAATTTTCAACTGTCCTACAAACCTCTACACTTGGAGGCCCAACAACATCTACAAGAAGAAGGTTGTGTAGTAGACATCAAATACCACCTCCAACAGACCTACGGGTTACACGCCTTTCTTCATGGTTTACGGAGCAGAGGCGGTTCTCCCTAGTGACATTCGTCACGATTCGCCCCGTGTGGCGGCTTATGTTGAAGCTGATAATGAAAAAGCACGTCAGGATGCTATTGACCTGTTGGATGAAGAGCGTGACCTTGCGGCGGCTCGTTCTGCGATTTACCAGCAAGATCTGCGCCGTTATCACAGCCGCCGGGTTAAAACCAGGACCTTTCAAGAAGGTGACTTGGTGCTCTGGCTTATCCAGGATCAAACTGATATGCACAAGCTATCCCCACCTTGGGAAGGGCCCTTTGTGGTCAGCAAAAATCTGAACAACGGGTCATACTACCTTATCGATGTTCGAGACCACAAGGACTCACGCACGTCGGAGGAGGAGACCCGCCGGCCGTGGAATATTGCTCATCTTCGGCCTTATTACACCTAAGCCACCAGCTCTCTTGTGATGTACATACTTTGACAATGTATATATTATGATGAATATAATAAAGCCGGCATCCCTGATAATTCAGGGCCTCTGTCGTTTCATTTATGAGAATAATGAGTCTTTATTGTCACTTCATATGATCACTTGGGGGCTTCCTGCTCATTGAGCATAGCTATGACTACCCTTTTGATCCGGCTTGTACGCCATGATTACAAAATACTTGGGGGCTTCCTGCTCATCGAGCATAGCTATGACTACCCTTGTTGATCCGGCTTGTAAGCCTGGAATGAAACATTACTTGGGGGCTCTTTATTAATAAACAAGAGCTTTGTTGACCCATGTAATAGGCTTGGACGTCAGGTGTATTCACCTAAAAACCCGGGTTATCCTGCCTTTTTAAGTCTGCCACTCCGCTCAGGTAATCTTGGAATGACTCGCCGTACTTTTGATAGTCAATCTTATATAGACCCTGAACTTGTCAAAGTTAAAATGATGATTGGTCATGGGAGGACCGACTTATAAGGTTGAATGAAGGTTTACCTCAGTGGTTGTGCGGCCCTTGAAAAGCACTTGACTTGAAGGCTTGGCAGCCCGTGAAAGCCTTGTTTTCTCTTTTGATTTGTATTTGATTTAAATAATTTTTGAGATTCATTTCTTATGACATGTTAATACATGGTGGAAAACCGATGAGGGCTATGTTGCCTTATGGTTTATGTACGAATCTACCCGGTGTTTATTAACCCTGCCTGGCTTTGGACTTTAAGTAACCAGTGTATGATGATTTTACGTGCTCAGAGTGCTACGCTCTAAGTTTTGGGATATTACCCCTTGTTGCATGCGGCGTTGTAAGCCGGCAGTATGAATCAATTGAACAGGGCATTGTGCTCTCAATCTTTGGGTTGTAACCCTTACTGCACATGTATGATAAGCCGGCAGTGTGAAGCAAATATCACAAGTATGATATTTTGTTATGATTATATAAGGTTATGATTAAACCGGCCCTGGTTATGAACTATTAAGTCACCAGTAGTTTTTATACGTGGTATTGTGACCCGCCCTGGGGTAAACCGCCAGGGCATTTTTGATCTGTTTGTGTGCAGGAAAAATGATAAATCTGATCTGCATATTTTATGATAACATGCGCACAAATGGCGGATCTTCAATTGGCAGATCAGCAGTGTTACGCAAACAAAACATGCACGACGGCATGGCAGATCAAGAGTTTAACTAGCCTATTACATGGCATCCAATGGCCCAAAGAGGATAAATGTTTTGGAGACATAAAACAACAAAGTATTATGCTTAATAAAACGGCTCATAACTGTTGGCGGGTTGAAGCCTCCGGATCATCCTGCGCTTCTTCTTCATCTTCAGCTCCTTGATTATCCATCAGCTGGAAGTCAGGCGTAGCCCAGTTGATACCAGTCAACGCTCCAAACACAGCTTCATCATCAATAAGGTTGGGTGGATCAATGTCAGGAGCGAAGGTGTGCTTACGAATCGGCGGGATGAGATTCGTCTGCTGATGAACCGGCACTTTCACTTTCTTGTTTTCAGCGTCATAAGCCTCTTGGTATGTGGATCGATTGGTTTCATCAGCCAACTTACTTGCTAATGGATGCATTGCTCTTGCTATTTCTACAAAGTCATCAGCACTAAAGGCAGATCCGTCTTCCTTAATGCTGGGGCAGCCATTGGCTAAATCCTCCGGATCAAGATCTGCTTGCCATGCCTTTGCCCGGCTTAAAGCAGTGAAGGCGTCGGCTCTGGCAGTTGTCCGTTTTAAGTCGTCGATCCTTTGGGGCAGCACAGATAACTTCTCCAATGTGTCCTTGACGAGTGTGGGTGGAGATTTCTTATGCAGAGCAGCAGCAATGGTCCGTTGAGTGCCAGTATATAACTGTTCTACAAGAGTGTATACAGCTTTAAGCCTGATGTGCATATCTGAGCCCAATTTGGTGCTCCGAGAACCTGTATCAGTGGATTCATCGATAAGCCGACAGGTGTGTATAATATGTTTATTGAGATGCAAGGGAGTTATGTTTTCTACTTACCGAAGATGGCTGACGACATGTTATTAATCTGTTGCTTTAAGCCGGACAACTCGTCAGTCACCAGTTTAAGTGCGGCTTCAGCATCCTCTGCTCTCTTCAAAAGAGTCGCCTTTTCAGTCTCCCAGCAGTTCTTATCAGTATTGAAGTTTTGTTTAAGCTGCTCAATGTTTTCTAAAGCAGTCTTCAGTTCTGACTTGGCCTTGGAAGTCTCGGATTGCTGAGTTTTAATGTTGGCCTTTAGATCATTGAGCTGCGAATCCTTCTCAACCAGTTCAGTCTGTGACATAAGCAAACATGGAAGGTGTTATGATCATGATTATCTGTGAAAGTTCCAAACACAATACAAGTATTCTCCTTGGCACTTGGGGGCTAATGCCTATTGCTCTTAAAGAACTTTTTTAAGTCCCAAGTACAATACAAGTATTATCCTTGGCACTTGGGGGCTAATGCCTATTGCTCTTTTCAAAGACAAATTTATCCGCTGACTTAGGTAGAATGATATGCTCCGGCTTACCAAGGTTACATATGGAAATGTTGAAATATCAATATTGGTAAGTCTCGGTTTCACTATACTAGTTAAATCAATCCTTGGGGGCTACGGATGCGAAGTTCATTACTGCTACTTAAAGTCCCGGCTTAACCTGATGATTTAAGCCGGCCCTTCGGGGCTACTAGTGATGCTGTGCAGTTCTTTATGGCAATTGGAAAGTCTACAACATATTCAATCTTATCATATCCTATAGACTTGGCGGCTGATAGACATATAATTATGAAGAGAAATAGTGATTGGATTACCTCATAGCGTTCCTTCATCAAATTGACTAAGCCGACTTCAAAATCACGGCTGGTGTATAGACGGTTCAGATAACCAGAATGGATCTCTTGGGCACTAAACTGGGCGTAGCCCTCTAAGTCTACCTTCCACTTGCCCTTATCATCAGCAGAAATTTCTTCTTTAGCGCTGTGCTTGGATAAGACAGTGGGGTTACCCGGTGCTGTGTACCCAAATCCAGTAACGACGACATCATCAGTCTTTTCTTCAGTGGGTTGGATTGGGCTTGGCGACTTAGAAATGGCCGGCTCAGCATCCATATGATCTATGGAGGCTTCATGGTCTTCTGGTGGCGGGTCATTAATGGTGGCCTTAACAATTGGATGAGAAGATTCTGGCTGTTGTTTTTCCGGATCAGAAGGGTTAGAGTTGTCGGCAGGCTTGTTCAGTTTTGCCATCTTACTGGGCTTGGCCATACCGCTGGAAAATAAAACACAAAGGTGTTAGCTTATCAATCAGGTATGAAGTGTTTGGTTAAATATATTCTTACCCAGGCACAGTCTTGAAGGCTGGGATTTGAGTTCCCGTTGAGTCGCCGGAGGAGGAATGAGATGTCCCCTGATAATTTGAATCGGACAGATTAAGAGGTTGACAAAAAAGACCTGCCTTGGGATAGTTGAAGTCAGAAATTTTTGAAACCACAGGTCGACGTTTGCGAGGTGCTGGGGTGTTCGGTAAGACGGAGGACAAGATTCCACAGCCGCTGTGCCGAGTTGTGTGACGAGCTTCATGTTGCTGCTTCTTCAAAAGAAACTTGGGATCCAAGTAAGCTAAAGGGTGAGAAAATCTTACTTTCTGGCTTGCTTGTCGAGTTTTCTGTGTTGGCAGAGGTTCTGAGCCGGAGAAAAGGATAGTTACCTCGTCATCATCTGCACGGCTGGCTTCTGCATCATCCTGATAATGGTCATTGTCAATAAGATGTACAAAAAGCAAACTAATGGAATCAAGTTCTACCTCCGACTCATCATCGTCATCTTTATTGTCCAAGTTAAATAACTCGGCGGTGTTGGTTTTCTTCTTAGCAGGCTTTTTAGCCTTGCTCTTCGCCCGAGTTTCCTTTGGTTTCTCTTGAAGCTTCTTGGTCCAAAAAGGTGAATCGGCCTGTAAAGATTTCACTGAGTATGAGTAGACAGTATAAATCAAGATATGAGTTAAGTAAGAGCTTGACTCAAAACTTACAGCTGGCGGCTTATTCGGAGTACAAAAAGGACTCAGTCCGAATTGACTGTAATCTTCCAAGCTCTCATTCAACAGTGTCTTGGTCATGTTATTAATGTCTTCCTCAGTTATTTCGATCTGACAGTGGCGCTGAGGATCTGTTAGCTCGCCGGTGTACTCACACATTAAACCGGGCCAACGGCTTAGAGGTAAGATTCTCCAGGCGACCCAGCATCGAACTAGATCAATTCCGGTTAGGCCATTGGCCATAAAGGCCCAGATCTTTGCAAAAACTGATACATATTTCTTCCGTTCTAATGTACTGATGTGATCCGGAAGTGGATGTCTGTTGTTAAGCCAGCTGGCACGGTAACCCGGCAAGGGATTTTCTCCATCTCGTCAAGTATCTTGGCAATAAAACCAAGTCTGGTTCCAATCTTTGGGGTGACTGGGAAGAGTAGCAGCTGGGAAGGTGGCTTCTTTCTGGCGCTATATGGATATGCCGCCTAGTTCCAGGCTAGGTCCATCGGTGAATTCATTCTGCCAGTTCAAGTAGTAGAACTCTCTGAATAGTTCTATGGTGGGCTCCTGTTGAAGATAAACCTCGCAGAACACTTGAAAGTTGCAGATATTTGAGACGGGGTTTGGGCCGATATCTTGTGGATGGAGCTTAAAGAAATGCAATACATCTCGGAAGAATTTTGAACCGGGAGGACTGAAGCTCCAGTTTATATGATCAGTAAAAACGACGACTTCACCATCCTTGGGCTCAGGACGAGTCTCATTGCCTAGGACCCCCCAATGGATGACTTCTTTCTTGGATAAGACGCCAGTCTGGACATATTTTTCCAGGTCTTCCTCTGCAACCCAGGAAACGACCTAGTTGCAGGCAATGACAGTCTTGACCATCTTGAAGAGCAAAGTCCTAGACGAAGGAAACATTACCGGTTTAAGTTCATGCTATTAAACCAGACCAATGATTCAAAGATAAAATGCTATGAACAGTTAACAGATTAAGCCAGGGGCTGAACATTGAAATATTGGCGGCTTAAATGGGGACTAATGGTACCTACCGGTTTAAGAATTCTGCTATTAAATTGGACAGATTCTGAAAGCCAAGATACATGTTGCAGAAAATTAAGCATGATTAAATCGGAGATTTATTGCCGGGTCAAGCCAGTTATAAAGCATACAGTGGCGGTTTAACAAGATTCAGTGTTTTATGGTGGATCACGGTTTGCGGTATAAGCTGCCATGGCAGTTATAGCATTTCAAATTTGGCTAAGTATTGGACAAACAGATTTTGCAAGATGAAGCAATAATTTTGGATCTACCACAGTTCAGAAAAGCAGTAAAATTCTAGCCTAAGGAGGCGGCAGTAAAAAGTCCAGATTCTCTGATGAGATCTTCTATGAAGAGATGCTATTCTAAGGATGGAAATGATATTAAAACTACTTCCGCACAAGACCAATGGCCTATCCAGATTGAAAGCTATCGGAGTTTATAGAAATAAATGCAAGAACGGCAAGAACACCGACGAGCGGCCTGAACCCTAAAACAGATCTGAGATCAAGGGGGGGGGGAAGGTGCGCTTATGGGTGATGAGGAGCAGCGGTGGCTCGCCGGAGTTGTCTGGACCGATCAGGTTCATGTTGTCGCCTGCGTTGATGCGGCGGTCGGAGGTCGCGACGGCGGAGCTCGAGCGCTAGTGCGGCTGTGCGAAGGAGAAAGACGAAGGAGGAAACGAGGGGAAGACGATAAAGACCCCCTGCCCCTATTTATAAGGCAATGAATACAAGGCATGCGCGGGAATCGAGGAGGCCAAAATCATCATATGGCTATATGGACGCCTCAATTTTCGAGAGGTTCATTAAGATAAGTATCAATTAAGATGCTCCGGGCTTCGTGTGATATTAATGCGAAATGACGTCATGGCGGCTTAAGAAAATTCTGCGAGCTGACGTCATGGCAGTTTACAGCAAGGTTTATCAAACAAGTCGATGCAAGATTTTGACAAGTGTTGAAGGTTGATATGAACAAGTTCAAATCAACCTGGGGCCTAATGTTGGGGATATAACTACTGGGTATGAACCGCCCAGGAGGGGCCGGGTTATACCACTGGCAGCTTACCAATGAAGATGGCGGATCATACGAGCCCATTGACGGCCCAAGACCTAGAGGTGACTTAAGACCCAGGGGGATGAACCACCATGTATGTATGACTTGTATTGTAAGGCAAGCATAGATAGTCACCAAGCCAGACACGTCCTGTATGAGCCGGCCGGGACTCTGTGAACCACCGGGCGTCAACCTGTGTATATAAAGGGATGACCCAGTGGCGGTTTAGGGCAGGAAAGAAGAGATCGAGAACTAGGTCAAGCGTATTCGCTCCCTGGTAATCGAAACCCTAGCAATACCTCCTCAAACTGGATTAGGATTTTACCTTCACCGCAAGGGGCCGAACCAGTATAAACTCTCTGTGTCCTTTGTCCCGATTAACCCCTTTAAGCTAACCTTGTTGCGATGGCTCCATGACCAAGTCCTTCCGCTAGGACATCTGCCGTGTTAAGTCCACGAGACTTGCTGTTAAGCCTATTATAGCTAGCATATGCCTCTTTTAAAGTTTTTTGATTGCTCGGTTGTTTGTAGTTAGCATATGTACAGTTTCAAATGCTATCTTTGGTTGTTCGTAGTATGCCTTGTTTATTCTAGTTATTCACAACGTGATGTTCTATATGTGCAAGTATGAACTGTGCAGTTCAATTTCATCAGTACCAATTTCAACAATACCACTATGAATGACTACATTTGGTTGTTGCATCTTGTAGTTAACACGCCTTTCCATTTTTATTTAAAAATAACTAGTGTACTTAGACCGGCACAATACCAGTTTGAATGACTATGTTTGTTTGTTGTTAAATGTTAGGCCTGTTGCAGTTAACACACCTTTCCACTTGTTTTGCTTTACTAGCGTGCTTAAACCTGCACACTGAAGCTATCTTTTGGAGATTATTTTGTCTGCCATGGATAATTTTGGTTGATGTTTAGCCTGTTGTGCTTAAAATGCTTCTCGATGTACCTACATAGGACAATTTTGGGAACGACTGTTGTTTTCCATCGAGGTTAGTTTCATCTCGTGGCTTATATCTGCTCACTGTTCAAGATATCGGTAGCTGGTACCATATAGGTCGGGGGCTGATAAGGGACTAATCGGTGAATCGGACTTTTAACTGAATATATCTGCAATCCATTTATGGTTAGGTTAACTAGGGACATATGTAATATATCTGAGGCTACATAGCAACATGCACTGTACGTAATGTCTAAATAGGCAATCCTAGGCTACATAGCAACAAGGAAGAGTGTTACATTAATGTTCTAATGATGTCTAGATATACGTAGAAGAGCAGCAGCAGCAGCAGCAACAACAACAACAACAACAACAACAACAACAACAACAACAACAACAACAACAACAACAACAACAACAACAACAACAACAACAACAACAACAACAACAACAACAACACAGCCATATTTGGATACTCAACTTAGCTAGAGGTTAGAGTTAGTTTCTAGCTCATGACTAACCCTGAACTAACTCCATCCAAATAGTTGTTTGGATGGCAGGGTTAGATTGACAATAAATGCACTAGGAGAACTAGCTCCAATTAGCGCCTCTTGGGTTGGATAGTTTTTTTGGGTGGGTTATAGATGCAACTAGCTCAAACTAGCCCTGACGTTTAGATATACTTTAGGGCTATTTGAGCCTGAACTAGCTCAAACTAACTGTAACCCATGGATACAGCAGCAGTTAATCAGCCGATAATTTCTAAGAATGCACTAAACTCCTTCCGGCCCATAATATAAGATGTTAATTCATCTAATATGTGAGTATATTGGATGTTATAAGATACTCCCTCCGTTCCTAAATATTTGTCTTTTTAGAGATTTCAGATGGACTAACACATACCGATGTATATAGACATATTTTAGAGTGTAGATTCACTCATTTTGCTCCGTATGTAGTCACTTGTTGAAATCGCTAGAAAGACAAATATTTAGGGAATGGAGGGAGTATTAAAAAAGAGTGTTGTACTACATCATTGTGCAATTGTTGTTTAGCTTCTAATATTAACTTGGTTCTTTTAGGTACATATGTCATTGCTAAAGATCCGCGCTTCGACCCTTTCTGCGTATGGGGCAATGAGATATCGATGAACCAGCATCAAGTGAGGAAGCTGATAAAGATTGTTAGTAAAATGGGTCCAAAGATGGCAGTTAAACTATTTGTTTACACTTTATCCAAGACAACAGCGAACTGCAGGATGGTAAGTACGAACTCTGCAGCCTTGTTTTTACTGCCCATAATGAGTTGTGTTAGATGACAATGTCTGAATCTTTTTCCTTTGCAGTGGTTGCCAAAGCAGTTTACTCAAGATTACCTCTCAAACTACATGATTGGTGGGCATGCAAAGGTTAAAGTATTTCTACCAGAACACGATGATTATCTAGATGTTTTCATGAAGATCGTGAAGGATGGGTGGTCGGCCATCACAAGGGGTTGGACTAGAGTCGTGCGTGCCTTCTGCATGGAGGAGGGCACAATATGGGCATTCCGCTTCACCTTGTTCAGCAACTAGAATATATTTTTGCCTCTTTCTTTATCGTCTTTAATAGTACAAGTATACAACTATGGTTCATCATTCTTTATTTGGGTCTTATGTAATTCTTGAACATATATACATATGAATCAAATAATGCATTGGTTGTTTGAACCTGATGGATATGAATGAAGCCGTAGCATACATTCAAATTCAAATCCGGTACAATTTGAAATAGCAGCAATTAAATTACGGTGAAATTACGCTCTACGGGTTGTTACGGCACACACGGTTGGTAAAACACAAACGTTTGTGATATACACCATAATCCGAGACGGTTCACAGAGAGGAAACGTGTGCAAGCATGCACACAGTTGCCGTTTGCAAAGCGTGTGCGATGTCAGACAATATCACAAACGGTGCCAGCAAACTAAACATTTGTGTTAGTTGCCTTATCGTACACGATTCGCAACCATGAACTGTTTCTGATGAAGTATGCATCATAAATGTTGCACCACAGAATAGCGTGTGCAATAGTTGTCGTGTACGACGATGTTACGACGGTCCGACGTTTCGTAATCCTGTCCGACACTCGTACGACGATTAACTAATCTTCTTAATAGTGAACCGTTTGTGATGGGCCGCGCATCATACACGTTCTATAATAGTGAACTGTTTGTGATTGGCCGCGCATCGAAAACATAGCACCACAGAATACCGGTTGCGATGGCAATGCGAGCAGAAACGAGTAGGAGTACTGTAGGGTCCCTATCCCTGACGGTTTCTGGGTCATGTGGAAAGGACCCCCTATCGTCGTCACTCACTAGGCGACGGTTCCAAATGCCATAGCGGAAAGGGGTTAAAAACCGTTTGTATAGACCGACGCATACTAGTGTATATATGGGAATAATTAGTGAGACATTCTCACTTGGTTGAGTGATGGAAGCAGAAGTAACATGGTCAAACTCGGTTCTAAGAAGCACGGCTCCGAGAATTAACTGCTAGACGTAAGTTATGGAGCAGTCACACTGATCACATAATGAAAGCTGAACGTTAGATCTAACGTCCATTAGCTACTAATCCTACGGCCACGCACTAGTCTGATGGAACGCTAGGCATCATTAGTCTGATGCCTAGTGGTTCCCACCCAAAAATACCTTGCTTCACTTTTTCTTTACTTGTTTTATTTCGCGTTTTATTCAGATCTATTTATCCAATCTCATACAAATCAATTTATCTTTTTACCGTGGAGGGATTGGCAACCCCTCTTACGCGTCGGGTTGCAAGTATTTGTTCTTTGTGTGCAGGTACCGTTTACATAGTGTTGCTTGGTTCTCCTACTGGATTGATAACCTTGGTTTCATAACTGAGGGAAATACCTACCATAGCTGTACTGCATCATCCCTTCCTCTTTGGGGAAATGCCGACGCAGTTTCAAGCTGCATCAATAGCACACAAGGCATTCCTCTGGTATTCGGGAGTTGCGTGATATCATGGTCTTAAGAATAGATACTTGACATGAAGAAAGCCATAGCAAAAACTAAAGTGATACGATCATATGCTAAGCTTACGGTTGAGTCTTGTCCATCACATCATTCTCCTAATGACGTGACCCCGTTATCAAATGACAACTCATGTCTATGGGCTGGAAACCATAACCATCCTGATCGACGAACTAGTTTAGTAGAGGCCTACTAGGGACGCATTGTAGTTTATGTATTCACACATATATTTAAGTTTCCAGTCACTCCTTCTGGTTGCGACGACCACTCCTTCTAGTTTTCTTTGCAACTACTGCAACAATCCGGAACACACCGCTTAGCAGTGCTACAAGAGGAAGAGAGATCTGGAAAACAAGAAGAAACGTGGTCAGCATGGCTCTAGCAGCTCTTCTCAGTCAGGTCCTCAGCAGAACTCCCCCACTGAGCATGAGATTATTGCGTTGTTTCACCGGCTGGTTTCCTCTGCCTCATCCTCGCCACATAGGTCTGCTGCTGGTTGATGTCACAACCTTCTTCTTGTAGACGTTGTTGGGCCTCCAAGTGCAGAGGTTTGTAGGACAGTAGCAAATTTCCCTCAAGTGGATGACCTAAGGTTTATCAATCAGTGGGAGGCATAGGATGAAGATGGTCTCTCTCAAACAACCCTGCAACCAAATAACAAAGAGTCTCTTGTGTCCCCAACACACCCAATACAATGGTAAATTGTATAGGTGCACTAGTTCGGCGAAGAGATGGTGATACAAGTGCAATATGGATAGTAGATATAGGTTTTTGTAATCTGAAAATATAAAAACAGCAAGGTAACTAATGATAAAAGTGAGCACAAACAGTATTGCAATGCTAGGAAACAAGGCCTAGGGTTCATACTTTCACTAGTGCAAGTTCTCTCAACAATAATAACATAATTGGATCACATAACTATCCCTCAACATGCAACAAAGAGTCACTCCAAAGTCACTAATAGCGGAGAACAAATGAAGAGATTATGGTAGGGTATGAAACCACCTCAAAGTTATTCTTTCGGATCGATCTATTATAGAGTTCGTACTAGAATAACACCTTAAGACACAAATCAACCAAAACCCTAATGTCACCTAGATACTCCAATGTCACCTCAAGTATCCGTGGGTATGATTATACGATGTGCATCACAAAATCTCAGATTCATCTATTCAACCAACACAAAAGCACTTCAAAGAGTGCCCCAAAGTTTCTAGAGAGAATTCCTTATTTGACACTACTTGAAAATGTGGTTCCTTATTTGGCCCTGGTAAAGTTTTTCTTCCCTATTTGACACTTGGTGAAATTTTCTTGCCTTATGTGACATCGCCGTCCGTTCTGTTACAGTCTGCCGTTAGTTCTCTCTTCCATGGACAAAATTACCCCTCCGTTAGCGAGCGCTGGCAAAAGGAGACCTGACGCAATCGATCTAGTCGATCACTTTCCCCCATAAAAAAAATCAACTAGTCTTGTTATCTGATACGGAGGCCTAGCAGCGGTGGCGGCGAGTGCTATCGGAGACCAGGGGGTGACAGTGGACGGCGACCCAGGCATCGCGGCGGATGGCATGCTAGGCAGAGTGGCAGAGGGCGGGCAAGGAGCTGCAGCAGAGCGCCCGAGCGCCCGTTAGCGAGCTCTGATGTGGGCTAGGGAGCGCCCGTCGACGAGCGTGTTCTTCTTGCTAAGCCGACCTCGACGGTTGCCACTCCACGTTCCCCGCGGCAGCCACGGATGCTGCCGGAGCTGAAAGCGACGGCCGCGAACAACAGCAACTGTACGCGCATGTGGCAATCTAGAACGCCCATCAGCCCATGGGGACGCGACGATCGTAGTCACATGTGTTTTGCACCATCTCCGGCCGCGATCCACCGTGCTGACGCACCGGACACACTCGCACCGGCACAGCAGCCGTTGCCCCATGTGTGCCACGCACCGCTGTGGTTCCCCATCCTTGTGTCCGCCGACATGCACGACCTCACGCTGCACGTACTCCTCCACGCCAAGCATGCTACATCGGCGAGGTGTTGGTCCCCATGCAGGACCTCTTCGACATCGCCTGCCTGCGAGCACCGGCACCGGTCGGAAGTGTGGGGTGCTCCACATCTCCTACAGCCTCACCGATGCGTCATTGATGGTGATGGACCACGCGCGGTACACGCAGCAACAGAGCGCAGTGGCTCCGTATGGGTACGGCGCACCGTCCGCGGCGCCGGCGAGGCACGACGACAGCGACGGCGGAGGGATGGGGCTCATGGGCGCGGCAGTCGGCGGGATGATGCTGGGCATCGGCGAGGGCATCGGAGATATGCATGATCGCTGACTCAGAGATGGGCATGGACGGCTGCTGGCCTGCTGCTAATCCGCATGACCGCATGCATGCATACGCGGCTCGATCGCATGGAAAATGCATGTTGATTTTTTTTCTCCATAGTGTTTGTAAGAATTTAAGGAATGAGATGATCGAAACCTTTGCGCAGCCTGCCGATCGATCGATTTCATGGTGTCGTTCTAGGGTTTCTCTCCCCTATAACAGCACGGTGAATTACATGCAATATATCAGACAAATTTACACACGTGAAAATATTAATTAGTATCATGCAGTATAATTTATATTATTGAGAAATTAGTAGCTTGTATTTTTTTAAGAAATGCATTACCATTTGCCAACAAATAAAGTATTAGTTTATTTTGTATTATTGAGGACTAAGCTTTTGTCTTATATAAACTTTTGGTCACATAATGCATCGGGGGTGAAAACGTCTTTTCCTGTTCCCATCTAACACCATTAGTGCTCAAAATGACCTAGAGTGTCACATAAGGCAAGAAAATTTCACCAAGTGTCAAATAGGGAAGAAAAACTTTACCAGGGCCAAATAAGGAACCACATTTTCAAATAGTGTCAAATAAGGAATTCTCTCAAGTTTCTACCGGACAGTCAAGACGAAAACATGTGCCTACCCCTATGCATAGGTTCATGGGCGGAACCCGCAAGTTGATCACCAAAACATACATCAAGTGAATCAATAGAATACCCCATTGTCACCACGGGTATCCCACGCAAGACATACATCAAGTGTTCTCAAATCCATAAAGACTCAATCCGATAAGATAACTTCAAAGGGAAAACTCGATCCATTACAAGAGAGTAGAGGGGGAGAAACATCATAAGATCCAACTATAATAGCAAAGCTCGCGATACATCAAGATCGTGCCAAATCAAGAACACGAGAGAGAGAGAGAGAGAGAGAGAGAGATCAAACACATAGCTACTGATACATACCCTCAGCCCCAAGGGTGAACTACTCCCTCCTCGTCATGGAGAGCGCCGGGATGATGAAGATGGCCACCGGCGAGGGATCCCCCCTCCGGCAGGGTGCCGGAACAGGGCCCCGATTGGTTTTTGGTGGCTACAGAGGCTTGCGGCGGCGGAACTCCCGATCTATTCTGTTCCCCGAAGGTTTTAGGGTATATGGGAATATATAGGCGAAAGAAGTCGGTAAGGGGAGCCACGAGGGGCCCACGAGGGTGGAGGGCGCGCCCAGGGGGTGGGCGCGCCCCCTGCCTCGTGCTCTCCTTTTTGATCCCCTGACGTGCACTCCAAGTCTCCCGTATTGCTTTCTTTCCAAAAATAACTTTTCCGAAGGTTTCATTCCGTTTGGACTCCGTTTGATATTCCTTTTCTGCGAAACACTGAAACAAGGGAAAAAACAGGAACTGGCACTGGGCTCTGGGTCAATAGTTTAGTCCCAAAAGTAATATAAAAGTGCATAGTAAAGCCCATAAAACATCCAAGATGGATAATATAATAGCATGAATACTTCATAAATTATAGATACGTTGGAGACGTATCAGCATCCCCAAGCTTAATTCCTGCTCATCCTCGAGTAGGTAAATGATAAAAGAAATAATTTATGAAGTGTGAATGCTAGCAGGTGCATAAGTTTGATCAATGATAATTTCAATCACCTTTTCTAGCATCATTATATGTCATAACAGTAGCTCAACTCATAGAACTTTGCATGATCAAGTAACAAACTATTCACATGTTAAAGTATAGATCATAAAATTTCTTGAAAACTAACAAACTGTGTTATTAGCCATCAAACAATTACAATTCATCTTATTTTCAGGAAGAGTCTATGTCGGAGCTTTGATTTAGCAAACTCCACATACTCAACTATCATTTAGTCTTCCATGATTGCTACCACTCAAAGCATATTTTTAGAACAAATAGTATTCATCGAACACAGAGAAAGATAGGGGCTTAATGTTTCGCCTCCCAACCTTTTACCTCAAGGGTAATGTCAACAATAATAATTCATGCTCAAATATATTTGAATGGCCATATATGCTAAGATCTTTCCATCACATGATGCTTGCCAACTAAAGAGTAGGTTGGAATGAGAAGGAATACTATTGACTCTTGCATAAAAGTAAAAGATAGGCCCTTCGCAGAGGGAAGCAGGGATTTGCAGAGGTGCCAGAGCTCGAAGCAAAAACAGAGATGAAAATAATTTTGAGAGGTATGCTTTCATTGTCAACATAACGACCAAGAGTTCCCAATATCTTCCATACTACATACATTATAGGCGGTTCCCAAACAGAAAGGTAAAGATTTTTACTCCCCCTCCACCAACAATCATCAATCCATGGCTTGCCCGAAACAACGGATGCCTCCAACTAACATCAATCCTGGGGGAGTTTGTTTGCAATTATTTTTTATTTGATTTCGATCTTTTGATCATGGGACTGGGCATCCCAGTTACCAGCCACTTTCTTGTGAATGATGAGCGGAGTCCACTCATCGTGAGAATAACCCACCTAGCATGGAAGATACTGCTAGCCCCTAGTCGCCACATGAGCGATTCGGGCATACAAAACAGATTATTATTTGAAGGTTTAGAGTTTGGCACATGCAAATTTACTTGGAACGGCAGGTAAATACCGCATATAGGTAGATATGGTGGACACTCATGGAAGAAACTTGGTTCAAGGATTTTGGATGCACAAGCAGTATTCCCGCTTAGTACAGAAATTTAGGATAGCAAAAGATTCTAAATAGCAAGCACCACATGTTAGAGGATCCATAACAATATAACTTCTATACAAATATACCCAAGCATAACTCATTATGTTGTCTTCCTTGTCCAACTTCAACTAATTTGCTCAGGTTTGAAAATAATTAATGGGGCTCACAATCATAGAAAATGTCCAAGATAGTATATTTATATGCGAAATCTCTCTTCCTTCAATATTCTTTCATGAATTGTTCAAGTGACCAATACAATGTTTGCTAACCTTCAATAAATTTACCACCTCTACTTATTATATCTGAAGTCATTACTCCCCATGGGAAAGGCATATGAAGCATGTATAATTTCAGATTTATGACATTCAAATCATTCAACCATTTACTCATAGGATATAAGTGAAGCACACGAGTAAATGACAAACTACTCCAAAAAGATATAAGTGAAGATCAATGAGTAGTTAAATAATTATGTAGCTATGTGAAGACTCTCTCTCATTTAAGAATTTCAGATCTTGGTATTTTATTCAAACAGCAAGCAAAGCTAAAGAAAATAAAATGACGCTCCAAGCAAAATACATATCATGTGGTGAATAAAAATATAGCTCCAAGTAAAGTTACCGATGAACGAAGACGAAAGAGGGGATGCCTTCCGGGGCATCCCCAAGCTTAGGCTCTTGGTTATCCTTGAATATTACCTTGGGGTGCCTTGGGCATCCCCAAGCTTAGGCTCTTGCCACTCCTTATTCCATAGTCCATCGAATCTTTACCCAAAACTTGAAAACTTCACAACACAAAACTTAACAGAAAATCTCGTGAGCTCCGTTAGCGAAAGAAAAGAAAACACCACTTCATGGTACTGTAATGAACTCATTCTTTATTTATATTGGTGTTAAACCTACTGTATTCCAACTTCTCTATGGTTTATAAACTATTTTACTAGCCATAGAGTCATCATAATAAGCAAACAACACACGAAAAACAGAATCTGTCAAAAACAGAACAGTCTGTAGTAATCTGTAACTAACACAAACTTCTGGAACTCTAAAAATTCTAAAATAAACTGGTGGACCTGAGGAATTTTTCTAGTAATAATCTGCAAAAATAATCAACTAAATAGCACTCTCCAGTAAAAAGTTTTAGCTAATCTCGTGAGCGCTAAAGTTTCTGTTTTTTTACAGCATGATCATAAAGACTTCACCCAAGTCTTCCCAAAGGTTCTACTTGGAACAAACACTAATTAAAACATAAAACCACATCTAGCCAGAGGCTATATGATTTATTTATTACTAAACAGGAACAAAAATCAAGGAACAAAAATAAAATTGGGTTGCCTACCAACAACCGCTATCGTTTAACGCCCCTAGCTAGGCATGATGATTTCAATGATGCTCACATAAAAGATAAGAATTGAAACATAAAGAGAGCATCATGAGGAATATGGCTAGCATATTTGAGTCTAACC
The DNA here is from genome assembly GCF_002575655.3 of Aegilops tauschii subsp. strangulata. Lineage (NCBI taxonomy): Eukaryota > Viridiplantae > Streptophyta > Magnoliopsida > Poales > Poaceae > Aegilops > Aegilops tauschii. The sequence goes on along the minus strand of NC_053040.3, from coordinate 73,889,362 downwards.
CACTTCATATGCATAGGGATTTTGTGAGCAAATAACTTATGGGAATAATAATCAACTAGCATAGGAAGGCAAAACAAGCATAACTTTAAAATTTTAAGCACATAGAGAGGAAACTTGATATTATTGCAATTCCTACAAGCATATATTCCTCCCTCATAATAGTTTTCAGTAGCATCATGAATGAATTCAACAATATAACCAGCACCTAATGCATTCTTTTCATGATCTACTTGCATAGAAAATTTACTACTCTCCACATAAGCAAAATTCTTCTCATTCAGAATAGTGGGAGTATCATAAGAGACTTGAATACTAAAAATTGTTTCCACATTAAAAGAGTAATGTTCAGAAAAAGGGTAATCATAATCATGACAAATTTTATAAATATAATCATCACTACTTTTTATAGCATAAGTTTCATCACAATAATCATCATAAGTAGCAACTTTGTTCTCATCATAATCGATTGAAACCTCTTCCAAGATAGTGGACTCATCACTAAATAAAGTCATGACCTCTCCAAATCCACTTTCATAAATATTACAAGATTCAACATCCTCCAAAATAGTGGGATCATTACTTCCTAAAGTTGACACTCTTCCAAACCCACTTTCATCAATATAATTATCATAAGTAGGAGGCATGCTATCATAACAAATTTGCTTATCAAAACTTGGGAGGCTAATAATATCATCTTCATTAAACGTAGCATCCCCAAGCTTGGGACAAACATTAATTGCAGAAAATATATTCTCAAAAACATCATCTTTATCAAACATATCATCCCAAAGCTTGGGCCTTTTCATATCATAAGCATAATCACTCTCATCATTAATAGTATGGATAGCACCAATAGTATAGCAATTATCATCATCACAATGCGTAATAGGAGCAACATCATTTGGGAGGGATACCTTTTTACCTTTGTTTCTCCGTCTTTTCTTTTTCTTCTTCACATCATGTGTGGGTTCAATCCTCTTTCTGGAGCTCCTTATTAATGAGATTGGTTGAATAGAAGGCTCCTCCTCATTACCTGATTCATCATAAGAAATAATAGGAGAATATTGGGAAGTCTCTTCCCTTTCGTTAGTATTCTCTTCATCTTCTATTTGTTTTCTTTTCTTTATGTAATTGGCAATATAAGGATTTTCAATGCAATTCACCGCACAATGCATATAAATTTCTTCTAGATCAATATCGAGGAATTTCTCAAGGTTATATTCTGGAATATGCTTAGTTTGACGTTTCATTTCTTCATAACCCAAACGCAAACTAAGTTCATTATGATGTGCAAGGGAAATCAAGTCAACAAAATTTTTGGACACGATTTGATCATGAAACAATTTGCATTTGATATTTAAATGACCATGTTCATTGCAAAGTTCACAAGTATGGCTAAGATATTTTAAATTTTCAGCACTAACATTTAGCCTCTCTTGCAACCATTTAGTTTCTAAGTACTTGTGCCTCTTACAAAATCTATCTTCCCTTTTTGGTATGTATTTGCAAACTCTATGCACTCCACAAAAATCGACATGCTTATAAGAGATATTTTCATCATGACTAGTGCAATCATCATTAGTACCATAGATATTCAAGGAGTTCATACTAACAACATTGCAATCATGCTCATCACTCAAAGATTTAGTGCCAAACATTTTAATGCATTCTTCTTCTAGCAATTGAGCACAATTTTCGTTTCCATCATACTCACGAAAGATATTAAAAAGGTGAAGCGTATGTGGCAAACTTAATTCCATCTTTTTTGTAGTTTTCTTTTATAAACTAAACTAGTGATAAAACAAGAAACTAAAAGATTCGATTGCAAGATCTAAAGATATACCTTCAAGCACTCACCTCCCCAGCAACGGCGCCAGAAAAGAGCTTAGTTGACGGGGTGTCAGTGCCTCTTACCTAGCCTCCCCGGCAACGGCGCCAGAAAAGAGCTTGATGTCTACTACACAACCTTCTTCTTGTAGACGTTGTTGGGCCTCCAAGTGCAGAGGTTTGTAGGACAGTAGCAAATTTCCCTCAAGTGAATGACCTAAGGTTTATCAATCCGTGGGAGGCGTAGGAGGAAGATGGTCTCTCTCAAACAACCCTGCAACCAAATAACAAAGAGTCTCTTGTGTCCCCAACACACCCAATACAATGGTAAATTGTATAGGTGCACTAGTTCGGCGAAGAGATGGTGATACAAGTGCAATATGGATAGTAGATATAGGTTTTTGTAATCTGAAAATATAAAAACAGCAAGGTAACTAATGATAAAAGTGAGCACAAACGGTATTGCAATGCTAGGAAACAAGGCCTAGGGTTCATACTTTCACTAGTGCAAGTTCTCTCAACAATAATAACATAACTGGATCACATAACTATCCCTCAACATGCAACAAAGAGTCACTCCAAAGTCACTAATAGCGGAGAACAAACGAAGAGATTATGGTAGGGTACGAAACCACCTCAAAGTTATTCTTTCGGATCGATCTATTATAGAGTTTGTACTAGAATAACACCTTAAGACACAAATCAACCAAAACCCTAATGTCACCTAGATACTCCAATGTCACCTCAAGTATCTGTGGGTATGATTATACGATGTGCATCACAAAAATCTCAGATTCATCTATTCAACCAACACAAAAGCACTTCAAAGAGTGCCCCAAAGTTTCTACCGGAGAGTCAAGACGAAAACATGTGCCAACCCCTATGCATAGGTTCATGGGCGGAACCCGCAAGTTGATCACCAAAACATACATCAAGTGAATCAATAGAATACCCCATTGTCACTACGGGTATCCCACGCAAGACATACATCAAGTGTTCTCAAATCCTTAAAGACTCAATCCGATAAGATAACTTCAAAGGGAAAACTCGATCCATTACAAGAGAGTAGAGGGGGAGAAACATCATAAGATCCAACTATAATAGCAAAGCTCGTGATACATCAAGATCGTGCCAAATCAAGAACACGAGAGAGAGAGAGAGATCAAACACATAGCTACTGATACATACCCTCAGCCCCGAGGGTGAACTACTCCCTCCTCGTCATGGAGAGCACCGGGATGATGAAGATGGCCACCGGCGAGGGATCCCCCCTCCGGCAGAGTGCCGGAACAGGGCCCCGATTGGTTATTGGTGGCTACAGAGGCTTGCGGCGGCGAAACTCCCGATCTATTCTATTCCCCGAAGGTTTTAGGGTATATGGGAATATATAGGCGAAAGAAGTCGGTAAGGGGAGCCACGAGGGTGGAGGGCGCGCCCAGGGGGGTGGGCGCGCCCCCTGCCTCGTGCTCTCCTCGTTGATCCCCTGGCGTGCACTCCAAGTCTCCCGTATTGCTTTCTTTCCAAAAATAACTTTTCTGAAGGTTTCATTCCGTTTGGACTCCGTTTGATATTCCTTTTCTGCGGAACACTGAAACAAAGGAAAAAACAGGAACTGGCACTGGGCTCTGGGTCAATAGGTTAGTCCCAAAAGTAATATAAAAGTGCATAGTAAAGCCCATAAAACATCCAAGATGGATAATATAATAGCATGAATACTTCATAAATTATAGATACGTTGGAGACGTATCACTAGTGCTTCTGGTTCTGCACCACCACCTCCCCCTGGTATATCATCTCCATGGTTTCTTGACTCTGGTGCTTCCTTTCACATGACACCGTGTAGGATCGAAAGTATGTCTAGAGGGGGGGTGATTAGACTACTTGACCAAATAAAAATCTAGCCTTTTCCCAATTTTAGTTCTTGGCAGATTTTAGCAACTTAGCACAAGTCAAGTAATCAACCTACACATGCAATTCTAAGAGTATAGCAGCGGAATGTAAATAATTGCATATGAAGGTAAAGGGAGGAGTTTGAGGGAGCAAACGCAATGTTGACACGGAGATTTTTTATCCGTGGTTACGATAGGTGGTGCTATCGTACATCCACGTTGATGGAGAATTCAACCCACGAAGGGTAACGGTTGCGCGAGTCCACGGGGGGCTCCACCCACAAAGGGTCCACGAAGAAGCAACCTTGTCTATCCCACCATGGCCGTCGCCCACGAAGGACTTGACTCACTAGGGTAGATCTTCACGAAGTAGGCGATCTCCTTGCCCTTACAAACTCCTTGGTTCAACTCCACAATCTTGATGGAGGCTCCCAAGTGACACCTAGCCAATCTAGGAGACACCACTCTCCAAGAAGTAACAAATGGTGTGTTGATGATGAACTCCTTGCTTTTGTGCTTCAAATGATAGTCTCCCCAACACTCAACTCTCTCTCATAGGATTAGATTTGGTGGAAAGAAGATTTGAGTGGAAAGCCACTTGAGGAAGGCTAGAGATCAAGATTTATGTGGTTGGAATGGAATATCTTGACCTCAACACAAGTGTAGGTGGTTCTCTCTCAAAAAATATGTGTTGGAAGTGTAGGCATGTTCTGATGGCTCTCTCCACGAATGAAGAGTGGGTGGAGGGGTATATATAGCCTCCACTGAAAATCTAACCGTTACACACAAATCACCAAACTTGGTGGGACCGATTCAAAGAACTCGGTCAGACCGATTTGGTTCATAATATGACCGTTAGGCATTTCGGTGGGACCGACATGTCAACTTGGTGGGACCGATATATTAGGGTTAGGGCATAACGTAATCTCGGTGAGACCGATTACACAAACTCGGTGGGACCGATTTTGGTAATAGACTAACAGAGAGTTGGTCAGGCAAACTCGGTGGGACCGATTCGCTCATCTCGGTTGGACCGAAACGTTATAAAAAGGAAACAGAGTGTTTGCATTGCAATCTCGGTGGGACCGATCGCTCATCTCGGTTTGCACGAAACGTTACGAAGGGAAACAGAGAGTTTGCAATCCCATCTCGGTGAGACCGAGATCCCTATCGGTGAGACCGAAAAGACTAGGGTTTCTGGCAGTGGCTATGTCAACTGAACTCGGTGGCTCCGGATAGAAAGAATCGGTGGGGCCGAGTTGGACTTTTGGTTTGGGACATATGTGGATGTGAGAAAGTAGTGGAGGGTTTTGGATCATATCACTAAGCATTTTGAGCAAGAATCTCATTAAGCAACACCTCATCCCTTCTTAATAGTATTGGCTTTTCCTATAGACTCAATGTGATCTTGGATCACTAAAATAGAAAATGTAGAGTCTTGTGCTTTGAGCTTGAGCCAATCTTTTGTCCTTAGCATTTTGAAGGGTCCACTTTCTAATCCATTCCATGCCAACCATTGAGCTTTCCTGAAATATTCATCTTGAAATAGCATTAGCTCAATGAGCTATATGTTGTTAGGAATTACCAAAACCACCCAGGGATAGTTGCACTTTCAATCTCCCCCTTTTTGTAATTGATGACAACATATAGATCAAAGCTTCGACAAATGATAAATAAGATTGAAAAACATCGTCGCTTTGAGAAGTATGTGATAAGCAAGAGCTCCCCCTAAATTTGTGCATTATTTAAATTTGCTTTTGAATGCAAATGCACAATCGATTAGGGTCATGGGTTACTCTTCCATGTCACATACATCTTGGTGGAGCGCTCAAAATGATAGGAATTAAAGCATGCACTCATCACCAAGCAAAGTGAATGATCATAAGAGGATATGAAAGATAGTATCATCCAACTAGCATTAAGGGTAGCATATGATCAAACACATGATCAACCAAGTATCTCACAAGGACATAAAGTAGTATCTCACACAAGCACACAATAAAGTCTCAACCAAAATCTTAGTAGTAATCTTGACATGCATAAACTGTTAGCTGCATGCAGGAGCATGGATCACGGAATTAGTTGGCTTGGTGAGTCCAAGTTTGTTACCTAGTTGGGCTCAGTATTAGAGGATAAACACTACGATGGAGTAGTGGCCGGGTCATGCGTCTGTGCATGGTTCGTGGCTGGTGCGGCTGACCGTTGAGTGCGTGTGTGGTGGCCGTGAGTGCCGCAGGAAGCAGTTGCTAGGCGCCGTGGGTATAAAAAGCCATGTAATCACTTCGTCTTGTGTGTAGCTCCCAGCCGTGATGTAGCCTGTGTGCTGAATATAAAGGAGGCGTTTGGGCGCCGGGGCGTTCGTCGCTGGGAAAAAAAGTGTGCTCCTTCTTCCACCTCCGTCCGACGTGAGAGAGAGAGCGGCAACAACAATTGGTATCATGAGCTTGGTGTCTTGGGCATGCTTGCCGTGCCGGAGGCGTGGCACTGATAGCTCCGGGCCGTGTGTCAGCCCATGGAGGTGGGCGGCGCTGTGGCTGTCGTCATGGCGCGTGGCGGAGGCGGCGGGCGGTGATGTCATACGTGTTGGAAATATGCCCTAGAGGCAATAATAAAATGGTTATTATTGTATTTCCTTGTTCATGATAATTGTCTATTGTTCATGCTATAATTGTATTAACTGGAAACTGTAATACATGTGTGAATACATAGACCACAACATGTCCCTAGTAAGCCTCTAGTTGACTAGCTCGTTGATCAATAGATGGTCATGGTTTCCTGGCCATGGACATTGGATGTCATTGATAACGGGATCACATCATTGGGAGAATGATGTGATGGACAAGACCCAATCCTAAGCATAGCACAAGATCGTGTAGTTCGTTTGCTAGAGCTTTTCTAATGTCAAGTATCATTTCCTTAGACCATGAGATTGTGCAACTCCCGGATACCGTAGGAATGCCTTGGGTGTATCAAACGTCACAACGTAACTGGGTGGCTATAAAGGTGAACTACAGGTATCTCCGAAAGTGTATGTTGGGTTGGCACGAATCGAGACTGGGATTTGTCACTCCGTATGACGGAGAGGTATCTCTGGGCCCACTCGGTAATGCATCATCATAATGAGCTCAATGTGACTAATGAGTTAGCCACGGGATCATGCGTTACGGAACGAGTAAAGAGACTTGCCGGTAACGAGATTGAATGAGGTATTGGGATACCGACGATCGAATCTCGGGTAAGTAACATACCGATAGACAAAGGGAATTGTATACGGGATTGATTGAATCCCCGACATCGTGGTTCATCCGATGAGATCATCGTGGAACATGTGGGAGCCAATAAGGGTATCCAGATCCCGCTATTGGTTATTGGCCGGAGAACGTCTCGGTCATGTCTGCATGGTTCCCGAACCCGTAGGGTCTACACACTTAAGGTTCAATGACGCTAGAGTTGTTATGGGAAATAGTATGTGGTTACCGAAGGTTGTTCGGAGTCCCGGATGAGATCCCGGATGTCACGAGGAGTTCTGGAATGGTCCGGAGATGAAGATTTATATATGGGAAGTCCTTATTCGGTCGCCGGAAGTGTTCGGGGGTATATCGGTATTGTACCAGGACCACCGAAAGGGTTCCCGGGGTCCACCAGGGGGTCCACCTGCCCCGGAGGGCCCTATGGGCTGAATATAGAGGGGAACCAGCCCCTAGGTGGGCTGGGCGCCAAACCCCCCTAGGGCCCATGCGCCTAGGGTTGGGGGGAAACCCTAAAGGGGGCGCCCCCCTTGGCTTGGGGGGCAAGCCTCCCCCCTTGCCCCCCCCCTCTAGATCCATCTGGAGGGGGCCGGCCCCCCTCTCCCTTGCCCCTATAAATAGAGGGGGTGGGAGGGCAGCCGCACCACATCCAAGGCGCAGCCCTCTCCTCCTCCAACTCCTCCTCCTCCTCCGTAGTGCTTAGCGAAGCTCTGCCAGAGAACCACGAGCTCCATTGCCACCACGCCGTCGTGCTGCTGGAGTTCTCCCTCAACTTCTCCTCTCCCCTTGCTGGATCAAGAAGGAGGAGACGTCCCCGGGCTGTACGTGTGTTGAACGCGGAGGCGCCGTCCGTTTGGCGCTAGATCGGATCTTCCGCCATTTGAATCGCCGCGAGTACGACTCCATCAACCGCGTTCTTGTAACGCTTACGCTTAGCGATCTTCAAGGGTATGAAGATGCAGTCCCTCTCTCTCGTTGCTAGCATCTCCTGGATTGATCTTGGTGACACGTAGGAAAATTTTGAATTATTGCTACATTCCCCAACAGTGGTATCAGAGCTAAGACTATGCGTAGATTCTATGCACGAGTAGAACACAAAGTAGTTGTGGGCGATGATTTGTTCAATTTGCTTACCATTACTAGTCTTATCTTGATTCGGCGGCATTGTGGGATGAAGCGGCCCGGACCGACCTTACACATACTCTTACGTGAGACAGGTTCCACCGACTGACATGCACTTGATGCATAAGGTGGCTAGCGGGTGTCTGTCTCTCCCACTTTAGTCGGATCGGATTCGATGAAGAGGGTCCTTATGAAGGGTAAATAGCAATTGGCATATCACCGTTGTAGCTTTTGCATAGGTAAGAAACGTTCTTGCTGGAAACCCATAGCAGCCACGTAAAACATGCAACAACAATTAGAGGACGTCTAACTTGTTTTTGTAGGGTATGCTATGTGATGTGATATGTCCAAAAGGATGTGATGAATTATATATATGTGATGTATGAGATTGATCATGTTCTTGTAATAGGAATCACGACTTGCATGTCGATGATTATGACAACCGGCAGGAGCCATAGGAGTTGTCTTAATTTATTGTATGACCTGCGTGTCAATGAAAAACGCCATGTAATTACTTTACTTTATTGCTAATCGTTAGCCATAGTAGTAGAAGAAATAGTTGGCGAGACAACTTCATGAAGACACGATGATGGAGATCATGGTGTCATGCCGGTGACGAAGGTGATCATGCCGCGCCTCGAAGATGGAGATCAAAAGGCGCAAGATGATATTGGCCATATCATGTCACTTTATGACTTGCATGTGATGTTTGTCATGTTTACATCTTATTTGCTTAGAAAGATGGTAGCATAAATAAGATGATCCCTCACTAAAATTTCAAGAGATGTGTTCCCCCTAACTGTGCACCGTTGCGAAGGTTCGTTGTTTCGAAGCACCACGTGATGATCGGGTGTGATAGATTCTAACATTCGCATACAACGGGTGTAAGCCAGATTTACACATGTGAAACACTTAGGTTGACTTGACGAGCCTAACATGTACAGACATGGCCTCGGAACACAAGAGACCGAAAGGTCGAACATGAGTCGTATAGTTGATACGGTCAACATGGAGATGTTCACCGTTGATGACTAGTCCGTCTCACGTGATGATCGGACACGGTCTAGTCGATTCGGATCATGTATCACTTAGATGACTAGAGGGATGTCTATCTAAGTGGGAGTTCATTAAATAATCAGATGAACTTAATTATCATGAACATAGTCAAAAGGTCTTTGCAAATTATGTCGTAGCTTACGCTTTGGTTCTATTGTTTAAGATACGTTCCTAGAGAAAATTTAGTTGAAAGTTGATAGTAACAATTATGCGGACTAGGTCCGTAAACTGAGGATTGTCCTCATTGCTGCACAGAAGGCTTATGTCCTTAATGCACCGCTCGGTGTGCTGAACCTCGAGCGTCGTTTGTGGATGTTGCGAACATCTGACATACACGTTTTGATGACTATGTGATAGTTCAATGCGTAATGTTAAACGGTTTAGAATTGAGGCACCGAAGACATTTTGAAACGTCGCGGAACATATCAGATGTTCCAAGAGCTGAAATTGGGATTTTAGGCTCGTGCCCACGTCAAGAGGTGTGAGACCTCCGACAAGTTTCTTAAGCCTGCAAACTAAGGGAGAAAAGCTCAATCGTTGAGCATGTGCTCGGATTGTCTGAGTACTACAATCGCTTGAATTGAGTGGGAGTTGTCTTCCAGATGAGATAGTGATGGTTCTCCAAAGTCACTGCCACCAAGCTACTAGAGCTTCGTGATGAACTATAACATATCAGGGATATACATGATGATCCTTGAGCTATTCGCGATGTTCGACACCGCGAAAGTAGAAATAAAGTAGGAGCATCAATTGTTGATGGTTAGTAAAACCACTAGTTTCAAGAAGGGCAAGGGCAAGAAGGGATACTTCATGAAACGGCAAATCAGTTGCTGCTCTAGTGAAGAAACCCAAGGTAGAACCCAAACCCGAGACTAAGTGCTTCTGTAATGAGGGGAACGGTCACTGAAGCAGAACTACCCTAGATACTTGGTAGATGAGAAGGCTGGTAAGGTCGACAGAAGTATATTGGATATACATTATATTAATGTGTACTTTACTAGTACTCCTAGTAGCACCAGGGTATTAGATACCGGTTCGGTTGCTAAGTGTTGGTAACTTGAAATAAAAAGCTACGGGATAAAGGGAGACTAACTAAAGGTGAGATGACGATATGTGTTGGAAGTGTTTCCAAGGTTGATGTGATCAAGCATCGCATGCTCCCTCTACCATCGAGATTGGTGTTAAACCTAAATAATTGTTATTTGGTGTTTGCATTCAGCATAGACATGATTGGATTATGTTTATCGCGATATGGTTATTCATTTAAGGAGAATAATGGTTACTCTGTTTATTCGAATAATACCTTCAATGGTCTTGCACCTAAAATGAATGGTTTATTGAATCTCGATCGTAGTGATACACATGATCATGCCAAAAGATATAAGATAGTAATGATACTACCACATACTTGTGGCACTGCCATTTGAGTCATATTGGTATAAAACGCATGAAGAAGCTTCATGTAGATGGATCTTTGGACTCACTCGTTTTTGAAAAGATTGAGACATGCGAACCATGTCTATTGGTATATATGCATGAAGAAACTCCATGCAGATAGATCGTTTGGACTCACTTGATTTTGAATCACTTGAGACATGCAAATCATACCACATGGGCAAGATGACTGAAAGGCCTCGTTTTCAGTGAGATGGAACAAAAGAGTAACTTGTTGGAAGTAATACATTTGATGTGTGCCAATGAGTGCTGAGGCACGCAGTGAATATCATTATGCTCTTACTTCACAGATGATTTGAGTAGATTCTAAGTATATTTACTTGATGAAATACAAGTCTGAAGTAATTTCAGAGTGAAGTAGAAGATCGTCGTGACAAGAGGATAAGATGTCTATGATATGATCATAGAGATGAATATCTGAGTTACGAGTTTGGTACACAATTAAGACATTGTGGAAATTGTTTCACAACTAATACCGCCTGGAACACCATAGTGTGATGGTGTGTCCAAACATCATAAATGCACCCTATTGGATATGGTGCATACCATGATGTCTCTTATCGAATTACCACTATCGTTTATGGGTTAGGCATTAGAGACAACCGCATTCACTTTAATAGGGCACCACGTATTCCGTTGAGATGACACCGTATGAAATATGGTTTAGAGAAACCTAAGCTGTCGTTTAATAAAAGTTTGGGGCTGCGACGCTTATGTGAAAAAGTTTCAGGTTGATAAGCTCGAACCCAAAGCGGATAAATGCATCTTCATAGAATACCCAAAACAGTTGGGTATACCTCCTATTTCAGATCTGGAAGCAAAAGTGATTGTTTCTAGAAACGGGTCCTTTCTCGAGGAAAAGTTTCTCTCGGAAGAATTGAGTGGGAGGATGGTGGAGACTTGATGAGGTTATTGAACCGTCACTTCAACTAGTGTTTAGCAGGGCACAAGAAGTTGTTCCTGTGGCACCTACACCAATTGAAGTGGAAGCTTATGATAGTGATCATGAAATTTCGGATCAAGTCACTACAAAACCTCGTAGGACGACAAGGATGCGTACTACTTCAGAGTGGTACGTAATCCTGTCCTGGAAGTCAGGTTGCTAGACAACAATGAACCTACGAGCTATGGAGAAGCGATGGGGGGCCCAGATTCCGACGAATGGCTCGAGGCCATAAAATCTGAGAGAGGATCCATGTATAAAAACAAAGTATAGACTTTGGAAGAACTATTTGATGGTCGTAAGGCTGTTGGGTGCAGATGGATTTTAAAAGGAAGACGGACAATGATGGTAAGTGTCACCATTAAGAAAGCTCGACTTGTCGTTAAGATGTTTTCCGACAAGTTCAAGGAGTTGACTACTATGAGATTTTCTCACTCGTAGCCATGCTAAGAGTCTGTTGGAATTATATTAGCAGTTACTGCATCATTTATGAAATCTTGCAGATAGGATGTCAAAAACATTGTTTCCTCGACGATTTTCTTGAGGAAAGGTTGTATGTGATACAACCAGAAGGTTTTGTCAATCCTGAAAGATGCTAACAAGTATGCAAAGCTCCAGCAATCCTTCTAAGGACTGGAGTAAGCATCTCGGAGTTGGAATGTACGCTTTGATGAGATGATCAAAGATTTTGGGTTTATACAAAGTTTATGAGAAACTTATATTTCCAAAGAAGTGAGTGGGAGCACTATAGAATTTTTGATGAGTATATGTTGTCAACATATTGTTCATCAGAAATGATGTAGAATTTCTGGAAAGCATACAGGGTTATTTGAAAAGTGTTTTTCAATGGAAAACCTGGATTAAGCTACTTGAACATTGAGCATCAAGATCTATAAGGATAAATCAAAAACGCTTAATAGTACTTTCAAATGAATACATACCGTGACAAATTTTTGAAGGAGTTCAAAATAGATCAGCAAAGAAGGAGTTCTTGGCTGTGTTACAAGGTGTGAGTATTGAGTAAGACTCAAGACCTGACCACGGCAGAAGAGAGAGAAAGGACGAAGGTCGTCCCCTATGCTTTAGACGTAGGCTCTACAGTATGCTATGCTGTGTACCGCACCTGAAGTGTGCCTTGCCATGAGTTAGTCAAGGGGTACAATAGTGATCCAGGAATGGATCACATGACAGCGGTCAAACTTATCCTTAGTAACTAGTGGACTAAGGAATTTTCTCGATTATGGAGGTGGTAAAAGAGTTCGTCGTAAAGGGTTACGTCGATGCAAACTTTGACACTAATCCGGATGACTCTGAGTAGTAAACCGGATTCGTATAGTAGAGAAGTTATTTGGAATAGCTCCAAGTAGCGTGTGGTAGCTGCATCTACAAGATGACATAGAGATTTGTAAAGCACACACGGATCTGAAAGGTTCAGACCCGTTGACTAATAACCTCTCTCACAAGCGAGATATGAACAAACCCCATGGGTGTTGGATTCATTACAATCACATAGTGATGTGAACTAGATTATTGACTCTAGTGCAAGTGGGAGACTGTTGGAAATATGCCCTAGAGGCAATAATAAACTGGTTATTATTGTATTTCCTTGTTCCTGATAATTGTCTATTGTTCATGCTATAATTGAATTAACTGGAAACCGTAATACATGTGTGAATACATAGACCACAAAATGTCCCTAGTAAGCCTCTAGTTGACTAGCTCGTTGATCAATAGATGGTCATGGTTTCCTGGCCAGGGACATTGGATGTCGTTGATAACGGGAGCACATCATTGGGAGAATGATGTCATGGACAAGACCCAATCCTAAGCATAGCACAAGATCGTGTAGTTCGTTTGCTAGAGCTTTTCTAATGTCAAGTATCATTTCCTTAGACCATGAGATTGTGCAACTCCCAGATACCGTAGGAATGCTTTGGGTGTATCAAACGTCACAACGTAACTGGGTGGCTATAAAGGTGCACTACAGGTATCTCCGAAAGTGTCTGTTGGGTTGGCACGAATCGAGACTGGGATTTGTCACTCCGTATGACGGAGAGGTATCTCTGGGCCCACTCGGTAACGCATCATCATAATGAGCTCAATGTGACTAATGAGTTAGCCACGGGATCATGCGTTACGGAACGAGTAAAGAGACTTGCCGGTAACGAGATTGAACGAGGTATTGGGATACCGACGATCGAATCTCGGGCAAGTAACATACCGATAGACAAAGGGAATTGTATACGGGATTGATTGAATCCCCGACATCGTGGTTCATCTGATGAGATCATCGTGGAACATGTGGGAGCCAATATGGGTATCCAGATCCCGCTATTGGTTATTGGCCGGAGAACGTCTCGGTCATGTCTGCATGGTTCCCGAACCCGTAGGGTCTACACACTTAAGGTTCGGTGATGCTAGACTTGTTATGGGAAATAGTATGTGGTTACCGAAGGTTGTTTGGAGTCCCGGGTGAGATCCCGGACGTCACGAGGAGTTCCGGAATGGTCCGGAGATGAAGATTTATATATGGGAAGTCCTTATTCGGTCGCCGGAAGTGTTCGGGGGTATATCGGTATTGTACCGGGACCACCGAAAGGGTTCCGGGGGTCCGCCGGGAGGGTCCACCTGCCCCGGAGGGCCCTATGGGCTGAATATATAGGGGAACCAGCCCCTAGGTGGGCTGGGCGCCAAACCCCCCTAGGGCCCATGCGCCTAGGGTTGGGGGGAAACCCTAAAGGGGCGCCCCCCTTGGCTTGGGGGGCAAGCCTCCCCCCTTGGCCCCCCCTCTAGATCCATCTGGAGGGTGCCGGCCCCCTCTCCCTTGCCCCTATAAATAGAGGGGGTGGGAGGGCAGTCGCACCACATCCAAGGCGCAGCCCTCTCCTCCTCCAACTCCTCCTCCTCCGTAGTGCTTAGCGAAGATCTGCCGGAGAACCACGAGCTCCATTGCCACCACGCCGTCATGCTGCTGGAGTTCTCCCTCAACTTATCCTCTCCCCTTTCTGGATCAAGAAGGAGGAGACGTCCCCGGGCTGTACGTGTGTTGAACGCGGAGGCGCCGTCCGTTTGGCGCTAGATTGGATCTTCCGCGATTTGAATCGCCGCGAGTACGACTCCATCAACCGCGTTCTTGTAACGCTTCCGCTTAGCGATCTTCAAGGGTACGAAGATGCACTCCCTCTCTCTCGTTGCTAGCATCTCCTAGATTGATCTTGGTGACACGTAGGAAAATTTTGAATTATTGCTACGTTCCCCAACAGTACGTGCGGCGACCGCGGAGGCTGCCGAGGTGCTGCATGGTGGCGCGGCGGCGCAGCACGGCGTGGCGGCATGGAGGCACTGCATGGCGGCATGGAGGCCACGGCGGTGCAGGGCAAAAGCCGCGGCGGCGAGCCGGGCGCAGGCGGTGCGTGTTATGGGTGCACACGGGCTCGTCGGGTGCGACGGATTCGCGCGGGACGTGCGGGACGCACTGGTGCAGTCGGGCTCGTCAGGCGCGTTGGGTATGCGCGGGACGTGCGGGACGCACTGGGGCGGTCGGGCCCGTCGGGTGCACGCGGGACGTGCGGGGCGTCGAGGGACGTCAGGCGTGTGTCGCCGGCGGAGAAAGAGCTCGGCGTGTGTCGCCGGAGTCGTGACGGAGGACGGTGCGACCGGCGTCGGTGTGCCAGGTCGGGTCCACGGGCTGGGTGATGGCCGTGACGACGACAACGACGCGAGCTGCATCAACTCCGGCGATGGCGGACACACGGCACGTCGCTGCGTGCACGGAGGCACTTTGTGGCATCAGGCGGAGATGTCCGTGACGACGACGGGAGCTGCGACAACTCCGGCGATGGCAAGTCAAGATTAGGAGGGAAAATGTTAGTAGTAATCTTGACATTCATAAACTGTTAGCTGCATGCGGGAGCGTGGATCACGGAATTAGTTGGCTTGGTGAGTCCAAGTTTGTTACCTAGTTGGGCTCGGTATTAGAGGATAAGCACTACGATGGAGTAGTGGCCGGGTCGTGCGTCTGTGCATGGTTCGTGGCTGGTGTGGCTGGCCGTTGACTGCGTGTGTGGTGGCCGTGAGTGCCGCAGGAAGCAGTTGCTAGGCTCCGTGGGTATAAAAAGCCATGTAATCACTTCGTCCTATGTGTAGCTCCCAGCCATGATGTAGCCTGTGTGCTGAATATAAAGGAGGCGTTTGGGCGCCGGTGCGTTCGTCGCCGGGAAAAAAAGTGTGCTCCTTCTTCCACCTCCGTCCGGCGTGAGAGAGAGAGCGGCAACAACAAAAATAGCAAGAGAGATAAAAAAGCAACACTCTCTCTCGAAGCCTATGATCTATACATTTTTCTCCCCCTTTGGCAACAAGTTACCAAAAAGTTCAAAAATGCATAGTGCTAAACGACTCTCAGGATTGATCTTCGAGAGGTGGTGTTGAGAGAACTCCAAGGACGAAGGCTTCAGATGAAGTAGCTGGAGCTGGTGGAGTAGCTGCTGGAGGTGGAACTGGAGCTGTTGCTGCTGGTGCTGATGTTGTAGCTCTAGTGTCTGTCACTGGCACTGCAGCAGATCTCTGTCCTCTGGGCACTCTGGCAAAAGCATCTGTGGTAGAATTGCCCTTCTTCTCCTCAGCTTCCTCCTGAAGTTGCTCAACTGCAGTTTGGATCTCTGTCACCTTGACATCAAGGTCATAGAATTTTGTCTCAATGATCCTCTCCAGACTCTCCTGGTTCTTGGTCAGGGTGGCCAAGCCCTTCTCAATCCTCAAGGTGGATTGGATTAGATATCCAAGCTGGTCTTGCTTGCTCTTCAAGAATACCTGAGATGCCTCCTCTACTGTTAGCATCTTTGCAGCCTTCTCTGCCTTAGCCTTTTCTCTCTTCTCATGTGCTTGAGCTGAAGATGGTTCATTCTCATTCATCACCACTGTGTTATCTTCAAATTCAAGGTAGATGGGCAGGTGCTCCTTATCCAAAATGTATTTGCCTTTGCCCATTTTTGAGTTGATGAGCTCCTGAATTTGTGGGGCATACCCACAGCTTCTCTTCTGGTCAGCAGCAGTTCTCTTGATTGTCTCAACAATCAAACTCATGACCTTGAACTTCTGTGGGACATCAAATATATGCAGCAAGTTTATTGCATGCCCTCTGATCATCTTGTGATCACCTGACTTGGGTAGTAGTGTGTGCCTTAAGATCCAGTTGATAGTTGGCAGACCAGACAACAAGTAGTGAACAGATCCAAACTTATGTGTATCCAAAGCAGCATCTGGGATCTCTTTGTACATGTTGGCCATTGTGTTGTGGTATTTCTTCTTCTCTGCATAGATATCCAAGTCATCCTCATGTTCCTCAGGAGCATTGATAAGCTTGGCCCATTCCTCAACTGTAGACTGGTACCTAGTACCTTCAGACATCCATATTATCCTTCTATTTGGATAGAAGTGGGCAATGGAGTAGAACTGCATGATGAGCTCATCATTCCACTTGGTGAGCTTCTGAGCAACAAAAGTGTCAACTCCACATGCCTTGAAGCTGTCAAGCACACTACGGAAGTGATCCTCATTCTCCTTGATGAACTCCCAGTCAACCCATCTCATGTCACACACAATGGGCTTCTTATCAAGCAGAACTGTCTCATAGAAGTCCTGATGTTCCTTAGTGTGAAACCTATAATCCACAGCAGTCCTTCTCCTGATAGCATATGGATCAGACTGTCTCCATAGTCTCAATCATGCATCCTTCCTGATTTTCATGTTCTCTGCAACTGGGTGTGCATCGGTGTGATCAGGGATCTTGGGTTTCAGCTTCCTCAATACAATAGAGTCATCTTCTTCTTCAGTAGCAGCTTCAGGCACTGGGGCCTTGTTCTTCTCTTCAGCAGGGATGTTCCTAGTGCTTCTCTTGGGTTTAGGCTTTGGAGCTGGAGCAGCAGCCTTGGGAGCAGATTTGGGCTTAGTTGGAGTAGCCCCTGATTTGATTGCATCCCCCATAAGCTTTTGAGCTTTGGGTGCTGGTGCAGTATCCTCTTCCTCTTCTTCTTCAGAGTCTTTCCTCATTGAGGGCTTGCCAAGAACTCTGGCAGTAGTGATTCTGGCCCTCTTCTTCTTCTTATCCTCACCAGCTGCTTCTTCTTCAGATTCAATGGTGAACTTCATAGTTTCACCTGTGGCAACTTTTCTTGGCTTAGACATGGGTTGTCTTCTTGCTGGCATCTTTGTTTTCAGACCAGGCTTTGTTGCAGCAGTTGTGCCATACTCTTTCTTCAGCACCTTTTTCTTTGAAGTGGCTTCATCTTCAACAGCCACATAGTCCTCATCTTCTGAGTTAGAATTCCTCTTCTTCCTTGTCCTGGTAGCAGCCTTTGGCAGGTTGCTTGGTGTGCTCCTGCTCCCCTCATCATAACTGCTAGAGGGATCTGAACCCTCACTCAACTGCACCTGCTGTTCAGACTTGTTCTGGCTGTCACTCTGGTAAGACATCTTGCGGGCAAACAGTTAGCAGACCCTGTGAATGGATTATAGATGAGGTAGAGTGGATGAGCATCACAAAGTACAGGAGTTTTGCAAAAAGGTTGACTTAAAAACTTAGTTTTAGTTCTTCACAGAAAGCATTTCGGATCTACCGATTTGTAAACTCGGTGATACCGAAGCAGCTTTTGGAACCTAAACTAGCGAACTCGGTCAGACCGGGTCACAGTTCGGTGGTACCGAGACTGCTAGGGTTTCACAGAGAATCGATCTCGGTCACACCGATTTGCAATTTTCGGTCAGACCGAAAATGCATGTACTCTGGCCTATGCCAAATCGGTGAGACCGATTTCTACAACTTGGTCGGTCCGAGATGAATTCGGCGGAGACCTAACCCTAAAGTTTCAAATCAAATCTAATCTACGGGATGTTTTCGCTGGACAGGATGATTTCAATCGTGGCAAGAATCATGGCAAAGCAATGTGCTAAGAATCAGAGTTAAGGATTAGCACAAAGTTTAAGTTCGTACCCTAGTTCGGCAGCGAACTTGCTACGGCGGCAACGGCGGGGCAGATTGCCGTTGACGGCGGCAGAGACCAGCGGCAGGAGGTCGCTGGCGACGAGAGGATGATCCGGAGACTCGAAGAGGCAGAGCAGGTTATGCGTGGGCGAGGAGGTTCAGAAAATTTTCCAAAATTTGGCCCGTCGGTATATATAACCTAACACTGTCGGTGTGACCGACTGGAACGACTCGGTGGCATCGAGATGCAAAACTGCAAGCAGTACTGCAACTCGGTGTGACCGAAAGGTTCTAATTGGTTGCACCGAGATTGAAAACCCTAGATCAACTTAGTGATCTCGGTGGGACCGAAAAGGATGAATCGGTCAGACCGAGATGCACAAAGAGGTTTTGGAGGTTTAAGTCTATGACGAATCAGGAACTCCGAGTGCTCCTCACACAGAGTGGTTCGAATCTGACTTGATCAAACTTTGTGATGTAGCATGAATAGATTTTGAGACGAGAAACGCATAGATAGCTAGAGGAAGTTCTTAGGCATTCTTGTCCATCCATTTGGCAAAAGAGAAAAAGCCAAACAATCAAAGCAACAAATGGATGTCCTCGAATGAGTAAAATATGCAACCAACATGCTCACACAATAAAATGGCAAATGAAATATGTGACAAAGCATGCACAAACACTCTAGCATCTATCAAGCAATTTGGCGATGACTAGGTCATCTATATATACGAGTATATTGACTTAGGAGTCAAATGAGAACATTTGATCATAGGTCATACTCATCGTTTAAGCACAAGTGGGGTTACCACTTTTACATAAAGCATTGTTGTGTTCACACCATTAGAGTTGCTTTAACTCAATTGATTAGAGTAAAGCTCCCCCTAGATGTGATATCCCCCCTAAGAGGGATGAACTAACCTTGGGTCTTGTCGATGATGACTTCATGTAGGCGTTGAAGATGTAGATGCTCAAAGTTGATGTAGATCATTCGGAGCAATCCTTTGGAGTGAGTTGCACTTTCAATACCTACACGGGTTAGTCCCACAAGGAACAAACAAGGATATCCATAGACATAGAGTGATGCATACACAAGATGATGTCTATGAAAGCATTAGATTACCTTGTCCCTTGTCTTACCAACAAGAGGGTTTGTGACTCCTTGAACTAGTGCAAGATATGGAAGTTGTTTGCAATTGTCCTCGCCAAGATGATAAGAGTGAAGTATGTTGGCGGAGTCACCCTCAAGAACTCTCTAGTTCTTCTTCTGGATCCACACCATCTTGATGGGAATCCTTGGAGTTGTAGTTGTACTTGATGAAGTAAAACTTGATGTAGTCTTGAGAACCCACTTGACCAAGGCCTTAGGTGCTTCTTCAAATGCATCAATTTCCTCTTGAAGCTTGTCCTTGCCTTTTAGCTTGTGGTCTTGTGGTGGAAGATCATCTTGAGCTTGTGTCCCTTTGAAAGAAGTAGGATCATACTTCTCTTGTTGAGGAACAAACTTCGTCTTGGGGTATTGATCTTCTTCCCACTCAACTCCATTGGCATTGAACTTTCGTTCAAAACCAACACCTTGATTCTTCCGGTGTCTTCCTTGCTTGCGTACAATTTCCTCAAATTGCTTACTTCCGGCAAGGCTCTTGTAAACACCTTTCTCTATAATTCCCTTCAATAAGCTATTTTCTTGCTCAAGTGTAACTTGGCTAAGAGAATCATTAGTGGAATCAAGAGAACTACTAGAAGCAACAACATTTAATTTAGCATGATTGTTGTTACTACTAGATGAAGCATCTTTCTTGTTCTTGTTGCTAGATTTAACTTGTGGCATGTAAGTAGACAAGAGTAAACGCTTGGCAATGTAAGAAGAACTTTTCTTGTGAAGATCATCATTGATTGCCTTTAAAAACTCATGCTCTTGCTCAAGGTTGAGCTTTTCAAAGCGTAGCTTATCATGAGTCTTTAAAAGTTCTCGATGATCTTCCAAGATGGTTTCATGAGCTAACTTAAGAGTGTTTAGTTCTTTAGTTAGACGCTCAATCTCCTTCTTATCATCATCATTCGTTTTATCTTGATTAACATGGTTAATTGACGTTTCATCATAGTCTTCATCACTAGAGTTGTCAACAAGTAAATCATCATCACCTAGCAAATCATCTTCATCACTATTGAAATCAACATACTCGGGATGTGTTACCTTTGGACCTTTGGCCATGAAGCATCTTCCAATTCCTTCATTTGGTGAGTCAAATATGTCATAGGAGTTGGTTGACACAAGTGCTAGACCGGCAACACCTTCATCTTGAGTATATTCGGAGTCGGAGTGATAACTTCTTTCGGAGTGGTTGTCGGAGTCGGAGCCGGATACCCATTCACCAACATGAGCTTGATGTCTTCTTTTTGTGTAGCTCCTTGATGACTTTTCCTTCCTTTCCGAGTCCTTGCTTCTCCGAGAGGGTTTTCGTTCATAACGATCATCTCTACTCCTCCTTTCTCTTGGTGGTGATTCTTCTCTTCTACTTCTTCTTTTGGGAGAATCTCCTCTTCTTTTGTAGGGGGCTGTACACTCATTGGAGTAGTGTCCGGGTCTTCCACAATCGTAGCAATTACGCTCACGGCTAGAAGATCTTTTGTCATTGTAGGACCTTGACTTGGAACTTCTTTCTTTGCTTCTACTCTTGTAGAACTTGTTGAAGTTCTTTACCATTAGGCTCAATTCTTCATTGAAGGTTTGCTTCTCACTTGATGATGTGGGAGCATCACACGAGGCTTTGTAAGCACCACTTGACTTGTTGTGAAGCTCTTCCTTATCCTTGAGTGACATCTCATGAGCAACAGTTCTTCCAATGACTTCTGTTGGTTTGAGATCTTTGTAATTGGGCATCATTTGGATCAATGTGCACACGGTATCATATTTTCCATCCAAGGCTCTTAGGATCTTCTTGATGATGAATTTGTCAGTCATCTCTTCACTTCCTAAACCGGCAATCTCATTTGTGATGAGAGCAAGCCTAGAGTACATTTCATCGACACCTTCACCATCCTTCATTTTGAACTTGTCAAGTTGACTTTGAAGCACATCCAATTTGGATTCCTTGACGGAGTCAGTACCTTCATGCATATCAATCAAAGTATCCCAAATTTCCTTTGCATTCTCAAGACGGCTGATTTTGTTGAATTCATCGGGGCACAATCCATTGAAGAGAATATCACAAGCTTGAGCATTGTATTGTAGCATCTTCAACTCTTCCGCGGAGCTTAACGGTTAGGTTCTTTCCCATCGAAGAATTCACCTTGCAAGCCAATACACACAATAGCCCAAACGGCGGGGTTATGTCCAAGAATATGCATTTTCATCTTATGCTTCCAACTAGCAAAATTTGTACCATCAAAGTAAGGACCTCTACGGTGGTAATTTCCCTCGCTAGACGCCATACTCTCCTAGGTTGTGAAACCAAGGCTATGACCACCAAAAGCTATGGGAATCAAAGCAAATGGAGACCAAAGCTCTTATACCACTTGTACGATCGAAAGTATGTCTAGAGGGGGGTGATTAGACTACTTGACCAAATAAAAATCTAGCATTTTCCCAATTTTAGTTCTTGGCAGATTTTAGCAACTTAGCACAAGTCAAGTAATCAACCTACACATGCAATTCTAAGAGTATAGCAGCGGAATGTAAAACAATTGCATATGAAGGTAAAGGGAGGAGTTTGAGGGAGCAAACGCAATGTTGACACGGAGATTTTTTATTCGTGGTTCCGATAGGTGGTGCTATCGTACATCCACGTTGATGGAGACTTCAACCCACGAAGGGTAAGGTTTGCGCGAGTCCACGAAGAAGCAACCTTGTCTATCCCACCATGGCTGTCGCCCACGAAGGACTTGCCTCACTAGGGTAGATCTTCACGAAGTAGGCGATCTCCTTGCCCTTACAAACTCCTTGGTTCAACTCCATAATCTTGACGGAGGCTCCCAAGTGACACCTAGACAATCTAGGAGACACCACTCTCCAAGAAGTAACAAATGGTGTGTTGATGATGAACTCCTTGCTCTTGTGCTTCAAATGATAGTCTCCCCAACACTCAACTCTCTCTCATAGGATTAGATTTGGTGGAAAGAAGATTTGAGTGGAAAGCCACTTGAGGAAGGCTAGAGATCAAGATTTATGTGGTTGGAATGGAATATCTTGACCTCAACAAAAGTGTAGGTGGTTCTCTCTCAGAAAATACGTGTTGGAAGTGTAGGCATGTTCTGATGGCTCTCTCCACGAATGAAGAGTGGGTGGAGGGGTATATATAGCATCCACTCAAAATCTAACAGTTACACACAAATCACCAAACTCGGTGGGACCGATTCAAAGAACTCGGTCAGACCGATTTGGTTCATAATGTGACCGTTAGGCATTTCGGTGGGACCGACATGTCAACTCGGTGGGACCGATATCATTAGGGTTAGGGCATAACGTAATCTCGGTGAGACCGATTACACAAACTCGGTGGGACCGATTTTGGTAATAGACTAACAGAGAGTTGGTCGGGCAAACTCGGTGGGACTGATTCGCTCATCTCGGTGGGACCGAAACGTTATGAAAAGGAAACAGAGTGTTTGCATTGCAATCTCGGTGGGGCCGATCGCTCATCTCGGTTTGACCGAAACGTTACGAAGGGAAACAGAGAGTTTGCAATCCCATCTCGGTGAGACCGAGATCCCTATCGGTGAGACCGAAAAGACTAGGGTTTCTGGCAGTGGCTATGTCAACTGAACTCGGTGGCTCCGGATAGAAAGAATCAGTGGGGCCGAGTTGGACTTTTGGTTTGGGACATATGTGGATGTGAGAAAGTAGTGGAGGGTTTTGGAGCATATCACTAAGCATTTTGAGCAAGAACCTCATTAAGCAACACCTCATCCCTTCTTAATAGTATTGGCTTTTCCTATAGACCCAATGTGATCTTGGATCACTAAAATAGAAAATGTAGAGTCTTGTGCTTTGAGCTTGAGCCAATCTTTTGTCCTTAGCATTTTGAAGGGTCCACTTTCTAATCCATGCCATGCCAACCATTGAGCTTTCCTGAAATATTCATCTTGGAATAGCATTAGCTCAATGAGCTATATGTTGTTAGGAATTACCAAAACCACCCAGGCATAGTTGCACTTTCACACCGGATGACTCCTGTCTCGCTAGACTCGGTCCTCATGATACACCTCTCCGTGTTCACACAGTGGATGGCACCTCGCTTCAAATTGTTGGGCGCGGCACTCTTTCTACGTCGTCTTTTAGTGTTCCCACTGTGTCTCATGTTCCTAAACCGACTATGCAGCTTATGTCAGCGAGTCAAATTGTTGATCATGGTTGTCGTATTATTCTTGAACCTGACTCTTCTTGTGCTCAAGACTAATGCATAGGGCCTCTGGTGGGGACTAGTCCTAGGCGCCGCGACTCCCGGGGCCTATGGAACTTGATTGGTTGCGCCTTTCTTCAACTTGCTCGGGCAACCACTCGACCAGCTCCGCCGCCACTGCTCCAGTCATTGCCTCCGCCACCTCTTTTGTTTAGTGCCATCGTCGGTTAGGCCATCTCTTGGGTTCTAGGCTATCTAGTCTTGTAGGAGGTTGTGTCTTAGGTTCTGTTTCTGGAGACACTGCTCTACATTGTACGGGTTGCAAGCTTGGCAAACAGCTGCAACTCCCCTATCCATCTAGTGATTCTAGGTCACAACGTCCTTTTGATCTTGTTCACTCTGATGTATGGGGGCGACCTCCCCTCGTTTCGAAAGGGGGTCATTCCTACTATGTGATATTTATTGATGATTACTCGAGATTTACATGGATTTATCTTATGTCTTCTCGCAGTCAATTTCTCTCCATTTATCAGCAGTTTGCTACTATGGCCTGCACTCAATATGACTCTTCGATTCGTGTTTTTTGTGTTGACTCTGCTGGTGAGTACATTTCGACTTCACATCGTCGTTTTCTAGCTGAGTAGGGTACTCTTCCTCAATTCTCTTGTCCCGGTGCCCATGCTCAAAATGGTGTTGCTGAGCGCAAGCATCGCCATGTGCTTGAGACAGCTCGAGCTCTTATGATTTCATCTCACCTTCCGCCTCATTTTTGGGCTGAGGCTGTCTCATGGCCCTTTTTCTCATTAATCGACAACCCTCTTATGTCCTTCAAATTTGTAACCCTTTTGAGCATCTCTTTGACACACCTCCTAGTTACAGTCATCTCTTGAGTTTTGGTTGTGTCTGTTATGTCCTTCTTCCATCACGAGAGCGCACTAAGTTGACTGCGCAGTCAACTGAGTGTGTCTTTCTTGGGTACAACACCGAGCATAAGGGTTATCGCTGCTATGACCATGTTGCTCGTCGGATGAGAATCGCTCGGGATGTCATGTTTGGTGAGTCTCGCCCTTACTACCCTCGCTCCACCACCCACAATGCATGGTTCATCCACTCATGAGTCGATCTCTTTTATGACATTTCCTGAGCTTTCTTCCATCACTCCTTCATCGTACCCACCGTCTTCGTCTCCTCCGGTTTCTTCCTCAAAGGCTCCCATTCTTCCTTCACCACCGCCCCAGTCACCTACGGCTCGTTCATCGAGGGATCCACTTAGCTCTTTTGAGATTCCATTGTTTCCGTTGCATTATACTCGTCGTCCCCGTGACGATGCTCCCAGTGTGCCACCACCACAGCCACCTTCGACTCCTTCACTGGGGGATCCAGTCTTGTTCCAGTTTCTCCTCCTCGGTACGCCCTTCTTGATCAGCATGTTATGCAGCCGATTGAATAGGATGGCTTTGCGTTTGCCGCTCTTCTAGAGCCCGTGACCTACCGAGAGGCAGCCATCCATCAGGAGTGGCAACACACTATGGCAGAGGAGCTTCTTCCCTAGAGCGCATTGAGACTTGATCTTGTACCTTCACCGCGTGGTGTCACTCCTATCACCTGCAAGTGGGTTTACAAGGTTAAGACTCACTCTGACGGTTCCCTTGAGTGCTACAGGCCTCGGCTTGTTGCCTGTGGTTTTCAGCAGGAGCACGGTCGTGACTATGATGAGACCTTTGCTCCGGTTGCTCACATGACCATGGTTCGGACCTTACTGGCAGTTGCCTCTGTTCGTCAGTGGTCTATCTCTCAGCTGGATGTGCAGAATGCCTTTCTCAATGGCCAAATGCGTGAAGAGATCTACATAGCCACATCCTGGATACTCTGTTCCTTCTAGCATGGTATGCCATCTGCAACATTCTCTTTATGGGCTTAAGCAAGCTCCTCGTGCCTGGTTTGAGCGCTTCTCCTCTGTTGTCAAAAATGTTGGTTTCAAAGCCAGCGATCACGACCTTGCTCTCTTTGTTCACACCTCCCCTCGTGGTCGGATGCTTCTTCTTCTATATGTCGATGACATGATCATCACCGGCGATGACTCTCCGTTCATTGATTTTGTGAAGAAGCGTCTTTGTGACAAGTTGTTGATGTCAGATCTGGGTCCACATCGATATTTCCTTGGTCTTGTGGTGTCTTCTACGCCCGAGGGCACTCTTCTCTCCCAAGAGAGGTATACTCAGGAGCTTCTTGCTCATGCTTGTCTTTCTGATCAGCGCACCGTGGACACTCCCATGGAGTTTGGAGTTCACCTTCAGCCCACTGATGGTGAGCCTCTTATGGACCCCAGCCGATATCGTCACCTTGTCGGGAGCCTTGTCTACCTTGGCATCACACGTCCTTACATCTCTCATGTTGTCCACATTTTGAGCCAGTTTGTTTCTGCTCCTACTCAGCTTCACTACTCCCACCTGCTTCGGGTTCCGCACTATCTTCATGGAACCTCCCCTCGCTGCCTATTCTTTCCTTGTTCGAGTTCCTTGGAGCTTTAGGCGTATTCTGACGCCACGTGGGCTAGTGATCATGATGACCGTTGATCCCTTTCAGCCTACTGTGTTTTTCTTGGTTCCTCTTTGATTGTCTGGAAGACTAAGAAACAGACAGTGGTTTCCCATTCAAGTGTTGAGGCTGAGTTGAGGGCTATGGCAGCACTGACAACTGAAGTCACTTGGTTGTGGTGGCTTCTTGATGATTTGGGGGTCTCTAGCTACTACTGCACCGACTCCTCTTTCTTCGGACAGCACCAGCGTGATCAGCATTGCTAGTGATCCTGTGAAGAATGAGCTCACGAAACACATTGGTGCGGATGCTTCTTACACGCGATCGTAGGTGCAAGACCAGATTGTGGCTCTCCAGTTCGTGCCCTCCGAGCTCCAACTTGCAGATTTCTTCACGAAGGCACAAACCCGAGCTCAGCACAACTTTTTTCTTTCCAAACTCAGTGTTGTAGGCCCACCCTGAGTTTGAGGGGGGTGTCAAGTGTTATAGTGTTGTGTAGTTTCTTTGCATATGTACCTTGTACTTATCTGGCCTGTTTGGCCCATAGCAATACAAGGGTTCAGTTCGTAACAGCGCCCATGCGGGTCTCGATCAGAAGTGTCTGATTTGGCCATTCCCTTAGAGCCTGGTTGAGGGTTGTTTTAAGGGCATCGGGTCTGGCCCATCCCTTTCTACATGTACCAAACAACAATTTTGCATCTCGCGGACATGGTTGCGGTGGATGCAGGCAAACAAAACACTCCTAAATTTCTCTTATATTTGGTCTTCTGGATGAGCTCCTCAGTCAAGCCAACACAGAACTTAAACACTCTCAACTAATTACAAACAGAAACAAACTACTCCCGCCAACTTTCCTAAATCAGCGACAATTAATATGTATCGGAGGGAGTAGTAAATATTCCATGATCAGCAGGAGGTAATGTAAAAAAAACTCCCTTTCTTTTAAACAAGGGAAAGGGAGATGCTTCATTTTACCTTAAGTATAAAGTACAACACAAAGTATACAGCCAGCAAAGTTAGCATCTTGATGAGCTCTCGTAATTTGTAAAGGAGCAACGTTCCTCTTGTGATTTGTGAACGAGCTCCCTCTATAAATTACCTTCGTTTCAGAATTTACATCTGGATTTAATGCATAACTAGCAACGATCTATCTTGTTATTACTAAACTAAAAGAATTCAGAAAATCAAAACCCTTTGAGTGGTTTACAATTCAGGATCTTTGTACTAGACTGACGAACAAATGAATCCCATGCACCGTTCGGTTCTCTCCACTCCGCTCAACTCCGCGGAGCTCGGTTTGAGCTGCTCCATAAAGCTGTAGCAGCTTGCTCCACTCCGGGAGCTGAGTCGCGGGAGTGGAGAGAAACCAAACAGGGCCTCAATATCTCATCCCTCAAATGGTGTCTTAATTTCTGCTGTTTGCATATACACTCTTGATAGGTGAAAAGAGATGCGACCCCCTCAAAATGGTAAGAACAAAATGTTGTTGAGTGCTGGATGTCCAGAGATGTGGTGACCTTTAATTAGCACACAGCTACTTGATATAAGACGTTTTTGACACTGTCAGGGACTCTAAAAACGTCTTACAAATAAAATGTTACAAAGGGAGGATGTTATATGCCTTCAGTAGTTGCTCAAGTTTCAGTTGTTCCTGAACTTCAGGGCATTTTGGAATCTAAACATCCACAATTATGCTAGTAACTAGCACTATTCTTTTGAGAAGCAATGAAAGACATCCTCCAATAGTCGATATCAACAAAACAAGCATGCCGCCTTTTGTACATGTCCATCGAAAATTTGGACTATTATTACTACATTGATTCCATACAAAAATTGCCACACGAACATAGCAGGCAGATATATAATATATTGTCTTCGAAATCACTTCCGCAATAAAAGAGGGTTCATGATATTTGCTTAAATAATACAAATAACACCAAACAGTCATATAGTGCCTCCACACAAAAACATGGAATCTTGGGGCCTACTTATGCCGGTTTCGAAACGGCTACAGAGGGTAGAAATTAAGCAACCAGAATTGCGGTTGATAGTAATACACAAGTGGTGCCTACTATTAAAGTTTCATTCATCAGTTGCCTTCCAGAATTCATCATTAGACTGTCATAAAGGAAAATAGTTTTAGCAAAGGTAGAAGGCAACAAAAGTTCAGACAAGTGAATCTGGGTCGGATGATGCACAGCACAGCCTTGTCCAATGGTGCACAGTCAAAAACTTAATGACTTCACTAGCAAATTTATACTGAAAATTTTGGAGACCACTTCATCAATACTCGTCAATCAAACCAATTTTCTCCATAAGGGCATCTGAACACTTACTGGAGTAGTGAACTGACTTGGTAACACCCTGTGCAGCTTGCAGAGAGACCCTACCACAATGCTCAATGACCAAAGACTCTAACTTATGTGCATGTCCCAGTTCAGCCACTCCAACATCAGTAACTTTATGACACGCCCAAAGTGTGAGATTACTCAAGCATGGGGTGTGCGCAATGAATCGCATCCCAGTATCAGTTACCCAATGACACAATATAAGCTCGAGTGTCTCCAGATGTGGTGAGGATGAGAGGGCCTTCATCCCCTTGTCATCAAAGAAGTTGGCGGTGTTTAGCACGAGAACACAAATTGGGCAGGACTGAATGAGTGCCAGAAAACCCTCCTGTGTGAATCCTATTTCTGATGGCCAGTCACGGGAACATCCTGTAAATCGGAGGTCTACGATCTGAAGCATAGGACAGTTGAGGGCTAGAGCGTAAAGGCTGTTATCAGTAAATGACGTCCTGGTTTCACAATAGCCGTCTTCACTACAGTGGCGCTGCAGGTTGAGCCAAAGTGAAATGCTTTTAAGGTTGCTGCAGCTCCGGGATAATGCAATCATGTCATAGTCATTTAGCGCACGAACATACTCAAGCCAAAGGTTCTCCAATGCTTTACACTTCCCTAGGAGAACACGAAGTCCTATTTCTGGCCAGGTTTTAATATGTGCCAACCTTAAATTCTTCAAACTCTCACAGCAGAAATCATATATATCCATGCTGTGAGCATTGTACGATGGATCAGAGTACTCACAACCTAAAGAAAAATCATATATTACTCTTTTCCTCTCAAACTCAAACTTCTGGAGCTTCATCCATCCTGAACCAAACTTTAGGAAGTCATGATGATTGATTCCTTTGCAGTTCTTCACTACAAGCTCTTCCAACGATCCATGGCTACCAAGGTATTCCAGCCACTCTACACTGTCGATTTTCTCGCAGTCAATAAGGTGGAGAGCAGATAGACTTGTGCAACCAACTGCAACTGAGAAAAGCCCAATCGAAGTTATTTGTGGTGTGGAGTTCAGCCTGGGAGACACCAATTTCTTGCAATGTGCTAAACAACCAAGCCCAGAGTCATCGATGTGTGAGCAGAAACTTAAGGTGAGGTCAATCAGCGAGGAACAGTGAGATGAAAATACAAAAAGGCCTTTGTTGTCCAACTGATTTCCATGTCCAGGTATCCAACCAGAGTAATCGATTTCCAATTTCCGCAAATTTGTGAACCTGGCACACAGTGATGTTAATGCTCTGTAGCAGTGCAAAGACCAGAACCAACGCGGATAGCACCCCCCTTTGACTCCCCTCTATCGTGTAGAGCCCCTTTGACACAAGGAAAATAGAATTCAGATCACTTGTCCTGGTGATCTTCTTGACAATCTCTGTCACCACAGCCTCCGGTAGGTCGTCCATCGAGCAAATTCAGCTGTACCAATCAGGTAATATCAAGGTTCAGAAAACAACCAAAAAGCTGGACTAAAACTTATGGTACATATATCAGAATAAAGCATGTGAAAAGATTGAGATCACACTGGCAGCACTAATTACGAAGAATATACTGACGAACTTTGGGCATTTACTGTACCCATCCAATACTTGTGTGTTCCTTATAAGAATGGAGATTAATTGAAGTATCTACCACCTTATCTATCCCTACATTGCTAGCAAGAAACAGTGAAGCTACGAGCCACATCATTAAACTAAACTACCGCCATAAGTTGCAGAGCCTGAATAACAAACAAACGAAGAGAATACAAAGAACAAACTAGAATTGAGTAATTGACGCAAGCAACTCCTCAAGACAAGACTCATGTGCTCAGTCTGAACCTATTTATTTGGAGACACCTAATAATCAGTTGTGGGGCTAATCAAAGCAATTACCAAAGAGAATGCGACAACAATCTATCACCTATGTCTGTCCTGCCTTCCATTTTCTTTTGCCATGGCCGAGTCAATTACCAAAGAGGCATGCGACAACAAGAAAAGCAGGGGAGATTAATCCATACAGTCTGAACCGGACTATTTCATGTGCAGGGGCAAACTAGCTTGGTTAGCTGTGCGTGGGAGTTAGCTTGAAGCATTCTCTCTGCCACTGGAACTAAAGCAAGTGGGACAGTATAGGCCACGGCGGCGCTAGATGTAGGAGGAGCGGCCGGAGCAGTTGTGGTGGCGCGACTTGCGAGATCCGGGGCTGGACGACACCATGGGCTCGGGCCAGCAGCGCCGCAGCTCGCGATTCGGGGTTCATCGACGGTGGCGCTTTTGCCAGTTTCAGGGCGCCCTATGATTATACTAGATTTACCAGAGAATCGGGGAACCACTACCAGCGAATAAATTAAGAGTAAAATGCACTAGTGGTCATTGAATTTATTGTATACGTTCACTTTGGTCACTGTATTTAAGAATACGGTCAATACGATTATTATATGCGTGTTGAGATGATTATATGGTCACTGCCAGATCGTATAGCTTTGTATTTCATTTATTTGACTGGTCAAACAAGGCCTTGTCATTGCAAAAAGAAAAACAAGGCCTTGTCATTGCAAAAAGAAAAACAAGGCCTTGTCAGTTTTTTTTCTGACTGTGTGGGCCTTACCTGTCAGTGGATGGAAGAAAGGAGTAGGAGGAAATAAAATTATGCGCCTGCGTGGAGTCGAAACCAGGCCCTCGCGCTTATTGCCTGAGCAGGACAACCAGCTCTACCTGTCTCCCGTCCTGTCTAACTTGAGAAAAAGAACCATTTATATTCTACTGGATTCACGTGACAGCCATTGCATTTTGTTTCTTTTGCGTGCGAGCCATTTAGCATTTAAATCATAATCGTTTCGGCTTCAGTGGTCGGGCCTTTTAGGATTTAAAAAGCTGTTTTAGCAGTACTGTGTACTCGTACATATGATTCACGGCCAAAATTGCATTAGCACTTCCCTCGCAAGAAAACGAGATTGGATTAGCACTTCAATTTCTTTTGTTCAATATTTACGCGTGGACGGTGGCTCGACAGTGACGTGGCCGCAGCGGCAGCTCCAGTAGATTTGGTGGGCGTCGTTGCTCTGTTTTTAGCACGAGACGACCAGGGATTTGGCGTGCGGTCATCTTGTACTAGCTAATTATGGCGGAGTGTACTTATCAAAATGGTTAATATATGTCTATATAAAATTTTATTAATAAATGTTTAAATGCATAAAAGTAATATACACGTGTTAAGTACTCCAAATTATGCTTATAAATGCTATCAACAGAAATATATACGTTAGCCAAATTACGATGGTGCAATTTGGTACGCTAAAACTGATATGGAAGAAATCACTATAAATTAGAATGCACTATCATCTAAACCAATAGAATGGTCTTATATGAACATACGCAAAAAAGAAATATCCCAACGCTGTCACGTGAACGACTAGAAGATATAAAAGGGCTTGTCCTCTAATTAGACGCAAGATTGGAACCAAAGCGGCTGGTCAGCCTGCGCGCATATTAGCTCGAGGCATGGGGTTCGAATCCCCACAGTAGCATTTTTATGTTCCCTCTACTTCTTATTTCCACCCACTGATGGGTAGGGCCGCACGCCTTGTGGACCGTTTGACCAGTCAAATAGATGGAATACGGAGTTATATAATTTTACAGTGACCGTATAATCATCTTAGCACGGATATAGTGATCGTATTAACCGTATTCTTAAGTACAGTGATTAAAGTGAGCATACACGATAAGTTCAATGACCACTAGTGCATTTTACTCATAAATTAAGGCTGGAGAAGTAAGAAAAGGAGGAACCTTGAGCACGAACGAACGGGGCCGCGATAGAGAAGAGGGGAGCTCCGCCGCCGGACCTTGGAGAAATGAGTCTCCTTTCTGAGAATTCAGGGGAGGGAGACTGCTTTCTTTTTTTTTTTTGAGGGGTTGGGGGGACTGCTAAACCCTAGTCTCTTCTTTTCCAGCGGAGGAAGAAGATGGGTCACCGTAAATGGGTGGGCCGGGCTGGAACATCGTGCTGGCTTCCCATGCATACCCACCTGTTTGGGCCACCACTTCTTTTTTTTCTCAAAAAAATTATATAAATCTTTTAAATATACTCCACTATCTATCTCAAAATTTTGTCTCAAAAAATCTATCTCTAAATTTTATATAACTATTTTTATAATTAATTAAATATTCAGGTGGTGTACAAAAATATGTCATGTGTTTCAAAAAATATTCATATATTTTTAAAATGTTATTGTATTTTTACATGCTATTGTATGCCGGAAAAATGTTCATATGTTGCAAAAGAATTCACAGGTATTAAATTAAATATTTGTGTTTTTATGTGTTTTCTTATTGTCTCGTATGTAAAAAGATGAATGTTCATATGTCGTTAGAAAAAAGTTCACATGTGAAAATAAAAGTTTGTGTGCCTCGATAAAAATTACCGCATATTTAAAAAGTATTCTTATATATATGAAATAAACCTTTGAAGTGCCCCACCACCAGGGTTGGCATTGTGTCGACGACCCTCCTCTGGCTTCGGGCTAGAGGTAATTTCTATGTTTATGTATCTTACAAAGATGTTCATGTTTTGGAAAAGAAATGACGTGTAGCTCATAAAATAGTCATGTACTCCCTCTGTAAAGAAATATAAGAGTGTTTAGATCACTTTACCTAGAAAAATGAAAACTAAAAAGTTAAACCTAAACAAGCAGATTTAGAGAATCATCACATTTAAATCTACAAATTTTCGACAATGTTGACATGGTGTGCTGACCGGACGAGTTGGCCTAGTAAAGATGTGCCGATTGGACTGAAACCGGGGTCAAGGCAAGGCGGAGGGTAATTCGTCTGATTTTGAGAGTTGGAAGGTGCAACTTAGACAGTATCATAGATGAGGAGTGTATATTAGAGCCACACAAGAGTTGAGGGTTTATATATGCACTTCTCTCTTTTCTAGGATAAATCGAACAATATAGAAGCATTACCTCTTCTTTATCCAGCTAAATATCCCACCGTTGAAAGGACATGGATGTAGCCTGGGGGGTGAATAGGCGATTTAATATAATTACGGTAAGGCTTGGATAAACGTAGAATAAAACTAGTGTTTAATTTATAAAGCACAAGACCTAAACAAGCTAGGCTCACCTATGTTACACCAACAACTTATGTTACAAGATAAATAACTATGTGATAGAGAGATATATAACTTCAAGTTCGATGGATATCACAAAGTAAATGCACAAGTAAAGAGCTCGGTTGTAGAGATAACCTAGGCACATAGAGACGTCAATGTAATTGTCGAAGTTCCTTCCACAATGAAAGCGATTACTAAGTGCTCCCCCGACACAACAAATGCTCACCTTTAGATGTGGTTGCACAATGCACACCAAACACCACAAAAGGCTTCACCTCAAGATGCAGGGACACACCACTCACTGACGTCACAAAAGGCTCTTCCTATTCTCCTTGATCTTCTTCCACAAAGGAAGAACTCAATCCACTAGGAGGTCTTCTTGAAGGCATTGACCAAACCTTTGCAAATTGCCCGGTGCGATCTCCACAATTTAATTGGTGGCTCTTGAAGCTTGCTCGAAGCTTCACACCAAGATAGAGCTCCGCGACAACACCAACTGTCGAGGGCGCCCAAGCATCCAAGAGGAACTTCTAGGGCACCCAAGCACCCAAGAGTAATAAGCTTCTCAAACCGATGGAACTAATGCAATGGAACTGATGGAACTAATGCAATGGCAAGAACACATGAAGTGATCAAGTCCTTCATGTTGGGGAACGTAGTAATAATTCAAAATTTTCCTACGTGTCACCAAGATCAATCTAGGAGATGCTAGCAACGAGAGAGAGGGAGTGCATCTTCATACCCTTGAAGATCGCTAAGCGGAAGCGTTACAAGAACGCGGTTGATGGAGTCGTACTCGCGGCGATTCAAATCGCGAAGGATCCGATCTAGCGCCGAACGGACAGCGCCTCCGTGTTCAACACACGTACAACCCGGGGACGTCTCCTCCTTCTTGATCCAGCAAGGGGAGAGGAGAAGTTGAGGGAGAACTCCAGCAGCACGATGGCGTGGTGGCAATGGAGCTCGTGGTTCTCCGGCAGAGCTTCGCTAAGCACTACGGAGGAGGAGGAGGAGTTGGAGGAGGAGAGGGTTGCGCCAAGGGAAGGGTGTGGCTGCCCTCCCACCCCCTCACTATATATAGGGGGAAGGGGAGAGGGGGCCGGCCCCTCTAGATGGATCTAGAGGAGGAGGAGGCGGCCAGGGGAAACCCTAGATGGGTTTGGGCGCCCCCACCCCCTAGGAAACTTGCCCCCCAATCCGGGAGGGGCGGCTGCCCTAGGGGTGGCGCCACCACCTCTCTTGGTTACGTGAGAGGGGTTGGGAGGGGCGCACAGCCCCTTAGTGGGCTGGTTTGCCCCTTCCCCTTGGCCCATAAGGCCCCCCAACGCTTGTCGGGCCCTCCGAAACCCCTTTCGGACATGCTGGCCATAGCCTGGTACCCCCGGAACAATTCCGGACTCCAATACCCTTCGTCTAATATACCGATCTTAACCTCCGGACCATTCCGGAGCTCCTCGTCATGTCCGGGATCTCATCCGGGACTCCGAACAACCTTCGGTAACCACATACTATTTCCCATAACAACTCTAGCGTCACCGAACCTTAAGTGTGTAGACCCTACGGGTTCAGGAACCATGCAGACATGACCGAGACACCTCTCCGGCCAATAACCAATAGCGGGATCTGGATACCCATATTGGCTCCCACATGTTCCACGATGATCTCATCGGATGAACCATGTCGGGGATTCAATCAATCCCGTATTCAATTCCCTTTGTCCATCGGTATGTTACTTGCTCGAGATTCGATCGTCGGTATCCCCATACCTCGTTCAATCTTGTTACCGGCAAGTCTCTTTACTTGTTCCGTAACGCATGATCCCGTGGCTAACTCATTAGTCACATTGAGCTCATTATGATGATGCATTACCGAGTGGCCCCAGAGATACCTCTCCGTCATACGGAGTGACAAATCCCAGTCTCGATTCGTGCCAACCCAACAGACACTTTCAGAGATACCTGTAGTGCACCTTTATAGCCACCCAGTTACATTGTGACGTTTGGTACACCCAAAGCATTCCTACGGTATCCGGGAGTTGCACAATCTCATGGTCTAAGGAAACGATACTTGACATTAGAAAAGCTCTTAGCAAACGAACTACACGATCTTGTGCTATGCTTAGGATTGGGTCTTGTCCATCACATCATTCTCCTAATGATGTGATCCCGTTATCAATGACATCCAATGTCCATGGTGAGGAAACCATAACCATCTATTGATCAATGAGCTAGTCAACTAGAGGATTACTAGGGACATGTTGTGGTCGATGTATTCACACATGTATTACGGTTTCCAGTTAATACAATTATAGCATGAACAATAGACAATTATCATGAACAAGGAAATACAATAATAACCATTTTATTATTGCCTCTAGGGCATATTTCCAACAGTCTCCCACTTGCACTAGAGTCAATAATCTAGTTCACATCACTATGTGATTGTAATGAATCCAACACCCATGGGGTTTGTTCATATCTCGCTTGTGAGAGAGGTTATTAGTCAACGGGTCTGAACCTTTCAGATCCGTGTGTGCTTTACAAATCTCTATGTCATCTTGTAGATGCAGCTACCACGCGCTACTTGGAGCTATTCCAAATAACTGCTCTACTATACGAATCCGGTTTACTACTCAGAGTCATCCGGATTAGTGTCAAAGTTTGCATCGGCGTAACCCTTTACGACGAACTCTTTTACCACCTCCATAATCGAGAAAATTCCTTAGTCCACTAGTTACTAAGGATAAGTTCGACCGCTGTCATGTGATCCATTCCTGGATCACTATTGTACCCCTTGACTAACTCATGGCAAGGCACACTTCAGGTGCGGTACACAGCATAGCATACTGTAGAGCCTACGTCTAAAGCATAGGGGATGACCTTCGTCCTTTCTCTCTCTTCTGCCGTGGTCAGGTCTTGAGTCTTACTCAATACTCACACCTTGTAACACAGCCAAGAACTCCTTCTTTGCTGGTCTATTTTGAACTCCTTCAAAATCTTGTCACGGTATGTATTCATTTGAAAGTACTATTAAGCGTTTTTGATCTATCCTTATAGATCTTGATGCTCCATGTTCAAGTAGCTTAATCCAGGTTTTCCATTGAAAAACACTTTTCAAATAACCCTGTATGCTTTCCAGAAATTCTACATCATTTCTGATCAGCAATATGTTAACAACATATACTCATCAAAAATTCTATAGTGCTCCCACTCACTTCTTTGGAAATACAAGTTTCTCATAAACTTTGTAAAAACCCAAAATCTTTGATCATCTCATCAAAGCGTACATTCCAACTCCGAGATGCTTACTCCAGTCCTTAGAAGGATTGCTGGAGCTTTGCATACTTGTTAGCATCTTTCAGGATTGACAAAACCTTCTGGTTGTATCACATACAACCTTTCCTCAAGAAAATCGTCGAGGAAACAATGTTTTTGACATCCTATCTGCAAGATTTCATAAATAATGCAGTAACTGCTAATATAATTCCAACAGACTCTTAGCACCGCTACGAGTGAGAAAATCTCATCGTAGTCAACTCCTTGAACTTGTCGGAAAACATCTTAACGACAAGTCGAGCTTTCTTAATGGTGACACTTACCATCATTGTCCGTCTTCCTTTTAAAATCCATCTGCACCCAACAGCCTTACGACCATCAAGTAGTTCTTCCAAAGTCTATACTTTGTTTTTATACATGGATCCTCTCTCGGATTTTATGGCCTCGAGCCATTCGTCGAAATCTGGGCCCACCATCGCTTCTCCATAGCTCGTAGGTTCATTGTTGTCTAGCAACATGACTTCCAAGACAGGATTACGTACCACTCTGAAGTAGTACACATCCTTGTCGTCCTATGAGGTTTGGTAGTGACTTGATCCGAAGTTTCATGATCACTATCATAAGCTTCCACTTCAATTGGTGTAGGTGCCACAGGAACAACTTCTTGTGCCCTGCTACACACCAGTTGAAGTGACGGTTCAATAACCTCATCAAGTCTCCACCATCCTCCCACTCAATTCTTTTGAGAGAAACTTTTCGTCGAGAAAGGACCCGTTTCTAGAAACAATCACTTTTGCTTCCAGATCTGAAATAGGAGGTATACCCAACTGTTTTGGGTATTCTATGAAGATGCATTTATCCGCTTTGGGTTCGAGCTTATCAGCCTGAAACTTTTTCACATAAGCGTCGCAGCCCCAAACTTTTAATAAACGACAACTTAGGTTTCTCTAAACCATATTTCATACGGTGTCATCTCAACGGAATTACATGGTGCCCTATTAAAGTGAATGCGGTTGTCTCTAATGCCTAACGATAGTGGTAATTCGATAAGAGACATCATGGTATGCACCATATCCAATAGGGTGCATTTATGATGTTCGAACACACCATCACACTATGGTGTTCCAGGCGGTATTAGTTGTGAAACAATTTCCACAATGTCTTAATTGTGTACCAAACTCGTAACTCAGATATTCATCTCTATGATCATATCATAGACATCTTATCCTCTTGTCACGACGATCTTCTACTTCACTCTGAAATTACTTCAGACTTGTATTTCATCAAGTAAATATACTTAGAATCTACTCACATCATCTGTGAAGTAAGAGCATAATGATATTCACTGCGTGACTCAGCACTCATTGGATTGCACACATCAAATGTATTACTTCCAACAAGTTGCTCTTTTGTTCCATCTCACTGAAAACGAGGCCTTTCAGTCATCTTGCCCATGTGGTATGATTTGCATGTCTCAAGCGATTCAAAATCAAGTGAGTCCAAACGATCCATCTGCATGGAGTTTCTTCATGCATATATACCAATAGACATGGTTCGCATGTCTCAATCTTTTCAAAAACGAGTGAGTCCAAAGATCCATCTACATGGAGCTTCTTCATGCATTTTATACCAATATGACTCAAATGGCAGTGCCACAAGTATGTGGTACTATCATTACTATCTTATATCTTTTGGCATGATCATGTGTATCACTACGATCGAGATTCAATCAACCATTCATTTTAGGTGCAAGACCATTGAAGGTATTATTCAAATAAACAGAGTAACCATTATTCTCCTTAAATAAATAACCATATTGTGATAAACATAATCCAATCATGTCTATGCTCAATGCAAACACCAAATAACAATTATTTAGGTTTAACACCAATCTCGATGGTAGAGGGAGCATGCGATGCTTGATCACATCAACCTTGGAAACACTTCCAACACATATCGTCATCTCACCTTTAGTTAGTCTCCATTTATTCCGTAGCTTTTTATTTCGAGTTACCAAAACTTAGCAACCGAACCGGTATCTAATACCCTGGTGCTACTAGGAGTAAAGTACACATTAATATAATGTATATCCAATATACTTCTGTCGACCTTACCAGCCTTCTCATCTACCAAGTATCTAGGGTAGTTCTGCTTCAGTGACCGTTCCCCTCATTACAGAAGCACTTAGTCTCGGGTTTGGGTTCTACCTTGGGTTTCTTCACTAGAGCAGCAGCTGATTTGCCGTTTCATGAAGTATCCCTTCTTGCCCTTGCCCTTCTTGAAACTAGTGGTTTTACTAACCATCAACAATTGATGCTCCTACTTGATTTCTACTTTCGCGGTGTCAAACATCACGAATAGCTCAAGGATCATCATATCCATCCCTGATATGTTATAGTTCATCACGAAGCTCTAGTAGCTTGGTGGCAGTGACTTTGGAGAACCATCACTATCTCATCTGGAAGACAACTCCCACTCGATTCAAGCGATTGTAGTACTCAGATAATCCGAGCACATGCTCAACGATTGAGCTTTTCTCCCTTAGTTTGCAGGCTTAATAAACTTGTCGGAGGTCTCACACCTCTTGACGTGGGCACGAGCCTAAAATCCCAATTTCAGCTCTTGGAACATCTTATATGTTCCGCGACGTTTCAAAATGTCTTCGGTGCCTCAATTCTAAACCGTTTAACATTACGCACTGAACTATCACGTAGTCATCAAAACGTGTATGTCAGATGTTCGCAACATCCACAAACGACGCTCGAGGTTCAGCACACCGAGCGGTGCATTAAGGACATAAGCCTTCTGTGCAGCAATGAGGACAATCCTTAGTTTACGGACCCAGTCCGCATAATTGCTACTATCAACTTTCAACTAAATTTTCTCTAGGAACATATCTTAGTAGAACTAAAGCGTAAGCTACGACATAATTTGCAAAGACCTTTTGACTATGTTCATGATAATTAAGTTCATCTAATCAAATTATTTAATGAACTCCCACTCAGATAGACATCCCTCTAGTCATCTAAGTGATACATGATCCGAGCGAACTAGGCCGTGTCCGATCATCACGTGAGACGGACTAGTCATCATCGGTGAACATCTTCATGTTGATCGTATCTACTATATGACTCATGTTTGACCTTTCGATCTCTTGTGTTCTGAGGCCATGTCTGTACATGCTAGGCTCGTCAAGTCAACCTAAGTGTTTCGCATGTGTAAATCTGGCTTACACCCGCTGTATGCGAACGTTAGAATCTATCACACCCGATCATCACGTGGTGCTTCGAAACAACGAACCTTCGCAATGGTGCACAGTTAGGGGGAACACATCTCTTGAAATTTTAGTGAGGGATCATCTTATTTATGCTACCGTCGTTCTAAGCAAATAAGATGTAAACATGACAAACATCACATGCAAATCATAAAGTGACATGATATGGCCAATATCATCTTGCGCCTTTTGATCTCCATCTTCGAGGCGCGGCATGATCACCTTCGTCACCGGCATGACACCATGATCTCCATCATCATGATCTCCATCATCGTGTCTTCATGAAGTTGTCTAGCCAACTATTACTTCTACTACTATGGCTAATGGTTAGCAATAAATTAAAGTAATTACATGGTGTTTTTCATTGACACGCAGGTCATACAATAAATTAATACAACTCCTATGGCTCCTGCCGGTTGTCATAATCATCTACATGCAAGTCGTGATTCCTATTACAAGAACATGATCAATCTCATACATCACATATATATAATTCATCACATCCTTTTGGCCATATCACATCACATAGCATACCCTGCAAAAACAAGTTAGACGTCCTCTAATTGTTGTTGCATGTTTTACGTGGCTGCTATGGGTTTCTAGCAAGAACATTCCTTACCTACGCAAAAGCCACAACGGTGATATGCCAATTTGAAAGAACATGTGGTGCCCCCATGTTTGGTTTTGGTAATTGACGACAATCTCTATGGACTAATGGTTGCCTTGAGTTATATTTGAAGGTTTTGTCCATAGGCTTTTCTTGGAGTACATGTGTTGGTTTCAAGGAGAGTTTGTGTTGACCAAGGTGCTATTAAGGAATTATCCAAAGATTGGTCATGTGAGAGTTGAGCTTATTGCAAGCATGTCTTGAAGAAGAAGATTATGTGATCATTCATGTTTACCTTCAAGACATCATCCAAATGAAGAGAGTTGGAAAGATTCTAGGTTGATCAAGACTAAGTCAAGAGTGAATCAAGTTGATCAACTCACAAAGCGTAGAAGATGTACCGAGAGGGATCAAGTGATCCCATGGTATGGTAAGCATTGTCCATTGTGCTTTGTGTACTAACCCATGGTCTATGTGAGAGTTCTATGTGGGGTTAGGTACGTGTTCATGGGCTTGCGTCAAGAGGAAGATATCACTCAACCCATGGAGAGGATGACATCAAGTGGTGATCGTCATCAAGATTGCCGTGTGCAAGTTCAAGTGGAGCATCACGAAGAGATCAAGTGCTTGAAGCTTGCCGTCCATTGTGGTGACAATGGACTTGTGAAGATGTGCCGAAGAGTGGCTCACCCATAGTGGACTATGGGGGAGTAATCATCTAGTCTTCATCGAGCCAACGCAATCAAGAAAGGTGGTCCAACTTGAGGGTGTCAAGATCGTCATCATCTAGCTCAAGTGGACCATGTGCAAGGCAAAGGTTTTCCCTTGATAGGTTTTCTATTTTACCGGTCTCATGGTGGTAGTTGGGAGACCGGGTTATAGGATCGATAGCCGTACTATCAAGGGGGGCTCTCAAGTGAGTAGCTTGATCGTATCATTCGTCGAGAGCTCAAACCATTGCATCCTTGCATCATGTTTCTTGGTTCTTGTTTGGTTCTCTTTGTGAGTCTTAGATCTTATGGTCATCTTGATGACAAGCTTGAGTTCATCGAAAACGGAGTTTGCATGCGTCTTCTATGATGTTTTCGATGTTGGAGGTTTTACCGGTCTTATCCGAGGAAGGGTTCTCACCATTTTCTTTGGGCCTTTTCTCATTTGCTTCTTATTGGTATTTCTATCAAGATTGTGTTAGCCCTTGTCGCTAGCTTTCCAACAAACTTGGTTTCGTCGAATTCGGAGTCCGTTTGCAAAAGTTGTCTCAGTTTTGGTGTCCTTTAAAGGGGCTGCTGCGGATGTAATTTTTTACTACCGCTCTTGGGAGCGGTACTACCGCGGCTCCTGAGCGGTAGTACCACTCCGGACCAAAATCTCGTGTTTTGCTCAGCGGAAGTAGGCACGGAAGTATATTTTTTTGTACCGCTCGCAAGCAATAGTACCGCTATCCCTAGCGGTAGTACCGTGGGGACGAGCGGTAGTACCACTCCGGAGGTTCTACTGGCCTTTTGCCTCGTCACTGTTGTTTTTCAAAGGGGTACTACCGCCCTAGCGGTAGTACCGCTCCTTGGAGCGGTAGTACCGCTCTGTGCGGGCTGTGAGCATAACGGTTGGATTTTTCCGCACCTATAAAAGGGGGTCTTCTTCCCCATTGAACCTTATCCTTTGATCTCGTGTTCTTCCCCCATTGTTGACCTTCTTCGAGCTTGCTAACTCTCAATCCCTCCATGGATTCTTGCTAGTTTTTGAGGGAAAAGAGAGAGGAGATCTAGATCCACATTTCCACAAATCACTTTCTCCTCTATGTGAGGGGAACCCCTTAGATCTAGATCTTGGAGTTCTTGGTGTTCTCCTTCTTGTTCTTCCTCTCATTTTCCTCCCTAGCATTAGTTGCTTCGGTGGGATTTGAGAGAGAAGGACTTGGGCACTCCGTGTGCCCTTGCCATTGCATTTGGTGCATCGGTTTGAGTTCTCCATGGTGATACGTGGAAGTTACAAGTTGAGAAGCTTATTACTCTTGGGTGCTTGGTACCCTTGAGCTTGTTCCTCTTGGGTGCTTGGGCGCCCTAGACAGTTGGTGGTGTTCGGAGCTCAATCATTGTGGTGTAAAGCTCCGGGCAAGCGTCGGGGTCTCCAATTAGGTTGTGGAGATCGGCCCGAGCAATTTGACGGGTTCCGGTGACCGCCCCCAAGGGTTGCCAAAGTGTACGGGTTCGGTGGCCGCCCCCAAGGGTTGCCATTTGTACGAATTCGGTGACCGCCCTCAAGGGTCCCTTAGTGGAATCACGACATCTTGCATTGTGCAAGGGCGTGAGGAGATTACGGTGGCCCTAGTGGCTTCTTGGGGAGCATTGTGCCTCCACACCGCTCCAAACGGAGATTAGCATCCGCAAGGGTGTGAACTTCAGGATACATCGTCGTCTCCGCGTGCCTCGGTTATCTCTTACCCGAGCCCTTTACTTATGCACTTTACTTTGTGATAGCCGTAGTGTTCCTTGTTATATATCTTGCTATCACATAGTTGTTTATCTTGCTTAGCATAACTTGTTGGTGCACATAGGTGAGCCTAGTTGTTTTAGGTTTTGTGCTTGACAAATTAACCGTTAAGTTTATTCCGCATTTGTTCAAGCCTAAACCGTAATTATTTTAAAGCGCCTATTCACCCCCCTCTAGGCGACATCCACGATCTTTTAATTGGTATGAGAGCCTCGTCTCTCTT
Source organism: Aegilops tauschii subsp. strangulata (assembly GCF_002575655.3). Lineage (NCBI taxonomy): Eukaryota > Viridiplantae > Streptophyta > Magnoliopsida > Poales > Poaceae > Aegilops > Aegilops tauschii. Next base: position 73,845,661 of record NC_053040.3, on the reverse strand, counting down.
TGTTAGGCTTAACCGCCTAGAGGGTAAAGATGTCGACTAGGGGATTAGGATTCTGTGACACACTTAGTTTCGATGGCACAAATTTTGATGTTTGGGTAATTCGCATGCTTAATCTCTTTTAGGGTCATGGACCCAAATTTAGAGCGAATTGTAGATATGGGTTTTTCTCCTCCAAAAGATCCCCAAAGATTATCTTTAGAGGATGAGAAAAACTCTTATCTCAATGCTCAAGCTTCTAATATGCTTTTCAATGCTTTGAGCAATGTAGTTATATTTCTACTCATGCCTTTCCGGGATGCTCATGAGTTGTGGACAAAGCTTCAAGATAAATATGGCGTGTCCAAGTTTTGTGGGGATGATTGTTCTCCCTCCACCTCCGGTCGGGTAGTGTTCTCAACTTCTTCTACTTCACCTACATGTGGTTTGCCACAAGGTAATGACATGGTGAGTAGTGGTGTTCATTGCAATGATGATAGTGCGCTTAGTTTTTATAATCCTTCATCACTTTCTTGTTGCGATGCTTCATCTTTGGACTCTAGAACTTCGAGCACTCCAAATGTTTCACATGCTTGTGTTGATAGTCCTTGCATATCATGTACAAATTTCTTGACTAAATCTCATGATGATATGCTTTCTATGTCTTGTTGGCATGATAAAAATGCATGTATTTCCTCGAGTTGTTGTGCTAACAATGTAGAGGAAACCCAACACTCCATGGAACAAGATGTGGTCTTGAATGGTGCGTCAAGGGATCCCACATCATCATCTATTTCTTTTTGCCTTATGGCCAAGGCTTCAAAGGTATCTCCCACTTTGAATCCTAATATATCTTGTGATAATATTGATGATGACAAGAGTGATGATGATGTCGATTATGATGATGTTGCCTCCTTAAAAATTAAGGGGGAAATAATTTTTAAAGCTCTTCTTAAGAATAAAATTGCTCGTTCCAACTTCATGGAAATCATGTCTATTGCTATTGAGGGCAAGAAATATATTGATGAGTTGGAATCTCGTCTTGAGGAGCATGAGGTCACCATTGATAAAATGGAAGGTCATGAGCGTGATTACGCTAATGAGATTGCGGACCTCTCTCAAGCTCTTGAACTTGAACAAACCACCAAGGAATCTCTTAAGGAGACTTTTGCTCTAGAGTTATCTAGAGTGAAGGAATCTCATGATAGAGCTCTTGAGGTGGCCAATGTTTTTGAAACTAAAAATGCTAAGCTTGAAGTTGCTCATGCTAGACTCCTTGAGGATTTTGAGCACCTCTAAAATGGCTCAAGGGTCATCAAGGGTGAGCTCATCAAACTCACCGAGTCTCATGCTCAACTTGAAGCTTCTTATTTAAAAGAGCTTGACAAGTTGCCTTCTCCTCTTGTTGTTAATGATGATGCTTGTGCTACTAACTCTATTTCTTATGAAGCATCCATTTTAAAGGAGAACGTTGAGCTACGGGCTCAACCTGAGTTGCTATCTAGCAATTATGGGAAATTGGAAGAAAGCCATGAAAAGCTCTCAAGCTCTCATGATGATCTTCTAGTATCCCATAATGTGCTAAAGATAGCTCATGAGGCCATGATTGCTAAGGTAACATCTAGTGAGCCTCATGTGGACACTAGCACTACTTTTAGTCAAAATGCTATATTGCCTTGTGCTAGTCCTCGCGATTCATCCATGCATAACGTTGGTACATCTTGTGATGAATTGATTTCCTTGCCTTGTTGCTCTAACGATGAAGCTTATACTTCCTCCAGTGCTTGTGTTGAGACTAACCATGTAGAGGAAATCAAAGAGCTCAAGGCCCAAGTCACTTCTTTGAAGAAATACTTGGAAAAGAGTCATGAAGGGAAATTTACACTCAACAACATCTTGAGAGTGCAAAAATCCCCCAATGACAAAGGTGGACTTGGATTCAACTCCAACAAGAATAAGAAGTCCAAGATGAACAAAAAGAAGGGCCAAGAACAAGTCAAGAATTCGGCCAAGATTGTTTGCTTCAAGTTCAAAGTAGAAGGGCATCATGTTAGATCTTGCCCATTGAAGAAGAAGGCCATTAGTGACAAGCAACAAGGGAAGCGGCCACAAGTTCGATCTCATGCTCGACCACAAGTTGAAGAAAGTCCTCTTCCCAAGAATCCTCAAGCTAATGCTTCTCAAGTTGAGAAATCAAGTGAGAAGAAAGTGAAGAGTAGACGTTGCTACTTATGTCGTGAGAAAGGTCACCTCGCCTCTTCATGCACTAGTGGTAACTTATCCAACCCAATTATTATTGATGATATCTATTCTCTTGGGAAGGATAATGTTGGCCATGTGTTTGCCAAATTTGTTGGTGCTCAAAGTGGTGTCAAGAAAAGAACCATTTGGGTAGCCAAGCCTATTGTGACTAACCTCTTAGGACCCAACTTGGTTGGGGACCAACTAGCTCAAACTTGATCAATAGGTGTTGTTGGAGGGCATTGGAGACTTGGCTACATTATGAAGATTTAAGGGGACTTCATCATTCTTATTGTCTCAAGCCAAGTCAATTGGGTTATGAAGTTTCTATTCTAGATCCAATGTGCCTCCTTCCGGTAACTTGTACTTAAATTGTTTACATCGAAAGTTACTTGCCCCTTTGCATGTTTTGGTTTTGTTCCTTGCATGTGGTTGTATATGTTGTGCCTCCAATTTGCTTATCTTGAGTAATCAAGTATGTGTGTGTTGGTTTGCACATCATGTACGTGTGTGTAGTGTGTTGAGCCTTTGCGCATCTTGTGTGTATGTTAGTTGGCTCTTGTGAGAGATTAATGGAACATCCCATTTTGGGGGAGTGATGTTCTTTGTGCACCTCACGGTCCATAAATGTGTTTACATGAGGAATACCACCTAGTATTGATATTGCAAGCTTATCTAGTCACTATGTGGTATGTCTTCTCATGAGAAATTCAAATTCTAAATAGTCCATTAATTATCTCTTGTTGGATCCTATTTTTGCCTCTTGTTAAGTTTTCTTTAATTGGTATCACATTATGGGGGAGTAATATGCTATGTATATTACTAGCCTAGAAAATGTGTACATTTGAGATATTGTCACCTAGAATTGATATTGTAAATTATATTGTTCCTACGTGGCATTTTAGCTCTACAAGTTGCAATTTGCTTGTGTTTGGTGTGAAGATGATGTCGGATACCCTTGCTCTCTACCACCGGGAATTATTTCCAAATACTTCTTGTCTTCTGACAATTGGTACTCACTTATGTGTGGTAGAAATTATTGATCATCTTCACGTTGGCGTTTGCTTTTTATTTGCCTTATCTCTTGCCAGGTTTGTGTCAACTCCCATTGCCTTTCGTGCCACTTGAGGATCTTGCTGTTTTCTTGATCTTGTCTAGTGTTTTCCTTGATATAGTGAACGTGGTGATCCTACCTTGTGCATTTTGTATTCAAATGCAAATTCTCTATAATGCACAACTCGTGGGGGAGCTATCCTATTTTCTATAAAACACTAAACTTGTGATCCATTTTAAGTGTGTGTTGGTGGACGACAAGCCGTTTCTTTTTGGTACTTGTGCCATCATGAAACTTTGTAGAGAGCTTGGCTTGTTTGGAACCATCCTCTCTTTTGGGAGTTTGATATCATTTTGTGGGTTCCAATGGATATCTCATTCCTTGATGTATCTTTTAATGATATCTCCAAGTGATGATTTCTCCATTTGGTATTATTTTCACTTGGTATTTCCTTGTATTTTGGTATCGGTTCTTGAAAGTCTTGAGCGTGCATATTAACTTCATGTAGTTTCCGTGGCATGCTTTCTCTCTTTGACCCAATATATAGGGGAAACTCCACCAAGTCTCAAATTGGATGAGATGTGCATGAATTTCATTTCCATATCTATATGCACATATTTATGTGGAGTTTGTCCTATGTATTGTTGGTGTTTCTAACTCTTTGGTCCCAATGAGTTTGGGTACCATTTTGTTTGTGTTGTTGTTCTAGGAACAATTGGAGATGCATTGGATGCTCGGCTCACTCACAAGGAAGGTGTTGTCACCATGTGCTTTTTGGAGTCAAGCTAGGATGATCAATGAACTACTTTGTACCTTCAATTTGTATCTACTACATCCTTCCAATGTTAACTCGGTAATAAGTATCTTCATATACTTCATGCACACATTTCTTGCATCAACTTTGTGTAGGTTGTATCATGGCATGTTATTCATTCTCTCTTGTGATACTTGTTTCCTTTCTCAAAGCATCCCAACAATGATCTCTTGTTGCTAGTTGTGATGTCTTTGATGGTTGTGTGGTAGGAATTCATTTATGTACAATAAGACCATATCTAGCCATGTGTTATGCTTCCAAGCAAATATCTTATTGGTATATCTATGACTTCCTTTTGGATATCTTGTTCCTTCGTGTTGTAACTATTTCGGGTGTACATCCTTCTTTGTAGATATATATCATCATGATCTCGTCTACCTAGAACCTTATACACTTGAGAGAAATTACATCTCTAGATGATATCCTTTCTTTCACGTCCACCTTGTCTTTCTTGTTATTTCTTTGGTGGCTCCGTGTAAGCTTTTGCCTTGAGTGCATGTCTTATCTCGTTGCATCTTGATGCACTCCTGTGTGGTGAAGATTATTTTCCTCATGCTTATCTCTACGAGGCTTTTGCCATCTTAATTGGTATCCCTCGTCTTGATGAGGCTTTCATCTTCTATCTTCACCATGGGTTGTCACAAGTGTTGGTTATTCATTTTGCATTTTTAGTGTGCTTGTGAACCCTTTTGCTTGGTGTGTGTGGGGAGGACATGTCATGGCACCTTGTATCTCCACTATCCAAGACTATGTTGATGCTTAATGCTCATTCGTACATTAGTCTTCTCAAGTGCTTTGCCATGACTCACACACATCATTTTGGTTGAGCCTACTCTTAAGTTGCCTCTTTTATATGTTGCTCAACCATTTGTTTGTTGCAAGTGCTAGGCTTTGTTTCCTATATGCTCACTTGCACTTGTTGTGAGTTTCTATTGATTTTCGGGGAGTGATGATCCTATTTTGTGCACTCGGTATCCTAATGCAAATATTGTAAGAAGTGCACAAATCATGGAGAGCTTCACTAGTGTCTTTAGAACACTCTGTTGCTCTCTTGCACTTGTCGTGAGGTTCTATTGATCTTGGGGGAGTGACGATCCTATTTTGTGCTTCTTGTATCCAGTTACAAAACTAAATTGTGCACAAATCATGGGGAGCTTCTCTAGTTTCTCTAGAACACTCCTTTGCTCATATCATAATTTATTTCATTCATGTGGCACGTAGGATCATTGGTCTAGTTGGCTCAATTGATATCCGTTGATTGCTTGCTTCAATTGGTATCTTTTGATTGCTTGTTTCTCTCTTTCTTATGTCTTTGTGGCATATCTTTCTTTTGTAAACTTTGGGCCTAAATATAGTTTGTGTTCCTCCTAGTATTTACCGTCAAACTTGTGTATTGCATTCCACTCTCTTGTTGAGAAATACACAAATTATGGAGGAACACAATTTATATTGGCCTTCTAAGCTTTTCTCCATTTTGGCAATCGATGCCAATGGGGGAGAAGTTTCAGCGAGTTTTGTGGAGAAGTTTAGAGAATTCTCTCCTCTTGCTTTGGTTTTGTTCCTAAGCATTTGCATCTCTTACTCATGCATCATTGGTTGTTGCATTGCATGGTGATGCATAATTCCTTATATAAACTCTCTTGAAAGTGATTGTCATCAATTACCAAAATGGGGGAGATTGAAAGAACATGTGGTGCCCCCATGTTTGGTTTTGGTAATTGACGACAATCTCTATGGACTAATGGTTTCCTTGAGTTATATTTGAAGGTTTTGTCCATAGGCTTTTCTTGGAGTACATGTGTTGGTTTCAAGGAGAGTTTGTGTTGACCAAGGTGCTATTAAGGAATTATCCAAAGATTGGTCATGTGAGAGTTGAGCTTATTGCAAGCATGTCTTGAAGAAGAAGATTGTGTGATCATTCATGTTTACCTTCAAGACATCATCCAAATGAAGAGAGTTGGAAAGATTCTAGGTTGATCAAGACTAAGTCAAGAGTGAATCAAGTTGATCAACTCACAAAGCGTAGAAGATGTACCGAGAGGGATCAAGTGATCCCATGGTATGGTAAGCATTGTCCATTGTGCTTTGTGTACTAACCCATGGTCTATGTGAGAGTTCTATGTGGGGTTAGGTACGTGTTCATGGGCTTGCGTCAAGAGGAAGATATCACTCAACCCATGGAGAGGATGACATCAAGTGGTGATCGTCATCAAGATTGCCGTGTGCAAGTTCAAGTGGAGCATCACGAAGAGATCAAGTGCTTGAAGCTTGCCGTCCATTGTGGTGACAATGGACTTGTGAAGATGTGCCGAAGAGTGGCTCACCCATAGTGGACTATGGGGGAGTAATCATCTAGTCTTCATCGAGCCAACGCAATCAAGAAAGGTGGTCCAACTTGAGGGTGTCAAGATCGTCATCATCTAGCTCAAGTGGACCATGTGCAAGGCAAAGGTTTTCCCTTGATAGGTTTTCTATTTTACCGGTCTCATGGTGGTAGTTGGGAGACCGGGTTATAGGATCGATAGCCGTACTATCAAGGGGGGCTCTCAAGTGAGTAGCTTGATCGTATCGTTCGTCGAGAGCTCAAACCATTGCATCCTTGCATCATGTTTCTTGGTTCTTGTTTGGTTCTCTTTGTGAGTCTTAGATCTTATGGTCATCTTGATGACAAGCTTGAGTTCGTCGAAAACGGAGTTTGCATGCGTCTTCTATGATGTTTTCGATGTTGGAGGTTTTACCGGTCTTATCCGAGGAAGGGTTCTCACCATTTTCTTTTGGGCCTTTTCTCATTTGCTTCTTATTGGTATTTCTATCAAGATTGTGTTAGCCCTTGTCGCTAGCTTTCCAACAAACTTGGTTTCGTCGAATTCGGAGTCCGTTTGCAAAAGTTGTCTCAGTTTTGGTGTCCTTTAAAGGGGCTGCTGCGGATGTAATTTTTTACTACCGCTCTTGGGAGCGGTACTACCGCGGCTCCTGAGCGGTAGTACCGCTCCAGAGCTGTACTATCGCGGCTCCTGAGCGGTAGTACCGCTCCGGACCAAAATCTCATGTTTTGCTCAGCGGAAGTAGGCACGGAAGTATTTTTTTTTGTATCGCTCGCAAGGAGTAGTACCGCTACCACTTGCGGTAGTACCGCTATCCCTAGCGGTAGTACCATGAGGTCGAGCGGTAGTACCGTGGGGACGAGCGGTAGTACCGCTCCGGCGGTTCTACTGGCCTTTTACCTCCTCGATGTTGTTTTTCAAAGGGGTACTACCACCCTAGCGGTAGTACCGCTCCTTGGAGCGGTAGTACCGCTCTGTGCGGGCTGTGAGCATAACGGTTGGATTTTTCCGCACCTATAAAAGGGGGTCTTCTTCCCCATTGAACCTTATCCTTTGAGCTCGTGTTCTTCCCCCATTGTTGACCTTCTTCGAGCTTGCTAACTCTCAATCCCTCCATGGATTCTTGCTAGTTTTTGAGGGAAAAGAGAGAGGAGATCTAGATCCACATTTCCACCAATCACTTTCTCCTCTATGTGAGGGGAACCCCTTGGATCTAGATCTTGGAGTTCTTGGTGTTCTCCTTCTTGTTCTTCCTCTCATTTTCCTCCCTAGCATTAGTTGCTTCGGTGGGATTTGAGAGAGAAGGACTTGGGCACTCCGTGTGCCCTTGCCATTGCATTTGGTGCATCGGTTTGAGTTCTCCACGGTGATACGTGGAAGTTACAAGTTGAGAAGCTTATTACTCTTGGGTGCTTGGTACCCTTGAGCTTGTTCCTCTTGGGTGCTTGGGCGCCCTAGACGGTTGGTGGTGTTCGGAGCTCAATCATTGTGGTGTAAAGCTCCGGGCAAGCGTCGGGGTCTCCAATTAGGCTGTGGAGATCGGCCCGAGCAATTTGATGGGTTCCGGTGACCGCCCCCAAGGGTTGCCAAAGTGTACGGGTTCGGTGACCGCCCCCAAGGGTTGCCATTTGTACGGGTTCGGTGACCGCCCTCAAGGGTCCCTTAGTGGAATCACGACATCTTGCACTGTGCGAGGGCGTGAGGAGATTACGGTGGCCCTAGTGGCTTCATGGGGAGCATTGTGCCTCCACACCGCTCCAAATGGAGATTAGCATCCGCAAGGGTGTGAACTTCGGGATACATCGTCGTCTCCGTGTGCCTCGGTTATCTCTTACCCGAGCCCTTTACTTATGCACTTTACTTTGTGATAGCCGTAGTGTTCCTTGTTATATATCTTGCTATCACATAGTTGTTTATCTTGCTTAGCATAACTTGTTGGTGCACATAGGTGAGCCTAGTTGTTTTAGGTTTTGTGCTTGACAAATTAACCGTTAGGTTTATTCCGCATTTGTTCAAGCCTAAACCGTAATTATTTTAAAGCGCCTATTCACCCCCCCTCTAGGCGACATCCACGATCTTTTACAATTGCTATTTACCCTTCATAAGGACCCTCTTCATCGAATCCGATCTGACTAAAGTGGGAGAGACAGACACCCGCTAGCCACCTTATGCATCAAGTGCATGTCAGTCGGTGGAACCTGTCTCACGTAAGAGTACGTGTAAGGTCGGTCCGGGCCGCTTCATCCCACAATGTCGCCGAATCAAGATAAGACTAGCAACGGTAAGCAAATTGAACAAATCATCGCCCACAACTACTTTGTGTTCTACTCGTGCATAGAATCTACGCATAGACCTAGCTCATGATGCCACTGTTGGGGAACGTAGTAATAATTCAAAATTTTCCTACGTGTCACCAAGATCAACCTAGGAGATGCTAGCAACGAGAGAGAGGGAGTGCATATTCATACCCTTGAAAATCGCTAAGCGGAAGCGTTACAAGAACGCGGTTGATGGAGTCGTACTCGCGGCGATTCAAATCGCGGAGGATCCGATCTAGCGCCGAACGGACGGCGCCTCCGCGTTCAACACACGTACAGCCCGGGGACGTCTCCTCCTTCTTGATCCAGCAAGGGGAGAGGAGAAGTTGAGGGAGAACTCCAGCAGCACGACGGCGTGGTGGCAATGGAGCTCGTGGTTCTCCGGCAGAGCTTCGCTAAGCACTACGGAGGAGGAGGAGGAGTTGGAGGAGGAGAGGGCTGCGCCAAGGGAAGGGTGTGGCTGCCCTCCCACCCCCTCACTATATATATGGGAAGGGGAGAGGGGGCCAGCCCCTCTAGATGGATCTAGAGGACGAGGCGACGGCCAGGGGAAACCCTAGATGGGTTTGGGCGCCCCCACCCCCTAGGAAACTTGCCCCCCAAGCCGGGAGGGGCGGCTGCCCTAGGGGTGGCGGCCCCACCTCTCCTTGTTATGTGAGAGGGGTTGGGAGGGGCGCACAGCCCCTTAGTGGGCTGGTTTGCCCCTTCCCCTTGGCCCATAAGGCCCCCCAACGCTTGCCGGGGCCGCCGAAACCCCTTTCGGACATGTTGGCCATAGCCTGGTACCCCCGGAACAATTCCGGACTCCAATACCCTTCGTCCAATATACCGATCTTCACCTTCGGACCATTCCGGAGCTCCTCGTCATGTCCGGGATCTCATCCGGGACTCCGAACAACCTTCGGTAACCACATACTATTTCCCATAACAACTCTAGCGTCACTGAACCTTAAGTGTGTAGACCCTACGGGTTCGGGAACCATGCAGACATGACCGAGACACCTCTCCGGCCAATAACCAATAGCGGGATCTGGATACCCATATTGGCTCCCACATGTTCCACGACGATCTCATCGGATGAACCACGATGTCGGGGATTCAATCAATCCCGTATTCAATTCCCTTTGTCTATCGGTATGTTACTTGCCCGAGATTCGATCGTCGGTATCCCTATACCTCGTTCAATCTTGTTACCGGCAAGTCTCTTTACTTGTTCCATAACGCATGATCCCGTGGCTAACTCATTAGTCACATTGAGCTCATTATGATGATGCATTACCGAGTGGGCCCAGAGATACCACTCCGTCATACGGAGTGACAAATCCCAGTCTCGATTCGTGCCAACCCAACAGACACTTTCGGAGATACCTGTAGTGCACCTTTATAGCCACCCAGTTACGTTGTGACGTTTGGTACACCCAAAGCATTCCTACGGTATCCGGGAGTTGCACAATCTCATGGTCTAAGAAAACGATACTTGACATTAGAAAAGCTCTTAGCAAACGAACTACACGATCTTGTGCTATGCTTAGGATTGGGTCTTGTCCATCACATCATTCTCCTAATGATGTGATCCCGTTATCAATGACATCCAATGTCCATGGTCAGGAAACCATAACCATCTATTGATCAACGAGCTAGTAAACTAGAGGCTTACTAGGGACATGTTGTTGTCTATGTATTCACACATGTATTACGGTTTCCAGTTAATACAATTATAGCATGAAGAATAGACAATTATCATGAACAAGGAAATACAATAACAACCATTTTATTATTGCCTATAGGGCATATTTCCAACACTTCAATCCCAAATCGCACCAAAGTAACTAATAATATGGAGTTACAAGGGAGGAAGAACAAGAAGGAAATTAACAAATGAATCACATGATCTAGATCCAATAGGTTCCCCTCACTAAGAGGAGAGATTGATTGGTGAAGATGTAGATCTAGATCTCCTCTCTCTATTTTCACTCAAGAAGGAGCAAGAACCATTGAAGGGGTTGGGAGAAGGAAAACCCAAAGAAGGTAAACAATGAAGGAGATAGAATTTGCCAAAAGCTCGGGAAGCATTGGGGAAGAAGACCCCTTAAATAGTCCCCCCCCCTCGAAAATCAAACCGTTATGTGTAGATACACGCAAGGGAAGTAGTACCACTACCTGGGATTCAGCTAGCGTTAGGCAAAAATCACGCAAAGGTACAGGGAGATACTACCGCCCAACGGCACTGGTAGTACCGGGTCACTAGCGTTGCACAATCGCTATATATGGTCCGAGCGGCTCTTTCGACAGTAGCGTGAGCAGTTCTTCGACCGGTAGTACCGCCGTAGGAGGGAGGCACTACTACCGATGCCGAGGCCAGTGCTACTGCTCCTGGAGAAGATAGTTGAAACACTCTGCGCCATAACAAGCATAACTTCTTCAAATGAAATCCGATTAAGATGAAACCAAGTTTGTTGGAAAGATAACAACACGCTGATAGCTCTATTTTATACGTATTTTTAGAGCTCATTTGTTGCATATTATCTCCATACACTACTGGAATCAGCTAATTTGCCATCTGCCAGCTCTTTGCCGTCTGCTAGCTGAAGGCAAAGAAGCTCTTTGCCATCAGCTACCCAAAAGCAGACGGCAAAGAAAGGGCAGACGGCAAAGAAGCTCTTTGCCATCTGCCAGCTCTTTGCCGTCTGCCAGCAGACGGCAAAGAGTGAGGTGGCCCTCACCCCCCGCCCGTTTGGGAAAAACTTAACGGGCCACCTCTTTGCCGTCCGCTAGCAGACGGCAAAGAGGCAAAAAAGCGGACGGCAAAGAGGGGCGGACGGCAAAGAGCTCACTACCTAACGGCCCGTACCCCCCGCCCGTTACTCACTTCTTCTCTTCCTCGCCGTTTCTCTCGTCCCACCCCCCCGCCGCCGCCGCCCCGTCGCCCCCGCCGCCCCGGCTCGCCGCCGCCCCGGGGCCCCGTCGCCCCCACCGCCCCGTCGCCCCCCCCGCCCCGGCCCCCCGCCGCCCCGCGCCCCACCGCCCGGGCCCGGCCCCCACCGCCCCGTCGCCCCCCCTCGCCCCGGCCCCCCGCCGCCCCGGCCCCGCGCCGCCCCGCGCCCCACCGCCAGGGCCCGGCCCCCCGCCGCCCCAGGCCGCCTCCTCCACCGCCCCGCCCCCCTGCTCCACCGGCCTCCTCCACCCCCCAGGTGAGCCCTCCTTTTTTCTGTTTTTTTCCTTTTTAGTTTAGATTTAGTTTTAGTTGTAGTTTTAGGTTTAGTTTTAGGTTTAGTTTAGTTTGAGGAAAGAAGAAGAAGAAGAAGAAGAAGAAAGAGGAGAGGAGGAGAAGAAGAAGAGGAAAAAGGAAAGGAAGAAGAAGAAGAGGAGGAGGAGAAGAAAAAAGAAGAAGAGGAAGAAGAAGAAGAAAAAAGAGGAGAGGAGGAGAAGAAGAAGAGGAAAAAGGAAAGGAAGAAGAAGAAGAGGAGGAGGAGAAGAAAAAAGAAGAAGAGGAAGAAGAAGAAGAAGAAAAAAGAGGAGAGGAGGAGAAGAAGAAGAGGAAAAAGGAAAGGAAGAAGAAGAAGAGGAGGAGGAGAAGAAAAAAGAAGAAGAGGAAGAAAAGGAAGAATAGGAAGAAGAAGAAAAGGAAAAAAAAACCCGACCCGACACGGCACCCCGACCCCGACCCGGCACCCCGACACGACACCCCGACCCCTAGACCCCGACCCCGACACCCCGACCCCGACACCCCGACCCCGACCCGGCACCCCGACCCGACACCCCGACCCCGAGACGGCACCCCGACCCGACACCCCGACCCGGCACCCCGACCCGACACCCCGACCCCTAGACCCCGACCCCGAGCCTGACCCGACACCCCGACCCCGACACCGACACGGCACCCCGACCCCGACCCGGCACCCCGACCCGACACCCCGACCCCGAGACCCCGACCCCGAGCCTGACCCGACACCCCGACCCCGACACCGACACGGCACCCCGACCCCGACCCGGCACCCCGACCCCGAGACCCTGACCCCGACCCCGAGCCTGACCCGACACCCCGACCCCGACACCGACACGGCACCCCGACCCCGACCCGGCACCCCGACCCCGAGACCCCGACCCCGACCCCGAGCCTGACCCGACACCCCGACCCCGACACCGACACGGCACCCCGACCCCGACCCGGCACCCCGACCCCGAGACCCCGACCCCGACCCCGAGCCTGACCCGACACCCCGACCCCGACACCGACACGGCACCCCGACCCCGACCCGGCATCCCGACCCCGAGACCCCGACCCGGCACCCCGACCCCGAGACCCCGACCCCCGACACCTCCCGCATTGCTGACGTCAACTGGCGGACGGCAAAGAGGCGCTCAAATTTGCCGTCCGCTGGCGGACGGCAAAGGCCGCCGTTAGCCGCCTAACGGACTAACGCTGGCGGACGTCCTGTATTTTTGCCGTCCCTCCTTTTTGCCGTACGCCGCTGTAGGCAAAGGACTCTTTGCCGTCCGCCATAAAAAGCAGACGACAAAGGACCTGTTTACCGTAGCCTACTTTGCCGGAGCCTTTTGCCGTCCGCGGCTGACGGCAAAGGCCTTTGCCGTCCGCCGTTCAAGCCTTTGCCGTCCGCCGTGGTAGACGGCAAAATAGCTGTTTCCTGTAGTGATATATCATATGTCCCATTGAACCAAATGCATGTTCATTATGCATGATTTCTGGTTTTCACTCTTTTCACTGTGAGCATTGCATAGTTAGTGTTTTCATTTAGTTTCCTTTGTTTTCTTGTGTCTACTAGTATTTTGGAGCAATGTAGAACCAATCATGATGAAAATGTCAAAGATGGTTTCAACACAGAAGACATCCAGGCAACACACTTAAGCATTTCGGAGCGCCAAAAATGGCTCTTTTTTCCAAAGTGTTGAAAATCAATATCTAGTACCACATGTGCATTGGCGTGGTTCACACAATTCCAACAAGCCCAAGAACGTCAAATCAGAGTTCATACGAAGAAATGACGACCAATTTACTTAAGGAGTCCAGAGCGTTCGATGACGCACGATACGACCGGAGTGGTCGTAGCGCTGCTCGTACCACGCTAGAAAAGCCCGAAACGGCTCACATCAGACAAGAGTCTTAATGGATTTTGTCCCCGTTTATTCCCATGACTTCCTTGACTTCTAAGAGAGGTACTAGAAGAGGATTTGGCTCAATAGAGCCATATTCCCGAGAGGTAAAAATCTTTTCTCGGGCATGTGCCTGTTATCTAAATAAAAAACAAGGCGGAAGCAAAAGAGAAACGGAACCAACATATCCTACAACAAAAAAGATGCATCGCTAATTGATAAACAACTAATAGGGAAAGTCGAACAGAGGTTTGGGTTGTTTTCTTGGCGGAACCAAGGGAAAGGCAGTACATTCAGCACGTGAGGGAGATAAGAAGAACCTTGAAGGCGTCGATTGATCAACCGAGTCCCATGCTAAAACCATCTTTGGAAAGGAGATGAGTACTCTTTTTTTTTTTGAGAAAAAGGAGATGAGTACTCGACAGGCATGTGTTGCCGAGGGCCGAACAGAGTATTGGGCTGAGACTTGTATTCCTTTCCGGGCCTAGTTGCTCTTTCTCATCTGTTGCCGCTGCAAAAAATAATTTAAGTTCCGTGGAGGCAGGAAGACATATCGATGGCGCCATGAGCTTACACAGTGACTCGAGATAGTAAAGAACAATTGAAAGAAACAATAGGGGAAGAAATATAGGCGTACGGGAAGTGGAGTTTCTCAGCCCGAGCTCAAATGAGCTGGGGTTAACAGTAAAATCAAAAAAATTCAAAAAGAATTTTTAAAAATCTGAATTTTTTTATGACAAACATTGAAAAATGTTATAAGAGCATGCAAACTTTCATTATGGAATCACATTCCTGAAAGGTGTGGCAAAAAATACAAAATCAATACTCTGAAAATGCTACTTTCGAAAGCATTTTGAAGCATTGATTTTTTTTTTTGCCACGACTTCTACAAATATGATTTCATGATGAAAATTTTGAAGCTCTTAGAATATTTGTCACAAAAAAAAATCAGATTTTATTGATAATGTAATGTTTTGATTTTTTACTGTTCACTCAAGCTCATTTGGGCTCAGGCTAAGAAGGTGACTATCCAGGCGTACGCTCTTTTATCGGAGGATAAATATGTTATTCTCAAAGTACGACCTTTAGCCTACCAAAAGTTTTACATATATTTTGGAACAGACGTAATACTTTTTAGAGTTCAGTTTTTTCAGCCAGATTGCAACTTAGTACGCGATAATCACGACGAAAGTTCGTCGCTGGCTTCTCCAACTTTTAGATACGATTTTCTCATATGGTGTACTGAATTCTGTTTTTTCATACACTCATCATACTGAAACCGACCCCCTCTAAATTTCTGGAAGCCTGTTATTAGCACACAGCTATGTCATATGCCTTCAGTGGCTCAAGTTTCAGTTGTACCTCAACTTCCATGAGATGAGTACACTGCATTTGTAATCTTGGAATCTAAAAACCAAAATTATGCTACTAGTAACTACTCATAACTTATATTTTGAGAATCAAAGAAAAGACATCCCCAAGTAGAATCAATATCAACAAAACAAGTATACCACCTTTGCAGTACAGGTCCATGTGAAACATTGACCATTACTACAGTGATCCATACCAAAATCGCCACACGAAAATAGCAGGCGGATATACATGTCTTCAAAATCCCTTGCGTAGTAGAAAGGGTTCACGACATTTCTTACAGTAGAAGCAATAAAACCAAACAGCAAAAACAGTGGATCTTGGGGGCGATTTGTACAGATTATAAAATAGCTATAGAGTAGAAATTACGCAACAAGAATTACAGTACACAAGTAGTGCCTACTATTAAAGTTTCATTCACCAGATGCCGTCCAAAGATCATCATTAGAGTGCCATAGAAAAAAAATCATAGCAGTAAAGGTAGAAGGCAATAGAAAGTCCATACAAGTAAATCTACGTCGGATGATGCACACCCTTGTCCAATGATGCACACTGAACAACTTAATGGCTTCAGCAGCAAATTCATACTGAAAATTCTGGAGACCACTTCATCAATAGACGCCAATACCAATTGTCTTCATAAGGGCATCTGAGAAGTTGCTGGAGTAGTGAACCGACTTGGCAACACCCCGCGCCCCTTGCAGAGAGACCTTACTACAACACTCGATAACCAAAGACTCTAACTTACGTGCATGTCCCAGTTCAGACACTCCAACATCAGTCACCTCATGACACAACCGAAGTTTGAGATTACTCAAGCGTGGGGTCTGTCCAATGAAGCACATCCCAGCATCAGTTACCGCTTCACACAATATAAGCTCGAGTATCTCCAGGTATGGTGAGGATGACAGGGCCTTCATCCCCTCGTCATCAAAGAAGTTGGCAGTATTTAGCACGAGAACACGAATCGGGCAGGACTGAATGAGCACCAGAAAACCCTGTTGTGTGAATCCTATTTCTGATGGCCAGTCAGCAGCACATCCTGTAAAGCTGAGGTCTACGATCTGAAGCATTGGACAGTTGAGGGCTAGAGCGTAAAGGCTGTTATCAGTAAATGACGTCCTGGTTTCACAATAGCTGATATCACTAGAGTACCTCTGCAGGTTGAGCCAAAGTGAGATGCTTTTAAGGTTGCTGCAGCTCCGAGATAATGCAATCATGTCATTGTCATTTAGGGCTTGAACATACTCAAGGCAAAGCTTCTCCAATGCTTTACACTTCCCTAGGACAGCACGAAGTCCTACTTCTGGCCAAGTTTTAATATGCGCCAACCTTAAATCCTTCAAACTCTCACAGCAGAAATCATATATATCCATGCTGTGAGCATCATACGAGGAGTCATAAACCACATCACCTGGAACACAATCATATATTCCTCTTTTCCTCTCAAACTCAAACTTCTGGAGCTTCATCCATCCTGAACCAAACTTTAGGAAGTCATGATGATTGATTCCTTTGCAATTCTTCACTACAAGCTCTTCCAACGATCCATCCCTACCAAGGTATTCCAGCCACTCTACACTATCGATTTTCTCGCAATCAATAAGGTGGAGGGCAGATAGACTTGTGCAACCAACTGCAACCGAGAGAAGCCCATATGACGTTATTTTTGGTGCGGAGTTCAGCCTGAGAGAAACCAATTTCTTGCAATGCGCTAAACAACCAAGCCCAGAGTCATCGATGTATGAGCAGAAGCTTAAGGTGAGATCAATCAGCGAGGAACAGTGAGATGAAAATACAAAAAGGCCTTTGTTGTCCAACTGATTTCCATGTTCAAGTATCCAACCAGAGTAATCAATTTCCAATTTCTGCAAATTTGTGAACCTGGCGCACAGTGATGTTAGTGCTTCTGTAGCAGTGCAAAGACCGGAACCAACACGGATAGCACCCCTTTGATTCCCCTCTATCTTGTAGAGCTGCTTTGAGACAAGGGAAAGAGAATTCAGATCACTTGTCCTGGTGATCCTCTTGAGAATCTCCGTCACCAGAGCCTCCGGTAGGTCCTCCATTGAACAAATTCAGCTGTAGCAATCAGGTAATATATATCAAGGTTCAGAAAACAAGCGAAGAGCTGGAGTAAAACTTATCACATATCAGAATAATGCATGTGAAGATGGAGATGGCACTGGCGACGGACACTCATTACGAAGAATATACTGATGAACTTTGAGCATTTTCTCCTGTGTGTTCTTCATAACCATGGAGATTAATTAAAGTAGCTAGCTAGCACCTTATCTGTCTCTAGATTGTTAGAAAGGAAAAATGAAGCTACATGCCACATTATTATATTAAACTAGCACCATAAGTAGCAGAGCCTGAATAATGAAGTAACTAAGAGAATACTGCAAAGAAACGAGCTAGGATCGACGCAAGCAATTCCGTAAGAAGACCCACGTGCTGAATCTGAACCAACTTATTTGGAGTGGAGGCACCTAATTAATAACATGAAAAAAAGAGCTTGGAAATTAGTACTTGTAGCTCTTGCTTGGGCAAGAAAAAAAGTAGGGAGATCATTTTGCCACAGCCGATGAGTTCACAGGGTCCAGTTATTATTAATAGATAATCTGTTCAACTAGAAATACTAGTATTTGCTGCAACCCTAGGCTAGTACTCAGTTGCAAAAAGCTTATTTTCTACCCCTACCTAGGAGAATGGATTTGCAACATTAACTAACTTTATTATGGATGCTACTACCGGTCGAGTTTCCCCTATCAATATCAAGAAAGCGAATCTAAAAGAAAGCGTGCACATGTCGAATGGGGGAACCAACGAACAGGGGAGGGGTCAGGTGAAGCGAATCTACCTTGAGCACGGCCGGCCGTGGGAGAGGATGGTATCTCCGCCGCCGCTCGGCCTCGGTCCGCAGCGGAGGAGAGTGCTTCTCTCCTTTGATTCGGGATCGGAGGAGAGTGTAAACCCTAGTCTACTCTCGCTCGCATCGCATTTCCTCTCCTTTCCGGCGGAGGAAGAGGAAGGAAGATGTGGGGCCGGCATATTGCGAGCTGCAGCGGGCCGAGTCGAAAAAGCTTTGCCCACAGAAAAAAAAGCTTTGCCCACAGGCCGGTCCGAGAGGCACGACCCATATGGCCAGCTCTGGGTGCGACTCATTTACAAGTACAAATTATTTTCCTTTTTTTATAAATCTCAAACATACATTTATCTCGCAAATTTTATCTAATCGTTTCAAAAAATAATTAAAATTTTAATGCATTTAAAGAATGTCCATGTCCACGAAAAAAAATTCATGTACTTATTTAAATGTCTAAGCAACTTTTTATAAGTTACTGTATGCGATAAGAAATGTTCATGTGTGATGAAAAATGTTCACATGTATCAAAACAAATGTTTGCGTTTATGAAAAGGCGAACATGTATTTTCATAGTTGATATTGTATGTAAAATAAATTTTCATGTACATCAATAAGAATTTGATGTGACCATCAATAGCAAAGTAAAGGATATCGCATATGTTATAGAAGCTCGGCCACACATTAATCAAGAGGAGAAAGATGTATGTAATGTCAAGGCTTCTATGCATGCAACTATACAAACTCCATCTGTCTTTTACATCGGTTCTATTTGCATAGAAGTGCCACCAGCCGAGCCAAAAAAATACGGTGACGCCAAACTTCAGGACTCCTCCAAGATGGTAATCTAGAGCGTGCAAGGGCTATATCATTTATCTTTATTTGATTAGATGCTATGTGATCAACGTGGCCAGAATATTTAATTAGTTTCCTTGTACTAATTAGAGAGTCCTAGCACTAAAGACGTTTTTGAAGTCTGTACAGCTTTAAAATAGGAAAAGACTAAAGGTCGGTTGCCAGCTTTTGGGCAGGTTTGTTTTGATTCGTACGAGTCCAATTAGGAGTCAGAGTTCCATGCCTGCGTGCACTATAAAAGGACAGATAGGTTGATCGTGTAAGGGGAGTGTTGAGGATATAACCGTTGGAGTCACCCGCCCAGGAGGGGCCGGGTTACCCATGATGGTTACTACGCGAAGCCCAGTACCAAAGATGAAGACAGCGGGTCAATAACGGGCCCAAGACCCGGAGATGGCTTAAGGCCCGTAGCATTAGCCGCCGTTAGGGTAAACTTGTAGTGTAAGGCAAGAATAGATAAGAGTCCGAGCCGGACACTGTTATGAGCCGGCCGGGACTCTGAGAGCCGCTGGGCGTCAACCTCTCTATATAAAGGGGCGACCCGGCGGCGGTTCAGGACAAGTAAGATCTCATCGAGAGCCAGGCATAGCAATCAAGCTCCCTGGTCATCAAAATCATAAGCAATACCACCTCAACTGGACGTAGGCTTTTACCTTCACCATAAGGGGCGAACCAGTATAACCCTCGTGTTCCTTGTCCCGTTTAACCCCTTCTAGCTTCCTAGTTGCGATGGCTCCACGACTAAGTCCTAGCTCAAGGACATCTGCCGTGACAATTCCACGACAGTTGGCGCCCATCGTGGGGCCAGCGCACGGTGGATTTGAGTTCTTGAAGGGCAGCTTCGAAGGGCTCAAGGGATACGCTGTGGGCCGGATGACCAAGAGTCGTCGCGGCAAGCTCTACGTCGACGATGCAAACTGGGGCCCCGATGCCGGCTCAATTGAGTACGGGTACCGGGTCCCCTTCGGCGGAATTCATGTCTTCATTGGCAAGATTAGTGAGCCGGGCCCTGAGCCGGATCTCTGCGCCGGTCTCATCGAGACGGCTCAGCGTGCATGACCCGCCCGGGCTCTACCTGCCTTGAAGCATGCTTTTGTGGGATGTGTTCATGAAGGACTCTCTGCAGGGTCTGGATCTGGTGATGAGACGGCCGCCGGCTCTGACGGCGAGTCGTCCACAGATGAGTCAAACTCGTTATATCAACTTCAAGATGGTAGGCTCAGGGGTTGTTCCGATGGTGATAGTATTCCGGACTCTTTTGAGCCGCCGAGCCGGGTTGGAATCTTCATGGCCGGTGCATAGCCTGTTCAAAACCCCGCCGCTGGGTCAGGAAACCCGATACCCTCGCCGGCTCAGGTGCTGATGGATCTCACGGACAAGATGACGGCACTGTTGACCGCCACGGTTGACCCGGCGGATCAAGCTCAGCATGACGCGGAGGTGGCGCAGTTAAAGTTAGATCTAGTGAAAGCCAAGGAGGATCTGGCGGCGGAAGGGATCAGGATGGCTGTGGAGAGGGCGGCTCTCGACGCCCAGACTCAGTTGATTCAGGCGCAGTCCTTCCGGCTCACGATGGATCAGAACGCGTCCAATGAGGTCATGAGAAGGAGGCATCAAAAGGCCCAATCTCGACTCCCTCCGGTCTACGATCCTCGAAACCTCTTCAATACGGCAGGTGCAGGGTCTAGTAACCCACCGGAGATCATAATGCCCGGGGCTGGGACACCAATTCAGCCACAAGTGATGGGGCCTCCCCGGGTGAACCCTGCCCCGCCTCAGTATGTGCCAATACCGCCGGGTCATTATGCTAACCCGCTGGAAAACATGGTCGCCGCGACAGTACGACTGGCGGCTCTCCCAATTGACGGCGATTCTCCGACGGCTGTTGAAACCCGCCGGGTTAGAGAACTCCTTCAGACAGCGCTGGCACAACAAGAGGCGTACTCTTACAGCCGGGACAGGATCCATTCAACCCCTCGTCCAGGCCGGAGCCCGAGTTATAGCAGACACATGGTTTCAGCGACCGGCTCAAGTAATGTCCGACGCCATGACTTGCCCCCTGGCCATGGCCCGGCTCATAACGGAGCCTTTCACGCAACAGACCAAGACAGAGCGCGGCAAGAGGTGGAGCAGGTACCTCAGTTGACGGCTTACCAGACTCCCCCGGCTTATCCGATGACTTCCGTCGACGTGGGTATCCCTACGAGGACTGGAGGTTTCCCTTGTTTGGTGCCGGCTCTCCGCAATGAACGTCTACCCAAGGAATTCAAAGGGCCTAGGAAAGTGCCTAATTACACGGCTGATCTACAACCCGGAGCCTGGATCGAGAGTTACGAGATGGCCATGGAATTGCTGGAGGTCAGTGAAGCGGCGATGGCCAAGTACTTCACCATGATGTTAGATGGGACTGCCCGCACTTGGTTGAAAGGGCTACCACCGAATTCCATCGGGTCTTGGGCTGAGCTGAAAGCCCGGTTCATCCAAAACTTCAAAGATACCTGTAGGCAATCTATGTCAATTGTGGATTTGACTAACTGTAAACAGCAGGAGGGTGAGTCTACGACACATTGGGTTCGCCGGGTCAAAGAGATCATACATTCATCTGATAAGATGGATGCCGGCTCTGCAGTCTTAATGTTGGAGCAGAATTATCGTTTCCTGCCCCTGAAGATGAAACTCGGGAGGCTTAAGCGCGACTGCAATGATATGGGCACGCTGATGGCGGCCCTCGTCAAGTACGCCGATTCTGATAGTACCAAGGACCCCGCTTCAGATGATGAAAGGACAAGGAAGGGAAAGAAGAACGGCAATGGCAAGGGTCCTCAGCATAACCCGGGGAACCAAGGAGGTGGCAAGCGTAAGGCCAACGGCAGCCTGGAGTTCATGGCCAACGCCAGCTCACAGGGTAACAACCAGCGACGCAAGGGGAGGCCACCTCCCCGAGCCGGCGGGTCAGGCCCGACGCTGGAGCAGCTGTTGAATGAGCCTTGTCCGAGGCATGGCTCTAGGGAGAAGCCAGCTACTCATCTATGGAAGGATTGCGCAATCATGAAGGCCTTTAAGAATTCCAATGCCTTTAATGGCAACAATGGCCCGGGCGGCGGCTCAGGCGCTGGCGGTTTTCATGGCCCGGGCGGCGGCTCACATTCTAATCCTCAGAACGGTCAAGGGGGCTTTAATCAGCAGTCTGGCCAGGGTCATCAACAACAGCAGGGGGGTTATCAGACCAATCCCAAGCAGCTTAACGGTGGACAGTATCACGTATTTACCACCAGTCTGTGTAAGCGAGATCAGAAGCTTCATAAGAGGGCTGGGAATGCCGTTGAGCCGGCGGTTCCACGCTATTTAAGATGGTCTGAGCAACATATTGTGTGGAGTAGGGAGGATCACCCTCCCCGGGTTGATAATCCGGGTCACTTGGCCCTGGTGGTGGCTCCTCAGGTGGGAGGATATAAGTTCACTAAGGTACTCATGGATGGAGGCAGCAGCATCAACATCCTCTATTATGAGACTTTCCGTCGTATGGGGTTGATTGATAAGAACCTCAGCCAGTCCAATACTATTTTCCATGGTGTGGTGCCTGGTAAGTCGGCTTATCCAGTTGGTAAGATCGAGTTGGAAGTAGCCTTTGGAGACGAGTACAACTACAGAGTGGAAAAATTGACCTTTGAGGTGGTCAAGATAAGGAGTCCGTATCATGCCATATTTGGGCGGCCGGCTTACGCCAAGTTCATGGCACGGCCGTGTTACGTGTATTTACAGCTCAAAATGCCGGGTCACAATGGGACCATTACGGTTCATGGCAGCCGCAAGGTGGCCTTGGAGTGTGAGGAAGGCGATGCGGCTTATGCAGAATCTGTTTGTGCAACAGAGGAGTTAAAATTTTACAAGGATAATGTTGACCCAACAGATATGACCTCTCTGAAAAAGCCGACTACTCAGCATGAGCCGGCAATGAAATTTAAGTCGGCTAATGAGACTAAACTTGTTGATTTCGTTCCAGGCGATTCATCTCAGCAGTTTAGCATCAGTGCCAATCTGGATCCAAAATAGGAAGGCGCGCTCATCGAGTTCATCCGTGAGAATAGGGACATTTTTGCATGGAAACCCTCTGACATGCCAGGTGTACCTAGAGAACTCGCTGAGCACACACTCAATGTTGATCCGAAATTCAAGCCGGTCAGGCAATTCCTTCGGCGGTTTAATGAGGAAAGGCGGAAAGCCATTGGAGAAGAGGTGGCCCCGCTCTTGGCGGCCAGGTTTATCGTTGAAGTCTTTCACCCAGAGTGGTTAGCTAACCCGGTGCTTGTGCTCAAGAAGAATGGCACCTGGCGGATGTGTGTGGACTACACGGACTTAAACAAGGCATGTCCGGCTGGTCCTTTTGCCCTTCCCCGTATTGATCAAATCATTGATGCTACGGCGGGTTGCGAGCGCTTAAGTTTCTTGGATGCTTATTCTGGATACCATCAGATTAAAATGGCAGTTAAGGACCAGGAGAAGACGGCGTTCATCACTCCTTTTGGAGCCTTCTGTTATGTGTCTATGCCTTTTGGACTCAAGAGTGCACAGGCGACTTATCAGCGTTGCGTGCAGAACTGTCTTCACAACCAGATTGGGCGCAATGTTCATGCTTATGTGGATGATATTGTGGTTAAGTTCAGGGAGAAGGAAACCTTGATAGATGACCTGAGGGAAACCTTTGATAATCTCCGGGTCTACAAGATGATGCTTAACCCGGCCAAGTGTGTTTTTGGTGTTCCTGCGGGCAAGCTCTTGGGTTTTCTGGTTTCTAACAGAGGCATTGAAGCTAACCCGGAGAAGATCAAGGCAATCACCTCTCCGGCTAAGCCGGCGTGTATAAACGACGTCCAGCGCCTGGCGGGTCGTATTGCTGCTTTAAGCCGGTTTATAAGCCGTTTGGGTGAGAAGGCCATGCCATTGTACCAGTTGATGAAGAAAACTGATGACTTTGTCTGGAATAATGCTGCTAATACTGCTTTTGAGGATTTGAAGAGACAGCTGGCAGAGCCCCCAGTCCTTGCTGCTCCGGTTGACAAGGAGCCTTTATTGCTGTATGTAACTGCTAACACACGGGCCGTCAGTGTGGCTGTGGTGGTGGAGCGCAAGGAAGAGGGAAAGGAGCATCCGGTTCAGCGGCCGGTTTATTATGTCAGCGAAGTGCTCATCGAGTCCAAATAGCGGTATCCGCATTGGCAGAAGCTTGTTTGTGGTGTGTTCATGGCAAGCTGGAAGCTTAAGCATTATTTCCAGGGTCACCCTATCACTGTGGTTAGTTCTGCTCCCCTTGGAGATATCATCCAAAATAGAGAAGCCACAGGGAGAGTGGCTAAGTGGGCTATAGAGCTCGGGCCTCATGGTCTAAAATACGTACCACACACTGCTGTTAAATCTCAAGCTTTGGTGGATTTCATCAATGATTGGACAGAGCTACAAGTGCCCGAGGAAAAGCCGGATAATACATATTGGACTAATCACTTCGATGGGTCCAGGCAATTGGAGGGCTCGGGGGCTGGATTTGTATTGGCTTCCCCTAAAGGTGACAAGTTTCATTATGTGCTACGGTTGATGTTTCCTTGCACTAACAATGCGGTTGAGTACGAGGCCTTGCTCCATGGTCTTCGGATGGCTAAGGAGATGAGCTTGAGCCAGGTAAGGTGTTTCGGCGACTCAGACTTAGTGGCTCAACAAGTATCAGGCAAGTGAGACTCCAAGGACCCTCTCATGGTGGCTTATCGCCGTGAAGTTGATGCCATTGCTGGACACTGCACATCGATCGCAGGAAGAACGAGGCGGCTGATGCATTAAGCCGGCTGGGCTCTCAGCGAAAACCGGTGCCGCCTAATACTTTCCTGGACATTTTGCATAACCCTTCTGTTAAGGTACCTACAGAGGAAGACTTGGCTGTCCCTGACCCGGAGGCACAGTTGGCGGCGGCTCTCCACATCACCCCGGACTGGACGGTGCCATACTTGGCTTACATGACCCGGGGAGATTTGCCTGAGGATGAAACTTTGGCTCGACAAATAACCCGGCGGTCTAGTCAATGGTTGTTATCAATGGTGAACTGCATCACCGTAGTGTTATGGGAGCGTTTCAGCGTTGTGTCTCCCCTGAGGAAGGTCAAGAAATCTTGCGTGAGATTCATGAAGGGGATTGTGGCCATCATGCCGACTCAAAATCCCTTGTGGCCAAAGCTTTTCGTCATGGTTTTTATTGGCTGACGGCTCATGCTGATGCGGAGGACTTGGTCAGTAAATGTGATGGTTGCCAGCGGTTCCCGCGACGGGCTCATGTGCCGGCTCAGGAGCTGAGGATGATACCGATCACTTGGCCATTTGCGGTATGGGGGCTTGATATGGTTGGGCCTTTTAAAAGGTCCAAGGATAAGAAGACCCACCTCTTGGTAGCAGTTGACAAGTTCACAAAGTGGGTTGAAGCAGAGCCAGTTAGTAAGTGTGACGCAGCCACGGCGGTTCAGTTCATGAAAAAGGTGATAGTTCGCTTTGGCTTTCCACACAGCATTATAACTGACAACGACACCAATCTATCTAAGGGTGCTATGGAGGAGTTTTGTCAGCGAGAGCATATTCGACTTGATGTTTCATCAGTGGCTCATCCTCAATCCAATGGTCAAGCTGAGAGGGCTAATCAGGAGATTCTGAAAGGCATCAAGCCCCGGCTTTTGGTCCCTTTGCAACGGACGTCGGGTTGTTTGGTGGAGGAGTTACCCTCCGTGTTATGGAGCATCAATACTACTCCTAACAGGTCTACGGGTTACATGCCTTTCTTCATGGTTTATGGAGCGGAAGCAGTCCTCCCCAGGGACATCTGTCATGATTCACCTTGAGTGGCGGCTTATGTTGAGGCGGATAATGAACAGGCGCGCCAAGATGCTCTTGATTTGTTGGACGAGCAGCGTGACGTGGCAGCAGCTCGCTCAGCAATTTACCAACAAGACCTGCGCCGTTATCACAGTCGCCGGGTTAAGTCCCGGGTCTTCCAGGAAGGTGATCTGGTGCTCCGGCTCATCCAAGATCAAGCAGATGTGCACAAGCTATCCCCGCCTTGGGAAGGACCCTTTGTGGTCAGCAAGAACTTGCACAACGGGTCATATTACCTCATTGACATTCGGGAGCACAAAGATTCACGCAAGTCGGAGGAGGAGACCCGTCGGCCGTGGAACATAGCTCAGCTTCGGCCTTATTACACTTGAGCCACCGGCTCTCATAATGTACATATTTTTATAAGCCATGTATATATTATGATAAGCAATAAAGCAGGACCTCTGTCCTTTTTTCTCCTCCAAAGGTAAATGTGTTGTTTCCATTACAAGATCACATGGTAACTTGGAGGTGGATCTGGCTTATGATCGTATTCGAATCTAGCCTTACGCAATATAATCACTTGGGGGCTTCCTGTTCAAACATAGGTCGTATTCGAACCAAAGAGAACATAGCTGTCGATACCCATTTGATTGGCAAAGTGTCGACCTCATTGGGGAGTTTTCTTTGATCATATTTGAATCATAGCTCAACCCCCTTTGGGAACCGACGTGGATCGTATTCGAATCAGCGTCGTTAAACAACTCTTAAGGTCATTTGGGGGCTTCCTGTTCAAACATGGGTCGTATTCGAACCAAAGAGAACATAGCTGTCGGTACCCTCTTGATCGGCATCGCCAAACCCACTGGGGGCTATATGATCACATTCGAATCTTGGCTTAACCCCTTTGGGACGGGTCTCTGGTCGTATTCGAACCGGAAGCCCCTAAGTTTTGATTTTCTGATTTACAACAAGTCCTTCTGGTTGTATAACAGTGTACACGGCGGTTCTTATTCTGCCGGCTTAAATTTGATTCACAAGTGCTAGTCGCACACAATCAGCATTATCAAGACTGGTAAACCGGAGTTGAGGTACCAACCTTATTATCCGGGTTGTATAAACCGGAAGTGTACTTGAAGGTCTGTAAGTGTGTTATTACGGTTATATTAAGGACATAATTGAGGACCAGTCTTTCGTGACTTAGATTCATATTCCGGGTTATATATATATGAGACTATGATTCTCAGTGCGGTAAGCCGCCTAGAGACTTGTGATTTGTTTTTCTATGCAGGATAGTTAAAGACAGCTATTTGAGCTTAAGAAAAATGAGTGATCAATTATGACCCGGAAGAATATAAGGAAGCAACTTCAATGGAATTAAGCATTCAACGCGTGCGCGATGGCACAACAAAGTTAAAATGTTGGTCCTATTCTATTACAAGACTCCCCGAGTCGAAAAGGGTGAAGCATTGTTTAATAAGCCGCCTAAAGAGTCAAGATGCTTGCCGGGTTGAAGCTTCCGGCTCATCCCTCTCCGCTCCTCCGGCTGTTCCTAAGACCTGGAAGGTTGACGATTTCCAGTCAATGCCGCTCAAAGCTTCAAATTGAGCTTCCTCGTCAATTAACCCGGCCGGGTCAATTTCTGGGGCAAAGGTGTGCTTACGAGTCGGCGGGACTAAGCTGATGGCTTCATAACGCGGAGTGGGGATCCTCTGATTCTCTACGTCGTAGCCCGGCTGGTACTTGGTCAGATCGGTGTCATTCCCAATCAGGGTGGCCACCGGGCGCACGATCTTCACACAGGCAGCAAAGTCCTTTTGGTCGAAGGGGGTGCCGTCTTCCTTCAAGCTGGGGTAACCAAGTGCAATGTCAGCCGGGTCTAGCTCTGGAAGGAACGCCTTGGCCCGGCTCAGAGCAGCTATGGCTCCGGCTCTTGCAGAGGCCCGCCGCAGCTCTTGGACACGCTGAGGAAGAACGGCAAGCCGGCGAAGAACTTCCGCCAGGTGAGTCGGAACCTCATGGGATAGGGCCACCACGGCCAAAGCGCGCTGTGACCCGGTGTAGAGTTGCTCCACCAGGGTGTACACGGCCTTCAGCTTGGTCAGCACGTTCTGATTGAGGTTGGCGCTTCTGGGACCTGTTTAAACAGAGTAAGATAAGCCGCTGGCAATGATGGGAGTTATGAGACATAAAGATTATAAACTTGATGAGAGTCGGTGGAATGACTTACCGAAGA
Organism: Aegilops tauschii subsp. strangulata; assembly: GCF_002575655.3. Lineage (NCBI taxonomy): Eukaryota > Viridiplantae > Streptophyta > Magnoliopsida > Poales > Poaceae > Aegilops > Aegilops tauschii. The sequence continues at coordinate 73,817,649 of NC_053040.3, read as the reverse complement.
TTGCGGCGACCATCTGTGACACGTGGCGCTTTAAGCCGGAGAGTTCGGCGGTTCTCTCCGTCAAAGTCTTCTCCGCCTGTTCGGCCTGGCTTACCAGAGCAGCTTTCTCTTCGACCCAAGTTTTCCTTTCAGCCTCAAACTTCTTCTTCAGCTTCTCTTGAGCAGCAATACTGGACTCAAATTTGGCGTTGGCCTTCCGGGTCTCAGTTTCCTGAGTCTTCAGGCGGTTCTTCAGCTCAGAGATATCAGCCTCAAATTTTTTGCAAGCAGCCTGCGCAATTTCCGGGTTATAGTATGAACAATTATTATGCGATTTTAAAGTCCCAAGCACTTTCCAAGCAAAGACACTTGGCACTTGGGGGCTAATGCATGTCGAAAGTTTCTATCTACAAATTACCGGTTCATGGAAGTAAGCCGGAAATTAAATCTACAACATATCCTATCATAAGTAGTAGACTTGGGGGCTAGTATGGTAAAGATGACTATGCAGTAAGTGATAGAGTGGTACCTCAGACTTCTGCTGTATCTGCTTCACCATGTCAATCTCCAAGTCCCGGCTACTGTGCACCTGATTGACATAGCCGGAGATGATCTCTCCAATGCTCAGGTTGGCGTAGTTGGTGATGTCCAGCTTGGCCCGGCGGCGCTCTAGCAACTCTTCCTTCGTAGAGCACTTAGCCAGCGCAGTGGGTCTCCCCGGCTCGACAAACTCCGTCCGGGTGATTACCACGTCCGGGTCATCGGCCGGCTGAGCCGGGCTGGAGATGTCCGGGTTAGTGGAAGTCTCCATGGCTGGTCCGTCGGTTGGAGTGGTGGCTTCAGGAGCAGAGGCAGCTGGCGGCTCTTGAGCTGAAACCTCCGGCTCAGGCAAGACCGGCTCTTCGACCGGCTTATTCTTCTTCGCCCTCTTGCTGAGCTTTGCCTGGGCACTGAAAGGACAAAAAGGTTAGTACAAAAGTATGAGTAAAGATAAGCACAACAAGAGATGATCATCATTACCCGGGTACGGTCTTGAAGGCCGGCAGGTTCGATTACATCGAGTCACCAGAGGAAGGTGAAGTTTCCTGATAGTTTGAATCAGAAGAATTGAGCGGTTGACGTATAACACCCGCCAAAGGATGAAAAGGATATAAGTGGGAGATAACCTCGGTCCGGCGCTTCCTTGACGCTTCAGGTAAGCCGGAAGAGAGGTCTGCATCTTTGTTGGTCCGGGTGTGCCGCCGGCTCTCATGAATCTGTTGCTTCAAAAGAAATTGAGGATCTTGATAAGCTAAAGGATGTGAAAATCTTACTTTCCGGGTTACTCTTCGGGCTTTCAGCCTTGGCAAGGGCTCCGAGTCGGAGGAAAGTGTCATTACCTCTTCAGTTACCGGGTTACTTGCTCCGGTGTCATCCTGCTGATGATCAGTATCAATAAGGTGGATAGGAATAAACAAGAAACAAGACAAGAGCTTACAGATTCAGGGGTTACCTCTGACTCGGAGCTGTCACTTAGTTGAAGCAGCTCTGAGGCAGTAGGCCTGCTTCCTTTCTTGCGGGGAGCGGCTCTCCTGGCGGCTTTCTTAGCCTTTCTGGCTTTTTTAGCCGCCTCATGGTCATACTTGACCTTCCAGAATTTATCATCAGCCTGAAAAATACAATGAAGCCTTCTTAAGGTTCAGATGAAAACTATCTAAGGAGAAAATAAGATGTTCAGATCAGCGGCTTACCGCTGGGGCCGGGTTGGTCTTGCAGAAGGGGTTTAAGCCGGTCCTCCCGCAGTCTGCCAAGCTCTCATTCAAGAGGGCCTTGGTCATATCGTCAACAACGTCTTCAGGAAGATCGTTGCGGCTGTGTCGCAGGGGGTCATCTTTCCGGCCCGTGTAATCACACATTAAGCTGGGGCGGCGGCTCAAGGGGATCACCCGCCACGAGATCCAGACCCGGACCAGATCAATGCCGTTGAGGCCATTTCCCAGGAGAGCCTTAATTTTGTTGATGGTGGGGATCAGAGGTTGGCGCTCGGCTTGAGTCAGCTTATCCGACAGAGAATGATTTGGCTCCAGACGCAGGGCACGAAAGCCGGGCAGCGGGCTCTCGTCAGCCGGAGAAGTGTCCTGACAATAAAACCACGTCTGGTTCCAATCCTTCGGATGGCTGGGCGGCTCAGCGTAGGGAAAGAGGCAGTCTCTCCGGCGTTGAATGGAGATTCCACCAAGTTCCAGGCTCGGTCCGTTGGCGCACTCATTCTGGCGGTTTAAATAGAATAGCTCTCTAAAGAGCAGAAGGCTGGGCTCTTCTCCAAGGTAGACTTCGCAGAATACTTGGAAGTTGCATATATTTGACACGGAATTGGGTCCTATGTCTTGTGGCCGCAGATCAAAGAAATTCAGCACATCTCTAAAGAACTTTGAGCCGGGCGGTGCGAAGCCCCGGCTCATGTGATCCGCAAATATTACCACCTCCCCGTCCCTTGGTTGTGGTCTCTCCTCTAACGGGTCAGGGGCGCGGTAAGACATGACATCCTTCTTGGGCAGGTAACCCGTCTTCACAAAGTCCGCTAAGGTTTCGTCGGTGACGTTGGACCTCATCCAGTTGCACGTGATGGGTGCTTTGGGAGCTTTGGGAGGCATGGTGAAAGACGGAAGCCTATGATAAAAGGAAATGTCCGGTTCAATTATAAGCCGGAGGAAGTTTATAGTTTAATGTTTAACGTGGCGGCTTATGAAGGGGCCTAATGACATATGGCTAAATGCATCGGGTTATCTAAGCCGCTGCAGGTATTGAGAGTAATTCAACTTGTCTACGGCTTTATCATAAATGAGCCGGAAAATTTTACGGCGCGTGGCTTCTTTAAAGCCGGAAATGTAAGCCGCCATAGCTCAGCAGATGCTGTGTTTTACTAATTATGGTGAAAATAGGTTTCACAGATCGCAGTAATTATTTTGGATCAAAACGGTCGGTTAAAGAGGAAAGTTTCTAGACCTAAAACAGACGCAGAAGAAGTTCATAGGTTCGAACGGAGCCTTTATGCAGGGAAAAGGGATCTATATACATTAGAAATGGGTGTGAAACAACTACCGCAACAGTTCTATACAGTCTACAGATCAAGAAGGGGTGGTAATAATGAAATCTACCAAGAGCTCGCGATGAACGGCGACGAACATGGGAAGAACAGCAAGAACCCTAACGCGGATCTATTCTATGGAGTAACAAGGGCTTACGGGTGCTGGAGAGTTGCGGAGGTCGCCGCCGTTTATCTGGTCACGTCAGGTTGATGCAGCGGCCTGAGTTGGAGAAGACAGGAAGACCCGCGGCGGTGGCGGCGATGGAGCTCGAGCGGGAGAACAGTGGCGAGAGGAGGAAGACGAGTGACTGGAGGCTTATCGGGCCGGGCTATTTATAAGGCGAGGCTCTTAAGTGGGCGCGAGAAACGAGGAGGCCACGGCGTGATTATCTCACCACAAAGGCGCCTCGATTTTTGGGATGACCATTAAAGAAAGATCCGTTGGAGATGCGACAGAATAAAAAATTAACTTAATGGAAGATGACATCACGGCGGGTTACCCGGAATCCAGAAGATGACGTCACGACGGGTTATAGCCTTTACACGATTATAAGCCGGAGATTTTCTATCGAAAGGATTGAAGATTGACATGAGCCGGCTCAAATCAATCTGGGGCCTAATGTTGAGGATATAACCGTTGGAGTCACCCGCCCAGGAGGGGCCGGGTTACCCATGATGGTTACTACGCGAAGCCCAGTACCAAAGATGAAGACAGCGGGTCAATAACGGGCCCAAGACCCGGAGATGGCTTAAGGCCCGTAGCATTAGACGCCGTTAGGGTAAACTTGTAGTGTAAGGCAAGAATAGATAAGAGTCCGAGCCGGACACTGTTATGAGCCAGCCGGGACTCTGAGAGCCGCTGGGCGTCAACCTCTCTATATAAAGGGGCGACCCGGCAACGGTTCAGGACAAGTAAGATCTCATCGAGAGCCAGGCATAGCAATCAAGCTCCCTGGTCATCGAAATCATAAGCAATACCACCTCAACTGGACGTAGGCTTTTACCTTCACCGTAAGGGGCCGAACCAGTATAACCCTCGTGTTCCTTGTCCCGTTTAACCCCTTCTAGCTTCCTAGTTGCGATGGCTCCATGACTAAGTCCTAGCTCAAGGACATCTGCCGTGACAATTCCACGACAGGGAGAATTTTTTTAGTTGGAAAATATACACAAAAGGCATCATGTTGGATGCACCAAAATAGCTGTGATTTGTTTGCTGATCCTTGAGGGTTTCAGGAGTTGCTACCGGGGTGTGATTTGATATTACTCTTGCGCAGATTTTGATCTTTGGTCTTCTCGCGAATCGCTTGATCCGAAGAGCCGCCTCTTGCTTCTTTGTCTATTTCTATTATCACGACAATTGTTCGTTGCTCAATTTTGTGTACCGTGAAAGATTGGACCTACGAACGACTCGTCGTCTGGTCGGGTCTCATCAAGTGGTATCAGAGCAAGGTTGATCACGGTACAATTTTCTCTCTTTGGTTTTTCAGTTGATCTACTTGAGTTGCTACAATGATGAATTCATAAAAATCAAATTCAAATGTGCGTGGTGCACATGAAGGAGATGCGGAAGACGAGCTGCCCCTGCCCACCTATGATCCGAGTGTTGCACCGACTATCGTGCTAGGATTGGAGGCAACTCGTGACTATGTGTTGAATCTAGTGGGGAGGCGCATTGACAAGGTTGAGGAAAGTCTAGGAAAAAAGAGTGCTGATTTGACCGAGGCCGTTCATCGATTGAGACCACATTCACCACCTAGTGATGGGTCTGCTGCACCGCGTCCTCATCGGCAATTATCTGGACAACGGGTAAGCGAACAAGTTCGCAACAATGGTGAGCTCGAAGACCAGCAGTCTGAGGGGGCTGGTAGCTATTATGAGCCTGTGCAGCGTGCTTATAACCATCATGGAGGTGGCCTGCACCATGGGGGAGGACATGAACGTCCGTGGCGCGCCTACGAAGATGATGGTATTGGAAGAATAAAAATTTCCATACCGTCATTTAGCGGCAAAGACAACCCGGATGATTATTTGGAGTGGGGATGCGCGTGGATCAGACTTTTGATGGACAGTGGGACACCGAGGAGAAAAAGGTTCGTGCTGCATCTATTGAGTTCACGGGCTATGCTTTAATATGGTCGAACCAACTATGTCGCGCGGGAGGACGTCCGGAGTCGTGGAATCAGATGAAGAGTATCATAAAGAGACGCTTTGTTCCGGAGCACTTCACTAGGACCTTGTACACACGCTTGTAGCAGCTTCGACAAGGTAACTCTAGTGTTGAGGAGGATTATAAGGAGATGGAAATATCACTGATTCATACAGGGGTAGAGGAGCCTGAAGAAGCTACAATGGCACGGTTCATGCATGGTCTGAAATCAGAGGTACGAGACCGTGTCGATATGGTAGAATATAATGGATTACAGGGGTTATTACACCATGCCATTCGAGCGGAGCAGCAAGTGAAGCATCGTGTCGGTCATGATAATTTATCAAACTCGGTGCGGCGTAATTTTCAGAGAGAGGGTGGAGGTAATAGCGGTTTCAAGTCAGATTCTAAGTCAGCTACCAAGGAAGTATCTCAATCCAAGGTTGAATCGTCTCGTGCTTCTAACGCCCGTACCAGTGATATTGTGTGCTTCAGGTGTGGTGGCAGGGGCATAAGAAGTTTGAGTGTCCTAATGAGAGGAGGGTTCTCCTCACAGAACAAGGATACATGTCTGCGAGTGATGGAGAGAAAAATACTGACATGTCTAGTGAAAAACCTGAAGATGATGAAAAAGTGACTACAAGTTTTGAAGTTGCAGAAGCATACCCATCATTAATGGTGCAACGGGTGCAAGAAGATCGTATTGAGGATAAGGGGCAGCGATTGAATATTTTTTAGTCTGAGTGTAAGATCAACAAGACTAATTGCAAGGTGATTGTCGGTGTCAAAACCGGCAGATCTCGGGTAGGGGGTCCCAAGCTGCGTGTCATGGATCGATGGGTAACAGGAGACAGGGGACACGATGTTTACCCAGGTTCGGGCCCTCTCTATGGAGGTAAGACCCTACTTCCTGCTTGATTGATCTTGATGAGTATGAGATTACAAGAATTGATCTACCTTGAGATCATATGTTGTGGTCTAAAACCCGAGGGTATACTGAATAATGTCATGATAATCAATCGACTAGCCTAGCCTCGGCTTATATAACATACCGGAGGCCTAGGATAACAAGAGTCCTAGTCGAATACGAGGTGGAGAGGAGTCCTTGTCTTGATCATCAAGTCTTGTGGAATATCCCTTGTATGCGGCATGGGTTGTCCGAGCTGGCCCATGAGTGAACCGCCATGGGGGTCCTCGGCCCGATCCAGCTGGTCGGGAGACAACGTGGCGAGTACCCCCTGGTCCAGGACACCGTCAGTAGCCCCTTGAACCGGTCTTGAAGTTGGGGACGCTCCTCGATTCTTCCGAACTGTTCTTCATCTTCGGTCGTTGGTCTTGAAAACTGGTTCAACAAATGTAACGCCCACGATGCGGCTATATCTCCCATGTGTCGAGGCACGACTTAGAGGCATAACCGCATTGTGGTTTTGTCGCAAGAAGGGTCATCTTCACACAATCCCATGTAATGAACAAGAATGGGATAAAGAGTTGGCTTACAATCGCCACTTCACACAATACATAAATATAATTCATACATCATCCAAAATACACACATAGACCGACTACGTTCAAAACCAAATGAAAATAAGATAACCCCAAATGCTAGATCCCCGATCGTCCCAACTGGGCTCCACTACTGATCATCAGGAAAAGACACATAGTAACGACCACGTTCCTCATCGAACTCCCACTTGAGATCGATCCCATCATCTACACTGGCATCATCGGCACCTGCAACTGTTTTGGTAGAATCTGTGAGTCACGAGGACTCAGCAATCTCACACCCGCGAGATCAAGACTATTTAAGCTTGTAGGACGACAAAGAGTAATATGGTGGAGCTGCGGCAAGCACTAAGCATATATGGTGGCTAACATACGCAAATGAGAGCGAGAAGAGAAGCAACGCAACGGTCGCGAAGATAGAAGTGATCAAGAAGTGATCCTGAAACTACTTACGTTCATGCATAACTCAAACCGTGTTCACTTCCCGGACTCCGCCGAGAAGAGACCATCACGGCTACACACACGGTTGATGTATTTTAATTAAGTCAAGTGACAAGTTCTCTACAACCGGACATTAACAAATTCCCATCTGCCTCATAACCGCGGGCACGGCTTTCGAAAGATAATACCCTGCAAGGGTGTCCCAACTTAGCCCATCATAAGCTCTCACGGTCAACGAAGGATAAACCTTCTCCCGGAAAGACCCGATCAGTCTCGGAATCCCGGTTTACAAGATATTTCGACAATGGTAAAACAAGACCAGCAAAGCCACCCGAATGTGCCGACAAATCCCGATAGGAGCTGCACATATCTCGTTCTCAGGGCACACCGGATTGTCCAAGCTTCCGATAGGCGAGCCCAGAGTTGCCCCTGGTGGCCACCGGCGACTGACAGGTTGGACCAATACTCAGAGGAGCACTGGCCCGGGGGTTAAAATAAAGATGACCCTCGGGCTCGCGAAAACCCGAGGGAAAAGGCTTAGGTGGCAAATGGTAAAACCAAAGTTGGGCCTTGCTGGAGGAGTTTAATTCAAGGCGAACTGTCAAGGGGGTCCCATAAATCACCCAACCGCGTAAGGAACGCAAACTCAAGGAACATAATACCGGTATGACAGAAACTAGGGCGGCAAGAGTGGAACAAAACACCAGGCATAAGGCCGAGCCTTCCACCCTTTACCAAATATATAGATGCATTAATTAAATAAGAGATATTGCGATATCCCAACATATCCATGTTCCAACATGGAACCAACTTCAACTTCACCTGCAACTAGCAACGCTATAAGAAGGGCTGAGCAAAAGCGGTAACTTAGCCAAACAACGGTTTGCTAGGAAAGGATGGTTAGAGGCTGATATGGCAATATGGGAGTCATGATATAGCAAGTGGTAGGTAGCGCAGCATGGCAAATAGAGCGAACAACTAGCAAAGCAAAGATAGAAGTGATTTCGAGGGGTGGTCATCTTGCCTGCAAGGTTCTCAGAGTTGTCGAAAGCTTGATCCTCGTAAGCGTACTCAACAGGTTCCTCATTCACGAACTCGTCTCTCGGCTCTACCCAAAACAAGAACACAAGCAATGCAACCACAATCAATCATGGGAAAATGCGCAAACAACATGATGCAATACATGAATGATATGCAAGATATGATATGCGATGCATATGCGTGCTCCGGAAGGAAAAATGATGAACAAGGCAGTAAATTGGCAAACCAAGCATGCCACTGGAAAGATGAGATGATTTCGGTTGAAATCGATATAAAGATCACCGGAAACGGATGCACGGTTTGCAAATGGCAAGCAAAACAAGAATGACACGAATCTGCGATTAACAGCATGATAGCACTTAGAATGCAACAAGAAACTATGCTACAGCACTCCAACATAGCAACAAAGCATATGACAGTAATCCACAAGAGATGCTTGACAAAAGATGAACACTGAGATATGGCTAGTTCACAACATAACAGGTTCAAACAAGCATGGCAAAAGTGCAAAAGATAACAGGTTCACAGACTTTGTGAAATTACTGGACATGACAGAAACAGCATCAGGTATCAAAGTTCAGAGCACGAAATCAACATGCTACAGGAACTTAACATGGCAAAACAAGGCATGGAAGTATTCTACTAAATGCATATTACAAAAGTCCTTTACTGACCACAAGCCAAAAAGTATCAGAAGATATGATGGCAACCATGTAAACATAGCAAGTTTCGTTAACAGGTTTCAGACTTAGCAGAAAACAGAGCATGGCAGAAACAATAATATGAAGGCATCTTGGTGAGCTTGATGCACTCACCACGAAGCAATGCATGACAAAACAAGCATACCTAAAGCAAGATGGCATGTTTATGAAGCTATCCATGGCAAGAGAAAATACATAGCATGTATGAAACAACTACAACAAGCTTGGCAAAATTGAATAAGACGTAAACAATCTGCCAGAAATATTTTATAGCAAAAGTAGAGCAAGATTGAGTCATGCTATGGCACTCCATAATTGCAAAAAGGGCAGAAATAGATCAATTACAACAATATCTACAAAACATACTTACTGAACATCTCCAAAATATGCATGGATCTCTCTATAGCATCAAGTTTACATAGCAACAAAATAACAGCAGACAAAGACTTGGAGAAATCACGAAGTCCCTGAAATCAGAAACATCACGAAGCCTAGTTTGCATGCTTGTGCTCGTCACCACAGAGATCACAAAAATATATGGCATACACCTCTGTAAAGATGGCATGGCATGCAACAAAACACAAGTAGAGCTCATGCCCATAAGATGCACAGATTAAATGCAACAAAAATAACAATTCCACAAGTTCTGATAATTAACAGCAGATAACAGCAACTAGCACTCTTGCACCATAGATTTGGGCATCAAGATGGACTCAAATGAACATGGCGCAATGGAACAAAATGAAGAGCATCATGAGGCCAACATTCCGATATATTCCACGCGCGAAACGGAGCTATATGCAGAGAGTTATGATGCGATGAACAAGGCCAAAAAATATATCAGAAAATGACTTGGAAGAATTTCAGGGGAAAAGTCAACCTCGTGAGTTGACCCGATCTGGATCGGGACCGAGCTCGGGCCGAGCTCGCCGTAGTTAGGGGCGATGGGGCGGAGGAGGAGGCGGCCGGCCGGAGGGAGGAGAGGCGGAGGAGGCGCCGGGCCGCGGGGAGGAGGCGCCGGGACACGGGACGGCGGCGGCGGAGTTCGCCGGGCGGCGGGGAACGGCGGCGGCGCGGGGCGACGCGCGGGCGGAGGGAGGCGCGCGCGGGGGCGCGGGCGGCCTCGGGCCGCGGGGGCCGGCCCCGGGCCTCGGCGGGCCGCGGCGGCGCGGGGTACGGGCGGCGGCGGGCTGCCACGTGGCGGCGGCGGACTGGCTGCGGGGCGGCGGCGACTTCGTCCGGCGGTGGGGGTGGACACGTCCGGCCGCGGAGAGGGAGATTTTTAGGGTTTGGACTGCGAATGATTTCGGGAGGGATGCAAATATATAGATAATGGGAGCTAGGAGAGTCCAAATGAGGTGCGGTTTTCGCCCACACGATCGTGATCGAACGACCTAGAGCATGGAGATGACTTGGAGGGGTTTTGGGCTGTTTAGAGAGGGGGTTTTGCTGGAACACACAAACGGACTTTGCGGTTACCCAGTTAACCGTTGGAGTACCAAACGACCTCCAAATGGAACGAAACTTGACCGGTGGTCTCCCGGTGGTATACCAAGGCCACTTCACAAGCCTCGGTCCACTCCGAGAATGTTTAACACCCGCTCATGAAAGGAAAACAAAAGGGGTGCGCCGGAGGAGGTGGGAGTGCCGGATTGCAAAACGGACAACGGGGAAAATGCTCGGATGCATGAGACGAACACGTATGCAAAATGAGATGCGCATGATGACATGATATGATATGCATGACATGAACAAAATACCACACGAAAGACAAAACCCGACCACGAAGGGAATATCATAACACATAGCCAAAAATGGCAAGAGTCGGAGTTACAAATATGGAAAGTTACATCCGGGGTGTTACAACAAATCTTCTCATCTTCGATCTTGAGGATCGCCGAAGTGAATCCGAAGAGTTTACACGTCGGGTATCCGAGGAGCCCCTTTATGTTCTCGGCCTTTATCAATGCCTTATTATTTTTTACTCCACACCTCGGGTTTGAAGTTGTTCCCGTGCGGCGGTGTCCTCTTGCATCCGAGCTCCAACGCCGGACTGCATTCGAGATATCTTTTGCAGCGGAGCACCAAACCCCGGACTATATCCAAGCTCCAACACCGGACTATATCCGAGGTGTCATAGATCACCTTGGCTTGAAAAAACTTTGAAGGAGGTTATCCGAGTTTAACGCTGAAAAGTTCTCTATGGAACGAGCCATTCGAATCCGGGCTTTATGCCGGACCACTTCCGAGCTCCAACGATGGTCAGCGTCCGAGGTGTCGTAAACTACCTCGGTGTTTTAAAAGATTGAACGATTTCAGCCGAGCTTAATGCCGGAAATTCCCTCTATGGAGCCAGCCACTCGCGCCCGAGCTTTATGCCGGACTGCTTCCGAGGTGGTGCACCACCCCGACCGCGGGCTGATTTGTGTGAATATTTTTGATTGGTGCAAGTTACTCTTTGCCGAGATATATAGCCAGTATATGTATATCCAGTAGCCCTCAAGGTGTGTGTCGGTCTAAACCCGAGATGCACCTGAAGGGAAACATAAAATAGTTGATCCTGGTAGCCCCCGAGACTCAGGTCAATTTGCAAAATCGGCCTGAGGATCAACTCCTAGCTAGGCAACATACATAGGAATAGAAACGCAGTTTAATATATTAGAAATAATGATCGGCGGATAGGTCCCTGAGAGAGGGTTGTGAGAAGTCGCCGTGATATGTTAGCTTGATGCCGGATAAGTCCCAGATGGTACTTACTGTTGTCCGAAGACGCGCTTGCCCATAGTTCGGTCATGCCGAACACTGAGCACTTTGAATTCTCTGCATTGAATAAGCAATGCAGTAGCCCCCGAGACACTGGTCGGGTGGCAACACCAGATCAGGGGATCAATGTGCCCCTTCAATATTAGTAAATGATAAGCCCGAAGCCCAGTAACCCCAGAGCCTTAATGCGGGCACGGGTGGCCGAATTAAGGATCGATATTCAAAGGAAAATCACAAATTATGTGTAATGATTCTATGTATCCAAGTACTTTACTTCATTAATGCTCGGATCCGCATTGTACAAAACTTTGTTGACCGACCATCGGCTTCAACCTCTTCGGCCAGTAGCCGAGGAGTGTTTTCCTACTTTATAAAGCCATTATAAGGGCAAAGATTTATGGAAAACAAGGCAATCCGGCCATACGGTTTTATAAACAAAGGTACGCAGAGAGATATGAAACATCTTCCAAAGAAAATAATCCCGCTATCGGTTCCTTTCTTTGGGTTGTCATGCTGATCATGATCATGAAACCTCACCTCCGATCAATGTGGGAGGAAAATATTGAGGATTTAGTTCAGGGAAAGTTCTCGAACTCTATGGTATTAATGAACCAAAATTCTCACTTCCATCGTTGCCGCCAATTATATCCTTTAAGATCGCTAGCTTTCGGCTTCACCCAGTCTAAGGTACTAACTCAGATGACCGGGTAGTAACAATCACAGAGGTGCTCCCTTTACCGCCTAGCCGAACAATCGGGAACGTAGGGGTAAGCACAGGAGCCAGGCAACCCAGCTTGGCCAAAATCTTAAGTCAAACTGATGCATATTTATGGCTTTATAACGATGTTTGCGGAAGACAGCCCTCGTATATTAAATACAAACGCCGATGATATGTTTATTTTGACTCCATTGCGACCGTTTATCAGTTGAAAGTGGCCCATCGTCGGCTTCCACCCCCTTGTAGATGCTACGCAGGGTGTTTTCGCAATAACAAAACAACCCTTAGCTGACGTCTCGGTGCCCGAAGGCGGTTGTGTTAGCAGAAACAAGGCAATTAGATATGCGGGCTTTATAACTTTCACTTAGTCATAGGAGCTTAAAGTTGGGAGGCCAGTTACTAGCCCCCGGTTAGTGTTCGGCGACAGTCGAGGTCAAGCCATAAACACTTCAGCCAATTTTATGAACGGGCCATCATTTAACACGGGGTGACCTTTATTGATCTTATAGTTTAATACAGTCATCGGATCGCTGACCAGTTTACGCATATTGTGACAGTCAGTTTTTGGCTTTCTCCACTGAGGCGCTTAACCATGCTAGCTGGAAGCGCAATCGCAGTGGTTCTCCCTTTGCGCACCTAGCCGAACAAAGCGGAACATAGGAGGCAAGCACAAGAGCCGACCAACCCAACTATTGACCGAAGACACAATTCGAAACCGATGCATATATAGCAATATTCGAGAATGTTTTTGCCGAATCTCTAAAGGTGTTCGGCGTTGCACTGCGAGACTTATGCTGGAAACACACAAATGTTTAAAAGTGCCATAGGCTTGGAAAACCAAAAAACTTCAGTAAAAACTTGACGTCCGAACTAGATCAAGTGTTCGGTGCCAATCCGAAAATTGGTCTTAGAAAAAAATGTGCTTCTGTCGTGCTTTAACATGACACCTCCGATCTCAAAACTTCAAGCGGGTCAGCCTACGGCTTCAAGCTCCTTATCCCGAAGGCGGAGTGCTTCTTCGAGGCCAGTTTAGCAAACTAAACTCGAGCGGCTTTAGAGAGAAGCTAGGCTATCCGACTATTGACCATGCACTCAAGTCAAAAAAGGAGCGGTAGAAAAGGACTTTGCAACGACCAAGAAGAAAACACATTTACTATAAAACGGCTCATATAAATTTTAAGAGCCCCCAGTTTAACATGGGTAGAGGGAGTTTCTTTTAACGAACACCGTATGTGAGCAAGGTCGAACCGAACACAAGTTAAAAAAATTAAGACTTTGAGCATGAAAGTGACCTAGCTGGTTAATGTGTTCGGCATTGATGACACGGTCTGAGCTTGATGCGGGACAAGGTTCCATCCCCAAGCCGGTCCCGAGTGTTGGGGAACGTAGTAATTTCAAAAAAAATCCTACGCACACGCAAGATCATGGTGATGCATAGCAACAAGACGGGAGAGTATCGTCCACGTACCCTCGTAGACCGTAAGTGGAAGCGTTATGACAACGCAGTTGATGTAGTCGTACGTCTTCACGATCCGAACGATCCAAGTACCATACACACGACACCTCCGAGTTCAGCACACATTCAGCTCGGTGACGTCCCACGAACTCACGATCCAGCAGAGCTTCGAGGAGAGTTCCGTCAGCACGATGGCGTGATGACGGTGTTGATGATGCTACCGACGCAGGGCTTCGCCTAAGCACCGCTACGACATGACCAAGGTGGATTATGGTGGAGGGGGGCACCGCACACGGCTAAAAGATCAACTGATCAACTTGTGTGTCTATGGGGTGCCCCCTGGCCACGTATATAAAGGAGTGGAGGAGGGGGGAGGGCCGGCCCTCCTATGGCGCACCCTGGAGGAGTCCTACTCCCACCGGGAGTAGGATTCCCCCCTTCCCTAGTTGGACTAGGAGAGAAGGAAGGGGGAGAGAGGGAGGAAGAAAAGGGGGGCGCCGCCCCCTCCTAGTCCAATTCGGACTGGAGGGAGAGGGGGCGCGCGGCCTGCCTTGGTCTCCTCTCTCTCTCTCCACTATGGCCCAATAAGGCCCATACACTTACCGGGGGTTCCGGTAACCTCCCGGTACTCCGGTAAAATCTCGATTTCACCCGGAACTATTCCGATGTCCAAATATAGGCTTCCAATATATCGATCTTTATGTCCTGACCATTTCGAGACTCCTCGTCATGTCCGTGATCATATTCGGGACTCCGAACTACCTTAGGTTCATCGAAACACATAAACTCATATTACCGATCGTCACCGAACGTTAAGCGTGCGGACCCTACGGGTTCGAGAACAATGTAGACATGACCGAGACACGTTTCCGGTCAATAACCAATAGCGGAACCTGGATGCTCATATTGGCTCCTACATATTATACGAAGATCTTTATCGGTCAAACCGCATAACAACATACGTTGTTCCCTTTGTCATCGGTATGTTACTTGCCCGAGATTCGATCATCGGTATCTCAATACCTAGCTCAATCTCGTTACCACCAAGTCTCTTTACTCATTCCATAATACATCATCCCGCAACTAACTCATTAGTTGCATTGCTTGCAAGGCTTATAGTGATGTGCATTACCGAGAGGGCCCAGAGATACCTCTCCGATAATCGGAGTGACAAATCCTAATCTTGATCTATGCCAACTCAACAAGTACCATCGGAAACACCTGTAGAGCACCGTTATAATCACCTAGTTACGTTGTGACGTTTGGTAGCACACAAAGTGTTCCTCCGGTATTCGGGAGTTGCATAATCTCATAGTCATAGGAACATGTATAAGTCATGAAGAAAGCAATAGCAATATACTAAACGATCAAATGCTAAGCTAACGGAATGGGTCAAGTCAATCACATCATTCTCTAATGATGTGATCCCGTTAATCAAATGACAACTCATGTCTATGGCTAGGAAACTTAACCATCTTTGATTCAACGAGCTAGTCAAGTAGAGGCATACTAGTGACACTTTGTTTTGTCTATGTATTCACACATGTACTAAGTTTCCGGTTAATACAATTCTAGCATGAATAATAAACATTTATCATTATATAAGGAAATATAAATAACAACATTATTATTGCCTCTAGGGCATATTCCCTTTAGTCTCCCACTTGCACTTGAGTCAATAATCTAGATTACACAGTAATGATTCTAACACCCATGGAGTCTTGGTGTTGATCATGTTTTGCTCGTGAGAGAGGCTTAGTTAACGGGTCTGCAACATTCAGATCCGTATGTATCTTGCAAATCTCTATGTCTCCCTCCTTGACTTGGTCGCGGATGGAATTGAAGCGTCTCTTGATGTGCTTGGTTCTCTTGTGAAATCTGGATTCCTTTGCCAAGGCAATTGCACCAGTATTGTCACAAAAGATTTTCATTGGACCCGATGCACTAGGTATGACACCTAGATCGGATATGAACTCCTTCATCCAGACTCCTTCATTTGCTGCTTCCGAAGTAGCTATGTACTCCGCTTCACACGTAGATCCCGCCATGATGCTTTGCTTAGAACTGCACCAACTGGCAGCTCCACCATTCAATATAAATACGTATCCGGTTTGTGACTTAGTGTCATCCGGATCACTGTCAAAGCTTGCATCAACGTAACCATTTATGACGAGCTCTTTGTCACCTCCATAAACAAGAAACATATCCTTAGTCCTTTTCAGGTATTTCAGGATGTTCTTGACCGCTGTCCAGTGATCCACTCCTGGATTACTTTGGTACCTCCCTGCTAAGCTAATAGCAAGGCACACATCAGGTCTGGTACACAACATTTCATACATGATAGAGCCTATGGCTGAAGCATAGGGAACATCTTTCATTTTCTCTCTATCTTCTGCAGTAGTCGGGCATTGAGTATGACTCAACTTCACACCTTGTAACACAGGCAAGAACCCTTTCTTTGCTTGATCCATTTTGAACTTTTCAAAACTTTATCAAGGTATGTGCTTTGTGAAAGTCCAATTAAGCGTCTTGATCTATCACTATAGATCTTGATGCCCAATATATAAGCAGCTTCACCGAGGTCTTTCATAGAAAAACTCTTATTCGAGTATCCTTTTATGCTATCCAGAAATTCTATATCATTTCCAATCAACAATATGTCATCCACATATAATACTAGAAATGCTACAGAGCTCCCACTCACTTTCTTGTAAATACATGCTTCTCCAAAAGTCTGTATAAAACCATATGCTTTGATCACACTATCAAAACATTTATTCCAACTCCGAGATGCTTGCACCAGTCCATAGATGGATCGCTGGAGCTTACACACTTTGTTAGCATCCTTTGGATCGATAAAACCTTCAGGTTGCATCATATACAACTCTTCTTCCAGAAATCCATTCAGGAATGCAGTCTTTACATCCATTTGCCAAATTTAATAATCATAAAATGCGGCAATTGCTAACATGATTCGGACGGACTTAAGCATCGCTACGGATGAGAAAGTCTCATCGTAGTCAACCCTTGAACTTGTCAAAAACCTTTCACAACAAGTCGAGCTTTGTAGATAGTAATATTACCGTCAGCGTCAGTCTTCTTCTTGAAGATCCATTTATTCTCGATGGCTTGCCGATCATCGGGCAAGTCAACCAAAGTCCACACTTTGTTCTCATACATGAATCCCATCTCAGATTTCATGGCCTCAAGCCATTTTGCGGAATCTGGGCTCATCATCGCTTCCTCATAGTTTGTAGGTTGATCATGGTCAAGTAACATGACCTCCAGAAGAGGATTACCGTACCACTCTGGTGCGGATCTTACTCTGGTTGACCCATGAGGTTCGGTACTAACTTGATCTGAAGTTACATGATCATCATCATTAGCTTCCTCACCAATTGGTGTAGTAGTCACAGGAACAGATTTCTATGATGAAGTACTTTCTAATAAGGGAGTAGGTACAATTACCTCATCAAGTTCTACTTTTCTCCCACTCACTTCCTTCGAGAGAAACTCCTCTAGAAAGGATCCATTCTTAGCAACAAATATCTTGCCTTTGGATCTGTGATAGAAGGTGTACCCAATAGTCTCCTTTGGGTCTCCTATTAAGACACATTTCTTCGATTTGGGTTCGAGCTTATCAGGTTGAAGCTTTTTCACATAAGCATCGCAGCCCCAAACTTTAAGAAATGATAACTTTGGTTTCTTGCCAAACCACAGTTCATAAGGCGTCGTCTCAACGGATTTAGATGGTGCCCTATTTAACGTGAATGCAGCCGTCTCTAAAGCATAACCCCAAAACGATAGCGGTAAATCAGTAAGAGACATCATAGATCGCACCATATCTAGTAAAGTACGATTACGACGTTCGGACACACCATTACGCTGTGGTGTTCCGGGTGGCATGAGTTGTGAAACTATTCCGCATTGTTTCAAATGAAGACCAAACTCGTAACTCAAATATTCTCCTCCACAATCAGATCTTAGAAACTTTATTTTCTTGTTACGATAATTTTCCACTTCACTCTGAAATTCTTTGAACTTTTCAAATTTTTCAGACTTATGTTTCATTAAGTAGATATACCCATATCTGATTAAATCATCTGTGAAGGTGAGAAAATAACGATACCCGCCGCGAGCCTCAACATTCATTGGACCACATACATCAGTATGTATGATTTCCAATAAATTTGTTGCTCGCTCCATTGTTCCGGAGAACGGCGTTTTAGTCAGCTTGCCCATGAGGCATGTGTCGGTGTCAAAACCGGCGAATCTCGGGTAGGGGGTCCCGAACTGTGCGTCTAAGGCGGATGGTAATAGGAGGCGGGGGACACGATGTTTACCCAAGTTCGGGCCCTCTCGATGGAGGTAATACCCTACTTCCTGCTTGATTGATCTTGATGATATGAGTATTACAAGAGTTGATCTACCACGAGATCGTAGAGGCTAAACCCTAGAAGCTAGCCTATGGTATGATTGTTTTTGTCCTACGGACTAAACCCTCCGGTTTATATAGACACCGGAGGGGGCTAGGGTTACACAGAGTCGGTTACAAGGGAGGAGATCTACATATCCGTATTGCCAAGCTTGCCTTCCACGCCAAGGAGAGTCCCATCCGGACATGGGACGAAGTCTTGAGTCTTGTATCTTCATAGTCCAACAGTCCGGCCAAAGGATATAGTCCGGCTGTCCGAGGACCCCCTAATCCAGGACTCCCTCGGTAGCCCCTGAACCAGGCTTCAATGACAATGAGTCCGACGCGCAGATTGTCTTCGGCATTGCAAGGCGGGTTCCTCCTCCGAATACTCCATAGAAGATTTTGAACACAAGGATAGTGTCCGGCTCTGCAAAAAAAATTCCACACACCACCGTAGAGAGAATAATATTTCCGCCAATCCAATCTGCTGACACATTTTGCTGTATGACATCACACCACGGCCCGGTCCTTATTCGAAGCGTTTTTCACAACCAGCCACTGCACATATCGCGAGGCGGTTTCCTTGGCACGTCTTGTCGAAGCAGAGATCGTGTCCCCTTATCACGGGATTCTCATCAATACGCGTGTGGGTAACCCAACCGCGCCATCAATTACGGCGCTTGGGGAATAAGCGAGTTTACCAGGTAGGTGGGGAGGCGCATAGCCTCTTCCGCCCTTATAAAGGGACAAGGATTCACCTTTTTTCACCCACGCCTTCTTCCTCCTTGCTCATCCATTCTTGCGCACTCGAGCTCCAGCACCCAAGTTCGCGTTTTTCTCCTCAAACCACTCCAAGCATGTCCGGAGCGGGAGCCAAGTGGATGGTCTCCTCCGTTACGAAGGAGAACATCACAAAGCTGCGGGGAGCCGGATATCTAGCCGCGGATATTGCACACCGGCTGCCAGATGCGGGGCAGATCATCCCTACTCCAGAACCCCATGAGAGGGTGGTTTTTCTTTCCCACTTCGTCCGCGGACTGGGATTTCCCCTCCACCCGTTTGTCCGCGGGCTCATGTTCTACTATGGGCTGGATTTTCACGATCTGGCCCCCAATTTCATCCTCAACATCTCGGCGTTTATCATCGTGTGCGAGGCCTTCCTCCGCATCAAGCCCCACTTCGGCCTGTGGCTGAAGACCTTCAATATTAAACCGAAGGTGGTGGTCGGCCAGCAAGAGGAGTGCGGAGGCGCCATGGTGGGAAAAATGCCCAACGTCACCTGGCTCGAAGGATCCTATGTGGAGACCATAAAGGGGTGGCAATCGGGGTGGTTCTACATCACCGAGCCGCGCGACACCAACTGGGTGGCGGCCCCCAAATTTCGATCCGGAATCCCCATGCAGCTCACCTCCTGGAAAGAGAAGGGCCTGTCCTGGGGTTCCCCGGTAGAGCTGACCGGACTCCAGACATGCATCAAAAACATGATGAGCAAGAAAATCAAGCTCGTCAACGTGGTCCAAGTCATGCTCTTTCGCCGGATCCTCCGTGTCAACGACGGGCATTCAATTTGTGGGAGTTCGACCCGGCCGAGCACCAGACGCTGCGAGAGCTCTTCGACACGGCACACAAGGACGTCTGGAAGGTGCTGTTCAAGGGCGCCGAGGTACCTCCTCTCCTTACGGAGGACCGCGGACTTAGCGCAAAGCGCCCTGCTAATCCGGTAAGTCTTTTATATCTGATAAGATGTTCATTTCCCCAGTATAACCACGCGCGGGATCTAAGCCTCCACGCCATTTAACAGGACTGGGTAGCGACAGGGGAGCAGGTCAATTGTCTGGCTCCCCTGCCCAAAGATCCAGCGGATGCTCTCCTAACGAAGATGCTGGAGGTGCCGGAGAAGAAGGCCACGGGGACCAGGAAGGGTCTCCGGCGCAAGGTTATATCGGACTCGTCGTCCGAAAACACCGAGGTGCACTCCTCCCACGAAAACGAGGAGGAAGAAGAGGAAAGTTCTCCCCCCAGCCGGGGGAGACAAGAAAAGGAAGGCCACCCCGGCTGGGGCAGCCAAAGGGTCCAAAAAGGGAAGGACCCTCCTTCCGGACAACTCCAGAACCGCCATCTACAGCGACGACGAGTGGCTGCCCAGGGATAAGCCCCTGGCGAAGTCGTAAGTATCCAGATACCATAGTAATTCTGGTATGTTTCGTTTTGTTGCTTCTTATCATGCCGAACATCATCACACAACCCCTCCAAAGCTCATATCAGCGTATCCTCTTCGGAGGAGTCTTTGGGCGAGTCAGAGATGAACAACGGTTCGCTCCCGACCGCCTCCTCCCCCCGCCCTACGGACGACGCCGAGGTGTTGTCTCAAAGGGAACAGAACCAAGGGGGGACAGATCCGGAGGCGCCCCAAGGCGACATTCTAGGTGTTGGGCGTAAGAGGGGCAAGACTCCCCTGGGACCCAACACCGGGGGCAGCAAGTCTAGCCCCAAGCCGAATACGGCGCCGGAACCTCCAGTGGTTCCGGATTCTGTCAGGCAACCCCTCGCTAAGGGGGGCAAGCCGTCTGTGCCGATGGCCTCTGTTCATCCAGAGGCATCGGGCAACTTGCTGACGAAGAGCACCACACCATTATGAGTGTGGTGGTCAAGAAGGTTCAGTCCGCCAAGAGCGGACTGACTGAAGCCTGTGCCAGCCTCCTAACAGGCTTTGAGGTAAGTAACCAGATTATAGGAAAATGTTACCGCATAGACAGTAGCCCCTGATGCTCTGTTTGTCGTTCGCAAAGGAAGGCCGAATAGAGGATCAAATAATAACCGCAGGAGTCTAATCAGAATATATCTATGTGCATATGCAGGCTTCACTGCTAGCCGCTACCGCATGTACTGCGGAGGTCGCCGCACTGAAGCGGGACCTTGAGTGGTCCAAGGAAGAGCTCCGCCTTACCAAGAGGCAGCTCGAAGAGAATGAAGGTAAGTGATACCCCGTCTGTATATTATAAAGTTTGGTTTTTAGAATAATAGGATCATCATGAATTTTGCTAGGGGCCACGACCGAAGTGGCGTCCCTGCAGAAGGCGCTATCCGAGGCCGAAGACAAAGCGGCCAAGGAGCTCATCGAGCGAGAAATGTAAGAAGCCCGAGTAGGCGAGGTGCAGCAAGAGCTCCAGGCTCTCGCCAAAAAACACGAGTCCTTGGAGCTTGACTCTAAGACACAAGGGTCCGAGCTTGCGAAGGCCCTCGAAAGCGCACAACATGCCAAGGCCGAAGCCCAAAAGGCCCTCCGGGAGATTGAGGCGGTTAAGAAGATAGCGGCGGGTAAGGCATTCATTATGCAAAGCAAGCATGTGAAGGAAATGTTCTTTTTACTTACCCGAGTTCGGAGCTCTCCAGGAGCGTTCGCAGATCTACCCCGCAGTGTGTCGGATGCCGCGGAGTTCTACCAGGCTGAGGAGGGGAGCTCGACGGAGAAGTTGTTCTGGTCTCAGTATACTGGGACCGAACACCCAGTGCCCTTGAGCGACTAGCTGAAGCAACTAGTCGAGCTCCACAAGGCGGCCGAACAGGCCATGAAGGGTCTTATAGTCCGGATGTGGCCTGGCGAGCCCCTGCCTGATAGCTACTTCGGTCTGGTGAGGCGGCTTGTGAATGCCTGCCCACGGCTTGAAGTCATAAAGCGGTCCGTCTGCATCGAGGGTGCGCGCAGGGCTTTTGCCCAGGCAAAGGTGCACTGGGCGAAGCTGGACGCCGAGAAGCTGGTGAAGGAGGGGCCGCCGGAAGGCAAGGAGCATCGCCACCCCGAAATGTATTATAACAGTGTCCTGAAGGGTTCTCGCCTTGTGGCGAAGGAATGTGCTAAGGATGTAATATTCGAATGAATGTACTCATGTGATCCTGTAATATGAAACGAGTTCGTTTGCGCTATGCAACGCTTGTGAATTTAAAATATTACCTTCTGTGCGGCCGTTTATAAAATCTGAGAGTTGGCCAGTCGTCGGCTTCTGCGCCCCATGTAACTAGTACTGAGGTGTTCGGGATAAACCTGAGCACTCTTTATCCCAATTTTGGGTCCTTCGAAGGAGGTGTTCAGCACAACGAACCAGGCAATCGGACTATAAGGCTTTATCACTCTCACTTAGCCATAGAAGTCTACAATTTTAAATTTTGGCGAAGCCCCTAGTATTCGGAAGGCCGAATTTGGGGCGCTATATACGCCTAAGTCGGGCAAGGCCGACTCCTCGCCCGAAGCAGAAAAAGTCTTTAAGGACCTGAGACCTCTCGAACAGCGACCAGCTCTCGCCTTATCATGACAGTCAGTTTTCGGCTTTCTCTACTGAGGTGTTCGTCCGGAAGAACCGGGACACAATCGCAGTAGTTCTCCCAGCGCTACCTTAGCCGATATTGCGGAACGTAAGGTACCAAAACATGGGAGCCGGGCAAACCCAACTATTGACCCAAGACATGATTCAGAGCTGATGCATATAATGCTATAAGTTCGGGGTGCCGCACTGTCGAAAGTGTTCGGACTTCTCACGCCGTATTATGGGGTATACTGAAGCCCCTGGCGTACTGGTCATACCAAAATGTACGGGTACAATTTGTCGTAAATAAACAGACAAGGAAAACGGAAGGGTAATGCAATAATAGACTAATGCTATGCATTGTTTTGAAACGTACTGATAAAAGTAGTGCAATAAGCAAAAAAATAGGACTATTTGACATGTCCTATCCAAGGGCAAGCTGCGGATGGGTATTTAAAACAGGTATTTCGATAGTTATTAGAGAGCACCTGGGGATTCCCTTGTATGTCTTAGCTTCTTGTCTCCTTGGTATTTCCTTCCCGTAATGCGTCCAGCAATCAGGCTGCCGAAAAGGGCTTCCAGAGAGTAAGGTCCTGAAAGAGAGAAAATGATAAAGGTATACAACCCCTGGGGCGGTTGAGCCGCATTGTGGGGCGTGTCCTGGCCGTGCCCCCGCCTATGCCCATGGTATTTTTAGTGCGTAATTATGTACGCGCGGCACAGATTTCGTCGCTTGACTGGGACTAGGGCGGAGGCCGAATTGCTAGGCGAGCTCTGAACGTGCCAGGCGATCCTGTTGCAGGTTACTCCGGACTCGCTTGAAGGTGTCTGGGGACTTGATCGCCGAATTGGCGGTGTGCCTTAAAAGGCTGCTTTGTGCCTCTGCTGCGAGGGCCGCAGTGTGCTCCTCCGTGCGGAGCGAGCGTTCTATGTTTCCATTGACTGTTATAACCCCACGAGGTCTTGGCATTTTGAGCTTGAGGTATGCATAATGCGGTACCACATTGAATCTGGCAAATGTTGTTCGTCCGAGCAGTGCGTGATAGCCACTGCGGAACGGGACGATATCGAAGATTAACTCCTCGCTTCAGAAGTTGTCCGGAGATCCGAAGACCACTTCCAGTGTGATTGAGCCCGTGCAGCGGGCCTCTACACCTGGGATGACACCTTTAAAGGCCGTTTTAGTGGGTTTGATCCTCGAGGGGTCTATACCCATTTTGCGCATTGTATCCTGATAAAGTAGGTTCAGGCTGCTGCCGCCGTCCATAAGGACTCGGGTGAGGTGAAATCCATCAATGATGGGATCAAGGACCAATGCGGCAGAACCGCCATGACGGATACTAGTGGGGTGGTCCCTATGATCGAAAGTGATCAGACAAGAAGACCATGGTTTGAACTTTGGGGCGACTGGCTCCATCGCGTAGACGTCCCTTAGTGCACGCTTCCGTTCCCTCTTGGGAATATGGGTTGCGTATATCATGTTCACCGTTTTCACTTGGGGAGGAAATTTCTTCTGTCCTCCTGTGTTCGGCGGCCGGGACTCTTCCTCATCGTCGCTATGCAGACCCTTTTCCTTGTTTCTGGTATTCAACTTGCTGGCCTGCTGGAACACCCAGCATTCCCTGTTGGTGCGATTGGCTGGCTTATCGGGGGTGCCGTGGATTTGACACGAGCGATCGAGTATGCGGTCCAAACTCGATGGGCCCGGGTTGCTTCTTTTGAACGGCTACTTCCGCTGACCGGATTTAGAGCCACTGAATCCGGCATTGACTGCCGTGTCTTCGGTGTTGTCACCGTTGTTGTGGAGCTTGTGTCTGTTGCGACGTGGTCTGCCGTTGCTATCTTTGGCATCTGAATTGCCATGACTTCTTGATGTGTTGTTGCTGCGAGCCAGCCAGCTGTCTTCGCCCGCGCAAAAGCGGGTCATGAGCGTCGTGAGGGCTGCCATAGACTTTGGCTTCTCCTGGCTGAGGTGCCGGGCGAGCCATTCGTCATGGATGTTATGCTTAAATGCCGCTAAGGCCTCTGCATCCGGACAGTCGACAATTTAGTTTTTCTTAGTTAGGAACCGGGTCCAGAATTGCCTGGCCGATTCCCCTGGCTGCTGAGTTATATGGCTCAAGTCATCAGCATCCGGTGGTCGCACATAAGTGCCCTGGAAGTTGTCAAGAAATGCATCTTCCAAATCCTCCCAACTGCCAATGGAGTCTGCAGGCAAGCTATTCAGCCAATGCCGAGCTGGTCCTTTGAGTTTTAGTGGGAGGTACTTGATGGCATGTAGATCATCACCGCGAGCCATGTGGATGTGGAGGAGGAAATCCTCGATCCATACTGCGGGATCTGTTGTACCATCATATGATTCAATGTTTACGGGTTTAAAACCCTCTGGGAATTCGTGATCCATTACTTCATCAGTGAAGCATAGGGGGTGTGCGGCGCCTCTGTGACCGGCTATATCACGACGCAGTTCATACGAGTCTTGTCTGCGGTATTCTACCCGGCCAGATTTGCTTTTAGTGTATCCGGCGTGACGATCATCGTCACGTGTTGGGGCGCGACCCCGTGATCCGTATATCGATCTTGCATGTTTTTCTTTGTTTACTAATACGTCTCGCGGGTCCCGCGTGTTGCCCCGGGCCTTGGTATTTTTGTTTGAATGGCGGCGGGGTGCGGGCTGGACTTTGGGCTGATATGCCTCTCTGTCTCGGCCACGAGGTGGCCGATCAGCCGCATCATACGCTGGTGATGTAGGTTTCAATGCTTCCTCCTCGAGTTGGGGTAGCAACCTGCGCTTTGGGTAACTCTTGGTTGGGCGCTCGAGTTCGTATTCCTCGGCTGCCAGGACTTCAGTCCATCTATCCGCTAGCAGATCTTGATCAGCTCGAAGCTGTTGTTGCTTTTTCTTCAGGCTGTTTGTTGTGGCTATAAGCCGGCGCTTGAAGCGCTCCTGCTCGACAGGATCCTTAGGCACGATAAATTCTTCGTCGCCGAGGCTCACTTCGTCTTCGGAGAGAGGCATGTAATTGTCATCCTCTGATTCTCCGTTTGCTGCCTGTTCCGGAGGGCTAGCTTGTTCATCCTCCCGCTCGAGGTCTGGCTGGAGGGGATTGTCGTCGTCTTCGGCACTATCTGGAGCGTTATTGTCTCTTGTGCCGGTATCGCTGCTTTTGCTATGGCGGGACTTAGAGCGGGGCCGCTGACGTCGGTGCTTGGATTGCTTCTTGGAGGGATTATCCTTCGTTGTCTTATCGCCATCGCCTTCTTTGGGGGTGTCCACCATGTATGTATCATATGATGAGGTGGCAGTCCAGCGCCCTGTGGGCGGTGGTTCTTGTTCGTCTCCTGCATCGTCGTGCATACCGTCGATGTCTTCGGAGCCGAAGTCGAGCATCTCGGTTAAATCGTCGAAAGTGGCTACTAAGTGGGTGGTGGGTGGGGAGCGAATTTCTTCGTCGTTCGCATCCCATTCTAGTCGGACATAGTTCGGCCAAGGGTCTCCTGACAGGGAAAGAGACTTCAACGAGTTTAGCACGTCGCCAAAAGGCGAGTGCTGAAAGATATCCGCGGAGGTAAACTCCATGATCGGTGCCCAATCGGATTCGATGGGCACGGACGCAGGCGGCTCGGAGTCCATGGCCGGGGACGAATCCAACGGTTCGGCAACACGGGTCTCGTAGGAGGTGAAGTCAGTATACGGCTCTATCGCCACTGAGTGTGCGGCCTCCGTGGCGGGGTCCATCCACCCGTCCTCAGATGGCGCAATTTGTTCCGAATTGAGGGCCGGAGTGGTTGCAGGTGTGATCTCCCGAACACTGTCCGACGACAGAGCTAAATCATGCTCGTCGTGATTGTGCGGCGCACCTGACATGGGCTCGAATCCGTCGAAGATCAAGTCTTCGCGGATGTCGGCAGTATATTTCAAGTTTCCAAACCTGACCTGATGGCCAGGGGCGTAGCTCTCGATCTGCTCCAGATGGCCAAGCGAGTTGGCCCGTAGTACGAAGCCGCCGAATACGAAGATCTGTCCGGGGAGGAAAACCTCACCCTGTGGATCGCATCGTTGCCGATGATCGAAGGAGCCATCTAGCCTTACGGTGACGGCACAGTGGAACTCTCAATGAAAGCACCAATGTCGGTGTCAAAACCGGCGGATCTTGGGTAGGGGGTCCCGAACTGTGCGTCTAAGGCGGATGGTAACAGGAGGCGGGGGACACGATGTTTACCCAGGTTCGGGCCCTCTCGATGGAGGTAATACCCTACTTCCTGCTTGATTGATCTTGATGATATGAGTATTACAAGAGTTGATCTACCACGAGATCGTAGAGGCTAAACCCTAGAAGCTAGCCTATAGTATGATTGTTGTTGTCCTACGGACTAAACCCTCCGGTTTATATAGACACCGGAGGGGGCTAGGGTTACACAGAGTCGGTTACAAGGGAGGAGATCTACATATCCGTATTGCCAAGCTTGCCTTCCACGCCAAGGAGAGTCCCATCCGGACATGGGACGAAGTCTTGAGTCTTGTATCTTCATAGTCCAACAGTCCGGCCAAAGGATATAGTCCGGCTGTCCGAGGACCCCCTAATCCAGGACTCCCTCAGCATGGTTCGCAAGTACCAAGTGATTCATAATCAAGTGATTCCAAAAGTCCATCAGAATGGAGTTTCTTCATGCGCTTTACACCAATATGACCTAAACGGCAGTGCCACAAATAAGTTGCACTATCATTATCAACTCTGCATCTTTTGGCTTCAATATTATGAATATGTGTATCACTACTATCGAGATTCAAAAAGAATAGACCACTCTTCAAGGGTGCATGACCATAAAAGATATTACTCATATAAATAGAACAACCATTATTCTCTGATTCAAATGAATAATCATCTCGCATCAAACAAGATCCAGATATAATGTTCATGCTTAACACTGGCACCAAATAACAATTATTCAGGTCTAAAACTAATCCCGAAGGTAGATGTAGAGGTAGCGTGTCGACCACGATCACATCGACTTTGGAACCATTTCCCACGCGCATCATCAACTCATCCTTAGCCAATCTTCGCTTAATCCGTAGTCCCTGTTTCGAGTTGCAAATATTAGCAACAGAACCAGTATCAAATACCCAGGCACTACGGCGAGCATTAGTAAGGTACACATCAATAACATGTATATCACATATACCTTTGTTCACCTTGCCATCCTTCTTATCCGCCAAATACTTGGGGCAGTTCCGCTTCCAGTGACCAGTCCCTTTGTAGTAGAAGCACTCAGTCTCAGGCTTAGGTCCAGACTTGGGCTTCTTCACTTGAGCAGCAACTTGCTTGTCATTCTTCTTGAAGTTCCCCTTCTTCCCTTTACCCTTTTTCTTGAAACTGGTGGTCTTGTTGACCATCAACACTTGATGCTCCTTCCTGATTTCTACCTCCGCAGCCTTTAGCATCGCGAAGAGCTCGGGAATTGTCTTATCCATCCCTTGCATATTATAGTTCATCACGAAGCTCTTGTAGCTTGGTGGCAGTGATTGAAGAATTCTGTCAATGACACTATCATCCGGAAGATTAACTCCCAGTTGAATCAGGTGATTGTTATACCCAGACATTTTGAGTATATGCTCACTGACAGAACTATTCTCCTCCATCTTGTAGCTGTAGAACTTATTGGAGACTTCATATCTCTCAATCAGGGGATTTGCTTGAAATATTAACTTCAACTCCGGGAACATCCCATATGCTCCATGACATTCAAAATGTCGTTGAATTCCCGGTTCTAAGCCGTAAAGCATGGAACACTGAACTATCGAGTAGTCATCAGCTTTCCTCTGCCAGACGTTCATAACATCTGGCGTTGCTCCTGCAGCGGGTTTGGCACCTAGCGGTGCTTCCAGGATGTAATTCTTCTGTGTAGCAATGAGGATAATCCTCAAGTTACGGACACAGTCCGTGTAATTGCTACCATCATCTTTCAACTTTGCTTTCTCAAGGAACGCATTAAAATTCAACGGAACAACAGCACCGGCCATCTATCTACAACAACATAGACATGCAAAATACTATCAGGTACTAAGTTCATGATAAATTAAAGTTCAATTAATCAAATTACTTAAGAACTCCCACTTAGACAGACATCCCTCTAATCATCTAAGTGATCACGTGATCCATATCAACTAAACCATGTCTGATCGTCACGTGAGATGGAGTAGTTTTCAATCGTGAACATCACTATGTTGATCATATCTACTATATGATTCACGCTCGACCTTTAGGTCTCAGTGTTCCGAGGCCATATCTGCATATGCTAGGCTCGTCAAGTTTAACCCGAGTATTCTACGTGTGCAAAACTAGTTGCACCTGTTGTATGTGAACGTAGAGCTTATCACGCCCGATCATCACGTGGTGTCTCGGCACGACGAACTTTCGCAACGGTGCATACTCAGGGAGAACACTTATACCTTGAAATTTAGTGAGAGATCATCTTATAATGCTACCGTCGATCTAAGCAAAATAAGATGCATAAAAGATAAACATCACATGCAATCAATATAAGTGATATGATATGGCCATCTTCATCTTGTGCCTTTGATCTCCATCTCCAAAGCACAGTCATGATCACCATCGTCACCGGCGCGACACCTTGATCTCCATCATAGCATCATTGTCGTCTCGCCAACTATTGCTTCTACGACTATCGCTGCCGCTTAGTGATAAAGTAAAGTAATTACATGGCGATTGCATTTCATACAATAAAGCGACAACCATATGGCTCCAGCCAGTTGCTGATAACTCTGTTACAAAACATGATCATCTCATACAATAAAATTTAGCATCATGTCTTGACCATATCACATCACAACATGCCCTGCAAAAACAAGTTAGACGTCCTCTACTTTGTTGTTGCAAGTTTTATGTGGCCGCTACGGGCTGAGCAAGAACCGTTCTTACCTACGCATCAAAACCACAACGTTATTTCGTCAAGTATGTGATGTTTTAACCTTCACAAGGACCGGGCGTAGCCACACTCCATTCAACTAAAGTTGGAGAAACTGACACCCGCCAGCCACCTGTGTGCGAAGCACGTCGGTAGAACCAGTCTCGCGTAAGCGTACGCGTAATGTCGGTCCGGACCGCTTCATCCAACAATACCGCCGAATTAAAGTATGTGCTACCTCTTGAGCACTGCGTTGGTTTTCCCTTGAAGAGGAAAGGGTGATGCAGCAAAGTAGCGTACATATTTCCCTCAGTTTTTGAGAACCAAGGTATCAATCCAGTAGGAGGCCACGCACGAGACCCTCGCACCTACACAAACAAATAAATCCTCGCAACCAACACGATAAGGGGTTGTCAATCCCTACCCGGTCACTTACGAGAGTGAGATCTGATAGATATGATAGGATAATATTTTTGGTATTTTTGTGATAAAGATGCAAAGTAAAGAAAGCAAAATAAAAACGGCAAAAGAAATAGCTTGTTGACGGGAGATTAACATGATGGAAAATAGACCCGGGGGCCATAGGTTTCACTAGTGGCTTCTCTCAAGAGCATAAGTATTTTACGGTGGGTGAACAAATTACGGTTGAGCAATTGACAGAATTGAGCATAGTTATGAGAATATCTAGGTATGATCATGTATATAGGCATCACGTCCGAGACAAGTAGACCGACTCCTGCCTGCATCTACTACTATTACTCCACACATCGACCGCTATCCAGCATGCATCTAGAGTATTAAGTTCATAAGAACAGAGTAACGCTTTAAGCAAGATGACATGATGTAGAGGGATAAATTCATGCAATATGATAAAAAAAAACCCATCTTGTTATCCTCGATGGCAACAATACAATACGCGCCTTGCTGCCCCTACTGTCACTGGGAAAGGACACCGCAAGATTGAACCCAAAGCTAAGCACTTCTCCCATTTCAAGAAACATCAATCTAGTAGGCCAAACCAAACTGATAATTCGAAGAGACTTGCAAAGATAACCAATCATACATAAAAGAATTTAGAAGATTCAAATATTATTCATAGATAAACTTGATCATAAACCCACAATTCATCGGTCTCAACAAACACACCGCAAAAGAAGATTACATCGAATAGATCTCCACTAGAGAGGGGGAGAACATTGTATTGAGATCCAAAAAGAGAGAGGAAGCCATCTAGCTAATAACTATGGACCCGAAGGTCTGAGGTAAACTACTCACACTTCATCCGAGAGGCTATGGTGTTGATGTAGAAGCCCTCCGTGATCGATGCCCCCTCCGGCGAAGCTCCGGAACAGGCCCCAAGATGGGATCTCACGGGTACAGAAGGTTGCGGCGGTGGAATTAGGTTTTTTGCTCCGTATCTGATCATTTGGGGGTACGTAGGTATATATAGGAGGAAGGAGTACGTCGGTGCAGCAACATGGGGCCCACGAGGGTGGAGGGCGCGCCCAGGGGGGTAGGCGCGCCCCCTACCTTGTGGCTTCCTGCTTGATTTCTTGACGTAGGGTCCAAGTCCTCTGGATGATGTTCGTTCCGAAAATCACGTTCCCGAAGGTTTCATTCCGCTTGGACTCCGTTTGATATTCTTTTTCTGCGAAACTCTAAAATAGGCAAAAAACAACAATTCTGGGCTGGGCCTCCGGTTAATAGGTTAGTCCCAAAAAGAATATAAAAGTGAATAATAAAGCCCAATCATGTCCAAAACAGAAGATAATATAGCATGGAGCAATCAAAAATTATAGATACGTTGGAGACGTATCAAGCATCCCCAAGCTTAATTCCTGCTCGTCCTCGTGTAGGTAAATGATAAAAACAGAAATTTTGATGCGGAATGCTACTTGGCATAATTTCAATGTAATTCTTCTTAACTATGGTATGAATATTCAGATCCGAAAGATTCAAGATAAAAGTTCAATATTGACATAAAAATAATAATACTTCAAGCATACTAACTAAGCAATTATATCCTCTCAAAGTAACATGGCCAAAGAAAGTTCATCCCTACAAAATCATATAGTTTAGTCATGCTCCATTTTCGTCACACAAGAATGCTCTCATCATGCACAACCCCGATGACAAGCCAAGCAATTGTTTCATACTTTAGTAATCTCAAACTTTTTCAACCTTCACGCAATACATGAGCGTGAGCCATGTACATAGCACTTTGGGTGGAATAGAATATGATGATGGGGGTTATGTGGAGAAAAGGAGAAAGTCTCACATCAACGAGGCTAATCAATGAGCTATGGAGATGCCCATCGATTCATGTTAATGCAAGGAGTAGGGATTGCCATGCAACAGATGCACTAGAGCTATAAATATATGAAAGCTCAACAAAAGAAACTAAGTGGGTGTGCATCCAACTTGCTTGCTCACGAAGACCTAGGGCACTTGAGGAGGCCCATTGTTGGAATGTACAAGCCAAGTTCTATAATGAAAAATTCCCACTAGTATATGAAAGTGACAAAACAAGAGACTCTCTATCATGAAGATTGTGGTGCTACTTTGAAGCACAAGTGTGGTAAAAGGATAGTAACATTGTCCCTTCTCTCTTTTTCTCTCATTTTTTGGGCCTTCTTTTTTTATGGCCTTTCTCTCTTTTTTTGTATTCCTCACTTGGGACAATGCTCTAGAAAATGATGATTGTCACACTTCTATTTATTTACAACTCAATGATTACAACTCGATACTAGAACAAAGTATGACTCTATATGAATGCCTCCGGCGGTGTACCGGGATATGCAATGAACCAAGAGTGACATGTATGAAAGAATTATGAATGGTGGCTTTGCCACAAATACTATGTCAACTACATGATCATGCAAACCAATATGACAATGATGAACGTGTCATGATAACGGAATGGTGGAAAGTTGCATGGCAATATATCTCGGAATGGCTATGGAAATGCCATAATAGGTAGGTATGGTGGCTGTTTTGAGGAAGATATAAGGAGGTTTATGTGTGAAAGAGCGTATCATATCACGGGGTTTGGATGCACCGGCGAAGTTTGCACCAACTCTCAATGTGAGAAAGGGCAATGCTCGGTACCGAAGAGGCTAGCAATGGTGGAAAGGTGAGAGTGCATATAATCCATGGACTCAACATTAGTCATAAAGAACTCACATACTTATTGCAAAAATCTAAAAGTCATCAAAAACCAAGCACTACGCGCATGCTCCTAGGGGGATAGATTGGTAGGAAAAGACCATCGCTCGTCCCCGACCGCCACTCATAAGGAGGACAATCAAAGAACACCTCATGTTTCAAATTTGTTACATAACGTTTACCATACGTGCATGCTATGGGACTTGCAAACTTCAACACAAGTATTTCTCAAATTCACAACTACTCAACTAGCACAAATTTGATATCACTACTTCCATGTCTCAAAACAATCATCAACCATCAAACTTCTCTTAGTATTCAACACACTCATAAGAAAGTTTTTACTATTCTTGAATACCTAGCATATTAGGATTATTTAGGCAAATTACCATGCTATTTAAGACTCTCAAAATAATCTAAGTGAAGCATGAGTGATCAATAGTTTCTATAAAACAAATCCACCACCGTGCTCTAAAAGATATAAGTGAAGTACTAGAGCAAAAACTATATAACTCAAAAGATATAAGTGAAGCACATAGAGTATTCTAATAATTTCCGAATTATGTGTGTCTCTCTCAAAAGGTGTGTACAGCAAGGATGATTGTGGTAAACTAAAAAGCAAAGACTCAAATCATACAAGACGCTCGAAGCAAAACACATATCATGTGGTGAATAAAAATATAGCTCCAAGTAAAGTTACCGATGGAAGTAGACGAAAGAGGGGATGCCTTCCGGGGCATCCCCAAGCTTTGGCTTTTTGGTGTCCTTAGATTATCTTGGGTGCCATGGGCATCCCCAAGCTTAGGCTCTTGCCACTCCTTGTTCCACCATCAAATCTTTCACCCAAAACTTGAAAACTTCACAACACAAAACTTAGCAGAAAATCTCGTGAGCTCCGTTAGCGAAAGAAAACAAAAGACCACTTCAAGGTACTGTAATGAACTCATTCTTTATTTATATTGGTGTTAAACCTACTGTATTCCAACTTCTCTATGGTTTATAAACTCTTTTACTAGCCATAGATTCATCAAAATAAGCAAACAACACACGAAAAACAGAATCTGTCAAAAACAGAACAGTCTGTAGTAATCTGTAACTAACGCAAACTTCTGGAACTCCAAAAAATCAGCCAAAATAGGAAGACCTAGAAAATTTGTTTATTGATCAGAAGCAATTGGAATCAATATTTTATCACGTTCTGGTGATTTTTAAGAATTATTTTCGTGAACAGAAAGTTTCTGGAATTTTCTGCAAGATCAAATAACTATCATCAAAGAAGATCCTATAGGTTTAACTTGGCACAAACACTAATTAAAACATAAAAACACATATAACCAGAGGCTAGAACAAATATTTATTGCTAAACATCAAGAATAAATATTGGGTTGTCTCCCAACAAGCGCTTTTCTTTAAAGCCTTTTTAGCTAGGCATTGAGATTTCAATGATGCTCACAAGAAAGACAAGAATTGAAGCACAAAGAGAGCATCATAAAACACGTGACAAACACATCTAAGTCTAACATACTTCCTATGCATAGGAATCTTATAGGCAAACAAATTATCAAGGCAAGCAAAAACTAGCATATGCAAGGAAGCGGAAAGAAACAATAGCAATCTCAACATAAAGAGAGGTAATTTAGTAACATGAAAATTTCTACAACCATATTTTCCTCTCTCATAATAATTACATGTAGGATCATAAGCAAATTCAACAATATAGCTATCACAAAACATATTCTCAACATGATCCACATGCATGCAAAGTTGACACTCTTCCAAGATAGTGGGATTAACATTAACTAAAGTCATGACCTCTCCAAACCCACTTTTATCAAAAATTTCATAAGATTGAACGTTCTCCAAATATGTGGGATCTAAAGTTGACACTCTTCCAAACCCACTTTCAATATTATTGCAAACACTATTATTAATCTCATATTCATCATGGGGCTTAAATAAATTTTCAAGATCAAAAGAAGAATCACCCCAATCATGATCATTGCAACAAGTAGTAGACATAGCAAAAGTAGCATCCCCAAGCTTAGGGTTTTGCATATTATTAGCACAATTGAAATCAAGAGAATTTATAGTAGCATCATTGCAATCATGCTTTTTATTCAAAGATCTATCGTGAATCACTTCATAAAGCACTTCATCACAATTTTCAGATTCACGGATTTCAAGCAAAACCTTATAAAGATAATCTAGTGCACCCAAATCACTAGGAATTGGTTCATCATAATTGGATCTCTTAAAAAGATTGGCAAGCGGATGAGGATCCATAGATCTTAGCATCTCTGTTTAGGAATAAATACTCAACTATTTCAACCAAACGAGCAAACGAGCCAAGTAAGACACCAAGGCAAACGAAAAGACGAACGGAAAAGGGCGAATAAAATGGCAAGGGTGAAGTGGGGGAGAGGAAAACGAGAGGCAAATGGCAAATAATGTAATGCGTGAGATAAGGGTTTGTGATGGGTACTTGGTATGTGGACTTTTGCATAGACCTCCCCGGCAACGGCGCCAGAAATCCTTCTTGCTACCTCTTGAGCACTGCGTTGGTTTTCCTTTGAAGAGGAAAGGGTGATGCAGCAAAGTAGCATTAGTATTTCCCTCAGTTTTTGAGAACCAAGGTATAAATCCAGTAGGAGGCTACACGCAAGTCCCTCGCACCTACACAAACAAATAAATCCTCACAACCAACGCGATAAGGGGTTGTCAATCCCTACACGGTCACTTACGAGAGTGAGATCTGATAGATATGATAGGATAATATTTTTGGTATTTTTGTGATAAAGATGCAAAGTAAAGAAAGCAAAATAAAAATGGCAAAACAAATAGCTTGTTGACGGGAGATTAATATGATGGAAAATAGACCCAGGGGCCATAGGTTTCACTAGTGGCTTCTCTCAAGAGCATAAGTATTTTACGGTGGGTGAACAAATTACGGTTGAGCAATTGACAGAATTGAGCATAGTTATGAGAATATCTAGGTATGATCATGTATATAGGCATCACGTCCGAGACAAGTAGACCGACTCCTGCCTGCATCTACTACTATTACTCCACACATCGACCGCTATCCAGCATGCATCTAGAGTATTAAGTTCATAAGAACATAGTAACGCTTTAAGCAAGGTGACATCATGTAGAGGGATAAATTCATGCAATATGATAAAAAAACCCATCTTGTTATCCTCGATGGCAAAAATACAATACATGCCTTGCTGCCCCTACTGTCATTGGGAAAGGACACCGCAAGATTGAACCCAAAGCTAAGCACTTCTCCCATTGCAAGAAAGATCAATCTAGTAGGCCAAACCAAACTGATAATTTGAAGAGACTTGCAAAGATAACCAATCATACATAAAAGAATTTAGAAGATTAAAATATTATTCATAGATAAACTTGATCATAAACCCACAATTCATAGGTCTCAACAAACACACCGCAAAAGAAGATTACATCGAATAGATCTCCACAAGAGAGGGGGAGAATATTGTATTGAGATCCAAAAAGAGAGAGGAAGCCATCTAGCTAATAACTATGGACCCGAAGGTCTGAGGTAAACTACTCACACTTCATCGGAGAGGCTATGGTGTTGATGTAGAAGCCCTCCGTGATCGATGCCCCCTCCGGCGGAGCTCCGGAACAGGCCCCAAGATGGGATCTCACGGGTACAGAAGGTTGGGGCGGTGGAATTAGATTTTTGGCTCCGTATCTGATCCTTTGGGGGTACGTAGGTATATATAGGAGGAAGGAGTACGTCGGTGGAGCAACGTGGGGACCACGAGGGTGGAGGGCGTGCCCAGGGGGTAGGCGCGCCCCCTACCTCGTGGCTTCCTGCTTGATTTCTTGACGTAGGGTCCAAGTCCTCTGGATCATGTTCATTCCAAAAATCACGTTCCCGAAGGTTTCATTCCGTTTGGACTCCGTTTGATATTCTTTTTCTGCGAAACTCTAAAATAGGCAAAAAAACAGCAATTCTGGGCTGGGCCTCCCGTTAATAGGTTAGTCCCAAAAATAATATAAAAGTGAATAATAAAGCCCAATAATGTCCAAAACAGAAGATAATATAGCATGGAGCAATCAAAAATTATAGATACGTTGGAGACGTATCAGTATGACATGCTGGTAAGCAGTATGACTTGTATCGCCCACAACTCACTTGTGTTCTACTCGCGCATATAACATCTACGCAAAAACCTGGCTCGGATGCCACTGTTGGGGAACATAGTAATTTCAAAAAAATTCCTACGCACACGCAAGATCATGGTGATGCATAGCAACGAGAGGGGAGAGTGTCGTCCACGTACCCTCGTAGGCCATAAGCGGAAGCGTTATGACAACGCGGTTGATGTAGTCGTACGTCTTCACGATCCGACCGATCCAAGTACCGAACACACGGCACCTCCGAGTTCAGCACACGTTCAACTCGGTGACGTCCCACGAACTCATGATCCAGCAGAGCTTCGGGGGAGAGTTCCGTCAGCACGACGGCGTGATGACGGTGTTGATGATGCTACCGACGCAGGGCTTCGCCTAAGCATCGCTACGATATGACCGAGGTGGATTATGGTGGAGGGGGGCACCGCACACGGCTAAAAGATCAACTGATCAACTTGTGTGTCTATGGGGTGCCCCCTGGCCACGTATATAAAGGAGTGGAGGAGGGGGAGGGCCGGCCCTCCTATGGCGCGCCCTGGAGGAGTCCAACTCCCACCGGGAGTAGGATTCCCCCCTTCCCTAGTTGTACAAGGAGAGAAGGAAGGGGGGAGAGGGAGGAAGGAAAGGGGGCGCCTCCCCTCCTAGTCCAATTCGGACTGGAGGGAGAGGGGGCGCGCGGCCTGCCCTGGTCTCCTCTCTCTCTCTCCACTATGGCCCAATAAGGCCCATACACGTACCAGGGGGTTCCGGTAACCTCCCGGTACTCCGGTAAAATCCCGATTTCACCCGGAACTATTCTGATGTCCAAATATAGGCTTCCAATATATCGATCTTTATGTCTCGACCATTTCGAGACTCCTCGTCATGTCCGTGATCATATCCGGGACTCTGAACTACCTTCGGTTCATCAAAACACATAAACTCATATTACCGATCGTCACCGAACGTTAAGAGTGCGGACCCTACGGGTTCGAGAACTATGTAGACATGACCGAGACACGTTTCCGGTCAATAACCAATAGCGGAACCTGGATGCTCATATTGGCTCCTACATATTCTACGAAGATCTTTATTGGTCAAACCGCATAACAAAACATACGTTGTTCCCTTTGTCATTGGTATGTTACTTGCCCGAGATTCGATCGTCGGTATCTCAATACCTAGTTCAATCTCGTTACCGACAAGTCTCTTTACTCGTTCCGTAATACATCATCCCGCAACTAACTCATTAGTTGCATTGCTTGCAAGGCTTATAGTGATGTGCATTACTGAGAGAGGGCCCAGAGATACCTCTCCGACAATCGGAGTGACAAATCCTAATCTTGATCTATGCCAACTCAACAAGTACCATCGGAGACACCTGTAGAGCACCTTTATAATCACCCAGTTATGTTGTGACGTTTGGTAGCACACAAAGTGTTCCTCCGGTATTCAGGAGTTGCATAATCTCATGGTCATAGGAACATGTATAAGTCATGAAGAAAGCAATAGCAATATACTAAACGATCAAATGCAAAGCTAAGGGAATGGGTCAAGTCAATCACATCATTCTCTAATGATGTGATCCCGTTAATCAAATGACAACGCATGTCTATGGCTAGGAAACTTTACCATCTTTGATTCAACGAGCTAGTCAAGTAGAGGCATACTAGTGACACTTTGTTTTGTCTATGTATTCTCACATGTACTAAGTTTCTGGTTAATACAATTCTAGCATGAATAATAAACATCTATCATGATATAAGGAAATATAAATAAAAACTTTATTATTGCCTCTAGGGCATATTTCCTTCACCGAGGTGGCGGAGCGAAGAGCTCGGCACTCCGAAGTGGTGACATAGCACAGCCAATGCAGGCCGGCAGAGTGACGCCGAAGTCCCCGGCATGGGTCAGTACGCCGAGGTGACAACACTGCCCGACCCGGATCATTTACCTATGCACAGAAAATAGTGCAAACCGGAGATAATAGTAATAATAATATATTTAAAAAAATTGTTGCATAATTAATAATTTATGCAAAGTGAGTAATAAAAGAAATATGGCCCGTGTGCCGAACACTCGATGAGGTAGAGTTCTCTCAATAATGCCGAAGTCCCCGAGGCAACCGAACATGTCAGTATGGCAATTCAACCAAAAAGGTGATCATGCGAGCCGATTTATGCCGATTGGGACAACAACGTCGGCTTGCGGAAGTGACCGCGTGATGCAGTCGAAGTCGATCACCTACACACATAAATAGTGCGGTCTGAAAAGAACAATATAAATATATCCTTGCATAATTGTTTTTCGTAAAAATAATTTATCTAAAGAGATGTGGCCTGGCGCCAAAGTCAATGTCGATGCAAGGCGTCGGCGTGACGTGGTGAAGGCGTGGCAAAGCCTGAATTCATAAGCCGGTCTGAGTTACGGATGTGGCGTTCGCCGAACGGTATACGGAAACTGACCGAACCACCACGCGACCGTTGTTAATGCGGACACACTTTGACAGACCTGTGTACAGATGATGGAACAAACTAGAGTAATAATTCCTCAGGAAAAATAAACCCAAGCAAGAAAAAATTACTAGGATTAATAGCACCTGGTTTATCTGTTGTAGCAATATGAATAAAGGTTACTCCCAAAATTGAGACTTGATCTGCACACCCATTGCATGATGTAGCGACCCGACCCGAATGGATCAAGTCTCTGTGCTTAAGTGTCATCCCTGGATCGGTATGCTGACACACACAGTACTCGAGGATTTATAACAGAGGTAAATCACATGCATAAAGTAACGTAAATACTATTACCTCAATCCAAAATAGCGGAAGTAACAGGGTTGTGGATTCCCATCAACACCAACGGCAAAGTTGAGTGTAGAAATCGTAACCCTAACGTATCACTTACTCGTCGTAAGAATCCTGCAACATGAAACGTTGCAGCCCGAAAACGGGTCAGCACATGGAATATGCTGGCAATGTAACACATAGAGAGTAATGAACAGAATAATGCTATACTACATGCATATATGGCTGGTGGAAAAAGCTCTATGGTTATAATGTTTTTGCGAAAAGCCAATTTTTCCCTACTTCAAAGGAATAAATTTTATTTAACTATCATGGTGGTTGTGAAACATTGAGATGGTTGACAGCATCTCAATCCCAATTAAGAACGTGATTTAACCCAAATCAAATTTAAATTAAGTAACATGATGAGATCAACGGGATAATCCAAGAACTAGATACTCAAGATGTCCATAACCGGGGACACGGGTAATCATGATTAGTTTGTACACTCTGCAGAGGTTTGCGCACTTTTCCCCACAAGACTCGATCTCCTTCGTTGGATTACTCGCACTACATGGTGTTTGAGTAACGGATGACCGAGACACAGTCTTTCAGAAGTGTTTGCACCTTACGTATGGGTAGACAGTTACACCTACTTTCCCCTACATCCGCTAGTCTACCACTGTAAGAGTTCACACAACTTAATCAACTATGCTAGAGCCCATAATAGCTTGCGGCTGCACACGGAAGTTTCTAGCATGAATAATCTTATGATCCCTTTGAACCTGGGTGACGGTCCAAAGAAAAACAGGCAATCCTGGAATACCCAGGTACCTCAATCCACCCAGATGTGAGTTTTAGTTGCCACCTTAGGTAAACCATTAATTAACAATCTCACATCTGTCATGGAAATCTCTCAAACCCAATCCACGTCTACGAGCATAGCATGGCAATATAATAGCAACGTAGAAGTAACTCCCAAGGGTTTGATAAATAAAACAGGTAATAGGTACTACCTCAACTACTTCCCAATACCCACAATTTAATTAGATCCTCACCATGCAATGTTTGAGGATTGATCTAATGCAATAAAAACTGGGTATGGAAAGGTATGATCAAAGTGTTACTTGCCTGCAATGTTGATGAAGATGATTCGCACTCAATACTCTGGATAGATCTACTCGTCACACTCAGGTCAATCTATCGAGAGCAAGCAGTGGTAACCACACATAAGCAATCACTCAAAAGATCAGAAAGAACGAGGAAAACAATTCGGAAAACTTCAAAACCAAGCAAATAACTCTTGCAACATAAGACAATTTCTAACAGTACCAAAATTATGTGAATTTGGCCTTATCAGAAAGTTTAGGTCAAGAGCTTCGATTAGCAAAAAGAATCAACTCAAACGGAGCTACGAAACTTAAGTTATGAACAAAAGAAGTTTGAATATGAATTTGAACAAATTTCAAAATTTGAAAATTTCAAAAAGTTGACGTGACAGGTTAACTGGATAGGTGAAAACAAGACGAAACCATAGGCGCTGGTTTCATCTAATTTGGATGAACGAGTAAAAAGTTATGGCTATTTGAAAAATCAGGGCCAAGCAGTTTTGAAAAAAAAATAGCTACGGCTATAAAAAAAAAGTGTTTATGTCTAACGTATTTACAGAGAACGAATAAATATACCTAAAAGACGACTTCGGAGTGTGGAGACAACTTTCAAAAGTTCCGCCGGAGAGGAGAAATATATTTTTAGCTAGTCAAACCGAAATATTGATTTAACCCACCATGAATAATTTTTTGGAGGCTTTATGGGTCTATATTTATAGGTGGAAAAGAGGTTTAGGGGTTAAAGGCTAGGCAATGTGGGACTAAACGTAGACGTAATTAAACGAAACAGAGGAGAAAAGATGCGCCTCGCATGGGCCTAAAGCTTCGGCCGGCCGCGCGCGTACACGGGCTGCAGTTTTTTTTTCTTAACAAAAATCGGCCCAAGTAAAAAAAGAATAAAAGGCTGGCTGGGCCGGGCCCATGTAGGAGAGAAAAAAATGGGGTGCCCGCTGGTACTATGATGTGCACCTGGGCGGCAGTTAGTGATGGCCACATGTACAGTTTTTGTTATTTGTTTTTAAATGGAAACAGAAGGAAAACCGAATAAAGAAAAATACAATAAAATATTTATATAAGCATATTATATATCGAAATTTTCAGAAAAAGATTTTCTACAACATGAACATTTTTCTAGCATCAAATAAAATATAAAAGAATTCAGATAAAGCAAAGAGTGCTACTGCTGCACTAAAACCTCATAAAAATCATTTTAAAAATACCAAAATGATTTCAAATTAATTGTTCTCCAATTTTCTGATGTAGGGAATCATGTTACCCTATTTTCCATATATTTTATTTTTGGAGAAAAATAATTTGAATAAAACCCAAATAACTCCAAATTAAAAATAATTTCCAACAGGACTTTGAATTTGATCCTTTGAAACTCCCAACTCATATTTCATATGTTTTGAAGAAGTCATTTTATCTTCGCTCGTGAAAATCATGGAGTTGCATAAAGTTTCAGAATTGGAAATATTCTCAAATGAAATTCAAATATTTTCAACACCCCTTGTCATTTAAATAAATGGAAGAAGTCATGTCATCTTCTCTCCAGG
This sequence comes from Aegilops tauschii subsp. strangulata, assembly GCF_002575655.3. Lineage (NCBI taxonomy): Eukaryota > Viridiplantae > Streptophyta > Magnoliopsida > Poales > Poaceae > Aegilops > Aegilops tauschii. The sequence goes on along the minus strand of NC_053040.3, from coordinate 73,775,427 downwards.
GTTTTGTGGTGAAAAGAATTTGAATTCATGGAGATCATAATAGCAAAATGAAAGTTTGGGAAAGTGCTTTTATTCCCTCTCATTTAACTTTCAAAAGATTTCGAATTCACTCACTTTCAGTCAATCAATCAAACAATCAATCCAATCTATCTGTTTATTATAACATTCCAAAATTTAGAATTTTGGGATGTTACAAACCTACCACCCTTAAAATGAATCTCGTCCTCGAGATTCGGAGAGGCTAGCAAGAAATAGGTTAGGTTTGGGGTCTTCTCAAAATCCATCGATCATCACAGAGGGTCTGGGGTGCTACCACCCTTAGAAGCATTGTTACTGTTCCATCAAAACTCATATACTCCATCCTTATTCTTGACGGGGCGGTCTTCTCAAATTCTCGGAAAAATTCCTTCTCTGGGCTCTTCCGGTAGTGGCATAACCTTTTCCTCAATACTTATGTCCTTTCATCTTGGTAAGGTTGTTCCGAGACTGGGTCTTCTTAGCTGACGGGTCAGGCGCCAATACTAAACAACTATCGATATCTCATGGTGGTCTTCCAATTATGGTTTCTCCTGCAGGAAATGGGTCTGGGTTGATCCTCACCGTATAACCTATGGTTGGCAACAACTGCCGTGTACAAGGGAAACATTCTTATACCATTCTAAGGTTCAAGCAAGGTTTGATCGTCGTCTCTCTACTATAGGTAAGTCACTCAGATTTACCATCCCGTATAGCAAAGCGAATAATAAGAGTAAGTCGGTATGGTGATCAATCCATCCCGCACCCAAATCATTACCTTGTATATGGTTTAGCGAATCTCGCATTCTAACACTCGGTCATCCTCGCAAGCATTGCCGAATTTCTCTTGTCGACGAACCAAGTTCGGATAAATCCATGGATTCTGCAAGCCAAACAAACATCTATCGTTCCTTCCCAACCCTCTGGTTTTGCGTAACTCCTATAAGATCGTCTGTCGATAAAAATCGTAACTTCTTCCAGGGTCTTGCCTTCAGCAAGAATATGCTTGCTTCTTGGCAGGTCCTGGGGCCTGTGGGTTATGGCCCATCTCATCACTGGTAAACCTTGAACTCATCATCGGGCAACTGATCCTTAATCCAACATCCAACTTCCTAGTATTCTTAAATCCATCCAATTGTACTGTCTTCCTTCCTTCTATTGGCACCAAACTAGGACATGATTATTCAGACTCATCATGGAATTCCATTGATCCATATTTCCAACATCATACCTCCTTTATATCCAATAGTAATTTATCTCTTCATCCTCGTGAGATATCCCACATACCGAGATAAAAAAAACTTACACTTATGAAGTCCATACTCCACTTCGTGGAACATCATTATCCTTTCCAGGGTCAAGCGTCCTTACAGGGGAATATTGGCCATCTCTGCATGGCACTTCTTCAACTGGGAAACGTGAAACACATCATGAACTCCTGACAGTCCTTCGGGTGACTCCAGCTTGTTGGCCACTTCTCCCATACGCTCCAAAACTCGGTATGGTCCTACAAATCTCGGGGCTAACTTTCCCTTAACTCCAAATCGTTTAACTCCTCGCAGAGGGAACACACGAAGACATGCTCTTTCTCCAATTTCATAGACTACCTCCTTACGTTTTTGAGTCTGCATAACTCTTATGTCTGGACTGAGCTACCTTCAGTCTATCTTGAATCAACTTAACATTCTCTCCAATACCAAACTAACTTATAATCTTTTTACTCCTGGCCCTAGTGTTCGTCTGGTAGAAAATCTTGCAGAGGACCAGCTCCCGCTCCTTCTCTTGCTCTAGGTCCCCGAGGTGGTACTGGTGCATCACCCAGTTGGTCCTCTGCTGGTCGAAGTTCTTGTTGGTGTGCAGCACCAGAACCTTTTTTGCTGCCCGTCTGCCGGCCGTTGACCATCACCGGCAAGGTATTGCCAGTCTTGTGCCACATCGCGTGCATGCCGCACTCCGACTGTATCTTGCGACGTGTCCACGTGCCCCTTTTGAATGCCCTAGAATTGCGCTGGAAGAAATGCTTCCTTAGGCCACTCAGTGTGATACCTGCAGTATTGTGGAATACAGGTTTTAGTGTACCTAGTTGGCATTTTCATAACATCTTTGGCATGTTGCAGTCACTTGTTTCATTTTTTATTAACTGTCAAATTGTAATTGCTTCACCAGGTCTGCGTCTAAAAAGAAAAATAGAGCTATAAACAAAGGAATATGTTTGTGCAAGTAGACGGCCGATCGGTGTCTTACCTGGAAGTTTCTCAGTTTGGGTGTAGCATATGCCGTGCTCGCTGTCGATGGTTGGTATGAACAAATCGATGAGGGACTGAAATCTCGCGCTGTCAGCACTCACTTTGGCCTCAAGGTGCTCGATTAGCTCCTGATCCGTGGGATCGAACTTGACGCCAGCCGGCAGCACCGGCCAATCCTTCTTCGACTTGCATCGGTAATTCCAATTATATGGTACTCAATGTATGATCAATCGACTGTTTTAAGTGAATGATGAAAGATTTTGATAGATAAGTGGTACTCCAAATCTGAAGTCCAGAATACCCGAACACGCCGCCGGGATTCTTGTGTCACCTCACGCGCAGCGTGTTGTCACGTCAATTCAATGTGTGGACATGATGAATAATTTGACCGACGTATACTAGTACTGCTACTGTACTACTTACTAGTCGTATTTAGTGTCACAATTTACACATAGGTTTAACTAACAAGTACGCACTTGAAGCCTAACTGATATATATATATATATATATATATATATATATATATATATATATATATATATATATATATATATATGTCGGAGTAAACGGCCACGGGTAGCCAAACCGACTGCCCATGGTTCTTCAAAAATTATCAGGCCATTTTAGCCTTCAAGCATTCGAAGCATTGGGCCGACTTCCCCCGGCCGACTACCCTAGGAGCCGACTCTCCGAAGGCGACCCGGTCCCAGAAACCTCCCCCAAGATAGCTGCGAGATGGCCGACTCCAGGAAGCCGGCGCCAAGAGGACCGACTTCCAAGAGCCGGCCATGAAGAACGCCGACTCCAAGAAGCCGGCCAAGACCGCACCCACCAAAACTACGCCCACATAACGGTGACACGACGGGGTGTGGCCACAGTACGGCCCACTACCCCCGAAGCCCGAGGCAGGCATGGCCACAGGACGCCGTACGGGTCAGCCATCTCCCATCCGGCTCGGCACTGTAGCCATGCTGGCCTCGACGTCATCCACGACAGACGCCAGTACGGCCCACAGGCGGCGGGCCCCTTTAGCCAGAGAGAGGCACGAAGGCGGCCCGGCCTCCCCCAGTCGGCCAGGGGCGTAGCCGGCCCCCAGAAGCCGGCTACCCCCCTCCCTCGAAGTATGTGCCACATTAAGGAGACAAGACGAGGTAAGGCTACAGTGAGAGCCCTCGAGGCGGCACACTGTAGCCACGCTTACCTCGACAAAGCCCTCGTCATCAGGGGCGAGGCTATAGTAAGCAGCCGCCGACAAGACCCCCAGGCAGTGGGGCCGGCCTGTCGACCAAGAGGCCGGCAACCGGCGGGACCCACCAGCCGGCGGGCCCCAATGACCGGCGGAGAAGCCGGCGAGCACAGACACTGACGACTGGGACCGGCGCCCAGCCGGATTACAATTGTACCCCCGGGGGGTAGGCCTATATAAACCCCCCGAGGCACCCATGCAAAGGGTTGGCTTCTTAGAGTTACACACACACCAAATAGAGAGGGAAGTGAGAGCTAGCCTTGCTCTTCTTCTCCCTCGAACCCGACAGCTCAAGGAGCATTTGTAGCTACTCGTTCTAATCTAGTGATCATGCGGAGACCCCGCAGAGCAGGACTAGGGGTGTTATCTCCATGGAGAGCCCCGAACCTGGGTAAGATTCGCCGGCGTGCATGTCTTCGCCTCATCCCGTTTCCAGGCACCGGCGACGTCTTACTGGCTCCCACAATGATAAGCCACCCGTTGGCATATGTCGCACCTACCACCCGACATTTGGCGCCCACCGTGGGGCCAGGTGCACCGTCATCCGGAGACTTGTTCTGGACGGGAACCCTTTTTCTCCCCCACGAGCGCAGCCAGCCTGCTGCGCCCGATGGCGTTTGCCTCGACGCGCTGCAAGGGGTCGACGACGCTTGCGCGGCGAGCTGCCTCGCCGATCTGCTCGGCGAGACTCGCATCTCCGACGAGCCCGCGTCCGACGCGGGCACGGACTACCCCGAGAGCCGCCTCGTCAGCCTCCTCGACCAACTTTACGTCTCCAGCGAGCCTGCTGCAGACTTGGATTCAGTCGGCTCGTCCGACCCGATGCTTGTCGATTCCGACACGGCATCACTCGATGCCTACCCCTCCGACGTGGTGGTCTTCGACGACCCGCTCCCTCGAGCTGACAGCGGCAACAGCGCTGTCACCGAAGTGTTGGTCATCAGCCACGTCGCCAACTCGGGCGAGAACGCCCACGACGCCCTGCAAGCGGCGATGCACGACCTATCCGTCCCCATCCCGGCCGACGCCGACGCCGAGACCTTGGAGGCACGCCGCCTCGCCCTCTTCGCGGAAGGCCAGAAGATAGCCTCCATGAGACGCCTCACCGAGGCCCACCAGCGCGAAGTCGACCGCGCCGCCTTCGGTACGCCGCCGCATAGCGGGACGAGCCGAGTCGGCTTCGTCCAGAAGCGCGGCGCGGCTATCGCCAGCATGCTGGGGGTAGATCACCCCGTCTATGTCACCCCGCTCGAGAATCTACGAGCCGCTCAGGCGGCCGCCGAAGAGCTAAATGGGCTGGGGGCCGACGAGCTCCCCTACATGACAAGGCGGATCCAGCAGCTGATCGACGCGGCCGCAGAACGACACGAAGTTGGCACCCGCGCGGATAGTCATCCCCCGCGTCGGGAGCACGCCGCGACGTCCCGCTCGCCGACTGTGAGCGGCGCCCGCCAGAGGAAAGACAAGGAGCTGGCTGCTAGCCGCAGCCGGACTCGTATCACCATCGAGCGCGACGCGGAAGACCGCCCTCGAGCGGTGGAGCGCCAAGGAAATCCGCCTCCTCCCCCGCCTCGAGGGGAGAGACGCCCCACCCCGTCGCCTGTCATGCATCCGACTCTTGGTGGCCGACTAGGCCGCCGAGAAGGAGTCGGCGAGAACGACGCCCGCCACCGGATCGACCGCCTAGCTCGATCTCTGGCGCTAGAAGAAGAAGACGACGTCGGCCCGCCATGCTTTGGCCCCCGCATCCGCGACGAGCCCTTCCCCAAAGGGTTCTCGCTCCCCAGAGACACGCCCAAGTACAACGGCTCTGTGAAGCCGGAAGATTGGCTCATCGACTATTCTACTGCGGTCAGCATAGCCAACGGCAACCGACGCATAGCCGTGAAATACGTCCCCCTCATGCTGCAAGGCACGGCGCGCACTTGGCTCAACAGCCTCAAGCCCTACAGCATCAACAGCTGGCTGGACTTCACGGAAGTCTTCGTCCGCAACTTCACCAGCACGTACAAGCGGCCTCCCAAGCCTCGCCAGCTCTCCCTATGCGTCCAAGGGCCCAATGAGTCGACCCGCGACTACCTCACGCGGTGGGCCGAGCTCCACAACTCCTGCGAGGGGGTGCACGAGGTTCAGGCCATCGAGTACTTCACCGCCGGGTGCCGAGAGGGCACCCTCCTCAAGCACCGACTCCTCTGCGACGAGCCGACTACCCTCGACGAACTGCTGATCATCGCGGACAAGTACGCCACGGCCGACTCCTCGATGAAGACCGAGCTCCGAGTGGACGCCTCTGGGAAGGTGCTCGCTCCGGCTCCCAAGACGCCGGCTAGCGACTCCAATCGGCGCCCCTACCAGAACGATCACAAGCGCAAGGCCCCCATGCCGCCTTCCACCAGTCGGCAGGTGGCCACAGTTGAAGATGAGCAGCCCAAAGAGTGGCCCGCTCCCAAGAAGAAGGGTGGCAGGCCGGCTTGGCAGCCGGCTTTCTCTTACGAGCAGACTCTCGACGCCCCCTGCAAGTTGCACAGCGGCGCGAAGCCGTCCAACCACACGACCCAAAAATGCCACTGGCTCACGCGAATCTCCAAGGGCGAAGGGCTAGTGCCGCCTCCGCCTCCCGGTCCGCCGCCTCCAGTCCCCCAACAGCCGGCGGCTCGGCCGGCAGTCGGAGCCATTCAAGATGAGTTCCCTGAAGAGCACGCCGCCTACGTTTTCTTCACAAGCCAGGTCGAGGACAAGCGTAGTCGGCGCCGTCAGCATCAAGAGGTCAACGCAGTCGCCTCTAGCGCCCCTGAGTTCATGCACTAGTCCGAGAAGCCCATCAACTGGAGCCAGGCCGACCACCCAGAGGTGATGCCATCCCCTGGCTCCTATGCGCTAGTCTTGGATGTTACCCTCGCGACGGAGAGGCGAGCTGCCCGATTCTCCCGCGTCCTGATAGATGGCGGAAGCAGTATCAATATACTGTACCGCGATACCATGGAGAAGCTGAACATCAAGGTGAAGCAGCTCATGCCAAGCCGGACCGTGTTCCATGGCATCGTCCCCGGCTTGTCTTGTTCCCCGATCGGCAAGATCAAGATGGATGTTCTCTTCGGAGACAAGGATCATTTTCACCGAGAAGCGATCTGGTTTGAGGTAGTGGATCTGGAGAGCCCCTACCATGCTTTGCTTGGCCGACCTGCTCTGGCCAAGTTCATGACTGTGCCCCACTACGCCTACCTGAAGATGAAGATGCCGAGCTCGAAGGGGATCATCACTGTAGCCGGCGACTACAAGAAGTCCATCGAGTGCGCCATGGCCAGCAGTCGGCTGGCCGAGTCCCTCGTAGTGGCAGAAGAGAAGAAGATGCTGGAGAGGGTTGTGGCCATGGCCGGCAAGCAGCCGGCCCTGTCCCCCAACCCCAAAGATTGTGATGCACAAGGCTCCTTCCAGCCGGCCAAGGAGATGAAGAAGATACCTCTGGACCCGGAGAATCCGGAAAGGTTTGCTGTCATTGGGGCAAACCTGGACAGTAAATAGGAAGGCGAGCTCGTCGACTTCCTCCGTGAGAATCGAGACATTTTTGCATGGTCCCCAAAGGACATGCCGGGTGTCCCGAAGGATTTCGCCGAGCACAAATTGCACGTCCGAGCTGACGCGAAGCCGGTCAAGCAGCCCCTTCGCTGACTGTCAGAAGAGAAGCGAAGAATCATAGGAGAAGAGATAGCCCGGCTCCTCGCCGCTGGCTTTATCATGGAAGTATTTTTTCCAGAATGGCTTGCCAACCCAGTCTTGGTTTTGAAAAAGAATAACAAATGGCGTATGTGTATAGACTACACCAGCCTCAACAAGGCATGCCCCAAGGATCCGTTTGCTTTGCCACGGATTGACCAAGTGATAGACTCCATAGCCAGATGCGAGCTGTTGAGCTTTTTGGATGCCTACTCAGGGTACCATCAAATCAAGTTGGACCCAGCAGACCGCCTGAAGACTGCCTTCATCACACCGTTCGGAGCTTTCTGTTACCTGACTATGACATTCGGCTTAAGGAATGCCGGTGCCACTTTTCAGCGTTGCATGCAGAAATGCCTCCTCAAGCAACTCGGCAGAAATGCCCACGTCTATGTAGATGACATTGTGGTGAAGACAGAGAAGCGCGGCACCCTGCTGGAAGACCTCAAAGAAACATTCGCCAACTTGCGCCAATTCCAAATCAAGCTCAACCCCGAGAAATGCGTGTTCGGAGTACCAGCCGGCCAGCTGCTAGGCTTTCTGGTCTCCGAACGCGGCATCGAGTGCAACCTTGTGAAGATCAAGGCCATCGAAAGGATGGAGATTCCCACCAAATTGCGAGATGTGCAGAAGTTCACCGGGTGCTTGGCCTCCCTAAACCGCTTTATCAGCCGGCTAGGAGAGAAGGCTCTCCCCCTGTACCGACTCATGAAGAAGTCCACTCACTTCGAGTCGAATGACCAAGCCGACCAAGCCTTCCATGAGCTGAAGAAGATGCTGACCACTCCACCTGTCCTAGCGGCGCCGACTGAGAAGGAGCCCATGCTCCTCTACATTGCCGCGACTAGCCGAGTGGTCAGTACAGTTGTCGTGGTCCAACGTCTGGAAGAAGGCCGAGCCCAGCTAGTTCAAAGGCCGGTGTATTATCTAAGCGAAGAACTATCCAGCTCAAAGCAAAACTACCCGCACTACCAGAAGATGTGCTATGGGGTGTACTTCGCCGCCAAGAAGCTGAAGCCCTACTTCCAAGAGCATCCCATCACGGTCGTGTGCACCGCCCCACTCGCCGAGATCATAGGCAGTCGGGATGCATCCGACCGGGTGGCTAAGTGGGTCATTGCGTTGGCACCATACACAATCTTCTACCAACCCCGCACCGCCATCAAGTCCCAAGCATTGGCCGACTTCCTCGTCGACTGGGCCGAGACCCAGTACCTACCGCCGGCTCCCGACTCTACCAATTGGCGGATGCACTTCGACGGGTCCAAGATGCGCACCAGCTTGGGAGCCGGCATCGTCCTCACCTCTCCCAAAGGCGACAAACTCAGATACACGCTGCAAATCCACTTCGCCGCCTCCAACAACGTGGCCGAGTACAAGGCACTCATACATGGGCTCCGGCTAGCCAAAGAGCTCGGCATACGCCGGATCCTGTGTTATGGCGACTCAGACTTGGTGGTCCAGCAGTCGTCTAGCGACTGGGACGCCAAGGATGCAAACATGGCGAGCTATCGATTCCTCGTCCAGCAGATCAGTGGGTACTTCGAGGGGTGCGAGTTCCTTCACGTACCAAGGGCCGACAACGACCAAGCAGATGCCCTGGCACGGATCGGCTCCACCCGACAGGCTATACCGACCGGCGTCTCCCTCCAGCGCCTCCTCAAGCCGTCCATCAAGCCGTCTCCAGAGTCGGAATCTATCTTCGTACCGCCTGTCCCCGATGCAGCCGGATCCGACTAGAGGAACTCCGCAGGCGGCACGGGGACTTCGACAACTGGCCCGGGGACTGCCGTAGTCGCACCCGGCTCGGGGACTTCAGAACCCGGCCCGGGGACTGCAGCAGTCGTCCCGGGGAGTGCAGCAACACAAGAAGCGGTGGCCGACTCCAATTCCACGCCACCCGACCCACCCACCCGAGTCATGGTGGCCGCACTAACAGAAGAAGAAGTCACAGCTCCATCTTGGGCCCAGCCCATCCTCAAATTCCTAGTCAGCAGAGAGCTGCCGGCTGATGAGATCTCAGCAAGACTAGTGCAACAACGAGCCGGAGCATATGCAATAATCAACAGAGAGCTTGTCAAGCGTAGCGTCACTGGAGTCTTCCAGCGCTGTGTCGAGCCAGAAAAAGGAGTGGCAATCCTCAAGGATATCCATCAAGGCGAATGCGGCCACCACGCAGCCTCAAGATCACTTGTGGCCAAAGCTTTCCGCCACGGTTTCTTTTGGCCGACTGCTTTGGAAGATGCCAAAGAGATAGTCAAGAGCTGCAGAGGATGTCAAGTCTTCAGTTCCAAGCAACACCTGCCGGCTTCCGCACTCAAGACCATTCCCCTCACCTGGCCCTTTGCCGTCTGGGGATTGGACATGGTGGGCCCTTTCAAGGCAGCCTGCGGCGGCTTGACACATCTTCTTGTTGCCGTGGACAAGTTCACCAAGTGGATCAAAGCAAAGCCAATCAAGAAGCTGAACGGGCCGACTGCCGTGACGGTCATCACCGACATCACTACTCGGTACGGCGTACCGCACAGCATCATCACCGACAACGGCACAAACTTTGCCAAAGGAGCACTGGCACGTTTCTGCGCGACGCAGGGTATCCAACTGGACTTAGCGTCCGTTGCCCACCCGCAGTCAAACGGCCAGGTCGAGCGAGCAAATGGACTCATCCTCTCCGGCATCAAGCCCCGACTGGTCGTACCACTGGAGCGATCGGCCGGCTACTGGCTCGATGAGCTGCGGGCTGTCCTCTGGAGTCTGCGTACTACCCCCAACAAGTCGACCGGCTTCACCCCGTTCTTCCTTGTATATGGTGCCGAGGCTGTCATCCCAACTGAGATCGAGTTCGACTCGCCTCGGGTCACCATGTACATGGAGGCGGAGGCCAAGGAAGCGCGAGAAGATGGCGTCGACCTGCTGGAAGAAGGCCGGCTGTTGGCACTCAGCCGGTCCGCCATCTACCAGCAGGGGTTGCGTCGTTACCACAACCGCAAGGTCAAGCCAAGATCTTTCCAAGAGGGTGACCTTGTGCTCCGGCTGATCCAGCGAACAGCCGGCCAGCACAAGCTCTCATCCCCTTGGGAAGGCCCTTTCGTCATCAGCAAGGCGCTAGGCAACGACTCCTACTACCTGATCGACGCGCAAAAACCAAGAGCACGCAAGAGGGACAACTCCGGCAAGGAGTCAGAGCGACCATGGAACGCGAACCTCCTAAGAAGATTTTACAGTTGAAAGCAGTATGTATCATGCTACCCTTTTGTATTAAGTACGAAACAACAGGCCCCCCCCGAAGAATACTCGGGGACTGCCTTCATTTATCTATGAGTGACGAGTATCATATCCATGAATGTATTATTACATTTGATTTCCTGTCTGGCACCGGGTTCGACTAGTCGGCCTGGGGACTGGCCGCCTTAAGCTATACTAAAAGTTCTACCTAAAGTCAGACAAGTAGTGTGCCGGCTCCCGAGTCCTCTCTTGTTGAAAGTCGCAGCTCGAAGAACCGACTGTCCGACTAGCAAGAGCCAAGGCAGAAAGGATGCCCACACGAAAAACGGCTAAGGGCCAATGAACTTATATAGCGAAAAGACGGCCTCCAACCACGCTTGCCGGCTGTCAGAACAGCCGGCTGGCCGGCTTCCCAAACACTTAGCTATAATCCAACAAAGCTAGAGTACGTGCCCTCCCAATTGGCCAAGCACTTCTCTAGCCACAGATTGCAGAGCAACTGTCTGACTGGGGAGGCGGCAACCAAGGGAGGGCGGCAAAGGAAACAGCAGAAGGATGAAAAGCAAAGAACAAGGAAAAGCCAAACACATGCATAGTCATATATACATATAAAGCCCCCAACAAGCCGGCAATCGACATAGTTCGAATACACCCCCAGTGGGTGGAATTGTGCAAACTTAACAAAATATTGTTCCAAAAGTGATAAAACAGGAAAATAAAAGATAGAAGACTAGACTAAAGGCGCGGTGCGGGAGCCGGGTTGGTCGGTGGAGACAGCGTCACCGGCTGAAGGAGTGGCTGGCTGGCGGGTCTCGGCTTGGTCACCGCCGGTGGCAGATGGCGCGCCCGCGCGTGCCGTGTTACTGGAGGCGCGGTCAGGCTGAGGCTGGCCGGCAGCTCCACCATCCGGCCCGGCGTCTTCACCCTCCTCCTCCTCTTCTTCGCCCTCGTCGCTGGAGTCGATCTCCTCCGCCGAGTCTTCGTCGTCTGATGGGTTCAGCCCGAACCATTCCTCCGGCTGGGCAACACCGTTGTCGTCTACCTCAGGGGCGAAGACGCTGGTGTCGGTGTAGTTGGCGATCGCCGAAGCCCGCCGGATGATAGCCGGCCGCGCCGGCTCCAGCTCCGTGTCGGCCTGCTACCGCCAGGTAGCCAGCTGGTCCAGACTCAGGCCGGGATACCAGGCCTTGACGAACTCCAGTGCCCGCCTGGCGCCGGACCGAGCCGCCGAAGCCTTCCAGGCCTCGAAGCGGCCGACCGCCACCTCGAGCCAGTCGGCAGTCCAACTAGGGGTGCGGGGGACCACTTCGCCGGGCCAGAGGGCGGCCAACATCTGCGCCCCGGCACGTTGAAGCTGGCAGAGCAGTCGATGAGCCGGCTGGAGGCGGGCCTGGATCGCCAAGAGCTGCTCCTCCAGCGACCGGCTAGCGTTTGGTGCAATCTCGGTGCCAGCCTGCCTCCGTGCCTCGCGGCGGGCCTCGATGATCTGGCTGGCGGTGGTAGAGTAGCCAGGGAAGTACTCCGTGCAAGAAAGAAAGAGAAAGAAGAAAAAACACCAAGTCAGAAAACGAGCCAAAAGCAGCAGGCGGCAAGAAAGGACGAAGAGGAAGGCGGCTTACCGTCAACCAAATCTTCGATCTGGCCATAGCCATTGATCAGCGTCTGCTTTGCTTCGGCCCAGCCAGCCGCCTCTATCTCGTACTCGGCCTGGAGGGCGGCTTCGCTGTCCTGCACCGCCTTCAGAGCCGCCTTGTGGCTCTCCTCCTGGTCAGCCAACCTCTTGGCCAGGCGGTCATGTTCCTGCACCAAGGCGGCAAACTCGGCCTCCTTGGCACGAAGGGCGGCCTGAGACCCTCCCAGCTGCTCCCTTAGACTGGCGTTGGCCGCTGCAGGGATGGCAGAGAAAGAAGAAACAATAAGAAGAAGTCGTCAAGGAAGATCCGACCCGACTGCTCAGCGGTCGGCCCGAATCTCGGGGACTACACCCAGTGGGTGCGCTGATGCGCCCCCACGAGAGATAAAGGACGAAGCACTTACCTCGGCTCTCAGTTAGGTCGGCGGTCTTCTGGGTCAGCTCCCGAGCCTGGGAGTTGAAGGCAGCCGCGCGAAGATTGTGGTAGTCCTGCAAGACAGGCAGAAGAGCGAAGTAAGAGCAAGAATAGCAAAACTAAATCCGCTAAAAAGTTCCAACTCGCCTGCTCAGCAGCCGACTCGGAACTCGGGGACCGCACCCAGTGGGTGTGCTGACGTGCCCACACGGAAGAAATCAAGATCAAAAGAGCAAAGATAGGAAGACTAACCCGGATGGCCGCCCGCGTCGCAAGGAACTCGTCCTTGTACTTCCTCAGCACCGTAGCCTGGGCTTGGAGCCGGCTCCGGAAGTCTTGCGCGGCCACGTTCATCACGGCCGTCCCTCCCCCCGGCGTCCACCCCGAGCCGGCGCTGGCTGCCTCCATATCCTGGGCCGACGAGCTGGAGCCCGCAGCCGGCTGCGGCTCTGACGCAGCCTTCCCCGCGCGCTGGCGCGACGACATCCGGACCACCAGATCAGCCCCCGCGGCCGGCTCGCCTCCGGCCGATTGCCCAGGCGGCGGGTCAGGCCGGCCGCCTTGAGTCGCCCCAGTCGGCGGGGCTGGTCGCGCCGCCCACTCCAGGATGACGACGTCGTCATCCCTCTCCAGCCCCGGCCAGTCACCGCCGGTTTCTTCTGGCGGGGGCTCTGGGGCCCTAGGCGCCGCGACGCGCAGTTGGGTCACCAGCAAGGCCTCCTCCGTCATCGCCGTAGCCGTAGCCTCCGCTTGGGCCTTGGCCGCGGCGTCAGCACGCGCTTTCGCCGCCTCCTCCTCCTGCGCCGCCTTGGCGGCGGCCGCCCTCAATGCCCCCGCCTCCCACTCCTCCCGCGCATTCCGCTCCGTCGCTGCCTGAAGATCGGCACGGGGGTCCATGCAGCGAGTAGGGCTCCCAGATCCTCCCGGCGAGCCAATGACGGAGGCGGCAGCAGCTCGCTCAAGCGACAACGGAGCCCTGGTTTATTGGAGAAAAGACAAGGATTTAGGAGCTACCAGAGAAAAGAAAAAAGAATACATGAAGGAGCATATACTTACGCCGACACCGTCTGCGGCTGCTTCACCGCCTTGCGGAAGCGGGCCGCCTTCGCGGCCGCCTCCTCCCGCCTGGTCGCCGCTGCCCTGCCTCTGGGCTTCTTCGGCCGACTGCCGAACAAACCCGGCGCGGCGCGACGCTTTTGCCCGCCGCCCCGAGCAGGCGGCGCGGCGGAGGAACCCGTGCCGTGGACAGGCGCCGGCTGGCGGCGTGGGACGACTTCAGCCTCGTCATTGTCCGGCCAGTCGTCGAAGCTGACTCCAAGCCCGAAGCCGCCTGCCTCACCGCCGGCTTGGCCACCGCCCGCCTCGGTGTTGTCGTCCATAGCGGCCGCCCTCAAGTCGGGGTCGTCCAGATCGTGCTCCGTCCGGTCGGGGGTGAATCGGCACTCCGCGTTCGACCCGCCTGCAGGCCGAAAAAGAGGGCTCTGTCGAGACAAGCCGACTAGTCAGAGTCGGCCAAAAGGAACTCGGCGATAAAGCTGAAAGAAGAGAAAGAGAAAAAGAGAACATACCGTGGGCGGCGGATGAGCTCGGCAATATGGCTCCTTGCCGAACTGCCACTCTGCGGAAAGCTTGCAGTTCGCAAGGTAGTTCACCATATGGGCCACCCCGTCGTGCGGCATGTCTTTGGTGCACATCCGACTCGGATCGAGCTGGCCGCTCATCTGACAGATCAGATGAGGGCGCTCTGGAGCGGGAGCACCCGGCGCGTGACGAAGGCGGCCAGCAGGTCGGGCCCCGACAAGCCCTCCGACTGGATCATCACCCGCAGTCGGGCGACAGCAGCGGCTCCAGCCGGCGTCAGCGTCACGGCCCGATAGGACCACTGGGGCCGCCTGCCTGCCGGTGGGCCGGCTACGTAAGCCGGCAGATTGACGTAGTCGCCCTGAGGGGCGACGTTCTTCACATAGAAGTATGACTTTTGCCATAGCTTCACCGACTGGATCAGCGTGATGACGGGGAAGGGGTTGTCGGCAGCCACCCTCCGCATCGCGACGAAGGCGCCAGTCTGAGCCGGCACGCCCTGCATGCGCGTGCCCAGCTTGGACTGGAAGAACTCCCCCCAGAGCTCGAGGGTGGGGAGGACGCCGAGGTAGCCTTCGCACAAGGTGACGAAGGCGGACAACAGCACCACCGTGTTCGGGGTAAGGTGGTGCGGCTGGAGTTGGTAGAACTCGAGAAAGGAGCGGAAGAAGGCGCTCGCGGGCAAGCCAATGCCGCGCAAGAAATGCGAGCGGCAGACTACCCGCTCGCCTTCCTCCAGCTCCGGCGTAATCTCCTTCGCCGGCGCAAGACGGACCCACACCTTGTCCGCGCCGGGTAGCCGCCGCGTCTTGCGGAGGAACTCGACGTGATCCTCATGGACGTTGGAGCCGTCCCAATCCCCGCCGTACTGCATCGTGGCGTGGGGCTGGCGAGAACGAGCGCGGCGGCGGAGAATCGAGTTGTAGAGCGGTGCGGCGGCGAGGCGCTGTTGCAAGAATGGGCAGAAGGAAGAAGATGGCGGAGAGGGGAGGGGCGTGCGAGAGCCTGCCGCTCTCCCCCTCCCCCTACTTATAGCTTCGCACGGTGAAGCCGAGGAGGCAGGGCGTGGGGCGAGACGTGGGATTAACTGCACCCACTCCCCCCACGCCCCGCGATTATTACACCCTGAAGGCGTGCGGAATCCGCCGCAGGAAGACGTGCGGGCGGCTTTGGGCCGCAGAGAATCCGTGCCTGGGCCCGGGCGTAGGCATGGCGGCCCCCCGACCTACGGCGATGTCTCGTCGCGCGCGTGGGCTGGCAGGCTTTTTAGCCAAGGGATGCCATGTGGTTCGCAGGCGGCAAGTGGCCGGCCCGCGGCCCGGTACGCGCGCTGGTGGACTCCCGCCCTCCGACTTCACAATTTTTCACCGAGACGGCGCGCCCAACCGAAGCCGGCTCCTAGCTGCCGGCTTGTCAAGATAGGAAGCTGACCGAGCTTCTCGACTCCCGCCCAACCTCGAAGCTCAATCAGCTTCGGGGACTACTGTCGGAGTAAACGGCCACGGGTAGCCAAACCGACTGCCCATGGTTCTTCAAAAATTATCAGGCCATTTGAGCCTTGAAGCATTCGAAGCATTGGGCCGACTTCCCCCGGCCGACTACCCTAGGAGCCGACTCTCCGAAGGCGACCCGGTCCCAGAAACCTCCCCCAAGATAGCTGCGAGATGGCCGACTCCAGGAAGCCGGCGCCAAGAGGACCGACTTCCAAGAGCCGGCCATGAAGAACGCCGACTCCAAGAAGCCGGCCAAGACCGCACCCACCAAAACTACGCCCACATAACGGTGACACGACGGGGTGTGGCCACAGTACGGCCCACTACCTCCGAAGCCCGAGGCAGGCATGGCCACAGGACGCCGTACGGGTCAGCCATCTCCCATCCGACTCGGCACTGTAGCCATGCTGGCCTCGACGTCATCCACGACAGACGCCAGTACGGCCCACAGGCGGCGGGCCCCTTTAGCCAGAGAGAGGCACGAAGGCGGCCCGGCCTCCCCCAGTCGGCCAGGGGCGTAGCCGGCCCCCAGAAGCCGGCTACCCCCCTCCCTCGAAGTATGTGCCACATTAAGGAGACAAGACGAGGTAAGGCTACAGTGAGAGCCCTCGAGGCGGCACACTGTAGCCACGCTTACCTCGACAAAGCCCTCGTCATCAGGGGCGAGGCTATAGTAAGCAGCCGCCGACAAGACCCCCAGGCAGTGGGGCCGGCCTGTCGACCAAGAGGCCGGCAGCCGGCGGGACCCACCAGCCGGCGGGCCCCAATGACCGGTGGAGAAGCCGGCGAGCACAGACACTGACGACTGGGACCCGCGCCCAGCTGGATTACAATTGTACCCCCGGGGGGTAGGCCTATATAAACCCCCCAGGGCACCCATGCAAAGGGTTGGCTTCTTAGAGTTACACACACACCAAATAGAGAGGGAAGTGAGAGCTAGCCTTGCTCTTCTTCTCCCTCGAACCCGACAGCTCAAGGAGCATTTGTAGCTACTCGTTCTGATCTAGTGATCATGCAGAGACCCCGCAGAGCAGGACTAGGGGTGTTATCTCCACGGAGAGCCCCGAACCTGGGTAAGATTCGCCGGCGTGCATGTCTTCGCCTCATCCCGTTTCCAGGCACCGGCGACGTCTTACTGGCTCCCACAATGATAAGCCACCCGTTGGCATATGTCGCACCTACCACCCGACAATATATATGGCTTCTGCACAACATCTCCATCATCATTATCAGTACATCCTAAGCAGGTGAGTTAGGATGCACTTGATCCCAGGAAGGTATCTATCCTTCAAACCAGAGGAGTGCTTCAAACTAATAATAGTACATAATATCCAACAAAAGAGGGTCGTGCTACAGCAGCAGAATACATGGCTCAGTCTAGATATCAGCACGAATCAAGTTGTGCATATTTGCTGTTGGCATGAACCAGATCGCCGCATGTCAGTTTTGCAAAAGCCATCCATCGCATGGAAGCTTGATGCCTTTCACACACTGAAGATTATCTGGCAACAAGCTGTGTCGACGAATCTCTAGATATGCTGATTCATGAAACCCATGGTATGATGTGTAAACACAGCCCCCCTCGCGAATGGAAGTTGCATAGCACAGTAATCATCGCCGGTGATATGATCGATGATTGGTTGGATGATCGGATAATTGAGCCCGAGGAACAAGGAGTGGTTGCCGAGGCTGTAAACCCGCCTCCAGTTGAATATGCTTGACCCAACGGAGCTGGGATCTTTCTCGAACACGAAGCAGCCATAGCCATCAATGTCACGAACGCCCCACGCATTGTACTGCATGTGGTTTGATGTAATGGTTTGGTCAATTTGGTACGTGCGAATGAGCATCAAATGACTGCTGTCAGCTGAACGAGCGATAAACCACCACCCATCGGCTAGTATGATTCCAGGTCCTGGAATCATGAATGCCACCGCATTTGCGTCTGCTGCAACAATTCAAATTGGAGACCAAAAGGAAAAAAATAAACAATCATGTTCAGAGTATGTGTGGAATTAATATTATTATAACAGTGACACATATCATAGACAGAGAATTGCAATGCCGTGGTCATAATCATACCCCAAGTTAAAAAAATAAGCCAATGGCTTTCATATTCTAGCAATATGTCATGGTTCAAACATCATGTAACAATGAGAGGAAAACAGCTATGACAACGCCTACTCATATTCTACCTTAGCACTTACTACTACTGTTCTCATATCAACTCTAAGCAATAACATGCGTTGTTATAAAAATCTTGTAAACGAGAGTAACATATAGCAATCATGATGTTATGCTCATAATATGTATTCTAACAATCATTAGATGCCAATTGTTCTCATATCAACTCTAACAATAACATGTGTGGTCATAAAAATCTAGGAAATGAGAGGAACATATAGCAATGATGTGGTTATAGACATGCTACGCATTCTAAATTTGTAACAAATGACAGGCAGTCGTATTCATAAGGTAAAGATGAGATGAGATAGAACAATTACACGACGATAGATTCCACCAGTATAGGCAGCCAATCTGTGCGTCGACCGCGTAAACGATGCCATCGTGCACTATAGCATCAGACAGAAATGTTGCCTCAACAGGATTGATGATCAGCCATAACCATCTATGGTGACCGGATTCCAGATAGACTAATCCCATGTTGAACAAGGCAATGAGCTTGTAATCCATGTAGTCTTCTGATGGTGTGGGCACTTCACGGATTACAACTTTCTGCAAACAGAGGTCGAGCCAAAAGCTTGACACGTCTCGTGCGTAGTAGGCAGGAGTGTCCGGCGGGCCGCGAGGCTTGATGGCGGCGGTATCCAACGATGGAAGGGTGATCTCTCGCTGGGTGTAGATATCCACAAGACGCCACGGACTACCGATGTGGTGGATGAGGACGATCCAGTTGGCCTTCATGCCCGCCCAGTAGTGGCCGCGCATGAAGGACAGGTGGACGGGTAGTGGTAGCATGTCGAGGGGCACCACGGCAACCTCCGTAGGATCATCAAGTCGGCGTCTGGGCCACCTGCGAGGATCGGGCATCAGCAAGCAGGGTGTCTTGAAAAGAGCCGGCCGGTTGCAGACGAGTAGACGGTACAAAGACACCGAGCATGCGGCCAGACGGACGGTGCTGAGTAGGTCCATACGACTACAGATCTGCTCCAAGAGAACATCGGGGAGGGAATTCCAATCGCGGCTCTGCGTGTCAGTCGGTTCTGCCATTGGGGTTTTCGGTGCCTGCGAGCCAGCGGGGAAGTGGATTCGGGCGGGCGAGCGAAGAAGCTTCTCCTCGTGTGGCCGAGCAGTGAGCGGGGGGATATGGTATGCGCGAGCTACCAAGGAAGATGGCGCGGGCAGGCGAGCAGTGAGCAGGGGTAAATGGTGTGCGGCCGACGATGGGGAAGAGAGGAGGAAGAAGAAGAGAGGAGGAAGAAGAGTGGAAGACGGGGAAGAAAGTGCATTCAATCTCAATTCTACTAGTACTACTACCAGGTTATACCGTCCTTCGGAGTGTAAATAGTTACACCAATGACATGTGGGTCTACCACAACAGGGCCCATATGTCAGTTAATGGAGGACAGAGGTGCGTAGGAGTATTTGCGGAAGCGTGCTCTACTGGCAAACATGATGGCAGTACTGGGTAAGGCTGATTTAGTAACACCAACACGCTGGTTCAGCTTATTAATTACGCGTCCCATCTGCTGCAGCGTGTATTGTCACTTCACTGCGAAGACTAGTTGAATAGTTCTCTCTGACCGAGATGGGGAATAATGGATCGCGAGGACTTCCTTTCTACAGTATCCCTATGCCTCTACGCTCACTTCACTCATTTTGCTCCGTACCTAGTCACTTGTTGAAATCTGTAGAAAGACAAATACTCCGTATTTGGGAACAGAGGGAAGCTTTTACTCCATACTATTTGGGAACAGAGGGAGTATCACCATATGGAGGGAACAGAGGAAGCTTGAAATATGAACATGTCAATGGGAGGGAGTAAGCCCCATGCATGCATGCATGCATGCATGCAACATGCAACACTCACACGTACACATGGACGCACGCAACACTCACGCACCCATGTGGCACACAGCACACGACGCAACACACACGCTCACGCTCAAGTGCTCAACCTACTCCCTACGTCCGTGAAAGACTGTACATTTAGAGATTTACACATTGACCAGGGCATAATTAACGCCCAAAAGTAGCAGACTTATGTGTGCATGCGACCATTGAGATAAGAAGATTAAATGAAGGCTGTTGCTTGCTGTAATTAAGGATAGACATGTAGCCTATACCTACAGCACAAGTTGGTGCATTAGTCAATCAATATCGATTTAGATTAAAGGCTAAATGCATTGGAAGTGTAGATGTACATCATGTACTACACTCTTTGTTTTATAGACGATGTACACTCTTTGTTGGAAGACCGAGGGAGGACACGTGCATCCACTCACATACACAGCCAGGGCGGTTCGCGCGCAAGGGTTGGACTCGTGTCGCGCCTGCGTAAAGTTTTGTTTAACTGATTTCTTTGCTCTGCCAACTGACAGGTGGGACCCAGAAACCAGGTGACAATTTAACCAGTCAACAAATTGCCACGTCGACTATGTGGCCGGTCAGTAGGGTGCAATACGGTGCTCTACGATGAGCTAGTGATCGTATAATCGCCGCAAAACTATATATAGTGACCGTAAAGAGCGTATTGTTACATACGTTGACCGCCAGTGTATTTTTCTCGTTTCAAATTAAGCCATATTAATCGGAAAGGACGCAATATGGACTACTACTACTAGTACTAGTACTGCTTTGATGTGTCCCATCAACTCGCCGAACGAGGAGAAGCTTGCTTACTACGCCTCTCCCTCGCCCACACGCGCGGTGGTTCGCAGGACGAGGAGAGGGTTTTGACTACAGCGCCCTCTCCCTCTCCCTCTCCCTCTCCCTCGCCCTCGCCCTCGCGGTGGACGTGCAGCAGTTCAATCGGTGTCAAATTGCCAGAAGCGTATTGTACTGCAGTATCATCATTGTTGGACCTTCCGAAGAGGCGAAGAGCCAAGTGCAAGGTTCACACGAGTACGAACTGTTGAACCTCCCGAAGAGGCAAAGAGCCAAGCGCAAGGTTTTATAGGAGTTGTCGTCCTAGTAGGAGTGTACTACAACTATAGCAAACGATGCTACTGTATGATGCCGCCACGTCACGTATATCCAAAGCTGTGCCACCTTTTTTTCTCAAAGAGCGTGTTGGAGCCCATGCAACAACCACACAAGTTGCACGTACACATAACACATTTACTAGTAATAAATTCTAAAGGACAAATGCCAGTATGCCACACAAGTTCATCTCCAATTAATGTGATAAATTTGTGCACGACTAGTCTACATATATTCACAGCGCTACCGTTCACAATTACCGTACTCCACTTACACGTTATAGATGGGCTACATGTCCTCCTCCAGGTTCCAGTCCCAGGTGTTCTTCATGGATGGCATGATCCATAGCGGTGGGCAACGGGAATCATTGTCGCAGCTTTCTAGTCCGGTTCCACACGATGGAGACTCATCCAAGCTGAAGCGGCATAAATCAGGGATAGCGTGTCCCAGCATGTTGTTCATCCGGCGGTGCGCACTGAAGACACAACCATGCTTCATGAATGGCAGGCCTTCCGTGTCGTGCACGGAAGGTGGCATCCGCTTCACAATGGGGTAGCTGTCCCCGATGAAAAGCGAGTACTCTCCAAGAGTGTTCCTCGGCACCCACGTAGCATCACGGGGGTCGAACTCGGCGCCGTTCATCTGGTACACGCGGCATCCCAGATCTGGACACATGGTGACGTACATATTCAAGGTCCATGCATAATAATGTTGTGCTCAAATATGGCGGTCAGTAATACTGTGCAGCAAATAGTACTACTCCGGTATAGAGGAAGTAAAATAACCGGCTTATTATATATAGCCACTCTTGGCTACATGGATGAGATAGTAAGACATGGAAAAACAAAAATGGTGGCAGCTAGTGGGTTCAAGTCTTCAAGGGCCTAGCTAGCTATACGCGTCCTCCAAGGTAAAAAGTACTCCTACTAGTACTACAAAGTATACTACTAGTACAACAATGAAAGAGAAGGCGAGAGGTTTAAAAAATGGAATACCTGGGTAGATGGTTACGGTCCGATCGTGGTAGATTGTGTGACCATGTTGCACATCAGTGGTACCATGGGTAACGACTGCTAAGATAGTTGATCCCAATATGCCAAAGTCAGCTACAAGGTTCCAGGTTAGACCGAATCGCGGATGCAAATGCACATCCAGGATCGGCGATCTTATTTTGATCGGGGGATGATTGGTCCCTGCAAAATAATGGAGTACCGTTAGGGATGCAAATGATGGTTTGTGCATTCCGTTTGTAATCTCCCGTACCGTAGGATGGCAACCAGATGAAACAAGTCCCCTGGCTTTTCACCACGAAGATGCGGCCTACATGGCGCACGGCGTCTTCGAACGTGTAGGGGTACAAATCTGCCGCCGCCAACATGCGCCAGCCTGTGCCGTTACTGCCTCTTGCATTGATGGCAATCCTTATGTCGAACACCGCGATGAGATAGTAATCGTCGTAGCCGCGTCGCTTTGTCGGCAGGTCCGCAATTGCTATCTCCTTCAATCTCATGTAGGCATCATCATACGTATTCAAGCCCAGCCAGTCCGGAAGGCCGATCCCAATGGTGGAGAAGGGGTCTACCGGAACGGCCGCACTGCTGTGGATGTTGTGCAAAATGATGGTGGTATCCGACCGGAGGTATGCAAGCCAATCTTCGTTGGCACGACCCAGACCTATATATAAGATGGTGGGCAGCGGAGAAATTACGGGATGGAAATGGAATAACTAAGTACTACATGATCAAACTCCATTACTGACCTGCTCATCGGACAAAATCCGACTACCTCTCAACGTCGGCAACTCTAGCGGAGTCAACGTGCAACCATGGCCAGGGAGCGGTGGACTGTTCGAAGGATTGTCCCATAGAAGAACCTTCTCCTCGAGGACGCATGGAAGACCAACAAGCATGGCCTTTCCCAAGCCTGTTTAAGCAGCGTCTAGAAAAAGTTGGTGCAGGAAGCACCGAGTCTTGTAGTGGTGAGGACGTCAGAGCGGCATGCGATTTCTCCTAGAGGATCGTCGTCCAAGGTCTCCCAACCCCGACGAGGAGGAGAACCGCCTGGCGAATCCATGGGAGCAGCGACGAACTGCCTTCTCTTCGAGGGGAGGGGAACTGGCGAGGAGGAGATAAGAGCGTAGTAACCGCAGGGCCTCGTCCCTTCCAACTGTAGATCGTTCCTCAGCGAAGGGGTGAGGCTATTATTTACTACTAGTACTAGCATTATGGAACGTTATGGGATTGCATTATACTATAAATAATAGC
Source organism: Aegilops tauschii subsp. strangulata (assembly GCF_002575655.3). Taxonomy (NCBI): domain Eukaryota; kingdom Viridiplantae; phylum Streptophyta; class Magnoliopsida; order Poales; family Poaceae; genus Aegilops; species Aegilops tauschii. The sequence goes on along the minus strand of NC_053040.3, from coordinate 73,752,432 downwards.
ACTAGTAAGAAATTTTTGGCACTAGGTAGTAGTTTTTGGCGTGGATTAAGAAATTTTGGGTATGTTTTTGCCATTTTTTGTACACGCCAACTAGTGCCAAAAAATATCTTACATTATGTGACGGAGGAGTACGTACTCGTACTGTAGCAGTACTAGTACTACTTTTCTCAACTAGTAGTGCGATGTACTGTACTTCTAGTCTAGTCTAGTATAGTGCACCAGTTTTGAACTCTTGAATCTCAGGGCCAAGGAGCTACAGTTGGAAGTGGAGGGTACTACTGTTCTCTAGAACCATCGCTGTACTATCAATGCAGGGGAAGTACACCTCCGTAGTGGCCTAGTGGGTACTCTCGGTGCTCTATTCAGCCGCTCCTCTCACGTAGCTGGCCTACTCAGCCGCTCCTCTCACGCACACACTAGCAGCCTGTTTATCAGCGACAGTTACTGCGGGGGCAGAACATTTGAGTTATTTGATACAGCGAGACTAGGCTTTTCGCTTCCATTTGTGGAGGTGTAATGGATCTCATAGAACTTTGTTAGTAGTTCCTTCTTTATGAATGAGATGAAGCAAAGCTTTTGCCTCCGTTTCAAAAAAAACACGTCAAGAGGAATTTCTTTTATAGTAGAGCCGATAATGGAGTGAAGCCCATGCGTGCAACGCCACAAGCTACAGAGTAGTAGTAGAGCACTTTACGTACAGAGCCATATTGCACAGTTCCCAATGCCCCGCCGGGCTTTTCCGGCTCCTCGGCCTTAATTGGGAGGCACTAGTTTAAATATGCTACTAGCTGGAAGCTGCAAGCGAGGTGCGGCTAGGGCGAGCACGCGACCCACGGGATGCTGGGAAGGAAAACCCGTTCATGTGGCTAGGCTATTAAGTGCACCCAGATTGTGGGGCCGCACGTCCGTTTGACTTCAAAACTCAAACTACCCGTGTAAAATATTGGCTCGCAGCGAAGTGTAGTAGTACTATTTTTTTTAAAGGCCGCCGTGCGTTCGGCCGGGATCGAACCCACAAAACGAGGTATACACTCCCGCGACCACTAGTAATACTCGTTGGAGTACAACGCAACCTAGAATCGCCTTTTGTCGCTAGTAGTACGTACATTGTTCCTTACAAGAAACCCCTAAGAGCATGGTTAATAGTATAGCTAGCTGCTGGCTATAAGCCAGTGCCATGTCATGTACAACCCATCTTATAGTCAACATGTACAATAATAAATCAAAAGAGTGTACTACTTTTTTATTATGTGGCCCACTTCTCATTCTCACAAAGTGCCTAGGAGCACGTGCTAGAGCTGGCTCTTCACGAAGAGCCCGCTTACCTTCTCTCTCCTCTTCTCTTTCCTCCAACTAAGCAGAAATATACTAGTTTATTTCTTATAGCCCGCTGACTCAGCTCTATTGTACTTGCTCTAATAATGCAAGAAACCACTAAAATGCGAAGAAACTACTACCACTTGCATACGTGGCAGACTTAAGATAAGACTACCTTATCAACCATTGTACATGCTCTTACCAACAAAAATCCTCAAGTGACCTCCTACCTCCGGCCCGTCCACCTAGTCATCCTCGGCCATGGGACGCAGCTACCGCCGCCGGCAGAAGGCGAGGTCAAAACCGCCGGCGGTGCAGATCCCATGTTGCGGCAGCCCGGATGCCAGCTCCGTCCGGCGCTCGCGGCCGCTAGCTAGCCAAGATAGCTCCGTCCAACTGCTTGTCTGCAAGGTTTGCTAGCTAGATTGGCACGGCAGCGCGGCGGCTTGCTCGCCCGCGCCGCGCTAAGGCCAGCCATCTGGCTTGAGCGAAGGCCTGCGCGGCGGCTTGCTTGCTCGTGAGTCACGCTCGGGCCAGCCTGCCAACCCGTGCGGAGGCCAGCGCGGCGTCTGGCCCGTCCGGCGGAGCGGCGGCCAACTCGCTCATCACCGGTGCCACCGACGAACATGCATCAGTACTGTTTGAAGTAATGTTCAGGAAAATAATGATTTGAGGGGGAATAACAGGATAGAAGGTCAGATGTGGGTCCCTCGTGTCAATGGTCAAACAAAATGTGTTGGTTTAAGCTGCCTCGTCAGCACGGACGTGTGGGCCAACCTTGTCATAAATGGGTTTAAATGAACCTAATCGGTAGGAGTACTAGGTAGTTTTTGGCGTGGATTAAGAAATTTTGGGTATGTTTTTGCTATTTTTTGTACAATAGATTCTTCCTAGGGTTGGTTGAAAGTGGTAGTTTTTTGTTATATACTCTACATATTGTAAGTAGGAGTGAAAGTTAAGCTTTGGAAGCCAATAAGCAAGGCTAGTTACATAGTGCATATGTGTACATGATTGAAAGTAAATATCAACCATGAGTGACTAATATCTTGATGGAAAACTCGAAACTATGGAATACTAGGAAAAAATGCATGGTTGGAAATACTAGCAATGTTCATGTCAGTTGCAACGAATCATAATTAGAATAATACTTATTCACAAACTTGGTACAAAACACTCTAATTTTGATATACATATGTCACTAGTGATATATTATGTTTCAATTAGAATATATTCCTTGGGCTGTTTTGGTGAGGTCAGGGAGGGATGTGGTTGGTTTTAAGATACTAATTATGGGTTTTTCTGCAAATTGGTAGACAAGTGGGATGTTGGTGAGAAAAGGCAACACCTTACCCCACAATTCGTTAGATGTAGATCTAATGGTCCGAAACGACGGATGGCAGACACACTAGCATCACCAACTTAGTCTTGTGTAGGAGTACTAGCAAGATCCGTGCATTGCACGGAACATCAAGATGCATTTTTTTATAAAACACTTGTTGTGATTGACCCTTGCGGGAGTAATCCCATGTGTAAAAACTAATGATATCTCGAGAAATATGAGATAAGGTGAAGAGGAGTGGGGTGTGGTGGTGGTTGGTGGTCGGACTGAGCGGAGGCATGTGGATTGACGACGCTGGCAGCGGCCACCAGGCCAGTTTGTTCCAGAGGCTTCCTTTCTTAATTGCTCAACAATGAGGTTTGTTGGAGATAAGGATGAACGAGGGAAGGCCTTGTCTGCAAATGTGGAGAGGGGTGCGGGTATCTTTTAGTTTAATTTCCATCCGTCAGATATAGATCGGACGGTCTATATTGCAAGATGGCACACGTACCATCATCACCAACTCGGTTTTTTATAAGAGAAGAAATATAAGTATGGACATACAAACGTATTATCGATACTTGCTTCCGTAAACTAGCATCTACATTCTATTCAACGCCTCGGCATGTGGGGCCTTAGCACAATGACTTCTCGACTGTGTAAAACAAAGATTTTCCCGTCGCCGACAAGGAGGGGGTGACGGCGGCGCGCTTTTTGGCTTGCTCTAGTCCTAGTAGTCATACTAGGTGGTCTAAGCACGTGTAGATTTATTCTTTTTCACGTCTCGTGTTCGCCGTACTGCCATGACTGTTGATGAATAGACGGTAAGTTATTCGCGGGGAAACCCTTGTTGAGCGTGTTTGCGAGAGAGAGAGAGACAGTGTGCGTGTGTGATATGTTAGAGACTGAGGCAACGATAACAGATTCTTTGTGTCTATGTGTGTGGAGGATAGAGAGAGACATGTACATGGGGCTTTGTGTTGTTTAACGTGGAGACACATATACATAATTAGAGAGTGAGTGTGTGAGATACACATGCGGATATGAGGAGAGATGAGGATCCAGATAAATGGGTGTTTGTGCGTGTCTGTGTGTGTTTGTGCACGCCTTTGTGTGTGAGAGGGAGAGTGTGTATGTGGAGTAGAGAGACCACTGATGATGTAAACCTAGTATAAGGGAATGGGGAATGGTGTGACATGTGTAGTAGCGAGATAGCACGGGTGCGGGCGGGGGGAACAGACTATTTGGAAGAGACATCGAGTGTGTGTGTGGGAGAGGGGTCTGAGAGCGAGAGAAAGAGAGAGCTAGCGACGGAGAGAGAGAGAGAGAGAGAGAGAGAGAGAGAGAGAGAGAGAGGGAGAGAGAGAGGAAGAGAGGGGGCGAGAGGGGTCGTTTGTGTCCATAAATGGCGTATACATAGGGAGACAATTTTGATGTTGTCCGAAATTGGCCTATGAACGGAGAGGCAAGGGAAGCGAGTCATCGTGTGTGTGATAGGGACTTCATGAGAGATCTAGAATAGATGGTGTAGAGAACAATGTGCGAAATCAAGAACGATTATACATTAGGGAGCTTTGCAAAGAGTCACGACATATATGTATACAGGGAAGGAGCTGGGGCGGGTCCGCATGTGGGAGAGATAGAAAGAGGAGAGTGGTGCACAAGGAGACAAAGTGTGCTTGTTTGCAGTGGGGTGGTGTGTGAGATGAGTGCGCGAGAACCACATAACTAGGGAGATACACATTTGGGGGCGACGTTTTGTGTGTATGGGAAATATACACTCTAGATAGTGCGGGTGCTTGGGTAAGAGAGATAGCGGGAGACCTAGAGAGTGAGGGAAGAGATGTGTGCATGCCCGAGAGACAAAGTGATAGAGACCTATGTTGGGTCCGGACTTTACAAGAGAGAGGGGTGTTAATGTGCTCGTGTGTTGGTGTTTGGGGGAGAGAATGACTTCTCTATGTGTGTGTGTGGTGGTGGGGGGGGGGGGTTGACTTAAGATAAAGAGTGAGGTGTCTATATTTGAGGGACTTTAGCGTAATTGAGATATTGTGCACTCATGGTTGATCAATTTGTTTCACAGTTTGTACTATGAGATAACGATACTTTTGAACATGCGTGATATACCTTGATGTACCAGAATTACAAACCTAAGATTGGAATTTTGGAATTCGACTCCATCATTAGCTTTTGTAATTCATTTAAACGGAGGTACATTTTTTAAGCCGGGATTTCGTGATTTCAAATTCTTATATCAAACCTAGAGATATACACATACGGGCATGTTCAAACTTTATAATCATCCACTTTATTCATACACATACACATTTTTGCTTTTGTCATCATATTTAGGATAAACACATTTGGAATTTCATTTGAATTGGACCGTATGATGGTATTTGCTTGTAGTAGCTCAATGATCCATATTTGAATTGAATGGACAATCTAAGTTTCGAGTTGGAGACATTGATTTTCAAAACTTGCACTTTTTTGCGTGCAAAACAAACAAACTGTCGGCCATGATATCATAGTCGGCCGTACGAGAGTAGAATACTTATAATTTTAGGCGCCAAAAGCTTTCAAACTTCCCGCTCACATCGAAATATCACGCGCCCGAAAGTTTAGCCCTGCGATATTCCTGTTTTACCCCTGCCACATGAACAGAAAAGAGCTGCTTTGGTAACTCCATTGTTTTCCCCTCTTTGCCCCCAACATTCTTCCCCGGAGCCCCTCCCCTTCCCCTCCCCGACCCCCCAACCACGGCAAGCCGCCGAATCTAGTCCTCCGCCGCAGCGGTGGACCTCACACCCCGCCGAATCAACCTTCCGCACCTTGGAACCCCCAACTGGCAACCACCACTTCACCGGAGCCGCTTCAGCGACTGGCTTGTCCACCGCTCCAGATCTCCTTGACCGCCATCATGGTCCACCGCACCGGATCTGCTTAGCCAGCGCCCTCGTCCACCACAGCGTAGGCCCTTCACTGACTCCCTCGTCAGCCCCTTCGCTGGCCCTACATACAAGCCCTCGTCCACCGCAACAGATCCTCCTCACCGAAAGCACTGTACAACGCACCCGCCGAAGCCTTCGTCCACTGCACCGGACCCGCTCCACGGACGCCATATTCAACTCCACCGGCCCTGCTTTACCGACGCCGCAGCCTCATCAGGTTATTTCAATTTGTACTCCTTCGGTTTTTCTCTTTATCGTGCAACTGTTCACTTACCACAGATGAGCTTTCTTGTATGTCGACAGGCGCCGCAACCGTAGCACCGGAGCCGATTCAGCGACGGCGACAGCCGGCCCAAACTCAACTGCAACACGAGCACCATCGACGATCCTTAGCTATCAAGTATGACAACGATACCCATACGCCGCCAAGAATCAGGTACTATTATCCAACGGCCGGCGCCTACGTTCATTTTCCTAGCATAAGCACCGCACCTTTGAATTTCTTCAGGGCATCATTCAGTTTTTCATGAGACGCGTTATTCTGCTTGCACCTTTAGGGCCATACTTCTGGCAGTGAACATGTTACATGTGCTAAATTACATACCAGTGCACATATAGTTAATATGCTTTAGTTTTGTTCTGATGCCACCTGTTGGTTCCATCAGACTGCTTAATGTTCTCTATGCTTAATTACACATCAGCAAACTAGCATGTGGTTCCGCTGCTTTTTGTTCGTTTTACCCTACATTTTCTGATGCTAGCTATTACATCACTGCTCCGAGCCTCTGTTCATTACTTGTTTGTGTGTTCTTGATCTTCCCAAGTTGCATGACTAATTTGATGCTTCTATTAATTATGGAGCTGCCAACCCCATCAAGCAAAATATTTGTTGTTTTGGGGCTGGCACCTCGAACAAGCATAAAAATAGAGGGAAGCAGATATATTGTCGTGTATGCACACACCCTTTTTTCATTAGTTTAGATGAACCATTGATGATCAATTCAGACCAGCGCATGCGATTAAAATTAATTTTACCTAAATAGATGGTGCAGAATAAACTACAACAACTAGATTTGCAACCACGGGATGCTGGCGATATCTTCAAAGAACATTGCAACAGCAGCTAGGCTTCACAGCAACATATGGTAAGCCAGTGTGTTTTAGTACATGTGAAATGTAATGCGAGTGGGCTGCTTTCTTGGCTTGTGCCCTCAACGTGTAATCCTACCGAATTACAAATAGTTCAGTTGTCTGCTTTGTTGTATTGCTTGGTTCGAATGCTTATTTGTTGTTACGCTATACCTGAGTTGGCCAATATGTCAGCAGTGCCTGCTGTACTATCGTAAAGAAATGCATGCCTATTTCATTCGAGTCCTTAACTTTTCCTCTCAACTTCATCACAAGACTGTCTTCGTAGTTTATATGAGGCCACACTGTTTAGTGCTTTCTCAGATTATTTCAACTGCTTAGATGCCTTGGCAACTTAAATATAGCGGTTGTACACTCCCTTTCAACTAGGGATGTCAACTGGGTCCCGTTTAATCCCGATTAAAGTCCACTAGTGGTATGATAGTTCAAAAGAGTTTTTGTTTTTTTGAGGAAAATGAACTAGGGAGGTAGCAAAAACTAACTAGATGGGACTGTCGGATGTCGTTTATTTGCCACTTACATCCCTAGTTTCATCTTACCATTTTAATTTCTTTTTGGCCGATGCTGCTTCGAACCATTTAAATATAGTTTGCCATGCTCGGCAATAATTCATCCGTCGTTTACCATGTAAGCTTACTGCCTGGATCATACGATAACTATCTCTTACTGATGTCCAGCGGAAACCTTTCAGGCTGCCGTTCACACTAGGACACAATGTACAACCCCAGAATCTATTTGTGGAAGCAGTGCGCCATCCATGTTACCAGATGGTAGCAGTTCAGAGGCAACACCGCCGGAGAGCAGTCTGAGCACAGATATTATAGTGCTTGAGGCTCTACTAGAGGCAGAAAGGGATGGTGTGGCTCCCATGAATGAGGTAATCTTTATCTTGAGGCTGGAAATTACGGAATTAGCGGCACGCATTATGCAAGCAACCCAAGAATTGGAGGAAGTAAGAATGTTGCATTTGAAGACGGAGGAGGTCCTGCTGTTTCTGCTATCTGAAGCCCAAGGTAATCCTGGTTCTTCTTTAGATACCAGTTGAAATTGTCATTAGATTATTGTACTTGCATGTTGTGTCATGTCTCTGAATGGATTATGTTGCAAGACCCCCTATGTTGTCCATGTGTTGTAATGATCCGAATTTTTTAGGCGAGGTAATCCTCCGTACTTGTATGATTGACATAAGGTGAACTATTTTTCGTGTGAGCATATTGTATTGGATGAAATAACTGTTTGACTCAGAGTGTATCCAACCTACTGAATTCGAAGATCACGACATTTCTAAATCATAATCATATATAAAGGTGGAATAAATCTTTGTTGTGGTTTTGAAGAAATAAATAACAAAATGTATAATTATCTGTGGATATTCATAATCGAATACAAATTGGATTTGAATTTAGTTTGCCAGGTCCCGGGGCAAACGTGAATGCTAATTCTCCCAAGTTTTGAACGAAGCGGCTAAACACCCACTATAATTTGTGGGCTGCCCGAAGCAAGTGTTTGCGAGATGGAAATTACTGTCTACCCCTGACTTGACATCCTTATCGACCGGATTTACACTGCTGTCGATAGGGGTAGACTAGTAACTTCAATCAGACGTGACACAACGGCCTCTGAGCCCATTCAGACACGGTGGGCGCCAAACGTGGGCGGCAAAACACATTTGATTCAAGCTCGTCCGAAAGACATGTGTCTCTTCCTCCATTTCCCCATTCATACACAGTGGGCGGAAAAACAAACTCTCCTCATCTAAAATCGATGTAGGCTAATATTTTAAATAGGGGCAGATGTGTACCTTCCATCAGACGTGACACAACCGCCCTACCTGTCAGCCCCGTTCATACACCGTGGGTGGCAAAACACCCTCTCCTCGCCCGAAATAGTTACCGGCAAATATTTGGGAGATGCGAGATTACCGTCCTATCCCCAACCGACGCGATGTCCGATATTTTAAACGGGGGATAAGTTCGTAACTTTCCCCCATTTCAGAGAAGCGCGTCCCAAAGTTTGAGATCCCCCTCCCCTCCATTTGCTCATTCATACACCGTCGGTGGCACGACAACCTCCGCACTGCGGCCAGCCTCCTCCGTCCGCCACCCCATCCTCCACCTTGCCGGAGCCGCTACCCCTACCCCGTCGTCCACTGCAAGAGATGGACGTCTCTCATCCACGGCGCTGGACCAGGATCCTTTCATTGCCTCCTCTCGCTTCATCGGCGCCGTCGTCCACCTTGCCGTTGCCGCTCCTACGACCGCCTCGTCCACGGCAACAGGATATATCCCCCGACCCGGCCGTCTGCCGTCTAAAGTCTTCTTCCCCGCCGCCGACAGCCATCGCACCCGCAGCACCCTCAACGTATCAGCATAGGCCTACACGACGTCGCAAGAGAGGTGGTACTCTTCCATATGTGCTTAAGTTATTGATCTCACCCGGAAAATAGATCGTAATTTGTTTGTTGTACTTTTCTTGTCCGTACCAAATCGTAGTGGCTAGTTGAAAGCAAACATTGGTTGCGAAGTAGCTTTGTCCGGTTTGCACCTTCAGATCCACCATGGCATGGGCACTATACTCGTAAAGCTTATGGTTCCCCCCCTTTATATTCACTACCATCATCGTAGGTGCTTCGTGTCGTGCTAGCACTACTCCTCAAGACCTCAACCCAAAGCTTACGTGTTGAAATACGGATCTGATATGATGCTCATATCACTAAAACAGAGAATGTTTAATTGGTCACCTAATGTTCCTATATTCATTTCAAAAAGCATGTGCGCCACCCACTGGTCCAGCTAGTTCCACTTTCCTGATTTTTCTCTTGATGCTTAGGGTTTTCCCCTTTTATCTACTCTACTATGATCTGTGTAGGTGCTTTCTGTCGTACTAGCATTACTCCACCCTTCAAGCTAAACAACACAACACTCAGAATTCGAAAGCTTAGTTGTTCAAATATGATTGTGATATGATACTGATATTAGTTAACCGACACATTTAATTGGTTAGCTAAAGGTCCCACTTGAGTTTCCAAATGCATGTCGCGACATATAGAGAGACAACATAATTGCATTTCTTTGTCACTTGTTGACCGTACTTTCTTGTCCATACCAAATCTTAGTTGTTATTTCAAAGCAAACATCGGTTGCTAACTACTCTTTGCGCGGTTTGCAGCTTCAGATCTGCCATCCCACTGCCACGGTCAACACTGTACTCATCATGCTTATGTTTTCCTCATTTTATGATGACCACAATCAGCCTACGTGGTTCGTGCCGTAATAGCACTGCTCCACCCATCGAGCTAAACAAGCTTAGTTGTACAAATTCATATCTGATATTATTGCTGGTATTAGTAAAACTGAGAGATGTTTAATTGGTTAGCTAAATGTTCCTACTTTAGTTTCGAAATGCATGTGAGCCACATATGGAGAGACCGGAAAGAATAGTATTTCTCTATGCGCTCTGGTTCATCATGGGTGGCCAACCGACATTGTATTGAAAGACTTGTAATATCTTCAATCTGCTTGCTCTTCTGCTCTTCTTTAAGATGATACTCTTCTCTTGCGGTCGACTGGTCAGGTCGAGTTGTTCTCCCTTAGTATATTTTGAATCTGTCAGGTCAGGTCGACTTGTTCTTCTTTACTATATGTTGAAGCTATCATCTGCGAAGTGTCATCACTTCTGGAGCTCTCATATTTTGAGTAGTAGGCCACATTATATTAATGCACACAACAAATTACAGCATGCATGGCATCTTTTAAAAGAATTGCAGAGATAGCACAAAGGGGTTACAGGGAGGCAGTATTGGATTAGAATCACTTCTGCATTACAAAGAAAATCTCACTTGTTTTTATGTTTTCATGCATGTCAGATATTCAACATTATCAAAATGAATATGAGAATGGGCGCATGAGAGGAATATTGCGAAACGATCCACTGGCTAACAAACTTGGCATGGTGGAGGATGGCCTATCTTATTCACCCATCAAGGTGCTTGCTCTAACTTTGCAAAGTTGTATTGGTCGCACATATTTTGCATCTGACCTCTTGCATTACTTCTACTTTGTTACACCATCTACTTAGTTTAAGCATCATATATGAGTATATGCCATACCTATCCATTGTCTGTACCTATTCCATGTGTCGTCACACTATGTTTTTCCAGTCAAATGTTGTTCTTTCGTAATAGATGTCCAAAAGGAAGAGGGTGAGTGCAGATCCTCAAGGAGTACAAACTAGGTATTTGAAAAAGGTAGTGATACCTGTTAAATCAGATAGATCAGCAGCCACAGAAAACACAGGCCCAACTGTACCACACTTTACCCCTACTCCAGTGGCCAAACCCCTATTAGAACTGCTGGGAGCCCAGCATCAGGTACTGTCTATGGTATCAATTCAAAATTTGAACTCCTAAATTTCTACTTGTGCCTTACCTTCTCTCTTGTATGAAAACTAATTTCAGATGAATCTCCTTTCTCAAAGGATCATACGATCTCAAAACAATAATGGGCTCTGCATTGCTCTTGTCAGTACCTCTCTCCCTTTTGCCTTGTAACGCTGTACTTAATTAATTGCTATTTGATTATGTATCATCAGTCTGCACCTGAGCTTCATTATCCTCTGTTTCTTCCAATATTATTTGATCTATATTTACTCTTTGCAAAATGTAGAATAATGGCAACGCTTATAAAGATTTTTCTTTGGGGAATTTATTGAATTATCCTTCCATCAACATGGAGAAGGGCTTTGTCCAGCCCGTGTTAACATGTAATGTAAGTTCATCCTTCTCAAGCCTTCAAACTTTGTTCTAGTATAGATTTGGATAGGCATCATTTCCTCCACTGCTGTTTGCTTTGCTGTTTACATCTGATTGGATGTGTGCAACAACTACCAGTTTCAAATTGTAGTTGTAAAAACATGTTCCTTATGCAGAACAGATCCATTTATTTGCTTATATAATTGTGAAACCTGTTACGTGTCTCCTTGTTTCTCTTTCAGACTCGTATCTCTTACTCCAGGCAGAACTTTAGGGAAGATAGTGAGCGAAACCATCTTGAGGACAGCGAGATGACCCCAAGGTCCTGTCTTGTTGAAGACAGTGAGTTGAAGCTACTCACCAGCAGGTGTGAGACAACCTTTGTGCAGTCGCTGCCTCAATCAGTTCGACTTCTTCAATCTCAACTTAAAGTGGAAAGGCTTGCTTCAGCTCAGCTCCGACTTGAAGTCAAAGATGTAATGAAGATGTCAGAGGACTGCCATGCGCATCATCATGCCTTAATCTAGTGTTGATGCATCTATCGTTGACACAACTGAGGTCTACTCAGCTTATTCAGCTGTTTGGGGGGCCCGACGTGGCCAGGCCTAGTGCCTTCTGAAGTGCTCTCAGTTTTGAATATTCTTTTGTTGGCGCGTTTATTTGCACTGGTGGCGAACTTTGATGCCCAGTGGATGTAATATGTGTGATAGCCTAGCGTAAGTTGCTTGCTTATTTATTTCCTTGTTGTCTTGTTTATTTGTTTGCTTGTAGTCATTGTAGTTCTTTTTCCGCGGTTTGCTGGTGGCTGCAATAACCTATTTTTTAAAACTAGGCCACAATAACCATGGGCTAATATTTACTGTAGTGACACTGGGCCTCCTACGGGCCGTAGACACAGTGGGCCTTCTATGGGCCGTAGAAACAGTGGGACTTCTACGGGCCATAGAAACAATGGGCCTTCTACGGGCCGTATCATCAATGGGCCTTATACGGGCAGTATGATAGATTGGCCAAACATGGGCCAATAAGAGGCCGCATTATGGCCGTAAACGGGCTAGAGTTGGAATCGTCCGTTCATGGGCCGACCATAACGGGCCATCGTTAATAGGCTGTATTTGATGACGCTATGAAAATGGCCCAACGTATTAACAAACCACAAACGGGCCGACTGTAACCACGGGCTGAATTTGGCCCACAAGCAGAAAATGACAATAACGGGCCGTAAGTAAACGAATGCTGGAAATGAGCCCAAGAATAAATGGGCTCTGAGAAGGCTGAAAGATAACATGGGCTGGAAACGGCCCAACGGAATAATGGGCCGTTAATGGGTATAAAGTGATACACTATTCATTACGGGCCAGTTTCACCACGGGCCGTTAATGGGTGTAAAGTGATACACTGTTCATTACGGGCCAGTTTCACCACGGGCCGTTAATAGGCCAAGAGTTACATAGGGCCTCATATGGGCCGAAAGACATCATGGGCCATACATGGGCCAGAAGTGAAAACGGGCTTGAATCATATTGGGTGGTCCAGATGACGCTACTGGGCCTAATTCGGATAGGGCGTAACGGGCCTTGGGTTAGCGGGCTGTAAATGGGCTATATGCGAACAGGCCGTTAACAGGCTTTACATGGGCCGGCCCGCCACCTTTTGACCAAGTCAAACGGGTCGGCCTTTTCACAGGAATGGGCCTCTGTTGGGCCATGCCACGTGTCGACGTATCATAGGCGCCTTCTGTCCAATGAGTGGATGACATCTGTGCCAACGATGAGCCGACACGTGTTTCCTCCAGCCAATGATGATTTTACACGTGGAAAATCCCCATTGGTCGGGGCTGTTAATGGGTTATCGGATCCAAAACCCGACCCGATAGCTTAGCGGTGTTCCGTTACGGTGGATGCCACGTGTCGGTCACCCTTGACGAAAGCACTTCTGTGACGCGGGATATATCGTCATGGAAGTGGACACTTCCGTGATGATAGTTTTGGTAATGTCATGGAACACTTCTACGACAGCACAGGCATGACTATCTTGATTCTGTCATAAAATCGTCATGGATGTACATGCATGACAGAAAATGCGACCTACTATGACAAACACGTATCATCACGGAAGTGTATTTTTTTGTAGTGAGAGTCGCCGGTAAACCGGCTCTTTGTGTTTAGCCCTAGAGATTGTTTCTTCTTGCTTTCTTGCTTGTCCCCCTTTGGGGAGCCCTGCCCCTCCTTATATATGTTGAAGGGGCGGGCTACATGTGGAGTCCTATTAGGATTAGGACTAGTCTATCTCTAATACAAACCGGATACAAGTCCAGGTCTTAACTCCTTGTAAGACAAATATTCCTTATGCCTCTCCTTGTAAACCGGCCCACCATCACATGAACCGGCCTACTGGGCCTTGGGCCTTGTCGTCCATCTGACCTGTCTGCCGGTTTACTAATGAGTTGTAATATTTCAGGCTGGTCGCCGTAAACCGCCAGGTCCGGGCGGGTCGCCAGTGAGTCGCCAAGTCCGGCTGAGTCATATATCCGGCCGGGTCATACCGCGGGGTATATCCCCGACATTAGCCCCCAGTTTAATTTGGATTTATCCATGTTAAACTGACCCTGCAAAATAACTCAAGAACAAATTTGACAGGTTGTGCTCCGGGTTAAGTATTCTTGTAAGCTGACACCTGATCATCCTTAAGTCCTTGACATTTTCTCCTGGAAAATCCGGGTCAATAGGCCAGCTTCATAATCCATTTGCTGACATTGGCTCTTGTAAAGAAATATTATAAGAAATGATCCATTTGAGTCGGCCTTCAATGCTCTAATTTGACAAAAATATTGGTCTTGAAATATTCAACTGATATTCAGCCGGCTTGAAGATGTAGAACTTGCCGGTTTATGATTACCACCATTGTTGGGTTATAAAAACAGATAATTCTGGGTCATGATTGTTGCCAACGCCGGTTCATGATTGTTGCCAATGCCAGTTCATGATTATTGATGACGCCGGGTTGCAGCCACAGGGTCATAATGATTGGTGACGCTGGGTCAAGCTGGTTTGCTCAAACAGAGAATTTGAAAATATTTCTTCGATAATAATATAATACCTGTAGCCCCCAAGTCTTGAGCAGAACAAAGTGATGGCTTAAGACTTGCTTCAATATAAATGTTGCAACCTTGAAGAAATCCAGATTGTTCATCTTAGTCATTAGTCACAACTGAATATTCCATATTATGTAGCCCCCAAGTGCCGGGTTGTCATGCTTGCAGCAACCTGGGACTTGTCATGGCCTGATGCTCAAAAAACTTCAACCAGTATAGCCCCCGAGGGTCGGATCATTATGCAATAATGAGCAGGGACTTTATAAATATGATCAAGCTTGAATTGTTGACAGGAGCAATTGGTAGCCCCCAAGGGCCGCCTCACAATAATGTGATGAGTCGGGTCTTCAATAAAGTGAGCAAAAATGACTTTGCATTAGCCCCCAAGTGTCATGGTGCATGCTTGCAGCGACTTGAGACTTGCATATTTGATGAAATCTCAACGTGAATAATGTAGCCCCCAAGTGCCGGGTCGTAAGCCTGCAGCGACTCGGGACTATTCCTTCAATTGTAGAATAAATCATACCTATTGATAATATAATAGCCATTGTGCTAAAGCGACTTTGAAAACCTTAATCATAATACTGGTTACTGATAACCATAATAAAATCCAGCCATGTTGGCTATTTGAAGATTTGAATAATATAATCCAATGATTTATGAGCGCATGATTCCAATGGCGCAATCCAAATATATACTGGCGACTTATAATCCCAAGCCAGTCCGGGTTAATGAACACTGGATAATTTATCATCATACTGGCGACTTATAGTCGAAAGCCAGGCCGGGTTAATAAACACCGGATAATTTATCATCATACTGGCGACTTATAGTCCAAAGGCTGGCCGGGTTAATAAACACCGGATAATTTATCATCATATTGGCGACTTATTCAACCTATTTCTGCATACAACAAGTTTAAAGTGTCCTGGCGGTTTACCGCCGGATGGGTCATAATGCCCAACATATAACCCGGGTTTATAACCAAGGCTGCACTTAAGAATAATCAAATATGAAATATATCATACCTGTGACATTGAATCACCTCGTTGGTTTACCAACTTTTTGTAGTAAGGGTGATAATCCCAATCTTGAGTACTGATAACTCCTTCATATTGTGCCGATTTATGATAAAACCATACCGGGTTGTGATAAACACCGGTTTATCCATATTCAATTCTGGCGACTTATAGTCGAAACCTGACCGGGTTGATAATCTCCGGATCATGACTGATCATATACTGACAACTTGTAGTTGACAACCTAACCGGGTTGATAAACACCGGTTTGAAAACATCACAAATCTTATCAAAAGAAAGAGAAACTTTGCAAAAGGCAAATAAAACCGTTGTAGTCGAGGCTTTTCACGGGCTGCCAGGCCCCAAATTTGATCAAGAGGTGTAGCTATGGTTCGGGTTCGATCAAGCCCCCAAGTGATGCTATGGCATTACGCCGATCAAGAGGTGTAGCTATGGTTCGGGTTCGACTAAGCCCCCAAGTGATGCTGTGGCATTACGCCGATCAAGAGGTGTAGCTATGGTTCGGGTTCGAGCAAGCCCCCAAGTGATGTTGTGGCATTACGCCGATCAAGAGGTGTAGCTATGGTTCGGGTTCGACCAAGCCCCCAAGTGATCAATAATATGATAAGCCAATAAGGCATGATACCCATGTTTGAACCGCGCATCATGGCAGCAGGTCCTCTTTGGCACCCTTTAACTTTTTGCAAGAGATAAATCCTTCTTGAACCGGGATTTTGAACCGGATATTGAGAGCTTCAAAGCTTAGTGGGAGAACAGATTTCCCTTAAACCGGATTGCAAACCGGAATCTTCATTTTCAGCCGGAAATTTTCTGACGGCCTTTCAACTCGAACTTGCGAGAAGTTAATTCCTTTTTGAACCGGACATTTTTAAACCGGATTTGAGCGCTTCAGAGCTTTGTGGGAGAACAGATTTCCCTTGAACCGGATTGTAAACCGGATATTTGAGAGCTTCAGTGAGACTGACTTCCCTTGAGCCGGATTTTAAACCGGAATCCTTTCTGATGACCCGGAACTTCTTCATTGAGCCGGGATTTTGTAACTGTCATATACTTTCTAAACCGGAAATTTTCTGACGGCCTTTAAATTTTCATGAATATAACAGTAGCCTCCGGGACCGGGTTATCCTTCCCTCCATCGTCCTGGGATTCTTAAATTTGCTGAAACTGGCAAGATTTGCTGAGTCATGTCATCGTAGCCCCCGAGTCTCAAAGGTGACTCGAGGAGTTGGCTTGAGATTCTCCGTAGTTGACTGTGATATAAACCGGCATAACTTGTATATCATTGGTGTTGATAGCACGATGTGAACCCATAGAAGGTTGAGGTGACTGCGGCGGGTTATAAATGATCCCGTATGAGCCGTGTCAGCAACTCGGCCAATGGTTCCTTCCAACTGGCTATTTGAAGTTAACCAAACTGTAGTGGCAGCGATTTGTGCGCATGTCCATTGAGCCATCCAGCGCAGACGGCGGCTTATGATAATTTGCCTCCAATTTGTTGGAAGAAAACCGGGCTACCCAAGCAGTGACTTGCTCATACTCAATAGACAGCTCATGCAGACAGGTGCAGCCTGGTGTGTTGATGTAGACCAGACCGCAAGGAACGGACGGAAAATACGACCGCGGCATCAGAGGCGGCACAGACAGATGAATCGACCGCGGCATTGTAAACCGGCGCAGGTGGGAGAATCGGCCGCGGGGGGCAGACAATAAGTCAATCACGTGTGTTGATGTAGTGGGGGTGGCAACCTGCGCAGGATGAGCGCTAGTGCAAAAATAATATTTGGTCACGCCCCTTTTGCAACACCTTTTTGTAAGGAATAATGGTCCTGCGAAAAAAATATCATAGACCAAGTAATTGTTCTTTGATAAAAACAATATGTGCTAATATAATAAACTTAGATGGATAACACCTGATTTGTTCGCAGACAGATGATCTGTATGCCATACAACAGATGATCCGTATATATCCGTAGATAACCGTTTAGTGTTGTGTCCTTGATGCCTCATTTGCTGATGCATTTGTTGCTATATATTTTGCTATATCATGGACATCTGCATTGAGCTTGGGACAACTCCCTGAGTGTGACCACCAAACTGTAATGAGACTGTTTGTGCTTGATGGTGAAAAATGCATCGGCATGCCCATACTCAGTAAAGGTTGAACAGAGGGCCTCTGTGATGCAAACTCTGATTTTGAAGGAGAAATATGTACGTGTCTCTTTCACTTGGGATAGAACATGAGTGTTCAGAGGGTTAGGCTGACTAGGACCAAGAGTATCTTTCCTCGTTTGCTGCTGTAGAGGAACTTGGAAGCAGGCCGATCGTGGCCACAGCGGTGGCTCAACAGGGAGGCAAGCTGGCCACGCAAGTCGAGGATGAGGCGGGCTGCAATAGAGATCCGGCTCAACTCGGAGTAGCTCGAGGCGGCGGGTTGACGACACTGACCTGAAGCGGGGTTACGCTCGGCAGAGGTGGCGGTTCAACAAGGCCATGGTGATAGCAGCTCATCGACGAGGTCGAGCTTGAGCGGTTCGAGATGGCGGTTTGAACGGCGCGAGGCAGAGATGGCCGGCGGCTCCGCGGAGGCGAGTCCGCGACGAGGTGAGGGCGGCTCATAACAGAGGGCTTGGCGATGAACCACCGCAAAGAAATAGCGACTGCGAAGTCGGTAACTTGAACCAGGAGGAGCAGCTTCACGCAGCGACCCGACACACAGCTTGAGACGGTAGGAGCATCAAGAGCAGCCTGACGCGCATGAAACTTTGAGGCGGTCACGGCACAGGACGGCAGCGGATGTAGCAAAGTCGTCCCAGGGCCGGGGCGGCTCAGCAGTGGAGGCGCGCCGACGGTGGCCGATAAGGTGCCCGGAGGCGGCACGGACCAAGGCCAGCGCAGGAGGGCGGCTTGGGGCTGAAACGGCGGCGGCTCGAAAGGCCGGCGCGCCCGCAGCATGTCCGTGGCTAGTGGTAGAGGCAACCGCGGTGGCTTCATGTCAGAGGCTCGCGGACGGCCACGGCAGGAGCCGCTGTTCCTCGAGCCAAGGCCATGAAAACAGTGATTTAAAGTGCAGGCGGAGGCCACGCGACAGGCCATGGGGCGAGCGGCTGAGTCCGTGGTTGAGCGGAGGTAGGCCAGGCAGCTCGGAGGCAGAGCAGCGCAAATTGCGGCGGAGTATTATTCTGCGTCGTGGTCATATCCGCTTCTGAATCGTGGGCGACTTGATTGACCCTCATCCGCTTCCATCTCCAAGTCGTGGCCTTCTTCCTTCAGTAATTGAAAAACTGAACTATTACTACCAACAACTCCACGTACTAGTACAAGTTGATTTTTTTAGATTTGACTATTCTTCACGTCAAGGAAAAAAGATAGCAGCAGAAGTTTGATTCCCACGGCCTGAGACATGTGGACATGAATAGTAGTGGAGCTCGGCGGATTAGGCGGTAGCCTCGGATGACTTGCGCGCTTGCCCGACAAGATGTATCTCCAGTATTGCATATAGGACGCGAGGGCAGCAGCTAGTCGATCGATCAGTTCCAAGCTTTATGTCTGTCTTGATTATTTGCAACTTCATCGGTAAATCATCCATGCTGCAGTCCTTGTCTTGGACTCGGCAAAACACACGATGCGGCGGTGCGCACATCAACCCTAATTTTTCCTTGAACGCAAATCTCATAAATTGCACGCCTTCTAAATTGGTTCTTCTTCATCCGGCGGGTTGTAAACTTCTCGATCCCTGGAAGAGATCCCTCCAAGAACTCAACACTACCGTGCGCAGGCCCCACGGTGGGCGCCAACTGTCGTGGTTTTGTCATGGCAGATGTCCTTAGTGTCAGGACTTAGTCGCGAGGCCAACGCATCCATGTGGTAGCTTGAGAGGGGTTGAGCGGAATCGAGAGACGCAACACAAGACAAGGATTTAGACAGCTTCGGGCCCCGGGAAACATCATCGGGTAATAACCCTGCATGCTGTTTGAGGCTAGGTCTCATTATGATCACGAGAGAGTCGCCGGTAAACCGGCTCTTTGTGTCTAGCCCTAGAGATTGTTTCTTCTTGCTTCCTTGCTTGTCCCTCTTTGGTGAGCCCTGCCCCTCCTTATATATGTTGAAGGGGCGGGTTACATGTGGAGTCCTATTAGGATTAGGACTAGTCTATCTCTAATACAAACCGGATACAAGTCCAGGTCTTAACTCCTTGTAAGACAAATATTCCTTATGCATTTCCTTGTAAACCGGCCCACCATCACATGAACCGGCCTACTGGGCCTTGGGCCTTGTCGTCCGTCTGACCTGTCTGCCGGTTTACTAATGAGTAGTAATATTTCAGGGGGTCACCGTAAACCGCCAGGTTCTGGCGGGTCGCCAGTGAGTCGCCAAGTCCGGCTGAGACATATATCCGGCCGGGTCATACCGCGGGGTATATCCCCGACAGGAGCCAAAGAATATTCTCAAGTATTAGCAGTTGAGTTGTCAATTCAACCACACCTGGATAACTTAATATATGCAGCAAAATATTTAGTAGCAAAGTAGTATGGAAGTAATGGTAAAGGTGGCAAAAGTAACAGTAGCATTTTTGTAGTAATTGTAACAGTGGCAACGGAAAAGTAACTAAGCAAAGATCAATATGTGAAAAGCTCGTAGGCATTGGATCAGTGATGGATAATTATGTCAGATGCGATTCCTCATGCAACAGTTATAACATAGGGTGACACCGAACTAGCTCCAGTTCATCAATGTAATGTAGGCATGTATTCCGAATATAGTCATATGTGCTTATGGAAAAGAACTTACATGACATCTTTTGTCCTACCCTCCCGTGGCAGCGGGGTCCTATTGGAAACTAAGGGATATTAAGGCCTCCTTTTAATAGAGTACCGGACCAAAGCATTAACACATAGTGAATACATGAACTCCTCAAACTACGGTCATCACCGGGAGTGGTCCCAATTATTGTCACTTCGGGGTTGCCGGATCATAACACATAGTAGGTGACTAATGACTTGAAAGATAGGATCAAGAACTCACATATATTCATGAAAACATAATAGGTTCAGATCTGAAATCATGGCACGCGGGCCCTAGTGACAAGCATTAAGCATAGCAAAGTCATAGCAACATCAATCTCAGAACATAGTGGATACTAGGGATCAAACCCTAACAGAACTAACTCGATTACATGATAAATCTCATCCAACCCATCACCGTCCAGCAAGCCTACGATGGAATTACTCACGCACGGCGGTGAGCATCATGAAATTGGTGATGGACAATGGTTCATGATGACGACGGCGACAGATTCCCCTCTCCGGAGCCCCGAACGGACTCCAGACCAGCCCTCCCGAGAGAGATTAGGGCTGGGTGGCGGCTCCGTATCGTAAAACGCGATGAATCTTTCCCTCTGATTTTTTTCTCCCCAAACGTGAATATATAGAGTTGGAGTTGAGGTCGGTGGAGCACCAGGGGGCCCACAAGGCAGGGGGCGCGCCCAGGGGGTAGGCGCGCCCCCACCCTCGTGGACAGGGTGTGGGCCCACTAGCCTTGATTCTTTCACCAGTATTTTTATTAATTCCAACAATATTCTCCGTGAAGTTTCTGGTCATTCCGAGAACTTTTATTTCTGCACAAAAATAACACCATGGCAATTCTGCTGAAAAAAGCGTCAGTACGGGTTAGTTCCATTCAAATCATGCAAGTTAGAGTCCAAAACAAGGGAAAAAGTGTTTGGAAAAATAGATACGATGGAGACGTATCAACTCCCCCAAGCTTAAACCTTTGCTTGTCCTCAAGCAATTCAGTTGACAAACTGAAAGTGATAAAGAAAAACTTTTGCAAACTCTGTTTGCTCTTGTTGCGTAAATATGTAAAGCCAGCATTCAAGTTTTCAGCAAAGATTATGAAGTAACCATATTCACAATAACACTTAGGTCTCATGTTTACTCATATCAATGACATAATCAACTAGCGAGCAATAATAATAAATCTCGGATGACAACACTTTCTCAAAACAATCATAATATGATATACCAAGATGGTATCTCGCTAGCCCTTTCTGAGACCGCAAAACATAAATGCAGAGCACCTCTGAAGATCAAGGACTGACTAAACATTGTAATTCATGGTAAAAGAGATCCAGTCATAGTCATACTCAATGTAAATTAATAGTAATGGATGCAAATGACAGCAGTGCTCTCCAACTGGTGCTTTTTAATAAGATGAGGAAGACTCAACATAAAAGTAAATAGATAGGCCCTTCGCAGAGGGAAGCAGGGATTTGTAGAGGTGCCAGAGCTCGATTTTCAAATAGAGATAAATAATATGTTGAGAGGCATACTTTCATTGTCAACATGACAACTGAGAGATCTCGATATCTTCCATGCTACACACATTATAGGTGGTTCCCAAGCAGAATGGTAAATTTATACTCCCCCTCCACCAACAAGCATCAATCCATGGCTTGCCCGAAACAATGGGTGCCTCCAACTAACAACAGTCCTAGGGGAGTTTTGTTTGCAATTATTTTGATTTGATTTGAGCATGGGACTGGGCATCCCGGTGACCAGCCATTTTCTCGTGAGTGAGGAGCGGAGTCCACTCCTCTTGAGAATAACCCGCCTAGCATAGAAGATACAGACAACCCTAGTTGATACATGAGCTATTCGAGCATGCAAAACAGAATTTCATTTGAAGGTTTAGAGTTTGGCACATACAAATTTACTTGGAACGGCAGGTAGATACCGCATATAGGAAGGTATGGTGGACTCATATGGAATAACTTTGGGGTGTATGGAAGTGGATGCACAAGCAGTATTCCTGCTTAGTACAAGTGAAGCTTAGAAAAAGACTGGGAAGTGACCAACTAGAGAGCGACAACAGTCATGAACATGCATTAAAATTAATAAACATTGAGTGCAAGAATGAGTAGGATATAATCCACCATGAACATAAATATCGTGGAGGCTATGTTGATTTTGTTTCAACTACATGTGTGAACATGTGCCAAGTCAAGCCACTTGAATCATTCAAAGGAGGATACCACCCTATCATACCACATCACAACCATTTTAATAGCATGTTGGCACGCAAGGTAAACCATTATAAACTCCTAGCTAATTAAGCATGGCATAAGCAACTATAATCTCTAATTGTCATTGCAAACATGTTTCATTCATAATAGGCTGAATCAGGAACGATGAACTAATCATAATTACAAAAACAAGAGAGGTCGAGTTCATACCAGCTTTTCTCATCTTAGTCAGTCCATCATATATCGTCATTATTGCCTTTCACTTGCACGACCGAACGGTGTGGATAATAATAATAGTGCACGTGCATTTGGACTAAGGTGGAATCTGCAAGCATTCAATACAAGGGAGAAGACAAGGCAATATGGGCTCTTGGTTAAATTAACAATAATGCATATAAGAGCCACTACAACATTTTCATTATGGTCTTCTCCTCTCGACCCCCAAAGAAAAGAAAAGAAATAAAACTATTTACACGGGAAAGCTCCCAACAAGTAAAAGAAGAACAAGAAATCTTTTTGGGTTTTCTTTTAGTTACCACTACTACAGGCATGGAAAGTAAACTAACTAAAAGCTGCAACTAATTTTTTTGGTTTTTCTTAAGGTTTTCAAACACACAAGAAGAAAGCGAGAAAATAAAATAAACTAGCATGGATAGTACAATGAAACAGTATGAGCACCGACAACTAGAATGAGTGTGTGAACATGAATGTAATGTCGGTGAGAAATACGTACTCCCCCAAGCTTAGGCTTTTGGCCTAAGTTGGTCTATGCCCAAGGATCAAAGCTACTCTCTCAGGTGTACTGAGGAGGTTCCTCGGGGTGCCACTGGTTGGCGATCTCCTCCGGATCCCACCGATAAACAGACTGATGGTGAGGACCAAGTGGTGGCTCCAGCTCGGGCTCTGGAGCTGGTATTAGGTTCCGGTAGGCATGAATGGCCTCCGGCAGAACAAGGTACATGCCTGAAGATATGTTGAACAAAGAAGGAGCAGGCAAGGTAATAGTCCCAAAGTAATTTTTATCAAATATCAATCTATAGTTAAGCATCTTTTTCTTATTCTTAACAATAAAATCAGGTGCTACCATACTCTTGTAGTCTAGAAAGACAGGGGGCATCAACTTTTCTTCTTTCTCATAATGCCTAATAGGTATATTAAAGTGTGCAGCAAGGTGCGAAGCAAAGATGCCCCCGAGGACGGGACCCTTTGTGCGATTCAGATTTAACCTTTTAGCAACAATAGCACCTAAACTGAAAGTAGTATCACGAAACAAGGCATGGCGCAAAATAACAATATCAGGAGCACTAAGGTTCCCACAGTTCCCACGACCAATTAAACATCTACTAGCAAATATTGCAAAGTAACGCAGAACAGGAAAATGTATGCTAGTGATTCTTGCATCAGAAACCTTCCTCGTTTCCCCTACAGCAATCATATCAATAAACCCTTCCACATCATTACGATGTGGTTCCTCTATGCTGCCCTCAAAGGGTATCTTACAGACCCGGCAGAAATCAAATAGTGAGATCTCCTTAAACTCATCATATAAATAAAAATCCACCAAAGGTGGTGATCTCCTAGCATGGAAACGAAAATTTTGCACAAAAATATTAGTGAGTAGGAGATACTGTTTGCGCTGGTCGTGGAGGAAGTCGGTGAGACCCGCATTCTCAGCCAAATAATAAAAATCATCATGAATCCCGGCTGCTCTCAAGAACTCATCACAAGGCCATTCACACGGCCGAACCTCCGCGGTGCGAGGGAGATTATATTTGGGCTTCTTATCCTCTTCACTTTGCTTATCCTTCGAGCTTCGGCTAGAAGAGCCCCTCAAAAATCTCTTAATCATTTTCTGAAAATTTCTGAATTTTTTAGTAACTTAAATTAAAAGTGAACCAAACTCAACAAAATTGATAGCAACTACTCCCGCAAGTGCCTAGAGACTATATCATGCATTAGAACTACTTGGGACCAAATAAATTTGACATGCAAGCTCAAGAACAGGGTCACCAAAGCAGCAAAAAATTGCAATGAATAAAGCACTAGAACAAAAACTAATTGGACCATTGGAGGAGTCACATACCGAAGAACAATCCCCCAAAGCAGTTTTGTGAGTGGAGCTTTGAGCAAGGAGATCGAAAATCGGAGCAAGAAGAGCAAGAACTCGTGCTTGAGCTGATTGGTGATTTTTTTCGGGAGGAAGAAGGAGTGTGTGGGTGCAGGAATAAGTGGAGGGGGGCCACCAGGGGCCCACGAGGCAGGGGGCGCGCCCAGGGGGGTGGGCACGCCTTGGACCCTCGTGGCTAGGAGCTTGCTCCCCCTACTGTGTTCTCAGTGCCAGATATTCTCAAATATCCTAGAAAAAATCATATTTCATTTTCAGGTCATTTGGAGAACTTTTATTTTTTGGGTATTTTTTATTGCACGGATAAATCAGAAAACAGGCATAATATACTAATTTTGCTTTATTTTTCTAAATAACAGAAAGTAAAAGGAGGGTACAGAAGGTTGTGCTTTCTAACTTCATCCATCTCATGCTCATCAAAAGGAATCCACTAACAAGGTTGATCAAGTCTTGTTAACAAATTCATTCTGAATCGCATGAAACCGGAGAAATTTCGAATAACACTAAGTTACCTCAACGGGGATATGCACGTCCCCAATAATAAGAGTATCATATTTCTTCTTGACAGTAGGAAGAGGAAATTCAAAACCTCTGATAGTAATCGATGGAATTTTTCCAATAGAATTGATACTGTGGACTTGAGGTTGTTTCCTCGGAAAGTGTACCGTATGCTCATTACCATTAACATGAAAAGTGACATTGCCTTTGTTGCAATCAATAACAGCCCCTGCAGTATTCAAAAAGGGTCTAAGGATAATCGACATACTATCGTCCTCGGGAATATCAAGAACAACAAAGTCCGTTAAAATAGTAACATTTGCAACCACAACAGGCACATCCTCACAAATACAGACAGGTACAGCAGTTGATTTATCGGCCATTTGCAAAGATATTTCAGTAGGTGTCAACTTATTCAAATCAAGTCTACGATATAAAGAGAGAGGCATAACACTAACACCGGCTCCAAGATCACATAAAGCAGTTTTAACATAGTTTCTTTTAATGGAGCATGGTATAGTTGGTACTCCTGGATCTCCTAGTTTCTTAGGTATTCCACCTTTAAAAGTATAATTAGCAAGCATGGTGGAAATTTCAGCTTCTGGTATCTTTCTTTTATTTGTAACAATATCCTTCATATATTTAGCATAAGGATTCATTTTAAGCATATCAGTAAAACGCATATGCAAGAAGATAGGTCTAATCATTTCAGCAAAGCGCTCAAAATCCTCATCATCCTTTTTCTTGGATGTTTTGGGAGGAAAAGGCATGGGTTTCTGAACCCATGGTTCTCTTTCTTTACCGTGCTTCCTAGCAACAAAGTCTCTCTTATCATAACTTTATTTCTTTGATTGTGGGTTATCAAGATCAATAGCATGTTCAATTTCTACATCATTATTATTGCTAGGTGGAGCATCATCATGAACATCATCATTAACATTATCACTAGGTTCATGTCCATTACCAGATTGTGTTTCAGCACCAGAAATAGAAATATCATTGGGATTCTTAGGTGTGTCTACAACAAGTTCACTAGAAGCATGCAAAGTCCTATCATTTTTTCCTTTTCTTCTTTTTAGAAGGACTAGGTGCATGAACATTAGTTCTCTGAGAATCCTGCTCAATTCTCTTAGGGTGGCCCTCAGGATACAAAGGTTCCTGAGCCATTTTACCCCCTCTAGTCATTACTCTAACAACATTATCATTTTTCTTATTGTTTAATTCATTGAGCAAATCATTCTGAGCTTTAAGCACTTGCTCTACTTGAGTGGTAACCATAGAAGCATGTTTACTAATGAGTTTAAGTTCACCTTTAACTCTAGACATATAATCACTCAAGTGTTCAATCATATAAGCATTACGTTTCAATTGTCTACCAACATAAGCATTGAAGTTTTCTTGTTTAACAATAAAATTATCAAACTCATCTAAGCGTTGGCTAGCAGACTTATAACGAGGAATATCACCTTCATCAAATCTATAGAGAGAATTTACCTTTACTACCTGTGTCGGGTTAGCAAGACCATGTATCTCTTCAATAGGTGGTAAATTCTTAACATCTTCAGCTTTAGTACCTTTTTCTTTCATAGATTTCTTTGCCTCTTGCATATCTTCAGGACTGAGAAATAGAATACCCCTTTTCTTCGGAGTTGGCTTAGGAGTTGGTTTAGGAAGTGTCCAATTATTTTCATTAGTCAACATATTATTCGATAGCAATTCAGCTTGACCAAATGTTCTTTCCCTGAAAACACAACCAGCACAACTATCCAGGTGGTCTCTGGAAGCATCGGTTAGTCCATTATAAAAGATATCAAATATTTCATTTTTCTTGAGAGGATGATCAGGCAAAGCATTAAGTAATTGGAGAAGCCTCCCCCAAGCTTGTGGGAGACTCTCTTCTTCAATTTGCACAAAATTATATATTTCCCTTAAGGCAGCTTGTTTCTTATGAGCAGGGAAATATTTAGCAGAGAAGTAATAAATCATATCCTGGGGACTACGCACACAACCAGGATCAAGAGAATTAAACCATGTCTTAGCATCACCCTTTAATGAGAACGGAAATAATTTAAGGATATAGTAGTAGCGAGTTTTCTCATCATTAGTGAATAGGGTGTCTATATCATTTAATTTAGTAAGATATGCCATAACAGTTTCAGATTCATAGCCATAAAAAGGATCAGATTCAACCAAAGTAATTATCTCAGGATGAACAGAGAAATCATAATCCTTATCAGTAACATAGATAGGTGAAGTAGCAAAAGCAGGGTCATATTTCATTCTAGCATTCAAAGATTTTTCTTTCAGCTTAGCTAACAATTTCTTAAGATCATTTCTATCATTGCAAGCAAGAAAATCTCTAGCAGTTTCTTCATCCATAACATAACCCTCAGGCACAACAGGCAATTCATATCTAGGGGGAGAATCTTCATCATCACTTTCTTCAATATTATTAGTTTCAATAATTTCATTCTTTCTAGCGCTAGCAAGTTGTTCATCAAGAAATTCACCTAGTGGCACAGTATTATCAAGCATAGTAGTAGTTTCATCATAAGTATCATGCATAGCAAACGTGGCATCATCAATAACATGCGATATATTAGAATTAATAGCAGAAGTAGGTTTAGGTGTCGCAAGTTTACTCAAAATAGAAGGAGAATCAAGTGCAGAGCTAGATGGCAGTTCCTTACCTCCCCTTGTAGTTGAGGGATAAATTTTGGTTTTCTCGTCTTTCAAGTTCCTCATAGTGACCAGCAGATATAAATCCTAAGTGACTCAAAGAATAGAGCTATGCTCCCCGGCACCGGCGCCAGAAAATAGTCTTGATAACCCACAAGTATAGGGGATCGCAACAGTTTTCGAGGGTAGAGTATTCAACCCAAATTTATTGATTCGACACAAGCGAAGCCAAAGAATATTCTCAAGTATTAGCAGTTGAGTTGTCAATTCAACCACACCTGGATAACTTAATATCTACAGCAAAGTAGTATGGAAGTAAAGGTAACGGTGGCAAAAGTAACAGTAGCAGTTTTGTAGTAATTGTAATAGTGGCAACGGAAAATTAACTAAGCAAAGATCAATATGTGAAAAGCTCGTAGGCATTGGATCAGTGATGGATAATTATGTCGGATGCGATTCCTCATGCAACAGTTATAACATAGGGTGACACCGAACTAGCTCCAGTTCATCAATGTAATGTTGGCATGTATTCCAAATATAGTCATACGTGCTTATGGAAAAGAACTTGCATGACATCTTTTGTCCTACCCTCCCGTGGCAGCGGGGTCCTATTGGAAACTAAGGGATATTAAGGCCTCCTTTTAATAGAGTACCGGACCAAAGCATTAACACATAGTGAATACATGAACTCCTCAAACTACGGTCATCACCGGGAGTGGTATTATTGTCACTTCGGGGTTGCCGGATCATAACACATAGTAGGTGACTAATGACTTGAAAGATAGGATCAAGAACTCACATATATTCATGAAAACATAATAGGTTCAGATCTGAAATCATGGCACTCGGGCCCTAGTGACAAGCATTAAGCATAGCAAAGTCATAGCAACATCAATCTCAGAACATAGTGGATACTAGGGATCAAACCCTAACAAAACTAACTCGATTACATGATAAATCTCATCCAACCCATCACCCTCCAGCAAGCCTACGATGGAATTACTCACGCACGGCGGTGAGCATCATGAAATTGGTGATGGAGGATGGTTGATGATGACGACGGCGATGGATTCCCCTCTCTGAAGTCCCGAACAAACTCCAGATCAGCCCTCCCGAGAGAGATTAGGGCTTGGCGGCGGCTCCGTATCGTAAAACGCGATGAATCCTTCTCTTTGATTTTTTCTCCCCGAACGTGAATATATAGAGTTGGAGTTGAGGTCGGTGGAGCACCAGGGGGCCCACGAGGCAGGGGGCGCGCCCAGGGGGGTAGGCGCGCCCCCACCCTCGTGGACAGGGGTGGGCCCCCTGGCCTTGATTCTTTCGCTAGTATTTTTTATTAATTCCAAAAATATTCTCCGTGAAGTTTCAGGTCATTCCGAGAACTTTTATTTCTGCACAAAAATAACACCATGGCAATTCTGCTGAAAACATCGTCAGTCCGGGTTAGTTCCATTAAAATCATGCAAGTTAGAGTCCAAAACAAGGGCAAAATTGTTTGGAAAAGTAGATACGACGGAGACGTATCATGGAGCTCTATGGCATGTCCTCAACGGGAGCACGACACTCCGAAGAGGTGCGCTTGCCAGAGTGGGTGCAAGAGGTCTTGCCGGAAAAGGTCTCGCCAGAAGAGGTCTTGCCGGCAGAGGCCTTGTTGGCCTTCTTCCTTCCCGGGGCTTCAGCGGCAGGAGCAAGTGCCTTGGCGGTATTTGCTGCAACTGCCTCTCGGTAGAGTTGGTCGGTGCAGATGAGCGCGTCTTTCTTGTCAGAGGGGACGGTGATGATGGTCAGCGGCCCCGGCATCTTCAATGTGTTGTAGGTGTAGTGTGCCACCGCCATGAACTTGGCCAGCTGGGCGGCCAAGGATCCCGTTGTACGGCAAGGGGATCTCGGCGACATCAAAAACGATCTTCTCCGTCCTATAGTTCAGCTCGCCCCCAAACGTAACGGGCAGCGTGATTTTACCTATCGGCTGACTCCTTCCCAGGTTGACCCCTTGAAACGTGCCCGTCTCCTCGAGATCTCCATCAGGAATCTGCAGCTTCTTGATCACAGCGGGCGAGATCAAATTCAGACCGACCCCGCCGTCAACCAGCACTTTTGTCACCTTGAGGTTGCGTATTGTTGGTGAAACCAACAACGGCAAACACCCGACCACAATTGTGCGATCAGGGTGATCCTCGGTGTAAAAAATGATGGGCGTGCGGGACCACTTCGGTGGTTTCTGGGCATCGAACGATGGCTCTGCCACAGTGACCTCACGCGCCCACTGCTTCAGTTGGCGGTGAGAGGTGTGCAGCGAGGCGCCACCATCGATGCACATGGCCTCTGTAGGTTTCTGGAATTCGTGCTCACCGGACTCGTCGTCCTCGTCATGATCATCATCTTCCTCCTTCTTGTCGCGGCCCCGAGCGGGCCTCTCTTGTTGATTATCTTTTCCGCGGTGACCTCCTTGGGCCGCCACGCTTCTTGCCAGACCCCTCAGCACCATCCTGACCCTTCTCCTTGTCCCGCCTTTCATATTCAGCTTTCTGCTTCTCTGCAAGCAGCTAAACCTGCCGGCAGTTCTGCAGGTCATGGCCCTTGGTGCGGTGGATCTTGCAGTACTGCTTGTCGGAGCCTCCTGGCTTGTCGGCGGCCGCCAAGGCCCGGCAGGTGGCGCGCCCGGCAACCTCCTTGCCAGGGTCGTCAGCCTTGGCCTTCCTGGCGGCGCCGGGGTCGCCGGATCACTCAACGGCAAGCACAGTCTTGCCCTTACGCTTCCTGTTGCGGCGCCGGCCCTTCTTTGCCGGGGCGGCGGTGTCTTCGTCTGTGGAGTCGGTTTCCGCACCGGCGTCTTCGCCGGGGTACTTCCTCCGCTCTTCAGCTCGAACACATCTATCGGCCAGAACATAAAGTTCGGCCACATCCTTGACCTTGTTCATCGCCAACTCTTCACGCATCTTGCGGTTGCGCACATTCTGATGGAATGCGCTGATGACAGCGGCGGGATGAACATCTGGGATGTTGTACTGCACCCGGCTAAACCTCTGTATGTACTTGCGTATGTTTTTGTCTTCTTTCTGGGGGTGATATGCAAATCGCTTGCCTGGCCATGAGCTTGGTGGCCTCCAGTGATGGCGCCAACAAACTCATGACACAAATCCGACCAAGAAGAAATGGAATCCACTGGCAAATGCATCAACCATGACATGACGTTGGGTTTGAGTGCCAACGGGAAGTAATTGGCAAGCACCTTGTCTCCAGCAGCTTGCATCGCGATGGTGTAGATGCTGAGGAACTCCGACGGGTGAGTCTTACCACTGTACTTCTCGCCAACATCAGGCTTGAACGTGTGGTGGGAGGGCCACTGGAACTGCCGCAACTCTCGGGTAAAGGCTGGACAACCCACCTCATAAGGCAGGTCGCCGGAGCCCCCCGGCGCCGGCTGGTCCATAGTAGGCCCCGCACGCCGATCTGACTGATGGCGCGTCTCCCGTCGTCGTTTGATGGTGGTTCGAGCGTCTTCCTGGGCTCGCTCCCGAAGGACTTGGCGTTGGTCGCAACGGGCTCACGGGTCAAATGATGCCGTAGAAACTTCGTCGCGGACGTCGGCCCGGTGAGCCAGCGACTGCTGTCGCGGCCGCGGGAGAGGAGAGTGCACCATGGTCGCAGCATCCCTGGTCCTCTCACCGTCAGCACGCGTCGGCTTGACAGAACGCCAGCACGAGGGTCCCGCTGGGAGTGGCTCATCTTTGTTGATGAAGCTGACGAGGCTTTGAATGGTGGCTCTCCACTCGTCGAGCTTCTCCGCAGCGGGCGGGAAGTCGAGGACTGCTACCTCTTGAGCACTGCGTTGGTTTTCCCTTGAAGAGGAAAGGGTGATGCAGCAAAGTAGCATAAGTATTTCCCTCAGTTTTTGAGAACCAAGGTATCAATCCAGTAGGAGGCCACGCACGAGTCCCTCGCACCTACACAAACAAATAAATCCTCGCAACCAACGCGATAAGGGGTTGTCAATCCCTACACGGTTACTTACAAGAGTGAGATCTGATAGATATGATAAGATAATATTTTTGGTATTTTTGTGATAAAGATGCAAAATAAAGAAAGTAAAACAAAAACGGCGCTAGAAATAGCTTGTTGTCGGGAGATTAATATGATGGAAAATAGACCCGGGGGCCATAGGTTTCGCTAGTGGCTTCTCTCAAGAGCATAAGTATTTACGGTGGGTGAACAAATTACTGTTGAGCAATTCACAGAATTGAGCATAGTTATGAGAATATCTAGGTATGATCATGTATATAGGCATCATGTCCGAGACAAGTAGACCGACTCCTGCCTGCATCTACTACTATTACTCCACACATCGACCGCTATCCAGCATGCATCTAGAGTATTAAGTTCATAAGAACAGAGTAATGCTTTAAGTAAGATGGCATGATGTAGAGGGATAAATTCATGCAATATGATATAAACCCCATCTTGTTATCCTCGATGGCAACAATACAATACGTGCCTTGCTGCCCCTACTGTCACTGGGAAAGGACACCGCAAGATTGAACCCAAAGCTAAGCACTTCTCCTTGCAAGAAAGATCAATCTAGTAGGCCAAACCAAACTGATAATTCGAAGAGACTTGCAAAGATAACCAATCATACATAAAAGAATTCAGAAGATTCAAATATTGTTCATAGATAAACTTGATCATAAACCCACAATTCATCGGTCTCAACAAACACACTGCAAAAGAAGATTACATCGAATAGATCTCCACGACAGAGGGGGAGAACATTGTATTGAGATCCAAAAAGAGAGAGGAAGCCATCTAGCTAATAACTATGGACCCGAAGGACTGAAGTAAACTACTCACACATCATCGGAGAGGCTATGGTGTTGATGTAGAAGCCCTCCATGATCGATGCCCCCTCCGGCGGAGCTCCGGAACAGGCGCCAAGATGGGATCTCATGGGTACATAAGGTTGCGGCGGTGGAATTAGGTTTTTGGCTCCGTATCTGGTAGTTTGGGGGTACTTAGGTATATATAGGAGGAAGGAGTACGTCGGTGGAGCAACATGGGGCCCACGAGGGTGGAGGGCGCGCCCAGGGGGGTAGGCGCCCCCCCCCCCTACCTCGTGGCTTCTTGGTAGCTTTCTTGACGTAGGGTCCAAGTCCTCTGGATCATGTTCGTTCCGAAAATCACGTTCCCGAAGGTTTCATTCCATTTGGACTCCGTTTGATATTCTTTTTCTGTGAAACTCTGAAATAGGCAAAAAAAACAGCAATTCTGGGCTGGGCCTCCGGTTAATAGGTTAGTCCCAAAAATAATATAAAAGTGTATAATAAAACCCAATAATGTCCAAAACAGAAGATAATATAGCATGGAGCAATCAAAAATTATAGATACGTTGGAGACATATCAAGCATCCCCAAGCTTAATTCTTGCTCGTCCTCGAGTAGGTAATTGATAAAAACATAATTATTGATGTGGAATGCTACTTGGCATAATTTCAATATAATTCTTCTTAATTGTGGTATGAATATTCAGAACTGAGAGATTCAAGATAAAAGTTCAATATTGACATAAAAATAATAATACTTCAAGCATACTAAGTAAGCAATTATGTCCTCTCAAAATAACATGGCCAAAGAAAGTTCATCCCTACAAAATCGTATAGTTTAGTCATGCTCCATTTTCGTCACACAAGAATGCTCTCATCATGCACAACCCTGATGACAAGCCAAGCAATTGTTTCATACTTTAGTAATCTCAAACTTTACAACCTTCACGCAATACATGAGCGTGAGCCATGGATATAGCACTATGGGTGGAATAGAATATGATGATGGGGGTTATGTGGAGAAGACCAAAAAGGAGAAAGTCTCACATCAACGAGGCTAATCAATGAGCTATGGAGATGCCCATTGATTGATGTTAATGCAAGGAGTAGGGATTTCCATGCAACGGATGCACTAGAGCTATAAATATATGAAAGCTCAACAAAAGAAACTAAGTGGGTGTGCATCCAACTTGCTTGCTCACGAAGACCTAGGGCGCTTGAGGAGGCCCATTGTTGGAATATACAAGCCAAGTTCTGTAATGAAAAATTCCCACTAGTATATGAAAATGACAAAACAAGAGACTCTCTATCATGAAGATTATGGTGCTACTTTGAAGCACAAGTGTGGTAAAAGGATAGTAACATTGTCCCTTCTCTCTTTTTCTCTCAATTTTTTGGGCCTTCTCTTTTTTTATTGCCTTTCTATTTTTTTATTCCTCACTTGGGACAATGCTCTAGAAAATGATGATCAACACACTTCTATTCATTTACAACTCAATAATTACAACTCGATACTAGAACAGAGTATGACTCTATATGAATACCTCCGGCGGTGTACCGGGATATGCAATGAACCAAGAGTGACATGTATGAAAGAATTATGAACGGTGGCTTTGCCACAAATACTATGTCAACTACATGATCATGCAAAGCAATATGACAATAATGAACGTGTCATGATAAACGGAACGGTGGAAAGTTGCATGGCAATATATCTCGGAATGGCTATGGAAATGCCATAATAGGTAGGTATGGTGGCTGTTTTGAGGAAGATATAAGGAGTTTTTTGTGTGAAAGAGCGTATCATATCACCGGGTTTGGATGCACCGGCGAAGTTTGCACCAACTCTCAATGTGAGAAAGGGCAATGCACGGTATCGAAGAGGCTAGCAATGATGGAAAGGTGAGAGTGCG
The DNA here is from genome assembly GCF_002575655.3 of Aegilops tauschii subsp. strangulata. Lineage (NCBI taxonomy): Eukaryota > Viridiplantae > Streptophyta > Magnoliopsida > Poales > Poaceae > Aegilops > Aegilops tauschii. The sequence continues at coordinate 73,717,761 of NC_053040.3, read as the reverse complement.
TATAATCCATGGACTCAACATTAGTCATAAAGAACTCACATACTTATTGCAAAAATCTACAAGCCATCAAAAACCAAGCACTACGCACATGCTCCTAGGGGGATAGATTGGTAGGAAAAGACCATCGCTCGTCCCCGACCGCCACTCATAAGGAGGACAATCAAAGAACACCTCATGTTTCAAATTTGTTACATAACGTTTACCATACATGCATGCTACGGGACTTGCAAACTTCAACACAAGTATTTCTCAAATTCACAACTACTCAACTAGCACAACTTTGGCATCACTACCTCCATATCTCAAAACAATCATCAAGCATCAAACTTCTCTTAGTATTCAACACACTCATAAGAAAGTTTTTACTAATCTTGAATACCTAGCATATTAGGATTATTTAAGAAAATTACCATGCTATTTAAGACTCTCAAAATAATCTAAGTGAAGCATGAGAGATCAATAGTTTATATAAAACAAATCCACCACCGTGCTCTAAAAGATATAAGCGAAGTACTAGAGCAAAAACTATATAACTCAAAAGATATAAGTGAAGCACATAGAGTACTCTAATAATTTCCGAATCATGTGTGTCTCTTTCAAAAGGTGTGTACAGCAAAGATGATTGTGGTAAACTAAAAAGCAAAGACTCAAATAATACAAGACGCTCCAAGCAAAACACATATCATGTGGTGAATAAAAATATAGCTCCAAGTAAAGTTACCGATGGAAGTAGACGAAAGAGGGGACGCCTTCCGGGGCATCCCCAAGCTTTGGCTTTTAGGTGTCCTTAGATTATCTTGGGGGTGCCATGGTCATCCCCAAGCTTAGGCTCTTGCCACTCCTTGTTCCATAATCCATCAAATCTTTCACCCAAAACTTGAAAACTTCACAACACAAAACTCAGCAGAAAATCCCGTGAGCTCCGTTAGCGAAAGAAAACAAAAGACCACTTCAAGGTACTGTAATGAACTCATTCTTTATTTATATTGGTGTTAAACTTACTGTATTCCAACTTCTCTATGGTTTATAAACTATTTTACTAGCCATAGATTCATCAAAATAAGCAAACAACACGCGAAAAACAGAATCTGTCAAAAATAGAACAGTCTGTAGTAATCTGTAACTAACGCAAACTTCTGGAACTCCAAAAATTCAGCCAAAATAGGAAGACCTAGAATATTTGTTTATTGATCAGCAGCAATTGGAATCAATATTTTATCACGTTCTAGTCATTTTTAACAATTATTTTCGTGAACAGAAAGTTTCTGGAATTTTCTGCAAGATCAAATAACTATCATCCAAGAAGATCCTATAGGTTTAACTTGGCACAAACACTAATTAAAACATAAAAACACATCTAACCAGAGGCTAGAACAAATATTTATTCCTAAACAGAAGCAAAAAGCAAAAAAAAACTAAAAATAAAATTGGGTTGCCTCCCAACAAGTGCTATCGTTTAACGCCCCTAGCTAGGCATAAAAGCAAGGATAGATCTAGGTAGTGCCATAGTTAGAGGATAGATCATTAAAACTCATTTCATATTCTCTGCGTTCAGCAGCAAGTTTCCTTTGAGGCACGCAAAAGTAATCAAAAGGGCTAAATTTAATGGGACAAAAGTCCCCAAGATCAATTTTAGGAGGTATAGGTTCCTCCTTCGGCCCTTCGTATTGCACAACCAATTCATCGTTATAAGCATTCTTTTGGCAGAACTTTGTGAGCCTAGAGAATATCCTAGCTCATTATTTCGAATAGCCAAATCATCATTAAGTTCAGAAATTCTATCAACTAGAACATTGGTAGGGACCTTTTTTCTAAGGTTTTCATTAAAAGCAACATAATCTAGAGATTGAAAACGCATTATTTCCTCTTGATCAAATAAGATAGTTTCTATGGGAGGACGTCCAGCATCCACCCTATAATGCGCAAAGATTTCTTTGGCCTCTTTTATAATAAATCTGAATTCATAAGCCCAAAAAATAGTAGCAGCACGCTTAACAGAAGAATTCTCAATGTTAGAAAATTCTAGGAAAATCCTCTGTATGCAGGGATGCATGTGCATAAATTGTCTTTCAAGTTCAACTACAAGCATGGCGATAGCGTCCGCAAGACTACTAGTTCTATGAAGAATAGAACTACCCATAGAGGGAAAAGCACCGGCACAAGTAAAGAAATCAAAAATTATAGATATGTTGGAGACGTATCAAGGAGCAATTGTACGTGCGCCAGCGCTTCGGCTGGCGTGGGTGCCGGCGAAAGCTGCGTGGAACGTGACGCGCTCCGACTTCTAACCATGTTAGAAGGAGCTCTATCACGGTCTCGCGGCCGCGTGCCGCTTCCGCCAGCGTCCCGGTGCGCATGCTGGCCTGATGCGTCCTGAGAGTGACGCACAGGGCTCTTCCCGCGGCGGCGCCCGAGGGCGCCGACGTCGCGGTGTTGCTCATCGCGCGCGGCTTAGGAAGGTCACTGCTCCGCCCGTGGGCAGCAGAGCCCAGTCCCCGGGCCCAGCGGCGTGTGGCTCGTCATCTTGGGCCCGTACGGCGTCACTCGCCCGGCTCCGAGTGCTAGAGTGTCGTGGATGCTCACAGGCGGCGCCTCCGGCGCCATCAGTGGCCGCCCCATTGCCCGCCCGCGCTGGTGCAGGCGGGCCTACTCCAAATGACCCGATCGCTATCATCCCCTTCTTCTTGGGGGCCATCGTGATGATGAAGTCAAGGCGTCGGCTTCAAAACCGGATTTTCACAGCTTGCGACCCCCTATTCTGGCGCGCCAAAGATGTCAGTGGAAACGACACCTATGGGATCACGGGGAATCCCTTCTACGGTTGGCGGGCGTGGGGCTGTGGAAAGAGCGGGTTTAGAAGATCAACACCGGGGGTTTATCCAAGTTCGGGCTGCGAGTGACGCGTAATACCCTACTCCTGCTGGTTTGTGTTTATCTGGTGCTCTTGGACTAGCTACAAAGCATGCAGGGTCCAAAATGTCTGAATCCTCTCTCAGTACACCGCGGGCCTCCTTTTATAGTCAAAGGGGCTGCCATAGTGGCACACAGGAGGTGGAAAGTTGTACAGTAGTCAAGTTTATCCCTGGCACCGTAGGACAAAACGCATTAAATGCGCTGCCGACGTGCCCTTCTTGCTTTATCGGGGACGGCAAGGAAGCTCGTCCCACCTGTCGCCGCCTCGCCTTGCTTCCACATGCATCCAAGCTGACGAGGCGTGTAGTGCCACGCTGGCTGGCTGCTGAGTTGGTGTGGTGGTAGAGTCTTCACGAAGATCTACATGCCACCATGCAGGTGCTTGCTGAGTTGACCTGGGAGCTGCATGCCGCCACGCAGGTGCCTGCCTAGTTGGTGGGCTGGCAGCTGTGTGGGAACGACGGTGGAGCCTTGGCGAGGGCCTGGCTGCGGCCTCGTAGATGTCCTCGGCAAGAGCCTTGCCGGGGCCCTGGCAAGGATCTTGCCGGGGTCTTGCAGGGGTCCCCGGCAAGGGTCTTGCCGGGGGTCTTGTGGGCGTCTCCAGCAAGGATCCTGCCGGAGGTCTTCGTCTTCTGGTTCTCATCTAGTCTTGTATGCTCTTGGCCTTCACAAAGATCTGCATGCCACCATGGAGGCGCCTCCGACCCTTGGTTCCAATGTGTCGATGGTGTCGGAACTCTTAGGCTCAAGGGTGGTAGCCTCGTTGGTGTTGGGCAAGTTGCCCCGGCAAGGCTCTTGCCGGGGCCGTGAAGGCCGCCCCGGCAAGGGCCTTGCCGGGGGAGTTTCACCTCGCCCTTCTGCTCTTCATGCTTCTGGTCTTGAGCATTGCTCTGGTAGTCTTGCGTCCTTGCCTCCTCTGCCCCGCCAAGCATGGTCGTAGGTGCGGCTGCAACTGCTCGTGCACAGGTAAAGGGGTACCATAAGGACCCCTACTTTTGTACACCGACACTGCTATTTCAAATTGTAACGGATTTGAATTTGAATTTGAATGTATGATATAGCTTTATTCATATCCATCAGGTTCAAACAACCAATGCATTATTCGATTCATAGGTACATATGTTCAAGAATTAAATAAGAACCAAATAAAGAATGATGAACCACAGTTGTATACTTGTACTATTAAAGACGGTAAAGAACGAGGAAAAATACCTTCTGGTTGCTGAACTAGGTGAAGCGGAATGCCCATATTGTGCCCTCCTCCATGCAGAAGGCACGCAAGACTCTAGTCCAACCCCTTGTGATGGCCGACCGCCCATCCTTCACGGTCTTCATGAAAATATCTAGATAATCATCGTGTTGTGGTAGAAATACTTTAACCTTTGCATGCCCACCAATCATGTAGTTTGAGAGGTAATCTTGAGTAAACTGCTTTGGCAACCACTGCAAAGGAAAAAGATTCAGACATTGTCATCTAACACAACTCATTATGGGCAGTAAAAAGAAGGCTGCAGAGTTCTTACTTACCATCCTGCAGTTCGCTGTTGTCTTGGATAAAGTGTAAACAAATAGTTTAATTGCCATCTTTGGACCCATTTTACTAACAATCTTTATCAGCTTCCTCACTTGATGCTGGTTCATCGATATCTCATTGCCCCATACGCAGAAAGGGTCGAAGCACAGATCTTTACCAATGACATATGTACCTAAAAGCACCAAGTTAATATTAGAAGCTAAACAACAATTGCACAATGATGTACTACAACACTCTTTTATAATATCTTATAACATCCAATATACTCACATATTAGATGAATTAACATCTTAAATTATGGGCCGAAAGGAGTTTGTTGCATTCTTACAAATTATCGGCTGATTAACTACTGATGTATCCATGGGTTACATTTAGTTTGAGCTAGTTCGGGCTCAAATAGCCCTAAAGTATATCTAAACATGAGGGCTAGTTTGAGCTAGTTGCATCTATAACCCACCCAAAAAAACTATCCAACCCAAGAGGTGCTAATTGGAGCTAGTTCTCCTAGTGCATTTATTGTCAATCTAACCCTGCCATCCAAACAACTCTTTGGATGGAGTTAGTTCAGGGTTAGTCATGAGCTAGAAACTAACTCTAACCTCTAACTAAGTTGAGTATCCAAATAGGGCTGTGTTGTTGTTGTTGTTGTTGCTGGTGGTGCTGCTGCTCTTCACGTATATCTAGACATCATCAGAACATTAATGTAACACTCTTCCTTGTTGCTATGTAGCCTAGGATTGCATATTTAGACATTAAGTACAGTGCATGTTGCTATGTAGCCTCAGAAATATTACATATGGCCCTAGTTAACCTAAGGATAAATGGGTTGCAGATATATTCAGTTAAAAGTTTGATTCACCGATTAGTCCCTTATCAGCCCCCGGCCTATATGGTACCAGCTATCGATATCCTGAACAGTGAGCATATATAAGCCATGGGATGAAACTAACCTCGAGAAGCATGTTAAGCACAACAGTCTAAACATCAACCAAAATTATCCATGGCAGAAAAAATAATCTCCAAAAGATAGCTTTAGTGTGCAGGTTTAAGCATGCTAGTAAAGTAAAACAAGTGGAAAGGTGTGTTAACTGCAACATGCCTAACATTTAACAACAAGCAAACATAGTCATTCAAACTGGTATTGTGCCGGTCTAAGTACACTGGTTATTGTTAAATACAAATGGAAAGGCATGTTAACTACAAGATGCAGCAACCAAATGTAGTCATTCATAGTGGTATTATTGAAACTGGTACTGATGAAATTGAACTGCACGGTTCATACTTGCACATATAGAACATCACGTTGTGAATAACTGGAATAAACAAGGCATACTACGAACAACCAAAGATAGCATTTGAAACTGGACATATGCTAACTACAAAAAACCGAAGAATCAAAAAACTTTAAAAAGAGGCATATGCTAGCTATAACAGGCTTAACAGTAAGCAAATATATGCATTCCTATCGATAAGTTTAAAACTGGATTGATGAAATGTACTGCACAGTAAATAATTGCACATATAGAGCATCACATTGTGAACAACTGAAATAAACAAGGCATACTGCAAACAACCAAATATAGCAATTAAAACTGGACATATTCTCACTACACTAAAAAAGGGACTCGACAAAACAAATCATGGGTTTCTCCCTGTGAAGAGGCACGGCAAAACAAATCATGGGTTTCCTCATTTGTCACAGATGGGCTCTTTCCCATGGGAAGAGTACGAACCCTGGATGCGCTCCATGTTGTCACAGATGGGCTCCTTCCCCTTGGAAGAGCATGGCTGTAGGGTGCCCTCCCTGATGTCGCAGACGGGCGCTTTCCCCTTGGAAGAGCAGATGGTCCCTTTCCCCTTGGAAGAGCCGAAGAGGGTGCCCTCCTCGTGGTCGCCGTCGATGAGGTCTGACTTGGAAGCTGTGGATCCCAAGCCAGCGTCGCAGAACATGTCCTTCAGGAATGACAAAAGGGGCTCGATGGCGATGTAGGATGGCAAATTGTTGGCAGCGAGCCAGAGGAGATCAGCGGCGGGGCCATGGATGAGATCGACAGTGGTTGAACCCGAGGGGTTGGGGGTGGGCCACTTAACCTGTGACATAACCCGCCTCAGGCTGTCGCTGTCGATGACCTCGATATCATAGCTTGCGGCCGAGACATGCCTACATACTCTAGCCCGCTGCTTGAGGGCCTGCTGCCAGTAATGGTCGTCAGCTTCCTCGGCGCCGTTGGGCGAAGAGACCGCAATACACCTCTTTTGGGCCAGTATCTCCTCGAGCTCCACGAGAAGCGTAGCCTGGCTTAGGCTGCGACGCTCTGGAGTGGGGGATGGGGATCTATGGGAAAGGGGCCGTTTGGCAGGTGTCATCTAAGAAACTCAGGGAGGCCTGGGTATGGAGATCGGTGGGTAAGCTGCACGGGCAAACCGGCAGATGTTGACAATGGAGGCCTTGCAGCGGCGCGGGGACCTTGCTATGGTTTCAAGCGAGGGAGGGTGTGTGTGTGTGCGCGCGCACGCCCGAGGAGTTTTTGGGGGGTGTGTGTGTGGAGGGAGGGGGGTTGTGTTTGAGGAAATGATGCGGGTACTGAAAATTTTACTACGCGGGAGTCAAAAGCGGGAGTGAAATGCCGGGGCTATTGAAAATTTTGACGATGGTGTATCGCACACGGTCCCGAGATAACAACCGTGTGTTATGAAACAGAAAAACCCTCGAGGCGGGCAGGTATTTTTGAGGGATGCAGGCGGGATTGGGAACAAGAAACATCACACACGGTTGAAACACAATAACCATGTGTTATCAAACAGAAAAAAGCTGCAGGCGGGTAGATATTTTTGAGAGGGGAAGCCTCATGGAGCCCAATGCACACGGTTAGTTTGAGTGAACCATGTCTGTTGCATCATCCGACTTGTCTAATGTTCATAAATTTGGTGAAAAATGACGCAGGAGAGGGTCAGAACACGAACACACTTGCATGTGGACCAAATTTATGTATGAAAAGGGTGGTTTGATTTTCAAATACCAAATGCAACTTCGATGTGGCACCTATTACCTAGCAAAGTGCGAAGTAGCTAGCAGGCCCCCTCGTGTCGGCACGAAGGGAATCCTAAGCTATGAATGCATGCCTGCCGGCATTCTGGGAATGGGGGTCCCCAGACTTGCCTGCGTGCGGCCCATGGCGTGGCTCTGCAAGTGGGCCCGTACGGCCCATCTTCACCAACAAGCACTCAAGACCCTCGCGAGGGGCCAAGCCTCGCGAGGCGGACGACACAAGACCTCCTCGGGAACGGCCTCACCAGGCTGGCTCGCGAGGGGCGGAGAGATCAAGGCAAGGCAAACCTCGCGAGGCTCTCATGATGCAAGGCATGACGATCGAGACCAGGCGGGCGCCAGCGCGCGCAGTGTCCTCGCTTCCTCTTTGGTGCTAAGGAGGCAAGCACAGGCGAGGAGTATCGAGGTGTCAAGCAAAGGTTTCCATATTGGTGCAACGAGACCAAGACCAGCAGGACGGCAAGACGGAGGTCATCGTGGAGCCCAAGCCGACGTCACCACCAGAGCCTTTGGCAGGCGAAGACTACTTTTGTCAGGATAGCTTGTACTAGCTGTCCCCTTTCAAATTGGCTGTTGTGGCATCCCTTCCTGCTCAATATTTGGGAAGAGGACAGGGCCTCTATAAATAGGACTAGCCACCACAGTAGGAGGCAGCTCGAACAGATCTTGAGCAATCCTCACCCGCACACCAGCTCACCGAGCACAAGAACATCTCACCTCAGGAGGCTGTTCTTCCCCTTGTATTGTTCATCCTCAGCCCGAGAGGCAATCCACCACACCACACTGGAGAAGGGTATTACACCACAATGGTGGCCCGAACCAGTATAAATCTTGTGTCTCTTGCGTTGCGAGTTCGTCAAGCTAAGCTTAGAGATCCCGGTGAGGCTGAGGGCGTGATTTGGTAGGGGGAGATCTTCGCGTGCACCCCAGTGTTCGAACCTCAAGGGTTTTGCCTGAACCCGAAATCCGACAGCCAGGTAGGGGGTGCGCCGGAGCCACTCCTCTGCCAGTTGATCCACCGACGCTCCGCGGTTTCGATGTCCGGCGACCCAAGAACCAATGCCGACCGCTGGGCAGCTTGGCTAGCCCGGGCGGCGTCGTCCACCCAGGAAGACCTCGACCCCGCGCTCCAGGCGGCACGAGCGCCACCTAACGCTGCGGGGCGCGGGCAGCGCGGCCAGACGCCGTCCACCCTTACTCTGCGACAGGCGCGAGCTGCTGCAAGGGCTGCAAGCCACACCGTGGTGACGGCACCGCACACCCGGCGGGAGCAGGCGAACATGCGGGCTGCACTCACGGTGGCACAGGAGCTGCTACGGTGCCGACTGATGGAGAGCGGCTGGGATGCACTACTGGAACGCATCGCCGAGCTACTGGACGCAGTGGCCACAGGAGCGCCGCCCTTCTGCTACCAGCTGACGCCCCAGGCAGCGGCCGGATCCCACGGCGGGCCTCGCCGCGCCCGCGTGCCCCCAAGTGCACCCGGGGGTCTCATCAACATCACCGCGACCCATGGCGCCGGCCGCCCCATCGCACTCGCACCACCCCCGATGGGTGCGGGCACAAGTATCGCAGCGCACGGCCCCAGCGGGGCACTACTCTACCATCCTCAGGACGGCGTGATGGGCCGGGCGACATGGAGCTTGGGGCACTTCGGCGAGGTCTTCGGGGCAACGGCCTCGGAGGCCTACGTGCCCCGCATCATGAACTAGGAGTACATGCCGGGGGACGACCCCGGCTCGTTCCTCGAGCCAGGATGGGAAGAGGAGGCGCTAGGAGCTGAGGCCTTCCAGGAGCCGCCCGAGAGCCCCGCCAACCACGCCGTCGACCACAGCTACAGGGTACCACTAATCTCCCAGGGGCTGGCTTACGCTAACCATGAATCCCAAGTGAATCAGGTCACCGTGTCAGACGACGGTTCCGGCACGGCGGTAACCGTCCCACCAGGAGAGGCTCACTGGGGGCTGGGTGGGAGGAGCCAGGAGCAAGGCCCCTCCCCGCGTCGCACGGAGCAAGGCGTTGCCCGGAGGTAGGCCCTCTACCGGGGAGGCGCCGGCGAGCCTTCCCCCGATAGAGGACCCGTGGTTGCCGAGGGCGCCGCTGGCGTCCCCTTTGCCCTCTTTGGCGTCGTCCGGGTTTCCGGTCGTCCTAACGGTGGTAGGGGTGGAGCATGGCGGGGCCCTCGTCTGGCGATATGAAGTAAGGCTCACGCCTGTTGTCGGCGTTCTGGGAACGGGGGTCCCCAAACTTGCCTCCCGCGGCCCACGGCGTGGCTCTGCGAGCGGGCCCGTATGGCCCATCTTCACCAACAAGCACTCAAGACCCTCACGAGGCGGACGACGCAAGACCTCCTCGGGAGCGGCCTCACCAGGTTGGCTCGCGAGGGGCGAAGAGATCAAGGCAAGGCAAACCTCGCGAGGTTCTGGTGATGTGAGCCATGACGACCAAGACCAGGCGGGCGCCAGCGCGCGTAGTGTCCTTGTTTCCTCTTTGGTGCTAAGTAGGCAAGCGCAGGCGCAGAGTACCGAGGCGTCAAGCAAAGGTTTCCATATCGGTGCAACGAGACCAAGACTAGCAGGACGGCAGGACGGAGGTCACCATGGAGCCCAAGGAGGCGTCACCACCAGAGCCTTTGGCAGACGAAGACTGCTTTTGTCAGGATAAGCTGTACTAGCTGTCCCCTTTCAAATTGGCCGTTGTTGGCTCCCTTCCCGCTCAGTATTTGGGAAGAGGACCAGGGCCTCTATAAATAGGATTAGCCACCACAGTAGGAGGCATCTGATCTTCCACTCGATCCATCCCATCCTCACACCCACCAAGCACAATAACACCTCGACCTCAGGAGGCTGTTCTTCCCCTTGTACTGTTCATCCTCAGCCCAAGAGGCAATCCACCACCACCACACTGGAGTAGGGTATTACACCACAACGGTGGCCCGAACCAGTATAAATCTTGTGTCCTTTGTGTTGCGAGTTCGTCGAGATAGTCCTTGAGATCTTAGCAAAGCTAGGACGTGGATTGGTAGGGGGAGATCTTCGTGCACACCCCCCCAGAGTTCGAACCTTAAGGGTTTTGCCGGAACCCGTGATCCGACATTTGGCGCGCCAGGTAGGGGTGCGCCGAGGCTTCCCTTCTGTCGCTCCGCATCCTGTTGCTTCATTGTCTCCATGGCGGACACACGCCGCGCTCGCGCTGAGCGCCGGGCTGCCCTCACCACCCGCGTCGCTCAGACGGCTCCCGTCGGCGAGCCACCCCGTTGTTCTCCGTCGCCTGCCGCCAACACCGCCACCGGCCCGGCGGGGAACGAGTAGCAAGCGTCCTCGCTGCACCCCTCGGTGCGGCAGGACGGCCGCACCGCCACTCCGTGGCTGATCCCGGCTGGTTCGTTGTCTCACGCTCGTCGCGCTCCTCATGGCGCACGAGCTCCTGCGCTACCGCCCAGTCGACGACCTCTACGAGGACTAGCTCGACCGCATCGCCGAGCTTGTCAGCGCCGCAAGGGGCTCCCCTGCGCCGTCCCTCTCCCTGCCACGCCCTTCGCCAGCCGCAGGCGGCGTAGCTCACGGAGCACCTCCACCACCTCTGCACCAAGACGGCGCCCTGGCGCCAAGGCGCGCGGCTCCACGGCATGACCCACCGCGTACGGCGCCCGCGCGTGAAGAAAGAAGCTGTCAAGAAGTCCCTCGACCACAAGAGAGCGCTCCACCACTCCCCGCACCGCCACGTCAGGATCGCTTGCTGCGGCAGGGCCCCGCGCCGCTTGCCGTGGCGGCGCGCGGGCACCAAGACCAAGCTCCACCTCCAAGACGGGCCCCGGTGACCACGGCCGGCTGCCGCGCCTTCACCCCCGAGCTGCGTATCATCGCCTGGCCGGGCAAGTTCAAGCCAGATCTGCCTCCTCGCTACGACGGCACCCCCGACCCCATGGAGTTCCTGCAGCTCTACGAGCTGAGCATCGAGGTGGCCAACGGCGACGAGAAAGTCATGGTGAACTGGTTCCCCATGGCTCTCAAGGATGGTGCCCGCTCCTGGCTTCTGAACCTGCCTCCAGGCTTGATCTCCTCCTGGAACCAGATGCGCGACCGCTTCGTCGCCAACTTCCAGGGCACTCGCGACCGCCCACCGGCCGCGGGTGACCTACGCCGCGTCAAGCAACAACCAGGAGACACCCTCCAGAAGTACATCCAGCGCTTCAATAACGTTCGCCTCAAGATCCCCAAGGTGACGGACGAGGCCATCCTCTCCGCGTTCTCTGATGGCGTCCGCGACGTCAAGATGAAGGAGGAGCTCGCCATCCACGAGGAGTTGTGCACGTCTCTGGAGCTGTTTAACCTGACGACCAAGTGCACAAGAGTTGAGGAGGGGCGCCTCTCCCTCCTCGACCTCCCAGCTGCGGACCCGGAGGAGAAGAAAGCCAAGGCCAAGGACGTGAAGCGCAAGGGAGCAGCCGTGCTCGCGGCGGAGCCGGACACCAAGCGCGGCAGAGACCGGCTCGAGTCATCCAACAGCAGCCGACCGTTCTGCGCCTTCCATAACCTGCATAGCCACAACACCAGCGACTGTCAAGAGCTCAGAGCCATTCGAGAAGGACGCTTCAGTCGATGCCCCAAGCGCAACGACCGAGGCTACGGCCGAGGAGGAGGACATGGTGGCGGACGCTGGGATGACCGTGGCCCGCGCCAGGAGTGACACGACCGGCCTCGTGAGGACCGCTGGCAGGATCAGCCTCGCGAGGGCGCCTGGAGGGACCAACCTCGTGAGGATCGTCCTCAGGGCAACGCCGGTCTTCCTCCACTACCGCTACCACCAAGAAGGAATGACGACCACCGTCAAGACGAGGGGGCTGGGGGCTTCCAGGAGCCGCGTGCTATCGCCTGCATCTTGGGCGGAGCTCAAGCCCCAGCCTCAAAGCGTATCTTCAAACAATTGGCTTGAGAAGTGAATGTAGTCCTTCCCAAGCTCGAGGCCACGCGCCCACTCAGATGGTCCAGGTGCGCCATCACATTCAGCTCGGCAGATCAGCTCAAGTGCGCGGCTACCACTAGCGCCCTCTCGATGCTTTGTTCCCCAGTCATCAGCAACGTGCAAGTCATCAAGACCCTCATCGATGGCGGCGCAGGGCTCAACGTCCTATCCGTCGACACGTTCGACAACCTCCAAGTGTCGTATGACCAGCTTCAGCCCACCAAGCCTTTCTCAGGAGTGACCGACGGCTGCACTACCCCGATCGGGCAGGTCCGCCTTCCCGTAACCTTCAGAGAACGCAACAACTACCGCACCAAGCTCATCGACTTCGACGTCACACACATCCGTCTGCCGTACAATGCCATCCTCGGGTATCCGGCCCTGGCCAAGTTTATGGCGGTGACCCATCACGGCTACAATGTTCTCAAGATGCCAGGAAGTGGCGGAGTCATCACGGTCCCGTGCGAAGAAAGAGATGCGGTGTGCTCCCTCGAGCGTGCCTTCCAAGCTGCAGCAATCGACGACCCCGACAGCAAGGGTGAGCACCCTCCTGAGGCCACCCCCATGAAGAAGAAGCAGCTGCTCCGCGCAGGACCTCGGGAGGGTGGCGTCGGTAGTGGAACCTCGTCAGGATCAGCACCCGCACCTGGGGTGCCTCCCTTAATCGCATAGGAAAGCCCGCCCGGCGCCCTTCTCAGGCAGGGCTCGGGGGCTCTCTTCTGGAGGGCCTCAGACCTTGCCAACATCATGAGGGAGGCGCTCGGGCACCATATGGAGGCATGCTTTGTGGCACGTCACCCTCAGGAGGACACAAGACGAGGAGCGCCCACCGCTCAGGAGTTCATTACCAGGACCACCCAGGAGCTGCAAAATGCGAGGGCCATGCGCGGCGATCGCCGTTCACCTGGCGCAGCCCCCCATCCAGGCGAGGATGCCGGGCTGCGTGTCTGCATCGACATCCCAAGGCTCAACAGAGCTGCGTCTCAGGAGCCCTTCTGGCCTTCGCACGTGGGATGCTACGAGGGCCCACCGCACAGCTACGTTCGCATGCCTTTTGGTCTGCCCAGTGTGGCGTCTGCCTATCAGCGCGACCTGCGGCACGCCCTGGCGACTCGGGAGGCCAGGCACCATGCCGCCTTGACAGAGATGGAGACAGTCCTCAAGGAACCGCCTGGACATCCAGAGCCTCCCGAGGCTCAGGGTCCCGGTGGCTCGTGAGGAACAACCCCTTCACCGCGTACCTCCTCGATGTACCTTCAGCTGCCCCAACATCCCTTCATCAACAGAACCAGGTGACATTTTCCACGTTTATTTAGCTGGGAGCGCCCTCGGGGCTGCATCATTCCCAGGCCGCGTGGGTCCGTCCCTGTGGCATGTATCCCTTTTTATGTCTTTAGCTTACCTCGCTGGGGGCGCCCCTCGGGCTGCATCATCCCCAAGCCGCTCGGGCCTGACCCAGTGGCATGTATCTTCCCTGCATTTGCTCGAGCCAGTTTGCTTTCCATGCTTAATCTACCTATGACTATCACCTGCTTGATTCTCACTCGCCACTGGGGCTACTCACGCTGGCATGACGCTTGTGCTCGGGCCCGTCCCTGCAACGTCGACAAACCTGAGCGGTCGAGCTCTGGCTCGCGGCACGCCCCGCGCACGTCACCTCACCAGGTCCTCAGTTCCCCATTCTCTGGCAAAGTGATCAGTGGCAGACCGGCAACCATAATGGCGAACTGTGTCTCTCCTTGTGCTACTTGCAGGAACCTCCTGAGGATGATGGCAGGCGGCACCGCGAGCTCTCTCTCTTCTCCCGTGCAATCCGCTTGCGCGTTGAAAGGGGGGCTCCTAAGCATCACGACTCAGGAGCTCCTACTGGCTCTCCATCCCTCACCCCCTGGCCTTGACCACGGCACGCGACCTGGCATACCAGCGGTGGCAGAGCTCGCTCGAGGGCCGGGACCTGAGGACGTAGAGCACAAAGGAGAGTGCAGAGAAGAGGGACAGGCTCATATGGACCTGGCCTAGCTATGCTACGGACACCTATGCCCAAACCTGGTGCGTCGTGAGGAACCGACTCCGGGCCGTCAAGATAAGTCTCATGCCCAGGTTGGCTAAGCCGCTAAGGACTAGGAACCACTCTAGCCGCAGCCCTGCTACGGCAACGTCACCGCCCTTTCCTACCTCTCAACGGCTGCTTGAGCGCTAAAGGGTACCTCCTGAGCATCGCGCCTCAGGGGCTCTTACTGGACCTCGGGGCCGCTCACCTCCTGGCCTTGACCACGGCACGCAACCTGGCATACCAGCGACGGATGTAGCCTGCCTGGGGACCGGGACCTGTCAGCGTAGAGCACCAAGTCGTCGCGAGGTTGGAAAGGGGAGACCGAGCTGAAGCGGGACTCGCGCTCGCGAAAGTTCACAATAAGGGCAATATTGACAAGAGACGTTACAAAACCATTACACACCCCCACGGGGCACTTCTTGACTCCTCGCAGGGAACAAAAGGGACTTGTCAAGTCGGGCAGTTGCCAAGGCAGCATGGGGAAGCGGAGACGCCCACGTCCAATCAACCGCCATGCGTCGACCAAGGCCGCAGGCTATTGGGGCCCGCGGTGCTCCATGCTTGACCTTTGGCTTCGCCTCGAAGCCAAGCCCGAGCGTGCCTTGGGCCCAGGGGCTACTGTCGGCGTTCTGGGAACGGGGGTCCCCAGACTTGCCTGCCTGTGGCCCACGGCGTGGCTCTGTGAGCGGGCCCGTACGGCCCATCTTCACCAACAAGCACTCAAGACCCTCGCGAGGGGCCAAGCCTCGCGAGGCGGACGACGCAAGACCTCCTCGGGAGCGGCCTCACCAGGTTGGCTCGCGAGGGGCGGAGAGATCAAGGCAAGGCAAACCTCGCGAGGTTCTCGTGACGTGAGCCATGACGACCAAGACCAGGCGGGCGCCAGCGCGTGCACTGTCCTAGTTTCCTCTCTGGTGCTAAAGAGACAAGCGCAGACGCGGAGTACCGAGGCGTCAAGCAAAGGTTTCCATATCGGTGCAACGAGACCAAGACCAGCAGGACGGCAGGACGGAGGTCACCATGGAGCCCAAGGAGGCGTCACCACCAGAGCCTTTGGCAGGCGAAGACTGCTTTTGTCAGGATAAGCTGTACTAGTTGTCCCCTTTCAAATTGGTCGTTGTTGGCTCCCTTCCCGCTCAATATTTGGGAAGAGGGCTAGGGCCTCTATAAATAGGATTAGCCACCACAGTAGGAGGCATCTGATCTTGGACTCGATCCATCCCATCCTCACACCCACCAAGCACAAGAACACCTCGACCTCAGGAGGCTGTTCTTCCCCTTGTACTATTCATCCTCAGCCCAAGAGGCAATCCACCACCACCACACTGGAGTAGGGTATTATTCAATTATTCATGCATTTTGTTGAAAGGAATGGAGCAAAACATCCACCTGGACCTACTTTTCAAAATCCTATGCATGAAAACAAGACCAAGTGCATTAGTGGCAGAATAACATTCTAACTGTACACGCTTTCATATGGTTTCACTTTATTTTGGCCATGTTTCTTTGCATTCCTCTGCTCTCCAATTCCTGTGAACCAAACACCCAAGTTGGCAGAAATCATGTGTTCACAAATGCTCTGTTTCCCATGTGCATTCCTAACCGATTCCGGTGTTTTTCCTCCTATCCCTGCGTTTTTAGAATCATGCAAGCCAAATGAGCCCTTACAGAATTACTTCAGTTACAGGTAGGTGTCGAAGAAAACTTTGTGTGGTTTGTCCTGCTCCTACCGTGATGTCATCCACCTCACCTGCGCTGCTCCATCGACAGAAGCATCCACCAAACCAGACATCACGACTCCTGACCGTCTTTCGCCACCTCAGATCTCCTTCCCTGCCGCCGGCACCCACCGCAACATCATCACCATCATTGACTCAGCAGATGAACCTGAGGAGTACACAGCTCCACAAGAGAGGTCGCACTCTTTTGTTTCTGCTTATGTTATGCATTGCTTAATATTACCTGCTACATTATTGTCCTGTTCACCTCTTAGACTTGAAGTCAGGTCCAAATTGATGTTCAAACTTGAGTTCTAAATTAGTTGAGGGGCACATATTGAGGCAGCAATGAATAGTATCTTTGTCTAATATCTGGTTCACCTAGGGTATGCCTATGTTGTTCATCTTGGGTGGGAAACAAATAGTAAAGCAATCATCATCTGTTTTTTTATTAAATTAAAGCAATCATCAGCCTGCTATCATTATTTTTGGATCCATCCACTGGTTGTTACCATTACTCTAGATTTCTGCATGCTCTCCTTACATAATCTCACTATTTTTTTGTATGCATGTCAAATATTGTACACAGTCATGCTGAACATGTAGAGAAAAAGAGGAGAGTTTTGCGCGGCAATACAATTTCATGCAGACATTGCTCTATGGTGGGTTCAATGGAAAACCCTCCCCCTCCCTCTCCAGATTGTAATCCAGAGGAAGATATCTGTTCTAAGGCGGATTCAGACGCAGCTGACCACTCCTATTTACCCCCAAGGTGTTTGCTCTAACTTGGCATGATGATGTTAGTCATATCATGCATATGTTGCCTTGCAGTGCCTACTTTCGACATCATATATGTCATCTGCTTAGTTTAGACATGTTCTATAATGCCACCTGTTTAGTTTCAATATCATATATGGGAATTATGCAGTCTCTTGTCTTTTAGCCAGCCATAATATATGTGAAATGTGCAATGCCATCTTGTTTAACCAGGAATCATATATTTGAATGATATCTTGCCCATCCTTTTCTTGATTACATTTCCATTTGTCGACAATGTTTGTACATTAAACTACTCCTGTGAATCAGCCATTTGAGTGGGTGATGGAAAAATCTGGACTGAAACAAGGCCTTCAGAGCAGACAGTGCTACCTGTCGAAGCAGATCTCTTGCTGGGTCCCAATAGCTCCTCGGAGATGGATTCAGAGACAGATGACCAGTCCTATTCCCCCACCGAGGTGTATGCTCTAACTTGGCACGGTTATACTGCTCATATCATGCATATGGTGTCTTGCATTGCATAGTTTAGACATTATATACACAATATTCAACCCCATGTTCTTAGTTCAGACATCATATATGTGAATGCCCTCTGCTTAGCATATAAATCACATATGTGAATTAAATCATGTGATCCTGATTACTTAGATAGCATGTATGTGAATTATGTCATGCGATCCTGTTTAGTTAGTCATCATATCTTTGAATTATGTTATGCTATGCTATCCAGTTTAGATAAACATCATATATGTGAAATTATATCATGCTATCAGTTTTAGTTAAACAATATACATGTCAATTATTTCTTGCCCTCTTTTTTCCACACTATGTATTGCATCTGTCTCTCATACAATGTCTGTACATTCAACTATGTTTCCTGTTTATCAGCCATTTGAATTGGAGCGGGTGATGGCAGTATCTAGCGGAGTAAAAACATGGTCTTCAAATAAAACAGTGCTACCTCTTGGTGGAGATAGCACCCCGGTTGTACATGCACGAGAACCAGCCCTACCACACATAACCCAGACTCTCGCAGATTTTACCCCTATTGCGATGGACAGAGAACCAGCTTCACCCAATCTAACCCCAACCTCAGCAGATAGTAACCCAGTTCATGTCGACACATCACCATCTCCACCACAGAGCTCCCAAACATGAGCAGTTAGTAAGGCAGCTCCAGTGCCCAAAGCGCCAGTACTACCACGGCGAACGCCAACTCCACCAGTTAGCACACCTATTCCTGTCGAGAAAGCACAACCAGCCATTCATAGTTTAGCATCTATCGCATTTCATGTTGTTAAATCGTATGTGTGTATCTTCCTGTCATGGAAAATTATACTGAAGATGAAGGAAAATGCCAGTTGCATGTGTTTGTCCAGGAGTTATGTGTAAGTAATGTTATTCATGGCAATTACTTTGCTTTGTCCCATACATTCTACCTCCATGATGGTTATAATACAGAAAAATTCCCATTTTTCTCTATAGAGAAGGACCGATTTGGAAACTCAGGATGAGGTAACCTGTGCTAATACCTCTGCTATCTTCAAGAATGCTTGGTGGCAGTAGAATTACCTGAAGAAAATGTACTTCACTGACAAAGAAACTCATCAAATTCCCTTACGTTCTCCTGAGACACATTTACTGGACGATGATTGGGAACTCCTTGTTCTTTACTGGTCCCGAACCAAGAATGTGGTAAGGTCTATGAGCTCATTTTATTTTAAGTACTATATGCTTGCGTCTTACTGTACTCTGTTCATATAGAACAAGTGCTTAAACCTGAAGAACAACTGTTCTCATTTAAGATTCCATTGCTATCGTGCATATTGCTTTGCTCTTGTATCACTGTATTTACTCATACAAACTTATTTTTAAATTGAGCAATCCAATGGAAACTACAATGGCACAATAGGTATTTTTACGCGTGTTTCTTTAACAGGTTTGCTCTTATAAATAGCTCTGTTGATTTCAATTTCAATTTTATATACAGTTGACTCTCATATCATGCACATTACTAGCATCACAACATGGCCAATAGTGTTGTTGTACATGTAGACCCGTGGTACCCATCTGAAATCTTGTTGTGTCGTGTAGTTTCCCACGCTTTGTATTCTTTCAGTGCTGCTTTCTCTTGAACTGATATGGTTTGAACCGTGTCTCTATTTTGATTTGGCAAGACAATGCAGTGACCATAGGACATAGATATATGTGTGTTTTGATGCTTTTATAATGTACTACTTGGCAATAGAAGACTTGGTAGTTTAATCCTGTCCACCTTACTAATGAACTGGTTCACCGAAATGAGTTTCATATACTAGTACATGCTAAACCTGTTATGTGTCTGCTTGTTTCTTCTTTTAGAATGTTGACAGAATATTGGGGAAGAGTGCCTTATTAAGCAATGGTAAAGGAAGCAATGCAGATAAGTTCACGATAGTGAGACATCCTTGTTGGTCTCCAACAAAGCTGATAAAACAGCTAAGGAAAACTATCTTGAAGACTGTGAGACAACCCCAAAGTCCTGTCTTGGTTTACTGTTCGAGTTACTGGCCACTACCTCTTGCACAAGCTATTCAAACTCACTGTCTGAATCAGTTCGGTATGTTGAGTCTCAACTACAAGCTGAAAGACATCAATCAGCTGTGCTGCGACAAGAAGCGGAAGGACTGCGGAAGTCCCTGGAGCATTCAGATGCATACTTTCTGGTGCAACAGCAAGCATTGGAGGATTTTAGCGCCAAACAGGACAAAGCTAATAAGCTTTCTAAGCTTATTGCCAGCATGGTGGATACCCACGATAACGTTTCTTGAGCTCTTCTAAAGTTGTTTCAGTTATGGACTTGTTTTGCTGCCGCGTTTATTTGCACTGGTGGCCAATTTTGACGGCCAGTGTATGTAATATGCTGCTTTGTTCCCTATATTTGCACTGGTGGAGAACTTTGATGCCCAGTGGATGTAATATGTGTAATAGCTGTAATAGGCTAGCGTTAGTTGCTTGCTTATTTATTTCCTTATTGTCTTGTTTAGTTGTTTGCTTGTAGTCACTGCAGTTCTTTTTCCGCGTTTTTCTAGTGGCCACAGTAACCTATTTTTGGTAACTAGGCCACAATAATCATGGCAACACACGGACTGTTGTAACCATGGGCCTCCTACGGGACATAGGATCCATGGGCCTTCTACGGGTCATAGGATCCATGGACTTTCTACGGGCCGTATGATCCATGGGCCTTCTACAGGCCGTAGTCTCCATTGGTCTTCTACGGGCCGTAGGATCCATGGGCCTTCTACGTGGCGTATAATCATTTCGCCAAACATGGGTCGTACTATTCGTGGACCAACGGGCCATTAATAGGCCGTATTTGATAACGCTATGAAAACATCTCAACAGGTTAATGGCCCACAAACGGGCCGAATGTAACCACGGGCTCAATTTGGCCCACAAACGGAACATGCCAGTAACGGACCATAACTAACCGAATTCTAGAAATGAGCCCAAGAATAAATGGGCCCTTAGAAGGCCGAAAGTTAACACGGGCTGGAAACGGCCGACGGAATAATGGGTCGTTAATGGGTATAAAGCGATACATTGTTCATTATGGGCCAGTTTCATCTCAGGCCTTTAATGGGCCCAGAGTTACAAAGGGTCTCATATGGGCCGAAATACATCATGGGCCATACAGAGGCCGGAAGTTACAATGGGCTGGAACCATATTGGATGGCCCAGATGAAGCTACTGGGCTTAATTCTGATAGGCCGTAACGGGCCGGGAGTTAGCGGGCCGTAAATGGGCTATATACGAACAGGACGTTAACAGGCTTTCCGTGGGCTGGCCCGTTACCTTTTGACCAAGTCAAACAGGCCGGCCTTTTCACCGGAATGGGCCTCTGTTGGGCCGTGCCACGTGTCGACCTATCATTGGTGCCTCGTGTCCAATGAATGGATGACATCTGTCCCAACGGTGAGCCAACACGTGTTTCCTCCGGCCAATAAGAATTTTACACATGGAAAATCCTCATTGGTCCAGGCTGTTAGCGGGTTATCGGATCCAAAACCGGACCCGATAACTTAACGGCGACCTGTTACGGTGCATGCCACGTGTTGGTCACCCTTGACGGAAGCACTTCCATTACGCGCCATTTATCTTCATGGAAGTGGACACTTCCGTGATGATAATTTTGGTAATGTCATGGAACACTTCTATGACAACACATGTATGACTATCTTGATTCTGTCATAAAATCGTCATGGATGTACATGCATGACAGAAAATGTGACCTACTATGACAAACACGTATCATCACGGAAGTGTATTTTTTTTGTAGTGTTGTGAAGGAATTAACGGCGAAAGACAGAACCTGATCGGCTTACTATGACCTGATTGTAGATATTAAGAAGTACCTGGCAGGCTTCTTGAAGTTCAGTGTCAACAGCATGAGGAGAACATGCA
The DNA here is from genome assembly GCF_002575655.3 of Aegilops tauschii subsp. strangulata. NCBI lineage: Eukaryota > Viridiplantae > Streptophyta > Magnoliopsida > Poales > Poaceae > Aegilops > Aegilops tauschii. The sequence continues at coordinate 73,696,306 of NC_053040.3, read as the reverse complement.
ACAATCTTTCTCACGGGTTGGCAGCGGAGACCAGACATATTGTAGCCAAGGAGATGATAGCGGGTGCCCCATCTAGCCTCCAGTCTATATGATCTCTGAATGTAATGGTCACGTTTGAGTAGGCTTCCCTACTTTAATTATAAAAGAAAAATCCCAAAATATGCTCGATTTTACATAGTTCTAGTCTATACCCATAATAAATAATGACAATAAATTTCCTAAATCTTCTCAATCTACATCTTTGGAATCTATATCCACAATAAATAATGGCAATAAATTTTCTAAATCGATCGACATCTTTGTAATCTATATCCACATTAATTATTTTTTATAAATTAGAAATCTGCTCATTTACTTATTTGTAATATGTAGCACAATATCTCATGGCATTAAAATTGCAATATATGGTCAATTTGCTCTCTGTAATCTGTCCTACAATAATTGATGACAAATAAATGTCCAAGATATGCTTGATACATATCTTTGTAATCAGTATCCTCAATAATCTATGGCATAAATCTAGATTCAAATATATGTATTGAACATAAATCTATAACCACAATAATATGTACCAACAACATACCCACATAATTTTAAAATATGCTCGGTCAACATTTTGGATTTAAACTTTGAGAGATTTCTAGTTCTGTATAGTTGGGGAATAAAGGTGGGTGATTTGTCAGTTTTTACTATGGAGACCTGAGTTCAATACTTGGACAATAATTCAATGGTGAAACCAGATTATGCTCAGATGTAAGAAACTCTATAGTTCACTATGTTGTTGCTGAACTATTCCATGTATAACTTATACATAATTCACTTTAGAAATAAAAAAATAAGTTTCATAACCAATGTTAAAATGGCAAGCATTTGTTGAAAAGGCTGAATTATCATTGTCAAACTATGTTTTGTGTTGGTGTTACAAAGTGTTTCTACAATACTACGGATAGCTGGAAGATCTTTAAACTTGGAGACTTCAGGTTGGTGATTGGGGCAATACATTGAATATAACTCTTTAGTTTACTGTACATGATACAATTTGTCATATATGAAAAAAATCCAGGTCCAATCCGGTTGATTAGTACATCATTGGTTGTTCCTTTATTATAGATGACAAGAGAGACTTTGAATGTGTTATCATATGTTTCCTCCAGGATGGTGTGAAGTGGACCAAGTAAAAGAGGAAGTTAGAGTAAGATATCAGTGTTAGTGGCGATGTACAATAAAAAACATGCACACATGACATTTTACGTATACATGTGAGTCATGTTTTTTCTTGTGCTCGTGATGTAAAACTCTATTTAACCAACATCACATTATCTGATCATTTGAAAATTCTTCGATGTAGTATGCATGATACAAATTTTCACATTCCTTTTTGCCGGTTGGAGTGTTCTAGATGCCCATTGCATCCACAATTTTTCCCATTGATTTTAAAATGTAGTTTTGCATATTATATATGTTAGGATTCATTGCATATATGTTCTTATAACTTTCATTTTTAATGAAATTTCTGTAATTTTACATATTAGAAAATGTAATATATCGATCCATAGCTTTCTTACAAATCATTGAAAAACTTTGAGAATAAGCAGCAACACAGTTTGCCATGTCCTTTGCAAGTTCCCATCTCTTGTCAATTGCTTTGAATCCTCCACGAGCATCCATTCTTGCAAAACAAAGAGAGGGAGAAGGGAAGTGTGCCACGTGTGTGGCTTGGGCCAAATGTATTCTAGCTCAAGTATGAGCCAAGCATTAAAGGCTAATAAACTGAGCCAATGAAGGTTTTTGGTTGCTATTTGAGGAGTGAAATGAAGAACAAGAGAACAAAGGAGTGAGGTGAGGGGCACCCATCCCCCATCTATTTAACTGCTAGCATACCATAGCCTTAGGCACCACTTAGCCCTTGCAACCTTAGTTTCATCACAACACATTCCGACCACCATAGATCCGATGGCCCCTGTCTCCACCGTTGGCATCAAGCGCTCCGCACCGAGCGACGACGACGAGCAGCCTAGTATCTGGTGCAAGGGGTCATCGTCGCACCAGGCACACCAGAACACTTTCAAGGGCAAGCAAGTAGTCGACCCTGAAGACCACGGTGGTGACAAAGCTAACAAGCGGAAGTGGCACCGGTGTCTTGCCATCGACATCAATGCGGTGCCCCACAACAAAGACGACGACGACCTCGACAACCCTCTTCATGTCGGGTCCCCCGCTGCAGGTGGTAGGTTCTCCCAGCCACCGCACTGGCTGCTCTCACTCGTGAACAAGAAGCAAGCACAGGAGAACAAGATACTGGAGCTTGCAGAGCAGCGCTTACACTGGGCCACAAAGCAGCTGATGGAGGAAATAGAGCTCAAGAAGATGCAGTTGGAGAATGAGAAGATGCGGCTGGAGAACATCAGGCTCCAGGTGCAGATCAAGCGTAAGGAGTTGGAGCTCAGTGTTGCAAGGCCGAAAAGGATCTAGGTTGTGTGCATGCATCTGGGTTATTTTCTAGTACGCTGGAAATCAGGGGGGAGATGAAACAGAGGGAGGAACAAATAAGAGGCCTCAAGAAAGATTCCTATTTCTGCTACATATGAAATAAATGTGCTACATATTTTGATTTTTGACATGCTTTCATATGTGAATGTCTCCATTCATTATCATTTTTTATTTATGAAAATGGATATTAAGAGCTTTTGGTAGAGAACCTCCATACTTTGCGGAGCTTGTTGAGACAACCAAGGAGGAGGCTTTCATGGAAGGTATCATCTCACTCTTGCACTATTGCCAAATCCAACCTTCACCCCCTTCTGTCTACCCGTGGTTATTGCTTAATTCATCTCCATGTTGCTTGACCATACTAAGATGAGGCATTTGATGACTCTCCATACTCGTGGTGGCCAGAGGCAGAGGCTGCCATAATGTCGGTTGGTGGTTGATGAATTTTCCGTATGTCTCCAGCTCCTTCTTTATCCATGGCATGAGAGGCGTTGAATGTGCCATGTTCTGTTTCCTCTGAGATAGTGTGGACTGGTCAAAGATGAGGAGGAAGACAGAGTAAGATGTTGGTGTATGTCGTGTGTGTCGTGATGCACAATCCAAAACCACACACATGCCAAAATTTAGACATGCGTGTGCATCATATTTGTCTTTTGTGTTCTCTATGTAGAAAAAGTCTTTGACCAGTATCATGTACACTTTTTTCCTCATCTGTCCCATCTGATCACAAAGGTAGTAACATAGACGTGCATCATCTAATTATTGTGGGATCTCATTATTCTTTACTACTTTGATACATCATGGGACATCGGTTTCATTCTTGTACCTATTAGCGACTCATACATGGTTGCACATGTGAGGTTTGAACTGCCTTTGCAATAAGAAAGAAGCCCCTTTGTCGCGACACTTCCTAGTAGTAGTGTCATTGGGTGGAATCGTGCCCATGGTCGGAGGCTTCACGATAGAATGTTTATTTTCATTAGTAAATTGGCAAGGAGCTAGTTGGCTACCCATGTGAGTTACCGACAGAAACTATTATTTGTACTTCATTTGTAACCAAAAGACAATAAATGTTTCTTTAGATAGTAAAATGCAAGCTGGCAAGTTCTAGCAATGCCATGGCAGGAAGTTGGGAACCAAGACCACCCTCTGCTATCCGTCACTAGTTCCACATGATGTCGAACCTACTATAAAATCTGACGATATTGGCAATTACAGCTTGAAGTTGGTGGGATGTCATCATATATAGCTAGGGAAGGGCCCAATTCAATTCACGGGTATTCAGTTTGAATACTCATTATTTTTGCCAAAAGTTATGTATTTATAGTACATGCCATGTATATATATGGAAAATTTTACACATGATAAAATATTATATAAGCTTTCAGCCTAGTCATTAACTAGCCCACCTCCTAATTCTCTAGCTCCCTGCTCCAACATGGCCCAATTTACATTCACCTAGTCATCTAGGTCCATTCCAATTAAAATTCTCTCGAAGTACTACAACCATTGCTGCAATCACACACAACCCTAATCAATTCATCCCACGACCTAGCACCTTCCATAGTCTTTGAAAGCAAGAAAGCTCTTTGTGCAGATGCATTGGGCAGGGGCTTTGCGAGAAGCATCAACACACAAATGCATACATTGTTGAGATTGTGCCTGATTGTCGAGCTCGTACATCGGTCGACACGTCAATCTTTGCAGGTAATTTTTTTATTTTCCTCAACTGGATGAGATTTCATTATGGCCTGCCCGATTAATTGTTGGATGGGTGTCTATGATTGATTTCTATGGAGGTGTCTAGTACAGATTTCTATGTTTCCTCCTTTTCTTTTTTCAATTCAAATTCATATAATAAAAGAATAAGGAAACACTACCTCACCCCTATTGATAACCATTTTGGCCACTACCATCAAAACAAACCCTAACCCTTGGCACTCACTATGCTTTATGTAATATGGCTTAAGCAAAGGTAAAATGGGATTCTTTACTACGACTGCATCCAGCTCGAATAATGCGATATCTCACACCGAGTTTAAAGATACTTAACCCTTCCTCCTCTAGAAGTTTTAGATGCTACTCCATCTACATTTTATGATTACATAATTCTAAGTCCTTTAATACCATTCATAATTCTTTCCATGGTTTTGGACATGTTTGCAATCCTAGAAGAATTTTTTAAAAAATCTCTCCTCATCTCTAGGTTAAAATGGTGTTGTTTCGTAAGAAACTTATCTAGTTCATCATGGCATTGACTAGGAGATTTGTTATATCATAGATCACCTTCCTCAAACTTATATAAAGATTTAACTTCAATAACAAGAATAGAAGTTTGAGACATAAGAGTGTCACCCATAGGAGGTAGCATTTTTGACTTCAGGGGCTGGGACGCCCTTTTATCAAAAAGATTTTTTTAGCTTCTTTCGTACATTCATCACTCAAGATGTACATCCCTCTCTTCTTCGATTTAGGGCCTGGTTGTGGTTCTTCTAATTTTCAGTCATCATAACTTTTGGCAATCCCATCAAGAAGAACCTTAGCTTCATTAAGTGTCCTATCCTTGAAACATTTCCTGCATAGCTATCTAGTTGTGTCCTAGATTTAGGGGTTAGAGCATTGTAAAATATACCCCCTCTGTCCTAAAATTAGTGTCTCAACTTTGTATTAACTTTAGTACAAAGTTGTATTAAAGTTGAGACACTTATTTTGAGATGGAGGTAGTATCAAGCAAAGCATGCTCTTTGATATTATGGTATGAGTTTGTTAGCATCCCCTCCCAGTGGAGAAAGAAATAGCTTAAGCATAAAGAGAGGGAGAATGTGCCTTTTCTCATTAAAAGTCTAGCAAGATCTTCAACAGTGTTAGCATGGTCAAAACAACTTTCACTATCCAATCCCTGAAAGTTTAAAGTTTCATAATTTTAATAACTTCAGGTTCCACAGGAAATGATATATGTATATATATATAGGACAACATTATTCTAATCCCAAGATTAGAATAGTTATTTAGATCACGTCAGACCATAGAAGGCGCGTGGTGTTCCTGAGATCCCCGATCGGTGAAAAAAAAGAAAAACTGCCCCACCCCGCCCCTAACCTAACCTCCCCCGATCCCATCTGGCCCCTCCCCCAAACTGCATCGCGCCACCGCCGCCTCCCTCCCCGCCCCGCGCCGCCGCCGGGCCCCGGCCACCTACAACGTCGCGGCCACCCCCCACCAGGAACCCCCCACGCCGCCGTCGTCGCCCCCACCGCCGCCTCCCCCGCCAGGAAGCCAAGCCAGTGCAGCGGCCACCACCTCCACCCGCCGGTGCAGCCACCGGCCCCGGCCACGCGCACCACCGCGCCCCAGCTCCACCGGCCCCCTGACTCCTGGATCCACTGGCACCGGCGCCGTCGCCCCAACCTCCGTCTTCCACTGTCGCCGGCCTCCTCCCCGGACCACCTCGCCGCCGCGCGCCGCCGACTCAGATCGTCGCCGGCCTTCCTCCCCTGCTTCCACCGCGGAGGTGGCCTCCGTTTGCCGTCAACCGCCACCGCGACCTGCCCCAGGGCGCCCCCGCGACCTGCCCATGTCTCCAGGTGCCTCAACACCTTCACAGCGCCTCACTCCCGCGGCATGTCTCCAGGTGCAGCAACATCAGCATTCCTTCTCGCGACTGTTTTCTTTTCTGAATTTTTGCTAGTACGGACACCCACAGAGGAAGAGAAGCACCTCTGAATCTGAAGTTTACATGAAAACTGAAATTCTACCTCTTTGCTATAGGAGCGGTCGTCGGAGTCCTTAATCGCTTGCACTACTTGCTTTTAGCACCTTGTCGATGGATACAAGGCACTGTGTGGTGTGCGATCTCATTTTTGGATGGGGCGCCGTCGCGACCACCATCTGCCCGGAGCTCCGCATCCCGTCCGCCGCCGCGTCTGCCTTGCGTCCTCACGACCTCCGCGGCCAGTCCACCAACGCCCTCCGAGTGTGCCCTGAGCAAGGCGTAGGGTGCGTGCTGAATGCGTTTGTTCATGCACTGGTGTGTGTGCGTGCTGGCCTTTGTGTGAGTGCTGGGTGTGTTGCTTGCGTGCTGTGATGTATGATGTGTAGATTTTTTTTTGAAGTTCATGTTGTGAACCCAACTAAGTTTGAACACAAATGATCAGATCGCTACTGCTTTGTATTTGCTCCTGTAGCAGAAATCTCGCTTCCCTGCTGCTGTTATGACCATGTATTGTTTCAAAATGACTTTTTGTCTGAAGTTCAGTAGTATCTGTTGGTGCAAAAAAGTTGCTTCAGTTTCATGGGTCCTTCAAAAAATGAATGGGAAAAAGGAGTTTTCTTCTCCAAAATGCATCACCTCTCTGAAGTGCTAATTCTTCTTGTGTGCTTCTATCGAGGCTTGTGTTTCATGGAGAGAGAGACATAGAAATTGTGGAAATCGTTAATGTGTCATTTCTGTCTATGTACTTCGGAGACATTTTGTGTGAGAAAAAAAGGTTAACGACACATTCTTTTGAGAGATACAGAGTGCTTTGGGATCCAATGTTTTCTACACAAAATTATGCATTTGTGTGTAGCTGGCAACACATACTTTGTACAATGAAAATATTAGTTTCATGTGAGAAGTTCAAATATAAAATAAGGACAAGTTCACGTATAGTAAAATTAGTGCAAATAAAAAAATGTAGTGAGCCATGTGTTGTTGATATTTTTTAAACAAAAATAAAATAAGAAAGGTGTTTGATGTTGTAACAAAGATATATTTTTCCAAATTCTAAAGCACCCCAAGAAGGTCAAAATGAAATAACGGAGTAGTTCAATTTTTTAACAAAGAAAACAAAATTTCCTCGTTTCTAAAAAAACCTAGGAGTCAAATTTAAATAATGGAGCATCTCAAATGTTATTAAAAAAACTATGATTTCCATCGTTACCAATGAATAAACCAAGAAGTTCAACTTGAATAAATAGAGCACTTCAAAAAATATAGAGAAAATGGATTTTACTCATTTCTACAAAAAATCTAGAAGTTCAAATTTAATAACAAGAAGTTCAATATTTATTAGAAAATCAAGATAGTGATATTAAAAAAATAGTGTAGTTTAATTTTTTAAAACCAAATTTCCTGTTTCTAAAAAACCCTAGAAGTAGAAAAGGTAGATCAGTTCACTGTCTATAAAAAACTCAGATATTTTCACGTAACCGAGAGAAGTGCGGTTTGATAACTGCCAGAAGTTCACATACTACACGGTGTGCATTTGTATGCAAAAAAAAGAATCAAAAAGCAAAGGCCGAAAGTTTTGTTACTATCAGGTGCTCGGCCCGAGAAAGTTCAAAAATTCTTGTGAGAGAGGTTGAACAAAAAAATGTGACAGAAGTTCAAGGTGAAAACAATGAGAAGTTTGTTGGAAATATGCCCTAGAGGCAATAATAAATTGGTTATTATTATATTTCCTTGTTCATGATAATCGTTTATTATCCATGCTAAAATTGTATTGATAGGAAACTCAGATACATGTGTGGATACATAGACAACACCATGTCCCTAGTAAGCCTCTAGTTGACTAGCTCATTGATCAATAGATGGTTACGGTTTCCTGACCATGGACATTGGATGTCGTTGATAACGGGATCACATCATTAGGAGAATCATGTGATGGACAAGACCCAATCCTAAGCCTAGCACAAGATCGTGTAATTCGTTTGCTCAGAGCTTTTCTAATGTCAAGTATCATTTCCTTAGACCATGAGATTGTGCAACTCCCGGATACTGTAGGAATGCTTTGGGTGTACCAAACGTCACAACGTAACTGGATGGCTATAAAGGTGCACTACAGGTATCTCCGAAAGTGTCTGTTGGGTTGGCACGAATCGAGACTGGGATTTGTCACTCCGTGTAAGCGGAGAGGTATCTCTGGGCCCACTCGGTAGGACATCATCATAATGTGCACAATGTGACCAAGGAGTTGATCACGGGATGATGTGAGTTACGGAACGAGTAAAGAGACTTGCCGGTAACGAGATTGAACAAGGTATCGGGATACCGACGATCGAATCTCGGGCAAGTAGCATACCGATTGACAAAGGGAATTGTATACGGGATTGATTGAATCCCCGACATCGTGGTTCATCCGATGAGATCATCGTGGAACATGTGGGAGCCAACATGGGTATCCAGATCCCGCTGTTGGTTATTGACCGGAGAACGTCTCGGTCATGTCTGCATGGTTCCCGAACCCGTAGGGTCTACACGCTTAAGGTTCGGTGACGCTAGGGTTATAGAGATATTAGTATGCAGTAACCCGAAAGTTGTTCGGAGTCCCAGATGAGATCCCGGACGTCACGAGGAGTTCCGGAATGGTCCGGAGGTAAAGATTTATATATGGGAAGTCTTATTTTGGTCGCCGGAAAAGTTTCGCACTTTATCGGTATTGTACCGGGAGTGCCGAAAGGGGTCCGGGGGTCCACCAAGGGGGTCCACCAACCCCGGGGGGCCACATGGGCTGTAGGGGGTGCGCCTTGGCCTATATGGGCCAACGGCACCAGCCCCAAGAGGCCCATGCGCCAAGAGATAAGGAAAAGGGAGAGTCCTAAAGGGGGAAGGCACCTCCGAGGTGCCTTGGGAAGGAAGGTCTCCTCCCTGGCCGCACCCTTCCTTGGAGGAAGGGCCAAGGCTGCGCCCCCCTCTCCCTTGGCCCTATATATAGTGGGGGGAGGGAGGGCAGCAATACCTAAGCCCTGGCGCCTCCCTCTCCCTCCCGTGACACCTCTTCCTCCCCGCTTGCGCTTGGCGAAGCCCTGCCGGGATCCCGCTACTTCCACCACCACGCCGTCGTGCTGCTGGATCTCCATCAACCTCTCCTCCCCCCTTGCTGGATCAAGAAGGAGGAGACGTCGCTGCTCCGTACGTGTGTTGAACGCGGAGGTGCCGTCCGTTCGGCGCTAGGATCATCGGTGATTTGGATCACGACGAGTACGACTCCATCAACCCCGTTCTCTTGAACGCTTCCGCTCGCGATCTACAAGGGTATGTAGATGCACTCCCCTTCCCCTCGTTGCTAGATTACTCCATAGATTGATCTTGGTGATGCGTAGAAAATTTTGAATTTCTGCTACGTTCCCCAACAAAGTTCAATACTGCAATGAATGCATTTCAGATAGTAATATAAGAATAGAAAACAAAAAGATTAAAAAGGTTTGTTGCAAGAAGTCCACGTGCCCCTCCCGGTGAAGTTCAAGATCTCTAGTGCGAGACATCCGACCTTCAATTATATATAAAAAATAGGCAAAAAATGATGTTGTTTTTGCCATTTTTAAAACTGGTCTCAAACGATAAGAATTTGTAATGTGTGTCTACACGAAAAAGATGCTCATATTCATAAGTTTTCCAATGGTATATTATATGCTATATTCTGATGAATGGTTTAAAAGTTTTATGTACACCGTTAAAAACACATTTTTACGCATTCAAAAAGATATTTTGAACCGTCGCGAGTATAAAAAACTAAACAACACGAAAAAGTTGCGCGTTTGCAACAACTGTCCATCGGTATATCATTTGCTCAATTTCGGTAGGTGGTTTGGGAGTTACAGGCAAAAAACATCACATCAGAAACAGAGTGAAGTTCAAACACACGTGCCCGAGAAGTTCAACTACTTCACACAGTGCATTTCCATTCGCGATGAAGATAGAAATTATGATCTCGTCATTTTCTAATTTACTTCAAAACGGCAAGAATATCATTTGTGTAAGTTTAAGTCCTCATCGGAGAAATTTTAAAAAATTATTGTAAGAGAGGTTTGTACAAAAGGAATATCATTTATGTAACACTAACGAATGAATGAGAAAATTACAAACGAAAATACGTCACAGAAGTTCAACGTGAAAACAACATGAAGTTCAACTACTGCTGTTGAGGATATAGACCTTAGAGTCACCCGCCCGGAGGGGCCGGGTTACTCATATGGTCATTGCCAGAAGCCCGGCGCCAAGCTTAAAGACGGTGGGCCAAAGATGGGCTTAAGACCCGGATATGGCTTAAGGCCCGTAGTTACAATCATTATTATGGTAGAACTTGTAGTGTAAGGCAAGAATAGTTGAGAGTCCGAGCCGGACACTCTTATGAGCCGGAGGGGACTCTGAGAGCTGCAGGGCGTCAGCCTCCCTATATAAAGGGACGACCCGGCAGTAGTTTAAGGGCGACAACAATCTCATCGAGAGCCGGGCATAGCAGTTTAGCTCCCTGGTTATCGAAACCCTGATCAATACCACATTAAACTGGACGTAGGCTTTTACCTTCACCGTAAGGGGCCGAACCAGTATAAACCCTCGTGTTCCTTGTCCCGCATTAACCTCTTCAAGCTTCCTAGTTGCGATGGCTCCACGACTAAGTCCTAGCTCGAGGACATCTGCCGTGACAATTCCACGACAGTTGGCGCCCACCGTGGGGCCAGCGCACGGTGGATTTGAGTTCTTGAAGGGCAGCTTCGAAGGGCTCAAGGGATACGCTGTGGGCCGGATGACCAAAAGTCATCGCGGCAAACTCTACATCGACGATGCAAACTGGGCCCCGACGCCGGCTCAATTGAGTACGGGTACCGGGTCCCCTTCGGCGGAATTCATGTTTTCATTGGCAAGATTGGTGAGCCGGGCCCTGAGCCGGGTCTCTGCGCCGATCTCGTCGAGACGGCTCAGCGTGCGCGACCCGCCCGGGCCCGGCCTGCCTTAAGGCACGCTTTTGTGGGATGTATCCGTGGAGGGCCCTCTAATCCATCTGGGTCCGGTGGTGAGGCGGCCGCCGGCTCTGACGGCGAGTCGGCCACCGATGAGTCAAACTCGTTGTATCAACTTCAAGATGGCAGGCTCATGGGTTGTTCCGACGGTGACAGTATTCCGGACCCGTTTGAGCTACCAAGTCAGGTTGGAGTCTTTATGGCTGGCGCGCAGCCTGTTCAGAACCCCGCTGTTGGAGCGGGAAACCCGGTGCCTTCTCCGGCTCAGGTGCTGATGGATCTCACGGACAAGATGACGGCCCTGTTAACCGCCACGGTTGACCCGGCGGATCAAGCTCAGCATGATGCGGAGGTGGCACAGTTAAAATTGGATCTAGTGAAAGCTAAGGAGGAGCTTGCAGCGGAAGGGATCAGGATGGCTGCAGAGAGGGTGGCTCTCGATGCTCAAACTCAGCTGATCCAGGCTCAATCCTTCCAACTCACGATGGATCAGAACGCGTCCAATGAGGTCATGAGAAGGAGGCATCAAAAGGCCCAATCTCGACTCCCTCCGGTTTACGATCCACGCAACCTCTTCAACATGCCAGGAGCAGGGTCTAGTAACCCGCCAGGGGTCATAGTGCCCGGGTCTGGAACCCCTATTCAGCCACGAGTGATGGGGCCTCCCCAGGTGCCCCCTGCCCCGCCTCAGTATGTGCCAACACCCCCGGGTCATTATAATAACCCGCTGGAGAACATGGTCGCTGCGGCAGCACGGCTGGCGGCTCTCCCAGTTGACAGCGACTCTCCGACGGCTATTGAAACCTGCCGGGTCAGGGAACTCCTTCAGACGGCACTGGCGCAGCAAGAGACGTACTCCTACAGCCGGGATAGGATCCACTCGACCCCTCGTCCGGGCCAAAGCCCGAGTTACAGCCGGCACATGGTCTCAGCAACCGGCTCAAGTAACGTCCGACGCCATGACCCGCCCCCTGGCCACGGCCCGGCTTATAACGGAGCCTTTCACGCAGCAGACCAGGACAGAGCGCGGCAAGAGGCGGAGCAGGTGCCACAATTGACGGCTTACCAGACCCCCCCGGCTTATCCGACGACTTCCGTCGACGTGGGTATCCCCATCAGGACTGGGGGTGTCCCTTGTTTAGTACCAGCTATCCGCAATGAGCGTCTACCCAAGGACTTCAAAGGCCCTAGGAAGGTGCCTAATTACACAGTAGACTTACAGCCCGCGGCCTGGATCAAGAGTTATGAGATGGCTATGGAGCTGCTGGAGGTCAGTGAGGCGGCCATGGCTAAGTATTTCACCATGATGTTAGATGGGACTGCCCGCACTTGGTTGAAAGGGCTACCACCGAATTCCGTTGGGTCTTGGGCTGAGCTGAAAGCCCGGTTCATCCAAAACTTCAAAGATACCTGTAGGCAGTCTATGTCAATTGTGGATTTGACTAACTGTAAGGAGCAGGAGGGTGAGTCTACGACACATTGGGTTTGCCGGGTTAAGGAGATCATACATTCGTCAGACAAGATGGATGCCGGCTCAGCGGTTTTAATGCTGGAGCAGAATTGTCGTTTTGTGCCCCTGAAGATGAAACTCGGGCGGCTTAAGCGCGACTGCAGTGATATGGGTACACTAATGGCGGCTCTTGTCAAGTACGCCGATTCTGATGGTACCAAGGATCCCCCTTCAGATGACGAAAGGACAGGGAAGGGAAAGAAGAACGGCAATGGCAAGGGTCCTCAGTTTAACCCGGGGAACCAAGGAGGAGGCAACCGCAAGGCCGATGGCAGCCTAGAATTTGTAGCCAACGCCAGCTCACAAGGTAATAACCAGCGACGCAAGGGGAGGCCCCCTCCCCGAGGTGGCGGGTCAGGTCCGACGCTGGAGCAGCTGTTGAATGAACCTTGTCCAAGGCATGGCTCTAGAGAGAAGCCAGCGAATCATCTGTGGAAGGATTGTGCAATCATGAAGGCCTTTAAGAATTACAATGGCCCGGGCGGCGGCTCAAATTCCGGTCCTCAGAACGGACAAGGGGGCTTTAATCAGCAGTCTGGCCAGGGTCATCAACAGCAGCAGGGGGGTTATCAGACCAATCCAAAGCAACTTAGCGGCGGACAGTATCATGTGTTTACCACCAGTCTGTGTAAGCGAGATCAGAAGCTTCATAAGAGGGCAGTGAATGCTGTTGAGCCGGCGGTCCCACGATATTTGCGGTGGTCTGAGCAGCCTATAGTGTGGAGCAGGGAGGATCACCCTCCACGGGTGGATAATCCGGGTCACTTGGCCCTGGTGGTGGCTCCTCAAGTGGGAGGATATAAGTTCACAAAGGTGCTTATGGATGGAGGTAGCAGCATCAACATCCTCTATTATGAGACTTTCCGCCGTATGGGGTTGGTTGATAAAAACCTCAGCCAGTCAAACACTATCTTCCATGGTGTGGTACCTGATAAGTCGGCTTATCCAGTCGGCAAGATCGAATTGGAAGTAGCCTTTGGAGATGAGAACAACTACAGGGTGGAGAAATTGACCTTTGAGGTGGTTAAGATAAGAAGCCCGTACCATGCTATATTTGGGCGGCCGGCTTACGCCAAGTTCATGGCTCGGCCGTGTTATGTGTACTTACAGCTCAAGATGCCGGGTCATAACGGGATCATTACGGTTCACGGCAGTCGGAAAGTGGCCCTGGAGTGTGAGGAAGGCGATGCAGCTTATGCAGAATCTGTTTGTGCAACAGAGGAGTTGAAGTTTTACAAGGACAATGTTGACCCAACTGATATGACCTCTCTGAAAAAGCCGACTATGGAGCAGGAGCCGGCGATGAAATTTAAGTCAGCTGATGAGACTAAGCTTGTTGATTTCGTTCCAGGAGACTCATCTCAGCAATTTAGCATCAGTGCCAATCTGGATCCAAAATAGGAAGGCGCGCTCATCGAGTTCATCCGTGAGAATAGGGACATCTTTGCATGGAAACCTTCCGACATGCCAGGTGTACCTAGAAAACTCGCTGAGCACACTCTCAATGTTGATCCGAAATTTAAGCCGGTCAGGCAGTTCCTTCGGCGGTTTAATGAAGAGAGGCGGAAGGCCATTGGTGAAGAGGTGGCCCGGCTCTTGGCGGCCGGGTTTATTGTTGAAGTCTTTCACCCAGAGTGGTTGGCTAACCCGGTGCTCGTACTCAAGAAGAACGGCACCTGGCGGATGTGTGTGGACTACACGGACTTAAACAAGGCGTGTCCGGCTGATCCTTTTGCCCTCCCCCGTATTGATCAAATCATTGATGCTACGGCAGGTTGTGCACGTTTAAGTTTCTTGGATGCTTATTCTGGATATCATCAGATTAAGATGGCAGTCAAGGACCAGGAGAAGACGGCGTTCATCACTCCCTTTGGAGCCTTTTGCTATGTGTCTATGCCCTTTGGACTCAAGTGTGCACAGGCGACTTACCAGCATTGTGTACATAACTGTCTTCATAAACAGATTGGGCGCAATGTTCACGCTTATGTGGACGATATTGTGGTTAAGTCCATAAAAGAGGAAACCCTGATAGATGATTTAAGGGAGACCTTTGATAACCTCCGGGTCTACAAGATGATGCTTAACCTGGCCAATTGTGTTTTTGGTGTTCCTGCAGGCAAACTCTTGGGTTTTTTGGTTTCTGACAGAGGCATTGAAGCTAACCCGGAGAAGATCAAGGCCATCACCTCCCTGGTAAGCCGGCGTGTATAAATGATGTTCAGCGCCTGGCGGGTCGCATCGCTGCTTTAAGCCGGTTCATAAGCCGTTTGGGTGAGAAGGCCATGCCTTTATATCAGTTGATGAAGAAAACTGATAACTTTGTCTGGAATGATGCAGCTAATACTGCCTTTGAGGATTTGAAGAAGCAGCTGGCAGAGCCTCTAGTCCTTGCTGCTCCGGTTGATAAGGAGCCCTTATTATTATACGTGGCGGCGAACACGTGAGCCGTCAGTGTGGCTATGGTGGTGGAGCGCAAGGAGGAGGGTAAGGAGCATCCGGTTCAGCGGCCGGTTTATTATGTCAGCGAAGTGCTCATTGAGTCCAAGCAGCGGTATCCGCATTGGCAGAAGCTTGTTTATGGTGTGTTCATGGCAAGCCGGAAGCTTAAGCATTATTTCTAGGGCCATCCCATAACCGTGGTCAGTTCTGCCCCTCTTGGTGATATCATTCAAAACAGAGAGGCCACAGGGAGAGTGGCTAAGTGGGCCATCGAGCTCGGACCTCATGGTCTCAAGTACGTGCCACGCACTGCTGTTAAATCTCAGGCCTTGGTGGATTTCATCAATGATTGGACAGAGTCACAAGTGCCCGAGCAGAAGCCGGATAACACATATTGGACTATCCACTTTGACGGGTCCAGGCAATTGGAGGGCTCGGGGGCTGGAGTTGTATTGGCTTCCCCTAAAGGTGACAAGTTCCATTATGTGCTACGGTTAATGTTTCCTTGCACTAACAATGCGGCTGAGTATGAGGCATTGCTCCATGGTCTTAGGATGGCTAAAGAGATGAGCTTAAGCCGAGTAAGGTGCTTCGGCGACTCAGACTTGGTGGCTCAACAAGTATCAGGAAAGTAGGATTCCAAGGACCCTCTCATGGCGGCTTATCGCCGCGAGGTTGATGCCATTGCTGGGCACTTTCAGGGTTACCAAGTGGAACACATCGATCGCAGGAAGAACGAGGCGGCGGATGCTTTAAGCCGGCTGGGCTCTCAGCAAAAACCGGTGCCGCCTAACACTTTCCTGGACGTCCTGTATAGCCCTTCTGTTAAGTTGCCTACAGAGGAAGACTTGGCTGTCCCTGACCCGGAGGCACGACTGGTGGCGGCTCTCCATATCATACCAGACTGGACAATGCCATATCTGGCTTACATGACCCGGGGCGAGTTGCCTGAGGATGAACCTTTGGCCAGGCAAATAACCCGGCGGGCTAAGTCAATGGTTGTTATCAATGGGGAGTTACATCACCGCAGTGTCACGGGGGCGTTTCAGCGTTGTGTTTCCCCTGAGGAAGGGCAAGAGATCTTACGTGAGATCCATGAAGGGGATTGTGGCCATCACGCCGGCTCAAAGTCTCTTGTGGCCAAAGCTTTTCGTCATGGTTTTTATTGGTTGACGGCTCATGCTGATGCAGAGGGCTTGGTCAGTAAATGTGATGGTTGCCAGAGGTTCTCACGACGGGCTCATGTGCCGGCTCAGGAGCTGAGGATGATCCCAATCACTTGGCCCTTTGCGGTCTGGGGGCTTGACATGGTCGGGCCTTTTAAAAGGTCCAAGGATAAGAAAACCCACCTCTTGGTGGCAGTTGACAAATTCACAAAGTGGGTGGAAGCTGAGCCAGTTAGCAAGTGCGATGCAGCCACGGCGGTTCAATTTATGAAAAAGGTGATTTTCCGCTTTGGTTTCCCACATAGCATTATAACTGACAATGGCACCAATCTCTCCAAAGGCGCCATGGAAGAGTTTTGTCAACGCGAGCATATCCGACTTGATGTTTCCTCAGTAGCTCATCCTCAATCCAATGGTCAAGCTGAGAGAGCTAATCAGGAGATTTTGAAGGGTATCAAGCCCCGACTTTTGGTCCCTTTGCAACCGATGCCGGGTTGTTGGGTGGAGGAGTTGCCCTCCGTGTTATGGAGCATCAACACTACTCCTAACAGGTCTACAGGTTTTACGCCTTTCTTCATGGTTTATGGAGCAGAAGCGGTCCTCCCCAGTGACATCCGTCATGACTCACCTCGCGTGGCGGCTTATGTTGAGACGGATAATGAACAGGCGCGCCAAGATGCTCTTGACTTATTGGACGAACAGCGTGATGTGGCAGCAGCCCATTCAGCGATTTACCAACAAGACCTGCGCCGTTATCATAGCCGCCGGGTCAAATCCTGGGTCTTCCAGGAAGGCGATCTCGTGCTCCGGCTCATCCAGGATCAAACAGATGCGCACAAGTTATCCCCGCCTTGGGAAGGGCCTTTTGTGGTCAGCAAGAACTTGCACAACGGGTCATATTACCTCATTGACATTCGGGAGCACAAAGATTCATGTAAGTCGGAGGAAGAGACCCGTCGGCCGTGGAACATAGCTCAGCTTTGGCCTTACTACACTTGAGCCACCGGCTCTCGTGGTGTACATATTTCTCTCAGCCATGTATATATTATGATAAGCAATAAAGCAGGACCTCTGTCCTTTTTCTCCTCTAAATATGCACGTGTTATTTTCATTGCAAGATTACATGATGACTTACAGGAGGATCCGGCTTATGATCGTATTCGAATTTAGCCGTAAGCAATAAGGTCACTTGGGGGCTTCCTGTTCAAACATGGGTCGTATTCGAACCAAAGAGAACATAGCTATCGATACCCATTTGATTGGCAAAGTGCCGAGCTCATTGGGAGGTTATCTTTGGTCATATTTGAATCATAGTTTAACCCCTCCGAGAACCGACGTGGATCGTATTCGAATCAGCGTCGTTAAACAATTCTTCAAATCACTTGGGGGCTTCCTGTTCAAACATGGGTCATATTCAAACCAAAGAGAACATAGCTGTCGGTACCCTCTTGATTGGCATCGCCACACCCACTGGGGGCTATATGATCGTATCCGAATCTTAGCTTAACCCCTTTGGGCCGGGTTTCTGGTCGTATTCGAACCGGAAGCCCCTAAGTTCTTATGCTTTATCACAAGTTTTCTCTGATTATGTCAAGGTGTGTACAGCCGGGTCTCACTTTGCCGGCTTAACTTTGGTTTACAGTATTGCTGAACGGAATGAGTGTTATATGGCAGGTAAACCGGAGTTGCGGTACCAACTTTCTCATCCGGGTTATCTAAACCGGAAGTATGATTGCAGGCCGTTAAGTATGTTCTTACGGCTATATTCAGGATATCATTGAAGACAAGTCCTTTTTGATTTATATTCCGGGTTATATAAAACTTATGATTCTCAGGGCGGTAAGCCGCCTCGAGACTTGTGCTTTGCCCTTCTATGCAGGATAATTAAAGGCACCTCTTTTGAGGTTAAGTAAAGCCAATGATTGATTATGACCCGGGGAAATATCAAAGAGACAACTTCAAAAGACTTTAGCATTCAATACGTGCACGATGGCACGGCAGAGATAAACTGTTGCACCTATTCTACTACAAAACTCATCAAGTCTAAAAGGGTGGAGCATTGTTTGGTAAACCGCCAGCTGAGTTATGATGCTTGCTGAGTTGAAGTCTCCGGCTCGTTCCTATCCTCTCCTCCGGCTGATCCCAAGACCTGGAAAGTTGATGACTTCCAGTCGATGCCGCTGAGAGCTTCAAATTGGGCTTCCTCGTCAATTAACCCGGCCGGGTCAATCTCCGGGGCGAAAGTGTGCTGACGAGCCGGCGGGATCAAGTTGAGGGCTTCATAGCGAGGGGTTGGAATCCTCTGATTCTCCGCGTTGTAACCCGGCTGGTACTTGGTTAGGTCGGTGTCGTTCCCGATAAGGGTGGCCACCGGGCGTACAGCCTTCACGCAAGCTGCGAAGTCCTTCTGATCGAAAGCTGAGCCGTCTTCCTTCAGGCTTGGATAGCCAAGGGCGATGTCTGCCGGGTCTAACTCCGGCAGGAATGCCTTGGCCCGGCTCAGCGCGGTGATCGCTCCGGCTCTCGCAGAGGCCCGTCGCAGCTCTTGGATCCGCTGAGGCAGAACGGCGAGCCGGCGCAGGACTTCTGCCATGTGAGTCGGCACCTCGTTGGATAGGGCCACCACAGCTAAGGCACGCTGTGACCCGGTGTAGAGTTGCTCCACCAGGGTATACACGGCCTTCAGCTTGGTGACCACGCTCTGGTTGAGGTTGGCACTTCTGGGACCTGTTTAACAGAATTAGACAAGCCGGCGACAAGGATGAGTTATGAGATATAAACATTTTAAACTTGATGAAAGCCGGTGAGGCGACTTACCGAAGATGGCGGCCACCATCTGGGAAACCTGGCGCTTTAGGCGGGAGAGCTCAGCGGTCTTCTCGGAGAGAGTCTTCTCCGCCTGTTCAGCCCGGGTTACCAATGCGGCCTTCTCTTCGGCCCAGGCTTTCCGCTCAGCATCAAATTCTGTCTTCAGCTTCTCTTGAGCGGCGATGCTGGATACAAACTTGGCGTTTGCCTTCCGGGTCTCCATTTCTTGCATCTTTAGCCGGCTCGTGAGATCAGCAAGGTCAGTCTCCAGCTTCTTGCCAGTAGCCTGTATAAATTTCCGGGTTATGGCATGAACAATTACTCTACAAATTTAAAGTACCAAGCGTTTTCCAAGCAAAGACACTTGGCACTTGGGGGCTAATGCATATTGAAAGTTTTCTATCTACATATTGCCGGTTCAAATGGAGTAAGCCGGAACCTAAGTCTACAACATACTCAGTCATAAGTCGTCGACTTGGGGGCTAGCATGGTACAGGTAACTAAGCAGTAAATAAGAGGACAAAAGGATGTTACCTCAGACTTCTGCTGGATCTGGGTCACCATGGCAACCTCGGCGTCCCGACTCTTGTGCACTTGGCTGATGTAGCCAGAGACGAGCTCTCCAATGCTCAGGTTGGTGTAGTCGGAGAGGTCCAGGTTCACCCGGCGGGGCTGCAGCAACTCCCCCTTAGCGGAGCACTTGGCCGGCACGGTAGGTCTCCCCGGCTCAACGAACTCCGTCCGGGTGATTACCACGTCCGGGTCATTTGTTGGTTGGGCCGAGCCGGAGGCCTCCGGGTCAGCAGAAGCTTCTACAGGCGCCGTGTCCATTGGAGTGGTGGCTTCGGGGGCGGAGGCAGCTGGCGGGTCTTGGACCGTCACCTCCGGCTCAGGCAAATCCGGCACTCCGGCTGGCTTGGTTTTCTTCACTCTCTTGGTGAGCTTTGCCTGGGCACTGAAAGAGTGACAAAGGTTAGTACAAATAATTTGACTAAAGATCAGAACAACATGAGATGATTATCGTTACCCGGGCGCGGTCTTGAAAGCCGGAAGACTCGACTGCATAGAGTCGCCCGAAGAGGGGTAGGTCTCCTGATAATTGGAGTCAGAAGAGTTGAGTGGCTGACGGATAATACCCGCCAACGAGTGAAAAGGGTACAAGTGGGAAATAACCTCAGTTCGGCGCTTCCTTGATGTGTCAGGTAACCCGGCGGAGAGGTCGGTGTCCTTGTTGGTCCGGGTGTGACGCCGGCTCTCATGGACCTGTTGCTTCAAAATAAATTGAGGATCTTGATAAGCTAAGGGATGTGAAAAGCTTACTTTCCGGGTTACCCTTCGGACTTTCAGCCTTGGCAAGGGCTCCGAGTCGGAGGAAAGTGACATTACCTCTTCAACCACCGGGTTACTTGCGCCGGTGTCATCCTGTCAATGAGTAAGTATTGATAAGGCGGACAGCAACAAACAACAAATACAGCAAGGACTTAAAGGCTCAGGGGTTACCTCTGACTCGGAGCTGTCGCTTAATTGCATCAGCTCTGAAGCAGTAGGCCTGCTTCCTTTCCTACGAGGGGCGGCTTTCTTGGCGGCTTTCTTCACCTTTCTGGCCTTCTTGGCCGCCTCATGGTCATATTTGACCCACCAGAACTTGTCGTCAGCCTGAAAAATACAATGGTGATTTCTTTAAACGATTCAGATGAGAGTTATATACAGAAGAAGATAGGATGTTCAGATTGGCGGCTTACCGCTGGGGCTGGGTTGGTCTTGCAGAAGGGGGCTAACCCGGTCCTTCCACAGTCTGCCAGGCTCTCATTCAAGAGAGCCTTGGTCATTTCCTCTGCAACGTCTTCAGGAAGATCGTTGCGGCTGTGTCTCTGAGGGTCGTCTTTGCGGCCCGTATACTCACACATTAAGCCGGGGCGGCGGCTCAATGGGATCACCCGCCATGAGATCCAGACCCGGACCAGATCGATTCCATTCAGACCATTGCCCAGGAGAGACTTGATCTTGTTGATGGTTGGGAGCAGAGGCTGGCGCTCCGCCGGAGTCAGTTTGTCTGACAGTGGGTGTGTTGACTCCAGACGTGATGGGCGAAAGCCGGGCAGCGGACTTTCATCAGCCGGTGATGTATCTTGGCAATAGAACCAAGTCATGTTCCAGTCCTTTGGGTGGCTCGGCGGCTCTGCGTAAGGGAAAAGGCAGTCCCTACGCCGCTGGATGGAGATGCCACCTAACTCCAGACTTGGCCCATTGGCGCACTCATTCTGACGGTTTAAGTAAAAAAGCTCTCTAAAGAGCAGCAGACTAGGCTCTTCTCCAAGATAAACCTCGCAGAAGACTTGGAAATTGCAGATGTTGGACACTGAGTTGGGTCCTATGTCTTGAGGCCGTAAATCGAAGAAATTTAGAACATCTCTAAAAAACTTTGAGCCGGGCGGTGCGAAGCCCCGGCTCATGTGATCCGCAAAAATCACTACCTCCCCATCCTTTGGCTGTGGCCTCTCTTCTGACGGGTCAGGGGCACGGTAGGACATGATGTCTTTCTTGGGCAGATACCTGACTTAACAAAATCCGCTAGGGTCTCGTTGGTGACATTGGACCTCATCCAGTTACAAGTAATGGGAGCTTTGGGAGGCATGGTGAAAGTCGGCAGTCTATGACAAAAAGGAAAAACGTCCGGGTTAATGATAAGCCGGAGGAGATCTACAGTTCAAAGCTAAGGTGGCGGCTTATGAAGGGGACTAATGGTATATACCTAAGTACAGCGGGTTATTTAAGCCGCAGGGGCATTCAGAATAAATTGATTATCTACGGCTTTATCACAGCTAAGCCGGAGGATTCTACGAAGCATGGTTCTCTTTAAGCCGGAAGGTTCTACGGCGCGTGGTTTCTTTAAGCCGGAACTGTAAACCGCCAAGATTCAATGATTGCAGTTTTTTTACTAAGTGTGGTAAAACAGGTTTCACACATTGCAGTAACTTTTTTGGATCGAAATGGTCGGGCAAAAGAAAAATTTCTAGACCTAGAAACAGAAGCGAGGGAGTTCTTGGGCCCAAACAAAGTTCCTATGCAGTATAAAGAGAGCTGCTTGCGTGTAAAATGGGTGCTAAAACAGTCGCCGCACTAGTTCTATGCAGATCTAAGATCAAACAGGGGCAGTAACTATGAGAACTACCGGAACTTGCGGGCAATGGCGACGAACACGAAGAACGCGGACGAATCCTACGGCAGATCTAATCTACAGGACAAGCAGGACTTACAAGAGCTGGAGAGTCGCGGAGGTCGCCGCGTTTCTCTGGTCAGATCAGGGTGATGCAGCGGCCTGAGCTGGTGACGACGAGGAGACCCGCGGCGGCGACGACGGCGGAGCTCGAGCAGCACGGGACAGTGAGAGGAAGAAGACGACAGAGGGAGGAGCGTGAGAAGAGCCCGACGGGCCGGCCTATTTATAAGGCGAGCTCGTAAAGCGGGCTCGTAAAGCAGCGCCTCGATTTTCGGGATGACAGTAAAGGAAAAGATCCATTGCGGATCTGGCGGAGTAAAAAACGGACTTAATGGAAGATGACGTCACGGCGGATTATCCGGAGTCCAGAGGATGACGTCACGCCGGGTTATGGCCTTCACACGAATGGTAAGCCGGAGATTTTTTCTGTCGAAAGAGTTGAAGATTGACATGAGCCGACTCAAATCAATCTGGGGCCTAATGTTGAGGATATAGACCTTAGAGTCACCCGCCCGGAGGGGCCGGGTTACTCATATGGTCATTGCCAGAAGCCTGACGCCAAGCTTAAAGACGGTGGGCCAAAGATGGGCTTAAGACCTGGATATGGCTTAAGGCCCGTAGTTACAATCATTATTATGGTAGAACTTGTAATGTAAGGCAAGAATAGTTGAGAGTCCGAGCTGGACACTCTTATGAGCCGGAGGGGACTCTGAGAGCTGCAGGGCGTCAGCCTCCCTATATAAAGGGATGACCCGGCAGCAGTTTAAGGGCGACAACAATCTCATCGAGAGCCGGGCATAGCAGTTTAGCTCCCTGGTTATCAAAACCCTGATCAATACCACATTAAACTCGACGTAGGCTTTTACCTTCACCGTAAGGGGCCAAACCAGTATAACCCTCGTGTTCCTTGTCCTGCATTAACCTCTTCAAGCTTCCTAGTTGCGATGGCTCCACGACTAAGTCCTAGCTCGAGGACATCTGCCGTGACAATTCCACGACAACTGCACTGAATGAATTTCAGATGAATAACTTTTAAAACCGTCGCGATTATGAAAAAAATGATCAACATGGGAAAGTTGCGTGTTTGCAGCAGCTTTCCACTGGTATATCACTTGCTCAATTCCGGTGAGTGTTCTGGTGAGTGGATGGAGAGCTACGGGCAAAAAAAAACACGCGAAAAACAGAGTGAAGTTCAAGTAGACATGCCGAGAAGTTCAAGTTCTTCAGACGATGCATTTTCAAAGAATCTGTTTCGCGATTATGGCAGAACGAATGATCCTGCCATTTTCGAAATTACTTGAAAACCGCCAGGAATCAGAGAAAACCATCAACATGAAATTTTTTCACGTTTTCCGTAGCTTTTCAATGGTATATTATTTGCCCCATTCCGACAAAGTTTGTACAAATTACGGCGAAAATACGTTTTTATCCAATTTCAAAACTGACTTGAAACGTAAGGAATTGGTAGAAACAATATAAAACCAAAAGTTTCGCATGTTCAAGCTTTCAACGCCATATCATTTGCTGTGTTCGGACGCACGGTTAAAAATAGCTCAAAAATACAAACTCGCTGGAACTTGTACCGCTTTCTAAATTACTTTTAAACCGTTCAAAATTAGAAAAAACTTTCAACATGAAAAAGTAGCTCATTTTCATAAGCTTTCCAACGCCATATCATTTGCCTCAATTGGACTAGCCGTTTAGAAAGGGCATCGAAAATACGAACTCGGCTGTTCGGTTTGTGAAATTTTATGTTTTTCCAAATTACTCTTTAACCATAGGGAATTAGAGAAAACTTTCAACATGTGGGAGGAGCGGTTTTCCAGCAGCTTTCCAACACCATATTATTTGTCTCATTCCGATAAACGGTTTGGAAATGCGATCAAAAATACGATTCACGTTTTTTGTATGAAGAAAAACAGTTTTTAAAACTGCTCTTAAATCGCTTACATTTTGCCCAAAATTTAACTTGGGTCATGATACTCATGTCCATAGCTTTCCAACGGTATATAGCAAGCCCCAATTGGGCAATGTTGGCGGAAGTTCAACCTAGCATAGGGGGAAGTTCAGGTCGAACAACTCAGGCAGTAAAATTGCAAAAAACATGAGTTCATCACGCCCCGAGTGCAAAATCCGTCAATGAGCGAGATTCCTATTTAAAACGGGTATTTAGTTGCTAAAAAACATTTCTAGATTACACTAACATCATATAGAACACGACTAACCAGAATAATTCGCGCGGGGAGACACGGTTGCGAAGATAGCCCGAAGGTCGGGTTCGTACAGAGGGAAGTTCAGGCGCGTTACTCAGGCAGGTTAGGTTGTGATCAGAATATTATTCTGATCCCGTGATCAATTAGGCTTCAAGTGCGTACTTGTTGGTGGAAGTGTTGTCCAATGGGAATTATATTTTGTATTACTCATGTAGCCTACAAAGTCTATCGCACAGCCTTGTAACTTCTTACTCCATTTCTAAATTTGTACTACTCATCTATACGATATATTGCACTACTCGTACTACTACCTCCCTCCTGGTTTATTGGTCCCCTTCCAATTTGTGTCAAAGTTTGACCATAAATTTCACTAACTAAATGTTAATGCATGTCACAAAAAAATATATCATTTTATTCGTATTTGAACATAGCTTCCAATGGAATAATTTTCGGTGACATGCATTGACTTTTTGTTAGTTAAACCTATGGTTAAAATGTGACACTAAATACGACTAGTAAGTAGTATAGTAGCAGTACTAGTATACATCGGTCAAATTATTCATCATCTCCTCACATTGAATTGACGTGACAACATGCTGCGCGTGAGGTGACACAAGAGTCCCATCGGGGTGTTCGGGTATTGTGGACTTTAGATTTGAAGTACCACTTATCTGTCGAAATCTTTCATCATTCACATAAAACAGTCGATTGATCATACATTAAGTACCATATAACTGGAATTGACCGATGCAAGTCCAATAAGGATTGGCCGGTGCTGCCGGCTGGCGTCAAGTTCGATCCCACGGATTAGGAGCTGATCTAGCACCTTGAGGCCAAAGTGAGTGCAAACAGTGCGAGATCTCACCCTCTCATCGATTTGTTCATATCAACCATCGACAGCGAGCACGACATATACTACACCCATCCTGAGAAGCTTTCAGGTAAGACATCGATCGGCCGTCTACTTGCACAAACATATTCCTTTGTTTATAGCTCTATTTTCTTTTTAGACGCAGACCTAGTGAAGCAATTACAATTTGACAGTTAATAAAAAGTGAAACAAGTGACTGCAACATGCCAAATATGTTATGAAAATGCCAACTACGTACACTAAAACCTGTATTCGACAATACTACAGGTATCACACTGAGTGGCCTAAGCAAGCATTTCTTCTAGCGCAACTCCAGGGTGTTCAAAAGGGGCACATGGACACGTCGCAAGATACATTCCGAGTGCGGCATGCACGCGATGTGGCACAAGACCGGCAATACCTTGCCAGTGATGGTCAATGGTCGGCAGATGGGCAGCAAAAAGGTTCTGGTGCTGCACACCAACAAGAACTTCGACCAGCAGAGGACCAACTGGGTGATGCACCAGTACCACCTCAGGTACCTGGAGCAAGAGAAGGAGAGGGAGCTGGTCCTCTGCAAGATTTTCTACTAGATGAACACTAGGGCCAGGACTAAAAAGATTATAAGTTAGTTTGGTGTTGGTACTTGTACTACCGTGTCGTCCGCAAGTTGGTATTGTTGTTAACGATCTTTCGGTATGACCTTGGCATTTGCTTCCAACCATCATGCCGAGGGTCGACGTGGATATAAAGCTGAATCATTTGTTTCGAAACAAATTTTCAGGCACCTGATTTTTATTTGATGGGTAGCATAAGCACCTGCCGCTCGAATTCCTAGTTCTCCAAATTTTTCGAAACAAGTGCATGCACTTATTATCACGATGAAAGAACAATATACCTATTGGATCCTAGTTATCAGTCTGTACTTGTAGAATTCTCTCGTTTATTGAGCATGTATATTGTTTTTTCAGGTCAAGCAAGTTTCAATTGGGTTGTAGACTGCCCAGGCTTGGTTTTGTTTTTAACAGGCCCATCCCATGACGACAATGGGGCACAAAGATCCAGTAGGTATCTACTGGCCTCTGGCTCGCCAGCGTTAGTTATATTTTGTCTTAGAACATCCGCAGGCACTTTTTTTACTGAATCAAACACACAACCCAGTTCTATTTTCCTCTTGAAGCGCCATGTCCTACTTCCGTTTTCTAATCTCTACCTATAGTTTTACTAGTTCATATACACGTATCATTATATTGAAAATACATAAAGTTCCCTTTTCATATTTACATCCTTATTTTTGTTGTTGTTTTCCCTCCCAGCGCTGATGTTTTTACCACCGGTTTTCCCTTAAACCAACTCAATTGTCCCACGTCTTATTTGCTTACAAAAACCAAACAATTTTTTTGGCAAATCAATAAGTTCTTAAAAATAAATGTTTATCATTTCGGGATTACAACAGTTCGGACTCCACCGAAATATGCAAAATAAGGTTGAACTTTTTGACCTTGGTCCTGGGTAGAAAATGGGGGCTGTAATAAATTACTTAAGAATTAGCAAATCGGCTGCAAATTACTAAAAAATAGCAAATGGGCTCTACGTTGTCTGCTACAGATTTGGAGGCTGACTTGTGGGCCTACTAAGTTCATGCGTACACAAGGTTTCTCAAAAAAAGAAACTTAGTCAATAATCAACTCTACCAGCGTCAGACATTTAGATGTCAATCTAACGGCAATCGTGCTTCTTCAGTCTCTGATCTTCCGGCTCCAGCCGCCCAAACCAGCGCCGGTGGAACCACCTGCTCCCGCCTCCCATGGCCGGCTGTGCTGCCGGGTAGGCCTCACGTGTAACACCCCGGATGTAACTTTCCATAATTGTAACTCCGACTCTTGCCATTTCCGGCTATGTGTTATGTTATTCCCTCCGTGGTCGGGTTTTGACTTTCGTTTTGTATTTTGTTCATGTCATGCATTTCATATCATGTCATCATGTGCATTGCATTTGCATACGTGTTCGTCATGCATCCGAACATTTTCTCCGTTGTCCGTTTTGCAATCCGGCGCTCCTATCTCCCCCGGTGCACCCCTTTCGTTTTCTTTCGGGAGCGGGTGTCAAACGTTCTCGGAATGGACCGAGGCTTGTCAAGTGGCCTTAATATACCACCCGGCGACCACCGGTCAAGTTTCGTTCCATTTGGAGGTCGTTTTATACTCCAACGGTTAACCGGGCATCCGCAAAGTCCATTTATGTGTGCAGCAAAACCCCCCTAAAAACCAGCCCAAAACCCACCAAACTCTCTTCCATGCTCTAGGTCGTTCGATCACGATCGTGTGGGCGAAAACCGCACCTCATTTGGAGCCTCCTATCTCCCTCTAGCTATAAAAGAGCATCCCCTCCCGTATACATTCGCAGACGAACCCTAGCTATTTCCCTCGCGCCGCGCCGGACGTGTCCGTACGCCGGCCGGACAAAATCGCCACCGCGCTCGCAGCCAATCCGGGGCCGACACGTGTCCCGCCGCCGCTCCAGCGCCGCCGGCCCGCGCCTGGCCCGCGGGGCCCGGCCTCCCTCGCGCCCGCGCCCTCCCGTCCGCCGGCCCCGGCCACCCGCGCAGCCGCCGCCGCGCCGGGGTGCGCCGCCGCCGCCATCCGCCGCCGCGGCCATCCTCCGCCGCCGGCGCGCCGTGCCCCGCCGCCCTCCGGCCTCGCCTCCTCCTCCGCCGCCTCTCGCTCTCGCCGGCGTCCTCCTCCCGCCGCCTCTCGCTCTCGCCGGCGTCCTCCTCCCGCTCTCCGGCCTCCTCTCCGACGGGCAGCGCCGCCGCTCCGGAGCCCAGGGTTCGATCCGATCTGGAGAGCTGTGTACGTTGACTTTCCCCTCACCCCCGAAAATCCTGTCATTCGAATTATACTGCATGTTGCCATGTTCATCAGTGCGTAACTTCTTGCATATAGCTCCGATTCGCGCGTGTAATATGTCAAATTGTTCGTCTCGTGATGCTCTACATTTTGTTAAATTGCACCATGTTCATTAAAGGTCATATTGATGCCCAAATATCTGTTGCAAGAGGGCTAGTTGCTGTTATCTGCTGGTTCTTAACAGAACTTGGAGATTTGTCATTTTTGTATCTTTAAATCTGTGCATCTTATGGGCATGAGCTCTACATGTGTTTTGTTGTATGCCATGCCATCTTTCCAGTGGAGTATGCCATGTATTTGTTTGATCTCTATGGTGACTAGCACAAGCATGCAAAGTAGGCCCCGTAATGTTTCTGATTTCAGGGACAGTGATTTCTCTGTCTTTGTCTGCTGTTATTTTCTTGCCATGTAAACTTGATGCTACAGAGAGATCCATGCATATTTTGGAGATGTTCAGTAAGGATGTTTTGTAGCTATAGTTGTAACTGATCCATTCCTGCCCTTTTTTGCGATTATGGAGTGCCATAGCATGACTCAATCTTGCTCTACTTTTGCTATAAAATATTTCTGCCAGATTCTTAACATGATATTCATTTTTGCCATGGTTAGCTTCATAAACATGCCATCTTGCTGTACGTATGCTTGTTTTGTCATGCATTGCTCTGTAGTGAGTGCATCAAGCTCACAAAGAGGCCCTCATATTATTGTTTCTGCCATGCTCTGTTTTCTGCTAAGTCTGAAACCTGATAACGAAACTTGCTATGTTTACATGCTTGCCATCATATCTTCTGTTCCTTTTTGGCTTATGGTCAGTAAGAGACTTTTTTCATATGAAATTAGTAGAATACGGCCATGCCTTGTTTTTCTATGTTAAGTTCCTGTAGCATGTTGATTTCGTGCTCTGAACATTGATACCTGATGCTGTTTTTCTGCATGTCCAGTAATTTCACCAACGCTGTGAACCTGTTATCTTTTGCACTTTTGCCATGCTTGTTTGAGCTTGATATGTTGTGAACTAGCCGTAGCTCAATGTTCATCTTTTGTCAAGCATCTCCTGTAGATTACTGCCATGTGCTTTGTTGCTATGTTGGAGTGCTGTAGCATTGTTGTTTGTTGCATTTTAAGTGCTATCATGCTGTTAATCGCAGATTAGTGTCATTCTTGTTTTGCTTGCCATTTGCAAACCATGCATCCGTTTCCGGTTATCTTTATATCGATTTCGACCGAAATCATCTCATCTTTCCAGTGGCATGCTTGGTTTGCCAAGTTACTGCCTTATTCATCATTTTCCTTCCGGAACACGCATATGCATCGCACATCATATCTTGCATATCATACATGTTTTGCATCATGTTGCTTGTGCATTCCTCGTGATTGATTGTGGTTCCGTTGCTTGTGTTCTTGTCTTGGGTAGAGCCGGGAGACGAGTTCGTGAATGAGGAACCTATTGAGTACGCTTACGAGGATCAAGCTTTCGACAACTCTGAGAACCTTGCAGGTAAGATGACCACCCCTCGAAATCACTTCTATCTTTGCTTTGCTAGTTGTTCGCTCTATTGCCATGCCGTGTTACCTATCACTTGCTATTTCATGCCTCCCATATTGCCATGTCAGCCTCTAACCATCCTTTCCTAGCAAACCGTTGTTTGGCTAAGTTACCGCTTTTGCTCAGCCCTTCTTATAGCGTTGCTAGTTGCAGGTGAAGTTGAAGCTTGTTCCATGTCGGAACATGGATATGTTGGGATATCACAATATCTCTTATTTAATTAATGCATCTATATATATTTGCTAAAGGGTGGAAGGCTTGGCCTTATGCCTGGTGTTTTGTTCCACTCTTGCCGCCCTAGTTACTGATATACCAGGATTATGTTCCTTGAGTTTGCGTTCCTTACACGGTCGGGTGATTTATGCGACCCCCTTGACAGTTCGCCTTGAATAAAACTCCTCCAGCAAGGCCCAACTTTGGTTTTACCATTTGCCGCCTAAGCCTTTTCCCCCAGGTTTTCGCGAGCCCGAGGGTCATCTTTATTTTAACCCCCGGACCAGTGCTCCTTCGAGTGCTGGCCCAAACCGAGCGATGTCCGGCGCCCCCTGGGCAACCAGGGTCTATGCCAACCCGACATCTGGCTCATCCGTTGTGCCCTGAGAACGAGATATGTGCAGCTCCTATCGGGATTTGTCGGCACATTCGGGGGTTTTGCTGGTCTTGTTTTACCATTGTCGAAATGTCTTGTAAACCGGGATTCCGAGACTGATCGGGTCTTTCCGGGAGAAGGTTTATCCTTCGTTGACCGTGAGAGCTTAGGATGGGTTAAGTTGGGACACCCCTGCAGGGTATTATCTTTCGAAAGCCGTGCCCGCGGTTATGAGGCAGATGGGAATTTGCTAATGTCCGGTTGTAGAGAACTTGTCACTTGATCCAATTAAATACATCAACTGCGTGTGTAGCCGTGATGGTCTCTTCTCGGCGGAGTCCGGGAAGTGAACATGGTTTGAGTTATGAATGACGTAAGTAGGAGTTCAGGATCACTTCTTGGTCATTGCTAGTTGACGTCCGTTCCATTGCTTCTCTTCTCTTTCTCTCTTGTGTATGTTAGCCTCCATATATGCTTATTGCCGCTGCAGCTCCACCTCATTACACCTCCCTTTCCTATAAGCTT
The DNA here is from genome assembly GCF_002575655.3 of Aegilops tauschii subsp. strangulata. Taxonomy (NCBI): domain Eukaryota; kingdom Viridiplantae; phylum Streptophyta; class Magnoliopsida; order Poales; family Poaceae; genus Aegilops; species Aegilops tauschii. Next base: position 73,665,320 of record NC_053040.3, on the reverse strand, counting down.
AAATAGTCTTGATCTCGCGGGCGTGAGATTGCTGAGTCCTCGCGACTCACAGATTCTACCAATACAGTTGCAGGTGCCGACGATGCCAGTGCAGATGATGGGGTCGATCTCAAGTGGGAGTTCGACGAGGAACGTGGTCGTTACTATGTGTCTTTTCCTGATGATCAGTAGTGGAGCCCAGTTGGGACGATCGGGGATCTAGCATTTGGGGTTGTCTTATTTTCATCTGGATCTTGACCGTAGTCGGTCTATATGTTTGTATTTTGGATGATGTATGATTTATATTTATGCATTGTGTGAAGTGGCGATTGTAAGCCAACTCTTTATCCCATTCTTGTTCATTACATGGGACTGTGTGAAGATGACCCTTCTTGCGACAAAACCACTATGCGGTTATGCCTCTAAGTCGTGCCTCGACACGTGGGAGATATAGCCGCATCGTGGGTGTTACAAGTTGGTAATCAGAGCCATCCCCGACTTAGGAGCCCCCTGCTTGATCGAATCGCTGGCGTTGTTGAGTCTAGAGCAAAAAAATGTTTTGAGTCTTAGGATTATATATATCGGAGAGTAGGATTCTTTTTACTCCTCAGTCCCTTCGTCGCTCTGGTGAGGTCTCCTGACGTAGAAGTTTTGACTTTTCTCTCCTCAAATTTCACTAAATTTTTTTAGGATCACGCGTGTCATGGAATTGTCACGGCAGATGTCCTTAGGCTAGGACTTAGTCGTGGAGCCATCGCCGCTAGGAAGCTTGAAGGGGTTAACGGGACAAGGAACACGAGGGTTATACTGGTTCGGCCCCTTACGGTGAAGGTAAAAGCCTAGGTCCAGTTGAGGTGGTATTGATTAGGGTTTCGATGACCAGGGAGCTTAACTGCTATGCCCGGCTCTCGATGAGATCTTTCTTGTCCCTAAACCGCTGCCGGGTCATCCCTTTATATAGGGAGGCTGACGCCCAGCAGCTCTCCGAGTCCCGGCCGGCTCATAAGAGTGTCCGGCTCGGACTCTCAACTATTCTTTCCTTACACTACAAGTTCTACCATAATAATGATTGTAACTACGGGCCTTAAGCCATATCCGGGTCTTAAGCCCATCTTTGGCCCACCGTCTTCAAGCTTAGCGCCGGGCTTCTGGCAATGACCATTGTGAGTAACCCGGCCCCTCTTGGCGGGTGACAGGATATAGGCCCCAGATTGATTTGAGCCGGCTCATGTCAATCTTTAATCCTTTTGACAGAAAAAATCTCCGGCTTACAGTTGTGTGAAGGCCATAACCCGGCGTGACGTCATCCTCTGAACTCCGGGTAATCCGCCGTGACGTCATCTTCCATTAAGCCCGTTTTTTACTCCACCAGATCCGCAACGGATCTTATCTTTACTGCCATCCCGAAAATCGAGGTGTTTCATGGGGAGATAACCACGCCGTGGTCTCCTCGTTTCTCGTGCCCACTTATGAGCTCGCCCTTATAAATAGACCGGCCCGACGGGCCTTCAGCCACTCATCTTCCTCCTCGCGCCACTGTTCCTCCGCTTGAGCTCCGTTGCCGCCGCCGCCGCGGGTCTCCTCCTCCTCACCAACTCCGGCCGCTGCATCAACCTGTTGTGTCCAGAGAAAACGGCGGTGACCTCCGCGACTCACCAGCACCTGTAAGTTCTGACTGTCCCGTAGAACAGATCTGCAGTAGGTTCATCCTGTTCTTCCGTGTTCTTCGTCGCCGCCCATGAGTTCTTGGTAGTTTTCCTTTTTACTGCCTCTTTTTGATCTTAGGATAGTATAGAACCAGTGCGACGGCTGTTTAGTACTCATTTCAAATGCAAGTAGACCTCTTTTTACTGCATAAAGACCTCGTTCAAGCTCAAGAACTCCCCTGCGTCTGTTTTTAGGTCTAGAAACTTTCCTTTTGACCGACCATTTTGATCCAAATTATTTACTGCAATGTGTGAAACCTGTTTTCACCACACTTAGTAAAAAACTGCACTCATTGAGCCATGGCGGTTTACATTTCCGGTTTAAAGAAACCACGCGCCGTAGAACCCTCCGACTCAAAGGAGACCATGCGCCATAGAATTTTCCGGCTCATCTGTGATAAGGCCGTAGACAATCGAATTACTCTCAATACCTCGGGCGGCTTAAATAACCCGATGCACCTAGATATATGTCATTAGTCCCCTCCATAAGCCGCCACTTTAACATTGAACTGTAAATTTCCTCTGGCTTATAATTAAACCGGACGTTTCCTTTTATCATAGGCTGCCGTCTTTCACCATGCCTCCCAAAGCTCCTAAAGCCTCCATCACTTGCAATTGGATGAGGTCCAATGTCACCAACGAGACTTTAGCGGAGTTTGTCAAGTCAGGTTACCTGCCCAAGAAGGACGTCATGTCCTACCGTGCCCCCGACCCATCAGAGGAGAGACCACAGCCAAGGGACGGGGAGGTGGTCATTTTTGCGGATCACATGAGCCGGGGCTTCGCACCGCCCGGCTCAAAGTTTTTTAGAGACGTGCTGAACTTCTTTGACCTGCGGCCACAAGATATAGGACCCAACTCGGTGTCCAACATATGCAATTTCCAAGTGTTCTGCGAGGTTTATCTTGGAGAAGAGCCCAGCCTGCTGCTCTTCAGAGAGCTCTTCTACCTGAACCGCCAGAACGAGTGCGCCAACGGGCCAAGTTTGGAACTCGGCGGAATCTCCATTCAGCGACTGAGAGACTGCCTCTTCCCTTACGCCGAGCCGCCAAGTCACCCAAAAGACTGGAACCAGACGTGGTTCTATTGCCAAGACACGTCGCCGGCTGACGAGAGCCCGCTGCCCAGCTTTCGCCCTTCACGTCTGGAACCAACTCACCCTCTGTCTGACAAGTTGACTCAGGCGGAGCGCCAACCTCTGCTCCCCACCATAAACAAGATCAAGGCTCTCCTGGGCAATGGTCTCAACGGAATCGATCTGGTTCGAGTCTGGATCTCCTGGCGGGTGATCCCATTGAGCCGCCGCCCCGGCTTAATGTGCGAGTACACGGGCCGAAAGGATGACCCCCTGAGACACAGCCGCAACGATCTTCCTGAAGACGTTGCTGAGGATATGACCAAGGCTCTCTTGAACGAGAGCTTGGCAGACTGCGGGAGGACCGGGTTAGCCCCCTTCTGCAAGATCAACCCAGCCCCAGCAGTAAGCCGCTGATTTGAACATTTTATCTTCGTCTGCAGATAACCTTCATCTGAATCTTTAAGAAATCATCATTGTATTTTTCAGGCTAATGACAAATTCTGGAAGGTCAAATATGACCATGAGGCGGCCAAGAAGGCCAGGAAAGCGAAGAAAGCCGCCAAGAAAGCCGCTCCCCACAAGAAGGGAAGTAGGCCTACTGCTTCAGAGCTGATGCAATTAAGCGACAACTCCGAGTCAGAGGTAACCCCTGAACCTGCAAACTCTTGTTATATCTGCTATTTATTTCTGTCCACCTTACCAATACTGTTCATCAACAGGATGACACCGGAGCAAGTAACCCGGTGGTTGAAGAGGTAATGTCACTTTCCTCCGACTCGGAGCCCTTGCCAAGGCTGAAAATCGGAAGGGTGACCCGGAAAGTAAGATTTTCACATCCTTTAGCTTATCAAGACCCTCAATTTATTTTGAAGCGACAGGTTCATGAAAGCCGGCGGCACACCCGGACCAACAAAGACACTGACCTCCCCTCCGGGTTACCTGACGCATCGAGGAAACGCCGGACCGAGGTGATCTCAAAGTTGTACCCTTTTCATCCTTTGGCAGGTGTTAAACGTCAACCGCTCAACTCTTCTGACTCAAATTATCAGGAAACTTCCCCCTCTTCTGGCGACTCTATGCAGTCGAATCTGCCGGCTTTCAAGACCGTGCCCGGGTAATGACGATCATCTCATGTTATACTTTGTCTGTACTTACACTTTTTGTGCTTAACCTTTCTGTCTTTTCAGTGCCCAAGCAAAACTCGGCAAAAGGGCGAAAAAGAACAAGCCGGCCGATGAGCCGGACTTGCCTGAGCCGGATGTAGCCGCTCAAGAACCGCCAGCTGCCTCCGCTCCTGAGGCCGCTGCTCCAACCAACAAGCCCATAGCAGAAGCTTCTGCTAACCCGGAGGCCTCCAGCTCGGCTCAACCAACAGACGACCCGGATGTGGTAATCACCCGGATGGAATATGTTGAGCCGGGGAGGCCTACTGCGCTGGCCAAGTGCTCCGCTAAGGAGGAGTTGTTAGGGCGCCACCGGGCCAATCTGGACCTCACCGACTATGGCAATCTGAGCATCAGAGAGATCATCTCCGGCTATATCAGCCAGGTGCACAAGAGCCGGGATGTAGAGATTGCCATGGTGAACCAGATTTAGCAGAAGTCTGAGGTATCACTCTTCTTTCTTCGTACTTACTGCATAGTTATCTTGTTATTCTTATCATGCTCTAGCCCCCAAGTCTACTATTTATGAGAGAATATGTTGTAGACTTAAGTTCCGGCTTACTCGTTTAAACCGGTAACTTGTAAACAGAAACGTTCGATACGCATTAGCCCCCAAGTGCCAAGTGTCTTTGCTTGGAAAGTGCTTGGGACTTTTAAGATTGCATAGCAACTGTTCATCTTATGACCCGGAAATTATGCAGGCTGCTGGCAAGAAATTTGAAGCTGACATCTCTGATCTCAAGACCCGTCTGAAGACGCAAGAGACTGAGACTCGGAAAGCAAATGCCAAATTTGTGTCCAGTATTGCGGCGCAAGAAAAGCTGAAGACGGACTTTGATGCTGAACGGAGAGTCTGGGCCGAAGAGAAGGCCACTCTGGTGAACCGGGCCGAACAGGCGGAGAAGGCTCTCTCAGAGAAAACTGCCGAACTCTCCGGCTTAAAGCGCCAAGTGTCCCAGATGGTTGCCGCAATCTTCGGTAAGTCATTTCACCGGCTTTCATCAAGTTTAGAATCTTTATATCTCATAACTCATCCTTGCCGGCGGCTTATCTTATTCTGTTAAACAGGTCCCAGAAGCGCCAACCTCAACCAAAGTGTGGTAACCAAGCTGAAGGCCATGTACACCCTGGTGGAGCAACTCTACACCGGGTGACAGCGTGCTCTGGCTGTGGTGGCCCTATCCAACGAGGTGCCGACTCACCTGGCGGAAGTTCTTCGCCGGCTCGCCGTTCTTCCTCAACACATCCAAGAGCTGCGACGGGCCTTTGCAAGAGCCGGAGCCATAGCGGCTCTGAGCCGGGCTAAGGCGTTCCTTCCAGAGCTAGACCCGGCGGACATCGCTCTGGGCTACCCCAGTTTGAAGGAAGACGGCACCGCCTTCGACCAGAAGGACTTCGCAGCTTGCGTGAAGATCGTACGCCCGGTGGCCACTCTGATTGGCAATGATACAGATTTGACTAAGTATCAGCCGGGTTACGATGCAGAGAATCAGAGGATTCCCACTCCGCGCTATGAAGCCCTCAGCTTAATCCCGCCGACTCGCAAGCACACTTTCGCCCCGGAGATTGACCCGGCGGGGTTAATTGACGAGGAAGCTCAATTTGAAGCCCTGAGCGGCATCGACTGGAAGTCGTCGACTTTCCAGGCCTTGGGAATAGCCGGAGGAGAGGACAGGGATGAGCCGGAGACTTCAACCCAGCAAGCGTCGTAACTCTGTAGACGGTTTATGTGAAACAATGCTTCATCCTTTTGGACTCAACGAGTCTTGTAATAGAGTAGGGTCAACACTTTAACTGTGCCGTGCCATCGTGCACGTGTTGAATGCTGAATCCTTATGAAAGTTGCTTCCTTATATGTCTCCGGGTTACAGTTGATCAGTCATGTTCCTTAAGCTTAAATAGTTGTCTTTAACTATCCTGCATAAAAAGACAAATCACAAGTCTCGAGGCGGCTTACCGCATGGAGAATCATAGTCGTACGCCTATAACCCGGAATATGATTCACCAAAGACTGGCCCTCAATGATGTCCTTTATATAATCGTAACAACACACTTACCAGCCTGCAAGCACACTGCCGGCTTAAATAACCCGGGCTATGAGGTTGGTACCTCAATTCTGGTTTACCAGTCTTAATAAAATCCAATTGTGTTCGACTAGCACTGTAAATCAAAGTTAAGCCGGCAAAGTGAGACCCGGCCGTGCATACTTGACATAATCAGAAGAACTCGCTATAAGTCAGAAAAACTTAGGGGCTTCCAGTTCGAATACGACCAGAGACCCGTCCCAAAGGGGTTATGCTAGGATTCGAATGCGATCATATAGCTCCCAGTGGGTGTGGCGATGCCAATCAAGAGGGTACCGACAGCTATGTTCTCTTTGGTTCGAATACGACCCATGTTTGAACAGGAAGCCCCCAAGTGATTTTAAGAATTGTTTAACGACGCTGATTCGAATATGATCCACGTCGGTTCCCAAAGGGGTTAAACTAAGATTCAAATATGATCAAAGAAAACTCCCCAATGAGCTTGGCACTTTGCCAATCAAATGGGTATAGACAGCTATGTTCTCTTTGGTTCGAATACGACCTATGTTTGAACAGGAAGCCCCCAAGTGACCTTATTGCCTACGGCTAGATTCGAATACGATCATAAGCCGGATCCTCCTTCAAGTTATCATTTAATCTTGCAATAAAAACAACACGTGTACATTTGGAGGACAAAAAAGGACAGAGGTCCTGCTTTATTGCTTATCATAATATATACATGGCTTAGAGAAATATGTACATTATGAGAGCCGGTGGCTCAAGTGTAGTAAGGCCGAAGCTGAGCTATGTTCCACGGCCGACGGGTCTCTTCCTCCGACTTACGTGAATCTTTGTGTTCCCGAATGTCAATGAGGTAATATGACCCGTTATGCAAATTCTTGCTGACCACAAAGGGCCCTTCCCAAGGCGGGGATAGCTTGTGCGCATCTATCTGATCTTGGATGAGCCGGAGCACCAGATCGCCTTCCTGGAAGACTCGGGATTTAACCCGGCGACTATGATAACGGCGCAGGTCTTGTTGGTAAATCGCCGAGCGAGCTGCTGCCACATCACGCTGTTCGTCCAGCAAGTCAAGAGCATCTTGGCGCGCTTGTTCATTATCCGCCTCAACATAAGCCGCCACTCGAGGCGAGTCATGACGGATGTCACTGGGGAGGACTGCTTCTGCCCCATAAACCATGAAGAAAGGCGTGAAACCTGTAGACCTGTTAGGAGTAGTGTTGATGCTCCATAACATGGAGGGCAACTCCTCCACCCAACAACCCGGCGTCCGTTGCAAAGGGACCAAAATCTGGGGCTTGATGCCCTTCAGAATCTCTTGATTAGCTCTCTCAGCCTGACCATTGGATTGAGGATGAGCCACTGATGAAACATCGAGTCGAATATGCTCTCATTGACAAAACTCCTCCATGGCGCCTTTGGATAGATTGGTACCATTGTCAGTTATAATGATGTGTGGAAAGCCAAAGCGAAAGATCACCTTTTTCATAAACTGAACTGCCGTGGCTGCATCACACTTGCTAACTGGCTCCGCTTCAACCCACTTGGTAAATTTGTCAACTGCCACCAAGAGGTGGGTCTTCTTATCCTTGGACCTTTTAAAAGGCCCAACCATATCAAGCCCCCAGACCGCAAAGGGCCAAGTAATTGGGATCATCCTCAGCTCCTGAGCTGGCACATGAGCCCGTCGCGAGAACCTTTGGCAACCATCACATTTACTGACCAAGTCCTCCGCATCAGCATGAGCCGTCAGCCAATAAAAACCATGACGGAAAGCCTTGGCCGCAAGAGACTTTGAGCCGGCGTGATGGCCACAATCCCCTTCATGAATCTCGCGCAAGATCTCTTGACCCTCCTCAGGGGAGACACAACGCTGGAACGCCCCCGTAACACTGCGGCGATGCAACTCACCATTGATGACCACCATTGACTTAGACCGCCGGGTTATTTTTCTGGCCAACGTTTCATCCTCAGGCAACTCTCCCCGGGTCATGTAAGCCAAATAGGGCACTGTCCAGTCCGGTATGATATGGAGAGCCGCCACCAGTCGTGCCTCCGGGTTAGGGACAGCCAAGTCTTCCTCTGTAGGCAACTTAACAGAAGGGTTATACAGGACGTCCAGGAAAGTATTAGGCGGCACCGGTTTTCGCTGAGAGCCCAGCCGGCTTAAAGCATCAGCCGCCTCGTTCTTCCTGCGATCAATGTGCTCTACTTGGTAACCCCGAAAGTGCCCAGCAATGGCATCAACTTCGCGGCGATAAGCCGCCATGAGAGGGTCCTTAGAGTCCCACTTGCCTGATACTTGTTGAGCCACCAAGTCTGAGTCACCGAAACACCTTACCCGGCTCAAGCTCATCTCCTTAGCCATCCGAAGACCGTGGAGCAAGGCCTCGTACTCAGCTCTGTTGTTGGTACAAGGAAACATCAATTGTAGCACATAATGGAACTTATCACCCTTAGGGGAAGCCAACACGACTCCAGCCCCCGAGCCCTCCAACTGCCTGGACCCATCAAAGTGAATAGTCCAATATGTGTTATCCGGCTTTTGCTCGGGCACTTGCGACTCTGCCCAATCATTGATGAAATCCACCAAGGCCTGAGATTTAACAGCAGTGCGTGGCACGTATTTCAGACCATGAGGTCCGAGCTCTATGGCCCACTTAGCCACTCTTCCCGTGGCCTCTCTGTTTTGAATGATATCACCAAGAGGGGCAGAACTGACCACAGTGATGGGATGACCCTGGAAATAATGCTTAAGCTTCCGGCTTGCCATGAACACACCATAAACAAGCTTCGGCCAATCTGGATACCGCTGTTTGGACTCGATGAGCACTTCGCTGACATAATAAACTGGCCGCTGAACCGGATGCTCCTTACCCTCTTCCTTGCGCTCCACCACCACAGCCACACTGACGGCTCGTGTGTTCGCCACCACATATAGTAATAAGGGCTCCTTATCAACCGGAGCTGCAAGGACTGGGGGCTCTGCCAGCTGCTTCTTCAAATCCTCAAAAGCAGTATTAGCTGCGTCATTCCAGACAAAGTTATCAGTTTTCTTCATCAACTGATATAATGGCATGGCCTTCTCACCCAAACGGCTTATAAAACGGCTTAAAGCAGCGATGCGACCCGGCAAGCGCTGAACGTCATTTATACACGCCGGCTTAGCCAGGGAGGTGATGGCCTTGATCTTCTCCGGGTTAGCTTCAATGCCTCTGTCAGAAACCAAGAAACTCAAGAGTTTGCCTGCAGGAACACCAAAAACACACTTGGCCGGGTTAAGCATCATCTTGTAAACCCGGAGATTATCAAAGGTTTCCCTCAAATCATCTAGCAGGGTTTCCTCCTTTATGGATTTAACCACAATATCATCCACATAAGCATGAACATTGCGCCCAATCTGGTTATGAAGACAGTTCTGCACGCAACGCTGATAAGTCGCCTGTGCATACTTGAGTCCAAAGGGCATGGACACATAACAGAAGGCTCCAAAGGAAGTGATGAACGCCGTCTTCTCCTGGTCCTTAACTGCCATTTTAATCTGATGATATCCGGAATAAGCATCCAAGAAACTTAAGCGCGCACAACCTGCCGTTGCATCAATAATTTGATCAATACAGGGAAGGGCAAAAGGATCAGCCGGACATGCCTTGTTTAAGTCCGTGTAGTCCACACACATCCGCCAAGTGCCATTCTTCTTGAGTACGAGGACCGGGTTAGCTAACCACTCTGGGTGAAAGACTTCAACAATAAACCCGGCCGCCAAGAGCCGGGCCACCTCTTCACCAATAGCTTTCCGCCTCTCTTCATTAAACCACCGAAGGAACTGCCTGACCGGCTTAAACTTCGGATCAACATTGAGAGTGTGCTCAACAAGTTCTCTAGGTTCACCTGGCATGTCAGAAGGTTTCCATGCGAAGATGTCCCTATTCTCACGGATGAATTCGATGAGCGCACTTTCCTATTTTGGATCCAGATTGGCACTGATGCTAAACTGCTGAGATGAGTCACCTGGAACGAAATCAACAAGTTTAGTCTCATCAGCCGACTTAAATTTCATTGCCGGCTCATGCTCCGTAGTCGGCTTTTTCAGAGAGGTCATATCTGTTGGGTCAACATTGTCTTTGTAAAACTTCAACTCCTCCGTTGCACAAACAGATTCTGCATAAGCTGCATCACCCTCCTCACACTACAGGGCCACCTTCCGGCTGCCGTGAACCGTAATGGTCCCATTATGACCCGGCATCTTGAGCTGTAAATACACGTAACACGGCCGTGCCATGAACTTGGCGTAAGCCGGCCGCCCAAATATGGCATGGTATGGACTTCGTATCTTGACCACCTCAAAGGTCATTTTTTCCACCCTGTAGTTGTGCTCATCTCCAAAGGCCACTTCCAACTCGATCTTGCCGACTGGATAAGCCGACTTACCAGGTACCACACCATGGAAGATAGTGTTTGACTGGCTGAGATTCTTATCAATCAACCCCATACGACGGAACGTCTCATAATAGAGGATGTTGATGCTGCTGCCTCCATCCATGAGCACTTTAGTGAACTTATATCCTCCCACCTGAGGAGCCACCACCAAGGCCAAATGACACGGGTTATCCACCCGGGGAGGGTGATCCTCCCTACTCCACACTATAGGCTGCTCAGACCACCGCAAGTAGCGTGGAACCGCCGGCTCAACAGCATTCACAGCCCTCTTATGAAGCTTCTGATCTCGCTTACACAGACTGGTGGTAAATACATGATACTGTCCGCCGCTAAGCTGCTTTGGATTGGTCTGATAACGCCCCTGCTGCTGTTGATGACCCTGGCCAGACTGCTGATTAAAGCCCCCTTGACCGTTCTGAGGATTAGAATTTGAGCCGCCGCCCGGGCCATTGTAATTCTTAAAGGCCTTCATGATTGCACAATCCTTCCACAGATGGGTAGCTGGCTTCTCTCTAGAGCCATGCCTTGGACAAGGCTCATTCAACAGCTGCTCCAGCGTCGGGCCTGACCCGCCGGCTCGGGGAGGGGGCCTCCCCTTGCGTCGCTGGTTATTACCCTGTGAGCTGGCGTTGGCTACGAACTCTAGGCTGCCATCGGCCTTGCGCTTGCCACCTCCTTGGTTCCCCGGGTTATGCTGAGGACCCTTGCCATTGCCGTTCTTCTTTCCCTTCCCTGTCCTTTCATCATCTGAAGTGGGGTCCTTGGTACCATCAGAATCGGCGTACTTGACAAGAGCCGCCATCAGTGTACCCATATCATTGCAGTCGCGCTTAAGCCGCCCGAGTTTCATCTTCAGGGGCACAAAACGACAAATCTGTTCCAACATTAAGACTGTAGAGCCGGCATCCATCTTATCCGAGGAATGTATTATCTCCTTAACCCGGCGAACCCAATGTGTCGTAGACTCACCCTCCTGCTGCTTGCAGTTAGTCAAATCCACAATTGACATAGACTGCCTACAGGTATCCTTGAAGTTTTGGATGAACCGGGCCTTCAGCTCAGCCCAAGACCCAATGGAATTCGGTGGTAGCCCTTTCAACCAAGTGCGGGCAGTCCCATCCAACATCATGGTGAAGTATTTGGCCATTGCCGCTTCACTGACCTCCAGCAGTTCCATGGCCATCTCGTAACTCTCGATCCAGGCTGCGGGTTGTAAGTCGGCCATGTAATTAGGCACCTTCCTAGGGCCTTTGAAATCCTTGGGTAGACGTTCATTGCGGATAGCTGGCACTAAACAAGGGACACCCCCAGTCCTGGTAGGGATGCCCACGTCGATGGAAGTCGTCGGATAAGCCGGGGGAGTCTGGTAAGCCGTCAACTGAGGCACCTGCTCCGCCTCTTGCCGCGCTCTGTCTTGGTCTGCTGCGTGAAAGGCTCCGTTATGAGCCGGGCCATGGCCAGGGGGCGGGTCATGGCGTCGGACGTTACTTGAGCCGGTCGCTGAGACCATGTGTCTGCTGTAACTCGGGCTCCGGCCTGGACGAGGAGTCGAGTGGATCCTGTCCCGGCTGTAGGAGTACACCTCTTGCTGCGCCAGTGCTGTCTGAAGGAGTTCCCTGACCCGGCGGGTTTCAATAGCCGTCGGAGAGTCGCCGTCAATTGGGAGAGCTGCCAGCCGTGCTGCCGCGGCGACCATGTTCTCCAGCGGGTTAGCATAATGACCCGGTGGTATTGGCACGTACTGAGGCGGGGCAGGGGGCACCTGGGGAGGCCCCATCACTCGTGGCTGAATAGGGGTCCCAGACCCGGGCACTATGACCCCTGGCGGGTTACTAGACCCTGCACCTGGCGTGTTGAAGAGGTTTCGTGGATCGTAAACCGGAGGGAGCCGAGATTGGGCCTTTTGATGCCTCCTTCTCATGACCTCATTGGACGCGTTCTGATCCATCGTGAGCCGGAAGGACTGCGCCTGGATCAACTGAGTTTGGGCGTCGAGAGCTGCCCTCTCCGCAGCCATCCTGATCCCTTCCGCTGCCAGATCCTCCTTAGCTTTCACTAGATCTAACTTTAATTGCGCCACCTCCGCATCATGCTGAGCTTGATCCGCCGGGTCAACCGTGGCAGTTAACAGGGCCGTCATCTTGTCCGTGAGATCCATCAGCACCTGAGCCGGCGAGGGCACCGGGTTTCCCGCTCCAGCAGCAGGGTTCTGAACAGGCTGCGCACTGGCCATGAAGATTCCAACCCAGCTTGGCGGCTCAAACGGGTCCGGAATGCTGTCACCATCGGAACAACCCATGAGCCTGCCATCTTGAAGTTGATACAACGAGTTTGACTCATCGGTGGACGACTCGCCGTCAGAGCCGGCGGCCGTCTCATCACCAGATCCAGATCGATCAGAGAGCCCTCCATGGATACATCCCACAAAAGCATGCTTTAAGGCAGGCCGGGCCCGGGCGGGTCGTGCACGCTGAGCCGTCTCGATGAGATCGGCGCAGAGATCCGGCTCAGGGCCCGGCTCACCAATCTTGCCAATGAAAACATGAATTCCGCCGAAGGGGACCCGGTACCCGTACTCAATTGAGCCGGCGTCGGGGCCCCAGTTTGCATCGTCGATGTAGAGCTTGCCGCGACGAATCTTGGTCATCCGGCCCACAGCGTATCCCTTGAGCCCTTCGAAGCTGCCCTTCAAGAACTCAAATCCACCGTGCGCTGGCGCCACGGTGGGCGCCAACTGTCGTGGAATTGTCACGGCAGATGTCCTCAGGCTAGGACTTAGTCGTGGAGCCATCGCCGCTAGGAAGCTTGAAGGGGTTAACGGGACAAGGAACACGAGGGTTATACTGGTTCGGCCCCTTACGGTGATGGTAAAAGCCTATGTCCAGTTGAGGTGGTATTGATTAGGGTTTCGATGACCAGGGAGCTTAACTGCTATGCCCGGCTCTTGATGAGATCTTTCTTGTCCCTAAACCGCTGCCCGGGTAATCTTCCTGTTAATGATATTCCTGCAAAAGTTCATTTTGATACTGGTGCATCGCTTTCTTTCATATCAAGACCATTTGCATTTAAGCATGAGTTGGTTTATCAAGATTTGCCTAGACCGTTATCAGTTGTCTCTCCGGGTAAATTCATGAATGCAAGCTCTATGGTTCCGAATGTTTCCATCAAGATGGGCGACTATAAATTTCAGTCTTCTCCAGTTTTTCTTGGTGACTCGGATATTGATCTTATTCTCGGGATGGACTGGCTTTCTAAGCATAAGGCTCAACTTGATTGTGCTGCCAGGGAAATTCAATTGACACATTCTTCTGAGGATGTGATTATTTATGCCGCTCGTGATGAAACCATTTGGTTTTTCTCTCTCAATGAGAAGGGCGAATTGAATGCCATCTCGCAAATTCCAGTCGTTTGTGAGTATCAAGATGTCTTTCCAGAAGAGCTTCCGGGTATGCCTCCTCACCGGCGAGTTGAGTTCGTTATCGAACTAGAGCCAGGCACTGAACCCGTTTGCAAGCGTCCATACAAGCTTGGACCCAACGAGCTGAAGGAATTGAAGAAACAGCTCGATGAACAAGAGCGTCTGGGTTTGATCAGACCGAGTTCTTCTCCATGGGGTTGTGGTGTTCTTTTTGTCAAGAAGAAGGATGGCACGGACCGACTTTGTGTCGACTACCGTCCATTGAACAAGAAGACTATCAAGAACAAGTATCCACTTCCCAACATCAATGAGCTATTTGAGCAACTCAAAGGTGCCAAAGTATTCTCCAAGCTTGACCTTCGTATGGGTTATCATCAGATTCGCATTCGTGAAGAAGATATTCCCAAGACAGCATTCAGAACAAGCTTCGGTTCTTATGAATATACTGTCGTGTCTTTCGGCCTTGTCAATGCTCCTCCAGTGTTCTCTCGGATGATGAATTTCATCTTCAACCCCTATACCAATGAATTCGTCCTGGTGTATCTCGATGATATCTTGGTCTTCTCCAAGAATAAGAAGGATCATGCCAAACATTTGCGATTGGTGCTCGACAAGCTCAGAGAGTATCAATTCTATGCGAAGTTCTCCAAATGTGAGTTTTGGCTCGATGAAGTTCTTTTCCTTGGTCACATCATCTCTGCCAAGGGCATCGCTGTTAACCCCGAGAAGGTGTCCGCAATTGTGAATTGGGAACCACCTCAGAATGTCAAGCAGCTCCGCAGTTTTCTTGGTCTTCCAAGCTATTGCCGAAGATTCGTTGAGAATTTCTCTAAGATTGCAAAGCCTCTTTCCAACCTCCTCCAGAAGCATGTGAAGTATGTCTGGTCTCCTGAGTGTGACGTTGCTTTCAACACTCTCAAAGAGAAACTAGTCACAGCTCCTGTCTTAACTCCTCCTGATGAATCCAAGCCGTTTGAAGTTTTCCGTGATGCTTCTCTCCAAGGTCTCGGTGCTGTGTTAATGCAAGAGAAGAAAGTTGTGGCCTATACCTCTCGTCAGTTGAAGCCCAATGAGAAGAACTACCCCACTCACGATCTTGAGTTGGCGGCAGTTGTCCATGCATTAATAACGTGGAGACATCTCTTGTTGGGAAGACAAGTGGACATTTTCACCGATCACAAGAGTCTCAAGTACATCTTCACTCAGCCCAACCTCAACCTCAGGCAGACTCGATGGGTCGAAATGATTCAAGAGTACAATCCGAGTATTGAATATACTCCAGGCAAGGCCAATGTCATTGCAGATGCCTTAAGCAGGAAGGCTTATTGCAACAGCTTAATTCTCAAGCCTTTCCAACCGGATCTTTGTGAAGCTTTCCGCAAGCTGAATCTCCAAGTTGTTCCTCAAGGCTTTCTTGCCAACCTCATAGTCTCTCCTACTTTGGAAGATCAAATTCGTGAGGCACAACTCCTTGATGCCATGGTGAAGAAGGTGAAACGTGGTATCGACAAGGGTCTTTCCAAATACAAGTGCTATCGCATTGATGACAGAGACGCTTTATTCTACGAGGACCGGATTGTGGTTCCTAAAGGTGATATAAGGAAAGTCATTATGAATGAGGCGCACAATTCTCTTCTTTCCATTCATCCTGGAAGTACGAAGATGTACCATGACCTCAAGCAGTCATATTGGTGGACTCGAATGAAGCGAGAAATTGCTCAATTCGTGAATGAATGTGATGTCTGTCGAAGAGTGAAAGCGGAACACCAACGACCAGCTGGTCTCCTCCAACCTCTTGCTATCCCAGAATGGAAGTTTGATCATATCGAAATGGACTTCGTGACTGGATTTCCAAAGTCCAAGCGCGGAAATGATGCTATCTTCGTTGTCATCGACAAGCTCTCTAAAGTGGCTCATTTCCTTCCAATCAAAGAATCCATCACAGCAGCTCAGTTGGCAGAGCTTTACACCTCCAGAATTTTCTCCTTGCACGGCATTCCACAATTGATTTCTTCAGATCGTGGAAGTATCTTCACCTCTAAGTTCTGGGACTCCTTCTAGAAGGCCATGGGCACAAACATTCGCTTCAGCACAGCTTTCCATCCTCAAACTAGTGGCCAAGTCGAGCGAGTCAATCAAATTCTTGAAGATATGCTTAGGGCTTGTTTCATTTCCCTTGGCATGAAATGGGAAGATTGTCTTCCATATGCTGAATTCTCCTACAACAACAGCTTCCAAGCGAGTTCGGGCAAGGCCCCATTCGAGATTCTCTATGGCAGAAAGTGCCGTACTCCTCTTAATTGGTCAGAGACTGGTGAACGCCAACTTCTTGGCAATGACTTAATCACTGAAGCTGAAGAAATGTGTAAAGTCATCCGTGATAATCTCAAAGCCGCGCAATCGCGCCAGAAGAGTTACTATGATAGTAAGCATCGTGATTTGGCTTTCGAGATCGGAGACCATGTCTACCTCCGCGTCTCTCCAATGAAAGGCACTCGTCGATTCGGTATCAAAGGGAAGCTTGCCCCTAGATACGTGGGTCCTTTCAAGATCATTGGCAAAAGAGGCGACCTCGCCTATCAACTTGAGCTTCCTTCCAACTTCGCGAATGTGCACGATGTGTTCCATGTGTCACAGCTCCGCAAGTGCTTCAAGACGCCTGAGCGCACTATCAACTTCGAAGAGATTGACCTTCAAGAAGATCTGTCTTATCATGAGCACCCCGTTGCTATTCTTGAAGAAGCTGAGCGCAAGACTCGCAACAAGTCAATCAAATTCCTGAAAGTGAAGTGGTCGCACCATTCCGACCGGGAAGCCACCTGGGAACGCGAGGACCATCTCCGTTCCGAATATCCGGAGTTCTTTCAGTCCTAGATCTCGGGACGAGATCCTCTCGTAGTGGCGGAGTGTTGTAACACCCCGGATGTAACTTTCCATAATTGTAACTCCGACTCTTGCCATTTCCGGCTATGTGTTATGTTATTCCCTCCGTGGTCGGGTTTTGTCTTTCGTTTTGTATTTTGTTCATGTCATGCATTTCATATCATGTCATCATGTGCATTGCATTTGCATACGTGTTCGTCTCATGCATCCGAACATTTTCTCCGTTGTCCGTCTTGCAATCCGGCGCTCCTATCTCCCCCGGTGCACCCCTTTCGTTTTCTTTCGGGAGCGGGTGTCAAACGTTCTCGGAATGGATCGAGGCTTGTCAAGTGGCCTTAATATACCACCCAGAGACCACCGGTCAAGTTTCGTTCCATTTGGAGGTCGTTTGATACTCCAACGGTTAACCGGGCATCCGCAAAGTCCATTTATGTGTGCAGCAAAAACCCCCTAAAAACCAGCCCAAAATCCACCAAACTCTCTTCCATGCTCTAGGTCGTTCGATCACGATCGTGTGGGCGAAAACCGCACCTCATTTGGAGCCTCCTAGCTCCCTCTAGCTATAAAAGAGCATCCCTTCCCGTATACATTCGCAGACGAACCCTAGCTATTTCCCTCGCGCCGCGCCGGACGTGTCCATACGCCGGCCGGACAAAATCGCCACCGCGCCCGCAGCCAATCCGGGGCCGACACGTGTCCCACCGCCGCTCCAGCGCCGCCGGCCCGCGCCTGGCCCGCGGGGCCCGGCCTCCCTCGCGCCCGCGCCCTCCCGTCCGCCGGCCCCGGCCACCCGCGCCGCCGCCGCCGCACCGGGGTGCGCCGCCGCCGCCGCCATCCGCCGCCACGGCCATCCTCCGCCGCCGGCGCGCCGTGCCCCTCCGGCCTCGCCTCCTCCTCCGCCGCCTCTCGCTCTCGCCGGCGTCCTCCTCCCGCTCTCCGGCCTCCTCTCCGATGGGCAGCACCGCCGCTCCGGAGCCCAGGGTTCGATCCGATCTGGAGAGCTGCGTACGTTGACTTTTTCCCTCATCCCCGAAAATCCCAAGTCATTCGAATTATACTGCATGTTACCATGTTCATCAGTGCGTAACTTCTTGCATGTAGCTCCGATTCGCGCGTGTAATATGTCAAATTGTTCGTCTCGTGATGCTCTACATTTTGTTCAATTGCACCATGTTCATTAGAGGTCATCTTGATGCCCAAATCTCTGTTGCAAGAGGGCTAGTTGCTGTTATCTGTTGGTTCTTAACAGAACTTGGAGATTTGTCATTTTTGTATCTTTAAATCTGTGCATCTTATGGGCATGAGCTCTACATGTGTTTTGTTGTATGCCATGCCTTCTTTCCAGTGGAGTATGCTGTATTTTTTTGGTCGCTGTGGTGACTTGCACAAGCATGCAAAGTAGGCCCCTTAATGTTTCTGATTTCAGGGACTTAGTGATTTCTCTCAAGTCTTTGTCTGCTGTTATTTTGTTGCCATGTAAACTTGATGCTACAGAGAGATACGTGCATATTTTGGAGATGTTCACTAAGGATGTTTTGTAGCTATAGTTGTAATTCATCCATTTCTGCCCTTGTTTGTAATTATGGAGAGCCATCGCATGATGCAATCTTGCTCTACTTTTGCTATAAAATATTTCTGGCAGATTCTTAACATGATATTCATTTTTGCCAAGCTTGTTGTAGTTGATACATACATGCTATGTATTTGTTCTTGCCATGGTTAGCTTCATAAACATGCCATCTTGCTGTAGGTATGCTTGTTTTGTCATGCATTGCTCTGTAGTGAGTGAATCAAGCTCACAAAGAGGCCTTCGTATTATTGTTTCTGCCATGCTCTGTTTTCTGCTGTCTGAAACCTGATAACGAAACTTGCTATGTTTGCATGCTTGCAATCATATCTTCTGGTCCTTTTTGGCTTATAGTCAGTAAGGGACTTTTGTCATATGCAATTAGTAAAATACTGCCGTGCCTTGTTTTGCTATGTTAACTTCCTGTAGCATGTTGATTTCGTGCTCTGAACATTGATACCTGATGCTGTTTTCTGCCATGTCCAGTAATTTCACCAAGTCTGTGAACCTGTTATCTTTTGCACTTTTGCCATGCTTGTTTGAGCTTGATATGTTGTGAACTAGCCGTAGCTCAGTGTTCATCTTTTGTCAAGCATCTCCTGTAGATTACTGCCATGTGCTTTTTTGCTATGTTGGAGTGCTGTAGAGTTGTTGTTTGTTGCATTTTAAGTGCTATCATGCTGTTAATCGCAGATTAGTGTCATTCTTGTTTTGCTTGCCATTTGCAAACCGTGCATCCGTTTCCGGTGATCTTTATATCGATTTCGACCGAAATCATCTCATCTTTCCAGTGGCATGCTTGGTTTGCCAAGTTACTGCCTTGTTCATCATTTTCCTTCCGGATCACGCATATGCATCACACATCATATCTTGCATATCATACATGTTTTGCATCATGTTGCTTGTGCATTCCTCGTGATTGATTGTGGTTCCGTTGCTTGTGTTCTTGTCTTGGGTAGAGCCGGGAGACGAGTTCGTGAATGAGGAACCTATTGAGTACGCTTACGAGGATCAAGCTTTCGACAACTCTGAGAACCTTGCAGGTAAGATGACCACCCCTCGAAATCACTTCTATCTTTGCTTTGCTAGTTGTTCGCTCTATTGCCATGCCACGTTACCTATCACTTGCTATTTCATGCCTCCCATATTGCCATGTCAGCCTCTAACCATCCTTTCCTAGCAAACCGTTGTTTGGCTAAGTTACCGCTTTTGCTCAGCCCTTCTTATAGCGTTGCTAGTTGCAGGTGAAGTTGAAGCTTGTTCCATGTCGGAACATGGATATGTTGGGATATCACAATATCTCTTATTTAATTAATGCATCTATATATATTTGCTAAAGGGTGGAAGGCTTGGCCTTATGCCTAGTGTTTTGTTCCACTCTTGCCGCCCTAGTTACTGATATACCAGGATTATGTTCCTTGAGTTTGCGTTCCTTACACGGTCGGGTGATTTATGCGACCCCCTTGACAGTTCGCCTTGAATAAAACTCCTCCAGCAAGGCCCAACTTTGGTTTTACCATTTGCCGCCTAAGCCTTTTCCCCCAGGTTTTCGCGAGCCCGAGGGTCATCTTTATTTTAAGCCCCGGACCAGTGCTCCTTCGAGTGCTGCCCCAAACCGAGCGATGTCCGGCGCCCCCTGGGCAACCAGGGTCTATGCCAACCCGACGTCTGGCTCATCCGTTGTGCCTTGAGAACAAGATATGTGCAGCTCCTATCGGGATTTGTTGGCACATTCGGGGGCTTTGCTGGTCTTGTTTTACCATTGTCGAAATGTCTTGTAAACCGGGATTCCGAGACTGATCGGGTCTTTCCGGGAGAAGGTTTATCCTTCGTTGACCGTGAGAGCTTATGATGGGTTAAGTTGGGACACCCCTGCAGGGTATTATCTTTCGAAAGCCGTGCCCGCGGTTATGAGGCAGATGGGAATTTGTTAATGTCCGGTTGTAGAGAACTTGTCACTTGATCCAATTAAATACATCAACTGCGTGTGTAGCCGTGATGGTCTCTTCTCGGCGGAGTCCGGGAAGTGAACACGGTTTGAGTTATGAATGACGTAAGTAGGAGTTTAGGATCACTTCTTGGTCATTGCTAGTTGACGTCCGTTCCATTGCTTCTCTTCTCTTTCTCTCTTGTGTATGTTAGCCTCCATATATGCTTATTGCCGCTGCAGCTCCACCTCATTACACCTCCCTTTCCTATAAGCTTAAATAGTCTTGATCTCGCGGGCGTGAGATTGCTGAGTCCTCGCGACTCACAGATTCTACCAATACAGTTGCAGGTGCCGACGATGCCAGTGCAGATGATGGGGTCGATCTCAAGTGGGAGTTCGACGAGGAACGTGGTCGTTACTATGTGTCTTTTCCTGATGATCAGTAGTGGAGCCCAGTTGGGACGATCGGGGATCTAGCATTTGGGGTTGTCTTATTTTCATCTGGATCTTGACCGTAGTCGGTCTATATGTTTGTATTTTGGATGATGTATGATTTATATTTATGCATTGTGTGAAGTGGCGATTGTAAGCCAACTCTTTATCCCATTCTTGTTCATTACATGGGATTGTGTGAAGATGACCCTTCTTGCGACAAAACCACTATGCGGTTATGCCTCTCAGTCGTGCCTCGACACGTGGGAGATATAGCCGCATCGTGGGTGTTACATCACGGCCCCACCATACTCGCATACCTGTCCTGGCTATCCCTCTACTCACCCACACCTCCTGTTATTTTCCGGCGACGGCAGCCAAACCAGTCAACCCTCGTACTCCCCACAGCGTGGGCAGCCACTGTCGTGTCTTCCCCGGCTTCGTGTCGTTACCTTCGTAGGCCTCGCCGTCGTCCACTGCCCTGGTGCTCTCGGCGCGGCGTGGTCAACGAACAACATCCATCGGAAGTGGATAGTACGTGGAGAGGCTGACAGCTGGGTCCACGGCCGCACACAAGGAAATGCCTCCTTATTATGCGCAAAATAATGATTCCTCCACCTGACATCTGGGACCCACCGGAAGGGCCTCTTTATTTCGTGAAAAAACGTTGCCCCCGATGACAGCTCGGACCCACCAGCTATATCTCCACACGCAAGGAAGTGCCTCCTTATTACGCACAAAAAAATGAATACTCCCCCTGCTAGCTGGGACCCACCATATGGGAGGCTGACTTGTGGGCCTACTAAGTTGACGCGAACGGAGGGCTTTGTCAACTTAGTCAACAAACGGTTCTATCACCAGTGACTGTTGGATTGTTAACATCCAACGGCCATCCTGCTTCTTCAACCTCTGATTTTCTTGCTCCAGCCGTCCAAACCACCGCGTGCTCTTTCCTCTCGTGGCCGGCTGTGGTGCCGCGGAGGCCTCACCGCCCCCTACTACTCCCACCGCTGGCCAGGCCCTGCAGCGACGGCAACCTCACACTGCAGCCGAACCAGTGAACCCTCATACTCCTCTCCGCGTGGGCATCCACTGCCGCGTCTTCCCAGGCTCTGCATCGTCCCCTTCCTAGGCCTCACCGTCATCCACCACCTTTGTGCTCTCGGCGCGGCGTGGTCAATGTGGTCAAGGAACGACTTCCATCGGAAGAGTACTATACGTGGAGAGGCTGACAGCTGGGTCGACGGCCGCAGCAAGGAAGTGCCTCCTTATTACGCGGAAAATAATGATTCCTCCACCTGACAGCAGGGACCCACCAGACGGGCCACCGTACTTCGCGAAAAAAATGTTTCCCCCTGACTGCTGGGACCCACCAACTACATCTTCGCACGCAAGGAAGTGCCTCCTTATTACACGGAAAATAATGACTCCTCCACCTAACAGCAGGGACCCACCGGACGGGCCACTGTATATCGTAAAAAAATGATTCCCCCCTGACTGCTGGGACCCACCAGCTACATCTTCACACGGAAGGAAGTGCCTGACAGTCGGGACCCACCTGGTCGAAGCGTACGTAGCGTTGTCATTCTGGTCGCGAACATGTACGTACATACTGGTCGGTCGGTCTGTCTGCAGGCTGCAGCGATGAACCGTGGCCGAGTAAGGAAGGGCACGTGTCGTAGTAGAGGCGCGCACGCAGCATGTACACGTACGTAAAGCCAGGGTGCAAGAAAGTAAATACGGCCACGTACGTACATCCGGGCGGGGTCTCGAACGCCTACTCGCGCATACGTACGGCCAGGGCTCGTGTACATGGCTGGGTCAGAACGGAGAAACTGCGTCGTCGTGTTCATCGGGAGCCAACCGGCTTGGACGGAACAGCCGATCGAAACGAGGCCTGGCGTACCGCAGAACGGAGGAAACGGCCTTGTGTTCGACCAGCCACGGTCGAAACGGGATCCTGTTCATTAGGAGGGTCTGGCGTACCACAAAACGGAGGAAACAGACTTCTCTTGGAGCTCCTACGGTCGAAACGGGGTCATGTTGATCGGGAGGGGTGTGGCGTACCGCAAAACGGAGGAAACGGACTTGTGTTGGAGTGCTACGGTCGAAACGGGGGTCCTGTTCATCGGGAGGGGTGTGGCGTACCGCAAAATGGGACTCCATGGGATACTGTTCATGTCCACCGTCGACCTCCTCCAGCCTCCACGGGCTACTGTTCATCCACCGTCGACCTCCTCCAGCCTCCACCTGCGACTGTTCATCCACGGGCTCCTATTCATCCAGCCTCCACCGCTCCTCCACCGGCTACTGTTCAACCAGCCCTCTCCACGGGGTCCTGTTCAACCACCCCTCCACAGGCTATTGTTCATCCAGCCCTCCACCTGCTACTGTTCAACCAGCCCTCCACGGGGTCCTGTTCATCCAGCCCTCCACGAGGTCCTGTTCATCCAGCGGCAATGGCCTCTACTACCACAGGGTCCTATTCATCCAACCCCCCACCGGGAACTGTTCATCCAACCCCCCCCCCCCCCCAACAACGCTCACTGTTCATCAAGGGAAGGAGGCAGCAGGTTCGATCGGCTTCAGTTAGCAGCAGTAGCGAAGGAATCACTAGGGATCGATCGGGGTTTAGTAACGTAGCTAGCACAATCGCTCGGGTTCAGTTAGAGCCCAACGCCTCGCTCGGGTTCAGTTAGAGCGCAACGCCTCGCACACATGTGCGTACGTGTACGAGAGAAACGCGCAAACCTCCGTGCATCGCTCGGCCCCGACCACCCCACCGTAACCGGGAACTCCCCGATATTTTCCTCGCCCTCGCTTCTACCACATTTTTTTCGTCATGGACGGCCCAAAGAATGTCATGCAGCCGCGTCTCTGGCCCGCCCAGGACAAAAAGCCCATTTTCTGCCATGATTTTTTGTCATAGAAGTAGGAGCCCACCACATCTATGATGATACCAGGTTTTTTCACAATTGTCGTCATAGAAGTGTCATAAGCATCAGAAAAAAATTGTTCGGCCCAAAATGTCACGGATGTCTTTTTTGTAGTGATATGTTCACCGCAGGATAATTAATTTAACATGGATCGTAGTTGCGGTGGATTCGCGGTGTGTGTGTGGGTGTGTGCGTCAGGGGGTGGCGGGTGGCTCGCAGTACACTACGAGTTGTGAGCCACCGTGTGGGTTGGCCATTTTGTTAGGCAGACCGGTGCCACATCAGAGTTGTGAATTCATTATTTAAAACATTACTGATACGTCTCGTCGTATCTATAATTTTTTATTGTTCCATGCCAATATTCTACAACTTTTATATACTTTTGGCAACTTTTTATACTATTTTTGGAACTAACATATTGATCCAGTGCCCAGTGCCAGTTCCTGTTTGTTGCATGTTTTTTGTTTCGCAGAAAATCCATATCAAACGGAGTCCAAACGGGATAAAAACTGACGGAGATGTTTTTTGGAATATATGTGAATTTTGGGAAGTGGAATCAACACGAGATGATGCCCGAGGGGTCCATGAGGCAGGGGCGCGCCCCTGACCCTCGTGGACACCCCGTAAGGCGGTTGGTGCCCTTCTTTCGCTGCAAGAAAGCTAATATCCGGTTAAAAATCGTGTTCAAATTTCAATCCAATCGGAGTTACGAATCTCCGGGAATATAAGAACGGTGAAAGGCCAGAATCAGGGAGCGCAGAAATAGAGAGAGACAGAGAGACAGGTCCAATATCGGAGGGGCTCTCGCCCCTCCCACGCCATGGATACCATGGACCAGAGGGGAAACCCTTCTCCCATCTAGGGAGAAGGTCAAGGAAGAAGAAGAAGGAGGGGGCTCTCTCCCCCTTGCTTCCGGTGGCACTGGAGTGTCGCCGGGCCCATCATCGTCACCGCAATCTACACCAACAACTTCACCGGCGTCATCACCAACTCTTCCCCCCTCTATGCAGCGGTGTAACCCCTCTTTTACCCGCTGTAATCTCTACTTAAACATGGTGCTCAATGCTATATATGATCGTGATTGGTTTGAGTTGCATGTTTTATTATTGGTGTTGTCCTATGGTGCTCTCCGTGTCGCGCAAGCGTGAGGGGTCCCCGCTGTAGGGTTTGCAATATGTTCATGGTTTTCTTATTGTCTGCATTGCGTGAGTGACTGAAATACAAACACGGATAAGTGGGTCATGGTGTATGGGAATAAAGAGGACTTGATACTTTAATGCTATGGTTGGGTTTTACCTTAATGATCTTTAGTAGTTGCGGATGCTTGCTAGAGTTCCAATCATCAGTGCATATGATCCAAGAAGCGAAAGTATGTTAGCTTATGCCTCTCCCTCAAATAAAATTGCAATAATAATTACCGGTCTAGTTATCGATTGCCTAGGGACAAATAACTTTCTTGTGTGACAACAAGCTCTCTACTAAAACTAATTTAGTTGTGTCTTTATCTAAACAGCCCCTACTTTTTATTTGCGCGCTCTTTATTATCTTGCAAACCTATCCAACAACACCTACAAAGTACTTCTAGTTTCATACTTGTTCTAGGTAAAGTGAACGTTAAGTGTGCGTAGAGTTGTATCGGTGGTCGATAGAACTTGAGGGAATATTTGTTATACCTTTAGCTCCTCGTTGGGTTCAACACTCTTACTTATCAAAAGAGGCTACAATTGATCCCCTATACTTGTGGGTTATCAAGACCTTTTACTGGCGCCGTTGCTGGGGAGTTATAGCGTGGGGTGAATATTCTCATGTGTGCTTGTTTGCTTTATCTCTAAGTAATTTTTATTTGTTGTTCTTAGTTGTTCTCTATCTTTAGTTATGGATATGGAACACGAAATACCAAAAAATTAGGTGTACTCGCTACTCATGGAGATGGGGAACCTCCTAAAACCCTCGATGCTCATTATGTGAAAGATATTATGTACTACTTTGATAATCCTGAGAAAACCCCATTCAACTTTGTAATGGGAGACACGTTGGATCAACGTGAATACTTTAGGGATTATCGCTTGACTCAAAAAGGGAAACTATTATGGGATCAAATTTATATGTTGCATTGGTATGCTCGGCAACTATGCTCGGCAACTATGCTTGATATATGATTATACTTGTTGCTCTAGGATGAAGGCTCCACACCTTCCCTTTTCATGTGAATTTAATGATAATGAAACCTTAGCTTCTTATGCTAATGGTATATATGATTACTATGATGTGGAACAAATAGAAGAGTTCGTTGCTTTTATGGGTGCTTATGAAATTGAATCTTTGTTTAAAGAGTTTGAAAATTTTGATGATTCAGTTTATAGACCTGAAAATTTTGCTATACTTAAATATTGCTATGAGAATTATGAATTCAATTCTGATATTGATGATTTTATTGAGAGAGTCTCCGCTGTCCAAGAAGAGACTAATATTTTGCAGGAGTCTATGGAAGAAGAAATTAATGACATTGTGAGCACATTGGATGAAAAAGATGAGGAGGAGAGCGAAGAACAAAAGGAGGAAGAGCGGATTGATCACCCGTGCCCACCTTCTAATGAGAGTAACTCTTCAACTCATACATTGTTTAATTTCCCTTCGTGCTTACCGAAGGATGAATGCTATGATGATTGTTATGATCCCGTTGATTCTTTTGAAATATCCCTTTTTGATGATGCTTGCTATGCTTGTGGCCAAGATGCCAATATGAATTATGCTTATGGAGATGAACTTGCTATAGTTCCTTATGTTAAACATGAAATTGTTGCTATTGCACCCACACATGATAGTCCTATTATCTTTTTGAATTCTCCCGACTACACTATATCGGAGAAGCTTGCCCTTATTAAGGATTATATTGATGGGTTGCCTTTTACTGTTGCACATGATGATTCTGGTGAATATAATATGCATGTGCTTGCTGCTCCTACTTGCAATTATTATGAGAGAGGAACTACATCTCCGCCTCCCCATGTTTCCAATATGATAAAATTGCTAGAAACTATTTATACTATGCATTGGCCGTTACTATGTGTGCATGAATTGTTCTTTTATGACATGCCGATGCATAGGAAGAGAGTTAGACTTCGTCATTACATGTTATATGTTACTTTGTGCTCACTACTAAATTACAAATCATTGTTAATTAAAATTGGCTTTGATATACCTTGGGATCCGGGTGGATTCACTACTTGAGCACTATATGCCTAGCTTAATGGCTTTAAAGAAAGCGCTGCCAGGGAGACAACCCGGATTTCTGTTGAGTGCTTTTATAAAGTTTAAAAAAATAAAGAGGGGAACCCAAAACTTTTCAAAAAGGAAAGTGAAAGTGAGAGAGACAAGCATTGTTGAAGTGGGGGAGCTCCTTGAACTTTGTTCATGCTCATGGAAACTTTGTGAATCTTGATTATATAAACTTTTCAACAAAAATAATTATCCCCTTGTAAAATTCCATTGTAAAATAAAAATAATGTGCCAAGGTTTGCCTTTAGGATGTTTAGATTGCTTGTTGGTTTGTGCGGTGCAAGACAGAAACTTTGGCTGTAGTGCGTGATTTTACATTTTTTATTGGAACGTCAAACGGTTCTGAAACTTTTTGCACTGTATTTATATACTAATTTTTTATTTTTCCTAATTTTGGCAGAAGTTTTGGAGTACCAGAAGTATGGTGAATGTTCAGATTACTACAGACTGTCCTGTTTAAGACAAATTCTGTTTTTGATGCATAGTTTGCTTGTTTTGATGAAACTATCGATTCCAATCAGTGGATTAATCCATGGAAAAGTTATATTACAGTAGCTATAATGCAAAAACAAAATATGAATTGGTTTGCAACAGTACTTAGAGTAGTGATTTGCTTTATTATACTAACGGATCTTACCGAGCTTTCTGTTGACCTTTGTGTGGATGAAGTGTTCGAAGATCATGGAGGTCTCGATATGAGGAGAAGGATGAGAGACAAGAGCTCAAGCTTGGGGATTCCCAAGGCACCCCAAGTAAATATTCAAGGAGACTCAAGTGTCTAAGCTTGGGGATGCCCCGGAAGGCATCCCATCTTTCTTCAACAAGTATCGATATGTTTTCGGATTCGTTTCGTTCATGCGATATGTGCAAATCTTGGAGCGTCTTTTGCATTTAGTTTTCACTTTTCTTTAATGCACCATGCTGGTATGAGATAGTCCTTGGTTGATTTATAGAATGCTCATTGCACTTCACTTATATCTTTTGAGTATGGCTTTATAGAATGCTTCATGTGCTTCACTTATATCATTTGAAGTTTGGATTGCCTGTTTCTCTTCACATAGAAAACCGCCATTTGTAGAATGCTCTTTTGCCTCACTTATATTTGTTAGAGCGTGGGCATATCTTTTGTAGAAGAATTAAACTCTCTTGCTTCACTTATATCTATTTAGAGAGATGACAGGAATTGGTCATTCACATGGTTAGTCATAAAATCCTACATAAAACTTGTAGATCACTGAATATGATATGTTTGATTCCTTGCAATAGTTTTGCGATATAAATATGGTGATATTAGAGTCATGCTAGTGGGTAGTTGTGGATTGTAGAAATACTTGTGTTGAAGTTTGTGATTCCCGTAGCATGCACGTATGGTGAACCGTTATGTGATGAAGTCGGAGCATGATTTATTTATTGATTGTCTTCCTTATGAGTGGCGGTCGAGGACGAGCGATGGTCTTTTCCTACCAATCTATCCCCCTAGGAGCATGCGCGTGGTA
This sequence comes from Aegilops tauschii subsp. strangulata, assembly GCF_002575655.3. Lineage (NCBI taxonomy): Eukaryota > Viridiplantae > Streptophyta > Magnoliopsida > Poales > Poaceae > Aegilops > Aegilops tauschii. The sequence goes on along the minus strand of NC_053040.3, from coordinate 73,636,968 downwards.
CTTTGTTTCGATAGCTAATAAAATTTTGCAATAAGTATATGAGTTCTTTATGACTAATGTTGAGTCCATGGATTATACGCACTCTCACCCTTCCATCATTGCTAGCCTCTTCGGTACCGTGCATTGCCCTTTCTCACCTCGAGAGTTGTGCAAACTTCGCCGGTGCATCCAAACCCCGTGATATGATACACTCTGTCACACATAAGCCTCCTTATATCTTCCTCAAAACAGCCACCATACCTACCTATCATGGCATTTCCATAGCCATTCCGAGATATATTGCCATGCAACTTCCACCATCATCATATACATGACTTGAGCATTCATTGTCATATTGCTTTGCATGATCGTAAGATAGCTAGCATAATGTTTTCATGTCTTGTCCGTTTTTTGATGTCATTGCTATGCTAGATCATTGCACATCCCGGTACACCGCCGGAGGCATTCATATAGAGTCATATCTTTGTTCTAGTATTGAGTTGTAAGTAAATAAAAGTGTGATGATCATCATTATTAGAACATTGTCCCCGGTGAGGTTACCAAAATAAAAGAGGCCAAAGAAGCCCAAATAATAAAAAAGAGGCCAAAGAAGCCTACCAAAAAAAGAGAAAAGAGAGAAGGGACAATGTTACTATCCTTTTACCACACTTGTGCTTCAGAGTAACACCATGTTCTTCATATAGAGAGTCTCTTGAGTTATCACTTTCATATACTAGTGGGAATTTTCATTATAGAACTTGGGTTGTATATTCCGATGATGGGCTTCCTCAAATGCCCGAGGTCTTCATGAGCAAGCAAGTTGGATGCACACCCACTTAGTTTCTAGTTTGAGCATTCATACACTTATAGCTCTTAGTGCATCCATTGCATGGCAATCCCTACTCCTCACATTGACATCAATTGATGGGCATCTCCATAGCCCATTGATTAGCCGCGTCGGTGTGGGACTTTCTTCCTTTTTGTCTTCTCCACACAACCTCCACCATCATATTCTATTCCACCTATAGTGTTATATCCATGGCTCACGCTCATGTATTGCGTGAAAGTTGAAAAGGTTTGAGAACGTCAAAAGTATGAAACAATTGCTTGGCTTGTCATCGGGGTTGTGCATGATTTGAATATTTTGTGTGGTGAAGATGGAGCATAGCCAGACCATATGATTTTGTAGGGATAACTTTCTTTGGCCATGTTATTTTGAAAAGACATGATTGCTTTATTAGTATGCTTGAAGTATTATTGTCTTAATGTCAAAAGATAGACTATTTCTTTGAATCACTCGTGTCTTAATATTCATGCCATGATTAGATTACATGATCAAGATTATGCTAGGTAGCATTCCACATAAAAAATTATCTTTTTTTATCATTTACCTACTCGAGGACGAGTAGGAATTAAGCTTGGGGATGCTGATATGTCTCTGTCGTATATATAATTTTTGATTGTTCCATGCCAATATTCTACAACTGTCGGTGTACAAATAGAGGGGCACGCTTTTGTACCCCTTTACCTGTGCAAGGGCAGTTAGAGCCGCGCCCACGACCACACCAAGTAGAACAGGGGAGGTGAACCAAGGTAAGACCGAAGCCCAAGACAATCAAAGCAACGCCAAGGCCAAGACCACAAAGAGCAGAGGGGCGAAGCAGGTTCCCCTGGCAAGACCCTTGCCAGGCGGCCTCAGCGGCCCCGGCAAGACCCTTGCCGGGACAGCTCGCCCCACACCAACAGAGCGAGCCACCCTTGAGCCCACGGCCCGCAACGCCGTCATCAACATGGGGCCAGGGCTCTGGAAGGCACCTCTGTGGTGGCATGCAGATCTTTGTGAAGACATATTCAAGGTCAGATGAGGATCAGAAGACGACGATTCTCGGCAAGATCCCTGCCAAGGAAGGTCACCAGACCCCCGGCAAGGTCCTTGCCGGGGGTCGACAGCATGCCACGGCAAGACCCTTGCCGGGCCACCCGGCAAGACCCTCGCCAAGGACGCCAGCAGGGCCACTGCCAAACCCGCGCCAAACAAGCTTCCACCACCATTCACATGCAGCTGCCAGCCCAACCAGCTGGGCAGGCACCTGCGTGGCAACATGCAGCTCCCAGGCCAACTCATCGAGCGCCTGCGTGGCGGCATGCAGATCTTCGTGAAGGCTCTGCCACCGCGCCACCTCAGCTGCCTGACTGCCTACATGGCACCACGCACCTCACTGGCCAGGGCGCGTGTCATGGCGAGGAGGAGCGGCGACGGACGGGACGGGCCTTGCCCCCGTCCCCAATAAAGCAAGGGGACACCTAAGCTATGCATTAAATGTGTCTTGTCCTGTAATACGAGCGATAAGCTCAGGGCACTGTACGCCTTTCCACCTCCTGTGTGTCACTGTAGCTGCCCCTTTTAACTATAAAAGGAGGCCCATGGCATACTGGAGGAGGATTCGGCTCTTTCGAACCACGCACTGACCACAGCTAGTTCGAGAGCTCAAGAACTCTCAGAAATACACCCACCAAAGCAGGACTAGGGTTTTACGCATCCTCGCGGCCCGAACCTGGGTAAACGTTCCTTGTGCTGTCTACTAGCCCTGCTCTCCTCGCAACCCTGCGCTTCGGCAACCGTAGTAGGGATTCTTCTGATCCCATAGGTGTCGTTCCACACCGACATCTTTGGCGCGCCAGGTAGGGGGCGCAATTGAGATAATCTGGTCTAGTAGTTAGCCTAGCAGTTCTTCGTCGCCATGGCCCCTAAGAAGAAGACGGCCACGGCGGTCGGCTCGTTGGGAGCCGAACGACCCGTGCCGGTGCGGACGAGCAGCGGACCGGTCGCAGACAGGACCCGGGCCGCGGCCCGCGAGCACCAGCATCGCCCAGGCAGTCGGAGCCTGGCGAGCGGCGTCGTTCGCGCGCCAGACGACCGGCTACACGTCGCCGGATCCAAAGACAGAGCTGGGCCCCCCGCAGGCGGCGCGGGGCCCTCCAGGGGCGTCGTTGTGCCGACTCCGGGCGGCGCGGCGACCTCCAGGAAGCCTACACCGGCGACCACTGCGCGTTCTTCCCATGGTGTGCGCGCCGAGCAGCGTCACCACATTGGTGACCCTGGGCACCGCCGTGGGAAGAGCCCTGTGCGTCATCGGCAAGATGAAGGGGTTCAGCACGCTCGCCGAAGCGCTGGTGAAAATGGCACGCAGCCGCTGGGTCGTGGCGGAGCTCCTTCTAACATAGTTAGAAGTCGAAGCGCGCCACGATCCACGCAGCTATCGCCGCCGCCCACACCAGCGGAAGCTTTGGCGCGCGCGCAGCTGCTCCTCGATTTCCCTCCTGCTGCTGAGAAGCTCGACGAGTGGAGGGACACCATCCGGAGCCTCGTCGCCGTCGCCAACAAAGACGAACCGCGACCAGCGGGGCCCTCGGGTCGGCGCCCCACCGAGCCACCACATGCTGGCGCTGGGACGACCGAGGAAGCTGCGGCCACGGTGCACTCTCCTCCTCCTCGCCAGTCGCCGCGGGCGTCGGCCCGTCGTGACGACGCTTGTGATAACATCTCCATAGCGTCGTCCGACCCGCGGACCCTCCGCGACCAGCGCCAGGTCCTTCGAGAACGAGCTCACGAAGATGCTCGAACCACCGTCGAGCGTCGGCGCGAAACGTGCCGCCAGTCGGACAAGCGGGCAGGACCCGCTATGGACCACCCGGCACTGGGGGGCTCCAAGGGCCTACCTTATGAGGTGGGCTGCCCGGCCTTTACCCGTGAGCTGCGGCAGTTCCAGTGGCCGTCCCACCGCACGTTCAAGCCCGACGTCGGCGAGAAGTACACTGGCAAAACCCATCCGTCCGAGTTCCTCAGCATCTACACCATCGCGATGCAGGCTGCTGGGGCTCGCGATGACAAGGTGCTTGCCAACTATTTTCCGCTAGCGCTCAAGCCCAATGTGATGTCTTGGTTGATGCACTTGCCGGTGGGTTCCATTTCTTCTTGGTCGGATCTGTGCCATGAGTTCGTTGGCGCCTTCATAGGAGGCCACCAAGCTCATGGACAGGCCAGTGATCTGCACATCATTCCCCAGAAGGAATGGGAGACCCTGCGCAAGTACATCCAGAGATTCAGCCGGGTGCAGTACAACATCCCCGACGTTCATCCCACCGCTGTGATTAGCGCGTTCCACCAGAACGTGCGCAATCGCAAGATGCGCGAAGAGCTGGCAATGACCAAAGTTAAGGATGTGGCCGAGCTCTATGTCCTGGCCGATAGGTGTGCCCAGGCTGAAGAGGGAAGGAAGTACCCCGGCGAAGACGCCGGCGCGGAAACCGGCTCTACCGATGCAGACGCCGCTACCCCGACGAGGAAGGGCCGGCATCACAACAGAAAACACAAAGGCAAGACCGTGCTTTCCATTGAGGGATCTGACGACACCGGTGCCGGCAAGAAGGTCAAAGCAGATGCCCCTGGCAAGGAGATTGCCAGGTGCGCCGCCTGCTGAGCCTTGGCGGCTACCGACATGCCAGGAAGCTCCGGCAAGCAATACTGCAAGATCCACCGCACCAAGGGCCACGACCTCCAGAACTGCCGGCAAGTCAAGCTGCTTGCTGAGAAGCAAAAGCTTGAGTACGAGAGACGGGAGAAGGAGAAGGACCAGGACAGTGCGGAGGGGTCCGGCAAGAAGCGTGGCGGCCAAGGGGGCCACCCCGGCAAGGACAACCAGCAAGAGAGGCCCGCCCGAGGCCGCGACAAGAAACAAGAAGACGATGATCACGACGAGTCTAGTGAGTAAGGGTTCCAGAAGGCTACGGAGGCCATGTGCGTCGATGGCGGCGCCTCGCTGCATACTTCTCATCGCTAGCTGAAGCAGTGGCGCGTGAGATTGCGGCAGCAGAGCCGTCGTTCGACGCTCAGAAGCCGCTGAAGTGGTCCAGCACGCCCCTCATCTTTGACGCCGAGGACCACCCTGACCGCATTACCGCGGTCGGGTGTTTGCCATTGTTGGTCTCACCAACGATACACAACCTCAGAGTGAACAAGATGTTGGTTGACGGCGGGGCCGGCCTGAACCTGATCTCGCCTGTCGTGATCAAAAAGTTGCAAATCTCTAATGGAGACCTCGAGGAAACGGACACGTTTCAAGGGGTCAATCCGGGGAGGAGCCAGCCGAAGGGAAAGGTCACACTACCCGTGATGTTTGGAGGAGAGTTGAACTACATGACGGAGAGGATCGTCTTTGACGTAGCCGAGATCCCCTTGCCCTACAACGGGATCATCGGCCACCCGGCACTAGCCAAGTACATGGCGGTGTCACACTATGCCTACAACAGGCTAAAGATGCCCCTGCCGTTGACCATCACCTCCGTCCCCTCCGACAAGAAGGACGCGCTGATCTGCGCTGACCAGCTCTACCGGGAAGCAGTTGCAGCGGCTGCCGCCAAGGCACTTGCTCCTGCCGCTGAAGCCCCGGGAGGGAAGAAGAAGCCCGGCAAGACCTCTCGCACCCACTCCGGCAAGCGCACCTCCTCGGAGTGTTGTGCTACCATCGAGGACGTGCCAGAGAGCTCTACCGACAAGAGCAAGAGACCCAGGGCCGAGCCGCCGCAGACCAAGAAGGTGCCCGTCAAGGAGGATGGCATGGGAGGGGCCTTCACCATAGGTTCCACCCTCGACAGCAAATAGGAAGGCGTGCTCATCACCTTCCTGTGGGCAAATGTCGACGTGTTTGCATGGCAAGCATCCGACATCCCCGGTGTTCCCAGGGAGGTGATTGAGCAGCACCTAGCTGTCTGCCCCCACGCGTGGCCCGTCAAGTAGAAGGTCAGAAAGCAGGCTCTGGAGAGGCAGGAGTTCATCACAGAGGAGATCAGGAAGTTGGAAGCGGCGGGTTTGGTGAGAGGAGTGCTCCACCCGACGTGGTTGGCCAATCCGGTAGTGGTGCGCAAGGGGAATGGGAAGTGGAGACTGTGTATTGATTACACAGATATCAACAAGGCTTGCCCTAAGGACCCCTTCCCGTTGCCACGCATCGACCAGATTGTTGACTCCACATCCGGGTGCGATCTGCTGTCATTCCTCGACGCCTACTCAGGCTACCACCAGATCTTCATGATGAAAGAGGATGAAGGGAAGACAACATTCATCACCCCATGTGGTACGTATTGCTTTTTACGGATGCCTTTCGGGTTGAAGAGTGCTGGCTCAATGTTCGCAAGAGCAGTCCAAATTGGTTTTGAACCTCAGCTCCATAGAAATATGGAGGCCTACATGGATGACATAGTGGTCAAAACCAAGGACGGGCCAACTCTTGTGCAAGATCTGGAAGAGACATTTGCTAACCTACGCAAGATCAACCTCAAGCTAAACCCTAAGAAGTGTGTCTTCAGCGTTCCGTCCGGCAAGCTTCTTGGGTTCTTTGTCTCACAGCGCAGGATCGAGGCAAACCCAGACAAGATCAAGGCTATTGAGCAGATTGAGGCGCCCAAGCGAATCAAGGATGTGCGTCTGCTCACCGGCTACATTGCCGCCATGAGCCGATTCATCCCCAAGTCCGCCGAGCGCGCCCTTCTCTTCTTCAAAATCTTGAAGAAGGCAGGCCCAATTGAGTGGACCCCAGAAGCCGAGGCGGCACTGCAGGATATGAAGAAATACCTTTCCTCCACGCCAATACTAGTTGCGCCTAAACCACAAGAGCCGTTGCTGCTGTATCTGGCGGCGACGAATCAAGTGGTCAGCGCTGCACTGGTGGCACAGAGGGAGGTCGATGAGGAGGCAGCAATGGCGGCAGAACCAGCGGATGGCAAGCCAAAGATTCCCCCGGCAGGGCCTGGTGCCGACAAGGCGCGGCCCCCGGCAGAGTCTGGTGCCACCAAGGCAGTGCCCGCGCAGTCGAGTGAGGTGGTGCCAAAGAAGAAGATGATGCAGCACCCGATTTACTTTGTCAACTCCCTCTTGCAGGGGGCTAGGTCGAGGTATTCCGGCGTGCAAAAATTGCTCTTCGGCCTCCTTATGGCCTCGAGGAAGCTACGTCACTACTTCCAAGCCCACGAGATCACTGTCGTCACCCGCCTCCCATTGCAACGGATACTGCACAACCCAGACGCAACCGGAAGGATTGTAGAATGGGCCTTGGAGCTATCAAGCTTCGGTTTAAAGTTTGAAAGTACCTCCACAATTCAGAGCAGAGTCTTGGTGGAGTTCATCGCAGAATGGACCTCGACGCCTGACGAAGAAATCCAGGAGACCACTCTCCCCGGTAAGGAAGCAGACCACGACTGGATCATGTACTTTGATGGGGCTTTCTCGCTGCAAGGCACCAGTGCCGGTGTGCTGCTCGTCGCACCCACCGGAGAACACCTCAAGTACGTGATCCAGATGCACTTCCCCAGGGAGATGTCCACCAACAACACTGCTGAGTACGAGGGATTGCTTGCCGGTCTCAGGATCGCGGCAGACCTCGGGGTTAAGAAGCTCATCGTCAGGGGTGACTCGCAGCTCGTTGTCAGGTAGGTCAACAAGGATTATCAGAGCCCATTGATGGAAGCTTACGTAGATGAGGTGAGGAAGCTGGAGGAACGCTTTGACGGTATCCAGGCGGAGCACGTCCCCCGAGCGGAGAACGACATCGCCGATTACCTGTCAAAGCGTGCCGCATTCAAGCTACCTGTGGAACCAGGTACCTTTTTGCTCCGGTTAACTCAACCATCCGTCGGACCATCAGCGGGGCAGAACAAGCGGAGGAAATCAGGTCCCGGCAAGTAATTTCCTACCGAGCCCCCTGGGGCTGCCGGCAAGGGTGCTGCCGCGGACGCTGAGCCTGCCCAAGAGCAACTGGCTCCGGCAGGGCATCAAGCCCTGGCCGTAGAGAGAGCCGCTCCATGGCGGAAGAGATGACTTTGGTCCTTGCCGTCGAGCCCCAGGCTCCGGCATGGGCACAACATACCGTCCAATTCCTCCAAACAGGGGAGCTTCCTAAGGAGCAGGAAGAAGCGGAGAAAGTAGCCCGTCGGTCCGCCCTGTACCAGTTCGTCGATGACGTCCTGTACCGGAGAAGGCCGAACGGTGTGAAACTCAAGTGCATCCCCCGGGAGGAAGGACTAGAGCTGTTGGCGGAGATACATGGAGGCATATGTGGCTCTCACATAGGGTCGAGGGCCCTTGCCGAAAAGGCATTCCGGCAAGGTTTCTTCTGGCCCACCGCCCTCCAGGATGCGACGACACTAGTAACCAAGTGTGAAGCGTGCCAGTTCCATTCAAAGAAGCTTCATCAACCAGCCCAATGTTGGAAATATGCCCTAGAGGCAATAATAAAATGGTTATTATTGTATTTCCTTGTTCATGATAATTGTCTGTTGTTCATGCTATAATTGTATTAACTGGGAACCGTAATACATGTGTGAATACATAGACCACAACATGTCCCTAGTAAGCCTCTAGTTGACTAGCTCGTTGATCAATAGATGGTTATGGTTTCCTGACCATGGACATTGGATGTCATTGATAACGGGATCACATCATTAGGAGAATGATGTGATGGACAAGACCCAATCCTAAGCATAGCACAAGATCGTGTAGTTCGTTTGCTAGAGCTTTTCTAATGTCAAGTATCATTTCCTTAGACCATGAGATTGTGCAACTCCCGGATACCGTAGGAATGCTTTGGGTGTACCAAACGTCACAACGTAACTGGGTGGCTATAAAGGTGCACTACAGGTATCTCCGAAAGTGTCTGTTGGGTTGGCACGAATCGAGACTGGGATTTGTCACTCCGTATGACGGAGAGGTATCTCTGGGCCCACTCGGTAATGCATCATCATAATGAGCTCAATGTGACTAAGGAGTTAGCCACGGGATCATGCGTTACGGTACGAGTAAAGTGACTTGCCGGTAACGAGATTGAACAAGGTATTGGGATACCGACGATCGAATCTCGGGCAAGTAACGTACCGATTGACAAAGGGAATTGTATACGGGATTGATTGAATCCTCGACATCGTGGTTCATCAGATGAGATCATCGTGGAACATGTGGGAGCCAACATGGGTATCCAGATCCCGCTGTTGGTTATTGACCGGAGAGTCGTCTCGGTCATGTCTGCATGTCTCCCGAACCCGTAGGGTCTACACACTTAAGGTTCGGTGACGCTAGAGTTGTAGAGATATTAGTATGCGGTTAACCGAAAGTTGTTCGGAGTCTCGGATGAGATCCCGGACGTCACGAGGAGTTCCGGAATGGTCCGGAGGTAAAGATTTATATATGGGAAGTCCTATTTTGGCCACCGGAAAATGTTCGGGATTTTTCGGTATTGTACCGGGAAGTTTCTAGAAGGTTCCGAAGTGGGGCCCACCTGCATGGGGGGACCCACATGAACGTGGGTAGTGGGGGCAAGGCCCCACACCCCTGGTCAAGGCGCACCAAGATCCCACCTTAGAAGGAATAAGATCATATCCCGAAGGGATAAGATCAAGATCCCTAAAAAAGGGGGATAACAATCGGTGGGGAAGGGAAATGATGGGATTTCTTTCCCCCCACATTTGCCAACGCCCCAATGGACTTGGAGGGCAAGAAACCAGCCCCCTCCACCCCTATATATAGTGGGGAGGCGCATGGGAGCAGCACCCCAAGCCCTGGCGCCTCCCTCCCTCCCGTGACACCTCTTCCTCCCCGCTTGCGCTTGGCGAAGCCCTGCCGGGATCCCGCTACTTCCACCACCACGCCGTCGTGCTGCTGGATCTCCATCAACTTCTCCTCCCCCCTTGCTGGATCAAGAAGGAGGAGACGTCCCCGCTCCGTACCTGTGTTGAACGCGGAGGTGCCGTCCGTTCGGCGCTAGGATCATCGGTGATTTGGATCACGACGAGTACGACTCCATCAACCCCGTTCTCTTGAACGCTTCCGCGCGCGATCTACAAGGGTATGTAGATGCACTCCCCTCTCTCTCGTTGCTAGATGACTCCATAGATTGATCTTGGTGATACGTAGAAAATTTTAAATTTCTGCAACGTTCCCCAACAGTGGTATCAGAGCCAGGTTTATGCATAGATTCTATGCACGAGTAGAACACAAAGTAGTTGTGGGCGACGATTTGTTCAATTTGCTTACCGTTACTAGTCTTATATTGATTTGGCGGCATTGTGGGATGAAGCGGCCCGGACCGACCTTACACGTACTCTTACGTGAGACCAGGTTCCACCGACTGACATGCACTTGATGCATAAGGTGGCTAGCGGGTGTCTGTCTCTCCCACTTTAGTCGGATCGGATTCGATGAAAAGGGTCCTTATGAAGGGTAAATAGCAATTGGCATATCACCATTGTGGCTTTTGCGTAGGTAAGAAACGTTCCTGCTAGAAACCCATAGCAGCCACGTAAAACATGCAACAACAATTAGAGGACGTCTAACTTGTTTTTGCAGGGTATGCTATGTGATGTGATATGGCCAAAAGGATGTGATGAATGATATATGTGATGTATGAGATTGATCATGTTCTTGTAATAGGAATCATGACTTGCATGTCGATGAGTATGACAACCGGCAGGAGCCATAGTTGTTGTCTTAATTTATTGTATGACCTGCGTGTCAATGAAAAACGCCATGTAATTACTTTACTTTATTGCTAACCATTAGCCATAGTAGTAGAAGTAATAGTTGGCGAGACAACTTCATGAAGACACGATGATGGAGATCATGGTGTCATGCCGGTGATGAAGGTGATCATGCCGCGCCTCGAAGATGGAGATCAAAATGCGCAAGATGATATTGGCCATATCATGTCACTTTATGATTTGCATGTGATGTTTGTCATGTTTACATCTTATTTGCTTAGAACGACGGTAGCATAAATAAGATGATCCCTCACTAAAATTTCAAGAGATGTGTTCCCCCTAACTGTGCACCGTTGCGAAGGTTCATTGTTTCGAAGCACCACGTGATGATCGGGTGTGATAGATTCTAACGTTCGCATACAACGGGTGTTGACGAGCCTAGCATGTACATACATGGCCTCGGAACACAAGCAAAACACTTAGGTTGACTTGACGAGCCTAGCATGTACAGACATGGCCTCGGAACACAAGAGCCGAAAGGTCGAACATGAGTCGTATAGTAGATACGATCAACATGGAGATGTTCACCGATGATGACTAGTCCGTCTCACGTGATGATTGGACACGGCCTAGTCGATTCGGATCATGTATCACTTAGATGACTAGAGGGATGTCTATCTAAGTGGGAGTTCATTAAATAACCAGATGAACTTAATTATCATGAACATAGTCAAAAGGTCTTTGCAAATAATGTCGTAGCTTATGCTTTAGTTCTACTAAGATATGTTCCTAGAGAAAATTTAGTTGAAAGTTGATAGTAGCAATTATGCGGACTGGGTCCGTAAACTGAGGATTGTCCTCATTGCTGCACAGAAGGCTTATGTCCTTAATGCACCGCTCGGTGTGCAGAACCTCGAGCGTCGTCTGTAGATGTTACGAAACATCTGACATACACGTTTTGATGACTACGTGATAGTTCAGTGTGTGATGCTAACGGTTTAAAATTGTGGCACCAAAGACGGTTTTGAAACGTCGCTGAACATATGAGATGTTCCAAAGACTGAAATTGGGATTTCAGACTAATGCCCACGTCAAGTGGTATGAGACCTCTGACAAGTTTCTTAAGCCTGCAAACGAAGGGAGAAAAGCTCAATCGTTGAGCATGTGCTCAGATTGTCTGAGTACTAAAATCACTTGAATCGAGTGGGAGTTAATCTTCCAGATGAGATAGTGATGGTTCTCCATAGTCACTGCCACCAAGCTATTAGAGCTTCGTGATGAACTATAACATATCAGGGATAGTCATGATGATCCTTGAGCAACTCGCGATGTTTGACACCGCGAAAGTAGAAATCAAGAAGGAGCATCAATTGTTGATGGTTAGTAAAACCACTAGTTTCTAGAAGGGCAAGGGCAAGAAGGGATACTTCATGAAACGGCAAATCAATTGCTGCTCTAGTGAAGAAACCCAAGGTTTAACCCAAACCCGAGACTAAGTGCTTCTGAAATAAGGGGAACGGTCACTGAAGCAGAACTACCCTAGATACTTCGTAGATGAGAAGGCTGGCAAGGTCGACAGAAGTATATTGGATATACATTATATTAATGTGTACTTTACTAGTACTCCTAGTAGCACCAGGGTATTAGATACCGGTTCGGTTGCTACGTGTTAGTACCTCGAAATAAAAGCTGCGGAATAAACGGAGACTAGCTAAAGGTGAGATGACGATATGTGTTGGAAGTGTTTCCAAGGTTGATGTGATCAAGCATCGCATGCTCCCTCTACCATCGAGATTGGGGTTAAACCTGAATAATTATTATTTGGTGTTTGCGTTGAGCATAGACATGATTGGATTATGTTTATCGCAATACGGTTATTCATTAAAGGAGAATAATGGTTACTCTGTCTATTTGAATAATACCTTCAATGGTCTTGCACCTAAAAATGAATGGTTTATTGAATCTGGATCGTAGTGATACACATGTTCATGCCAAAAGATATAAGATAGTAATGATAGTACCACATACTTGTGGCACTGCCACTTGAGTCATATTGGTATAAAACGCATGAAGAAGCTCCATGTTGATGGATCTTTGGACTCACTCGTTTTTGAAAAGATTGAGACATGCGAACCATGTCTATTAGTATATATGCATGAAGAAAGTCCATACAGATGGATCATTTGGACTCACTTGATTTTGAATCACTTGAGACATGCAAATCATACCACATGGGCAATATGACTGAAAGGCCTCCTTTTCAGTAAGATGGAACAAGAGAGCAACTTGTTGGAAGTAATACATTTGATGTGTGTAGTCCAATGAGTGCTTAGGCACGCAGTGGATATCGTTATGTTCTTACTTCACAGATGATTTGAGTAGATGCTGAGAATATTTACTTGATGAAACACAAGTCTGAATTATTGAAAGGTTCAAGTAATGTCAGAGTGAAGTTGAAGATCGTCGTGACAAGAGGATAAAATGTCTGTGATATGATCACAGAGATGAATATCTGAGTTACGAGTTTGGCACACAATTAAGAAATTGTGGAAATTGTTTCACGACTAATACCGCCTGGAACACCATATTGTGATGGTGTGTCCGAACATCATAACTGCACCTTATTAGATATGGTGCATACCATGATGTCTCTTATCGAATTACAACTATCGTTTATGGGTTAGGCATTAGAGACAACCGCATTCACTTTAAATAGGGCACCACGCAATTCTGTTGAGACGACACCGTATGAACTATGGTTTAGAGAAACCTAAGCTGTCGTTTCTTAAAAGTTTGGGGCTGCGACTCTTATGTGAAAAAGTTTCAGGCTGATAAGCTCGAACCCAAAGCGGATAAATGCATCTTCATAGAATACCCAAAACAGTTGGGTATACCTCCTATTTCAGATCTGGAAGCAAAAGTGATTGTTTCTAGAAACGGGTCCTTTCTCGAGGAAAAGTTTCTCTCGAAAGAATTGAGTGGGAGGATGGTGGAGACTTGATGAGGTCATTGAACCGTCACTTCAACTAATGTGTAGCAGGGCACAGGAAGTTGTTCCTGTGGCACCTACACCAATTGAAGTGGAAGCTTATGATAGTGATCATGAAACTTCAGATCAAGTCACTACCAAACCTCATAGGACGACAAGGATGCGTACTACTTCAGAGTGGTACGTAATCCTGTCTTGGAAGTCATGTTGCTAGACAGAACCTACGAGCTATGGAGAAGCGATGGTGGGCCCGGATTCCGATGAATGGCTCGAGGCCATAAAATCCGAGAGGATCCATGTATGAAAACAAAGTATAGACTTTGAAAGAACTACTTGATGGTCGTAAGGCTGTTGGGTACAGATGGATTTTAAAGGGAAGACAGACAATGATGGTAAGTGTCACCATTAAGAAAGCTCGACTTGTCGTTAAGATGTGTTCCGGCAAGTTCAAGGAGTTGACTGCGATGAGACTTTCTCACTCGTAGCGATGCTAAGAGTCTGTTAGAATTATATTAGCAGTTACTGCATTATTTATGAAATCTTGCAGATAGAATGTCAAAACATTGTTTCCTCGATGATTTTCTTGAGGAAAGGTTGTATGTGATACAACTAGAAGGTTTTGTCAATCCTGAAAGATGCTAACAAGTATGCAAAGCTCCAGCAATCCTTCTAAGGATTGGAGTAAGCATCTCAGAGTTGGAATGAACGCTTTGATGAGATGATCAAAGATTTTGGGTTTATACAAAGTTCATGAGAAACTTGTATTTCCAAATAAGTGAGTGGGAGCACTATAGAATTTTTGATGAGTATATGTTGTTAACATATTGTTGATCAGAAATGATGTAGAATTTCTGGAAAGCATCCAGGGTATTTGAAAAGTGTTTTTAATGGAAAACCTGGATTAAGCTACTTGAACATTGAGCATCAAGATCTATAAGGATAGATCAAAAACGCTTAATAGTACTTTCAAATGAATACATACCGTGACAAGATTTTGAAGGAGTTCGAAATAGATCAGCAAAGAAGGAGTTCTTGGCTGTGTTACAAGGTGTGAGTATTGAGTAAGACTCAAGACCTGACCACGGCAGAAGAAAGAGAAAGGACGAAGGTCGTCCCCTATGCTTTAGACGTAGGCTCTACAATATGTTATGTTGTGTACCGCACCTGAAGTGTGCCTTGCCATGAGTTAGTCAAGGGGTACAACAGTGATCCAGGAAGGGATCACATGACAGCGGTCGAACTTATCCTTGATATCTCTTGGACTAAGGAATTTTCTCGATTATGGAGGTGGAAAGGGGGTTCGTCGTAAAGGGTTACGTCGATGCAAACTTTGACACTAATCCGGATAACTCTGAGTAGTGAACCCGATTCGTATAGTAGAGCAGTTATTTGGAATAGCTCCAAGTAGCGCGTGGTAGCTGCATCTACAAGATGACATAGAGATTTGTAAAGCACACACGAATCTGAATGTTGCAGACCCGTTGACTAAAACCTCTCTCGTAAGCATAACATGATCAAACCCTAGAACTCATTGAGTGTTAATCACATGGTGATGTGAACTAGATTATTGACTCTAGTAAACTCTTGGGTATTAGTCACATGGCGATGTGAACTTTGAGTGTTAATCACATGGTGATGTGAACTAGATTATTGAATCTAGTGCAAGTGGGAGACTGTTGGAAATATGCCCTAGAGGCAATAATAAAATGGTTATTATTGTATTTCCTTGTTCATGATAATTGTCTGTTGTTCATGCTATAATTGTATTAACTGGAAACCGTAATACATGCGTGAATACATAGACCACAACATGTCCCTAGTAAGCCTCTAGTTGACTAGCTCGTTGATCAATAGATGGTTATGGTTTCCTGACCATGGACATTGGATGTCATTGATAACGGGATCACATCATTAGGAGAATGATGTGATGGACAAGACCCAATCCTAAGCATAGCACAAGATCGTGTAGTTCGTTTGCTAGAGCTTTTCTAATGTCAAGTATCATTTCCTTAGACCATGAGATTGTGCAACTCCCGGATACCGTAGGAATGCTTTGGGTGTACCAAACGTCACAACGTAACTGGGTGGCTATAAAGGTGCACTACAGGTATCTCCGAAAGTGTCTGTTGGGTTGGCACGAATCGAGACTGGGATTTGTCACTCCGTATGACGGAGAGGTATCTCTGGGCCCACTCGGTAATGCATCATCATAATGAGCTCAATGTGACTAAGGAGTTAGCCACGGGATCATGCGTTACGGTACGAGTAAAGTGACTTGCTGGTAACGAGATTGAACAAGGTATTGGGATACCGACGATCGAATCTCGGGCAAGTAACGTACCGATTGACAAAGGGAATTGCATACGGGATTGATTGAATCCTCGACATCATGGTTCATTCGATGAGATCATCGTGGAACATGTGGGAGCCAACATGAGTATCCAGATCCCGCTGTTGGTTATTGACCAGAGAGTCGTCTCGGTCATGTCTGCATGTCTCCCGAACCCGTAGGGTCTACACACTTAAGGTTCGGTGACACTAGAGTTGTAGAGATATTAGTATGCGGTTAACCAAAAGTTGTTCGGAGTCCCGGACGTCACGAGGAGTTCCGGAATGGTCCGGAGGTAAAGATTTATATATGGGAAGTCCTGTTTTGGCCACCGGAAAATGTTCGGGATTTTTTGGTATTGTACCGGGAAGGTTCTAGAAGGTTCCGAAGTGGGGCCCACCTGCATGGGGGGACCCACATGAACGTGGGTAGTGGGGGCAAGGCCCCACACCCCTGGTCAAGGCGCACCAAGATCCCACCTTAGAAGGAATAAGATCATATCCCGAAGGGATAAGATCAAGATCCCTAAAAAGGGGGGATAACAATCGGTGGGGAAGGGAAATGATGGGATTTCTTTCCCCCACCTTTGCCAACGCCCCAATGGACTTGGAGGGCAAGAAACCAGCCCCCTCCACCCCTATATATAGTGGGGAGGCGCATGGGAGCAGCACCCCAAGCCCTGGCGCCTCCCTCCCTCCCGTGACACCTCTTCCTCCCCGCTTGCGCTTGGCGAAGCCCTGCTGGGATCCCGCTACTTCCACCACCACGCCGTCGTGCTGCTGGATCTCCATCAACTTCTCCTCCCCCCTTGCTGGATCAAGAAGGAGGAGATGTCGCCGCTTCGTAGGTGTGTTGAACGCGGAGGTGCCGTCCGTTCGGCGCTAGGATCATCGGTGATTTGGATCACGACGAGTACGACTCCATCAACCCCGTTCTCTTGAACGCTTCCGCGCACAATCTACAAGGGTATGTAGATGCACTCCCCTCTCTCTCGTTGCTAGATGACTCCATAGATTGATCTTGGTGATACGTAGTAAATTTTAAATTTCTGCTACGTTCCCCAATACCCAAGCCCTTCACACAATCCCTCTCTGCTGACCATTCTCGGTCTGGGGGCTCGATATACTGCGCCCTTTCCCCCGCGCTGTCGGGGGCTTTGAGTACTTGTACGTTGCAATCGACAAGTTCACAAAGTGGTCGGAGGTGGAAGCGGTGAGAAAGGTGACTGCTCAGTCAGCCGTCAAGTTCTTCAAAGGACTGGTCTGCCATTTTGGTGTGCCAAACAGAGTCATCACCGACAACGGCACGCAGTTCACAAGCCACACCTTTATGCAGTACATCCAAGACCTCGGCAGCAAGGTCTGTTTTGCTTCCGTGGCACATCCACGGAGCAACGGCCAAGCGGAGAGGGCAAATGCTGAAGTATTGCGAGGCTTCAGAACGAAGAGCTTTGACAAGCTGCACAAGAGTGGAAGGCGCTGGATTGATGAGTTGCCGGCGGTTCTTTGGTCGATCAGGACGACACCAAATCGAGCCACCGGCCAGACACCTTTTGCCCTGGTATACGGGGCAGAAGCAGTTCTCCCCACGGAACTCATATACGGGTCACCTCGAGTGCTCGCTTATGATGAGCTTGAGCAAGAGCCGTTGCGCCAAGATGACGCGACGCTCCTTGAGGAAGATCGTCTTCGGGCGGCTGTGAGCACGCTACCAGCAAGCCTTGCGCCGCTACCATAGCCGCAAGGTTCATGCCTGAAGCTTTGAGGAAGGCGACCTTGTTCTTCGGCGCGTTTAGTCGGCCAAGAATTCCAACAAGTTGACGCCGAAGTGGGAAGGCCCTTATCGGGTAATGCGAGTCACCAGGCCTGGCACAGTCCGCCTGGAGACCGAGGATGCCGTCCCAGTGAGCAACTCCTGGAACATCGAGCATCTTCGCAAGTTTTACCCGTAAGGCGCGGCTTGCCGGGCCTCCCGGCAAGCCACCTTTTGTACAAGCTTTGCCGGCAAGGCATGTGACCCTTTGTACAAAGCCAGGCGCAGACCCTGAGCATAAATAAATGAAGCGCTGGTGCCCTAAGTCATAGCATGCATGCTAGGTCGAGTCTCTTCCTCGGTTAGGGTTGATAGTGCTCAGTAGCGACTAACCCCTAGCTTAGAGGTCGAGTGCGCGTCTATCTGTTCCTCTTCTGTCCTCTTTTGGTTCGCAGGGCACATGAGCACTTCTGCCGAGCTACTTGGAAGAAAGGAAATGGACCGGCGTCCTGACCCCGGCAAACCAGAGTTGCCGGGGGCTACAAGCACGAGGATCCAACCGCGGCAAGGTAAGACTGTCGGGGGCTGCAGATCCAGATAAGTCTTTTTATCCCCTGTCATACATTTCAAAACAGGACTGGGGCATGTGAAGCCTCGTTTCTATCTCTAGGCTGCCGTGCTCCCCTTTTTCCCATACCTAAGGATTATTTCCTGGGTCCGGATTTGGTTGTAGCCGCGGCGGCAAGGAGGTGGGACGAGGAGCCTGAAGCCCACTTCATCCCTGCCTCCGCCAAGAGCGCGAGAACGGTCGAATGGAGTGGGGGGAATGGCAAGGCCTATTGCCGGGCGAAGAACGTTTATCCTAAACAATAACGAGGATTCGCTCCTTGTCGTAGGATTTACCCACGAACGAAAAGCCCGGCAAGCATCCCTTTTTCATTAAAAACATCCCATATAGGTACAGTTCGTACGAAATGAAGAACATGGACAAAGGGGATTACAAGCTTTAAATTTAACAAGGCCCGCAGGCTTACAGATTAAAAAAAGAGAAAAGGTGCCCGTGATCCCTTTCTTGTCCCTCTCCTCAGGAGGCAGGTCAAGGAGGAAAGAGGGCAAAAGGGGCGCCTAGGCGAGCTACGAGCAGCAGAAAGCACCAAGAGAACACCTTGGTGGCCGCCCACGGGCGGGCCGGTGATGACGGTGCCGGGAAGGAGCTGGAAGACGAGGCGGCAAGACCGGCAATACGCAATGAAGGCGTCGGTGCCCGCGTACTCCGAGTTGATGGCCTTGTCGCCCGCCCTCTTCCTCTTCCGCAACCTCCCGACGCCAGCCGCCCAAGTAGACGGCCCCGAGAAGTTCAAGGAGCTGGCCCCGCCCCCGGCAAAACCCTGCCGGAGGAGCGGCCAGGTGCAGATGCTACTGCTGCCGCACCCGCCCAGGCGCGGGGCGTCCGACGCCTAGTCGGACTCGTCCCGCTGTCCTCCTCGTCACTTTCGCTCGGGGAAGAGCTTCCATCGTCGGAATATCCATCAGAGGAGCTCTCCACGCAGCATTTCAGGCGAGTTCCAAACTCTCCGAAGACCTTGACGGAGAGCAGGCCGTCCTCCATTAATTTGAAATAGAGGACGAGCCCCGCCGTCAGCCTGTGGATGCGGGCGAACGTCTTCCATCCACGGCGGAGGTACATAACCCGAGGAGCCGGGAAGTCGACGTCAACCCGCGTGCCCCCGTTCCCACAGCCCCTCATGTGCAACCTGAGGGTCTGGGGCGGGTCACGCTCCATCACCCGAGCAAACGGGGCGGGGAGACGAAGATGACAACGCGGAGGCCGGTGCAGCCTGATGAAGGACTCGCACGGCTGGTCTTCAACGTGGCCCTCCATCGGGAAGGGCATCATTGGCAGGGGCAAGGCCGGCGTGCCGCCCCATCCTCCTCTTCCCCGAGCGCTACGGCCTCTGCCCCGGCCTCGCCCACGGCCTCGCCCCCTCCCGCTTCCCCTCGCGGTCGGTTCCACCGCCGCGGGCTCAGGAGGAGGAGGGACGCGCTGTCGAGCGGCGACCCTTGCCGCCACCCTCGAGGGACTAGGATTTCCCTTCTCCATGGCGGGTGAGAGGAAGAAGCAGAAGTAGGAGGAGATAGAAGATGGAAGAATGCGGGATGCCATCCCCCCTTCCCCCTCTTTATAAAGGAACGGGGTTGGGACTCGGCCGCCCCTCTCGGCCAATCCAGACACCGGAGACGCAGGGAATCAGGACCGACCCGCTGCCCCAACCAGCGATGGCCTAGTTTCCCGCCTCCACCGTTTGCCACACCGGGCGCATGAAAGACGCGTGGCAGACGTGCAGAACTGAGGGGACGGGCAAAGCGACCTCTCCCCACCCCGTGACCGTGGGGAGTGGACGCCTTGAAGACCGCACCCCGCCCCCGCTCAGTAAATGAGCCGCACCTCCATGCCTCCCTCTTTTTACGGGGAGGGCGCGAGCCGCCTCTTTACTGCGATATGACGCATGCGTGTGGAAACCGCCCCACGCATGCCGCCCACGTCATGCACGCCGCGCCGCGCGCGGGGGTCGTGGGAAGCGGAGCGCGCGAAGGGTCTTACCACGGTAAAAACCGCCCCACCTGCCCGCGCACCGTTTTGGGCCTGGCCCAACAACGTGTCGCGCTTATGTGTGGCCCAGGCCCGGGGGCTCCTGTCGGTGTACAAAGAGAGGGGCACGCTTTTGTACCCCTTTACCTGTGCACGGGCAGTTAGAGCCTTGCCCACGACCACACCAAGCAGAATAGGGGAGGTGAGCCAAGGTAAGACCGAAGCCCAAGACAATCAAAGCAACGCCAAGGCCAAGACCACAAAGAGCAGAGGGGCGAAGCAGGTTCCCCTGGCAAGACCCTTGCCGGGCGGCCTCAGCGGCCCCGGCAAGACCCTTGCCGGGACAGCTCGCCCTACACCAACAGAGCGAGCCACCCTTGAGCCCACGGCCCCCAACGCCGTCATCAACATGGGGCCAGGGCTCGGGAAGGCACCTCTGTGGTGGCATGCAGATATTTGTGAAGACATATTCAAGGTTAGCCAAGGAAGGCCACCAGACCCCCGGCAAGGTCCTTGCCGGGGGTCGACAGCACGCCACGGCAAGACCCTTGCCGGGCCACCCGGCAAGACCCTTGCCAAGGACGCCAGCGGGGCCACCGCCAAACCCACGCCAAACAAGCTTCCACCACCGTTCACATGTAGCTGCCAGCCCAACCAGCTGGGCAGGCACCTGCGTGGCAACATGCAGCTCCCAGGCCAACTCATTGAGCGCCTGCGTGGCGGCATGCAGATCTTCGTGAAGGCTCCGCCACCGCGCCACCTCAGCTGCCTCACTGCTTACATTGCACCACGCACCTCACTGGCGAGGGCGCGTGTCAAGGCGAGGAGGAGCAGCGACGGACGGGACGGGCCTCGCCCCCGTCCCCAATAAAGCAAGGGGACACCTAAGCTATGCATTAAATGCGTCTTGTCCTGTAATACGAGCGATAAGCTCAGGGCACTGTACGCCTTTCCACCTCCTGTGTGTCCCTGTGGCTGCCCCTTTCAACTATAAAAGGAGGCCCATGGCATACTGGAGGAGGATTCGGCTCTTTCGAACCACGCACTGACCACAGCTAGTTCGAGAGCTCAAGAACTCTCAGAAATACACCCACCAAAGCAGGACTAGGGTTTTACGCATCCTCGCGGCCCAAACCTGGGTAAACGATCCATGTGTTGTCTACTAGCACTGCTCTCCTCGCAACCCTGCGCCCCGGCAACCGTAGTAGGGATTCTTGTGATCCCATACGTGTCGTTCCACACCGACAACAACTTTTATATACTTTTGGCAACTTTTTATACTATTTTTGGGACTAACATATTGATCCAGTGCCCAGTGCCAGTTCCTGTTTGTTGCATGTTTTTTGTTTCGCAGAAAATCCATATCAAACGGGATAAAAAAACTGACGAAGATTTTTTTGGAATATATGTGAATTTTGGGAAATGGAATCAATGCGAGACGATGCCCGAGGGGGCCACGAGGCAGGGGCGTGCCACTGACCCTCGTGGACACCCCGTAAGGCAGTTGGTGTCCTTCTTTCGCCGCAAGAAAGCTAATATCCGGATAAAAATCGTGTTCAAATTTCAATCCAGTCGGAGTTACAGATCTCTGGGAATATAAGAAAGGGTGAAAGGCCAAAATCAGGGAGCGCAGAAACAGAGAGAGACAGAGAGACAGATCCAATCTCGGAGGGGCTCTCGCCCCTCCCACGCCATGGAGACCATGGACCAGAGGAGAAACCCTTCTCCCATCTAGGGAGAAGGTCAAGGAAGAAGAAGAAGGAGTGGGGCTCTCTCCCCCTCGCTTCCGGTGGCACCAGAGTGCCGCCGGGGCCATCATCGTCACCGCAATCTACACCAACAACTTCACTGCTATCATCACCAACTCTTCCCCCCTCTATGCAGTGGTGTAACCCCTCTTTTACCTGCTGTAATCTCTACTTAAACATGGTGCTCAACGTTATATATTATTTCCCAATGATGTATGGCAATCCTATGATGTTTGAGTAGATCCGTTTTGTCCTATGGGTTAATTGATGATCGTGATTGGTTTGAGTTGCATGTTGTATTATTGGTGTTGTCCTATGGTGCTCTCCGTGTCACGCAAGCGTGAGGGATCCCCGTTGTAGGGTTTGCAATGTGTTCATGGTTTGCTTATTGTCTATGTTGCGTGAGTGACTGAAACACAAACACGGATAAGTGGGTCATGGTGTATGGGAATAAAGAGGACTTGATACTTTAATGCTATGGATGGGTTTTACCTTAATGATCTTTAGTAGTTGCGGATGCTTGCTAGAGTTCCAATCATAAGTGCATATTATCCAAGAAGTGAAAGTATGTTAGCTTATGCCTCTCCCTCAAATAAAATTGCAATAATGATTACCGGTCTTGTCGTGGAATTGTCACGGCAGATGTCCTCGAGCTAGGACTTAGTCGTGGAGCCATCGCAGCTAGGAAGCTTGAAGGGGTTAATGCGGGACAAGGAACACGAGGGTTTATACTGGTTCGGCCCCTTACGGTGAAGGTAAAAGCCTACGTCCAGTTTGAGGTGATATTGATTAGGGTTACGATCACCAGGGAGCTAAACTGCTATGTCCGGCTCTCAATGAGATTGTTCTTGTCCCTAAACCGCTGCCGGGTCGTCCCTTTATATAGGGAGGCTGACGCCCAGCAGCTCTCAGAGTCCCGGCCGGCTCATAAGAGTGTCCGGCTCGGACTCTCAACTATTCTTGCCTTACACTACAAGTTCCACCATAATAATGATTGCAACTACGGGCCTTAAGCCATATCCGGGTCTTAAGCTCATCTTTGGCCCACCGTCTTTAAGCTTGGCGCCGGGCTTCTGGTAATGACCATATGAGTAACCCGGCCCCTCCTGGCGGGTGACTCTAAGGTCTATATCCTCAACATTAGGCCCCAGATTGATTTGAGCCGGCTCATGTCAATCTTCCATTCCTTCGACAGAAAAACTCCGGCTTACAATTGTGTGAAGGCCATAACCCAGCGTGAGGTCATCCTCTCGACTCCGGATAATCCGCTGTGACATCATCTTCCATTAAGCCTTTTTTTACTCCGCTAGATTCACAACGGATCTTTACATTTACTGTCATCCCGAAAATCGAGGCGTTTCGTGGGGAGATAACCACGCCGTGGTCTCCTTGATTATCGCGCCCGCTTTATGAGTTTGCCTTATAAATAGGCCGGCCCGACGGCCCTTTCTGTCACGACCGGTTTTTCAATCAAATAATTATTGATAAACCAATCCCTGTTACGGACCAGCGAGGAAGAATTCCTTCTCACTGATAGACAATATATTGGTCACAGAAGAAAAATACCAGGAGTACTAAATATAATACAAGGTTGAGCAGAGACTGCCCAACAATTTATTACATGCACGCCGATAAAACGATACGGCGGATAGGGTGGCAAACTACTAACTCACGATAAAAACGGTGGTGGAAATATCATCGCGAAGCGAGTGACATGATTCCGGAATACTACAACTCTTCGAGCGTCGGAGTGAGGCTCGAGAAGACTTATTGCGGGTGGCGGAAGCGTAAACGATACAAGTGACCAATATCCGGGATCGCGCAGGACTGACTGGGACTCCTCTAGGCGTCGGACGCGCTATCAAACTCTTCATCCAAGAGATCGCCTTCGTCAACATCTGGCCAAATCAACAAGCCAGGTGAGTACTATGAAAGTACTCGCAAGACAGTTCGGACATAAGGTATAACAAATGCAAACATGAAGCACATGAATAAGTTAACCAGAGCGATCAGACATAGAGATAATAAATACTGGGTGCCAAGCGAGGGTCTGAATGACGCCTCGAGCGGAAACTGCAGAATAGTAATGCGGGTGCCAAACGAGTGTCTGAAAGACTCCTCGAGCGGAAAATGCGGAATAATAATACAGGTGCCAAACGAGTGTCTGAAAGACTCCTCGAGAGGAAAATGCGGAATAAAAATACAGGTGCCAAACGAGTGTCTGAAAGACTCCTCGAGCGGAAAATGCAGAATAATAATGCCGCAGTCGGGCGTCGGGGCGACACCACATAAAGGGCTTATAACAGAAAGTAAAGACAGTGTATGCCGCAGTCGGACGTCTGAGCGACATCACATAAAGGGCTTATATCGAAAGTGAGAAATGAGTACACGCCACAGTCGGACGTCTGCGCGACGTCACATAAAGGGCTTATGTCACAACTCATTAATACAATAGCTCGGAGACATAAATTATCACAAGCATGAGACACAAAATAAAGTTAGTCCATCAACTGGAATAACAATAAATCTGAGATTTTACCGCTTGAGCTTGTTCACCGGGGGCAAGATTTTCACACGGATAGATTTGGATGTAAAGTCTACATTACTGATCATGGATACGATGATTTGGAAAGAATTGACTCTGCAGAGTTTGTACTTAACCACAGCCAACGGATTTCAGTAGTCACGGGGACTAGTTCCGTCTACGGTGTTCTGGAAGGAACACGTCTAACCAGTACACACCCAATTTAACCATCCGAAGCCAGGGATCACCCTCGGCAACATTCAGGAAAAACCCTGAGTCGGGGAGGCTATAACCTCGCATAGCATGGGATCAAATTTCTATACACGCGCTATAAGGGGGTGCCCCCCCTCTCGGTCCCAACCGGAAACACCCATGCCCCCTGACCGAATGACTGGCTTTAATCCTGGGCCAAGGTACCATCATCCCGGCCTCTCTGTTTGGTGTGTACACGGAAAGAGGTTACCAACTTACTAAACCGTATCCTGGCAATGAGACATGTGGTAGCACGGAAAGGGGAAGGGACGATAACACGGCTCCAACCATGTTAACGTCGGAAAAGTCGGATGACACAAGGCTGGCATGCTACAACAGTACCACCTTGCTGCCCTTCATGTCACCACATGATTAGGCCACCTCTCATCAGAGGTCATCGCAATTTTGGAACATGCGGGAAAAGATCGATAACGTGGCTCCAACCACGTTAACGTCGAAGAGAGTCGGATGACGCAAGGCTGGCATGCTACAACAGTACCACCTTGCTGCCCTTCATGTCACTACATGATTAGGCCACCTCTCATCAGAGGTCATCGCAACTTCGGAACAACCGGGTCGTTGCCTTACAAGCAACGAGGTATTTATCGACACTCACATGCCACGCACAAACTTTCACATGAACATGCAAAACATCTGCCATATCAAATGTTCAAACATGCTTGCCTAGTTTGGCGAAGTCGGAGTCTAGCTCGGCGAAGTTCGCGGCTCCGTCCCCTCTCCCGGAACCTACGGCAATCACGAAACGGGGTACTAACGTGAAAACCAACACATGCACAGAAACTTTGCCAAATATCTTTCAAATAAATCCCATAAAAAACTAGACAAAATTTGGAGATTGACAGAAAAAGAATCACTCAAAAATACCTTTTCATTAAAAAGTTATAAAGGTTTCTGTCCAGGGACCTTTCTGTAATGAAACAGAAAAGTTCCAGGGTTTTAACTGAGAAAACAGAAAACGCTTCGGCTGGGAATGCGCAAGCGCAAGGAGAAAACGTATTTTGCCTGAAGGCGCCAACAGAAAACGGTTCGGGGAAATAAAACAGAGGCTGACACGCGGGGCCCGCATGTCAGGTTTGAAAGCTCGCCGGCGCCCGAAGACGGCGATGGACGCCGGCGTCGAACCACGGCGAGTTAGGAGAAACGGAGGGTACCAAGAGCTTCAGTGTCTTCTTCCGCGTCGATGGGTGGTGGACTCGTCCAACGGGGAGCACCACGTCGACGGCGACACTATCTCTGGCGGACGGCGGTTCGGGTGAGGTTGGGGAACTCCGGTGGAGGGCTGCAAAGTACGAATTGAGGCGCGGGTCAGAACGGGTGATGCAAGGAGAAGCTACTGGCAAGAGAATGGGGGCTGTGGAGCACACACGGGGGCGAATCGGGCTGGATCCCGTGGCGGATCGCGGCGGCCGGAGTCAAGGAAGGAGACCCCCTCGCGGCTCTTCCAGTGGCTGGGCGTGCTCTAGGGGAAGTGTAGGGCTGGTGGGTGCTCGAGTTGAAGCTCGGGGCCCCTATTTATAGGCAGATCGACGGGGTGGCCGTGAACGGAGAATCTCCGGCGAGCGATTACGGCGGAGCAGTGGGTTGGCAGGAGGTTTGAGCGGTCGAGCAGCATCAGTGGATGTTACTGGACTCGATTTGCAGCTGAACGGGGTTGGTCTTGGCGTAATGGCATCTGCCCACGGTGAGGTGACCGCACGGGCTCAACGGCGGCAGAGAGCGTGCTCCGCGCCCTGGGGTTCACGACGAGAGCGGCAGCGCATTCGGGGGAGTGGACGGCCACGCGGCGGGCTCCGGTGGTTTGGGCGGCGCTGGGTGGAGTCGGCGGCGCCGTGTCTCCCGCTGGCGTCCGCAAAGCCGCCGCCGGCGTCGGTCACGGGGCGGCGCACCTTCTGCTGCTCGTCGCCGACGCCCGCAAGATGCCAGGCACTCGTGCGGTGCAGGAACGAGAGGGCGAGGACGAGGAGCAAGGCGACGCAAGGGTACTGGCGAGATCGACGCCCGTTTCTGAAGAAAACGACAGCAGCCACTTGACTGAACTCTGAACTTACTGAATCTTGACAGTGACCAAGCATTGCAGGTGTTCGACAGTAGGTTTTGGTAAAGAGATAAATTTTTCTGGAGCTGTAACTTGGTGAGACGATCACTCAAAGCACCCAGGGGCTGCCTGAATTTACTTGGAATTTTTGGAGAAGGTTTTGAATGAATTTCACCAAATTTGGCAAATCTGGTCCAAACTTGCAGCTGATGTAGTTTGAAAATTTTGAACTGGAGACCAGTGGATCTTCATGGTTCTAGGTTGAGGGTTCAAAGGACTAGGAGGGGAAAGAAGTTTGGTGGTAAAAGTCCAAACAGAAAATGGAGTTCCTTTGTAAATCTCCAAGAGGTAGAATAGAAGGCAGAAAATATTTGAATAGAATTTGAATGGAAAATAAATACATGGGGAGGTTCAACTTGCTGGATTTGATGTAAATCATGATCCAGAGGTGAGGGGGTGTTTAGGAGAGAGGATTTGCACTTATGCCATGGCAAGGAGGAATAGTTGAAAGTGGCAAAGTACTTTCCAAAAGCCATAGTGCAAATTCAAGAAAAGGTTTTCAAAAGTTATTCTCTCAAATGAAAAACATTTTGTCTTGAGCCCAAATGAAGAGCAAGAACTTCCCAGGTCAAAGGCAGATCTTGGGTGAATTCAAATAAAATTTTTGCCATAAAGAAAAATATTTGAGAGTGAGAGTTCTCTTGAAGAAATTTTTTAAATCACTCCCTTCAAGTCAAATAAAAATCTTTTTGAAAAATTCAATAGAAACTTGGGTGTCACAACACCTACCCCCTTAGGAAAAATCTCGTCCTCGAGATTTCTGCTGATCCTCAAATAGATATGGATACTCTGCTCGGAGGAAATCTTCCCTTTCCCATGTGGCTTCATCCTCAGTGTGGTTGCTCCACTGGACCCTCAAAAATTTCGTCGTTTTCTGACGGGTCCTCCGTTCAGACTCTTCTAAAATCTTTACTGGCCTTTCTCTGTAGGTGAGATCTGGTTGCATATCAATGTCCTCATGAGGTACATGTTTCTCCGGGTTACTCACACATTTCCTCAACTGCGAGACGTGGAATACGTCATGGACGTCTGACAGCTCCTTGGGTAGGTCTAGCTGGTAGGCTACCGTGCCTCTTCGTGCCTTCACACAAAATGGTCCAATAAATCTTGGGGCTAGCTTCCCCTTAATTTTGAACCGTTGCAGACCCCTCATAGGAGATACTCGGAGGTATACGGAATCACCAGGTTCAAAGCTGACCTCACGATGCTTCTGATCATAGTAGCTCTTTTGTCGGCTCTGTGCTGTCTTGAGTCTGTCCCTGATTTGTTTAACTTTTTCCTCGGCCTCCTTAAGCATATCTGGGCCGAAGATATGGCTGTCACCTGTTTCTGACCAATTCAATGGGGTACGACACCTCCGTCCGTACAATGCTTCAAAGGGTGCCATTTGCAAACTGGTTTGGTAACTGTTGTTGTACGCAAATTCGGCATACGGCAAACTCTCTTCCCAACTGGATCCATAGGTGAGCACACAGGCTCTTAGCATATCCTCTAGGATTTGGTTTACACGTTCTGTTTGTCCATCTGTCTGAGGGTGGTATGCTGTACTGAAAGCTAGTTGCGTGCCCAGAGCTTGTTGTAGGTGATCCCAAAATTTGGAGACGAATTGGGTGCCTCGGTCTGATATTATAGTCTTTGGGACTCCGTGCAAGCAAACTATACGGGAGAGATAGAGTTTTGCCAGTCTTTGCGTGGAGTAGGTAGTCTTCACGGGAATGAAGTGAGCAACCTTGGTTAGTCGGTCTGTGATGACCCAGATGGCGTCATTTCCACGCTGTGATCGGGGTAATCCGACAATGAAGTCCATTCCGATTTCATCCCATTTCCACTCCGGTATCCTGTTAGGCTGGAGTAGCCCTGCTGGCTTTTGGTGCTCGGCCTTGATGCGCTGACATGAATCGCAACAAGCAACGAATGTGGCTATATCTCTTTTCATGCCGTGCCACCAAAATCTTTCCTGAATGTCCTTGTACATTTTGGTTCCTCCAGGATGTATCGAGTATGGAGCGGTGTGGCTCTCCGTCAAGATCTGTTGCTTGAGTTCCTCAATGTTAGGTACGCAAAGTCTGTCCCGGTACCATGATGTTCCTTCACTGTCCGTGACGAATTCTGAAGTCTTACTACGGTTCATTTTCTTCTTTATGCCTTCGATACTGGGATGTCCCTGTTGAGCCTTCTTGATTTGTTCCACTAGGGTGGGTTGTATCTCCAGGTTCGATATGGTGCCCTCAGAGACTAACATCATGTTGAGCCGAGTGAACTCTCGCTGAAACTCAGGCCTCAAGTTTTGCTGACCGTCACTGTCCGGGCTGGGGTTTCGGCTAAGGGCATCGGCCACTACATTTGCTTTTCCTGGGTGGTAGTGGATGCCGACGTCATAGTCTTTGACCAGTTCCAACCAGCGTCGTTGGCGTAAATTCAGCTCTGGCTGTGTGAAGATATATTTGAGGCTCTTATGGTCCGTATATATTTCACAGCGATTTCCCAACAGAAAGTGCCTCCACTCCTTGAGTGCATGTATAACTGCTGCTAGTTCCAAGTCATGTGTTGGGTAATTTTCGTCATGTTTTCGCAGCTGTCTGGAGGCATAAGCGACAACTTTGCCATCCTGCATTAGATCACATCCGAGACCTTTTCGGGACGCGTCACAATACACCTCAAAGCTCTTGTGTATGTCTGGTACGGTTAAGACTGGTGCGGTTGTTAGCTTCTTCTTGAGTTCTTGGAAGCTCTGCTCACATGCTTCCGTCCATATGAATTTCTTGTCCTTCTTGAGTAACTGTGTTATAGGTTTTGCCACAGTGGAGAATCCTTCAATAAACCTCCTGTAATACCCGTCCATCCCTAGGAAACTCCGCACATCTGTAACATTCGCGGGTGGCTTCCAGTCTAGTATGGCCTTGACTTTTTCTGGGTCTACGGCCACGCCTTCTTGGTTCAAAATATGGCCCAAGAAACCAACTTGTCTTAGCCAAAATTCGCATTTGCTAAATTTGGCGTACAACTGATGTTTCCTCAATTCTCCCAAAACAATCCTGAGGTGCTCAGTATGTTCATCTGGTGTCCTTGAGTAAACCAGAATGTCGTCAATGAATACCACCACAAATTTGTCCATGAATTTCATGAATACTTTGTTCATGAGGTGGACGAAATATGCGGGGGCGTTTGTTAGTCCAAACGGCATCACCGTAAACTCGTATAACCCATATCTGGAAGTGAATGCTGTCTTGGGGATATCCTCTGTTCGTACCTTCAGTTGATGGTATCCTGATCTCAAATCAATCTTTGAAAATACTTTAGCTTGTGCGAGCTGGTTAAACAAATCATTTATCCGTGGCATCGGGTATTTGTTTTTGATGGTGACCATATTGAGGGCTCGATAGTCTATGCATAGTCTCAGTGTCCCATCCTTCTTCTTGGCGAACAGTACGGGCGAACCCCATGGTGAGGAGCTGGCTCGTATAAACCCCTTGTCCAGTAATTCCTTTATTTGCTTCTTCAACTCCACCAATTCTGAGGGTGCCATTCTATACGGCTTCTTATAAATGGGAGCGGTGCCAGGTGCTAATTCAATGCTGAATTCGATCTCTCGGTCTGGTGGCATACCTGGTAGTTCTTCCGGGAACACATCAGGGAACTCGCATACCACTGGCACTTTTCTTAATTCTGCGATGTCCATCTTGTTCAGTTTTGGTTTCTGTGATCGTGGCCTTTCTTGAGCGGAAACTCGTATTGTCTTGCCGTGATGGTGAGTGAGAATCACTGTCCGATTGAAACAGTCGATGAATCCTTTGTTGGTGGTTAACCAGTCCATTCCTAAAATGACATCCAGTCCTTTACTTTCCAACATGATGAGATTCGCGTGGAATGGTAGTCCTTCGAACTCAATGACCACTCCCTGGCAGTAACCCTGAGCAATTTGCTTATTTCCGGGGGACTTGATGATCATAGATTTTTCCAAGGGGAGTATCGGAAAACCATGTTGCGAAACAAAACTCTTCAAAACGAACGAATGGGAAGCTCCAGAATTAAACAAAACCGTGGCAGGTACTGTGTTGACAGGGAACGTACCGAGCACGATGTCTGGGGCATTCTGCACTTCTTCCCTGGTCACATGGTTCAAGTGACCCTTCCTGTGGTTGTTGCTGGGATTGAAGTTGTTGCGCTTGGGGGCTGGATTGTTTCCACCATTGTTCGGCTTGGGTGCCGAGTCTCTTGGCTTCGGGCACTGTTTAGCATAATGCCCTTGTTGACCACAAGCATAGCAGGTGACCCCTGGACGGTATGTGAACTCCTTGTCTCTGGCATGAAATTGTCCGACGGGTCTTGGCTCAGTAGCCGTGGACCTCCTCGTGTCTGTCCTTGGGACCTCAGTCTTGCCTCGGTTGCTGCGGGCAAGAGTCGTCTTGTCCCTCTTCCGCTTGCGGATATCTTCCAGACTACGGCGCTCATTCTCCAGGGTGATGGCCTTGTCCACCAGCGTCTTAAAATCCGGAAAGGTGTGTACAATCAGTTGGCATCTTAATGCTGGTGCCAGGCCGTCCAGGAATTTTTCCATCTTCTTGTTTTCTGTCATGTGCTCGTCGTAGGCATAACGAGACAGTTGGGTAAACTGGCCGTTGTATTCTGTGACGGTCATGCCTCTTTGCTTCAGGTCATCAAACTCTCTCTTCTTGATCTTTAGGATGCTCCTGGGAATGTGTGCCCCACGGAAGCCTTCCTTGAATTCTTCCCAGGTGATGTTGTGTTCCCTGGGGTGCATGTGTAGGAAGTTTTCCCACCATGCTGCGGCTGCTCCAGTAAGGTAGTGTGGTGCATAAAGCACCTTCTCATGATCTGAGCATTGAGCGATAATCAGTTTCCTTTCAATCTCGCGAAGCCAATCATCGGCTTCCAGTGGCCTGTCGGTGTGAGCAAAAGTTGAGGGCCGAGTCTTCTGTAACTCAGATAACTTGGAATGTGGTTGATAGGGTTCACGGTGGTTTCCCATATTGATGACATGGTTCATCATCTCCTGGTGCTGTTGCTGGCTTTGCTCGAAGAGGCGGCATACTTGAGATAGTGCCGCTTCGCTGTCCTGTTGGCTGGACTGACCCTGAGTGAAATTGTTGCTGGTCTGTGTTCCGTAAACCTCTTCTGGCTGATTGGGCATAGAGCGAGTCCAAGGGCGAGACATTTTTCCAGTCTGGGGTATCATTGGCAAAACCCATGAGAAAAACCGTGTAGCGCAGCAAAACCCTTGCAAAGGCAATAATCAAAAAGGCTTCAAGGTTTTCAAGAAACACAAATGATTTTCACGGAGAAGAAGTGCTTAACACAAATCTTACATGCGAAAGCAAACACAAGATACAGCACTCAGGTTGTGCGTACACAATCCTGACATGTTATTAAAAACTAGCATACTACTCCGGAAGGCAGCAAACACACCAATACAAACTAGCGTACAGATAAAAACAACACATCATACAAGGAGGCATAACACGCGGCTACTCGGTGCTCTCAGTCGGAGATGGTGAAGATCTCCTTCCCCTTGCCGATGGCAAGGCTCAGCGGTCCAGGAGAATCAACCTCCTCCTCTCTAGCTGGTTCCTGGCGTGCGACGCTGCGCTGCGGTGATGGTGCGGGGGCGACTGGCGGTAGAGCGCGTGCGGCAGGCGGCGCGGCTCTGACTGGAGTAGGAGCGATGACTCGGTCGAACTCCTCAGTGGTAGGCAGACGGCGAGCAGTGGCCAAAACGGCCGGTGCATACGAGGCTGAAGACGAGACGAATGTCAGAGGCGGCGCCGTGTGGAGAAGCTCCTTCCTGCTGGCAGGACCGCCCCGGACTAAGTCCATGCGGGCAGCCACAAGATCATCTACGAGGTTGTCGAAAGACTCCTCCAGAGCCTTGAGATACTCCACAACCATCTCGATGGCTTCATCTCGCTCTCCCCGATGGCAGGCGAATGCATAGTGGCTGGTGTAAGGCACATGGCATGGGAGGTAGCGGTAGCGACGAGTCTTCATCGTAGGAAGGATGTCCCGAAGGCGAGCTATCGCCTCACGGGCAGCCATCTGCATGGCATGCCTCTCCGTAGGCATGGCCCTTCCCGTAAAACGGAAATGGCGAGCAGCAGATCGTCCTCCCATGAATTGCACCACAGCCTGGTGCATAGACACGTCGTCACTGAGCTTGTGCTGATAGAGTGTGAACTCCGGGCGAGCTGCTGGCCCGATCGCGAGCTTGGTGATGGAGACGAGGAGCTTGACAAACCCCTCGGGCACGTTGGTGAACACTCGATTCTCACAGCTGCTGCCAGCCATCTACAAAAGTAGGCAAAAATTCTGAGTAGTCATGTCATAAATTTTATGATGACCAACAGAAAATAGCTACAATTGCAAAATGCTGAAGAAGCACTAAAGACGCTAATAACCGATTAGCGATCGCACCTAGTGGCTTCCTACAGTCAGCCTGGCTCTGATACCAAGCTTGTCACGACCGGTTTTTCAATAAAATAATTATTGAGAAACCAATCCCTGTTACGGACCAGCGAGGAAGAATTCCTTCTCACTGATAGACAATATATTGGTCACAGAAGAAAAATACCAGGAGTACTAAATATAATACAAGGTTGAGCAGAGACTGCCCAACAATTTATTACATGCACGCCGATAAAACGATACGGCGGATAGGGTGGCAAACTACTAACTCACGATAAAAACGGTGGTGGAAATATCATCACGAAGCGAGTGACATGATTCCGGAATACTACAACTCTTCGAGCGTCGGAGTGAGGCTCGAGAAGACTTATTGCGGGTGGCGGAAGCGTAAACGATACAAGTGACCAATATCCGGGATCGCGCAGGACTGACTGGGACTCCTCTAGGCGTCGGACGCGCTATCAAACTCTTCATCCAAGAGATCGCCTTCGTCAACTTCTGGCCAAATCAACAAGCCAGGTGAGTACTATGAAAGTACTCGCAAGACAGTTCGGACATAAGGTATAACAAATGCAAACATGAAGCACATGAATAAGTTAACCAGAGCGATCAGACATAGAGATAATAAATACTGGGTGCCAAGCGAGGTTCTGAATGATGCCTCGAGCGGAAACTGCAGAATAGTAATGCGGGTGCCAAACGAGTGTCTGAAAGACTCCTCGAGCGGAAAATGCGGAATAATAATACAGGTGCCAAACGAGTGTCTGAAAGACTCCTCGAGAGGAAAATGCGGAATAAAAATACAGGTGCCAAACGAGTGTCTGAAAGACTCCTCGAGCGGAAAATGCAGAATAATAATGCCGCAGTCGGGCGTCGGGGCGACACCACATAAAGGGCTTATAACAGAAAGTAAAGACAGTGTATGCCGCAGTCGGACGTCTGAGCGACATCACATAAAGGGCTTATATCGAAAGTGAGAAACGAGTACACGCCATAGTTGGACGTCTGCGCGACGTCACATAAAGGGCTTATGTCACAACTCATTAATACAATAGCTCGGAGACATAAATTATCACAAGCATGAGACACAAAATAAAGTTAGTCCATCAACTGGAATAACAATAAATCTGAGATTTTACCGCTTGAGCTTGTTCACCGGGGGCAAGATTTTCACACGGATAGATTTGGATGTAAAGTCTACATTACTGATCATGGATACGATGATTTGGAAAGAATTGACTCTGCAGAGTTTGTACTTAACCACAGCCAACGGATTTCAGTAGTCACGGGGACTAGTTCCGTCTACGGTGTTCTGGAAGGAACACGTCTAACCAGTACACACCCAATTTAACCATCCGAAGCCAGGGATCACCCTCGGCAACATTTAGGAAAAACCCTGAGTCGGGGAGGCTACAACCTCGCGTAGCATGGGATCAAATTTCTATACGTGCGCTATAAGGGGGTGCCCCCCCTCTCGGTCCCAACCGGAAACACCCATGCCCCCTGACCGAATGACTGGCTTTAATCCTGGGCCAAGGTACCATCATCCCGGCCTCTCTGTTTGGTGTGTACACGGAAAGAGGTTACCAACTTACTAAACCGTATCCTGGCAATGAGACATGTGGTAGCACGGAAAGGGGAAGGGACGATAACACGGCTCCAACCATGTTAACGTCGGAAAAGTCGGATGACACAAGGCTGGCATGCTACAACAGTACCACCTTGCTGCCCTTCATGTCACCACATGATTAGGCCACCTCTCATCAGAGGTCATCGCAATTTTGGAACATGCGGGAAAAGATCGATAACGTGGCTCCAACCACGTTAACGTCGAAGAGAGTCGGATGACGCAAGGCTGGCATGCTACAACAGTACCACCTTGCTGCCCTTCATGTCACTACATGATTAGGCCACCTCTCATCAGAGGTCATCGCAACTTCGGAACAACCGGGTCGTTGCCTTACAAGCAACGAGGTATTTATCGACACTCACATGCCACGCACAAACTTTCACATGAACATGCAAAACATCTGCCATATCAAATGTTCAAACATGCTTGCCTGGTTCGGAGAAGTCGGAGTCTAGCTCGGCGAAGTTCGCGGCTCCGTCCCCTCTCCCGGAACCTACGGCAATCACGAAACGGGGTACTAACGTGAAAACCAACACATGCACAGAAACTTTGCCAAATATCTTTCAAATAAATCCCATAAAAAACTAGACAAAATTTGGAGATTGACAGAAAAAGAATCACTCAAAAATACCTTTTCATTAAAAAGTTATAAAGGTTTCTGTCCAGGGACCTTTCTGTAATGAAACAGAAAAGTTCCAGGGTTTTAACTGAGAAAACAGAAAACGCTTCGGCTGGGAATGCGCAAGCGCAAGGAGAAAACGTATTTTGCCTGAAGGCGCCAACAGAAAACGGTTCGGGGAAATAAAACAGAGGCTGACACGCGGGGCCCGCATGTCAGGTTTGAAAGCTCGCCGGCGCCCGAAGACGGCGATGGACGCCGGCGTCGAACCACGTCGAGTTAGGAGAAACGGAGGGTACCAAGAGCTTCAGTGTCTTCTTCCGCGTCGATGGGTGGTGGACTCGTCCAACGGGGAGCACCACGTCGACGGCGACACTATCTCTGGCGGACGGCGGTTCGGGTGAGGTTGGGGAACTCCGGTGGAGGGCTGCAAAGTACGAATTGAGGCGCGGGTCAGAACGGGTGATGCAAGGAGAAGCTACTGGCAAGAGAATGGGGGCTGTGGAGCACACACGGGGGCGAATCGGGCTGGATCCCGTGGCGGATCGCGGCGGCCGGAGTCGAGGAAGGAGACCCCCTCGCGGCTCTTCCAGTGGCTGGGCGTGCTCTAGGGGAAGTGTAGGGCTGGTGGGTGCTCGAGTTGAAGCTCGGGGCCCCTATTTATAGGCAGATCGACGGGGTGGCCGTGAACGGAGAATCTCCGGCGAGCGATTACGGCGGAGCAGTGGGTTGGCAGGAGGTTTGAGCGGTCGAGCAGCATCAGTGGATGTTACTGGACTCGATTTGCAGCTGAACGGGGTTGGTCTTGGCGTAATGGCATCTGCCCACGGTGAGGTGACCGCACGGGCTCAACGGCGGCAGAGAGCGCGCTCCGCGCCCTGGGGTTCACGACGAGAGCGGCAGCGCATTCGGGGGAGTGGACGGCCACGCGGCGGGCTCCGGTGGTTTGGGCGGCGCTGGGTGGAGTCGGCGGCGCCGTGTCTCCCGCTGGCGTCCGCAAAGCCGCCGCCGGCGTCGGTCACGGGGCGGCGCACCTTCTGCTGCTCGTCGCCGACGCCCGCAAGATGCCAGGCACTCGTGCGGTGCAGGAACGAGAGGGCGAGAACGAGGAGCAAGGCGACGCGAGGGTACTGGCGAGATCGACGCCCATTTCTGAAGAAAACGACAGCAGCCACTTGACTGAACTCTGAACTTACTGAATCTTGACAGTGACCAAGCATTGCAGGTGTTCGACAGTAGGTTTTGGTAAAGAGATAAATTTTTCTGGAGCTGTAACTTGGTGAGACGATCACTCAAAGCACCCAGGGGCTGCCTGAATTTACTTGGAATTTTTGGAGAAGGTTTTGAATGAATTTCACCAAATTTGGCAAATCTGGTCCAAACTTGCAGCTGATGTAGTTTGAAAATTTTGAACTGGAGACCAGTGGATCTTCATGGTTCTAGGTTGAGGGTTCAAAGGACTAGGAGGGGAAAGAAGTTTGGTGGTAAAAGTCCAAACAGAAAATGGAGTTCCTTTGTAAATCTCCAAGAGGTAGAATAGAAGGCAGAAAATATTTGAATAGAATTTGAATGGAAAATAAATACATGGGGAGGTTCAACTTGCTGGATTTGATGTAAATCATGATCCAGAGGTGAGGGGGTGTTTAGGAGAGAGGATTTGCACTTATGCCATGGCAAGGAGGAATAGTTGAAAGTGGCAAAGTACTTTCCAAAAGCCATAGTGCAAATTCAAGAAAAGGTTTTCAAAAGTTATTCTCTCAAATGAAAAACATTTTGTCTTGAGCCCAAATGAAGAGCAAGAACTCCCCAGGTCAAAGGCAGATCTTGGGTGAATTCAAATAAAATTTTTGCCATAACGAAAAATATTTGAGAGTGAGAGTTCTCTTGAAGAAAATTTTTAAATCACTCCCTTCAAGTCAAATAAAAATCTTTTTGAAAAATTCAATAGAAACTTGGGTGTCACACTTTCTCACTCCCCTTCCTCTGTCGTCTCCTTCCTCTCACTGTCCTGTGATGCTTGAGCTCCGCCGCCGTCGCCGCCGCGGGTCTTCTCGTCGTCACCAGCTCAGGCCGCTGCATCACCCTGATCTGACCAGAGAAACGCAACGACCTCCGCGACTCTCCAGCTCCTGTAAGTCCTGCTTGTCCTGTAGAGTAGATCTGCCGTAGAGTTCGTCCGCGTTCTTCGTGTTCGTCGCCATTGCCACAAACTCCGGTAGTTTTCTTTCTTACTGCCCCTTTTTGATCTTAGCCCTGTACAAACTCACTACGGTAGATGTTTAATACCCATTCACATGCAAACAACCCTCTGTTTTACTGCATAAGAACCTTGTTCGAGCTCAAGAGCCTCCTCGCGTCTGTTTCTAGGTCTAGAAAATTTTTCTTTTACCCGACCATTTTGATCCGAAATTTTTACTGCGATGTGTGAAACCTGTTTTACCACACTTAGTAAAAATTGCAATCATTGAATCTCGGCGGTTCACAGTTCCGGTTTAAAGAAACCACGCGCCGTAGAACCTTCCGGCTTAAAGAAAACCGTGCGCCACAAAATTTTCGGCTTAGCTGTGATAAAGCCTGTAGACAATCAAATTACTCTCAATCCCTCGGCGGCTTAAATAGCCCGATGCACTTAAGTGTATACCATTAGTCCCCTTATAAGCCGCCACCTCATAATTAACCCGGACGTTTTTCCTTTTATCATAGACTGCCGACTTTCACCATGCCTCCCAAAGCTCCCATTACTTGCAACTGGATGAGGTCCAATGTCACCAATGAGACCCTAGCAGATTTTGTTAAGGCCGGATATCTGCCCAAGAAGGATGTCATGTCCTACCGTGCCCCTGACCCGTCAGAAGAGAGACCACAGCCAAAGGACGGGGAGGCAGTGATTTTTGCGGATCACATGAGCCGGGGCTTCGCACCACCCGGTTCAAAGTTTTTCAGAGACGTTCTGAACTTCTTCGACTTGCGGCCACAAGATATAGGACCCAACTCAGTGTCCAACATCTGCAATTTCCAAGTCTTCTGCGAGGTTTATCTTGGAGAAGAACCTAGTCTGCTGCTCTTCAGAGAGCTTTTTTACTTCAACCGTCAGAATGAGTGCGCCAATGGACCAAGTCTAGAGCTAGGTGGCATCTCCATTCAGCGGCGAAGAGACTGTCTTTTCCCTTATGCCGAGCCGCCGAGCCACCCAAAGGACTGGAACATGACTTGGTTCTATTGCCAAGATACGTCACCGGCTGATGAAAGTCCGCTGCCCGGCTTTCGCCCATCACGTCTGGAGTCAACACACCCATTGTCAGACAAACTGACTCCGACGGGGCGCCAGCCTCTGCTTCCCAGCATCAACAAGATCAAGGCTCTCCTGGGCAATGGTCTAAATGGAATCGATCTGGTCCGGGTCTGGATCTCATGGCGGGTGATCCCATTGAGCCGCCGCCCCGGCTTAATGTGTGAGTACACGGGCCGAAAAGACGACCCTCAGAGACACAGCCGCAATGATCTTCCTGAAGACATTGCAGAGGAGATGACCAAGGCTCTCTTGAACGAGAGCCTGGCAGACTGTGGAAGGACCGGGTTAGCCCCCTTCTGCAAGACCAACCCAGCCCCAGCGGTAAGCCGCCAATCTGATCATCCTATCTTCTTCTGTATATAACCTTCATCTGAATCGTTTGAAGAAATCGTCATTGTATTTTTCAGGCTGACGACAAGTTCTGGCGGGTCAAATATGACCTTGAGGCGGCCAAGAAGGCCAGAAAGGTGAAGAAAGCCGCCAAGAAAGCCGCTCCCCGTAAGAAGGGAAGTAGGCCCACTGCTTCGGAGCTGTTTCAGCTAAGTGACAGCTCCGAGTCTGAGGAATTTCCTAAACCTGTAAGCTCTTGTTATACTTGTCGTTTATTTCTGTCCGCCTTATCAATGTTGTTTATCAACAGGAGGACACCGGAGCCAGTAACCTGGTGGCTGAAGAGGTAACAATACTTTCCTCCGACTCGGAGCCCTTCCCAAGGCTGAAAACCCGAAGAGTAACCCGAAAAGTAAGCTTTTCCCATCCTTTAGCTTACCAAGATCCTCAATTTATTTTGAAGCGACAGGTTCATGAGAGCCGGCGGCACACCCGGACCAGCAAGGACACTGACCTCTCCTCCGGGTTACCTGATGCATCAAGGAAACGCCAGACCGAGGTGATCGCAAAATTATACCCTTTTCATCCTTTTGCGGGTGTTATACGCCAACCGCTTAATTCTTCTGACTCAAATTATCAGGAGACTTCCCCTTCTTCCGGCGACTCTATGCAGTCGAATCTGCCGGCTTTCAAGACCGCGCCCGGGTAACGATAATCATCTCATGTTGTTCTGATCGTTACTCATATTTTTTGTACTAACCTTTGTTGTTCTTTCAGTGCCCAGGCAAAGCTCACCAAGAGGGTGAAGAAAACAAAGTCGGCCAGAGTGCCGGATTTGCCTGAGCCGGAGGTGATGGTCCAAGACCCGCCAGCTGCCTCCGCCCCCGAAGCC
The DNA here is from genome assembly GCF_002575655.3 of Aegilops tauschii subsp. strangulata. Lineage (NCBI taxonomy): Eukaryota > Viridiplantae > Streptophyta > Magnoliopsida > Poales > Poaceae > Aegilops > Aegilops tauschii. Next base: position 73,596,982 of record NC_053040.3, on the reverse strand, counting down.
ACCACTCCAATGGACACGGCGCCTGCAGAAGCTTCTGCGGACCCGGAGGCCTCCGGCTCGGCCCAACCAACAAATGACCCGGACGTGGTAATCACCCGGACGGAGTTCGTTGAACCGGGGAGACCTACCGTGCTGGCCAAGTGCTCCGCTAAGGGGGAGTTGCTGCAGCCCCACCGGGTGAACCTGGACCTCTCCGACTACACCAACTTGAGCATTGGAGAGCTCGTCTCTGGCTACATCAGCAAAGTGCACAAGAACCGGGACGCCGAGGTTGCCATGGTGACCCAAATCCAGCAGAAGTCTGAGGTAACATCCTTTTGTCCTCTTATTTACTCTTTTGTCCTCTTATTTACTGCTTAGTTACCTGTACCAGGCTAGCCCCAAGTCGACGACTTATGACTGAGTACGTTGTAGACTTAGGTTCCGGCTTACTCCATTTGAACCGGCAATATGTAGATAGAAAACGTTCAATATGCATTAGCCCCCAAGTGCCAAGTGTCTTTGCTTGGAAAACGCTTGGGACTTTAAATTTGTACAGTAATTGTTCATGCCATAACCCGGAAACTGATACAGGCTACTGGCAAGAAGCTGGAGACTGACCTTGCTGATCTCACGAGCCGGCTGAAGATGCAAGAAATGGAGACCCGGAAGGCAAACGCCAAGTTCGTGTCCAACATCGCCGCGCAAGAGAAGCTGAAGACGGAGTTCGACGCTGAGCGGAAGGCATGGGCCGAAGAAAAGGCCGCATTGGTGACCCGGGCGGAACAGGCGGAGAAGACTCTCTCCGAGAAGACCGCTGAGCCCTCCGGCCTAAAGCGCCAAGTGTCCCAAATGGTGGCCGCAATCTTCGGTAAGTCGTCTCGCCGGCTTTCATCAAGTTTTAGAATGTGTATATCTCATAATTTCATCCTTGTCGGCGGCTTATCTGATTCTGTTAAACAGGTCCCAGAAGTGCCAACCTCAACCAGAGCGTGGTCACCAAACTGAAGGCCGTGTATACCCTAGTGGAGCAGCTCTACACTGGGTCACAGCGTGCCTTAGCTGTGGTGGCCTTATCCAACGAGGTGCCGACTCACTTAGCTGTACTGCCTCAACGGATTCAAGAGCTGCGACGGGCCTCTGCAAGAGCCGGAGCAATCGCCGCGCTAAGCCGGGCCAAGGCATTCCTGCCGGAGTTAGACCCGGCGGACATCGCCCTTGGCTATCCAAGCCTGAAGGAAGACGGCTCCGCTTTTGATCAGAAGGACTTCGCAGCTTGCGTGAAGGCCGTACGCCCGGTGGCTACTCTTATCGGCAACGATACAGATCTGACCAAGTACCAGCCGGGTTACAATGCGGAGAATCAGAGGATCCCGACCCCTCGCTATGAAGCTCTCAACTTGATCCCGCCGGCTCGTCAGCACACTTTCGCCCCGGAGATCGGCCCTTCCGGGTTAATTGACGAGGAAGCCCAGTTCGAAGCTCTCAGCGGCATCGACTGGAAGTCATCAACCTTCCAGGTCTTGGGATCAACCGGAGGAGAAGGAAGAGATGAGCCGGAGACTTCCACCCAGCAAGCGTCTTAACTTCCGCAGCCGGTTTACCAAACAATGCTCCACCCTTTTAGACTTGATGAGTTTTGTAATAGAGTAGGTGCAACAGTTTATCTCTGCCGTGCCATCGTGCACGTATTAAATGCTGAAGTCTTTTGAAGTTATCTCTTTGATGTTTCTCCGGGTCATAATTAATCCTTTGTTTTTCTTAACCTCAAAAGAGGTGCCTTTAATTATCCTGCATAGAAAGGCAAATCACAAATCTTGAGGCGGCTTACCGCCCTGAGAATCATAAGTTTTAGATAACCCGGAATATGAATCAAAAAAGACTTGTCTCCAATGATATCCTGAATACAGCCGTAAGAACGTACTTAATGGCCTGCAAGCATACTTCTGATTTAAATAACCCGGATAAAAAGGTTGGTACTACAACTCCGGTTTACCTGCCTTATAACAACCATTGCGTTCAGCAATACTGTAAACCAAAGTTAAGCCGGCAAAGTGAGACCCAGCTGTACACACCTTGACATAATCAGAGAAAACTTGTGATAAAGCGGAAGAACTTAGGGGCTTTCGGTTCGAATACGACCAGAGACCCGGCCCAAAGGGGTTAAGCTAAGATTCGGATACGATCATATAGCCCCCAGTGGGTGTGGCGATGCCAATCAAGAGGGTACCGATAGCTATGTTCTCTTTGGTTCGAATACGTCCCATGTTTGAACAGGAAGCCCCCAAGTGATTTTAAGAATTGTTTAACGACGCTGATTCGAATACGATCCACGTCGGTTCTCAGAGGGGTTAAACTATGATTCAAATATGACCAAAGGTAACCTCCCAATGAGTTCGGCACTTTGCCAATCAAATGGGTATCGACAGCTATGTTCTCTTTGGTTCGAATACGACCCATGTTTGAACAGGAAGCCCCCAAGTGACCTTATTGCTTACGGCTAGATTCGAATACGATCATAAGCCGGATCCTCCTTTAAGTCATCATGTAATCTTGCAATGAAAACAATACGTGCATATGTGGATGAGAAAAAAGGACAGAGGTCCTGCTTTATTGCTTATCATAATATATACATGGCTGAGAGAAATATGTACACCACGAGAGCCGGTGGCTCAAGTGTAGTAAGGCCGAAGCTGAGCTATGTTCCACGGCCGACGGGTCTCTTCCTCCGACTTACGTGAATCTTTGTGCTCCCGAATGTCAATGAGGTAATATGACCCGTTGTGCAAGTTCTTGCTGACCACAAAGGGCCCTTCCCAAGGCGGGGATAACTTGTGTGCATCTGTTTGATCCTGGATGAGCCGGAGCACGAGATCGCCTTCTTGGAAGACCCGGGATTTAACCCGGCGGCTATGATAACGGCGCAGTTCTTGTTGGTAAATCGCTGAACGGGCTGCTGCCACATCACGCTGTTCGTCCAACAAGTCCAGAGCATCTTGGCGCGCCTGTTCATTATCCGCCTCAACGTAAGCCGCCACGCGAGGTGAGTCATGACGGATGTCACTGGGGAGGACTGCTTCTGCTCCATAAACCATGAAGAAAGGCGTAAAACCTGTAGATCTGTTAGGAGTAGTATTGATGCTCCATAACACGGAGGGCAACTCCTCCACCCAACAACCCGGCGTCCGTTGCAAAGGGACCAAAAGCCGGGGCTTGATGCCCTTCAGAATCTCCTGATTAGCTCTCTCAGCTTGACCATTGGATTGAGGATGAGCCACTGAGGAAACATCAAGTCGGATATGCTCTCGTTGACAAAACTCTTCCATGGCGCCTTTGGAGAGATTGGTGCCATTTTCAGTTATAATGCTGTGCGGAAAACCAAAACGGAAAATCACCTTTTTCATAAATTGAACCGTCGTGGCTGCATCGCACTTGCTAACTGGCTCAGCTTCCACCCACTTTGTGAATTTGTCAACTGCCACCAAGAGGTGGGTCTTCTTATCTTTGGACCTCTTAAAAGGCCCAACCATATCAAGCCCCCAGACCGCAAAGGGCCAAGTGATTGGGATCATCCTCAGCTCCTGAGCCGGCACGTGAGCCCGTCGTGAGAACCTCTGGCAACCATCACACTTACTGACCAAGTCCTCCGCATCAGCATGAGCCGTCAACCAATAAAAACCATGACGAAAAGCCTTAGCCACAAGAGACTTTGAGCCGGCATGATGGCCACAATCCCCTTCATGGATCCCACGCAAGATTTCTTGACCTTCCTCAGGGGAAACACAACGCTGAAACGCTCCCGTAACACTGCGGTGATGCAACTCTCCGTTGATAACAATCATTGACTTAGCCCGCCGGGTTATTTGCCTGGCCAAAGTTTCGTCCGCAGACAACTCGCCCCGGGTCATGTAAGCCAGATATGGCATTGTCCAGTCTGGTATGATATGAAGAGCCGCCACCAGTCGGGCCTCCGGGTCAGGGACAGCCAAGTCTTCCTCTGTAAGCAACTTAACAGAAGGGCTATACAGGACGTCCAGGAAAGTGTTGGGCGGCACTAGTTTTCGCTGAGAGCCCAGCCGGCTTAAAGCATCCGCTGCCTCGTTCTTCCTGCGATCGATGTGTTCCACTTGATAACCCTGAAAGTGCCCAGCAATGGCATCAACCTCGCGGCGATAAGCCGCCATGAGAGGGTCCTTGGAATCCCACTTTCCTGATACTTGTTGAGCCACCAAGTCTGAGTCGCCGAAGCACCTTACCCGGCTTAAGCTCATCTCCTTAGCCATCCGAAGACCATGGAGCAAGGCCTTGTACTCAGCCGCGTTGTTAGTGCAAGGAAACAACAACTGTAGCACATAATGGAACTTGTCACCTTTAGGGGAAGCCAACACGACTCCAGCCCCCGAGCCCTCCAACTGCCTGGACCCATCGAAGTGGAATGTCCAATATGTGTTATCCGGCTTCTGCTCGGGCACTTGTGACTCTGTCCAGTCATTGATGAAATCCACCAAGGCCTGAGATTTAACATCAGTGCATGGCACGTACTTGAGACCATGAGGTCCGAGCTCTATAGCCCACTTAGCTACTCTCCCTGTGGCCTCCCTGTTTTGAATGATATCACCAAGAGGGGCAGAACTGACCACAGTGATGGGATGACCCTGAAAATAATGCTTGAGTTTCCGGCTTGCCATGAACACACCATAAACAAGCTTCTTCCAATGCGGATATCGCTGCTTGGACTCAATGAGCACTTCGCTGACATAATAAACCGGCCGCTGAACCGGATGCTCCTTGCCCTTCTCCTTGCGCTCCACCATCATAGCCACACTGACGGCTCGTGTGTTCGCCGCCACGTACAGTAACAAGGGCTCTTTATCAACCGGAGCAGCAAGGACTGGGGGCTCTGCCAGCTGCTTTTTCAAATCCTCAAAGGCAGTATTAGCCGCATCATTCCAGACAAAGTTATCAGTTTTCTTCATCAACTGATATAATGGCATGGCTTTCTCACCCAAACGGCTTATAAACCGGCTTAAAGCAGCGATGCAACCCGCCAAGCGCTGAACGTCATTTATACACGCCGGCTTTTCCAGGGAGGTGATGGCCTTGATCTTCTCCGAGTTAGCTTCAATGCCTCTGTCAGAAACCAAAAAACCCAAGCGTTTGCCTGCAGGAACACCAAAAACACACTTGGCCGAGTTAAGCATCATCTTGTAGATCCGGAGGTTATCAAAGGTCTCCCTTAAATCATCTATCAGGGTTTCCTCTTTTATGGACTTAACCACAATATCGTCCACATAGGCGTGAACATTGCGCCCAATCTGTTTATGAAGACAGTTCTGTACACAATGCTGGTAAGTCGCCTGTGCACACTTGAGTCCAAAGGGCATAGACACATAGCAGAAGGCTCCGAAGGGAGTGATGAACGTCGTCTTCTCCTGGTCCTTAACTGCCATCTTAATCTGATGATATCCAGAATAAGCATCCAAGAAACTTAAGCGTGCACAACCTGCCGTAGCATCCATGATTTGATCAATATGGGGGAGGGCAAAAGGATCAGCCGGACACGCCTTGTTTAAGTCCGTGTAGTCCACACACATCCGCCAGGTGCCGTTCTTCTGGAGTACGAGCACCGGGTTAGCCAACCACTCTGGGTGAAAGACTTCAACAATAAACCCGGCCGCCAAGAGCCGGGCCACCCCTTCACCAATAGCTTTCCGCCTCTCTTCATTAAACCACCGAAGGAACTGCCTGATCGGCTTAAATTTCGGATCAACATTGAGAGTGTGCTCAGTGAGCTCTCTAGGTACACCTGGCATGTCAGAAGGTTTCCATGCGAAGATGTCCCTATTCTCACGGATGAACTCGATGAGCGCGCCTTCCTATTTTGGATCCAGATTGGCACTGATGCTAAATTGCTGAGATGAGTCTCCTGGAACGAAATCAACAAGTTTAGTCTCATCTGCTGACTTAAATTTCATCGCCGGCTCATTCTCCGTAGTCGGCTTCTTCAGAGAGGTCATATCTGCTGGGTCAACGTTGTCTTTGTAAAACTTCAACTCCTCTGTTGGACAAACAGATTCTGCATAAGCTGCATCGCCTTCCTCACACTCCAGAGCCACTTTCCGGCTGCCGTGAACCGTAATGGTCCCATTATGACCCGGCATCTTGAGCTGTAAGTATACATAACACGGCCGTGCCATGAACTTGGCGTAAGCCGGCCGTCCAAATATAGCATGGTATGGACTTCTTATCTTGACCACCTCAAAGGTCAATTTCTCCACCCTGTAGTTGTTCTCATCTCCAAAGGCCACTTCCAACTCAATCTTGCCGACTGGATAAGCCGACTTACCAGGTACCACCCCGTGGAAAATAGTGTTGGACTGGCTGAGGTTCTTATCAATCAACCCCATACGACGGAATGTCTCATAATAGAGGATGTTGATGCTGCTGCCTCCATCCATGAGCACCTTAGTGAACTTATATCCTCCCACCTGAGGAGCCACCACCAGGGCCAAGTGACCCGGATTATCCACCCGTGGAGGGTGATCCTCCCTGCTCCACACTATAGGCTCCTCAGACCACCGCAAGTAGCGTGGAACCGCCGGCTCAACAGCATTCACAGCCCTCTTGTGAAGCTTCTGATCTCGCTTGCACAAACTAGTGGTAAACACATGATACTGTCCACCGCTAAGCTGCTTTGGATTGGTCTGATAACCCCCCTGCTGCTGTTGATGACCCTGGCCAGACTGTTGATTAAAGCCCCCTTGACCGTTCTAAGGACCGGAATTTGAGCCGCCGCCCGGGCCATGAAAGCCGCCGGCGCCTGAGCCGCCGCCCGGGCCATTGTAATTCTTAAAGGCCTTCATGATTGCACAATCCTTCCACAGATGAGTCGCTGGCTTCTCTCTAGAGCCATGCCTTGGACTAGGCTCATTCAACAGCTGCTCCAGCGTTGGACCTGACCCGCCGCCTCGGGGAGGGGGCCTCCCCTTACGTCGCTGGTTATTCCCTTGTGAGCTGGCGTTGGCCACAATCTCTAGGCTGCCGTCGGCCTTGCGCTTGCCTCCTCCTTGGTTCCCCGGGTTATGCTGAAGACCCTTGCCGTTGCCGTTCTTCTTTCCCTTCCCTGCCCTTTCATCATCTGAAGGGGGATCCTTGGTACCATCAGAATCGGCGTACTTAACAAGAGCCGCCATTAGTGTACCCATATCACTGCAGTCGCGCTTAAGCCGCCCGAGTTTCATCTTCAGGGGCACGAAACGACAATTCTGTTCCAGCATTAAGACTGCAGAGTCGGCATCCATCTTATCTGACGAATGTATGATCTCCTTGACCCGGCGAACCCAATGCGTCGTGGATTCACCCTCCTGCTGCTTACAGTTAGTCAAATCCACAATTGACATCGACTGCCTGCAGCTATCCTTGAAGTTTTGGATGAACCGGGCTTTCAGCTCAGCCCAAGACCCGATGGAGTTCAGTGGTAGCCCTTTCAACCAAGTGCGGGCAGTCCCATCCAACATCATGGTGAAGTACTTGGCCATTGCCGCCTCACTGACCTCCAGTAGTTCCATGGCCATCTCGTAACTCTCGATCCAGGCTGCGGGTTGTAAGTCAGCTGTGTAATTAGGCACCTTCCTAGGGCCCTTGAAGTCCTTAGGTAGACGTTCATTACAGATAGCTGGCACTAAACAAGGGACACCCCCGGTCCTGGTAGGGATGCCCACGTCGACGAAAGTCGTCGGATAAGCCGGGGGGGTCTGGTAAGCCGTCAATTGAGGCACTTGCTCCGCCTCTTGCCGCACTCTGTCCTGGTCTGCTGCGTGAAAGGCTCCATTATGAGCCGGCCGTGGCCAGGGGCGGGTCATGGCGTCGGACGTTACTTGAGCCGGTTGCTGAGACCATGTGCCGGCTGTAACTCGGGCTCTGGCCTGGACGAGGGGTCGAGTGGATCCTGTCCCGGTTGTAGGAGTACGCCTCTTGCTGCGCCAGAGCTATCTGAAGGAGTTCCCTGACCCGACGGGGTTCAATAGCCGTCGGAGAGTCGCCGTCAACTGGGAGAGCCGCCAGCCGTGCTGCCGCAGCGACCATGTTCTCCAGCGGGTTATTATAATGACCCGGGGGTATTGGCACGTACTGAGGCGGGGCAGGGGGCACCTGGGGAGGCCCCATTACTCATGGCTGAATAGGGGCTCCAGACCCGGGCACTATGACCCCTGGCGGGTTACTAGACCCTGCACCTGGCGTGTTGAAAAGGTTGCATGGATCGTAAACCGGAGGGAGTCGAGATTGGGTCTTTTGATGCCTCCTTCTCATGACCTCATTGGACGCGTTCTGATCCATCGTGAGTTGGAAGGACTGCACTTGGATCAGCTGAGTTTGGGCATCGAGAGCCGCCCTCTCTGCAGCCATCCTGATCCCTTCCGCTGCAAGCTCCTCCTTAGCTTTCACTAGATCCAACTTTAACTGTGCCACCTCCGCATCATGCTGAGCTTGATCCGCCGGGTCAACCGTGGCGGTTAACAGGGCCGTCATCTTGTCCGTGAGATCCATCAGTACCTGAGCCGGAGAAGGCACCGGGTTTCCCGCTCTGGCAGCGGGGTTCTGAACAGGCTGCGCGCCAGCCATAAAGACTCCAACCTGACTTGGCGGCTCAAACGGGTCCGGAATACTGTCACCATCGGAACAACCCATGAGCCTGCCATCTTGAAGTTGATACAACGAGTTTGACTCATCGGTGGCCGACTCGCCGTCAGAGCCGGCGGCCGCCTCATCACCAGCCCCAGATAGATCAGAGGGCCCTCCATGGATACATCCCACGAACGCGCGCCTTAAGGCAGGCCGGGCCCGGGCGGGTCGTGCACGCTGAGCTGTCTCGATGAGATCGGCGCAGAGATCCGGCTCAGGGCCCGGCTCACCAATCTTGCCAATGAAAACATGAATTCCGCCGAAGGGGACCCGGTACCCGTACTCAATTGAGCCGGCGTCGGGGCCCCAGTTTGCATCGTCGATGTAGAGCTTGCCGCGACGACTCTTGGTCATCCGGCCCACAGCGTATCCCTTGAGCCCTTCGAAGCTGCCCTTCAAGAACTCAAATCCACCGTGCGCTGGCCCCACGGTGGGCGCCAACTGTCGTGGAATTGTCACGGCAGATGTCCTCGAGCTAGGACTTAGTCGTGGAGCCATCGCAGCTAGGAAGCTTGAAGGGGTTAATGCGGGACAAGGAACACGAGGGTTTATACTGGTTCGGCCCCTTACGGTGAAGGTAAAAGCCTACGTCCAGTTTGAGGTGATATTGATTAGGGTTACGATCACCAGGGAGCTAAACTGCTATGCCCGGCTCTCGATGAGATTGTTCTTGTCCCTAAACCGCTGCCGGGTCATCCCTTTATATAGGGAGGCTGACGCCCAGCAGCTCTTAGAGTCCCGGCCGGCTCATAAGAGTGTCCGGCTCGGACTCTCAACTATTCTTGCCTTACACTACAAGTTCCACCATAATAATGATTGCAACTACGGGCCTTAAGCCATATCCGGGTCTTAAGGCCATCTTTGGCCCACCGTCTTTAAGCTTGGCGCCGGGCTTCTGGTAATGACCATATGAGTAACCCGGCCCCTCCTGGCGGGTGACTCTAAGGTCTATATCCTCAACAGGTCTAGTTATCGATTGCCTAGGGACAAATAACTTTCTTGTGTGACAACAAGCTCTCTACTAAAACTAATTTAGTTGTGTATTTATCTAAACAGCCCCTACTTTTTATTTACGTGCTCTTTATTATCTTGCAAACCTATCCAACAACACCTACAAAGTACTTCTAGTTTCATACTTGTTCTAGGTATGGCGAACGTTAAGTGTGTGTAGAGTTGTATCGGTGGTCGATAGAACTTGAGGGAATATTTGTTCTACCTTTAGCTCCTCGTTGGGTTCGACACTCTTTCTTATCGAAAGAGGCTACAATTGATCCCCTATACTTGTGGGTTATCAATTACACAACCCTTTCATACATGCATGTTTTGGCCGCATGCAGTCAATGGTTGTCCTACACGACACTCGATACTCACGTTTGATGCTGTGTGTGTGGGCCCGCGAGGTCGTCGTCCATCACTTTGACGAACAGCCGGCAGTGAGGTTAATTTGACCAGCAAGGTAGAATCTTTTTTTCTGTTATGGTGGTATATAGTACGCGTCGAAGAGGTGGGAGGGGACTAGCATATATACTATATGTACGCGTCCGTGAACAAGTACACCTCACTCGGTGTTGGGACTTTTTGGTTTCCGAGGCACATGCCACATAATAATTGTGAAATTGGCTATTCAAACATCACACAACACCTCTTTGGGCCACATGCATGTAGGCGGTGGTTATCCTAGCTAGGACACTCACGTGTGACGCTTCCATCTATGGGCCCACGAGGCCATCGTCGATGCATGCATCACTTTGACCTACATCGGGAGAGGTTAATTAATTTCACCATCGATGAGGATTCTTTTTGGGTTGTATTGCGGTAGGAGCATGTAGTATGCATCAAAGAGGGGGGAGGTGACCACCATATGTGTACATTTCATGAACCTCGCTCTGTGTGGGTGCATGGTTTATGATTTTTGAGGCATGTGGCACATCAAAGTTGTGTATTTTGGGTATTGAACATATGTTTGGCCCACATGCAAAGCGATGGTGGTTGTCCTCTCGCACCCACTTAAGCGGTTATCAGCGATATCAGTGCTTTCCATCTGTGGGCCCGCTTGGTCCATCACTACTTTTTGCCTGACAACGAGAGAGGTTAATTTGACTTAGGAGGGGATTATTTTTTGCTTGTAATACGGTGTATATATATATATATACATATATATATAGGTCATGCTCTGGGATGACATGCATGATACAGTTTGAGCACACACACATGCATGTGTACACATGAATCCCTCCCACATCAGTGTTGTGAAATGGTATTCAAACATGCATGCATGCATCACCTCCATACATATGCATGTAGTGGTTGTCTTCGAACGGTACACTCCCTCGCGTGGTTATCGGCGACAAGCCTATATATTCGTGGGCCCATGTGGACATCCATGATCACCTTGACCGACAATAAGATAGGTTACCATGGCAGATTCTTCATTTGGTTCGTGTTATCGTAGTATAGGTCATGGTGAGATTCAGACCTATTTAAGTTTGAGCACATACTATCACTACAAAAAAAGACACATCCGTGACATTTTGGGCCGAACGAAATTTTTTTCTATCATACATATGACACTTCTATGACGATAATTGTGACAAAACCCGGTATCATCATAGATGTGGTGGGCTCCTACTTCTATGACAAAAAATCATGACAGAAAATGGGCTTTTCGTCCTGGGCGGGCCGGAGACGCAGCTGCATGACATTCTTTGCACCGTCCATGACGAAAAAACCGTGGTAGAAGCGAGGGGGAGGAAAATTTCGGGGAGTTCCCGGTTACGGTGGGAGGTCAGGGGCCGAGCGATGCGCGTTTCTCTCGTACACGTACGCGCGTGTGTGCGAGGCGTTGGCTCTAACTGAACCCGAGCGAGGCGTTGGGCTCTAACTGAACCCGAGCGATTGCACTGCAGGCTACGCGTTACTGAACCCGAGCGATCGATTGATGGCTTTTAACTGAACCCGATCGAGCGATTCCTTCACTACTGCTGCTAACTGAAGTCGATCGATTGGATGAATAGTGAGCGTTGCGGGGGGTGGTTGGATGAACAGTGAGCGGTGGCGTTGCCTCTGGATGAACAGGACCCCGTGGTGTGGAGGGATGGATGAACAGTAGACGGTGGAGGGGTGCCCGTGGATGGGTGGTTGAACAGGACCCCGTGGTGTGGAGGGCTGGATGAACAGTAGACGGTGGAGGGGTGCCCATGGAGGGGTGGTTGAACAGGACCTCGTGGTGTGGAGGGCTGGATGAACAGTAGACGGTGGAGGGGTGCCCATGGAGGGGTGGTTGAACAGTAGCCGGTGGAGTAGCGCGCGGTGGAGGCTGGATGAACAGGAGCCCGTGGAGGCTGGAGGAGGTCAACGGTAGCCCATGGAGGCTAGAGGAGGTCGACGGTGGAGATGAACAGTATCCCGTGGAGTCCCGTTTTGCGGTACGCCACACCCCTCCCGATGAACAGGACCCCCGTTTCGACAGTAGCGCTCCAACACAAGTCTGTTTCCTCCGTTTTGCAGTACGCCACACCCCTCCCGATCAACAGGACCCCCGTTTCGACCGTAGGAGGTCCGTTTCCTCCGTTTTGCGATACGCCAGACCCCTCCCGATGAACAGGATCCCGTTTCGAACGTGGCCGGTCGAACACAAGGCCGTTTCCTCCGTCCAAGCCCTCCCGATGAACACGACCACGCATTCCGTTTCGACCCAGCCGGTTGGCTCCCACGCGTTCCGTTGCCTCCCGATGAACACGACGACGACGCAGTTTCTCCGTTCCGACCCAGCCATGTACACGAGCCCTGGCCGTACGTATGCGCGAGTAGGCGTTCGAGACCCTGCCCATATGTACGTACGTGGCCGTATTTTCTTTCTTGCACCCTGGCCGATGTACGTACGTGTACATGCTACGTGCGTGCCTCTACTACGACACGTACGCGCCTCTACTACGACACGTGCGCGCCTCTACATCGACCAGTATATATGTACGTACATCTTCGCGACCAGAATGACAACGCTACGTACGCTTCGACCAGGTGGGTCCCGACTGTCAGGCACTTCATTGCCTGCGAAGATGTAGCTGGTGGGTCCCAGCAGTCAGGGGGGCGAATTGTTTTTTTTCCCGGACGCACTTCCTTGCATGCGAAGGTGTAGCTGCTGGGTCCCAGTAGTCAGGGGGAATCGTTTTCTTTTTTTTTGCCCGGACGCACTTCCTTGCGTGCGAAGATGTAGCTGGTGGGTCCCAGCAGTCAGGGGGGCAAATCGTTTTTTTTCGGACGCACTTCCTTGCGTGTGAAGATGTAGCTGGTGGGTCCCAGCAGTCAGGGGGAAACATTTTTTTCGGGAAATACGGTGGCCCGTCCGGTGGGTCCCCGCTGTCAGGTGGAGGAATAATTATTTTGCGCGTAATAAGGAGGCACTTCCTTGCTGCGGCCGTGGACCCAGCTGTCAGCCTCTCCACGTACAGTCCATGTCCGATGGAAGCCATTCCTTGACCACGCCGCGCCGAGAGCACCAGGGCGGTGGACGACGGCGAGGCCTAGGAAGGGGATGACGCGGCAGTGGATGCCCACGCGTAGAGGAGTATGAGGGTTCACTCGTTCGGCTGCGGTGTGAGGCTGTCGTCGCCGCAGAATAACAGGGGGTGTGGGTGCGTAGAGGGATGGCCTGGCCAGCGGTGGGAGTAGTAGGGGGCGGTGAGGCCTCCGCAGCATCACAGCCGGCCACGGGCGGCAGGAGCAGGCGGCACGACCGGCGCTGCTTTGGGCGGCTGGAGCTAGAAGACCAGAGGTTGAAGAAGCACTACGGCCGTTGGATGGACATCGTACGGTCACTGGAGCTAGAATCGTCCATATATTGACTAAAGTTGACAAAGGCCTCCGTCCCAGTCAACTTAGTAGGCCCACAAGTCAGCCTCCCACCAAGGTGGGTCCCAGCTAGCAGGGGGGTATTCATTTTTTTGTGCATAATAAGGAGGCACTTCCGGTGGGTCCGAGCTGACAGCGGGGGGAACGTTTTTTTTGTGAAATACGGTGGCCCGTCCTGTGGGTCCCAGCAGTCAGGGGGAAATGTTTTTTTGGCGAAATACTGGTGGCCCGTCCGGTGGGTCCCTACTGTCAGGTGGAGGAATAATTATTTTCCGCGTAATAAGGAGGCACTTCCTTGCGGCTGCCATGGACCCAGCTGTCAGCCTCTCCACGTACAGTACTCTTCCGATGGAAGTCGGTCGTTGACCACATTGACCACGCCACGCCGAGAGCACCACGGCGGTGGACGACGGTGAGGCCTCGGAAGGGGACGACGCGGAGCCGGGGAAGACGCGGCAGTGGAAGCCCGCGCGGAGAGGAGTACGAGGGTTCACCGGTTCGACTGCGGTGTGAGGCTGTCGTCGCCGCAGAATAACAGGGGGTGTGGGTGAGTAGAGGGATGCCCTGGCCAGCGGTGGGAGTAGTAGGGGGCACTGAGGCCTGCGCGGCAGCACAGCCGGCCACGGGAGGTGGGAGTAGGCGGTCCCGCCGGCGCTGCTTTGGCGGCTGGAGCAAGAAGATCAGAGATTGAAGAAACACGACGGCCGTTGGATTGACATCCAACGGTTACGTCTGCTAGAATCGTTTGTTGACATATATAATAACTAAAAAAATCTTGCATACGCGTCAATTAAACAGGCCCACAAGTCAGACCACTCCCTCTTTTTTTTAATAATTTATATATAGCTCATGGCAACTTCTTATGCAATTTATTGCAGTCGTTTTTTTTTTGGTTGGCCAGGGCCAATTTCGCATATTTCTGTGGGTTCCAAACTATTTTTAATACCGAAATGTCGAGCCAGATTTAAAGTACTTTGAAGATATATTTAAATTAGGTTAATGCCCAGTGAAATAGGAATCTGAAAATGTGAAAAAAATTCAGAAATTATAAAGTAATTGCCAATTTGTCATCTGTTTTTATATTTACAACCCATTTCATATTACTTTCAAGATTTGCAGGCGTCTTGAAAGAGTTGCATCCCATCAGGGGGTAGAAAAATAAGTAGGCCTGGATTGGGTATTCTTCAGAAAAAATAAACTGGGCTCATTTTCACAAAGAAAAAATAGCTGGGCTGGTCACATAGTGAACATAAAATATAAGCCTGGGCTAGGCGGGCCACAACCCAGTTCAAACCCTGCTCCGTCTCAACAATACCAAACAAAAAAATACTACTTGAGTAGCTACGTCCCAGGTGTCAGCCGAGCTTGTGTTGTTCTCTTGTCTATTGACTATATAGCTCACAATGTCGTGGGTCCCAGATGTCAGGAAAACACTAGGAGGAAGCATTTCATTTTTCCATACGCTGACGTGGTGGGCCCCTACTATCATCCTCTCCACGTACTTCTGCTGATTCCTGTTGTTTGTTGACCATGTTGACAACGCGAGAGGGCGGCGCCGCGGCGAGCGCACCAAAGCACGCGGAGGACGTCGGCGTTAACGATTTAGGAGACGGTGGGGCGGCGATGCGTGCGCTGAGGCGCAGCCAGCCGTGGGAGGCGGAAGCAGGCGGCCCCGCCGGCGCTGGTTTGGTTTTGGCGGCTGGAGGAAGACAGGACTGAAGCAACACGATAGACTGTAAAAGCAGCAGGAGTACTTAACAACCTTAACTGAAACCAGCAGGGGCACTTAACAACCAAAGCTGAAAGCAACGTGGTCAATAAACAGGATATTCGCTTTAGAGCCATGGAAAAGCATGAACATAATCTTCTGTCCTGTTCTCCAAGATGGACGGGCATTCATTATTTGAGACCACCCATGAATAAGTATCTTTTCACCTCCAAGGGGAATTGAGTAGGTCAACATAAACATCATGTTGTGACCAAGCGCAAGTCTGACCCGACCATGGTCAGGCATCTGTATAGGAACAATAGAACTCGGCAGTTCCTGTTTCAACAAGATCACAGCTGTAAAACTGTGTATAAGCAATAGTTTATGAACAACATATATAACAGAAAACAGCTCGTACCATAAGTTTCTCGACACAGTCGGACCTGTTCAACGAGTGCAGCAGTGGCACACATATCCCACGTGGCCTTCCTGTTGGAAATATGCCCTAGAGGCAATAATAAAATGGTTATTATTGTATTTCCTTGTTCATGATAATTATCTGTTGTTCATGCTATAATTGTATTAACTGGAAACCGTAATACATGTGTGAATACATAGACCACAACATGTCCCTAGTAAGCCTCTAGTTGACTAGCTCGTTGATCAATAGATGGTTATGGTTTCCTGACCATGGACATTGGATGTCATTGATAACGGGATCACATCATTAGGAGAATGATGTGATGGACAAGACCCAATCCTAAGCATAGCACAAGATCGTGTAGTTCGTTTGCTAGAGCTTTTCTAATGTCAAGTATCATTTCCTTAGACCATGAGTTTATGCAACTCCCGGATACCGTAGGAATGCTTTGGGTGTACCAAACGTCACAACGTAACTGGGTGGCTATAAAGGTGCACTACAGGTATCTCCAAAAGTGTCTGTTGGGTTGGCACGAATCGAGACTGGGATTTGTCACTCCGTATGACGGAGAGGTATCTCTGGGCCCACTCAGTAATGCATCATCATAATGAGCTCAATGTGACTAAGGAGTTAGCCACGGGATCATGCGTTATGGTACGAGTAAAGTGACTTGCTGGTAACGAGATTGAACAAGGTATTGGGATACCGACGATCGAATCTCGGGCAAGTAACGTACCGATTGACAAAGGGAATTGTATACGGGATTGATTGAATCCTCGACATCGTGGTTCATCTGATGAGATCATCGTGGAATATGTGGGAGCCAACATGGGTATCCAGATCCCGCTGTTGGTTATTGACCGGAGAGTCGTCTCGGTCATGTCTGCATGTCTCCCGAACCCGTAGGGTCTACACACTTAAGGTTCGGTGACGCTAGAGTTGTAGAGATATTAGTATGCGGTTAACCAAAAGTTGTTCGGAGTCCCGGATGAGATCTCGGACGTCACGAGGAGTTCCGGAATGGTCCCGAGGTAAATATTTATATATGGGAAGTCCTATTTTGGCCACCGGAAAATGTTCGGGATTTTTCGGTATTGTACCGGGAAGGTTCTAGAAGGTTCCGAAGTGGGGCCCACCTGCATGGGGGGACCCACATGAACGTGGGTAGTGGGGGCAAGGCCCCACACCCCTGGTCAAGGCGCACCAAGATCCCACCTTAGAAGGAATAAGATCATATCCCGAAGGGATAAGATCAAGATCCCTAAAAAGGGGGGATAACAATCTGTGGGGAAGGGGAATGATGGGATTTCTTTCCCCCACCTTTGCCAACTCCCCAATGGACTTGGAGGGCAAGAAACCAGCCCCCTCCACCCCTATATATAGTGGGGAGGCGCATGGGAGCAGCACCCCAAGCCCTGGCGCCTCCCTCCCTCCCGTGACACCTATTCCTCCCCGCTTGCGCTTGGCGAAGCCCTGCCGGGATCCCGCTACTTCCACCACCACGCCGTCGTGCTGCTGGATCTCCATCAACTTCTCCTCCCCCCTTGATGGCTCAAGAAGGAGGAGATGTCCCCGCTCCGTACGTGTGTTGAACGCGGAGGTGCCGTCCGTTCGGCGCAAGGATCATCGGTGATTTGGATCACGACGAGTACGACTCCATCAACCCCGTTCTCTTGAACGCTTCCGCGCGCAATCTACAAGGGTATGTAGATGCACTCCCCTCTCTCTCGTCGCTAGATGACTCCATAGATTGATTTTGGTGATACGTAGAAAATTTTGAATTATTGCTACGTTCCCCAACAGTGGTATCAGAGCCAGGTTTATGCGTAGATTCTATGCACGAGTAGAACACAAAGTAGTTGTGGGCGACGATTTGTTCAATTTGCTTACCGTTACTAGTCTTATCTTGATTCAGCGGCATTGTGGGATGAAGCGGCCCGGACCGACCTTACACGTACTCTTACGTGAGACAGGTTCCACCGACTGACATGCAATTGATGCATAAGGTGGCTAGCGGGTGTCTGTCTCTCCCACTTTAGTCGGATCGGATTCGATGAAAAGGGTCCTCATGAAGGGTAAATAGCAATTGGCATATCACCGTTGTGGCTTTTGCGTAGGTAAGAAACGTTCTTGCTAGAAACCCATAGCAGCCACGTAAAACATGCAACAACAATTAGAGGACGTCTAACTTGTTTTTGCAGGGTATGCTATGTGATGTGATATGGCCAAAAGGATGTGATGAATGATATATGTGATGTATGAGATTGATCATGTTCTTGTAATAGGAATCACGACTTGCATGTCGATGAGTATGACAACCGGCAGGAGCCATATGAGTTGTCTTAATTTATTGTATGACCTGCGTGTCAATGAAAAACGCCATGTAATTACTTTACTTTATTGCTAACCGTTAGCCATAGTAGTACAAGTAATAGTTGGCGAGACAACTTCATGAAGACACGATGATGGAGATCATGATGATGGAGATCATGGTGTCATGCCGGTGACGAAGGTGATCATGCCGCGCCTCGAAGATGGAGATCAAAAGGCGCAAGATGATATTGGCCATATCATGTCACTTTATGATTTGCATGTGATGTTTGTCATGTTTACATCTTATTTGCTTAGAACGACGATAGCTTAAATAAGATGATCCCTCACTAAAATTTCAAGAGATGTGTTCCCCCTAACTGTGCACCGTTGCGAAGGTTCATTGTTTCGAAGCACCACGTGATGATCGGGTGTGATAGATTCTAACGTTCGCATACAACGGGTGTTGACGAGCCTAGCATGTACAGACATGGCCTCGGAACACAAGCAAAACACTTAGGTTGACTTGACGAGCCTAGCATGCACAGACATGGCCTCGGAACACAAGAGACCGAAAGGTCGAACATGAGTCGTATAGTAGATACGATCAACATGGAGATGTTCACCGATGATGACTAGTCCGTGTCACGTGATGATCGGACACGGCCTAGTCGATTTGGATCATGTATCACTTAGATGACTAGAGGGATGCCTATCTAAGTGGGAGTTCATTAAATAATCAGATGAACTTAATTATCATGAACATAGTCAAAAGGTCTTTGCAAATAATGTCGTAGCTTACGCTTTAGTTCTACTAAGATATGTTCCTAGAGAAAATTTAGTTTAAAGTTGATAGTAGCAATTATGCGGACTGGGTCCGTAAACTGAGGATTGTCCTCATTGCTGCACAGAAGGCTTATGTCCTTAATGCACCGCTCGGTGTGCAGAACCTCGAGCGTCGTTTGTAGATGTTACGAAACATCTGACATACACGTTTTGATGACTACGTGATAGTTCAGTGTGTGATGCTAACGGTTTAAAATTGTGGCACCAAAGACGGTTTTGAAACGTCACAGAACATATGAGATGTTCCAAAGACTGAAATTGGGATTTCAGACTAATGCCCACGTCAAGAGGTATGAGACCTCTGACAAGTTTCTTAAGACTGCAAACTAAGGGAGAAAAGCTCAATCGTTGAGCATGTGCTCAGATTGTCTGAGTACTACAATCACTTGAACCGATTGGGAGTTAATCTTCCAGATGAGATAGTGATGGTTCTCCATAGTCACTGCCACCAAGCTATTAGAGCTTCGTGATGAACTATAACATATCAGGGATAGACATGATGATCCTTGAGCAACTCGCGATGTTTGACACAGCGAAAGTAGAAATGAAGAAGGAGCATCAATTGTTGATGGTTAGTAAAACCACTAGTTTCTAGAAGGACAAGGGCAAGAAGGGATACTTCATGAAACGGCAAATCAGTTGCTGCTCTAGTGAAGAAACCCAAGGTTGAACCCAAACCCGAGACTAAGTGCTTCTGAGATGAGGGGAACGGTCACTGAAGCAGAACTACCCTAGATACTTCGTAGATGAGAAGGCTGGCAAGGTCGACAGAAGTATATTGGATATACATGTGTACTTTACTAGTACTCCTAGTAGCACCAGGGTATTAGATATCGGTTCGGTTGCTAAGTGTTAGTAACTCGAAATAAAAGCTGCGGAATAAACGGAGACTAGCTAAAGGTGAGATGACGATATGTGTTGGAAGTGTTTCCAAGGTTGATGTGATCAAGCATCGCATGCTCCCTCTACCATCGAGAATGGGGTTAAACCTGAATAATTATTATTTGGTGTTTGCGTTGAGCATAGACATGATTGGATTATGTTTATCGCAATACGGTTATTCATTAAAGGAATAATGGTTACTCTGTCTATTTGAATAATACCTTCAATGGTCTTGCACCTAAAATGAATGGTTTATTGAATCTCGATCGTAGTGATACACATGTTCATGCCAAAAGATATAAGATAGTAATGATAGTACCACATACTTGTGGCACTGCCACTTGAGTCATATTGGTATAAAACGCATGAAGAAGCTCCATGTTGATGGATCTTTGGACTCACTCGTTTTTGAAAACATTGAGACATGCGTACCATGTCTATTAGTATATATGCATGAAGAAAGTCCATACAGATGGATCATTTGGACTCACTTGATTTTGAATCACTTGAGACATGCAAATCATACCACATGGGCAAGATGACTGAAAGGCCTCGTTTTCAGTAAGATGGAACAAGAGAGCAACTTGTTGGAAGTAATACATTTGATGTGTGCAGTCCAATGAGTGCTGAGGCACGGAGTGGATATCGTTATGTTCTTACTTCACAGATGATTTGAGTAGATGCTGAGAATATTTACTTGATGAAACACAAGTCTGAATTATTGAAAGGTTCAAGTAATTTCAGAGTGAAGTTGAAGATCGTCGTGACAAGAGGATAAAATGTCTGTGATATGATCATAGAGATGAATATCTGAGTTACGAGTTTGGCACACAATTTAGAAATTGTGGAAATTGTTTCATGACTAATACCGCCTGGAACACCATATTGTGATGGTGTGTCCGAACATCATAACAGCACCCTATTGGATATGGTGCATACCATGATGTCTCTTATCGAATTACAACTATCGTTTATGGGTTAGGCATTAGAGACAACCGCATTCACTTTAAATAGGGCACCACGCAATTCCGTTGAGACGGCACCGTATGAACTATGGTTTAGAGAAACCTAAGCTGTCGTTTCTTAAAAGTTTGGGGCTGCGACGCTTATGTGGAAAAGTTTCAGGCTGATAAGCTCGAACCCAAAGCGGATAAATGCATCTTCATAGAATACCCGAAACAGTTGGGTATACCTCCTATTTCAGATCTGGAAGCAGAAGTGATTGTTTCTAGAAACGGGTCCTTTCTCGAGGAAAAGTTTCTCTCGAAAGAATTGAGTGGGAGGATGGTGGAGACTTGATCAGGTCAGTGAACCGTCACTTCAACTAATGTGTAGCAGGGCACAGGAAGTTGTTCCTGTGGCACCTACACCAATTGAAGTGGAAGCTTATGATAGTTATCATGAAACTTCAGATCAAGTCACTACCAAACCTCATAGGACGACAAGGATGCGTACTACTTCAGAGTGGTACGTAATCCTGTCTTGGAAGTCATGTTGCTAGACAACAATGAACCTACGAGCTATGGAGAAGCGATGGTGGGCCCGGATTCCGACGAATGGCTCGAGGCCATCAAATCCGAGAGGATCCATGTATGAAAACAAAGTATAGACTTTGGAAGAACTACTTGATGGTCGTAAGGCTGTTGGGTGCAGATGGATTTTAAAAGGAAGACGGACAATGATGGTAAGTGTCACCATTAAGAAAGCTCGACTTGTCGTTAAGATGTTTTCCGACAAGTTCAAGGAGTTGACTGCCATGAGACTTTCTCACTCGTAGCGATGCTAACAGTCTGTTGGAATTATATTAGCAGTTACTGCATTATTTATGAAATCTCGCAGATAGGATGGCAAAACATTGTTTCCTCGACGATTTTCTTGAGGAAAGGTTGTATGTGATACAACCAGAAGGTTTTGTCAATCCTGAAAGATGCTAACAAGTATGCAAAGCTCCAGCAATCCTTCTAAGGATTGGAGTAAGCATCTCGGAGTTGGAATGAACGCTTTGATGAGATGATCAAAGATTTTGGGTTTATACAAAGTTCATGAAAAACTTGTATTTCCAAAGAAGTGAGTGGGAGCACTATAGAATTTTTTATGAGTATATGTTGTTAACATATTGTTGATCAGAAATGATGTAGAATTTCTGGAAAGCATCCAGGGTTATTTGAAAAGTGTTTTTTAATGGAAAACCTGGATTAAGCTACTTGAACATTGAGCATCAAGATCTATAAGGATAGATCAAAAACGCTTAATAGTACTTTCAAATGAATACATACCGTGACAAGATTCTGAAGGAGCTCAAAATAGATCAGCAAAGAAGGAGTTCTTGGCTGTGTTACAAGGTGTGAGTATTGAGTAAGACTCAAGACCTGACCACAGCAGAAGAGAGAGAAAGGACGAAGGTCGTCCCCTATGCTTTAGACGTAGGCTCTACAGTATGCAATGCTGTGTACCGCACCTAAAGTGTGCCTTGCCATGAGTTAGTCAAGGGGTACAACAGTGATCTAGGAAGGGATCACATGACAGCGGTTGAACTTATCCTTAGTATCTAGTGGACTAAGGAATTTTCTCAATTATGGAGGTGGAAAGGTGTAACACCCTGCATGTAACTTGCCATATTTGGAACTCCGACTCTTGCCATTTCCGGCTATGTGATATGTTTTTCCATCCGTTGTCGGGTTTTGTCTTTCGTTTTGTATTTTTGTCATGTCATGCATTTTCATATCATGTCATCATGTGCATTGCATTCGCATACGTGTTCGTCTCATGCATCCGAGCATTTTCCCCGTTGTCCGTTTTGCAATCCGGCGCTCCTATCTCCTCCGGTGCACCCCTCTTGTTTTCTTTCGTGTGCGTGTGTCAAACTTTCTCGGAATGGACCGAGGCTTGTTAAGTGGTCTTAATATACCACCCGGAGACTACCGGTCAAGTTTCGTTCCATTCGGAGGTCGTTTGGTACTCCAACGGTTAACCGGGCATCCGCAAAGTCCATTTGAGTGTCCAGCAAAACCTCCCTCTAAAACCAGCCCAAAACCCACCAAACTCTCTTCCATGCTCTAGGTCGTTCGATCACGATCGTGTGGGCGAAAACCGCACCTCATTTGGAGCCTCCTAGCTCCCTCTGCCTATAAATTGGTGGGCATCCCGAAATACAACCGCAGTCTAACCCTAGCCCTCGTCCCACTCCGCCGCCGGACAAGTCCGGGCGGAGCCGGACACGTCCAACTGCCCCGCCGCCGCCACGTGTCGCCGCCGGGTCCTCTCGCCGCCGCCGGCCCGCAGGCCCGTCCCCGGCCCCTGCGGCCCGAGCTCCGCCGCCGCCCGAGCCCGCTACTCCGCCGTCGGATCCCGCCCGCGCCGCCGCACCTGGCCCGCGCCGCCGCGGCCTCCTCGCCGGCCCGCACCGCCGCCCGCCGCCCCGGCGCCGCCGCCCGCGGCCGCCGCCTCCGGCCCCCTCCGCTGGCGCCGCACCGCGTCCCCGCCGCCGGCCAGTGCTCCGCCGCCTCTCCTCCTCCCTCCGGTCACCTTCCTCTTCCCCAGCGCCCGAACCCCGGCGAGCTCCGGTCGGCCCGAGCACGAGGCCTCGATCCGATCTGGATTCGGTACTGTTCCCGTTGACTTCTCGAACCCCCAATTATTTTCTAAGTCTTGATATTTCATCAGCATGTGCTCCTGTTCGAGATGCGATAACTTCTTGCATGTAGCTTCGATTCGCGCGTAAAATATGTCAAATTGTTAGTCTCGTGATGCTCTTCATTTTGTTCAATTGCGCCATGGTCATTAGTGTTCATCTTGATGCCCAAATCTTAGTTGGAAGAGAGCTAGTTGCTGTTAATCTCTGGTGCTTATCAGAACTTGGAGATTTGTTATTTTTGTATCATTTATTCTGTGCACCTTTTGAGCATGAGCTCTACATGTGTTTTGAAGTATGCCATGCCATATTTCCAGTGGTATAGTCCATGTATTTGTGTGATCTCTGTGGTGACTAGCACAAGCATGCAAAGTAGGCCCCGTAATAATTCTGATTTCAGGGACTTAGTGATTTCTCCAAGTCCTTGTCTGCTGTAATTTTGTTGCCATGTAAACTTGATGCTACAGAGAGATCCATGCATATTTGGGAGATGTTCAGTACGGATGTTTTGTAGCTATAGTTGTAATTGATCCATTCCTGCAATTGTTTGCAATTATGGAGTGCCATAGCATGACTCATTCTTGCTCTACTTTTGCTATAAAATATTTCTGGCAGATTCTTAACATGATTTGCAATTTTGCCAAGCTTATTGTAGTTGATCCATACATGCTATGCAATTGTTTTTGCCATGGATAGCTTCATAAACATGCCATCTTGCTGTATGTATGCTTGGTTTGTCATGAATTGCTCTGTAGTGAGTGCATCAAGCTCACAAAGAGGTCTACATATTATTATTTCTGACATGCTCTGTTTTCTGCCAAGTCCGAAACCTGATAACGAAACTTGCTATGTTTACAAGCTTGCCATCATATCTTGTGGTCCTTTTTGGCTTATGGTCAGTAAGGGACTTTTGTCATGTGCATTTAGTAGAACACTACCATGCCTTGTTTTGCTATGTTAAGTTCCTGTAGCATGTTGATTTCGTGCTCTGAACATAGCTACCTGATGCTGATTTCTGCCATGTCCAGTTTTTCACCAAGTCTGTGAACCTGTAATCTTTTGCACTTTTGCCATGCTTGTTTGAGCTTGATATGTTGTGAACTAGTCGTAGCTCAGTGTTCATCTTTTGTCAAGCATCTCCTGTAGATTACTGCCATGTGCTTTGTTGCTATGTTAGGGTGTTGTAGCATTGTTACTTGTTGCATTTTAAGTGCTATCATGCTGTTAATCGCAGATTCGTGTCATTCTTGTTTTGCTTGCCATTTGCAAACCGTGCATCCGATTCCGGTGATCTTTGTATCGATTTCGACCGAAATCATCTCATCTTTCCAGTGGCATGCTTGGTTTGCCAAGTTACTGCCATGTTCATCATTTTCCTCCCGGAGCACGCATATGCTTCGCATATCATATCTTGCATATCATACATGTTTTGCATCATGTTGCCTGCGCATTTCTCGTTGTTGATTGTGGTTCCGTTTGTTTGTGTTCTTGTCTTGGGTAGAGCCGGGAGACGAGTTCGTGAACGAGGAACCTGTCGAGTACGCTTACGAGGATCAAGCTTTCGACAACTCTGAGAATCTTGCAGGCAAGATGACCACCCCTCGAAATCACTTCTATCTTTGCTATGATAGTTGTTCGCTCTATTGCCATGCTCCGCTACCTATCACTTGCTATATCATGTCTCCCATTTTAGCCATGTCAGCCCTAACCATCCTTTCCTAGCAAACCGTTGTTTGGCTATGTTACCGCTTTTGCTCAGCCCCTCTTATAGCGTTGCTAGTTGCAGGTGAAGTTGAAGTTTGTTCCATGTCGGAACATGGATATGTTGGGATATCACAATATCTCTTATTTAATTAATGCATCTATATATATTTGGTAAAGGGTGGAAGGCTCGGCCTTATGCCTGGTGTTTTGTTCCACTCTAGCCGCCCTAGTTACTGTTATACCGGGATTATGTTCCTTGAGTTTGCGTTCCTTACGCGGTCGGGTGATTTATGGGACCCCCTTGACAGTTCACCTTGAATAAAACTCCTCTAGCAAGGCCCAACTTTGGTTTTACTATTTGCCGCCTAAGCCTTTTTCCCCCGGGTTTTTGCGAGCCCGAGGGTCATCTTATTTTAACCCCCGGGCCAGTGTTCCTCTGAGTGCTGGTCCAAACTAGAGCACCGTGCGGGACCGTCCCTTGGCAACTTGGGTTATGTTGGTACCTGTACGCTTCGCTTATCCGGTGTGCCCTGAGAACGAGATATGTGCAGCTCCTATCGGGATTTGTCGGCACATTCGGGCGGCTTTGCTGGTCTTGTTTTACCATTGTCGAGATGTCTTGTAAACCGGGATTCCGAGACTGATCGGGTCTTTCCGGGAGAAGGTTTATCCTTCGTTGACCGTGAGAGCTTATGATGGGCTAAGTTGGGACACCCCTGCAGGGTATTATCTTTCGAAAGCCGTGCCCGCGGTTATGAGGCAGATGGGAATTTGTTAATGTCCGGTTGTAGATAACTTGTCACTTGACCCAAGTAAAATACATCAACTGCGTGTGTAGCCGTGATGGTCTCTTCTCGGCGGAGTCCGGGAAGTGAACACGGTATGTGTTATGTATGACGTAAGTAGGTGTTCAGGATCACTTCTTGGTCATTGCTAGATGACGTCCGTTCCGTTGCTTCTCTTCTCGCTCTCTTTTGCGCAAGTTAGCCACCATATATGCTTTTGCCGCTGCAGCTCCACCTCTTTACACCATCCTTTCCTATAAGCTTAAATAGTCTTGATCTCGCGGGTGTGAGATTGCTGAGTCCCCGTGACTCACAGATTCTACCAAAACAGTTGCAGGTGCCGACGATGCCAGTGCAGACGATGGCGTCGATCTCAAGTGGGAGTTCGACGAGGAACGTGGTCGTTACTATGTGTCTTTTCCTGATGATCAGTAGTGGAGCCCAGTTGGGACGATCGGGGATCTAGCATTTGGGGTTGTCTTATTTTCATCTGGATTTTGACCGTAGTCGGTCTA
The DNA here is from genome assembly GCF_002575655.3 of Aegilops tauschii subsp. strangulata. NCBI lineage: Eukaryota > Viridiplantae > Streptophyta > Magnoliopsida > Poales > Poaceae > Aegilops > Aegilops tauschii. Next base: position 73,570,668 of record NC_053040.3, on the reverse strand, counting down.
TATGATTGTATTTTGGATGATGTATGATAATATTTATGTATTGTGTGAAGTGGCGATTGTAAGCCAACTCTTTATCCCATTCTTGTTCATTACATGGGATTGTGTGAAGATGACCCTTCTTGCGACAAAACCACTATGCGGTTATGCCTCTAAGTCGTGCCTCGACACGTGGGAGATATAGCCGCATCGTGGGCGTTACAAGTTGGTAATCAGAGCCATCCCCGACTTAGGAGCCCCCTGCTTGATCGAATCGCTGGCGTTGTTGAGTCTAGAACAAAATGTTTTGAGTCTTAGGATTATATATATCGGAGAGTAGGATTCTTTTTACTCCTCAGTCCCTTCGTCGCTCTGGTGAGGTCTCCTGACGTAGAAGTTTTGACTATCCTCCCCTCAAATTTCACACAAAAAAATTAGGATCACGCGGGTATCTTGGAATCGTTCCGATGGATTTGTGACGAGAACATTGTTCTTGGTGCCTCCTGACATTTAGGGGTTGTGGCAGTGTCCCGGGGAGTTGAGCTCCGACGTGTTGTCGTCACAATTTTATCGTTGCAGTTCTGGAATACCTGAGTTTCGCCGACATCGAAATCTCTTTTATGCAGTTGTTGGTGAGATCACCTCGACGCCACCCAGTACTGGGGCGGGAGTTCGGGAGTATTGCCATAACTTGTATAACGGATGTTTTTGAAAGGTTGAGGTAAACGATTTCCGAAGGTTTCTT